>NC_081413.1:384086802-385393469 GCF_030272615.1 Cryptomeria japonica
TTTCTCTTGAGTCGAGGTTGATTAGACAAGCGAGGACGACGGTTTCAGAGGCATAAAAGGATTTGATAGCTTCTGAGTTAGAGATGGGAGATCATGGATTTCTCTGAGAAATAAGAGCTCAGGTTGCTTGTTGTTAGGGATTTTGAAGCAGAATTTGTCCAATCAAGGAGGAATAAAATCAAAACAAAATTGTTCACAATAGATGAGCCTTAGCAGGATACAGCGGATTTGATAGGCATGATGATGACTTCTAGAGTCTACAGTCATGTTGGAAACCACCAAAATGATAATTTTTCGCGTGAATGTAGAATGAGCATCACCAAATGAAGTGTGAAAATGTTATAAATACAATGGAGTGGTGACTTAATTGGTAGAAGAGAAAATAAACCTTTTTCATTTTCTTAGAGTGGGTTTTTTCCTCAGAAAGGAAGATGATGTTTAAGCAGGATCGTGCATGGAGTTGTACTTGTTGTGTGCTCTGTGATACCGGATGGGTGTTTTTTTGTTTTCTTTTGTGTGAGTTTGTTTATTGTCAGAGGGGTTGTGAAAGTGAGAAGGATTGCTAGAGGGGGTGTGAAAGCCTTTTCTTGTCAAGAAGGGCCAAGCATGGCACATCCTCTGCTTCTACTCTTCCATAGGATGGCAAGGGGTTTGAAGAAGGAGCCCGCAGAGGAATGAAAGATGGATTTGTTTGGATGGGGAGTGGCAACCAGTCATCTTTGTGATGACATGGAAGCTACAAGCCCTCCCCAACAGATTACATTTACCCTAAAGATCCTGTTT
This sequence comes from Cryptomeria japonica, assembly GCF_030272615.1. Classification (NCBI taxonomy): domain Eukaryota; kingdom Viridiplantae; phylum Streptophyta; class Pinopsida; order Cupressales; family Cupressaceae; genus Cryptomeria; species Cryptomeria japonica. The sequence goes on from NC_081413.1 coordinate 384,087,586, forward strand.
CCACTTTCCCTGATCGTGGGCATGAAGGCTCAAGTTCCTCTTTCCATTGTCTCTATTCTTGGGCATGAAGGCTTCCTCCTCTATTTGGAAATGATCTGTTGGACAGAACGTAACATCTCACATTCCATCCAAAGGCATCAGGGTGATAATGGCATCGCTCAAGCAGTTTTGCAAGTTGTATAGTCATTGGGGTTCCTTTTCTGGTTCTAGTAGTGATTCTTCATTCTAGACTCTAGGTGAAGGGAGCAAGTTGTATACTATATAGTCATTTATATAGCAAATGAAAAGCATTTAGTGTCAAGCTTTGTGCAGGTTCTTGAAGGAGTTATATATAAATTATTAAATTTATTGTGTATAATTGTATCTCTTTCAAATGATCAGAATCATGAGATTTACCTTTTTTCATTTGTTGCATTGTTATGGTGTATGTAATTTTTCATTTAAATTTTTTGTTAGTCTGGAATCATAATACATATTAAGGATTCACCTCATTGTAATTGGTGGGCAGATTATAGACAGTCATAGAACACCTCCATATATATTACATAAACATCCATAGCATATAAAATCATAAGACTCAAGAGTATTAAGAATGAAAGTATTACTATTAAACACCACAATAGATAGGAATACATTATACAACATAATTAGTAAAACATCAAGACAACAAACCGGTGCCTTATCCTAGGGCATAGACTCTAGAGTCACTTTAAACTTACAATTCAAGACAACCTGATAATAAACTTCAATAATGAATAATGCCATTACATACACAACCCAGATTCATATGTAAACTGAAAAACCCTTGACTATTCAATTCACCTCATTGTAATTGGTGGGCGGATTATAGACAGTCATAGAAAACCTCCATATATATTACATAAAAATCCATAGCATATAAAATCATAAGACTCAAGAGTATTAAGAATGAAAGTATTACTATTAAACACCACAATAGATAGGAATACATTATACAACATAATTAGTAAAACATCAAGACAACAGACCGGTGCCTTATCCTAGGGCATAGACTCTAGAGTCACTTTAAACTTACAATTCAAGACAACCTGATAATAAACTTCAATAATGAATAGCCATTACATACACAACTCAGATTCATATGTAAACTGAAAAACCCTTGACCATTCAATTCACAGTGAAAACATAAATTCAACACAAAGACAATTATGTGAAGATATCAAACTGCAAATGATATTGATATTATATTCATAATGATATCAGAAAGTAAATTCACAATATGGTTCAAGTTTTCAACTATGCACTTATCAAATTCTTGAACAATTGAGCTATTATAAATTTATAACTATATAAGAGTTTTCAAGTTCAACATCAATAAAAGTGGCCAACTGGCCATCCCTCTCTACTGATCAAAAAGAAAAAGATTACTATGAGTAATCTTGGGTAGCAACCTCAACCTGAGATTTCTTCTTTGGCTTTAGCATGGCTTGCCACCTATCCACCTCTTTGTCTGTTGGCCAACTGAATGCCTTTACCTCTTCCAACTTTGCAACTGAATCTATCCATCTGCCATCTGTAACTGCCTTGGACTCAACAATAAATTTTGCATGGTCAACCTCAACCTTGAACAGTGAATCAAGCATACCGTTAAGGAAATCAGCATCAACCTGTTCATTTACGTGCTTGATTATTTCTTCTTGCTCTAGAATCAAATCAAATTCGCTGGTCCAATCAGAAATTGATTTCAACTATCCATTACTACCATAAATTGAAGGCACCAATTTACTATAACCTTCCCCAAATGTCTACAATTTTTCATTTATAAGCACATCCTTCCCTGTGAAAAATGCATAAGCTGCATTCATTACCTCCACCATGTCTTTGGTGTCACTAATCTTGGGAGGGAACTCGTCACTATACATCATTGCAGTATCTAGCTTATCCATTAATCTGCTTCTTCCTGACCAAACATTGAACAAAGGTCCAAGAAAAGCGACAACCTCAGAGGATGTTTTACTTGCCTCTGTCAAAGAAATATGCAAATCATGCAATACCATCAATTTTCCTTTCAATACATTAATCCTATGTTTCAGAATTACTGACACAACAGAGATAGCCTTGACATTTTGTTCCTTTTCAAGCTTTTCAATTTTCCCTATATATTCCTCCATTTTTGCTATCACATCAGTTGGTATTTCTTGTACTTGTTATGTAATCTGTATTGGAGGGGGCTCATTTGCAATTTTTTCTTTCAAATCCACTAACTCTTCCTCCAGAGCACCCTTCTTCATCAGTGTCTCTTCATATTTTTTATTCAATGTAATCAATTGGGTATATGTTTCTATGTATCTTCTTGACAAATCTTCTGTTTTTGATAAATTCATGAAAGAAACTTGAGTCAAAAAAGAGGCAATCTCCGTGTCAGTTATGTTTTGCAAGTTCCAGATCATTCTGTCAGCTTTCTTTTCTACTTGGATATTTAGAAGGTGGGGCTTTTGAGTGGAAGGGGCCAAAGACCAAGCAGCAAGTATCTTTGACTTAGGATTAAATCCTGATCCTCTTATTACATCTCCAATTTCAAATTTAGTTTTGAACATTGGGTCCTCTTGCTTCCTAATCTGATTAATAATAAAAGTAGACTGGATATCCCAATCAGGCATCATAATCATACCAGTACTCTTAATCAATTGTCTTGCCTATTCCATAGATATTTGCTCCCTATCAGGATCATATTGCTTTAGTGCCTCGATGATCTCCTGTTTCTTTTCTTCATTTGCTTCCTCTATGATCAGATTTTGTCTTAATTGTTTTTGTTTCAATTTTGACAAAAAACTTTTAAATTCATTTGACTTAATAAAGTCATCATCTTTCATGAATTCATTTGACAACATCACACACTCATCAAAGCCTTGAGCAAGGGCTTCATTTGTTTCTCCCTGTTCTTCATTTTGCCCTACTTTTCTAAGATGTGTCCTTATTTGATGAAAGTATTGTCCTTGTTCTGTAACAATTGCTCTAGCAGGGTCTCTCCTCACAATTGTACCAACCTCACTGGTTTTTTGTTTCTTTGCAGTTGGGGTAGATTGAACTTCATCCCCACTCTCTACATCATCAGCAGACACACTAAGTGGCCTCTTGCCATGTGAAGAATGTACATCTTAGGGGTCTTGCTGCTGAGCAGCCACTTTGGAATCTGGAATTGGAGGCATTTGTTCCATCAGAGTTTCATATAAACTCAACATTTTGTTAATCCTCTCTAGGTACGGGCTATCAGGGCAAAAACCTGAGAAACTAGGGTCAGCAGCCTTCAATTCTGCTTCAACTCTCATCAAATTTTTCCATTTTCTTCTCCTTTCTTGTACTTCATCTTTTCTTAGCAAATTTCTAACCACATCTTCATCATCCAATGGTTCATGGTCCTTTATTGTGGCCCAAGGTGTCATTTTTGGTATTGCAATTTTAATAAATTGTTCCAGATCATAGAATCTAGACACAACATTAACCAACCTATACTGTTTAAGGAAATTGTTTACTTGATCAAAGCAACTCCTACCAATGGTAAAATTAGACGCAACCCAAAGCCTAGGAAGAAAAGAATCCTTCCTATGTTTATCAAGGTATTCTTTTTCAACTAGGGTCAATTGCCAGATAAACTCCATAAAAGCAATCCTAATTGGAATAAACTTTGGTAAAATATGGGGAGGCTGAGGACACCCATAGACTCTGATCATAGAAAAGTTATCAAAAAAACAAAAGTCCCCCCAGTTATGTGAAATAGACCAGTTTGGAACAAACTGGTAAGGTCTCAAAACTCTCCTAACATCAATTGACAATCGTTCCCTAATTATTCCTAGCATTTCCATAATTGGCGAAACAATCCAATTTTCAAAGAAAAGGAAAGAAGAATGGGGAGAACTACTGTCCCAAACCTAAGTCCATCTTTGTATTGGCATTAAGACACCGGGTTCTTCTTTGAAAAGCTCCAATTCTTTATCCAAGAACTCAACATTATAGAACAAGATTAAATGCATCAACAATGAATAATGCTTGATTGTAGGGCTGGGTGCGCACTCTGAATTTCAACTAGAGCATTATGAATGTGTTCAACCACATAGCCCACATAATCATAATCTTTGTTAACATCTGGGTGTTGAATGTCCATGGCCATCATCAGTAATTCAACTGACACTGTCGAATGTCCATCAAAACCCAACACTCTGCATAATCCATAGATTGTACAATGCATATAATGGTGGAAAGGTGTGATGTCAAATGGTGGTTCGATACTCTCTGGAATTATAATCGGCTTCCTATCCAGCCTAGGCATGTATCTAGGGATTGCATGCTTCTTGATAACACCTTTGTATTTGTCATAATCCTCTGCAATCTGCTCCAAATCTATATCTGTACATGTAGAACCAGTAATTTGGAAAGCTTCAACAAAGCTAGCTCTGTTAATTGAAACTAGGGCAGACTGGTTCTTTCTTCTGATTACCCTAGATACTAGGCAATAGCATTTGGCCAACTCTTTGATCAAATCCACATCAACATACACATCTGGCACAATTAACTTTGCCATATTTAAATCCCAAGGGTTTGACATCGGGACACCCTTAACCCTATTATTCCAGAAATACTTAAACAGAGCATAACTAGTCATATTAGGCGTGGTAGGGTTTCTGCATTGGTTAAATAAATCTCTCCATGCCAAATGATTTGTATTCAAAGCAACGGAAGTCCCTGGCATCAAATCTACAAATTCTTCTTTTTATTTCTTAACCATTGTTTCCTCAATGGCACTGGCCTTGGAACCTCTAGGTTCTTCTGCTCCACTTATTGTGGCCTTGGGCTTGGAACCTCCAGTACCACTCATCGCCTAGCTCATTTTAGCTACAGGAGAAAAACTTAACCAATTTTTTGAAATTTTCTCACACCCAACACTTTGAATTCTCCAACGTTGTTGCAGAGCTCAATTCACTGGATTACCTCAAAGATAGAATGCATTAATGCAATTATACAAAACCTCGGCTTGATCATGCAATTTATGGTATTTACTATTTGGGCACCGTCACTTCTCTCAAGTCTCAACTCTCAAGTCTCATTAATTGCCACACTTGCATGAACTAGCTAGTAGCTACAGTCTATGGCATTAATTCAAACTTCAAACTGAAGTACTCGAGCAAAATTTGAATTCATGCCCTTATATTTGATTGGCGATTGGCATTCAAAACTTTTACAGAACCCAACAAACAAGTCCACGTTTTAGTGAGTTAGCGACAATGCTGCCAAATCCTCTTAATCGCAAGCTCACAACCCCTTTTATGAATCCTCAAAGAATCTCACGAGTGAGCGACAACCGTTGATCTAACAAAACAACTTATTTCATCGCAAGCTTGTAACTAGAAACTTAACTTGACTTAAACCCTTGCGATCCCGCGACAAGAAGACACTTAACCGCCATCGCATGCTTGCAACACTTTTTGACTTAAGACTTACAAACCTGTGAGCATGCGATGACCACAAAATTAGACCAAAACTTAATTGTCGCCAGATTGCAAGTGCAACTTAAAATGCTAAACAACTTCAAAATTAACCCCATCGCATGATTGCAAATTAAAATGACCTAACTGCGAACACCTCGCGACCTTGCAATAACATAAAATCACATCCAGTTGCAACCTCGCAACATAAAATGGTATTTGGGAATGGGCACCGTCATTAATGCAATTGTACAAATGTCAAAATCTCAGCTAGATCATGCAAGCTGTCACTTCTCTCAAGTCTCATTAATTGCCACACTTGCATGAACTAGCTACTATAGCATTTGATTGCAATTGCCATTCAAAACTTTTACAGAACTTGACAAACAAGTCCACGTGTCAATCCCCATCTTTAATTGCACACTCTCAACTGGTTATAACAATTAGGAAAGGAACTGATGAGTTAGCAACAATGCTACCAAATCCTCTTAATCGCAAGCTCGCAACCCCTTTTACGAATCCTCAAAGAATCTCCCGAGTGAGTGACAGCAGTTGATCTTCATCAAGCCCTTCAGTCGCAACCTCGCAACATTATTTGTAATATTCTTTCTTTACCTGCGAGCTGGCGACCACTACAAATATAACAAAATAACTTATTTCATCGCAAGCTCGCATCTCGAAACTTAACTTGACTTAAACCCTTGCGATCTTGCGACAACAAGGTACTTAACTGCCATCGCATGCTTGCAACACTTTTTGACTTAAGACTTACAAACCGGCGAGCATGTGATGACCACAAAATCAGACCAAAACTTACCTGTCACTAGATCGCAACTTAAAATGCTAAACAACTTCAAAACCTATGAGCAAGCGACGAAACCAACTAAGCTGCGATACCAACTACATCACATGATTGCAAATTAAAATGACTTAACCACAAACACCTCGTGACCATGCGACAATATAAAATCACACCCAGTCGCAAACTCACGACCAAAGCGATTTCATTAACAATCTCCACCTCGCTAACATAAAATGCTAACGCTCAAAAAACAAGAGACCTCATGATTTAAACCCAAACCAATAGGTCCAACACTCGCTAACTCACCACTTAAATTGTTAAACATGAAATTTATTTGCGAGTTAGAGATGAAACATTAGACATGTCTGACCAACCGGTTTGACCACACTTGATGATGACATGGACAAATAAATAGAGGACAACTCAGATTTTCAATGCACGACAACTTTGGTTTACTAGCCAACTAAGACAAAAAAACAACACAAAACCCTAATCGCCATGAACATCATTTTAAGCATTTACTGTAGAACAGTAGAAAGGTTCTAGCAGTAACGGTTATGCAGTATGAATAATTTTATGGATCTTGCGACACAAATTGTTGCATTTCATGTTCAACATAATGTGGAACCAAATACCAATTTACTAATAATTCAATTGTTTAGTAATAATTCAAATTCACAGTTTAAAATATGAAATAAGTATCCGTTCTACTTCTGATTGACAAATTCAAGGAATACAATATCAAAAATCATCAATGACAACTATAGTATTGCAATTTTGTAGATTGAAATTGTAATATGACTCAAGAACTGTAGTATAATTATAAATACCTATAAACTGACTGCTAATTCACTTCAGTGACTCAGTCCGACTGTCCGAGGCTTCTATATCCCAAATGGACTCAAGATCCAGAAACTGACTAGTACTAACAAGTTCATCTTCATTCTGAGTCGGGTATTCAAAAATGTCATCATCTTCATGCTGACTCTGAGTCTGCGATCCATCATATTCATTTGTCTCTGCACTAGCACTAGCAATAACACCACTAGCTTTTAAAGTGTTACACACCCGTCGTCTTTCACGCATGGAATTCCAGATTGCCAGTGCCCTATCATATGAAAAATCTCTAACATTATACTGGGTTACAAACAACCTCAAGCAAGTTTCCAAATTCTTGTCTAATTTGTTTCTGATCTTTGATTTCAAAAGCCCTAATGCACTGAAAACTCTCTCATCTTCCATCGACCCCAATATCATTGTTTGACATAAATCAACAAGTTTCAAATATTCTGGTATTGCAATACGCAATGCTTCACTTTGATCTATCCTTTTCCAAAGCCTTGTGATTGATCCAGGTTCAAATGGATTCTCCAAGTTAACCAACTGCTGTTTCATAACCAATGCAAACTGTTTGCATTGTTTTCTAAGATGATCTGAATTTAAAATTCCTTCTATTGGCTATCCAATGCAATATGCATCTTTTGAAAATGTCAATATCAATTCCTTTAGTTTTTTGTGATACATCTTTGCGTCATTTGGATTATCTCCAATTGAATACCAAAATTGAGGATACACACAACCCATGGCTTCAAGTATTTCTTCTCAAGGGAATCTTTCATGAATCTTAGTTGAAAGTTCATATGCAATAGACTTCAAATTATCACTAATAGATTTAACAATCCTATCAAAATCTTCCTTTTTAACTGGTAGTGCTCTGCCTCGCTTGCCCGTCTTAGATTGGTGCATTGGTATCTGAAATCCTTTTACAAAGACACATAGCTCATTTTTGGTATTGAAATGTAAATTTTTTTTAGCATGATTCAAATCTGTAATAATCTGCTACCTAAAAAAATTTGGGCTTCACCCTATTAGATCTGAATATAGACCATCCAGGCTCAAGCATGTCATTTTACGTAGAGTGCTATACTCATTGATATACATAGTTCTGTCTTGGGCTTTCTTAACAAGTTTGTTCATTGAATCCAGCATGGGGAGAAGGCTAGCTAAAGTTAACAGAGTCTCTATATCACTTAACTTATGTAAGAGATCAGGAGCTTTGTCTACTATGAGGCGTTGCTCATACATTAGATCGATCAAGGATTGATATTCTGTTAGAACTCATTCCGCTAGTCCATGCAAGGAGATCCATCTGGTCTCAACATCCCTGAGAAGCTTGTTTCCTCCTGTTACTCCCTCAGCAAAAATCTAAAATTCTGAAAAATGTTTAGGACTTCGGCAGAAGTATGAGTGGATCTCGTGGACCAGATCTTCAACTTTCGACACTATAGGGAAATTGCTTACAATTCTATAGGCTAAATTCATTCGATGGGCCATGCAGTGAATGCCAACCATGTATGGTGCACTACTAGTTTGTAATCTTGTGCAAAGACTAGTCCTTTGACCTTGCATTACTGCAGCTCCATCAGCTCCAACACACACCAACTTCTTGGCAATTGTCAAGTCATCCATACTAGCAATTTCATTCAAAGCTTTCTTAACTTCCAAATATAAATTTTCTGCTGTTGAATTGCCCCTCATTTTATGAACACATAGTAGATGACCTCGACGGACGTGTTCTTTTACAGTATACACATGCATACTAACCCAAGCAATGTTATCTACCGCAGTAACTTCATCTATGGATAATGAAATGAAATTTGACTCTTTTACACTCTCTTGTAAATTTTGCTTTTCCACCTCAGCGAGACAATTTGCCATTTCCCATCCAGCATTTATTGACCAATGTGACATAGGATAGTGAGGAACATTCAAAAAAGATAATAAATTACTAAATTCTGGGAAATCTTTCATAGGACGCCCTCTCGACATAATATGAAAAATAACACTCATCTGAACAGTCTTTGCCAGGTTTGCATCTTTTGCTGCATGTTCAAGCCCAACCTTGATTGTATTTCCAAATCCACTATTACCAATCACTGTCATTTTGTGGTTATGCTCTTCATATTCCGCGACATACTTAACATGAAGACATTCTTCCTTTGATTTCCATCTTACTACTCATGTTTCCTTTCCGTCTATGATCTGTTTTTCATAAACCTTACCAATATGCTTTTCTATGGTGTCAAGCTTTAGTTGCGTCTTCTTCTCTCTTTTTGTTTTCCAGCTACAAATCTTACACCTACATTCTATTGGTTTTTCATCATTGTTTAGGACCAGTTCAATGAATGGGTACTTTGCTACCCAAGCAATCTTAAAACTCCTTGTCATCTCCCACTCTCGCCCCAGTTTTACTTTCCTTTTTCTTTTCTTCCTACCAACATCATCTTCAGTACTAGCATTTGCATCCGAGTGAATTACCTCATTGTGTGTATCCCTTACAACATCTTCTACCGTGTCAGTATTGCCATCCTCATTTGATGCATTTAACTCAATGACAATCCCACCTTGTGGTGGTGGTGAGCTACTATGAATGGCTTCTGCAACTACAAAAGTTGATGGACCAGAAACTTTGCCAATTCCAAAGAAAGACTTTATGGTAGTATCTTTAAGTTTAAGTTTTGGGCATTTTAATGGCCTCTCAATCCCTTCAGTTTCACTGCCCTAAGGAGTCTTACCCTTTTCTGACATCTCAATCCCTTCACCACCCTGAGGAGTCTCAGTCTCACCCTTGTGTGACATCTCAATCCCTTCACCACCTTGAGGAGTCTCACCCATGTTTGACTGTGACATCTTGAGTCTTGACCTCTCACTATGAATTAAAAGTTAAAACTAATACTATCAAGTATGAAGAAATGATTACTCACCTTTATGCCTTCTCAATTCTCTGAATCAGGAATCAGGAATGCCTGGGCCTGTGTTGCAGGATTGTAACTCTAGCCCTCCGCCCTACAATGTGAATGAACTTTGACTTTCCAACTCAATTTGTGAAATTCGAATCGAGACTCGAGAGCTCCCAATTTACTAATTAGACATGAACAAATTGTAAGAAAGAGTGTAAGAAAGAGTGTAAGAAAGAGTGTATTTATAGCAATCCATGATTGCATTTTTGGAGAATTGCGCGGGGCCTGGGCGTCGCAATTGCCAATAAACATTTAATTTAATTGCATTTTTGGTGAATTGCGCGGGCGTGCAATGAAAATTTAATTTAAGCGGGGCGAAATGGGTCCTCGAATGCTTATAATGTTTTAATTGATATTGGCAAATTTGGCCGACGCGTGCAATGAACATTTAATTTACCATTGGCGAATTAGGTCCTGGGTACGTGGTCATTTTACTATTACTGACGAATATACGGAGGTGATCTAATACCCATGTCCAAGTGATTTTAGGTGAATATTATGGGAATGCATGTCGGTGATGTGTGGTCAATGGTGAAGCCAGATTCTACAGTGCATCGTTAACCCCAAAATTCTGGGTGATTTGACCACAATTTTGCCTGGACAAATCGCATGAAATTCGCCAATTGGTGAAGAATCACCACTAAAAAACTCTCTGGACTGATCATGCCTTTATAAACTCTTTCTGCATCATCATATGCTTTTATTGTAATCCTTCCTTATGTATCTACCAGGTCCTCAGAAAATCCCAATTGTTTTATTAACTTGTATGTACACAAATTGAGTTCGGATCCATCGTCTATCAGGATATGTTTGACCTTGTGTTTTTGGATAAGGACTTCAATTTGTAAAGGTTTATTATGGCCTTCTTTTGCAGGAGCATCATTGGAAGTGAACACAAGGTGTTGCTGGGCAACAAGGTTTCCAATGAGAGCTTGAAATTGGGTGGCATTGATATTATCAGGAATGCGAGACTCAAGGAGGGCTTGTTCCAAAATTTCCTTATGGACAGGGGAAGTCTTGAGAAATTCTAGGATGGAGATTTGTGCAGGGGTCTTCCCAAGTTGGTCAAGGAGGTCATATTAGCAGGTGGAAGACATGGGGGGAGAGTTTGGTGGAGGAGGATCTCCTTGCACAGTGACTCTGCCTCGGCTGGTGGTTACATTGCAGTCATTCTGAGAGTAGGAGGTGGAAGGTGTAGCACCTTGAATGACTATCCTAGTAGGGTTAGGTCTGCTTTGGGAAGGGGGAGGGTTAGCTCCTTGGATAGTTATGACATTGACATGATTGTCTGTGGGCTCAATGCGACCTACTAAAAGAGTCAAAGCCTGTTATGTGATTAGTGTAGTCATAGCTCACAATGTTAGATGATGAGCCTTTTCCTTTATCATGTTTTGAGAAGGGTTCCTGGTACATTTTGAGTTTTTCATTGCTATTACTAGGTTTTGCATTTGCTACCTCAATTTCACCCCTATCAATGAGATCTTGTATGTAGATTTTAACCTTCATGCACTTTCGTGTATCATGTCCCTTGATATGATGATACTCATAATATTCATTCTCATTATACCACCTAGGTTTGGGTTGATTGGGATCAAACGGGCAAGTAAGCAGGAAAAACATTGTGCCTTCTTGAACAAGCTTTTGGAACACCACTTCAATAGGCTCAGCAAGAGGAGTGAAGTCTCTTGGAGTCTTGTTATTGGATTGGGGTGGTCACCCCTAGATTGAGACATTGTTATGAGGCTTTTGGGATTGATTTTGATTATTTTGATTGTTGAATTGGCGATTGGTGGTGGTGGGCTTTGGAGGAGCAGCCATGGTCTGGACCCACTTTCCATCAGTCACACCATCATTGACTATGTTCTTGTTCTTGGACCATAATTTTGGTTTATCATTATAATAAGAGAAATAATTTTGACTTGATCTTTGGCAGTGTTTCAAGGTTCCTTCCTCTAACAAGACACATTCGAGGGCTTGGCTCTGATCAGTCAATTTTTGCAAAGATTTAATATATTGAGATGTCAGAGGCCTTGATAGTTTGGGCACTAGATTCTTTTGAAATAATTCAATTTGGTGTTGTTATGGCATGTCCCATTGGAATTTGTTGATGAGGTGTCACCATCTTTGCAAGAAGTTAGAGAAAGTCTCTCTGGGCCTTTGCTTCATGTTACACAGGTCCATCATGGAAACATCATTAGCCATGTTGTAGGCATAGTGAGCCACAAACTTCTCTGCCAAGTATGGGAAGGAGATAATGGAACCTTGTGGTAAGGAGGAGAACCATGCAAGGGCATCTTCCGTGAGACTCTTAGGGAAGAGTCTTCCAAGGTATATGTCGCTATAGGAGACTTCTTGACATAGGATGTGAAATTCCTGAACATGGTCACAGGGGTCCCCTTTGCCCTCATACTTAGTGAACTTAGGGATCTCAAACCCTAGGGGGTAAGGTGCAACTGATATAGATGGGTGATAAGGACAAGGACAAAATTCTTCAAACAAGTAAGGTTTCATGTTGTTAGTCCCTTCTTTCATGTCCTGAATTTCTTTAATGAGGTCTTGTTGTGGATTTTGGACATGATGGATTGTGTTTGCCCCTAGAATAGGGGGTGTGAGATGTGATGACCGACGTCATAGGGACTTGAGTGATAGTTGGTTGCGACCCACACACTATTGTGACAGGATTAAGTGAGGCTCAAATGAAGTTATCGACATTTCTAATGGGAATGGAGGTTTGTGGAATAGAAATATATGGTTGGGTAGAAGAAGATGGTATAGAGGCATGTTAGAGAATAAATGAGATCAGATTTTATAGTGGTATAGATGGTAAGAAGGAAGAAGGAAGAATGGAGACCACGGGGACAGATGCCGTAGGTGCTATTGATTGGAGTTGAATGATTGGTGGGGCTGCAAATGATTGAGTTTGAATAACAGGTGCGGTAGTATGAGTGGGAGAGAGATTCCTTGTGGTTGTTGACCAAGGGTGGACTTATCAAAATCATGTGGGAGTTAACCTCCATTTTCAAAGAGGGTCTTTAGAAGCGCACTAGGATTGTGTTGGATAAATTTTTCCAATATCTCTTGATTATAAGAGTTTGCTAGGAAAGTTTGTACTTCCAGAGAGAGTTCATCTTTGTCAACCATATTAGAATTTTTTGGTTGATTTTGAATGCTAGGTTGCACACTTTGTGTAGGATCTTCATATAGGACACTAATGTCTAACATACCATATTGTTGTTTGGCCATCTTTTTCTTTTGAGATCGAGTTGTGACCATACAAGAATACCTTAGAAAAGATTGAAGGAGGAAGAAATTTTTGATGAGAGTTTTAGGAACCATGAGGCAAAAGAGAGGGGGGGGGGGTGAATCAGTTGACCATGAATTACAACCCAAATATAACCTAATCAAACTTGATACTTAATATCGATAAACCAAACTTAATGCCGGTTGACAGATTAGTAGTTAATATTAATACCGATGAATCTTAATGTATAAAACAGAAAGAGAAACAACATCCACAACACATAACACAAATATTTGTACGTGGAAACCCTGTAAGGGGAGAAACCATGGTGGGAAACCTTACCCACAATCAGATGATACTACTGCATATAGTATGTATATACAAATGGGGTTTGCACATGCAGAAAGGCCAACCGCCTAGAGCTCACTGCTCAATCATGAAATAGGAGTCACACTGACTACAATTGAATGCTTAAATCCAATGATAATATACTACTCAAAGTAGCATCTTCAATGCTGGATTCAGTACTGGTTAAGCTTTGATAATCACATTTAAACCTTCCTTGAACCTTCTCTATGGTCTGCTCATATGATCTTCAATATTCACACATACCATGTTACAATACCATTTATCATATACTGTTACTTATCTACTTTTTTCATCTCACAAATGAGATCTTACATATATACCATAACCTAAGACCAAATGTGTAGGTCGGCTTACTAAGAATATTATAATAAAACCAATTACAAATAAGTCAAGATGCGATGCATCATGTCGGCTCAATACATTTACAATAATATCCAATTAATAAATCATCTCCATAACGTGTCGTGCTGATCTGGAATAGATAATGCATACCAGTCCATAACCTAGACCAATTCACCGGAAACAACAAATATGTCAACCCGATTAGACCATTAACCAAAATACCAAAAACAAGTATCCAAACCATTTCTTAGACATAACCATGTGATCTCCAGATGATAACAAGTCATCCTTAGTTCCAGTGAACAATATAACCTGTCGGTGAACAATATATCGGTGACTATGCATAATTCACTGAACATGCTAGTGAACACAATGTGCCAGTTCAACATAACCAAAGATCTCCAGAAGGATAAGTGTTGACATCAATGACAAAACTAATGTAACACATCCATAATACCAACAATCTCCCTGTTTGGCATTGATGGCAACACAAGATGGAAAAACATCTAAGTGCCAAAAACAGAATGCCAAAAACCAAAAACCATCAATCTCCAGAATAGCTCAATACCAGAAATATATCTTTCCCTTAATGAATAATCTCTCCCTAAAGGATAATGTTTCCTAAATACAAAGTTTTTCCATAGATATCTCTCCCCCTTTGACATCAAATGCCAAAGCAATACAAATACTAGAACATACAATCAATTCATATAAAAAATTATAATAACCAATTGTTATAACCAACTACTCCCCCTGAGAAGTAGCTCTCCTCCATCAAAGCCGGAAAGGTTTCTCTGTTAATTCTGCCAGTTTAATGCCAATCATCAACTGTCTAAGTCTCTACCAATGAGGGTATTACCCCAAGTTTTTCTCTGAGATATTCAAAAGTTTCCTTAGGCAAAGATTTTGTAAAGATATCTGCAATCTTCTCTTTAGTATTCACATAAACCAATCTTACTTCTTTTGCTTCAACATTCTCTTTCAGAAAATTATATTTGATAGAAACATGCTTAGTCTTAGAGTAGAATACCGGATTCTTTGATATATCAATTGCTGCTGAATTATTACAATAAATGGTTATAGGTTCTTTGTATTTTACCTTGATGTCCTTCAACATTTGCTTAATCCATAATACTTGAGTACAATTAGTTGCTGCTGCAACATATTCTGATTCTGCTGTTGATAATGATGTACAACTCTGTTTCTTGCTCAACCATGAAATTAATCTGCTACCAAGAAAGAATGCTCCGCCAGTGGTGCTCTTTCTGCCATCTACATCTTTTACCCAATTTGCATCAGTGTATGCACATAAATCAAAATTTTCTTTAGGATACCATAAACCAAGATTTTTTGTGCCTTGTAGATACTGGAAAATCCTTTTCACTGCCGATTCATGATTTTCTTTAGGATTACTATGGAATTTTGAAACAATACATACTGCATTCATTATATCAGGTCTTGTTTGTGTCAAATACAATAAACCTCCAATCATAGATTTATATCTTGTTGGATTAACAGGAGCCGAATCATCCTTCAATGTCAATTTATCAGTTGTAGTCATAGGAGTACTTACCGGTTTGGAATTTTCCATACCAAATTTCTTCAATAGTTCCTTCAAGTATTTTGTTTGACATATGAATATACCTTTATCAGTCTGTGAAATCTGCAATCCTAAAAAGAATTTTATCTCCCCAATCATAGACATTTCAAATTCTTCCTACATCTTATTAGCAAAGTCTTTACATAATCCATCTTCTCCTCCAAAAATCATATCATCAAAAAAAACTTCAAGAACCAAAATATGATCATTAGTCACTTTGAAATATAAGTTGCTGTCAACATTACCTTTAGTGTAACCAAGCTTCAAGAGATATTTGTCCAATCTAGCATACCAAGCTCTAGGAGCTTGCTTCAATCCATACAAAGCTTTCCTTAATCTGCACTTCATATCTTCATTATTTGTTAATGAAAATCCATTAGGTT
Source organism: Cryptomeria japonica (assembly GCF_030272615.1). Lineage (NCBI taxonomy): Eukaryota > Viridiplantae > Streptophyta > Pinopsida > Cupressales > Cupressaceae > Cryptomeria > Cryptomeria japonica. The sequence goes on from NC_081413.1 coordinate 384,103,582, forward strand.
GTTCAATGTAAACTTTCTCTTCAAGATCACCATTCAGAAATGCACATTTTACATCCATATGATATACTTTATAGTTCCTGTGAGCTGCAAATGCAATAAATAATATGACTGCCTCAATTCTAGCTACCGGTGCAAAGGTTTCATTGTAATCAATTCCCTCTTTCTGTGAATATCCTTTACACACTAATCTATTTTGTTTCTTATTACACTACCATCTTCATTAAGTTTATTTCTAAATACCCATTTAGTTCCAATTACTTTTTTGTCTTTAGGCCGGGGAACTAATGTCCATATATTATTCTTTTCAATTTGTTCTAATTCATCTTCCATTGCTTTAATCCAATGTTTATCTTCACATGCCTCAATAATAGATGTCGGTTCAATTTGAGAAATTAAGCATACCTCTTCTTTTGCTAGTCTTCCTCTTGTCATAGCACCTTGTGATGTAGAGAGATCAACTCTAGAACTCTCCCTAAGGATTAAATCAACTCAAGGAGACATATCAAAGGATCCTCTACATGCTAGGTGATTCAAAACCAACCTCAACTCAACACACCCAACCAAGGATAACATCAAAATGGTTTGTTCCAACACCTCTATTGGTCTTAAAACATCCCAAACACCATAATACAAGGTTCTACACACCCCCAAACTCAGACTCAAACTCATAAACCAAACTTGCTCTTCTAGGCTCTATTCCTTGTAGCCTCCAAATCGGGTATTTTCAACTTTTCTCCAAATCATCCCAAAACACTTGACAAAAAAATTACATATTTAGACACCCATTTGGATGTTACAAAACATATCAGAAAATAAATATAGGTTGTTTTGGACGGACCCTTTGCTGTCCTCAAATGTGCCCCTTTTTAGCCTTAAAAACCACCCACTTTACAAAGGAAGTACCAACAAAACTTAACACTAGATTAAACCCTTTTGTAAAGTCTCTTATTATGCTCCCAAACTAAGGATTTTTCAGGTCTTAGGTCTTGGTTGCACTCCTAGATACCCAAACACCAAAAAAACCTCACTAAATCACCCTTTTCCCTAGGGCTTTCTAGAAATATCACTTCCAATCACTTCCAAGGCTCAAAAAAAGTTCAAAAACCTTTAAAATGGTGTGTCTAGACACTTCAATGCATAAAATACCCCCCTTGTTCAATTAGATTCTCTGCTGCTACACTCTAGCCTTCATTTTCACTCATTTCCAGTCACTTTTCTTCAACTTTCATGCAACTTTCATGGTGTACACCTGCACTCTTCACTCCTTCCTGTCAATAATGGGTTAGTAAACTATTGTACATGTTATTTGGCATCCATCCTATGAGAATCAGACCTGTACATTCATAGGATGGATCCTTACATGCTTGGAAATTCACAAATTAGTGAAAAAATCACTGTCTTTTCTGGGACAGTCAGCAATAAATAAAAATATGATACTTTCAAGACTTCAAAAATGCACTCAATACATCAAAGGAATAACCAATAAACCCCCAATGTACAGCAATGATGATCCCTTAGCCTTTCAATGCAAAGAAAGCATGAAAAAACAAGGATTTGACAGCAAATAAAGAGTTTTTTTAATTAATTTTCCGAGACAGTCCGTACAAGTCCGTACCAGCATCATCCAACCACACAAAAATTATTTTAGAGACTTTATAAGACCTTCCCCAACCAACTCCAACCAATCTCCAACTAATCCAAGTGATTAAAATGTCAAAACAACTCTAAAACTTATTTCCCACCAAAACTGGAACTAGTTGTTGAAATTCAAAATTTGAATTTTCAACTTTATTTCTAATACTTTTAATCAACTAAAACCTATCCCATTCAACTCATTTTGACATAATAAGATCATTAAATCACAATAAACTCCTATCCAACCTATCTAGACTCCATCATCCTATTACATTGCATTTTGGTCCTTAGGCCTTTATCAGGACCTTTAGGACTTTTACATAATTTATTGAATTCAACATTACAATAGGCCATTATAGGCTTCAAAACATTCCAATTGACCTCTAGTGATGTCATATCACTCTCCTTAGTCCTTGGTGTCCTCCTTTGTTCATTTGCCCTCCTGGATGCTCCTGCATCACCTTGATACTTATTTCGAATTATCTAACTTTCAGAGTGATTCAGTCTTACATACCTGGGTGTGTTCACTTGCTACTGTTCTTCAGTCACTGTTGAATTCTTTGATGATGCCGGTGTGACTGGATCCACATTATGTACCGGTGCACTCTATATAGGTTCATTTATGCTCATCTCAACTGCCAGTTCAGAATCTATAGACCTTGAATTTCCTCTAAAGTGTTCATCTATCTTCATATTAGCACTCTCAATGATCTTTTGCAATCTTTTATTAAAACATCTATATGCCTTGCTCTTAGATGAATAACCAAGAAATATTCCTTCATCACTTCTAGGATCAAAATTACCAACATACTCATCTCTCCTAATATAACATTTGCTTCCAAATATTCTAAAGTATTTAAGAGTAGGAGTATTACCAAACCATAGTTCATAAGGGGTCTTACCAGTTTCACCTTTGATGTGAATTTTGTTAAAAGTGTAAACCGCTATATTAACTGCTTCTCTCCAATACACATGAGGTATATTTGCTTCCAATATCATGCTTCTAGCTGCATCCAAAATAGTTCTGTTCTTCTTTTCCACAATTCCATTTTGCTGAGGTGTCTAGGGTGCTGATAGTTGTCTTTTGATTCCATTTACTTCACAAAATGTATTGAACTCCTTAGATGTAAATTCTCCTCCTTGATCTGATCTCAAACATTTGATTTTCTTATCGGTTTCATTCTCTAGCATTGCCTTGAACAGTTTGAATTTTCCAAAACCTTTTGATTTCTCCCTGAGAAAAGTAACCCAACTTTTTTAGAATAATCATCAATGATTAACATAAGGTATCGATCTCCCTGTAGACTTCTTGTTCTTGCCGGACTACACAAGTCAGTATGAATTAAATCAAGAACATTATTGGATTTCTCAGAAATACTCTTAAAAGTTGTTCTAGCTTGCTTTCCCATTTGACATTCCTTACATATCAGATTATGAGGTTCTATAATCTTAGGTAAATCCCTTACTGCCTTAGTTGAACTTATCTTTACAATGCAATCAAAATTCACATGACAAAGTCTCTTATGTCATAACCAAGTTTTATCAATATGTACAATCAAACATGTCTTTTCACTGTTATTCAAATGAGATATTACCTCTAGTCTAATTACCAGTTGCAATCTCTAATCCAGTTCCATTCATGATTTTGGATTTACCATTCTTGAATTGTAACTGAAAACCCTTTTCAACTAATTGACCAACACTCAAAAGATTATGCTTCAAACCTTCAACATAATAAATGGTTCCAGTATTATGCTTACCATCAAAAGATATAGTGCCTTTTCCTTTGATCAAACAAGCTTTATCATCACCAAATCTTAATAGACCTCCATTGTATTCCTGAAAAGATAATAATTTACTTTTATCACCAGTCATATGATGTGAACATCTGGAATCTATGATCCATTCATCTTTTTCTTCAATTTTAGCTGCTAGGGTCTGCTCTATCGATGGAACAGTAGGTGCCAGTTGATCTTCTTTTATTGCAACAAAATCCCATCCATTGTCTGTCAGTTCTTCATCAGAATCATTAGTAACTCCTTCATCAACATAGTAACATGATTTGTCTATATTCTTCTTAAATCTGTATCTCTGATATTTAGGGTTAGTCTTATATATCCTTTTAGCTTCTTCTCTCAATATTGCATGTCTATCAGGACATCTAGATGCCATATGACCAACTTTATTGCAGTTAAAACATTTAAATGGTGCTTTACCTTCATACTTACTTCCAATAGAACCTTTAGGCATTTTCCTTGCAAATAGTGCTTCAAGTTCTTCCACTTCTTCATTTTCTCTTCTGATATCTTCAAGTTCTTTTGCATAAAGTGCTTTCCAATTAGATTTCTTAGATGATGATGATGATGCTTTGAAGGCTAAATCTATCTTAATTGTAGCAACAAGACCAAATTCCTCAAGCTCAAATGCTGAAAGTTTTTCAACCAAGGTATCTCTAGATACTGATGTATTAGGCATTGTTCTCAACTCATTAATAGCAGTTACTTTTATTTTGTATGCTGGTGGCAATGCTTTTAAAACTTTAGAAACAATTTCATATTCACTTAAGGATCCTCCACAACATTGTATTCCCAAAACAATTTTATTAACCCTTTCCATAAAAGCAAAAAATCTTTCATCTTCTTCCATTTTCAGATTTTCATACCTGACTCAGAAGTATTCTAGTTTTGCAATTTTGATAGTGGTATCTCCTTCATTCAATGTCTCCAATTTATCCCAAATAGCTTTAGCAGTAGATCGGTCTGATAATCCCATGATTTGCTGATCTGACAAGGCGCTCAAAAGTGCTTCTCTTGCTTTGCAATCATTCTCTTGATCTTTACCCAATGTTGGTGGATTAGGTTGATTCGGTGTAGGACCAACATAGCCATTCTTTGTAACATCCCATATGTCTCTTCCAATGCAATTCAGATGAGTCTCCATTCTGATCTTCCATATACCATAGTTAGTTCCATCAAGTTTCAGACTGTCCTTCCTAAAAAAGTTTGTTGCCATAGAATCTCCTCAAGCTGTTAAACTTCTGCAAAAAGAGAACTTGGCTCTGATATCAATTGTTAGGACCCATGAGGCAACTAAGAGGGGGGGGGGGGGGGGGGGGGTGAATAAGTTGACCATGAATTACAACCCAATTTTAACCTAATCAAACTTGATACTTAATATTGGTAAACCAAACTTAATACTGATTGACAGATTAACGGTTAATATTAATACCGATGAATCTCAATGCATAAAACAGAAAGAGATACAACATCCACAATACATAACACAAATATTTGTACGTGGAAACCCTGTAAGGGGAAAAACCATGGTGGGAAAACTTACCCACAATCAGATGATACTACTGCAGATAGTATGTGTATACAAATGGGGTCTGCACATGCAGAAAGGCCAACCGCCTAGAGCTCACTGCTCAATCACAAAATAGGAGTCACACTGACTACAATTGGATGGTTAAATCCAATAATAATGTACTGCTCAAAGTAGCATCTTCAATGCTAGATTCAGTACCGGTTAAGCTCTGATAATCACCTTTAAACCTTCCTTTAACCTTCTCTATGGTCTGCTTATATGATCTTCAATATTCACACATACCATGTTACAATACCATATATCATATATTGTTACTTCTCTACTTTTTTTCATCTCACAAATGAGATCTTACATATGTACCAAAACCTAAGACCAAATGTATAGGTTGGCTTATTAAGAATATTATAATAAAATCAATTACAAATAAGTCAAGATGCGATGCATCATGTCGGCTCAATACATTTACAACAATATCCAATTAATAAATCATCTCCATAATGTGTCATGCTGATCTGAAATAGTTAATGCATATCGGTCCATAACCTAGACCAATTTTCCGGTAACAACAAATATGTCAACCCGATTAGACCATTAACCAAAATACCAAAACCAAGTATCCAAACCATGTCTTCGACATAACCAAGTGATCTCTAGATGATAACAAGTCATCCTTAGTGTCGGTGAACAATATAACCTGCCGATGAACAATATACCGGTGATTGTGCATAAGTCACTAAACATGCCGATGAACACAATGTGCTGGTTCAACATAACCAAAGATCTCCAGAAGGATAAGTGTTGACATCAATGACAAAACAAATGCAACACATCCATAATACCAACAAAGAGGACTTAGCAAGGCTCTTGGATTTTAGGATTTGAATTTGATGAAAATTGATTTTGCTGATTGATAGGGTCCTTGGATTAGAACACGGATTTGATTCGGTTTGCACCTTAGTCCTTGGATGAGGATTTTAGGTGGGAAATGTTGATGAAACCACAAGCAAGTTAATGACCAAGTTGGGTAGAATTTAGACCTTGGAATGATGATCAAAAGCCTTTCTTCCACTAAGGGTTGACTAATGACCCTAAGTAAAACAAATACATGAGATAAGAGTCTTGATTGGATCAAAGGATAAGGCAAAGGTACTTGGAGAGGATTCTTCTTCAAGCATGAAGCCAAGTGATTAAGGATGAGGTCTAAATGAAACTTCACAAGGCATGCAACCTTAATGTGAGGTTAAATTGTATTAAAGGATGATTTGATTTGGATTTAAGAATTGATTTGATTTTGTGATCGATTGATGTGCTAAGTCCTTAGGAAAAGATTGAGGATGATTGATTGAAGAGGGATGATAGTGATGATTAGAATAAATTTTGTGACTATGCTATCCTTGGCATGAACATGACTCAATAGATGATTGGTTTAGATGGAAAGTTGTACACAGGGATATGACCACCCTGATTTTGATGATAGTTGGTGTTAAAAGACAAATTTGAACCTTGATGGATGGCACAGACTCTTAATTCATCACTAGTATCAAACTCATTTCTATGACCATGGCCGTAATCGTGGTAATGATGCAAGAAGGTCCTATGTTTAAGCAAGAGTTTGTAGTTTGTGTACCAAAATTTCTGACGTCTAATGAGTTGTGCTTGTGTGAGCTTCTTCTTCTTGATAGGTTGGTGAATTGACTTCTTAGGATGCTTATACAACTCGGGTTTATGAAACATGAGACAAACAAAGTTTTGACGCAATTGGGACTTTGTGTGGATGGTGACTAGGATGTGACTTGGGTATGACTATGATTGGAGTTGTGACTAGGACCTTGACTTGGATGATTGTTTGTTTTTAGACAAGTGTTTTTGCAAAGTCTTTGAGGATAATGATGTGTTTAGTCTACTCTTGGCAAGTAAGTATCAAGCAAAGAAAACACAATAATCAAATGAATTTTAGCTCAAAGATACTCATGCTCATATACAACATTCTTAAGGCTAGCAAGGACAATAGTCATTGGGTCCCAATTGGTTCCCAACTACGCTTATCTAGAGTGGACACTTAGATGCTTGACCCCATTGGCTCCCCTCCACAACACTCACTTCTCTGGGATAGCCAAGCATCAATTCCCATGAAAACTCCTCATGGTGAACTTTGTGTCTCTACTAAGGGCCGTAAAAAATATGGGCAGCTTCGGAGGTCTAACCTCCTACACCAATGGTTAGAAGGTTTTTGGCCACTATGCACAAGGTGTTTAATATGGCTTCTCGTTAGGAGCTACCCTTTGCAGTTGCACAAGCACAATTGAGGCCTATAGCCCAATGAAGCACCAAGAACTTAGAAGTCACGCAAGCGTGATTGAGATCTCTAGGATCCTACTAAGCACCCAATGTGAGAGTGAACTCTCATATAGCCCCAACCATTGATTCTTTCAATCTTAATGGCCTATTTATTATAGTGAGTTGGGAACCCCAGGTCCGGGTGTACTCACTTGAGTTGCTGCCCTCTCACCGACTCAAAGAGAAACTCGGGAGGGCAGGCCCACTAAGGGTAAACATGTGACAAACATGAAAAGCCTAGAGGGTCTGAATTTCTGATCATCTAGATAGATGAGAGCATACTCACCTACCTTTACATTTTTCACAAACACAAAAAGTAATGGTTTATTTACTCCCTAATTAGATCTAGGTGCCTAGTTAGAAAAAAAAAGACACAATGTTTGAAACTCCTAGGCAACCTGCAAAACCATTTGATTAGTAGTTTTGTATTTTTTTTAAAGTCTTGGACAATCGAAGAAGCTACACCACTCACAAAAAAAAATGAAATTAGTAGCTACAGGCTTGCAAAAATAGCGCATGCACTGATCTGCAGTCAAGCAAGTTGAAGCACTTGCGCAGGCGCTGAAATGCCTACGTACGCACTGAAGTGGGCCGAAAGCAAAATTAAACACAAAAATTAAAAACAAACAGTTGCTGATTTATACTTGACTGTCACGCTAGTCTAGTTCGGTCACGTCGAAGTGCCTGTGCATGCGCTAAAATGCCTATGCTCGCGCTAAAAAACAACAACTAAGAAAAAAAGTTAGCGGTTAGGTGGAAAATTCAAAATTTTTTAAAATTTTTAAAGTGAGTGGGATTCTGAAAACGGTTGCGCTGATACAGGTTCTCCCGCGCTAAAACATGAGAGTGCGCGCTGAAAAAGACCAAAACAGTTAGCAAAATTCAAAAAAATTCAAAAATTTGAATTTGAGTGGGGATCCAACAGAGCGCCCATGTTATTCGCAGGTCGCTCGTGCTGAACCGAGAGTACTAAAAAAAAAATGACTAATTTGTAAAACCAAATAACCAATTTTTTCCTCCTAGATTTTTTTTTTGATTTCTTTAAGTATTACGACTATTAATAGGAAGAAAAAAGCAAAATGAAAAATAAACAAGACTGTTAGATTAGGTAGGAAATTTCCCAAATCAGACATGTTGTTCCAGAAACGCTTGCGCCAATATGCAGACCTGCAAGGGAGAGAGAAAATAAATTTAAATTTGGAGCACTCGCGCTGATGCGCCTATGCACACATTGAAATGCCTTTCTCGCACTGACCCCGAGTCAATCGCGCTAATTTGCAGGCACTCGCGCTCTTCCGATACCTGCGACTTGAAAACTCACAAAAACTCAAAATAACGTTAGATTCAGGGACGTGGGTCCCACCGAGCATGCCAAAATGAAGCAAGGGAAATCTTACAAATGCAAGGTTAGATTGAATCAATGCTAAAAAATATAAAAGAATGAAAAGATCAAAATATGAAACAACCTTTATACCTTGCCAAGAGAGGATTCTCTTGTTCCTCCGATTCAGACTCTCGTTGAAGCCAAGAATGTGCCTCTTCCTAGCTTGATATCGGTCCAATAGGAATAATGTGGTTGGCTCTATGATATTATGCATAAATGGTATATAATGGATGGATGAGAGAGGATGGATTGATGATCAAAGGATAAAATGGCTAAGTATGGATGAGTGCAAATTTTGGTATAGTAAGGGTATGAGGATGATTTCTTGGGCACAAACTAGCAGCATGGATTTACTAAATTTGGAGATGATATATGAGGGGATGGAGTCCTCAATTTATAGGAAGAGAGGAGGAGAAATGGAGGGCTAGGATTGACCCAAGATGGAGGGTCAGGATTTATTATGAGCCCACACAAGGCCCAAGAGGAGATGACAAGACAAGTGTGGAGACCAAGAGATATGCCTTAAAGACATTTCTTATCTCCACTCCTCAAGGCTCATTGGGAAGACTTTGCAATGTGCCTAGGGAAGAACAAGGAATAAAATATTCCTTGAAGGAAGGAGATGAAGAATTTAAAATTTTTCAAAAAGGATGTTCATGGGGATTGGAGGAATAAGGAGGAATTAAAAATTCCTCGGAGGATGGGATGCCTAGAGGAATGTGAGATTCTAGGAAAAGAGCATTTAAGGAAGGTGGTTGGGTGGAAGGGACAAGGAGTTGACTTTGTGGTTAATCATGATGATTAGCCACTAGCAACTCATTAGGAGAGGGATTAGAAGAATGATTAGGTGGGATTAGGTTAGACAAGATTTGTAGGAGGATTTGACTAGGAGAGAGAATGAGTGGAAGGAATTAAAAATAAGAAGACTAATGCTAAGTGAGTTTAGGGAGCTTCTAGAAGAATTAATTATGCTAATGATGGATTAGGAAAAAGGTGATTTGTAGGAATCACCTAGATTAATTAATTAATTAAAAGGAGGAATTTGAGGAGACTTAATATTAAGGATTTTTAGAAGAATAATGGTGGATTGATTTATTAAATAAATCAATCAATAGAATATAGTGATAACTTTAATTATATTTAATTAATATTGAGGAGGAATAAGAATTGGAACACTTAATAAATTAATTATGTCAAGAACTTTAAATAATTAAAATAATTATTTTTAATTGTCTACAACATGACCTTATCAAAATTCCACATTATTGAACTTATGCAAATGAGAGGAAAATTCCCCTTAAATACATGTTAGTGGATTTGATTTTGTCACAGGCCGACATCGGGGGAGTTTCCCGCCCAATGCACAACCAACAATACGACCCTAGGAAGGGTCCCACCCCAAAAAAGGGCAGGGAGAGGGGTGCCACATCCCTATCCTAGGAGGACATGGGCACAACGCCCCTGTCCTACCCCTTTCTCCAGGGCTAAGTGCGGATAGGGTGATGCAAAGGCCTGGAAAGAAGCTATTTTTTAGGGTTGAGCAGTCTTCCGTCTCTGATCAGGCTAGAGGATTCCATCTCATGTGCGTGAGGACCCTAATGCAGTTGAAAATTTCTAGGGTTGCAATTTTATGACACTACAATTTCACAATTTTTTGACCACTTTTATCGAGCGGGCATATTTACACCATAAGTGTCGCCGACGCATACTGGGGTAATTTTTTTCTGTTTTCTTTGAAACAATGTGGCTTCAACATTGTGTCAAAGAGGGGAAAATGTAGACACCTAAAAATGTCTCTTTAATCGTATACTAATTATTTGTCTAATTAATTAAGTAATTATTTGATTAAACTAGCTATTTCTTCTAAATTGACTCAATCATCATTCTTCGTCTTATTAATTATTCAATTTCTATTCCTTAATAATTTTAATAAATTAACCATATCTCAAATATTAATTATTTATTTAATTGCGACATTTTCCTTAGTTAAATAATCTTTATTAATTAATTAATTCAATTTCCTATGATTAAATAATATCTTTTGAATTAATTAATTAATTAATTAAATTCTTCCAAATCCCCAAACTCTAATTTCCAATTAATTTCATTTCATTTCACATTTTCAAATTCAAATTCCCCAAATGCGAATTTCTTTTAATTTCAAGAAATTTCATGTGCATTTCATCATTCGAAAGTCCAATTTCAAATTGAAAATGAATATCAAATTCAATTTCAAAATCCTACAACACATGTTGAAATCAGAACTGGTTCATCAAATCAGTTGACTAATGAGTTAGCTCAGTTAACTAATCAATCCCCCTTTTAACTCTCAATCACCTTTTTCTGACTAACGAGTTATCTCTCAATCAATTCAGTCATCTCTCCAATCAATTCAGTCAACTAGCTAGTCTATTCAATCTACTGGTTAATCTATTCTGTTCACTAGCCAATCTATTCAGTTGACTCCCCAATAAATCCCGTTAACAAATCAATCAATCCTGTTAACAAATGAGTCAAACCAATTAACAAGTCAATCAAGATGAGTTCACTGATCAATTAATTTCAGTTGACTATCAATCAGGACTTGAGTTCAAAATCCCTCCCCATCTTTGTTGAAAATTTATATAAACAACATCATTTTGTCAATCAAGATAGAATCACAGTCTTTGAAATAGTTACTAATCTATGCAGGAAATCAGTGCAATACCCAAGAGCCAATTCAACAACTATAGCCTTTGCTAGCATGCTTCTAGCCGTGTTGAAATAGTATCTTTGGAACAACGTATGGAGACTTGTCAAAGCACAAAAGAATGTAAACCTTAATGTTACATGGTTGTAGCTAGATGTGAAAGCATACACAAGGCATATGAACCATGTGATAGATCGCCTCAAAAAAGTATGATCTCTTGGGATGTAATGATGATAGTATATGCATGAAGTAAATTTATTGACAAGGTTTTGGAGGTTTCAAGTACATTCTTCAAGTTATGCCATGGTTGTAATGCCATTTGCTAAATAGCAGGTCGTAGAGACTTGTCTATATTTCATAGGGACTTGATGGGTGCATATAGTACTATATTTTGTACATTACGATAATTAAGTATATATATGCAAGATATGGAAGTTACATAAGACACACCAACTGTTTGACAACATGTAATTACACGATATGCACAGTTTGGAAATGCAAATATTGGTGTAAATTTTCAAGCCATTAGTGGTTGTTCCTGATTTATTTGATAGTATGCCACAAAAAGGGGATAATATCTCAGAGGGAGTAAAAGTTGAAATAAAGGCCAAGGTGATCAGAGTTACAAACTACCAGGGTATTTTTTTTTTCTTTTTCAGAAATGCAATTAGATGAAGTGGCAAAGAGATAATGAAATAAAATTTTATTGCAAAGAAGATATGGTAATTAATTTTATTTTTAAAAATAAAAATTTATTAAAATAATCACCACGTGAGTATGATGAGGGAGTGTAATTTTCACTGATGGTGTAATGTGCAATTGTAAAATATTTTCACTAAGAAGAGAAACATTTCCACCGAGGGAATTGAATAAAATGTAAAAGTGTTGTTATGGGTAATTATTTTTTGTGAAGGATATGCTTACTAATTTAGATAAAAGTGTATATGGGTAAATACTACCGGGGAGTGGAGGAAATAGGGAGTAAGTGCATGTATAGGGAACTAACTAATGAAAGGGGAATATGGTTTGCCCAGAGGTGAAATACTTACACATATAGAGGAGGGAGTATTGTTATAATAATCAAATGTTATTTGATATTAGATAATTTTAGAAAATAAGATAAAGTTGAGGATGCAGTGGAAAATACATAAGGTGGCATAATGTGGTGTATTAAATATTTTCACTTGGAAAAATGAAATATTTTCACCTAGCTAATGGAAGAATAAAATACAAGGATTTATGATCCTTTATGGAAGAGGAAGATTATCAAATTAATTAAATATTCTTAGGGTTGTTGGAAATGTGCCTCGAATTAACTTGACTTGTGTTCATACTATCAGAGTAACCTATCCTGATGGAACAACTGTCGGTGTGACTCTTGTCGATGGGCCAATGGAACCCTCTTCTTGTGATCGGCTATCTGGTGAGTAAGTCCGAGTGGATCAACGACTGTCGCTATACCACTATGGCGAGATGTACGAAAGTTATCCATCACGACTTGGCGATCTAGTGGTAGGGCTCGATAAGAGAGAAGCTCAGGTGAGATAACGGTCGAGCAGATCAAGGTTGATCTAACGATGGTCACTAGGTTGCGATGGGAAACTGCTCGTTAGAATATCCATCGCAACCCAGTGACAAAGAAGAGCTTAATTCCGAGCGGTTAGTGAGGCTGTGCTAAGGTGGCAGGGTAGGGACCTTGGAGCCAATTAGGGGGTGCCATGTGGTGGAGTGCATAAAGAGATCAAGGAAGATCAGATGATCGGGATAGCTGTTTGGTTGTCTTGCCGATGACCCGATGAGGTTGCCTTTGGCGATCGGGTTGATATTGGTGATCGAGGTGACATTGTTGGGTTATGTCGATGGCCCGATCGAGTTTCTGTGGTGTCATCGGGAGATCGAGTCTACCTGTTGAAGGCTATCCCGATAAGCTGATGGAGCTGATATGTTTGGAACCCCATTAGTGGAGTCATCTACTGGTTCATTGGGAGATCGAGCAACGCATTTGTGGTCTTTCTGGTGGTCAATGGAGTAGAGACCAACTATGGGTGGGCATTTGAACTGAAGTCCAAAAGGTGAAACACTTGGACACTGAAGATGGTCTTGTCAGTATATATGAATACGAACCGACTCGACTTCCTGATGAATGTGGGATAATGGACGAGTCGTGAATACATGACAGTCGATGGTTAGAATTCTTGGTGGTTGGAGCAACTAACTGTTGTGTGAACTGCATTCGATAGATGTAATCAGAGTAGCCAGAGGAAACCAAAATGCAATGTTGGTTAGGTGGATGGATGTTACTAAATGACAGACAGTTGGAATCCATAACGGTTATTCTTAACTGATACGTTGTAATCAATGGCTGATATATATGTTGCTAGAGATGTAACCGATGTGTGAGAGAGGTTACTATGTGATGTATGGTGTGGAGTCCTATATGTTGGAAGCCTGAGTGTTCTGCATAGGTGATGACTGTGATCTAAACATAGATTCTGAGAGCAAAATCCTGTGAAGAGGATCTGTAACTTAATTGTAACCTTCGGTTAACTATGAATAAAGTGATCTCTCTTTGGTGGTGGGTTTTTTACTCGTAAGGGTTTTCCCATGTAAATTTGGTGTTAACTCTCTATTGTGTATTATGTGTGATTAGTCTGTGTATATCTTAATGTTCTACAAAATAATTTAAAGACATACTTGCTTGATTCCCCTTAGAATTGACATTAGGAAGGCATTTCTGCACTGTGCTTTCCTTACAAGGGTAAAATGGCTAAGTGATTCTTCTCACTAAAAGATGTAATGGTCTGAAGCACTCCTTCATTTTATATAAGAAGGAAATTAGGATAGGGGGGAGAGAATATTATAACATATCATTTTTAAACATCATGCAGAAAATATTTTGTCCTGATGACATTTTTAACTGTTTATTGATTTAATATGAGGATATTATTAAACCATCTACACATTTGTGTTTTCTTGATCATATGAATTAATGTATCAAGGATACACTTGATTTGTTAGTGCACCATAATGCTCTTGTGTATTTAGTTTAGTAGGTCTTTTCAAGGAAGAGTTAAATTATGTTGAATGGATACAATGGTTTGGGGAAAATAGATTGGATCAATAAGTAGGGTTTAGTAATTGACATACCTGCATGTTTATGTAAAGCATAAACAAGAACAGTACCGAGTAGGTATAATTTCAAGCATCAGATGGATAAAGATTCATTATGACTCTGTGGCCTAAGACAAGGCATTGATTGAATTTCATTCCCAAGATTAATCAAATCATTACATATTTTATTTTCAGTTGTAGAGATAGGAGTAGGAGTTAGTTTGTATATTATTATCTATATCATATATTCATGCCAATTTGATGTAGAGACTTATTCAAAATTTTAAATAGAGTTATATCTCCTCAAATTAAAAGGTACACCTACCCAGGATAAGTAGAGCCTGAAGTGTAGGAGAATTTGGATCATTTTGATAAATCTCATTTGTTGGCCAAAATTGGTGTGGAACCCGATCATAAAGCTTGGCATACTTTTAGGGTTTGACAACCTGTGGTTTTGGGAACCAACACCTCCTCTACCAACAAACCAAGATAATTTACCATCAATGATCGAACTACAACACAATTTGACAACAAAAGAGCTTGAGATAGCCCAGAAAGATCCACATGTCCTTGCAATCCTCAATTTCTCTCATTAACTAGGATAGAGGTAGGTATCTTTCACTACTATTGAAAAATGGGGCCAAACTACCACCTAAATTTTATGTTACAACAATCTTACCCCTTGAGATTACCTTAAATCAAAACATGAATTAGGCATCAATCTCATTTCAGACACAACTTGCATCCTCTACCATTGCCAAGGGTAAAAACCAAAATACACAGGTGCCATTGACCCAAGCCACCATGGCTTGCATTAGCATTTTAGCCTATGGTATGGCATCTTTAGGACCTAATGTTACATCAAAAACATATGCCAATGTCACATCCCAAACAACTGCAAGCATCTCAAACACATCCGCTTATAGTATGACTACTGCCTCTTAGATTTTAGTTCCAACATATGTTTCACAACCAAAAATCTTAGTTTCTCTAGAATCAACTCACAGTGGTCACAATTTGAATCAAGGATCCACTAATCCTTTTGCTTCAACACAACCCAATGTTAGCACAAACTTTGCATACTTTTAGCACCAATCAGAACCAATAGTGCACAACTTTATTACCATTTGATGTTTCAACAATTGTATACATGAACACAAATCCTTTTGTGGGAAACTCCTATTTGACAAACATTCTCGCCTAGTAAATACAAAATTTACAGAAACAAATGACTAATCTTTAGACCAAAAATGAGAAAAAGAATTAAACTATGGAAGATCTTTGACCATATCTATTTGATAGAACACTATACATGCCACCATTTCCTCAACAATTTGAAGTGCTGAAATTTGACAAATATAGAGGGAAAGGTGACCCAAAAGATCACATTAGAGAATTTTTTACATCCTATATAGAAGTGGCGGATGAGGAGACTTATTTGATGTGCTTATTCCCTAAAATTCTTAGAGGTCAGGCTCTAGAATGGTTTTCACACTTACCCCCGATGATAGCTTCATGGGGAGAACTGGCAGAAATTTTTATCAAAAAGTTTGCACACAACATAAACAATCCTGTCACATTGATGGACTTATGTGTTGTGAAACAAAAAAAAGGTGAATCGTTTGCCTCTTTTCTACAATGTTGACACTCTCTTGCTCAACAATGTCCATCTCACATTCCAAAAAAAGAGAAAGTAGACATATTTATAGAGAACCTCATCCCTCAGATCAAATATCCATTACAAATGTAGTGTCTAAATTTCTTCCATCAAGTTACTGAAAAGGGTTTGAAATGTTAAAAAGGTCTCATTGAGCAAGGAATATTGAAGATTAATAAAGAGGGTAACACTATCAATGACATCTCTAAATATTGGTCAAAGAAAAAGAATGTGACAAATGATGGAGTTGTGGATGCACGCGTAGTGAACATAGCTCAACCATTCATTTCGTTACAAGGACCTACCAATCCTTTCATTCAGAATAGGAATCCACCTTAGGAAAATAATGTAGTCCCAAAAAGTGCAATACAATCCCCTAATCCTCAACCTTCTAGAAATAATGTTTCGAGATGAAATTACATGCCACTGGAAGAACCTATACTATCAACACTTAAGAATTTGGTTTAGAAAAAATTGATAACATTACTTGAAGAAAAACCTTATGAGCGAAGTCCTTCCAAACCAACCTGGTGGAACAATAATGGCTTCTGCAACTGTACCATCAAACCAAAGGTCATAAGACATCAAATTGTTATAAACTCAAGAGCCTCATTTAGGACCTTATCGATCAAGGGGACATAACTGTCGACAATACCAAAGGGTCATCCAACACAAATCACATTTTTTTCAATGACCCATCTATTAAACATGATAAAGGGAAGGCTTCAAGTTTAGGCTCATAGTATAACAAGGAAAACTATACAAGTGTCTCTTATGATTATACCATCAATACCCTTAGTCAAACAGATGAAATAGTTGCAAACATCATTGTCAAGCCTAAGAATATTGACTGTACAGTAGTCACTCATCATTCCACGGTCACACTTCAAGGGGGTCGCTTCACATCCTACTCAATCAACGGGGAAATATAATGTCATTGAGAAAATGAAGAAGAACCCTGCACAAATTTCTATTTTTGAGTTGGTGCAAATTTCCCCTGAGCCCCACTCATATGGCCATTTTGGACAAAGCCCATCGCGGGTCAGTTGTTTCAAGAGATATTGATGAAATTTTTTTTAAGGGTATGGTCGGAAACTTCATTGCACCTCCTCATGTTTCTTTCATAGAAGAGGATATTCTAGTAGACAAACCATCACATAATGACCCATTATATCTTGAAGTTGTTGTTCACAAGAAAAGAATCAAGAGAGTGTTGATAGATGGTGGAGCTAGTTTGAACATATGTACCTTGAATCTGATCAAGGCTTTAGGCTATTTAGAAAATCGCATTGACCTAACCAAAAAGATAAATATTAAAGCCTATGATGATGTGGAGAACCCATCTAAATGGTTACTTTACCAATACAAGTGGCCCTAGTCACTACATAAAGTACATTTCAAGTCTTAGACAAAGAATTGGGATACAACATGTTGTTAGGGAATCCTTGGATACATGCCATACAAGCCGTACCCTCTATATTTCATTAATATGTTAAGTTTTGATATAATGACATTGAAATTATAATACCAGGAGATCTAGATCCATTCCAACACTGCAATAATCTAAAGACAAGTCTGGAAAATTAGGTCCTGATAAATCAAGCGGCTCCACTTGTATCACAACTTAAATATTTGACAATAGAAAACACATTTGCACCTTCAAAATCTAATGCACAACTATAAATTCAAGACAAAGGATGTGGAGAGTATTCCTATTCAGAGGGACTTTGCGTTGGCCAATTATCTCCATCCCCAAAATATTTTGGAAGACCATAACTAAATTCAATTGATCGGTGTAATATAAAAGAAGTGATCTAGTACTCACCTTCCTATTCATTTGTTAGATGGGGAGAACTAGATGAGGAATCCATAGAGGAAGATGTATGCAAATGGATGTATAAGGATGAAGAAGAACAAAATTAGTCAGCTCAACTCCCTTTGGACCAATATGGAAAACGGCTATCATATGTTACAAAAGCATGGATGTGATGGTACCATAGGTTTAGGAGCACAACATCAAGGAGTTTTAGAACCAATATTACCATCAAAGAGTCCAAAAATCAGGGTTTGGGATATAGTGGAGTAGAACAAAGAATCCCAAGGGAAAATAGTGAAACCCTGGCACCTAATTCTCCTTTGATCACTTAAGCTCCTTAAGCTCCTCCTAGACAAGTTGTGATGCAACCATAACTAGTAAACCCTTAAAAGAGAATTGACCAACTTATGCAGCAAGAGTAACACAATGAAAGAAACAATAAAACATAAAAAGATTACAGAAACAGATCATATTATTGTCTTAGAACCTCCAACAACCAATCGATTATCATCATACAACCATCATAGAACATCCGGTAGTTAACCGGTTACACGTAGGCTACAAGCCAGATACAATCCATCCAAAACTCTAAGAGTCAACCAGATCACTAATCATGAATCTAAATCCTTATTCTTATTTCTACTTCCCCTACCCCACAAATGATTACATAATACCCTATATATACCCTCCATAATATATTCGGGTCTGCCACAAAAGATTACATTTACCAATGTAGGAAAATGAAACGTGTAACTAGGTCGGACCTAAGAATGAAAGAAATTCCTCCGAAAAATAACAACCAGTAAGTGCGGATCAGCAAGAAGGTCAGCCACATGCCAAAGAACATTAGACAAGACCCCAAATAGATCTACATGCCAAGAAATTACTTTGGAAATGAAGGAAAACCAACTGATATTCTCAAGAACTATCCCAGAACCCAAAAACAGTTAAACCGGGAGCGATAACTAGCCAAAAAAGAATCCAAATGGACTAAAAATGTGGAATTAAGCACATGAACTAGCCTAGAAACCAAAAATAGGATCTGCAATGAAAAGCAAGCAACTATCGACACCTACAAGAAGGAACACAAAAAACTACACATTGAACATAACAAGAACTATACTAAAAGGAAATATTTTTGGTTGATGCAAGATTGCTCATAGATTGGGGATGATCCTGCATCAGACACCCAAGGTAGAAAGAGATGTTCCATGAGAGGCAACTCATGAACATCGAAAAGGATTCAGGATAGAGACCCCATGTTCATTTCTGATCCAAACATCTTCCTTATCTGCAAACCTCTTCTTTAGCTCCTCTGGGACCTCAAATAGATTCTCTAACCCCTGACTCTCTTTGTTTCTCTTCCTTTGCTTCAGATCTGCACATTGTGTCTTCTTAATGCTCTCTTTCTTCTGCAACTGATTTGTTTTTGCCAAAAGACTTCATTCGGTTTGTCACCATAAGCATTTTGTCATCCGATTCTATCTGTCTATCAGACTTATCTATTAGATCCTTCTGTAAACTCATGCCTCCTTTTAGCAACTGGTTTCTTAGTACTGCCACTTCTCTTGAGATTCAGGTTCTTCACCTCCTTCTCTTTCTCCTTCAAAGAAGTTAATGTGAACTTCTGCCCATCTTTCTCAATAGTGATTAGGTTTCTTCTACAATCATAAATAGCTCCTCTATCAAACTACCAAGGTCTTCCCAACAAGAAATGACAAGCACTCATAGATACAACATCACACAAGACCTCATCCCCAAAAGGCCCAATATTAAATTTTACCAAGCACTACTCCTTTACTTCTAACTTTTGATCATCTTGTAACCAACTTACCTTGTAAGGATAAGGATGTTCAAGCCTCTTTAATCCAAGCTTCACTACCATCTCATCAGATACTAAATTATCAGTTTTTCCACTATCTACAATAACCTTGCAACACTTACCACCTGATTTGCACACAGTCCAGAAAATACTCTTTCTCTGAGTAGGCCTGGTATCTTCATTTCTCTGCTCCATCATGAATCTTCTTAATATAAGAGATTCTCCTTGCTCTGGTTCATAGTCATTTCCAGTAACTTCACCTTTTGGTTCTTAATTTTCCACACAACTTCTGTAATCCCCGCCAAAATACCCTAAAGAAACTAAACGATAATATAGAAATGGAGATAATTTTTTTCTTAAATAACATCTCATAACAACTAATGCAACATATAACATCTCCATCTATTTACATTCATTAACCAATTAAACAATATGAACATACATCATTGCTCATTTCATCAATTAACACAAGCGGAAATAACACAACATCAATAATCTCTCTCTAGGGTACTTTAACATCATTACTTAATTCATTTCCACAATAACATACTACACACACAATAGGTATATTTCACCTTCATTAATGCATCATATTCTAATTCTTTAACCATAAGATATGTAACCTACAACATTACTTATTCCTCATGTTATGCATAATTTCCTTTCTATCAATTCATCTATGTGAATCATCCATCTTTACTAGATCCAATTAACATCTTCTAACATATTCACTTATTAATCTATAATTATTCCTTCTTCAAGATTATTTAACATTATAACTAGCCTATAAACATTCTATGAAATAATACAACTAATCTATAATGCAATTCCATTCTATTCCAACTATAATTTACTTTATTTCCATGATTCATAAAATCACATCTCTACAATAGTACAAATATAAATATGCCTAAATTCCAATTTCCAACTACAATTCATCTTACAAATATAAGTACTTTAAATACATAAGGAGCATATCTCTTTCTACTAAAAGATTCCATCTACTATATACAAAGATATTACTATACATACATTCCATCTTATCCATTTAATAAATCTGCTACAAGGTACATCCATAGTACATCATGAAGAAGAATCCATATCCACGCAAGAAGAATCCAAGAGAACATCCCAATGGATAAAAAGCACCAACCTCCCGACCATGTGGAACCTAAGGAACCAACCCCCCGTGCTAGGAAATAACACAAGGTCCCAACACATACTCTAAACCTAAGATGGAACCTATAACAAAGGAGACTAACCACACAAGGACTCTCTAGCAAGAACTCACACATACAATAAGAATGACTCCTAGAGGCGTAAAACTCATCAAGAAATAAATGCATCCAATAAGCATAATCATAAATCATAAAGGGAAAACACATGCAGGAGTGGAGTGTCATCACATGCTATCCTCATAACATAATAACATAATAACCCAAGGCACTAGCCTGATGGACATGTGGAGCCATCTCAACCTATGAGAAACTAAGGGAGATTAGCTTACTGTCTTCACGGCCTTCTCATGGTTATCCTAAAACATCCTCCCTAGGACTAAGTCATGAGGCACAAATCAATTTATCATCTTATTAATTAATCTAACTACCCAAACCATCAATTATTAGGTTATCACTTATTTACAAATCACGAAAAACTCCAATGTGCCCTGGTGGTCTAGACTTCATGCATCCTTACAAGGAACCTCATGCAAGCCTATCTCTCGCGACCCCAGTCATCACAAGGAAGCCCACTCCTCCTAACATGGCCCAACAATAAATCACAAGAGTCTCTACCAACATAATTACATGAAAATAATACTCAATGCAGCAAACAACTTCCACACATACTCTTACAACATAAACAAGGCTACAACACCATCTATATAGCAAAATGAGCCTCTTGGATAGCAATAACAAAGGCATATCAAGCCATCAAATGCTTCCATCAAATAAATAATAACATCACAACAAGGCCTACTCACTTGCTGATCCAAAACAACATAGAAAATATCTCAATCGTCCATGGCCTATCCACATGGAAGAGAGTCTAAAATACTCACAATGCATAGAAGAACAAATATACTCAAAACTATCAAAATGCATCAAAACAGGACAAACCCAAAACTAAGAAATACTAACAAACCTCAAATGAAGCCTCTAGTACAAAAATCATTTTGGGAAAATACTTCAAAAATGACCAACATTGGTAAAATACTAAACACAGACAGGTTAGCACTTTTGCCCCGTAGGACAACGCTTATGCCACAAAGAACAATGCAAATGCAACACAAGACAATGCTTTTGCATTCTAGAATCACACATATGCATTCTGAAACAACGCTTATGTCTCCAGATTCATGCTTATGCATCTTAAGACAACACTTATGCTACGCAGAGAAATGCAAATGCAACACAGAATAACGCAAATGCAATGCAGAACAACGCTTTTGCAGAAACAACGCTTTTGCACAAAACTTACAAAAAACTCAGATAACTTTCGGGTAAATTAATAAAATATAGACTTAACGAAAAGGCTTGAAAAACATATGAAAAGAAACGCCCAGAAACAAGGAATACTTGGGTATAAACACAATAAAATAACTCAATCTATAAACCATGATTTAAATCAAATAACCTTAGAATCCATTTTTCACAGAGCCGTGAAATGCCATACATTGGAAACCAAAAATATATATTCCAACAACTATACAAAACCGAAATAATATAAATTTTCCTCCCAAATATTTCCTTCAGCAATAATAAACTATAAAATAAGATATTATTTCAACCCAATACCCAAAACAATGTAGACACAATGCATACACAAAGAAGCCATTGAAAAACAAAATACAGAGTGAAGAACTCCACCTTGCAACTTGAAGTAATGGAAATGAAGCAGAAGAAGAGCTCCCACAAGACAAACCAAATCCAATCCAAGCTACCGCCAAAACCAAGAAAGAAGAAAACCAAAACCAAGGAGAAGCTTGCTGAATTTTTTTCCAAAGAAGAGTAAAAAAAACCAACTTGAAAAACTTCACGAGAAAGAAAATAAAAATCAACAATAATCCAAAACCCTAGCCTTAATTTCGGCCAATCAAAATATTCCATTTTGGAGTATATTTTACCAACCCACCATATAATATAATTTATTCACCCATTTTGAATTCGACCAATGAGAGTGAAGGGTAGGTAAAGTAAATCAAATATACTTATTCAGCTAAGTGGGATTATTTTATTTCTTTATTTAATTTAATGTGTTCATACACCCCACTTAAGAATAAAAGTCAAACTATTAAATAAATATAAGCTGTAAATAAATAATCCAAAAGAGGATTAAAAATCAAATAAACCAAAAGCTAATAAAATAAATTAAAGAACCAAATAAATATAAGATATCAAATAAATATCAAACCATAGAAGATCAAATAAATAATTAAATAATCAAATACCATTAAAGATTAAATCACAAATATTAAATAAATAATAAGCAGCAATAAAGCTCATCAATTATTAAATAATCATGAAATCAATAAACGTTAATTATCAAACAAATATAAATACCAAATAATTAAATATTCAAAACTCATAAATTAATTACTTTAAAATAAACATCACCAAATATAAAACTACACATCAAGAGCCACAAAATTACTCTAACATAAGCAAGTAAATCAACCGACATAAACTGAACACACAATACCAAAAGACCAAGCTTACTAATTGACATGGAAAATTATGCCAAGACATTAACTACTCATGGTGAACAACCTAGACCTATAGTATGTGAGGGGAAACTCATGACATCTCTGAACCACATAAGCCATTGGAACTAAGACATGCTCAGACCTGTGAAGCCAGGTGGAGTCAATGTCTGGTACCTGCAAAATCCTACAACCACAAAATGACAATACCACATATACATATACATATATAGAACAAGCAAGTGATAGAGAATCGTGATGACACATCCCGCTCGCTATAAGTGATGTGGAATCATCTCTATCACGAAGACAATCAAACAATGGTCAAACACATCTCATAAACATATCATCATATGTAATCATAAAGTAGGGTTAGCGTAATCATAATCATCATCAAAACCATGATAAATCTAATCTATCAATAATCCATCACATAGTGAGCATATAAAATCAATCGAGTACATATATCATCAAATCACATGATTAATCATGATAGTACCAACATCCATATAGATAATCAAAATAGCATATGTCCAATAGTGTCTAACATCAATCATAAGTCACTCAAGCATATGAGTAATCAACATCCAAATCATGAAAATATAGTCTAGATAAGTCTATCAAGCATAATATAAAAGTCAACTCTAGTCAAAATAAGTCAAATCAAGGGTGGACACTACATTCTCCCCCACTTTGCCTAGGCTTACTCCTGGAAGCCTATGAACAAATAGGGATATAGCTCTCTCATCCACACTACATGCTCCCATGTAGCTGAAGAATCATCAATCGGATCCCACTGGACCCTTACCTGGTCTACGCTCTGACCTCTGAGGGACATTTCTCTGTGCTGTAGAATGCGCACGAGCTCCATAGAAAGCTGCCCATCCTCGACCTGTAAAGCATTCCAATCCAACACATGTGAAATATCAGGATGATATAACCTCAAAACTAAAACATGAAAGACATCATGGATGCGGGACAAGCTAGGCGGCAAGGCAAGGCGATAAGCCATAGGACCAATCCGCTCCAAAATCTTGAAAGGTTCAACAAATCGAGGTGCCAACTTAGAGCCTTTTCCATAACAGATCGAACTCTTTCACAGGTGAACTCTCAGAAATACCCTGTCACCAATAGAAAACTGTATGTCCACTCAATGGGCATCCCCATATTTCTTTTATCTATCCTGAGTAGCCAACAAATGCTCTCTAATGCGATCCACCTACTCCTCCATATCCTACAACATCTCTTATCCAATACACACTCTATCCTCTGAATGGTCCCAACTCAAGGGCATGCGACATGATCTACCATATAACGCCCGATAAGGAGACATACCAATAGAGCTATGGTAACCATTATTGTACGCAAACTCAACCAAATAGAGATAATCCTCCCAATGAGATTGTTGATCCATCACGTACATCCTCAACATATCCTCCAAAACCTAATTCACCACCCTCTTTGTCTATCCATCTGTCTCAGGGTGATAAGCTGAACTAAAGTTCAACTGCGTACCCAAATCATGTTTAAGAGCTATCCAAAAAGCTGATGTGAACATTGGATCGTGATCTGATATGATCCACCGAGGAATACCATGCAACCTAACAACTCCTTCCAATAAAATCCGAGCTATTGTCACTGTTGTATATGAAGACCTGATCAGAGAAAAGTGCACTACTTTGGTCAATCTGTCTACAATGACCATAATAGCATCATGATGACATGAAGACATGGGCAATCCAACTATAAAATCCATAGATATAATATCCCATTTCCATCTTGGAAGCAAATGTGACTGTAATAATCCTGCGGGATGCTGATGCTCTGCCTTCACTCGCTGACACTCTAGGCAACATGCCACAAAATTTGCAATATCTCTCCTCATACCAGACCAATGATATATCTGTCTCAAATCCACATGCATCTTCTTGACACCTGGATGTGCCGAGTAAGGTGCATGATGTGCTTCTGACATGATCAAATCTCAAAGACCACCTGATAGTGGAACATGAATACGTCTCAAATGTCTAAGAAGTCCATCTGATTCTACTAAGTAGCTTGCATATCTTCCCTCAAGAGCTCTACCTACGGCAACCTCTGTAATAATCTCATGATACCATACATCTGAAGGAAGGGCACTAAGAATACAGCTCCTCAAATCCACACTAAGAGACATTGCTGAAATCTCATGCCTCCTGCGACTCAATGCATCTGCTACCGCATTTTTCTTACCTTGAATATATCTCACCTCAAAGTGATACTCACATAGGAACTCCATCCAATGCCTCTGCCTAGCATTCAAATTCGACTGCATGAAGATATATTGCAAACTGTGATGATCATTGTGCAACTCAAATCTATGTCCAAGAAGGAAGTGCCTCCATCTAACCAAAGCATGAACAACTGCCGCTAACTCAAGATCATGGGTGGGATAATTCTGCTCATGATTCTTAAGTTTACGTGACTCATATGCAATCACGTGACCATCCTACATCAAAATAGCTCCTAGACCCTCCAAAGAAGCATCTGTGCACACCACAAAATTCCCCAAAGGATCTAACACTGCTAAAATAGGTGCACTGATCAAACACTCTTTAAGGATCTGAAATGATATCTCACACTACTCTATCCAAACAAACTTCTTCCCTTTTCTCTGAAGAGAAGTGATAGGATGAGGTATCCTGGAGAAATCCTGAACATATTTACGATAAGAACCTGCTAAACCCATGAAAATATGCACCTCTCCCACATTAGTGGGTGCCGGCCAATCGACAATCGCTTGAATCTTCAAGGGATCAACTGCAGCACCCTCTCTAGAAATCAAATGACCAAGATATCTCACCTCTATCTGGAAGAAATCACACTTCGCCAAATTGGCGTATAGCTGATTCTCCCTAAGAAATTGCAAAACCTAGCTCACATGATCCTCATGCTCCTCAACCGATCTTGAATAAATTAAAATATCATCCAGAAATACTAATACAAATCTATCCAAATACAACCTGAATACACCATTCATCAAGCTCATGAAAATTGAAGGTGCATTCATGAGACCAAAAGGTACCACTGTGAACTCATAATGACCATATCTAGTGCAAAAAAGCTATGCGTTGAATGTCCGTCTCCTGAATCCTCAACTGGTGATACCCGGACTTAAGACCAATCTTAGAGAAGATTTTGGCATCCTTAATCTAGTTAAATAAATCATCTATCCAAGGCAAGGGATATCGGTTCTTCACTGTCACCTTATTAAGCTGTCTGTAATCAATGCATAGTCGAAGAGATCTGTCAATCTTCTTCACAAATAACATAGGTGCACCCCAAGGGGACACACTAGGATGAATAAACCCCTTTGCCAACAACTCCACCAACTGAACCCTCAACTCATCCAACTCTTGCATGGTCATCTGATAGGGAGCTTTAGAAATAGGCTCAACTCCTGGCACCAAATCAATCCCGAAATCTATATCTCGCCGAGGGGGCATACCTGGTATCTCACTAGGAAAAACATCTATAAAATCATAAAGAATGGGATGCTATTGCAACAAATCCTCTGAGGTAACTCCCTCATCCACATCCTTCACTTTAATTGCAAACAACTGGCAACCCTTATGCACACACCTTTTCATCTGCATAACAGAAATCATGCGAAGAGAGATAGGTCTTTGAATACCTACAATCTCCACACTCTTCCCACTATCAACCTTCCACTGCACTCTCTTACCTCTACAATCTATCTATGCTTGGTGAGATCCAAGCCAATCCATTCCAAGAACCACATCATAAGATCCCAAAGACATAACATGAAGATCCACTAAAGTATGGCAATCTCCTAAACCTAAAGGACAATTAAGCACAAGGGAATCCACTACCGCTTTGGACCCCATAGCTAACTCTACCTACCACCTATTGTCCTACTTTGCCATAGCAAGCCCGCATCACTCTACTAGAAAAGGAGAAATAAAAGAGTTTGACGCTCCAGAATCAAATAACACTGAACAAGAGATAGCACCTATCACACCTGATATCTCTACAACGGTGGCCTGATGCTCAGCCTGACGGTTATCAACCGCTGCAAAAACATGAAGAGACCTGCCTGCATCTCCAACTGTAGGCTCAGAAGTAGCTAGATTCTACTGCCTTGACATCTGAGAAGTATGTTGAGGACAATGAATGACAATGTGACCTGGCTATCCACATGCGAAGAAATCTCTTTTGACAAACACTCTCCTACCTGGTGTTGTACTTGACTGTTGAACACTGCCTCTACTAGAAGCTAGCTACAAACTTTGTAGTGGCTGAGAAGGAGTAGGTCTCCTGTCATGCTGACAATTGTGACTCCTATCAACCAGAAATCTAGCACCTTGAGAAAAGCTCTGCCCTTGAGAAAACCTCTTCTTAAATCACTGACCACTATGGAAAGGAGAAGAATGGCTCCTAGCATATCCTGAAGACTGTTGTTGTGGTCCTCTCACCATAGATCCTAAAATAGGTGCACTAACTATCTGTCCTCCTGTCGCTCCTCTTGAAGCTAATGAAAGATTCTCCTTTGCTAGTCTCACCTTCTCCATAGCTGCCTCCAAGGTCTTAGGTCCGTGTATTCGAACCTCTCCACCAATACGATCATTAAAACCTCTCACAAAGTACTGAATCAACATTAGCTCATCATCTGCATATCCAACATACTGTCTAAGCTCAAAGAATCTACGCTCATATTGCTCCACAATCATCCTCTGCTGTCTCAAATCGTGGAACTCATTGGCCTTGCTCTGAATCCAATGATCTGAAAGAAATCTAGTGTGAAACCGCTCCAAGAATAATTCCCATGATATCATCACTATGTCCAAATGCAACTTTTGTTCCTCCATGTGCCACCATGTCATCGCAAAATCATGAAGATGCAAAATCGCACATCTTGCCTTGGTGTTATTGCTACTTTGATGCATAGCAAAACACCTACCTAAGTCCAATAACCATGTCTCTACCTCCATGCCACTACCTAAGCCATCAAAGGTAGGAGGATGTGTCCTATTCAGATCTCTGATATGACTAGCTGCAAGTGCCTCTTGGTCCACCTCCATTCTCCTCCTAGGAGGACATGATGCTCTCTCTCCCGATGCTCCGAATGACAAGATCCCTCCTGCTGGTTCTCCTCTTTTCTCGATCCTAGGCGACCAAGAAGCTCCTAAAGAACGTTCACCAACTGTAGAATCAAATCATCTCTAGGCTGCTCCTGCTCCTATTCCTCATGATGTGACTCTTTGGAAACCTCGGGGTGAGGGTTCCTATGAGTACCCATGCGATGAACAGGACGACGATCTCTACCCCTAACAAACATTTTATCTAAGCAAATGCAAAGGAAACTATAAGCTAAACGTCTAAGGGAACTTTAACAAGGAAAAATAAATAGTAGGGATAAAACCACTGGGCTACCCCATGCCAAATGCTAAAATGCACAATGGGCTCAATCGAAACCAGAGTACCTAGTTTTGAACATGGGCTCAGATACCAAGTTATAATGCCCGCCAAAATACCCTAAAGAAACTAAACAATAATATACAAATGGAGATAATTTTTTTCTTAAATAACATCTAATAACAGCTAATGCAACATATAACATCTCCATCTATTTACATTCATTAACCAATTAACCAATATGAACATACATCATTTCTCATTTCATTAATTAACGTAAGCGGAAATAACACAACATCAATAATCTCTATCTAGGTACTTTAACATCATTACTTAATTCATTTCCACAATAACATACTACACACATGATAGGTATATTTAACCTTCATTAGTGCATCATATTCTAATTCTTTAACCATAAGATATGTAACCTACAACATTACTTATTCCTCATGTTATGCATAATTTCCTTTCTATCAATTCATCTATGTGAATCATCCATCTTTACTAGATCCAATTAACATCTTCTAACATATTCACTTATTAATCTATAATTATTCCTTCTTCAAGATTATTTAACATTCTAACTAGCCTATAAACATTCTATGAAATAATACAACTAATCCATAATGCAATTCCATTCTATTCCAACTATAATTCACTTTATTTCCATGATTCATAAAATCACATCTCTACAATAGTACAAATACAAATAGCCTAAATTCCAATTTTCAACTACAATTCATCTTACAAATATAAGTACTTTAAATACATCATGAGCATTTCTCTTTCTACTAAAAGATTCCATCTACTATATACAAAGATATTACATTACATACATTCCATCTTATCCATTACATAAAAATCTGCTACAAGGTACATCCATAGTACATCATGAAGAAGAATCCATATCCACATAAGAAGAATCCAAGAGAACATCCCAATGGCTAAAAAGAACCAACCTCCCGACCATGTGGAACTACCCCCCCGTGCTAGGAGATGACACAAGGTCCCAACACATAGTCTAAACCTAAGCTGGCACCTATAACCAAGGAGACTAACCACACAAGGACTCTCCAACAAGAACTCACACATACAATAAGAATGACTCCCAAAGGCGTTAAACTCATCAAGAGATAAATGCATCCAATAAGCATAATCATAAATCATAAAGGGAAAACACATGTAGGAGTGGAGTGTCATCACATGCCATCCTCATAACATAATAACACAAGGCACTAGCCTGATGGACATGTGGAGCCATGTCAACCTATAAGAGACTAAGGGAGCTTAGCTTACCATCTTCATGGCCTTCTCATGCTTATCCTAAAACATCCTCCCTAGGACTAAGTCATGAGGCACAAATCAATTTATCATCTTATTAATTTATCTACCTACCCAAGCCATCAATTATTAGGTTATCACTTATTTACAAATCACGGAAAACTCCAATGTGCCCTGGTGGTCTAGACTTCATGCATCCTTACAAGGAACCTCATGCAAGCCTATCTCTCGTGACCCCGATCATCACAAGGATGCCCACTCCTCTTAACATGGCCCAACAATAAATCACAAGAGGCTCTACCAACCTAATTACATGAAAATAATACTCAATGCAGCCAACAACTTCCACACATAATCTTACAGCATAAACAAGGCTACAACAACATCAATATAGCAAAATGAGCCTCTTGGCTAGCAATAACAAAGTCATATCAAGTCATCAAATGCTGCCATCAAATAAAGAATAGCATCACAATAAGGCCTACTCACTTGCTGATCCAAAACAACATAGAAAATATCTCAATCATCCATGGCCTATCCACATGGAAGAGAGTCTAAAATACTCACAATGCATAGAAGAACAAAGATACTCAAAACTATCAAAATGCATCAAAACTGGTCAAACCCAAAATTGGGAAATACTAACAGACCTTAAATAAAGCCTCTGGTACAAAAATCATTTTGGGAAAATACTTCACAAATGACCAAAATTGGTAAAATGCAAAACACACACAGGTTAGTGCTTTTGCCCCGTAGGACATCGCTTATGCCACAAAGAACAACACAAATGCAATACAGGACAATGGTTTTGCATTTCAGAATCGCACATATGCATTCTGAAACAATGCTTATGTCTCCAGATTCATGCTTATGCATCCTAAGACAATGCTTATGATGTGCAGAGCAACACAAATGCAACACTTCAACAACACAAATGCAATACATAACAACGCTTTTGTAGAAACAACACTTTTGCACAAAACTTACGAAAAATTCAGATAACTTTTGGGTAGATTAATAAAATACAGACTTAACGAAAAGGCTTGAAAAACATATGAAAAGAAATGCCCAGGAACAAGGAATACTTGGGTATAAACACAATAAAATAACTCAATTGATAAACCACGATTTAAATCAAATAACCTCAGAATCCATTTCTCACAGAGCCATGAAATGCCATACACAGGAAACCAAAAATGTATATTCCAGCAACTATACAAAACCCAAATAATCTAAAGTTTCCTCCGAAATATTTCCTTCAGCAATAATAAACTATAGAATAAGATACTATTCAACTCAATACCCAAAACAATGCAGACACAATGCATACACAGAGAAGCCATTGAAAAAAAAATACAGAGTGAAGAACTCCAACCTGCAACCTGATGTAATGGAAATGAAGCTGAAGAAGAGCTCCCACAAGCCAAACCAAATCCAATCCAAGCTCTAGCCAAAACCAAGAGAGAAGAAAAGAAAAACCAAGGAGAAGCTTGCTGAATTTTTTTCCATAGAAGAGCAAAAAAAAACCAACCTGAAAAACATGACGGGAAAGAAAATAAAAAGCAACAATAATCCAAAACCCTAGCCTCAATTTCGGCCAATCAAAATATTTCATTTTGGAGTATATTTTACCAACCCACCATATAATATAATTTATTCACCCATTTTGAATTCGACCAATGAGAGTGAAGGGTAGGTAAAGTAAATCAAATATACTTATTCAGCTAAGTGGGATTATTTTATTTCTTTATTTAATTTAATGTGTTCATACACCCCACTTAGGAATAAAAGTCAAACTATTAAATAAATATAAGCTGTAAATAAATAATCTAAAAGGGGTTTAAAAATCAAATAAACCAAAAGCTAATAAAATAAATTAAAGAACCAAATAAATATAAGATTTCAAATAAATATCAAACCATAGAAGATCAAATAAATAATTAAATAATCAAATACCATTAAGGATTAAATCATAAATATTAAATAAATATTAAGCAGCAATAAAGCTCATCAATTATTAAATAATCATAAAATCAATAAACGTTAATTATCAAATAAATATAAATACCAGATAATTAAATATTCAAAACTCATAAATTAATTACTTTAAAATACACATTACCAAATATAAAACTACACATCAAGAGCCTCAAAATTACTCTAACATAAACAA
Organism: Cryptomeria japonica; assembly: GCF_030272615.1. Classification (NCBI taxonomy): domain Eukaryota; kingdom Viridiplantae; phylum Streptophyta; class Pinopsida; order Cupressales; family Cupressaceae; genus Cryptomeria; species Cryptomeria japonica. The sequence goes on from NC_081413.1 coordinate 384,135,932, forward strand.
GTAAATCAACTGACATAAACTAAACTCACAATACCAAAAGACCAAGCTTACTAATTGACATGGCGAATTATGCCAAGACACTGACTACTCACGGTGAACAACTTATACCTAGAGTATGTGAGGGGAAACTCATGCCATCTCCGAACCACATAAGCCATTGGAAATAAGACACACTCAGACCCGTGAAGCCAGGTGGAGTCGATGTCTGGTACCTTCAAAATCCTGCAACTAGAAAATGACAATACCACATATACATATACATTTATAGAACAAGTAAGTGATAGAGAATCGCGACGACACATCCCGCTCACAATGAGTGATGTGGAATTGTCTCTATCATGAAGACAGTCAAACAATGGTCAAACACATCTCATAAACATCTCATCATATGTAATCATAAAGTAGGGTTAGCGTAATCATAATCATCATCAAAACCATGATAAATCTAATCTATCAATAATCCATCACATAGTGAGCATATAAAATCCATCGAGTACATATATCATCAAATCACATGATTAATCATGATAATACCAACATTCATATAGATAATCAAAATAGGATATGTCCAATAGTGTCTAACATCAATCATAAGTTACTGAAGCACATGAGTAATCAACATCCAAATCATCAAAATATAGTCTAGATAAGTCTATGAAGCATAATATAAAAGTCAACTCCAGTCAAAATAAGTCAAATCAAGGGTGGACACTACAACTTCTTTCCATTCCCTGCTTCATTCATAAAATCTATGTCCAGTTCTCCAAACATGAAACATTTGCCGAGAAATTTTCTACTGGTACTACCGCTGCCTTTTCTCTGTGTTTTTTGTTCCCGTTCTTTTCTCCACTTAGGTTTTGATTCTTCTTCAATATTCTCCTTCTCTGTATTCATCTACCCCTTGAATCTCTCCTTCCCTCTAGGGTTATTTGGCTATCTTCTTCTCACCTTCTCCTCAACCTTCAAAGGATATTGGTAAGCTTCTTCAACTGTGGAAACCCTCAACATACTCATCTCATCCTGAATGTTAAATGCAAGTCCATTTATGTACCTCACCACCTTTTCTCTATCCATCTCTCTATGTCCAAATCTAATCATCACCTTGTAGAATTCCTCAGTGCACTCTTTCACAGTCATGTTTCTCTGTTTCAGGTTCTGCAACTTCTTGAACAATTCCAATTCATAGTCTCCTGGTATGAACTTGGCCTTCAATCTCGCAGCCATCTGCCTCCACCTTGTGATCTTCATTTCACTATTCTCCACTCTGTCTCTTCACAATTCTTTCCACCATAAGGTAGCATGACCTTTCAACTTAGTTTGTGCCAACCAGACTCTCTACGGGTCCTTGACATCCTCAAACTCAAAGTAATCCTCCAAATCTCTGATCCAATCAATCAGATCCTCCAGGTTCAGTGCTCTGGAAAAGTTTGAAACCTTCACTTTATGAACTTTACTCGCTTGCGCCTTTGCTCTTAGGAATCTTTCCTCTCTTCCATCTTCCGGTCCTTCAGCCTCTTTCACCTCAAGCTCTTCCCCAACTTCTTTATATTCATCCTCGAACTCCAGATTCCTCCACAAACCAACTAATGCATTTCGGATCTCGTTCCTCATCTCATTCTTGAAATCCTCCATCATCTGCTCTACCCTTCGGAGGTTCATCCTTCTAGGTAGCATCTCCTCTTCTGCCCTGGTGAACTGCCTCAACTCGATGATCTGACTACCAGTTTTAATTGCCTCTCACTCGATGATCTATTGGGCACACACACAACCTGCCTCCAATCGGTGATCTGTCCACCCAAAGGAATACCTCAAGGTTTGCAAATAACTCTTCCACCAACTGGTTCATAACCAACTCTGATATCAATTGATGGAGCCATAACCGGTAAACCCTCAAAAGAGAACTAACTGGCTTATGCAACAAGAGTAATATAATGAAAGCAATAATAAAACATAGAAAGATTACAAAAAGAGATCATATAGAAACCAACCGGTTATCATCATACAGTCATCATAGAACATCTGATAGTCAACCGGTTACATACAGGCTACAAGCCAGATACAATCCATCCAGAACTCTCAGAGTCAAATAGATCACTAATCACAAATCTAAATCCTTATTTTAGTTTCTACTTCCTCTATTCCACAAATGATTGCATAATACCCTATATATACCCTCTGGAACATATTTGGGTTGACCACAAAAGATTACATTTACCAATATAGGAAAATGAAATGTGTAACTAGGTCGGCCCTAAGAATGAAATAAATTCCTTGAAAAAATAACAAACAAGAAGTGCGCATCAATAGGAAGGTGGTCCACATGCCAAAGAACATCAGACAAGACCCCAAATAGATCCATATGCCAAGAAACTACTTCAGAAATGAAGGAAAACCAACTGAAAAACTCAAGAACTATCCTGGAACCCAGAAATAGTCAAACCGAGAGTGATAACTGTATATGGTGAAAATGGATAACAATAATAACGATATTGAAAGGCTAAATGAATTCAACCACAAAACCCTAGCCTAACAACAAAAAAGATCCACCATAACATATGAAGATTACCTAAGACAATGCAAATCAAATGAAATCACAAAGATTATACCATCACATATCCAATAGGGTTTGGATCTCCATTCTTCCTATCTCTATTGATCTTGCTTGATATATTTGCTCTCAGATTTTATATGCACAAGAGCTCAACAAAGAACAGAATGTGGTTGCAAGTAGGATCGTAGTGTAGTCAAGTGAAAAATAGTTCATTAGGGTTTGATAATGAAGGAAGCATCTCCTTATATAGAAGACACAATAAGAAATGGAGGGATAAGATTGAGAGGTGTAAAAGGAGGTCGGCTATGATTAGAGGGTAGGTAAAAGAAATAATAAAATAATGAAAGGGGTAGGTAGTGTAGGAATTAAGAGATGAATTACATGTGTCATGGGTAGAAAAGGTTAATGAATTAATTAAATAAATAAAGATTTATTTAATTAATGGAAGAAGTGGGATAATTAAATAAATAAGATATTTATTTAATTTAGGAAAAGGGTAATTTAAATAAATAAATGTATTTATTTAAATGAGAAATAGGGCTAGAAGAGGATAAATGAATGAATTAAATAAATAAATTAATAGAAGAATTAAGCTTAGATAATTAAATAAATAAAATATTTATTTAATTAGACTGGACAATTTTGGGTGTCTACATTTTGCCCCTCTTTGAGACAATGCGGCTTGTCGCGTTGTTTCAAAGAAGATAATATGAACTGATACAGAGTTTGCCCCAAGATGGGAATGATATGCCCCCTCGAGAGATTGGATGAAAATGTTTGAAAAGATTGCAGACAATCTCTCGATAAGAAAGACAGGATAGAATGGACTAACCGGATAAAGTGATAGAGTCACGAGATAACGAAGACAGACTCGGGAAACGAAGGCTAGGGGTAGTCTATAAGATAGGCCACGGGGGAAAATACATCCTCATTGTAATCTACACATCCACGAGAGCAGATTGCAGAACAAAAATAGAGTAGCAACAGTCAGCAGCGATGGCTTTCGTTCATAGATTCGACCGCGTTCGCCGATTTCGGAGGCCAGTAGAGGAAGGAGAGCCGGTAAGTACCACCAAACCTCCTCGTATTTTGACGCATTTAATTTTGTCATTAATGCATGCTAGATAGGGAAATAAATGCGCTTAGACTAGGGTCCAAAAAGTGTCCAAAAATGTCTAGGTGCATCTGCGTTGGTGCCAGGCGCATCTGTGCTCACGAGGCGCGTTTGTGTTTGTGCCAGGCACGTCTGCGTTTGAACCCGTGTCTGTGTCGCATGCATCCGTGTTTGTGATGGTCAGTCACGTCTGTGCCAAGAAGGCACGTCTGTGTCGCCCAGGCGCGTCTGTGCAGAGAATAGGCATGTCTGTGTCAATTAGGCGCGTCTATGTTTTTCAGGCGCGTCTGTGCAGTCTGAAAGCACGTTTATGTCAGGTAAGCGTGTTTGTGTTAAGTTTTGGTCTTCTAGGCCAAATCGACAGTTCTGTGATGAACATACGCTGTCGATTGGATAAGCTGCTGAGAGGATACACTGAAGCAGGTCCTCTAGGAAGACTAGGATAGATCAAGGCACTTTGTGATGAACAGTGAGTACCAAGATAGAGTACTTTGTGATGAACAGGGAGTACTAGAGTATGAGTAGCACTTTGTGATGAACAGGGAGTGCAAATGTGAGTAACACTTTGTGATGAACAGGGAGTGTCACACACGTAGTACTTTGTGATGAACAGGGAGTACCACTAGGATAAATAGCAACACTTTGTGATGAACAATGAGTGTCACTAGGATAGATAGCCATATGCATTTTAAATAAAAAGTAGCATTTTGTGATAAACAGGGAATGCCACTATGACTGACATGATTGATTTGCTTGACTGCAGGAGTATTTGCCGATGCTGGAGTCAGGGGAGAGATTCTTGTCTACTCAGAGGTTGCGACCTGAGCTGTCCTTCAAGGACCGAGCAACTATTGAGGAGATGGGACCGAGACATGTTCTGTATGTGCCTAAGTTTCGGGCGAACATGGGATTGTTGACTGCGCTGGCAGAGAGATGGCACTCTGAGACCTATACTTTTCATTTGCTGATGGGTGAGATGACAGTCAGCCTTGAGGATGTATATAGGATACTAAGGATACCGATTGATGGGGAGCTGATCCCATACGATTGAGATGGAGACAGGGAGGCCCTGAGACTAGTATTCTAGGACCCAGGACTGGAGATGAGGGCAGGACATGTGGCATGGGATACCATGACATGGACAGGATTAGCACTACCAACAATGTTGGCAAGAGTTATCAATGGGTTCCTCTGTCCGGATAGAGTGACACGAGGGTTGGCTGCGGGATCGGGGAGGAGGAGGATGAGACAACTAGGCTTAGGAGATAGAGGGGATAGGAGAGATGATCCTGGGGTGGGTCCTTCAGTGGCTTAGATTCCATCGAGGCCAGGTGGCTCCGAGGGAGGGAGTTCATCATAGCCATAGAGGGCTCCCTTTGTATCAGTATTGTACCATTTTTATATTGTAGACACCTGCAGGTGCTTCTTGTAGCCATATGATTTTGACATCATTGTATCATGACACTTTATGATTATATATATGAGATGATTCATCTTTGTGGCAGCTATATGCATGTGTTCCTATGTGATGAGATGCTCTTATGTGATGTTTGTTTTATGCTATGGATGCAAATATTTATATGATGTAATGTAGTATTTTTCTTTTATGTTTTTATATGTGTATGCATGATGCAAATGTGAATGTATGTAATGCAAATGAATATGATAATGTAAATGTAAATTGTGTTAACAGGTGTTGTGTGCAGGATGTGATGCAGTTGTGATATCTATATGTATGTATGAAATGCTTATATGTGGTAATGCAGGCGCAACTACATGAAATGCGAATATTTTTGGCATGTCATTATACTCAGTCATGTGATAGCAAGCTACGTGGACTCGAGAAGGACGATGGAAGTCAATCAAGAAAGGGGGATGGAAGACAGAAGATATGAAAGTGAAAGAGCTTCTTGTGCATTATCATCATTGAGCTTTATTATGGCAAGTAGGTTATGACAATCGAGGCATATGTTCGACCCAGAAAGTCATTGTACCTGTTTGCATGGAGATAAGACAGTCACAAACAAGGAATGCCCCAGTTCACACTAGACTCACAATGTCCTCATATCCTTGGACAAGTCATAGCATTACTAAGAGACAATCCACAGATAGCAAATACAAATAGGTGACGATACCCCATCCTCGCCTTTCTAGTCAAAGACATCCTGGAGATAGAATCTCTAGTCAAAGACATCCCAAAAAAGCTAAAAGACATGTCACCAAGAAAAAGATGAAATCAAAAGAAAACCAAGACTCTACACCAACATCCACTGTAGTCCTCAAGTTTAGTGTCTCTTGTCACTTGTATAAGTCTTATTTGATTGTGGTCACAATGTTTACTTTCATAGAAAGGATAGATAGCACTGAACCATAATGTTGTCTGAGTCTATTGAAAGATTTGATTTGTTGAAGCCCATTGTTGCTGCTGTGTCTCATCTGAAACTGATTGAATCCATGAAACTGATACTTTATTGCGGAGAAGATGAAACTTTATTGCGGAGAAGATGAAACTTTATTGCGGATTGTGCGCAGATAGATGGAAGAAACTGTACTCCTCGAAACATGTGATGTTCTTAGTTCCACACCCATCACTAGACGTAGGATTTGCCTTAGCCACAGATAGGATCTGATTTATTATGGATGGAAAGGGATGTGAAAAGGGATGTTTATTATGAATGGCTAACCAATCTTGGGTAGATCAATAACAAGCCATGATGGGAACGGGTAAGTTTATTATGAACAAATAGGTTGTGAGTGTGTGCAAAGTGAAAGGATGAAAGAATCCTGAAGGAGGGAGGAGCAAGGTCTCTACACATGGCGTTGGTGACCCAGTTTTCACTATGGTACTTTCCCAGGGCACCACCGAAGTGGTTTTCACCATTGGACGAAATTATTTCTCTTTTTTTTTTTCGATTTTTCAATGTTTTTGTGTCACAAGGCGCCTGTTTGCCAGGTTTTCACCAAGTAACGATTTTTTATTTTATAATTTTTTTGTATTTTTGAATTAGGATATTTCGAAAAGCTATGTGTAGAACCTGCGAAGGTGCATGCTATTGATAGGATCCTCCAAAGGTTCACCTTCTGTAGTTGAGAGCTGATATGCACCAGATCCATATGTTGCTGTAATGATGTAAGGACCAAGCCAATTTGGTTCGAACTTGCCCTTCTTCTCTCTGTCTTGCTAATTTTTGGGATTTTCTCTGAGAACCAAATCACCTACCTCAAATGTGTGAGGCTTGACCTTGTGATTGTAGCTGTGACTCATTCATTGTTGGTAAGCCTTGAGATGACTAAAAGCAGTTTGTCTTCGTTCATCCAATAGTTCCAGTTCTTGTAAGTGAGAGACCCTATAGTCTTCATCACTGATGATGTTTTGCAAAGAGACCCGTAAAGAGGGTAGCTCGACCTCAATAGGCAAGATGGCTTCAGCACCATAGACAAGTGAATAGGGTTTAGCTACTGTAGGTGTGCGGACACTTGTGCGGTAAGCCCAAAGTGTAGGATTAAGTTGGATATGCCAATTACGACCAGCGTCGTCGACTGTCTTCTTTAGGATTTTAAGGATTGTTTTATTAGACGCCTCAGCTTGGCCATTACCTTGGGGGTAATATGGTGTGGAGAAACGATGGGAAATATGGAAGTGGTCACAAAGTTCACGAACATCCTGATTTTTGAAGGGACACCCATTATCAATGATAATGGAAACAGGAATACCGTATCGGCAAATGATATAGTTAAGGATGAATGTAGCAATCTGTTTTCCTGTGACTTGTGTGAGAGGCACGAATTCAATCCATTTTGTAAAATACTCTATGGCAGTGATAATGAATTTATGACCATTGGAAGAAGGAGGGTGAATCTTGCCTATGAGATCGAGTCCCCATTGACAAAAGGGCCAAGGAGATGCAAGTGGTTGAAGTTCTTGTGCTGGCGCATGTATGAGGTCTCTATGAATTTGACATTGCTTACATTTCTTGACAAATTGATATGAATCTTTCTCCATATTGGGCCAGTAATATCCAGTCCTGATGAGTTTCTTGGCCAAGGTAGGACCACTAGCATGTGGACCACATATCCCTTCATGTACTTCACGTAACGCAATCTGAGCTTCGTCGCTTTCTAAACATCTAAGAAGAGTGCCATCTAGACCTCACCGGTATAGGATATCAGCTAAAATGACATATCGAGAGGATTGGTGAATGAAAGTGCATCGTTGGTTATTTGATAGATCAGGAGGTAAAGTATTGTCACGTAGGTATGTGAAAATGGGACCATATAACTGGGATTCGGGACCAACAATGCATATCATCTCAGTAGGCATGATCTCATATGAAGGGACCAAAAGGTTATCCACCAAGAACTCATAGCGGGTCTCGTTTGGAGGTAAATCGATCAGTGAAGCAATTGTAGCCATGGCATCTGTGGCACGATTCTGCTCTCTTGGTATCTGCTCAAAGTCTATCTTTGTGAAATGTTGTTTCAGATCATCCACCATTTGTTTATAAGGCATTAATTTCTCATCTTTTGTTTGGTAATCATCAGTTGCTTGACGGATGACAAGTTGAGAGCCCCAAAAACACGAAGTTCCTGGATCTTCCATTGAACTGCAATTCGTAATCCTATTGTTAATGCCTCATATTCCGCTATGTTGTTAGTGCAAGGAAATGATAAGCAGTATGATTTTGGTATAGAATCCCCTTGAGGAGTTATAAAGAGGATGCCAGCTCCTGCCCCATGCTGTGTGTATGAGCCATCGAAGGACAGTTGCCATGGCTTGGTATGTGACATTGTCAAAATGGATTCATCTGGAAATTCTGAACTTAGAGGAACATCATCTATCATGGGAGCATTTGCTAATTAATCTGCAATGGCTTGTCCTTTTATTGCTTTTCTATCCACATACTCGATGTTGAATTCACTCAGGATCATTACCCATTCGGTTAATCACCCAGTAAGTGTTGCTTTATTGAGAAGGTATTTCAATGGGTCTATCCTTGCAATTAACTTAGTCTTATGAGTGAGCATGTAATGTCGTAATTTCTGTGAAGCAAAGACCACAGCGAGACATGCACGCTCAATTGGTGTGTAGTTTAGCTCATATCCCACCAATGTGCGACTGATATAATATACTGCTTTTTCCTTGCCCTCAGCAATTTGTTGCGCTAAGAGTACCCCCAATGCTGTTGGAGTAGCTGAAATGTATAATAATAGTGGTTGATCTGGAACTGGTGGCATCAGAACTAGTGGATTTAGAAGATAATCTTTGAGCGTCTGGAAAGCCTATTGACAATTATCATCCCATTTGAATTTGATGTTTTTATGTAGCAGGTGCTGAAAAGGATTACACTTATCTGCCAGTTGTGCTATGAAGCTTCGGATGGACTGGAGTCTGCCTTGTAAGGGTCGAAGTTGACTGATATTTCTTGGAGGTTGCATTTCCAAGATGGCCTTAACTTTTGCTGGATTAGCTTCAATTCCCCTTTTGGATACAATGAATCCTAGGAGCTTCCTGGAGGTTACTCCAAAGACACATTTCTTGGGGTTTAATCTTACTTTGTATTTTTCCAACTGATCAAAGACGACTGAAAGTATGTCCAAATGTGTATTTCTGTCTATTGATTTGCTCAAGAGGTTGTCCACATAATCTTCCACGGTTACGTGCATGAGATCATGAAAGATAGTAGTCATGGCTCTTTGATATGTAGCACCTGCATTCTTTAACCTGAAAGGCATGACATTCCAGCAGAAAGTTCCCCACGGACAAGTAAATGATGTTTTGTGTTGATCCTCGGGTGCGATCCTTATGTGAGATGGGAAGTCATCCTTTGGACAAGCTTTGTTGATGTCTCTGAAATCTGTGAAAATTCTGATGCTGCGATCTGGTTTACTGACAAGCACTAAGTTGGAGATACATTCGGGATAATCGATTGGGCGTATGAATCCAACATCCAATAACTTCTCAAGTTCTGCTTTGACTAGTAATGCCACTTGTGGATGCATTTTTCTTAATTTCTGTTTTACTGGTTTTTCCCCCGGTTTGACTGTCAAATGATGCATTACCAAATCCGGATCTAATCCAGGCATATTAGCGTATGACCAGGCAAAGTTGATTTGTCATTCTTTGAAGAAACTTATGAATTTTGACCTTTCGGACTCTGTCAGTGATTGAGCTAGGAATATGTTGTGTGGAACCTCTTCTGTACCAATGTTTGTTTTGATAGTCTCCTCTACCAACATGGATGACTTTTCCTCATATGATGCTGGGAGAATGTCGAGCCTTCCATCTTCGGGTGCCTCACAGAGGTTTTCGCCCTCAGATACATCCTTTCTTTTTACTTTTTTGGGGTTAGACAATGCCATAATGTGGTTTTCACCATAAGACCCTTGGTTTGTTCTTATTTTCACATTTTTGCGACTGGAAGGTCCGACACCCTCACCAAAATATGCCACGCTATTGATTTCTATAGTGTATCCCACTTTATGGTCCCCAGGAGGAAGATCATCTCATATGTCGAGATATTCAATAAAAGCTTCATCATTTTGGAATGTGTCAAACTTTGCAGGTCCTTCATGATCCCAGTCAATGAGTTGGTGGTGAACAAGGGGAAGGCCGTTAATGTCTTCGAAGTTAGCGGGGCTAAGAGTGAAGATGGAGTTATATTCAGGTATGTCAAGGTAATTATTGAGGTCATCAATAGCACTCTTCTCATCAGTCTCGATCACAAGCGAATCCAAATTATCATCACTAGTAGCACATTCTGGGATAGGTGTTCTCATCCTATGTGATTTCAACCTAGAACCTTGAGACAAGGACTATGTAGACTCCTCATGGGTTGTGTCTTGACCAAATCTGAACTTGTTATAAAATTCCTCTTCTTCTGTGGGTTCATCTGGCTCTCTGAATATCTCGCTGAGCTCGTAGTCACTAGAAGACTTGTCTGAACCCCATTCCCATTCGTTAGAATCTGTGGAATAGCAATCCTCTTGTTGCATTTTGGCAACTTTGATTTGCAAGGCTTCTTCTGTCCTTTGGGTGTGGACCTTAGGAGTTAAGAAACCAAGTCCTTTCGAGCGTTCCTTCTTGAAAGTCAATTCAGGTTGTAAAGGTTCAATGATGCCTTCCTTTCGTAACCCCAGAGGGCTTTTTCCATCATACCTGAATTTTTGTAAAATTTTAAAGCCTTTCCCGTATTTCTCACATGGTAGATTGATGTGATCTTGTGTTTCCTCTTCATTGTCTCTGAAAAGCATTTGGTATAAATCTTCCTCTTCTAGTTCACCCCATCTTTGAAAGGTAGTAGGGTCCCATTCGAGCATCATGATGGAGATTTGCTTGTTAGGATGTGGTCTTCCATATTCTTTTGGAGAACTCATGACTTGTCGTAAGTACATGGTCTGATTTAAAGTATATTCCCCCATGCCCTTGTCTTGAAACTTGCCTTTAAGCTCACCTTGTTTTGATGTCGAAGGTTTTAATGACTTAGGATCAATGTATGCCGACGAAGGAACAACCTCACGATTACTGGGAATGATGGTCTCAGTCTTTGATTTCAGGTTATTGCAGTATATGAATGGATTTGGATCACTGTTAACTATTACTTCCATGCCATTATGAGGAAACTTAATGCATTGGTGATATGTGGATGGGACTGCCCTCATTTCATGGATCCAAGGGTGCCCTAGCAATATGTTATAAGTGAGATTTAAATCCAAGACTTGACAAACCACTTCCTTTGTAACTGCCCAACTCTGAGAGGTAAGGTAACTGTGCCCTTGGATGAATGCTCTTCATCATCATATGCCTTGATGGTGATTTTGTTCATAGAATTCACAGCTTTATCGGAATATCCCAATTGTGTAATAGTGCTTAATGTGCAAATGTTTAGACCTGCCCCTCCATCTATCAGGACTCTTTTTATTCGATGTTTGTGTATGAAGGCTTCAATATGTAATGGTGCATTATGTGGCTGACTTATGGAGGCATCATCAGTTTCTGTGAAGGTAAGGGAGTGTGGAATGGAAAGGTATCCCACCATGACTTGAAATTGGTCCACGTTCAGATCAGTAGGAACGACAGTGTCTCTCAATATTTTGTCAAGAATGGCTTTATGTGCGGGAGATATGCGTAATAGCTCAAGGATGGAGATGAGCACGGGTGTCTTCCCTAACTGTTCTACAAGGTCATATTCAGGTTTGGTTGATGAAGAAGTGGTGTTTTTAGTTGGAGCACCTTGCAAAGTGATTTTACCTCGACGGGTTGCAACATGACATTCAGAGATAGGTTCAGGAGAAGATCCAACACCTTTTAGGACAATCCTGGGTCTCCGGGTAGAATTCTCAGACACTTCGTCCTTGATGATAATGGTAGAGACATAATTGTCCATCGAGATGTGATTGATGGTTGAATCATAGTTGTAAGATGCTCTGGTATAGTTGGTTTGATCCTCTGTGGCTTTAGCTTTTCCCTTGTCATGTTTTGGGAATGGTTCCTTTAACATCTCATGTTCTTGATTAGACGAATGTCCCTCAATCTCAATGTCACCTCTATCAATGAGATCTTGTATGATGTTCTTCAGTCGATGACAATTTCCTATCTTATGACCCTTGCTCTTATGAAATTCACAATATTCATCATCATTCCACCAATTTGGTTTGACCTTTGGTTCATATGGAGGAAAATCTGGAACTGTGATTGCCTTGTTTGCCACTAGCTTCTTGAAAACTGACTCAAGTGGTTCTCCCAATGGGGTGTACTTCCTTCGTGATCTAGAAGTTGTTTGAGTATTCACTTGATTGTTTGTAGAACTTGATCCAGAAAAAATGAATTTGGGTCGCACTGTGTTGGCATCAACAACACCATCATTGACCGTGTTCTTGTTTTTATTCCAAAATCTTGGCTTGTCTTTTCCTTTAAAGTCATCTTTGTTTTCCTTGAATATCTTGATGACTCCTTGTTCAATTAGGACCTTTTCTGTTGCTAAGCCTTTTTCAATGACGTCCTTGAAGGTGGACAAACAAGCTTTCCTTAGATCATAGCCAATGTCTTTGTTAACATTCTGGGTGAACATTTCTACCATTTGTTTTTGTGGAATTTCACAAGAGCATCTGCTGGCTAGATTCCTCCATCTTTGTAAAAATGATGCAAAAGACTCTCCCTCTTTTTGCTTAGTGTTGCACAAAGTAGTGACTAATATGTCTGTCTCTATATTGTAGGAGAAATGTTGGATAAATGCCTCTACTAAGTCACCCCATGACTTAATTCCAGGTGGGAGTTGGGAGAACCATTCCATAGCTTGATCACCTAAGCTTTGTGGGAATAATCTCATCAAATATGTCTCTTCTGCTGCTACCTCAATGCAAGCTGTGAAAAACTATCTTATGTGTGCCTTAGGATCCCCTTTTCCTCTATACTTATCAAATTTAGGCGTCACAAAGTGTGTAGGAAAAGGAGGCATTGGAATGCTCTTGTCAAATGGATAAGGACATATGTCTCTCATTGTGTATGTTGGCTTTGGTGTATTTATGTCCTCCATTTTCTTTTGTAAGTCCCTGATTTGTTGCTCCAAATTGTTCTTAGGTGGAGATCGACTTCTTGGACCATACCCCATGCTTGAGGCACCAATTGGAGGAGGAGCATGTTGCATATATGGATGATATTGATCATACACATGTTCATATGGAGGAGGTCTATAGTGATGCTGCATATATGGACCACTTGGTATAGATTCATGTTGAGGAACACCATATCTATTTTGTGCATGTATACCATACTCTACAGGCATGTCATGTTCTAATGTGTTGTCCCCAAATTTGACACGGGGTTTCCTTATGTCCAAATTTTGAGCATGCCTTTGAATATCCCATTGCTTTGGTGGTTGATCCTTAGCATTGATATGTGATTGAGCATATTTTTCTCCATAAGACTTCCATAATGGTCTGCGAAGGTGAGTATCATATGTTTGACCATGTGTATGTGGGATCTCTGTTTTTTGAAGCAAAGCTGATGGTGATTCAGGTACCATATGTGGTCCTCTATTTCCTGCACTATTAGGTCTCCTTTGATCCATGTTGGAGTGAGGTTGTTGCAAAGGTTGATTTTCCATTATTTGAGACATGTCAAAATCATGAGGTATCTTGGCTCCACTTTGTGCCATCATTTGTAAGAAGTATTGTCTATCCCTCCTCATTATTTCCTCAACCAATCGATTGAAATGGGGATTCATAACGGACTCTTCCACATCTGCTGAATGTACTGAAAAGTTGTCCATATTGTCATTATGTGTAGCATTGTTGTTTATAATGTCCATGTTCTCAACATTTGGAATGTTTCTATAGGCATCCATGTCAGGTAATGTAGTATGATCAGAATTGAAAAAGATATCATTGTCATACTGATAAGAACTCATGTTTGCGGACTCTTGAGCCTCTTTAGTTTCTCTCCTAGATTTTTGAAGACGAGTTTCAACCATGAACTAGGTATTGACTAAGATGTGTGAGACTAGATGAAAATGGAAAAAGTATGGAAGACCAAGGGTTGGATGGAATGTAAATGAATCTGAGGTGTACTTGCAATGTCCAAAGTGTAAGACCAAGTATGTATGTAGTAGAGTAGGTGTGACTTCCAAAGAGAGGATAGTTTCTCTTGATGAGGTAAGTTGACCTTGACTCTAAGTAAGACCAAATGAGACCCAAAGGTAAGAAACCTTGATGAGGGACCACTTAGCAAAGTGTTGTTGTATGTAGTGTGTTGACAAAGTATAGTGAGGACAAGCAAGTGACCTTTTGACTCAAGTTTAGACAGCTGTGAATGTAACGTAAGATGTGAAGCAATGATGGATTTTGTGAGACCCAAGGACAGGTTGAATACTAAATGAAACCCTGGAGAAATGACCCAGGAAGCTCAAGAATTCTGAAACTGACTATATTTGTTTGCTGGACTATAACAGTTTTTCAATTCTGAACACAGACGCACCTGTATACTTCACAGACGCGGTTTCCTGACGCAGACGCGGCTCTGTTTAACACATATGCGTTTCTGAGATTTTTTGCAAAGTGTAATGTTGACTGTTGGAACACAGACATGATTCTACCCTTCACAGATGTGGTTATACAACACAGACGCTATTATGTCTGACACAGACACGGTTATACAACACAGACGCTATTATGTCCGACACAGACGCGTTTTTGTAAAATTTGTGCAATTTTTTTTTCCAATCTGTGAAGTCATTTTGTTGTGACCAAATCTGACTGTTTGACTATTTTTTCGTGACAAGAGGACATAGTGTTGATGAAGACCCAATGTTTAGACTCAAAATGACTCCAAGAAAAGTGTGTTGTTTGATGTAAAAATGTTTTGCATACACTTGAAGACACAAAAGACACAATGTTTTGCTGTTTGGTCTTGAATGTTTTGAATGTTTAAAATAAGTCAAGCACAATTCTTATGGTTGGCCAAGACAATAGTTGTTGATCCCACATGGGGTTTTACCCCCGAGGCTACACTATTCAGAGCAGATACTTAGATGCTTGACCTCACTGGCTCCACCCTCGGCACTCACTTCTCGGGTTAGCCAAGCATCAGTCCCCATGAAAACTCCCCGTGGCGAACTTTGTATCTCTACTAAGAACCGTATGTGTGTGGGCCGCTACCAGAGGTCCGACCTCCTGCCCCAACAACTAGAAGGATTTGGGCTTCTAAGACAAAAAGGTGCTAGTAAGGGCATCCACTCGTGTGGCCATACATGCAGCACTTTCAGCTTTGTAAATACAGAAGGCTCCCAGCCGGTAGGGGTTACGCCCTACAAATGATCAAATAAATTTGATCAAACGGGTTTATGGGGAGACATAGTGTCAGTATGAACCAATCAACACACGTTATCCATAGTTTTCACCATGAATACAGTTGTTTATAGTGGTTCGGAAGAGGTGGGTTTTCCTCGCTACCACTTGGGTCGTTCTCTTCTCACTAGTAGTCCTAATGACCACATGGGAAGACAGGCCCTCTAAAGATTAAACAAAAAGAGCCTATTGCTCAAGACACAAAAGACAATGATTCAATTTTAGTGCACCAATTGAAGTGTTTGCTAGTCTATGAAAACAAGGCACACATTAAAAATCCAAAAACCCTTGCCAAGGACCTGCAACAAAGAGTTGTTAGTAGTTTGGATTGTTTCAAATGATCACCCCTTCCTGCAAGCACACAAGTTAGGTAAATTTTAAATCCAAAAGACTTTGTGAAAATAGGGGCCTTCAACCAAACGATTTAGCCTTCAAGACAAGCTGCACCAATTTTGTTAGCTAGATCTGAAAATGTTAGCTCAAAATAAACCAGATCTGAAACCCTAATGCAAAATCCCAAAAACTGAATCAATGAAAACCCAAAATTTGAAACTGGTGAACACAGACGTGGTTACCCTTAACACAGATGTGACTAGGTGACACAGACGCGACTACAGAACACAGACGCGTCTTCTGGACATAGACGCGACTAAAAACATCGCAGACGCGACTTTATAACACAGACGCACTTTCCTGGAACCTGCAAAATAAAATATTGCCAATAACACAGACGCGATTCCAGATGTCGTAGACGCGCCCGAAAATCAAAAACGCGATCTGAAAGTACGTAGACGTGGAAATATCAAAATGCTGTCGAAAACATCGGATCCGCAACTTCAAAATACAAAATCTGCAACAAAGAAGTTGAATGCAAAAGGGACAAGTGTCCCACCGGGCATGCCAAAATGTATATGGTGAAAATGGATAACAATAATAACGATATTGAAAGGCTAAATGAATTCAACCACAAAACCCTAGCCTAACAACAACAAAGATCCACCATAACATATGAAGATTACCTAAGACAATGCAAATCAAATGAAATCACAAAGATTATACCATCACATGTCCAATAGGGTTTGGATCTCCATTCTTCCTATCTCCATTGATCTTGCTTGATATATTTGCTCTCATATTTTATATGCACAAGAGCTCAACAAAGAACGAAATGTGGTTGCAAGTAGGATCGTAGTGTAGTCAAGTGAAAAATAGTTCATTAGGGTTTGATAATGAAGGAAGCATCTCCTTATATAGAAGACACAATAAGAAATGGAGGGATAAGATTGAGAGGTGTAAAAGGAGGTTGGCTATGATTAGAGGGCAGGTAAAAGAAATAATAAAATAATGAAAGGGGTAGGTAGTGTAGGAATTAAGAGATGAATGACATGTGTCATGGGTAGAAAAGGTTAATGAATTAATTAAATAAATAAGATATTTATTTAATTTAGGAAAAGGGTAATTTAAATAAATAAATGTATTTATTTAAATGAGAAATAGGGCTAGAAGAGGATAAATGAATTAATTAAATAAATAAATTAATAGAAGAATTAAGCTTAGATAATTAAATAAATAAAATATTTATTTAATTAGACTGGACAATTTTGGGTGTCTACAATAACTAGCTGGAAAAGAATCCAAATGGACTGAAAATATAGAATTAAGCACATGAACTAGCCTGGAAACCAAAAATAAGATCTGCAATGAAAAGCAAGCACTTACCAGTAGGAACACATAAAACTACACATTGAACAAAACAAGAACTAAATTGAAAGGAAATATTTTTGGTTGATGCAAGATTGCTCATAGACTAGAGATGCTCCTACATCAAGTTGCCAATATAGAACAAGAGAAAGATCCTGATGAGGTTACACATATTCAGACACCATGAAGTGAGCAAAGTTATTAGAGCGCTGCCCGAGATCCAAAAATAGCACACTAGGTAGAGGTGGCATTGATTGTTTATGTGATTCCTACTGAGTTGATTGAATTAGATGACTTAAATCTAGATTTGGAAAAGGAATTTCATGCAGGGCATCATAATTTTCTCATTACCCAAATAAAACTAGGATCAATTAGTTATAATCTGATGAATCTAGTTGAAGTAACAAGGAGAGCTTCGAAATCGTCTATTGGGGAACCAAATGGGGAAGAAGCATTTGATGTAGACATGTATAGAGGAAGACATTGATCCAAACTCATTGAAAGATGACACTGACACTCATATATGTGCTATAACTACAATCTCCTATGATGATGAAGACATAAATCTATCTTTTGTGTTTCCAGACCTTGTATATTAGGGGCAACATGAAAGAAAACACCTAGATTGGTCTCAAAATGACAAAGCAATAGCATAATTTATTGGTGCACATGAAGGATTACCCTATGACGATCATAAGGCTCGATTTGCAATTGATCTAGATAGAGAAATATACTTTGGGGAAACAAGTACATCCTCTAGTCATGATGATTCAAAAAAAGCTGAAAGAGAGCACAAAGAGAGATTAGATGATTTACCTATTGACCAAGAAAGATCATCACTGTTGGTCGATAAACCAGAGGAAGTTAACCTCAGTGAAGGTGAAGTTGTACATAAAATCCATTTGGCAAAATCCTTGAAACCAGTAGAGAAAGAGAAATTTACTCATTTCTTCAAGGAGAGATAGATAAAATTTGCTTGGTCATATGCTGACATGCCCATATTGGATACTGAACTTGTCTTACATCATCTACCATTGCCCCCTAGAATAAAACCCTACAAGAAAAAGCTTAGGAAAATGCATCCTCAGATAGCCCTATTAGTCAAAGTTGAGATACATAAACTATTAGATGTGGGTTTCATCAGACCAATAGACTATGTAGAGTGGATCTCCAAATTGGTAATAGTAACAAAACCCACAGGAGGAATCAAAATTTGCACAGACTTCAAAGATTTGAATAAAGAATACATGAAATATGATTTCCCTCTTCCAAATATAGACATCATAGTATATTTTACAACTGGACATGAGATTCTATCCTTGATGAATGGTTTCTCTGGATATAATTAGATCAGAATTGCACTAAAGGATTAGCATAAGACTACATTTACCTATACTTAGGGAACATACTGTTGGAATGTAATATCATTTGGGTTAAAGAATATAGGAACTTCATATTAAAAATCCATGATGATATTATTTCATGTCATGATCTATGACATTATGGAAGACTATGTGGATGACTTGCTAGCCAAGTCTAAAACTAGAGAAGGTCACCTTGAAGTCCTTGCTAAAATCTTTGATAAGCTTGAATAATACAAGGTAAGGTTAAATCTAAAGAAGTGTGTGTTTGGAGTCACAACTAGGAAGCCCTTAGGATTCATGGTGTTAAATATTTCTATTGAGGTCGATCTAGCTAAAGTGAAAGCAATTTTGGAAATGCCCCTGCCATCCATTTGAAACAATTGCGAAGCCTACAAGGGGATTTATAGTCAATTAGGAGATTTATTGCACAACTACTTAACAAATTTCAACCATTTCAATATCTTCTTAGAAAAGGAGTTGCCTTTAAGTGGACAAAATAGTGTCAGGAAGCCTTTCAATCCTTAAAATATTATCTATTATCACCACCAATTTTAGTGCCGCCAACTTTGGGAGAGCCATTATTATTACATATCTTTGCAACTGATTCATCACTGGGAGCAATCTTGGCACAATACGATGACTGGGAGAGAGAGAAAACAATCTACTATATTAGTAGAACACTACTGGGATATGAACTAAATTACACTCCTATCGAAAGAGAATGTTTGGTAGTAGTCTTTGTGTCCCATAAGCTTAGACAATATATTCTTTATCACAAGGTACAACTTATCACTAACATTGATCCACTCAAGCACCTATTAAGTAGAGCAACATTGATAGATGGACTAGCTAAGTGGGTGATGATGCTTAGTGGAATTTGTGATTGAGTATGTGGATCATAAAGCCATTAAAGGTCAAATCATAGTAGATTAGTTGGCAGAAGCCCCAATTCAAGATGGTCATCCCTTGTTGACTGATTTTCTCGATGAATCTATGTTTACACTAGCAACCTCTACAAAATAGAAATTATACCTTGATGGATCATGCACTAATCATGGAGCTAGATCTATTATACTCTTTGTTATGCCTCAAGGTGATTCCATCCCAAAGTCATATAGAATCAATTTTCCCCACACAAATAATATGGTTGAATATGAGGCTCTTCTTATGGGGCTTCACATGGTAGTACAATAGAAAATCACATATCTGCATGTATATGATGATTCACAACTTATAATTAGCTAGGTTAATAATTACTATATAACTAATGATGACAAGTTGATGCCTTATAAAAGGATGGTCAATGACTTTAAGAAATATTTCAATAAAATTATTTTTCAACAAATCTCTCGAGTCCATAACAAAACAATGGCAACTGTAGGCTCTATCCTTGACATGCCAAGCAGTATGAAGTAATTTGATTTTTTAGTGGAGAAATTAATTTTACCAACCTATGAGATCCCACAGTCAGAATGTGTTTGTATGATAGTTGGTCCTAATTCACCATGGTATAAAGATGTATACAACTATCTTCATGATCAATACATTTCTCCCAACCTTTCTAGAAATCAATGCAAAACATTGATATGTCAAGCCTCTAGATATGCCATCATTGTAGACACCTTGTACCAAAAAGACTTAGATGGAACACTCCTCCGATGCCTTGATGCAAAAGAAGCCCAATTGGCCCTTAAAGAAGTACATGATGGAATATGTGGTGGTCATTCTAGAAAACTTGATCTAGCAAAGAAGTTACTGTGCATGGGATATTATTGGCTGACTATGGAAAAAGATCCATATAAGTATGTATAAAAGTGCACTTGCTGACAATGTCAGTTACATGGCGATTTAATTCATGCACCTGCTCAGGATCTTTAACCTATCACATCACCATGGCTCTTTTCACAATGGAGACTATACCTTGTTGGCAAGATTAATCCTATTTCTTCTAATGGACACAAATTCATTCTGATGACCATTGAATATTTCACTAAATGGTTAGAAGAAATTTCGCTCACGTATATAATTGGAAAGCAAATATCCAAATTTATCCCCAATTATATTATATGTTGATATGGAATTCCAATGTGTATAGTGATGGATAATGAACACCCTTTTAAGGATCAAGAAGTACGTGAACTTTATGATCAATTCCACATTCAACACCATTTTGCTACACCTTATTATCCATAAAGAAATGGTCAAGCTAAAGAAACAAACAAAACAATCCTAAAAATCCTTGAGAAAGTTGTTAATGAAAGTGGATGTGATTGGAATTATAGTTGAATCCTACTCTTTGGGCTTATAGGACAAATGTCTAAACAACTACAGGTGCTACTTCAAATTCTTTATTTTTTGGCTCAGAAGCAATCTTGCCTATCAAAGTAGAGTTGCCATCACTACGAGTATCCTTGAAGAATATAATTCCTGATGAAGACTATAGAGTGGCTAGGTTATAGGAATTAGAAACACTTGATGAAGGGGGATAAAATGCACTGAATCACCTATAAGGATATCAAAACAAATTAAGATGTAGTTACAACAAATGAGTAAGAGAGAGGTTGTTTCAAGTAGGTGATCTAGTCTTAAAAGAGAATCCAAATAATTTGACAGAATGAGACCAATCTCAAAAGTTTTAACCTAATTGGTTGGGTCCCTATGTAATCATAAAAGTCCTTGGTAATGGTGCATACAATTTGACAACAATAGAGGGTGATCCACTCTCTGAACCTACCAACAACATGCATTTAAAGAAATATTACACTTGATAGCTATTTAGGTTTTCTTTTTCTTTGCGTTTCAGTTTGTCTTTCTTGCATTTTAGTTTTCTTTTCCTGTAATTCAGTTTATTTTTCTTGGACTTTAGTTTTCTTTTTACATATTTTGGTTTGTTTTTTTCTGCATTTCAATTTACTTTTTCTAAATTTTATTTTGCTTTTATTGCATCTCATCTTGCATTTATTGCATTTTACTTTATTTTGATCTCATTTCATCTTGCTTTATTAACATTGCATTTACATATAGTTGCATTTCATGTTATGTCACTTGCATTGCATTTATATATAGTTCATAGGCACTTTTCACTTTAACGAAGGGGCACTTGTGTTGGTTTGTTACATATTTATATTCATGAGATTCTATATTCACCTCATTTCTTAGATATTTATTCATGAAGTTCTTGAAATCCGAGGTGGCTTATCTTTGGTGTTACCTTGTGGTTAGGGTTTGTATTTGGTTGAGTAGAGCATTCATTGTTGTCTCTTGTTAATATTTTAGTTGCTATATCTTTCACACATTAATCTTTTGCTCAACATCATTGTCAATACCTGGTTAATGACATAACTAGTGAAAAATAAAAAATTCTACTTCAGCACCGTTGTAATTCTCAAACTCATGTGAGCTTCATTGCTTACAAGCCAATGCTAGAAAATATAAAAAGTTTAAAAGCTATATCAAAAGATGAAAATAATGAGTAAGAAAATAAAATATTATGAAAAGAAAAGAAAAATATGAGCTGAAATGCAATATCAAAAGCTTGGCTTCAGGAATATGCAAGTAAATCCATCGAGGCTATAGACACCTAGCTAACAATGGAGTAATATTCATGAGATTATAGTGACAACCTCATTGGTGCTATAAACATCTAAATGGCAGCGAGACTCTATCCAGGATGCTTTTGGAGTTAGGATAAATCATGTATCTAGTCACGTAGGATTTTAAGGGTTGACAATGGTCCTAGAGCTGGAATAAACTCAATTGCACACACATAGGTAATAAAAGATAAAAGTTTTGAGAGTTGATAGTGAATTTTTATCCTCCTTTGAATGCACATCTTAGTCATTTGGTGTGTTGAGCTGAGTTATCCTAAGACTTCTAGAATTGAAAGGATCCTTATCTCTGAAATGTTTTGTAAATGCGAATGTCGTTAATGTATAATACAATAAAAGGATCATAAAATCATCCTTCTTTAGGCATAAAGTTTTGTATAATTAGTATACTTATGTTAAGTTGCATAGCTCTAAGTTTCATCATGAGCATTGATAAACTGAGAGCATTCCCCTAGCAAAATTCCAAAAAAATAGGTGCATTTTAGTTGCATTCTAATAAAAAAATTTCAAAAACACAAAAAAATAATTTTTTTTCAAAAACACAAGAAAATAAAAAAAATCCAAAAATCCATAAAAATCATAAAATGTTCGTAAAAAAATCCCAAAAAATCATAAAAGGTCCCCAAAAAAATCTTGCAATAAAATTTCCTATAGAGATAAAACATTTGAGCACATATTTAGCAAACACTTCACACAAAGTTACAACAAGATAAACTATCTTATCAAGATCAACAATCAACCAATCAATTGTCTTATCTATCGAATCATCCAACCCTATCAATCAATTAATCATGATCAACTTATCTTAAATAGGGAAGGGTATGCTCGAAACCAAATAGATTGGTCTTATATGGAGTATTCGATCTCAGAAACTAGACATTCTTATCAAATCACATCAAGCAATCAAAACAAGACACATATCAATATGGCTATTGGATTTTGTCCTAATTAGTCTTATCTTTTTATCAATTGGTGAGAGGCCATGTTCCTATGCTACTTGAGGATGTCCACAAGTGACTAGAGGAGCTGGGATGGTTCATGATCTTTTTCGTTGTTTGCTATTTGTGGTGTACATCGATGAAGTTTTGGGGCAATGGTACTTTGGGTGTCTATGTTGGTATGTTCATTTGGAAATTATCCTAAGCAAAAATGAAACTCAAGAATAGCTATGCTTGTAACTATTACACATACCTCAACCCTTAGTGTTATACCCAAAATGGAGGGGTTCACTTCTTGTCTGCAACGTGTTTGATTTTGCAATGGGATATCATTCGCACCTTTATTTTTCATATCCTAGTGTACAAAGCTCCATTGTTATATAATAAGGCTCAAGGATGAAAATGTTGCGCATAAATAAAGGCGAAAGAATTCGCTATGGTACATCCTTTCATCATTTCATCTTTTTTTAATCATCTCTTTTTACTATACTAACTTACTAACTGCAAGCATCTAAAAATGGTCAACACTCTGGTGTCATACTTTAACATGTCTGCATTACCTTCTTTTAGGTTTTTTCATTTTACTAACAGTTCCTCTATGTTGCACATTTGGTCTTTATCACTTGTCAACATCATGTTATTCTTCTGCTTTCTCTTCCTATTCGATCCTGTTCAGTTGTTTCAATTCAGGTCTTATCAATGTCATTCTCAATTGTCATTTCATGATCATGATCAACTTTTAATAATCAATCATCATTTATCATTATCAATTTTTTGAAATTCCCATCAATCCTTGTCAATTTTGATCAATTTGTCATCGATCCTTTATCAATCATCCTTTATCAAATCAATCTTGTCAATTTTGACCAATTTGTCATTGATCTCTATCATTATCAATTTAATAAACTTTTGGTCCTTGCTAATTATCTTCTTGATCATCATCATCATCATCATCATCATCATCATCATCATCATCATCATCATCATCATCATCATCATCATCATCATCATCATCATCATCATCATCATCATCATCATCATCATCATCATCATCATCATCATTCATTTATCAGATTAATTGTGTCATGAAATTGGTTTGACCTATTTCATTCCCTTTCTCCTTTCTAGGTTTAATAATTCTTTAATTACTAATCCTTTACTAATATTTGTCTTAGGATAAATGAATTTATGCATTTACCCTATGTCTTGTGTCACAATTAAATATTTTATTTAATTGGATAATTTCCCTTTTATGGGATAATTATTATTAATTATTTCCACATTTCTCTCCCCTAATTTTCTCCTAATTTGTCATCCCTAATTTCATGCTTCCCATTTCCTATAATTTATCCTACCATTTCTCCACTAATTTGTCTCCACCTTTTGCTCAATCATGAAGCTATTTTTGTGCTCAATTTGTTATAAATCAATGAGTAAATTTTAAGGCCAATTTGTCATAAATCAGGAAGCATTAATCTCTCTTCAATTTGTCATATTTTCACATAGCAACTTGTCAATCAATTTGTCATATTTTGTCATATCAATTATGCCATTTTTGAATCAATTTGCCTCTTCCATTTGCCTTGATTTTCTCATGTCATTTTGGAGACAATTTTCTCTATAAATTGATTTAATTTTTCAATCATTTTAACAACCACATCTCGAGTATCCTCACACTGTCGAATTCACTTGCAATCTTGCTTTCTTTCTCACTTTTGCATTTTTAGGTGAGACAAACAACATATTTGGAGGAGAAAGAGAAATAATGGAGAATCATGGAGGAAGCACTTTGTTATGGTTTGCATATTTGTTTTAAGTGCTTTGTCTTCATATCTCTATTGAATGTGATAGGATCAATGTCTTAGCTTGTCATGTTTTGTGGTTGCATAACTTAGGCTTTGATGCTTTACCTATTTTTCTAGCTCATATTTTCTTGGTGAACCTGATGTGAAGATGCAAAATATAACAATTCTATGAATCCATTTTCATGCAGGTTTTAGATGTTGATATGTGTTTGCATGCAGGTTTTATGTGTTGATCCATTGTTGCATGCAAGTTTTTTGAAATAATTTTTTGTTGCATGGAGTTTTTACTTGAGGATCTATTGTTGCATGTGGGATTTATGGAGACTAAACAATGATTTAGGTAGGATTTATTAACATGCAAATAAACAACAATTTTTCACATAGCCTAATTAGGAGGTTTTAATGAACAACAATTCTTCACATAGCCTAATTAGGAGGTTTTAATGAACAACAATTTTTCACATAGCCTAATTAGGAGGTTTTAATGAACAACAATTCTTCACATAGCCTAATTAGAAGGTTTGAATGAACAACAATTCCTCACATAGCTTAATTAGGAGGTCAATCAACAACAATCTCACATTACAATCTACTAAGGGTTTCAAAATGAATCATCACATAGTCTAATTAGGGGACTGAATGAACAACAAATTCTCATTTTAATTCATAAGGTGTTAAAATTAACCCCACAATCTTCATGTAGCTTTCTAAGAAGGGGTACAAATTGGACATTTTATTGATGATCTGTGCAACATATTGGCATTCGTGGGAAAAATATTTCATTGAAACTACAAATTGATTAGGTGCAGAATGCATTCAAAGCATCTTATCAAAACTGAGTGCTTGTGATTTTTAGAGTAGTTGCACACTTTTCTTTTTCTAAAGGTTAATGAACACTATTTTTTCCATGTATTATTTTGTTTCATATGTGTGTTTTCACCTTTAGAGGGCCTAACTCCTGATTTTCCTGGCACTTCGTCTAGGCATTGGTAAGAGGGTATGACCCAAGTGGTAATAGGGCTAAGGCCAGGCCTCTTCCGAACCACTATAAATAAACATTTTTGTGATGAAAGTTGCAAGCAATTGGTGCTACGAATGTCATACCAATGTTATGACTCCCCCAAAACCCTATAGAGTGCAACCTCTATAGGCTGGGAGGCCTTCCTAAATGAAGTGTAAAATGCCATATGTATGACCACCCAAACAGATGCCTTGACTAAGAACCTATGTTCTTAGAGACTAAAAACCTTCTAGTCATTGGTACAAGAGGTCGAACCTCTGATGCCGTCTCACACTTTTATGACTCTTAGGAGAGATACAAAGTTCACCATGGGGATTTTTCATGGGAATTGATGCTTGGCTTCCCCAGAGAAGTGAGTTCCATGGAGTGGAGCTAGTGGGGTCAAACATCTAAGTATCCACTTTAAGTAGGCCTAACTGGGAAACCAAGTGAGATCCGATGACTATCGTCCTTGCCAGTCATAGGATCTTTTGTTGAAGGTGCATGAGTGTTTTGGGTAAAAGTCAAATAAATATCTTGTCTTCTATGCTTGTTAAAGGTTGAATTATAAACAATTGTCACAAGTGGTCACAAACAACGTTGATTTTCAAAAGTAAACAAGTTTTCAACAAATCAAAACAAAGGTTCGAATCTTATCCAAGTATTCATCCAACAATTGAACGTGGCTTGTCAAAACATTGTATATCCTTGTTTCAATATTTATGTCACTTAGGGTTAGCCTTTGCATAGTCCAACCTTATGTCTATAGACATTGCCTTCCTTTTGGTTTCCTCATTTTGCACTTAAGTTTAAAATAATTTCCCTAAGTCTTCATTGCATTGTCATACCAAAGCTAGGTCTTGGCTTAGGTTGCATATTGCATTATCATTGTCATCCCAAAATTAGGTCATCACTTAGGTCATATTTGTTACATCTAATAAATCATTGCCTTCAATATGTCCTTGTTGCATTAGGTTATATCATTGCATAGTCCAAACCCTAGGTTTTGTCTTAGGTTGACATTGTTATACATTTTTCATTTATTATCCCTAAGTTCACATCTCTAGGTCATATCATATCATACCTTAGGTCATATCATACCTTAGGTCATATCATATCTTTTCATCATAATAATAACTTTAGTCCATATCATAACATAAGGTTACATTTTCATCCTTGAGTAATGTCACATTTTTGAGTCATATCTTTGGTCCATTTCATATCTTTAGGTCATTTCATATCCCTAGGTCATAGCACATCTTGGCATAATTTTCATATCATATCTTGGGTTCATACCCTATTTCATTATCATTATCATTGTCCTTTTGCATAATAGTCTCAAAATTCCAGGTTTTTCCAAACTTGAAAAATCAAAACTTTAGATCAAACCCTAAGTCATTGTTAGGGAGTCTTGACCTTGTCCAACAATTTTCCTTTTGTCATTAACATCATTTTGTCAAACCTAGCTTAGTATCCAAGCATATAGGTGCAACATTGTCATTTGTCCTATTGTTATTTTGTCCTTTGTCCTTTTGTCAATTAAGGTCTTGGCTTCATTTCAATTTCCCAAGGTTGAGTCTTCAGGTTTGTATTCCAAGAGTTTCTCCATACCTTGAAAAGTAAAAAAAAGAAGGTTGCATTCTTACCTTAAATTGCATTATCATTTGCTAAAGTTGCACTTAGTTGCATATCATTGTCATCCCAAAAATTTCAAAAAGTCCAAAAACATAAGTTGCATTATCAATCATCTAGGTTGTATTAGTCACATACATCATTCTTAAAATCCAAAATCCCCAAAATAGTGCATAGCATAGTGACATGCCTATTGAAACAAGATTCCAAACTCCTATGATGCAACAAAATTTGACATATCAATTGATGATTGGTCCAATGAATTACACAATGCAATCCAATTTTAATCCAAGACAATCACAATTATATCCAACCCAACAACAAGGCAATATGATACAACCAAAATTTGATCCAAATGTTGGTCCACCTACAAACATGTTACCAGAGTATGAAATCACTCAATTAGGACCATCACCACACTTTGAATCAAATTCTATGCCAATGCAACCAAGATGTGGCAATGTTTCACCAATGCCACCAGTGAATGTGTCACCAATTTTCTATTCAAATAGGTCAAGTCAAAATCACTTACAATAAAGACCTTCATCAAATGGCCAACGTATCTTTCATCCTGATTATTGTTATATATGAGTTCAATCATTACCAGATTTCCAAGAAGGTACAAATTCAAATGACGAATCATGCGTAGAATCGGAAGTTAATGAGGCAATGAACAATCCTGAGTTTGTGGAATTTTTGAACCAAGTAATCTTAAGCAATCCTCAAAAATATCTCCCATGCATTATAAGAGACCTAGCCTCAAGTCCTAAGTATCGATCTCTCATAATTGATGTAGACCTACAATGGGCCTTGGCATGTAAGCAAGCAAGCTATGTCCCACAACAAGTTCAAACAAGTCAAGTCCAAAATCATGTTTTTGAACAAGAGAAAAAAATTCCAATTGTCCAATATCAGCAACAAATTCAACCCATGTATAGCAATGGCTCATCCATCCATGAAGAATTTGACCCTCAAGTGGCCTCCACTTCCCCTCCCACTCCATCATATTTTGAAGTTTCACAAGAGAAATTTACACCATTTCCTCCAAATGATACACTTAATAATGCATCTTTCCAAAGGCTCTCTGCAACAGAATTACACACTAATCTACGTCTTTATACAAATCCCTTGTACTATTTGGAAATGCAAGATTCATTGCCACCAAATGCTTCTCTTTTAGAGAATTTGATATAAAGTCCATCTCCCTCATGTGAAAGCATTTATTCCTTGCTAGAATCCCTCGTGTATGTCCAAAGTCCAACTCTATGTCAAGAGGATGATTCAAAGCACAAAGAAATAAGTCTTGAAACAGATCAAGATGAAGACCTAAAAACTTTTCCATTGCGTACTACATTTGACCAAGATCTCATTTCCTTTGATGATCCCCCTATTCCTATCCATTCTATCTAAGAACACGATACCTTTTTAAGTCCCATTGACATTCTACTCCCTAATAAAGATCAAGATATCCCTTCTATCAATTCTAATGGTCCCAGTGAAAGTCAAGAGCATAGCACATTTAAAGAGGAATCCAATGATCTTCCTCCTTGTCAAGATCAAACTATCCTTTCAGCTTCATGTCCACCACAAGATACTATCATCCCTCCATCTCCATGTCCTAATCCTCCATATACACCCCAAGATCTCATTTATTTTGATGATCCCATTATTCTTCCAACTCCATCTGATGAAGAGCCTATCATTGATCCTAGTCCCCCTCATGATCCTGATCCCCATAGTGATCTTGATCCCCCTCATGGTAACATGTTGGTGCAAGATGTTCATGAATCCAGCACATGCACAATTGTTTCCTCCACTTTGGTCCGATCTAATCCACTTCATGACCCCATCATCCCCATCATATCTCATTCACCTTATAATGGAATCACATCTCCTTCCCAAAGAAAAGAGTATCATACAAGTCAAAATATTAATGATATCATGATTTCAATTACATTTCTCAAGATATTGGTATCCCTGCAAAGTCAAAATACAAACATACGCCTCTCCCTTCATTCCTTCCATCCATTTTAGGTTCTTATATCCCTTCATCCCATATTCAAGGTTAACAAAGGCACACATATTTTCACACCTTCCATCCATCCAAGAGACCTTCATATCATTCGTATCCATCCGTGCATTTCTTTCCCTCTCCATGCAATTTGGATGCCAAGTATAAAAGTCATAAGTTGAACAATCCACATGTATTCAAGGGTCAACATGTCTAATCTAATCGACATGTCAAAACAAAATAGAATATGATCCAAAAAGAAAAAGAAAAATCCAAAAGGCCACAATGGCCCATTGAGAAAAATTCAAAATTCAAAATCTATATGGGTTCCTAAATCCCTTGTGCAAGCAATGCGTTCTAAGGAACTACAAAAGCACGAAAAATAAAAAACCATGTGGATTTCTAAGGGGCTCCTTGAAGCACAATCGTCTAAAGAAAAATCCAAATTGGCATCCAAAATTTCTATTCCTCCATCCAAACTTTCCAATTCTATTCCTCCATCACCTCCTTCGTCCATTTTGGGTCCTTATGTCTCAAAATCCATAGCCTTTCCTTAATCCAAATCTCGATATTTGAGACCCACTTTTCCTCCATCAGTTCACCACCCCTCAAGGTGTGTAAAAATGTTGATCTTGCCAACATTTCCATCTTCTCAAGCCCAATTCTTCCAATATCCTATCCATTATCCAATGCATATTTTCCATCCTTCCATCCCTCTTATCCAATCCTTTGCATAAATTTACCTTAGTCCCATCTCATTTCCATGTCATTATCCTACCTCTGTGTTTAAGCATATATTTAATAGTCATGGTCCATTTTTCAAGGATACTATCTAAACAATGAGATGCTTGAGTCCTCCTTCCATCCTCTACCATGTTTCCATTTTCTTTGAAAAGGTCAAAATGTCAAAAAAAGAAAAAAAAAACAAAAAAGTGAAAAAAAAGAAAAATGACAAAAAAGTAAAGAAAAATAATTTGTCCATTGGTGAAAACCTGGCAAGAAGGTGCCTTGGGAAAGTACCGTGATGAAAACCTGGACAACATGCATCATGCGTAATCAATGAACTTCTTACATACCATACTTGGGGGTAGGTTTCACCCTTCACTATCCTATCATCCTCTATTATCCTGTCATATCCTATCATACCCTTTCCATACCCTTCGTTATCCTATTATCCCTCATGTCTATACTCCCTTTTCAACCTTTGATCTTGACAAGGCCTTCATGAGCACCATGCTTCCTATTTTCAACTTTCAGTCTATCTTAGCTTTTGGTCTATATCCATTTGCTTATTACAACCTTTCATCCATATTCATTGGCTTATTGCAACCTTCTATCATTATCCCTTATCCTATCACATCGTTATCCTATTCATTTACCTTATTTATTCTTGATCTTGCTTGTTCTTTCCATATCCTATCACCATGCATACACTCTTTTCTATCCCTTGATCTTGATCTGACATAAGGAGGTAAAATGCAAAACATGGTTTCAAAAACCTCTTGACATGTCCCTCATACCATGCCATTGCTTTACATTGTCATATCTAGTCCCTTATCCCATCATGTGGTAGCCCTTGGGAAGTGAATTCACTCTACCTTTTCCATAATAAATGACTTTTGTCTTCCCTCTATCCACCAACATTTCATAAAGATTATTTGTCCATTCGTCATATCCCTTGTCTTGCTAGACACTGGGGGCAAAGTCCTGGAAAAATTAAAAAAAATTTAAATAATGTCCTGAAAAAAAAAAAATGTCCTAAAAAAATTCAAAAAATCAAATAACGTCCTAAAAAAATTCAAAAAAAAAAAAATAATGTCCTAAAAAAAATTCAAAAAAATCAAATAATTTCCTTAAAAATTCAAAAAATCAAATAATGTCTTGAAAAAATTCAAAAAAAATCAAATAATATCCTAAAAAAATATTAAAAAAAAATAAAAATAAAGTCCCGAAATAATCCACAAACATCGTAAAATTTCTGCAAAAAAATCTCAAAAAAATCTCAAAATGTCTTGAAATAATCACAAAAAAATTAAAAAATGTCTTGCAAAAATCCAAAAAAATTGAATAATGTCCTAAAAAATCCCTAAAAGCTATAAAATGTCCTGAAAAAAGTACAAAAAAATAAAAATATTCCAAAATCCTAAAAAAAAAAAAAAAAAAAACCCTAAAAATCAGAATACATCAAAAAATCCAAAAATAATCGCAATCATTTTCATAGACACACATTTTGAGCCGACGTCAGACAAAAACACATAAAACACTGTGCTTAAATGAAATCATGCATCAACACATGAGCTATTCAAGCAACCAAGCATTCAAACTGATCCAGTTGTCCTATCAATCAACAACATTAACATTATTAGTCCTTTGTCAACATTGTAATGGGTCTTATACAGGGTGTGGTATACTCGAAACCAGACTGTGTCCTATCTTAGATGGGGTACTGCATTCCCTAAAACCAGACAACATGGTCGTCCTTTTACCACAACATTATCACTTTTAACAACCAAGATCAAGATGTTTGTTTGACTTGTTTGAATTTGTGAGTCTTTTCTTTCTTTGATTTATCTTTGGTCATGTTCCTATGTCACTCGATGATGTCACTGAGTGATTTAGAGTGGCTAGGATGGTTCATGGTCATTTTTTACTTTTTTGTTTTTTGTTTGTGGAGTGTCTCATGAAATTCTTCGACAAGTATGTCTTAGGTGTCTGTGATAAGTACGTTCACTTTGTGAACACCGCACATACCTCAACCTTTGACACACGTAATGTTTTAGAATGTCTTGATTCATTCCTTGTATGTGAAATGTCAGCTTTATGCAAAAGGATTGCATTATTGTCCCAGCCTTCATTGCCATGGTGCGCTGCATCCATTTTGCCATATCAAATAAAAGTTCTCACCTACTACTGTGCATTTGTGAAAACAAGTTTTCTTCACCACTAATTCTTCTCCATCTAATTTCCTCTTACTAACATTTCTTTTGTTTGTCCTTACAATCACCTTGGTCTAATTCTGGCATTATTTTTGATAAATTCACCTCTTTTCTAAATTTTCCGCCCAATTTCTGGAGGGGGAACCCTTGTAGCCCACCATTTGTTGGGGCAATGTTTTATGCAATTTTTCTTTACTATTCTTTGAAACAACGCTCAAAATCGCATTGTCTCAAAGAGGGGCAAAATGTAGGCATCTAAAAATGGTCAATGCTCGCAGTGTCATACTTTAACATGTCTGCATTACCTTCTTTTAGGTTTTTGCATTTTACTAACACTTCCTCTATGTTGCACATATGGTCTTTATCACTTGTCAACATTGTGTCATTCTTCTGCTTTCTCTTCCTATTTGATCTTGTTTAGTTGTTTCAATTTAGGTCTTATCAATGTCATTCTCAATTGTCATTTCATGATCATGATCAACTTTTAATGTTAATCAATCATCAATCATCATTATCAATTTTTGTCAATTCCCATCAATCCTTGTTAGTTTTGATCGATTTGTCATTGATCCTTTATCAAATCAATCTTGTCAATTTTGACCAATTTGTCATTGGTCTCTACCATTATCAATTTAATAAACTTTTGGTCTTTGTCAATTATCTTCTTGATCATCATCATCATCATTATCATTCATTTATCAGATTAATTGTGTCATGACATTGGTTTGACCTATTTCATTCCTTTTCTCCTTTCTAGGTTTAATAATTATTTAATTATTAACCCTATACTAATATTTCTCTTAGGATAAATGAATTTATTCATTTACCCTATGTCTTGTGTCACAATTAAATATTTTATTTAATTGGCTAATTTCCCTTATATGGGCTAATTATTATTAATTATTCCCACATTTCTCTCCCCTAATTTTCTCCTAATTTGTCATCCCTAATTTCATGCTTCCCATTTCCTATAATTTGTCCCACAATTTCTCCACTAATTTGTCTTCACCTATTTGTCATAAATCATGAAGCATAAATCTCTCTTGAATTTGTCATATTTTGACATAGCAACTTGTCAATCAATTTGTCATATTTTGTCATATCAATTATGCCTTTTTTGAATCAATTTGCCTCTTCCATTTGCCTTGATTTTCTCATGTCATTTTGGAGACAATTTTCTCTATAAATTGATTTGATTTTTCAATCATGAAGCTATTTTTGTGCTCAATTTGTCATAAATCAATGAGCAAATTTTAAGGCCAATTTGTCATAAATCATGAAGCATAAATCTCTCTTCGATTTGTCATATTTTCACATAGCAACTTGTTAATAAATTTGTCATATTTTGTCATATCAATTATGCCATTTTTGAATCAATTTGCCTCTTCCATTTGCCTTAATTTTCTCATGTCATTTTGGAGACAGTTTTCTCTATAAATTGATTTAATTTTTCTATCATTTTAACAACCACATCTCGAGTATCCTCACGTTGTCGAATTCACTTGCAATCTTGCTTTCTTGCTCACTTTTGCATTTGTAGGCGAGACAAACAACATGTTTGGAGGAGAAAGAGAAACAATGGAGAATCATGGAGGAAGAACTTTGTTATTGTTTGCATATTTATTTTAAGTGCTTGGTCTTCATATCTGTATTGAATGTGATAGGGTCAATGTGTTAGCTTGTTATGTTTTGTGGTTGCATTACTTAGGCTTTGATGCTTTATCTATTTTCCTACCTCACACTAACATTTATTCCAAAAAGAGTTATGTCTAGAAACAAAGATGTATTCTGACACACCAAATTTTTTTATAGTTTCATTTCATATTGGCATTAGGTTGCATTATTATATTTCATCGCAATAAGAGACATTACAAAATCATTTTACTTCATTAATTTTGGCATTTTATTAATCTTCACATTGCATTAGGTTTGCATATAATGATGACATTTAATTAGGAATATTTTATATTATACATTCATAGATTATGTATTTACATTGCATTCCGCATATAGAAATAGGATAAGATTGTATATAGAATCATAACATTATAGTGTCATAATAGAAACATTACATCACATAGAGCATCTAGAAATTCATAAGTAAGATCATCATCATAATCACATGCATTATAAACTCATAAATCACATGCATATAGGATAAGACCAAAACTACATCTCATAAATATCTCAAAAAAATGTGTCAGAGTACAATAAATAAGGCCCGAAGTCTCAATAAAGTGTCTATAAATATCAACTGACACAGCTCCTAACTGGAGCCTGTCTCCTAGATGCTACCCTAAGATGACCTGATGGTGGATGAGGTGGTCCCATGATGTCCCCACTGCTCATACCTCAGCTCTATGTTTGAGACCTACTCTATGATCTAGAGGCCTGATGTCCCTTTGGAACAACAACCTCATAATGATGACGCTAGTAA
The DNA here is from genome assembly GCF_030272615.1 of Cryptomeria japonica. NCBI lineage: Eukaryota > Viridiplantae > Streptophyta > Pinopsida > Cupressales > Cupressaceae > Cryptomeria > Cryptomeria japonica. Next base: position 384,170,870 of record NC_081413.1, read on the forward strand.
GATGTCTCATAGATAGCATGAAACAACCTATCTTCCATATGTCATGCATCTATACCAAATACAAAATACCTCTAATATGAGTCTTTGCATAGCTAATCCCTCCAGACTGCATCATCTTGCTCTATCTGTAATCAACCCCTTTCAGCCATCAACGCATCACACTCCTATATCTAGGCCTCCTACTCTTGACGGAATCAAACTCAATCCTCTCTTTGTTCCATTTCTCTATGGCAAATGCATCCTATAGGCTCTGAACTTGGGCCCTCACCACCTATGGAACACCGATCTGTGTGAGATCCTGACCCATCGATACATCTTCTAGCTCAGGCGTATCTATGTCATCACTACTAATCCTCTCTATGCCCTTTGAGCTAGATGGTCCTGAGGACAAATCATTATCATCACCGACCAACTCTATATATCCCTTCTGACATCAACATCTATTTCACTTGCCTCCTCTATAGCCACCATAGTAGTGAGAGCTACCAACCTCATCTGTCCACCTCTCCCATCACCTCCTCCATCACCCCCTCCACCATCCCCTCCATCATCTGCTCCATCATCCCATCCATCATCACCTCTCCTATCATCTCCTCTATCTCCTCCTCATCTCCTTAACTGATGACCCATCTATTTTGTGATTGATACTATAAGATCTATCAATGACATAGGATGATGACTAGCCCACAATTCATCATATTGTGGGAAAGTACCTAGATCAATGACACCTTCACCCCAACCCCACTGAACTAGTCTCAATGTGCGAAACTCTATGAAATCTACATTAGGACTAATGCAAGCTCCCTAGTTAGATAACTCTCATGCAGATTGAACAAAATATACAGTGACATCAAGAATATGCAGTATGTCACTAAATTGTCTTAAAAATTGACAATCCTTCGTGTTTGCATTGTCCTCCCAATCAAGTATCTTTGCTGCCAACAATATGGAAGATTTTGTGCATCATTAGCCCAAATGGGACAATCTAGGTAGGTCCTCCATGTGAAATACTGAAGAGCATCAATAGCATGGATCTAGTATAAGGTGTTCCCCATCCCTCTGTGTTGAATAGTACCTTTATACCTAAATACATAAGGCTCCTTTGCCTATAACTAGACATGTACCACTAGTCAGAAGATAACAATATGCTCCCTAGCCCAGACTTGTAGGAGTGTGATGTTGCAATTGATGGATATATACCCCAAATAAACAACTGTGTCCATCTGATAATACAACATAGCCAACACACAGACACAAGGGCTTCAGTAAATAGGCAATATCATATCACGTGCATTAATATTGGGGAGTTTAATATCCCAAAAATGAGGGTGCAATATATTTCCCATCGGTGAAAATAGGGGGGTTTTTATTTCGAGCTATGAAAAATGCAATATTTGGTGCAAATAGGGGGGCTTTTAATTCAAGCTGTGTATTGGGAGGGGGTGGAAAAAAGGAGTTTAAGGCAATATTTTTTGAAAATTGGGGGATTCTTTGGGATGCCATGAACATAGGTGATATAACCTAGGTTCACTAAGTGAAGCCCTCATGCACATAGGGACTCCAAGCATAAAATCGCCTCCCTGATTATACCTGCAAGAACCTCCCTCCAACCCATAGGAAATCCATGACATCTCTGATCAAGAACCAGTAATCCAACATTGAGACTGCACATGACTATCATCAGATCATTGTAATCCTGACTCAGATGATCCCATCCGATCTCATATAACCCTTCAAGGCCTAAATCTTGCTCACCACACTCACAGAACTCGCATAGAGCAACCATATCTGCCTTGTGATCATAGACCAGCCTCTCTCCATGAATAGGTATGTGTAGAATCCTCCACACATCCTGAAATATAACCAAGGAATCACCCACCTAACAAAATAGACTAATATCATCGATAGTCAACTCATATCATAACATAAGACCACTAGGCCTATTCTACCATGTACCAAGAACCTCTAGGATCTCTTGCAGTCATCAAACAACATAGCATTAGTCACAACTTCAAAATATGTGATCAATTTAAAGCAAATAAGAGAATATTCTTTCATGATCAATGAATGCAATATCATGAGCACAAATGCAAAAAAATTCAACAAATGCTTGTGACATCTTACAAACCATTACGACATCCTCTTCTAAGCCCTTTTCTATCCGAATTTAAACAAATATTTTTATTTATTTACATACCCTTTTCCCAAATTAAATAAATATTTTATTTATTTAATTTATTTGGCCCCACCCTTCTATTAATTAAATAAATATTTATTTGTTTAATTAATTCATTTCACTTTTTCTTTCCATGACAAGTGACATTCATCTCTTAATCCACCTATAACTACCTTTCCAATATTTTTTTATTTCCTATACCTACTCTTTAATCTTAGTTTATCATTTATCCTTCCACCTCTTAATCTCAACCCTCAATTTTTAGGATGTTCTGTATAAAAGAGGATTCTCTCTCTCTCTCTCTCTCTCTCTCTCTCTCTCTCTCTCTCTCTCTCTCTCCATATGGAATAAAATTCAAGCATACCTACACTCTGTCGAATTGCATACTCCAACCACATCCATTCATTATTGAGCTCTTATGCAAGCAACCAATCCAAGAGCAACTATATTAAGAAAGATCAATGGAGATAGGAGAACAATTAGGGTCAAGCCCATTGAACGTGTGAATGGTGTAATCCGATTTAGTTTGTTATTTTACATGTTTTTTGATGTTATTTTGGATTTAATTGTAAGTCTAGGGTTTTATGGTCGAATTCTAGTTAGGATTTTCAATATTAGAATTATCCAAATCTAACATAAACATTTTGGCAAACCTAGTGGGACTCTTGTCCCTTGTTTCTAACATTTTCTTTAAGTGTTAGCATTGTTTAGGTTTACAAGGCTGGATTTTGTTATGATTTTATCACGATTCCATGTTTTTGGTAATTTTTGTCATATCTTTATTGCTTTTGTCATATCCAAATTTCTGTCACATTTCTAGTCCTTCCTGGTGCATCTTTGTTGGTTTATGACATGTATATGATGGTTTTGGCCACATATAGGGTTTATGTATTTCCATGTTAGTCTATTTCTATTCATTTCTAATGTGTTTTTGTTCTATTATGATGTGTTTGTGCTATGATCTGGCAGATTTTTTTTAGTATTCATGCGTTTTTAAATTATTAATGTTTTTAATTTATCTGCAGATTTGAGCTTCTGATCTGTTTATGGTTTCTATTCTAATGCACATATGCTAACTTTTGACACTTTTTTTGTTCTGTTGCATTTGTGGTTTTGCAACTATCCTGAACCTTAGAAGCTATTTATCTATTTGTAGAAGGCCCCCTTTGATTATTTCTTGTCCTAATCTTTGTATTTACAGGTTGGGGTTGCTTTTGTAACTATTAATCTATGGTTTTGCAAAGGTATCATAGGAGTGTGTTTGTAATTTCCTAGAATAGATGACATTTAGATTTCATGCACTAAAAAGAACTTTATTTGAAGTGTTTGATGTGCTTGCACACTCTATGTTGTAAAAACCTTAAGGTGTTTATAAAAGTATCCTCTCCCCTCATCTTCATGGATCTTGGGTACAAGAGAAACCATTAAACATCTTTTTTTTTTTTGTATAAGGTCCCACCTTGGAGACAAGGGGATGACCCTAATCGAATATTTCCTTTGGACCGCTGTATAAATCGATCGAGATGAAAGTCAAGATCTAACTAACATTAGCCTTTCTCATACAGTCTCAATCTAAAAGGAGACCCTATACCCATATTTCTGTGAGGTATTCTACACTCCATGTAAAGTTTACTAAAGTCTTAAGTGACTTGGTGGATGCTCACAAGGTGTTGGTCCCTTGAATGAAAACTAAAATCCTTCTTAGTAGCACACCCTTATCTTCACCGAATGTTGTGACAATTTCAGTGCAAGGGCATAGCTAGTTTTCTCCCTAGATAATCACCATATGGCTCACTTGAGATGAGACAAAAATCCATTGCTTAACATAATCTACATGTAGTTGTTCAGGAAGAGGGTGATTGGGTTATCCTTCTAGTCCTGGAGGCTCTTACTTGTCCTATCTCACAAAGACAAGAGTTTATACACCCATTTTAGGTGTCCCTACATTTGCATTAATAAATATTCTAAGCTATAGGATGAAGTTATCATAGTGAAGCCTTAACCTTAGGGATAAGAAGTGTTTGAATTATTTTCGCTTGTGTTGAGACCCATGGAAATTATGCTGAATTTGGCCTATGAACATACACTTTATGCTCAAAATTTTGGACAAATCACATGACAACTGTGATGCTAAAAATGTGGTAAATAAGAAAGGCATACACATATAATGAGACAATAAAATATAATGGAAAGCTTAATTGAAAACTAAATTAAAGATGCAAACCATAAGCCTCCCTTGAAATGTCCCATTTTCCTCTATTCTTGAGGCCCTTGAAGGTGTTGGATTGTTTGGCTCTCTATAGAGAAATGACCTCCAAAGTGGAAACTCAAGAGTTGAGTAGCTACTTGATCATGATTGATTATGCAAATGATATGAAATGCATGATCTAAGAAACTAGATTAACATGCTATTATTAATCCAAAATGCTAATTACTTAGATGATTGAAATGAAATTTGACTATAGTAATGATGCTAAAACTATGAATGCAAGGGATCCTTTTTGCTCCAAAATTAGGGGTATTTATAGGAATTCCAAGGCCAAAGTTGAGATAGCAGGAATCAACGGTCCTGATTTGATATGAAGATATCAAGGGCCAAGATAGAGGAAGTTGGAGAAGATGTTGGAGGAAGGGACACTTGTCATCTCTATGGTAACAAATGTCAAGGAGCCTTGCTAATGAGAGGGAAAGTGTCTAAGGGAGGAGACATGTGGCAAATGTGACTTGTGTCTCAAGGGGATAACATCCACACCATAGGAGGTTAGGATAAGGAGGTTAGGATGTGCAAGATAGGATAGGGTTAGTTAAACCCAGGGTTAGGTGGAATGGGTTAGGTTAGAGGCTGGTTAGGTTAGGTGGTTAAAAGTTAGGAGCCATGTGCTCATTTGAAATTAGAAATTCAAATAATTGGAAAATGGTAATTAATCTCAACAAACTTGAGTTTGTTAATCTTAATTAGGAATTAGAAGAATTGACTAAAAGGAGGAGAATTAATTAATCAAAGGGGGATATGAAATTAACTATATAAATAAATCATGTAGATTTATTTACTAGTAGATGAATAGAGAAATTAATCAAATTGCTTGTGAATTCAATTAATTGGGAAGGGGGATTAATCAAATAACTGCGTATTTAATTAACTATCTTCAGACCATTTTTAGGTGTATACAACAACCATTGTTTCTTCTTGTTTTTATTGTTCTATTGCCACAATAAAGTTTTAAACAATTAGATCTAGTCACACTTAAGACTTTGCAAATAAAAAATCAGACTTGGACAAACAAATTTACTAGAAACACGTTTTTGTCATTTTTTGTTGCGTTTGTTGCTACTCTTGTCTAATATCTGGTCAATCCAACAATCTTTCTACATATGTAAAACATTTCGTCATGTATTGGAAACATCTGTTGGCATTATGTGAACCGGTATGAGGACATAATGATATTGTATGTTGTCATTGATGTCAATATGTGATATGAAGAGAGAACCAGCATATGTGAGAACCAGTATATATGCCAATGTAAAGTGGTATATTTGTTCAAGGTGAACCAGCATGTAGTCATGGGAACTGGCACATGGAAGCATTGGATGACTACCAGTTGGTAGGTAGTTTCCACTTCAGTATTTCTGGTTGGAGTATCTTAAGCCTGTGTGACTCAATCGGTGATCTTTATGTGAATAAAGTTAGCATGATTAAGAAGAACAGATAGTGTTTCCACGTAAGCCTTGTGCACGTGAAGGATCTTGCATAAACAAGAGTGTTCCTATCTAGCTCAAAAATGTGCGAAGTTTTTAAATGGTGATAACGTGTGATGGGTTATCAGCCGCCATGAAATCAGTAGAAAACAAATGATGGAGAATGTCTTGAGATTAGATCAAGACTGTTGCATTCAATACAGTATGATCAATGGTCAGGATTGAACCATTTGAATTCCTTAACCTATTAGGTTTAGGGTTTAGGGTTTATGCTTCTGACCTAACTGTTTTCTATAAGGTCGATGTTGTGATTCTTTCAGAGTTTTGTTGGAAAAAGTTGTGTGTGTGTATCTAAGAGAAGAGATACGTGATTCTTGCTAGACCAGAGGAGAGAAGTCATATCTGCAAAGTGTAAGTGCAGAAGGTGAAGAGGAGCTTAAGTGGATCTGCATTGGCATTGAGTGGTATTATCAGGTCATTGATATACCTGTTGATCTTTAACTACTTCAATAGTTGTGAAATCCCCTAACAGGGTAGCCTTAACCGGCTTGTTGAAAATCCTCTAACAAGGTAACTCAAAGCTACTGAGTCATTGATATCCTTTAGCTATTGAGTTCTTGAAATCCTCTAACAAGGTACCCTTAACAGGGTTTAACCCTCAACCGGGTATTGTAGCCATCCCTTAACCGGGTGATCCCTAACAGAATCGGTTCCTAACATAACCTATTGTATCTGTCTTTAACCGGACAAGGCTCCTAACAGAGCGGAGTTCCAAAGAGTTCAAAAACAAGCTTGTGGGTATTCATCCCCACCGTGGTTTTTCCCAGTTGGGTTTCCACGTGAAAAATATGTGTGTCATGTGTGATGTTATGATTGTTTTCTGATTAAGTGGTGATGCATGTTGATCTTGCTGTAATATGTACATCTTTGATGGTAGATTGCCTTTTCATGCATTAGAGTGAAATGGGAATGAAGAGTTACATTATATGAGAAGATAAGTGTCAACCGGTCTTTGCTCGTCTTAGTTACACTGGGTTCTGCCGGTTGAACTCTGTTGAAGGACTGGTGTTGCTGTTTGTCTGTTAGTGCATAAGTGTTAGTTGATAAACCCATTTAAGGTTGAGTTTTTGCCTGTACTGATTCACCCCCCCCCTCTCAATACCGGTTTGGTACTATTTGTTCATCATTAAGTTATCAATTGGTATCAGAGCGTCCTCCAGGTCCTCTGTGTTATAAGCTTGACCACTTGAGGGAAAGATCCTATTGTAATGATGAAGAGGGAAGGTCCAAAGTTTAACAAGGAAAATTTTGGTATATGGAAAGGTAGGATGAAGATATTCATCAGAAGCATGGGTGCTCAACACTGGAGCTATGTTGAGAATGTCTATGTTGCCCCTACCGGTACTCTCACCGATGACGAAAAGAGAGAGATACAAGAAAATGGGCAAGTCATGGAAGCCCTTATTAGTAGTCTATCTGACATTGAGTTTATTGATGTTCAGGACAAGGTAAATCCCAAAGAGGTATGGGATGCTCTTGAAAATATCTATGGCGGTGATGAACATGTAAAACAAGCTAAGGAAGAAATCCTGAGAGGGAATTTTGAAGATATGCGAATGGTTGAAGGTGAGACCATTCAATAGTATGGAATAAGAATCAAAACTATTGTTGGAGATATCAAGAGTGTAGGTGGTAAAATAGAAGACTCCACTGTGGTAAGCAAAGTCCTGAGATCCCTATTGTCAGTCTACGCAATAAGGGTTGCCGCTATTCAGGAGCTGAGATCAATAGACAAGACTAAGGTATCCTTGGACTCCATCATAGCAATGTTGATAGCCTATGAGCTAAATAGTTTTGATGGCAGTGTTCAAAAGACTGAATCAGCTTTTAAAGCTTCTATTATTCCATCCAGAAAAGGAAAAGAAGCTAGCACCAGTGGTGAACCAAGATAGAGCAGAGAAATAGATGATGAGGAGATTTTGATGGCATTTGAAGCTCTCTTTGCTAGGAAGCTTCCTAAAAGAACTGGTAAATACAAAGGTAAGCTACCTTTGAAATGCTTTTCTTGTAACTGGATAGGACATATTACTATAAACTGTCCTAATGGCGATAACAAGGACAAACGGGAAAGGTTCAGGAAATTCAAAGGAGGAAACCAGAGGAACTGTTTTGTGGTAGTTGATGAAGGTGTCACAGATGAAGAATTGGAGGATGAAGAAAATGAAGATATTGTGTTTGTGGCTGTCAAGGAAGAAGTGTCAGACAAGAAGGCTCTTGTCTCCCGGTTTGATAATTCCAATGAGTGGATCATTGACAGTGGCTGTTCTCACCATATGACTGGTGACCAGAGAAAGTTCCTATCCTTGGAGGAGTATGATGGTGGTGTGGTTCGTTTTGGCAATGATGCACCATGCATGGTCAAAGGCAGAGGGTCCATCTCTCTGAATGGAAAGAGTAGTGCTGACAATGTGTACTGGGTTGATGGTCTCAAACACAACCTTCTGAGTGTTGCCCAGCTGAATGACAGTGGCCTCACTTTGGAATTCAAGAATGGAGTTTGCAGAATCAAAGGAAAAGATGGTGAATTGGTGGCCACCGACATGCAGACCAAAGGTAACCTATTTCATCTGAATGCAAATATAAGTACATGTCTTATGGAAAAGTTTGATGATAGCTGGATATGGCATAGGAGACTTTGCCATGTAAACTTTGATAACATTGTAAAGGCCAGTAAGATCAAGGTAGTTAGAGGGTTGTTGGTGCTAAGAAAACCGGATAATACCTTGTGCAGAGAGTGTCAATTGGGGAAAATGTCTTCTTCAACCTTTAAAGGTAAATCTTTCACTGCTGACAAGTTGCTTGATCTTGTACATACTGATTTGTGTGGTCCTATGAAAACTAGGAGTGTGAAGGGTGATAGGTACTTCATGATTCTCACTGATGACTACTCAAGAATGATGTGGGTCACATTATTGAAAGACAAGTCTAAAGCCTTTGTAAAGTTTAAAGCTTTTAGAGAATTAGTGGAGAAGGAAAGTGGTAAAAGGATCAGGTGCCTAAGAATTGATCAAGGAGGGGAATTCACTTCCGGTGAACTCAACAAGTACTATGAAGAACATGGCATCAAGAGGCAATTATCTACCCCCTGGACTCCACAACAAAATGGCCTAGTAGAGAGAAATAACCAAACTATGGTTGAGGCAGCTAGAACCATGTTGATTCAAGGAAAGGTAGCTCACACCTTTTGGAGAGAAGCGGTGAGCACTGCAGTCTACACAATGAACCGGGTACTCATCAAGAAAGGTAAGGATAAAACTCCTTATGAGTATTTGACTGGTAAGACACTTGTGGTTAGCTATTTTAGGGTATTTGGTAGCAAATGTTACATCAAGAGGAGTGAACATCAGGGCAAGTTTGAAGCTAAATGTGATGAGAGAATATTCCTAGGATATTCCACCAAGAGTAAAGCTCTCAAGTGTTTCAACAATAGGACTCAGAGAATTATGGAAAGTATCAATGTGAGAATTGATGAAACCTTTGAGAAACTGGAAGAAATAGGTAGTGAGCAAGCTGTAAATGAATCGGTTGCAACCTTCAGGGAACCGGTTGTCAGTCAACCAAGTACCAGTAATAGTGCTCCTGAACTGGTGAATGTTGATATTGATGAAGATGAGGATGAAGAGGAAAAGAAAGAAGAACCAGTCAAGACTATTCCTTGGTATGTCAAGTTGAATCATGATCCTAAGCAGATCATAGGAGATAAGGATGCAAGAATCCTTACAAGAAGAAAGATCAGAGAAAACTCATGTTTTATCTCTGAATTTGAGCCTAAGTCATTCCAAGGGGCTCATAAAGATGAAGAATGGATCAAGGCAATGGAAGAGGAACTTGACCAGATAGAGAAAAATGGCACATGGTCCTTGGTACCCAGACCAGAACATAAAAATGTCATTGGCACCAAATGGGTGTTTAGAAACAAGCTGAATGAGGGTGGCACTGTGATTAGAAACAAAGCTAGACTGGTGTGCAAAGGATATGCCCAAGAAGAAGGAGAAGACTATGGTGAAACCTTTGCTCCTATAGCCAGATTGGAAGGAGTTCATATGCTTCTAGCATATGCAGCCTTTAAAGGGTTCAGAGTATATCAAATGGATGTAAAATCTACATTTCTAAATGGTGTACTTGAAGAGGAGGTGTATATAGAGAAACTAGATGGGTTTTCCCTATCTGAAGACAATGACATGGTGTGTAGGCTACATAAAGCTATATATGGTCTAAAGAAGGAACCTTGAGCATGGTATGAATGCCTGCATTCCAATCTTGTGAAGATTGGATTTGAGAGAAAAAGTGAAGATAGCAATATCTACTTGAATTCTGAAGGAGATCAGATCTTGATCTGTGAGGTATTTGTTGATGGCATTATCTTTGGTGGAGATGAAAAGATGAGTCATGAGTTTGCAGATGAGATGAAGAAAGAGTTTGAGATGTCACTCATAGGGGAGATTAAATTCTTCATTGGACTGCAGATCCAACAGATGAGAGATGGAATCTTTATCACTCAGTCTAAGTATGTCAAAGAGGTGTTGAAGACCTTTGGCATGGAAGATAGCAAACTGGTTGGTACACCGATGGTGACCGGTTGTAAACTATCCAAAGAGGATGACTCAACATTGGTTGATGAGAAGGAATACCGATCAATGATTGGTAAATTGCATTATGTAGTGCATAGAAGATTGGATATTGCACATGCAGTTGGCATTACTACAAGGTTCCAAAAAAGTCCAAGGGAATCCCACTTGGTTGTAGTCAAGCAGATTCTTAGGTATCTGAAGAGAATTGTTGACTATGGATTGTGGTATCCATATAGCAAGGATTTCAACTTGAAAGTGTTCATAGATGCTGATTGGGCTGGTAATGTAGATGACCGGAAGAGCACAACCGATGGTGCATTCTTCCTTGGTGGTAGACTGGTTTCCTGGATGAGTAAGAAGCAGAGTTGTATCTCTCAGTCTACAGCGGAAGTGGAATATGTTGCAGCTTTCATGAACTGCACTCGGACAATTTGGATGAAGCATGTATTGAATGGCTTCAAAATTCCTGTATCTGAACCAGTAAGCATATTTTGTGACAATACTAGTGTAATTAATATCTCCAAGAATCTGGTTTTACATTCTAGAACCAAGCACTTTGAGCTTAAGTATCATTTCTTGAGGGAAAAGGTTCAGAACAAAGAGATTGCACTGGAGCATGTTTCCAGTAAGGAGCAGTTAGCAGACATATTCACCAAGTCTCTCCCAAAGACTACATTTACATACTTAAGAGGTGAATTAGGGGTACTGCCCCTTCAGGAGGTGAACTAAAAGGATATGCTCCACATCAGTCAGGTACTGCACAATCATTTTTTTTTATTGATGTTTTGAAGGATGCTACTCCTTAGGGGGAGCATCATAATGGAACAAGGATGTTTGTGCCTCCACTTTGGCATTGTTGTCAAAGGGGGAGAAGAAGTGTGCCGAAGAATATGGAGAAGATATCTGTAGAAATTGGGGAGAAGATGAGTTTGTAGAAAGACATCTTTGTATATTGCCATCAATGCCAAAGGGGGAGATTGTTGGCATTATGTGAACCGGTATGGGGACATAATGATATTGTATGTTGTCATTGATGTCAATATGTGATATGAAGAGAGAACCGACATATGTGAGAACCGGTATATATGCCAAAGTAAAGTGGTATATTTGTTCAAGGTGAACCGGCATGTCAAGGTGAACCGACATGTAGTCATGGGAACCGACACATGGAAGCATTGGATGACTACTAGTTGGTAGGTAGTTTCCACTTCAGGATTTTCGGTTGGAGTATCTTAAGCCTATGTGACTCAATCAATGATCTTTATGTGAATGAAGTTAGCATGATAATGAAGAATAGATAGTGTTGCCATGTAAGCCTTGTGCGCGTGAAGGATCTTGCATAAAGAAGAGTGTTCCTATCTAGCTTGGGAATGTGCAAAGTCTGTAAATGGTGATAATGTGTGATGGGTTATCAGCCACCATGAAATCGGTGGAAAATGAACGATGGAGAATGTCTTGAGATTGGATCAAGACTATTGCATTCAATACAGTATGATCAATGGTAAGGATTGAACCGTTTGAATTCCTTAACCTATTAGGTTTAGGGTGTAGGGTTTATGCTTCTGACCTAACTATTTTCTATAAGGTCGATGTTGTGATTCTTTCAGAGTTTTGTTGGCAAAAGTTGTGTTTGTGTACCTAAGAGAAGAGATACGTGATTCTTGCCAGACCAGAGGAGAGAAGTCATATCTACAGAGTGTAAGTGCAGAAGGTGAAGAGGAGCTTAAGCGGATCTGCATTGGCATTGAGTGCTATTATCAGGTCATTGATATACCTGTTGATCTTTAACTACTTCAATAGTTGTGAAATCCCCTAACAGGGTAGCCTTAACCAGCTTGTTGAAAATCCTCTAACAAGGTAACTCGAAGCTACTGAGTCATTAATATCCTTTAGCTATTGAGTTCTTGAAATCCTCTAACAAGGTACCCTTAACAGGGTTTAACCCTTAACTGGGTATTGTAGCCATCCCTTAACCGAGTGATCCCTAACAAGATTGGTTCCTAACAGAACCTATTGTATCTATTTTTAACCTGACAAGGCTCCTAACATAGCGGACTTCCAAAGAGTTCAAAAACAATCTTGTGGGTATTCATCCCCACCGTGGTTTTTCCCAATTGGGTTTCCACGTGAAAAATATGTGTGTCATGTGTGATGTTATGATTGTTTTCTGATTAAGTGGTGATGCATGTTGATCTTGCTGTAATATGTACATCTTTGATGGTAGATTTCCTATTCATGAATTAGAGTGAAATGGGAATGAAGAGTTAGATTATATGAGAAGATAAGTGTCAACTGGTCTTTGCTCATCTTAGTTACACTGGGTTCTACCGGTTGAACTCTGTTGAAGGACCGATGCTGCTATTTGTCTGTTAGTGCATAAGTGTTAGTTGACAAACCGGTTTTAGGTTGAGTTTTTGCCTGTACTGATTCACCCCCCCTCTCTCAGTACCAGTTTGGTACTATTCGTTCATCATTAAGTTATCAACATCTTATTGCATATTTGGATAATTTTGTTGGACATTTTAAAACTATTAAAAATGTGTGTTTGGACTTTGTTATTATATCTCTGACACTTCTTGAGTATTTGTGATTTCTTACTGTGTATATAATTATTGAGATTGAAAGATCTTCTAGGCCGTTTCCTTAGTTTTTCAAGTGAGTTAACCTTTATTTTACCATTACTTCCCTTCCATTTTTAGACACCTTCAGACTTCCATGCATTCAAAACATCAAAATCTTCCTTAAAAATTGAAAAATTGTTTTATTGTCCTCATCTACCTTGCAATATACTTTTGACATCACTAGGTGTTTCCCACATTAGATTTATAATCTCGGGTTCCATCTTAGTCTCTTGAGTTAGGTCAACTTACTTATTGGAATTTGTCATCTCCTAGGAAGCCATACCTTGTTTAAGTTATCGATTTGTGGCTATCTATCATAGTCCTAGTCTTACCATTTGGAACACATCTTTGGATCTTGCAAGACAACTTTTTACTTTTCCCACATCATTGTCATTACTTTAGCTTCTATCATCAACCTTATAATTCCTTTCCATTGCATTGAAGTCAATTCCTTTCAATTTCATGGTTGAAACTCAATCCCAAAGATTAAGAAAACAAGTTGAAGAAGCTCCAAGGTCTCAATACATGGATACAACCACTTATGATGAATAATTTTATAACACCAGATCTTTTGAGACCCACATCAATATACAAGATTTTGATAATGAGTCCTTAATGTTAGAAAAAAATCAAGATCATGTGTCCAACACTAGATTTAACAAATTTCTTGATGCAATTTTGAGAAAAGATCCCCAACATTATTTAGACATGCTACTTCAAGATGGTGCCAAATTACCCCATGATTTTGATTTATCACTACTTTAGGAGGAAGACCCAAATCACCTTAGAGAAACTAATGATGGACATGGATATGAGTGTATCCCTATGCCCAATTCATTGTCATCCCTTTTAAAAAAACTAGTTATGCTTATCCACATACATTCTCATTTGACCTATACCCGACATAATCATGAATAACCTCATGCTAATGACCTTCATGGTCGAAGAAATAATCATGCATATACCCAACGACAAAATTATGACCAAGATTATTGTATACACTCAAAATTGGCTATGAATAATTAAATAAATATTTATTATTTATTTAATGTTAACTCCTCTATTAAATAATTAAATTGAAATGTTTAATTAATTTAATTCATTTAGTTATTCTTCTAATTCAATTTTATTAAATATTTACTATTTAATCATGCACTATGCATTCTTCTAAAGTCTCCATTAATTAAATAATTCCACAATAATTTAATCTTGTTTTCCAACTCACCTCATCTCCACATCACTCAATCTCACCAACTCACAATTTTGTGGCTAAACAAATTATTAATAGACATATTTATCTTCAACTTCCATCTCCTAAATGAAATGTGTACGTACACACATTTTCAATTCTTCTATATTTTCTCCAACCTCCCTATGTTCTTGGAGGAAGTTGAGTCTACTTGTCTCAACACCCCTAAATCTTCTCCAACCATCCTATATTATCTCAAGTCTTCAACTCCAGTCAAGGTGAGCCTTCTAACACTTGGTCTCTCCTTCCACCTTTTCCTCCATCTTGCATGTGTAGGAGGAACATCTTCCCCCTTTTTCTCTCACATTCCAACCAATCTCTTCATAGCCATTGATCTTGCAAGATTTAATCTCAACCATTGATCTCTGCCACATGGGATTTTTGCTCATGGATACCCACAAAAAGGGAATTTCCTAAGAATTTTTTAATCTAATAGTCATCTAGGAGTTATCTTGCATTCACGTGAGTTTTAGCAATCAAGCATTTTAGCAATTTACAGTGTGCCTTTGACATTTTAGCTTAATCATTTTCATATAGTTTTACACAATCATTTAGCTTGCATATCAAACATCTAGTTATCAGTCCATTCATCATTGTCATCTTGGAAGAAACTACATTTTAGTCTGAGAGAAAACATCTACAACCAAGTTCAAATGGTGATAGGACACAATGGGACAGTAAGTGAAGGTATCATGTTTTAAGTTTTTCAATCTTTTATTTGTTTCATTGGTAACTTTTGGAGTATTCTGTAGGATTCTCTTGTTATTTGTGAAAACTAATCAATCTTGCAAGTTCACTTTTGAAGTATATTTCTAGGTTATAGATTTTGGTGACCACCGTGGGGCTCAACCCTCACTTTCTATCTTCTGTCTTTCATTCTCGCAGGTTTAGAAGAGTCATGCATTTACTCATTTTTTTAACGCATTTGTAAGATTTTTTAGTGCATTTGCGACTTTCTATAGCACATTTGTTCTATTTGGCAGTGCATTTTTCATGTAGGGTAGCACATTTTTTAATTTTAGCAGTGCATTTGTCAGGTTTTAGTGCATTTGTTTTGATAATTTACAAAAAAATTCAAAACAGATTATTATCTAACACTTGCAGCTTTTCGACCGTCGAAGACAAAATCTTTCAAACAACTAACTAGTGGTTTTGTAGGTTCTTTTCATACACTTTCACATCTAGTTTAACTAGTGGCTTAGTAATTGATCATTTTTGCTTCACATTAGCTTAAATAGGGGGTTAATTAACAACATGCAACTTGCTTTTGTGTTTTCTTTAAATAGTTACACTTAGATTAATTTAGAGGTTTAATTAATCAAGTGTTCATTGTGCTTGTAAAGTGGTAGGTTAGTATGCTCTAACCTCAACCAGGTGATCAGAAAACCAGACCCATTTTAATGTGTAACCTTTAGAGGGCCTGCCTCCCGAGTTGCCAATAGGGCCAGTGAGAGGGAACAACCCAAGTGGAAACGGGCTGAAGCCAAGCTCTTTTAATCCACTATAAATAAATTGTATTTGTAATGAAAGTTATAGGAAACAAGTGTTGATTAGTCCATACCAAAGTTATGACTCCCCATAAACCCTATAGAGTGCAACTTTTATAGGCTGGGAGTCCTTAACAGAGCATAACACACCGCATGTATGACCACTCAACCAGATGTCCTTACTAAAAACTCTCTTGCATAGAAGCCAAAATCCTTCTAGTCGTTGGTATAGGAGGTCGAACCTCTGATGAGACTAACACACATATGGTTCTTAGTAGAGACAAAGTTTTCCATGAGGATTTTTCATGGGAACTGATGTTTGGCTGCCCCAGAGAAGTGAGTATCATGGAGTGGAGCCAGTGGGGTCAAGCATCTAAGTATCTACCTTGAATAGCGTAGCCTCGGGGAAACCCACGTGAGATTCAACAACTACTATCCTAGCCTGCCATAAGAATTGTGCTTGTCTTTTCAGTTCTATTTTCCAAACATTGTGTTTGTTGTGTTTGTGTTACATTCTCAAATCAAAAAAAGGAAAATCATCTCTTTTGAAAACAACAGAAAATTAAAAATTTGTAAAGAAAAACATAAAATCATGCATTTACAACATAGAAAACCGCATTTGAAACATTCTGCAACGCATTTGAACAACAATATAGCACATATACAGAATATATTAGCACATTTGTTAAACAATAGTGCATTTGCAAAACTTGACAATGCATACACACTGCAAAGACCTATTTACAACATAGTCTAGCACATTTGTCAAATCCTGCACCGCATTTACATAATCCTACAACACATTTGTTTTAGCACATTCAAAAAAGAGGGCACTTCCCCTCCTCATCCAAAAAAATTGAAAATAGATTTGGACACTTATTTTCTAGAAGATCTCATTTCAACTATCACAGGCTTCATAACTAGTCAAACAAATAGGGTTCTTGAGCATAAAGCTAGATCAAACTGAAGGTTTATACAAGTATTCATCTCAACAAGTTTTATATCCAACATTCTAAAGTGCATAATTATTTATCTTTGATAAACTGATCTTACAAACATAGTTTCTTATCAGGATATATCATCATTTATCATGAAACTACAAAGCTTGATCAAAATAACCTTGTTCTTTGCATTGGATATATTGTTCCTCTTTGAGCTTGGTTATATCAAAATTCTGCCGAATTTGCACTCTCATTAGGATTAAAACTTGCAAATTATCACAATACTTGTACGACCATTTCGTGTCATCTCAAAAAGAAGAAACTTAGTTACAAATCACTATTGAAAATGAGAAGGTTTCTATACATAAACCACAAAATTCTGTTAAAGCACCACATTCCTACACCATTTTTGTAACTATCTACGTGGTTGTGGAATGGAGTTTGACAAAGAAACACTACAAGCACATGCTTTTCAACAAAGAGACACTTTATCTCAATGTACCAATAGAGGTGGTAGAATAAACTTATCATATTTACTTGAACAATTGATCACCTATTGAGACATCTCAAAAATGTTCAGTACTAGTTTTGACTAGAGCTCAACACAAGCAATTGAAACAACAATAAGAAATGGAGGAGGAAAATCCTGCCTACCAGCAATTTGGATACACAGATAAGGAAGATGAAGAAATTAATGAGACCATTAGAGAACTTCAACAAGACCCTCAATTTGACAAAATGAAGGAAAGAATGTTAGAAACCCAAAAACCAAAATACTTCTTGATGTTAGCAAAATCAAGGGCTAAATTACCTCAAAACTTTTATCTAGAATTCCTAAGACAAGATGCCGAATCAAGTCATAATCAACACAACAAAGACCAAGATGACAAAAACATAAATCGGGTGAATAGTGATGCTAGAGGAGACCGTGATGATACAACTATAAACCATGAAGATACAACTAGAAACCATGAGGATACCACAAGGAACCAAGATGAAACAAGAAGAGATCATGGTGACACTACAACTCATGGGGATACAAGGAGAACCCGTGTTGATAATCCTCTATTAACTCTCACTCAACAAATGCAAACTTTGCAATAATATATACATGATATGCAGAATGTAACAAGTTCTAAAAGATACTCCTTGGAGGATATCTGTCCATATCCTTTTGACAAGAGTTTGAACATGATACCATTCCCACAACATTGTGAGATCCCAAAATATGATAAATATGATGGAAAAATGGATCCTCAGGATCACATGAGGGAATTTTTTACCGTGAGTATGGAATTTGCACATAATGAAACCTATCTCATGCATTTATTTCCCAGAAGTTTGAGTGGTCAATCGATGGAATGGTTCTCTAAATTACCACTTGAGATTAGATCATTTGAAGAGCTTGCGAACAAGTTAATTTTACAATACTCATATAATATACAACATGGGATAACAATGCTAGATTTATGTAAAGTCAAGCAAAATAATGGGGAATCGTTCATAGTCTTTCTACAATGATGGAGATGATTGTTTAATAGGTACCCTAGACCAGTGCTAGGTCAAGAGAAAATGGACATCTTTATTGACAATCTTACTAGTGAAATGAGTTATACACTCAAGTTACAATGTCCTCCTAGTTTTGCAAAGATGATTGAATTTAAAAATAGAGGATGCTATGGTCAAGAAAGGAGAGTTGAATCTCTATAAAGAAGGAAGTAATTACTTTAATAATGACAATCACAACCACAATGATAAACCAAAATTTTAGACAAAGAACATAAATGTTGCTAATGAGGGAGTACCTGATAGCAACGAGATGAAACCACAACAACCTATTTTCATTTTCTCAAGTCGAGCACCAATGAATAACCAAGATAATATTAAACCTAAACCTTTCTTTTCCAATGCTCATAGAAAGTTTACCAACATTGGGGAACCATTGGAATCATCTTTAAAAACTCTTCTTAGAAACAAATTAATCACATTACCAGAAGCAAGAGATTTTGAGCCCAATATTAAACCTAGTTGGTGGAATGATAACTATTTTTGTGATTTTTATAGAAACAAGGAACATAAAACTAATGATTGTCAAAGGCTAAAGCATCTTATCCAAGATTTAATTGACAATGAGGTTATCATAGTGGATGGCCACAAAATGAATGAATCACATATACCCTTCAAAACTCCACTGCCTAACTATGAAAAGGGTGGAACCTCAAATACACAAGATGACAAAGGAAAAATAAAGGTAAATTATGCACACACCTATGATAGTATAGTTAACGTCATCATTGTTAAGGATAAAATATCCTCAGAAACAATGCATTCCATTACTCAGAGTAAGGCTAAGGTGACATTCTTGGGTGTAACGAATGATATAAACTCTACCTTAAGACACTAAAAATTAGTAGATCAATTAAATAAAACACCTGCACAAACTTAGATCCTAGAGCTCCTAAAAATATCACCAATGCATAAAGAGATATTGGAAAAGGCTCTAGTAGAAACAACCGTTTCTAAGGATCTAGATGTTGATCAATTTGAAAACATGGTGGGACATCTCATAGCCCCTCATTTCTTATCATTCATAGAACATGATGACGTATCATTGAAACATCCTCATAATGCCCCACTCCACATAGAAGTGCTTATTCATAAAACACGAGTCAAACATGTTCTCATAGATGGAGGAGTAGGCTTTAATATTTGTGCATTGAGTTTAGTAAAAGCTTTGGTTTTTATAGAAAATTCAGTGGATCCTAGAAAGAGAATAAAAATCAAGGCCCATGATGAAGAAGAACGTTCCTCCAAAGGAATAGTGGTTTTACCTATTAGAATAGGACCAGTTCAAAAGGATATAGTTTGTCAGGTCTTGGACTTGAATTTATCCTATAAAATTATTCTAGGAAGACCATGGATTTATGATATGAAAGTAGTTCCATCAACCTATCATCAATGTGTAAAATTTACCTATGATGGAAAAGAGATAATAATTACAATAGACTCAACTCAATATTGCAACAATCTGAAACCAGCTCAGGATGTAAGAATGCCTTATAATAAAGAATCAATCTCCCCTATTGTGTCATCCCAAGAGACATCATTCACTTAAAACTTAGAAAGTTTTGATAAAAAGCTGAAATTGAATGATGAAAGAATGAGAAAGTATTCTTTGCAAACCTTACCACTTTCTCCAAAATCTTGTAGAAAACCAAAAAGTTCACAATTACAAAACCCACAAGAACCCCTTTATATATTTGATGGAGCATTTGTTAGAGTTGGGAAATTATCAAAAGAAGTTGGGGATAAAGACATCCTTAATTGGTTATGTAAGGATGAAGAAGAGATCAGAGCATCAAATTTAGAGGTCACTATTCCCACAGAATAAGATGGTTATGGATTCGGTATCATGCAAAGAATGAGATACAAAGGAAAAGGCCTTATTGGCAAGAATCAAGAAGGCATCACAAAACCTATCCAAAATCACACACAACAAGATTATGACAAATATGGGCTTGGGTATGGCAACATACTTAACCTACACAAAATCAAGATCACTATCAACATCACCAATAGAAAAAGAAGGCAACACAAAGAGAACAGTCATCACAAAAATTGATACAACAACAAGTAGTTGAAGAAGCAGTTAGAAAACAAAGGGAAGAAGAATATGAACAATAACAAAAATAAATCGCCATTAAAAGGGAGGAGTCTTCTTATAAATAAATCCAAAGAGTGCAAGAAAGTATGAAATCTAAATCAGAACAAGCAACAAAACTTGTATCAATTATCCGCAAACTTTTCTCGCCATATAACTTCTCTGTCAGATACATCGGTGTAATCCTAGAAGGTGGTTACGAAACAAACTCAAATGAGTATGAGTGGGATCCATTCTCACCATCTGATGTGTCAGGAGAAGAAATGAAGATACAACAAGCTTAGGGAACAAGCAAGTTATTATAGAACAGGAAACATCTTCCACTAAATAAAAAGATGAACATGCTAGAAAACAAGAAGAGGAAAATAAGAGAAAACAAGAAGAAGTAACATAAGCTATCAATAAGCAGAAATCAGAAAAACAAAATGGTACAAAATCCAAATCAATTCCCAGTCAACAAGTACCAAAAATGGGAAGAAGTCAAGAAGGACTGATATCAAGCCAAACAAAAGAAACAATTAGTCCAAAGGAAGCAGAGTATGAGAGTAGAAAGGAAATGGTAAGAAAAACAAAAGAAGCTACCCAAATATGTTAAATACAAGCTAGTAGTGAAACTGAAACAAATGCTGAGACATCTTCAGAAAAGGTGTGTTATCCAAAAGATATTCATGTTGATATGATCCATTCGTTTGAAGGACAAACATCAACAAATAGACCACTTGAGGGTGAATCACAAATTACTAATTCTAACTTTACCAGAGCTAATTGGAGAGCGATCGAGAGAGTATATCCTGAAGAGAGTGAAATCCTTAACTCGACTAATACACTTAGAAACTTTGACAACTACGTGATGACCATTGAGACTTTTGAGATTGATCAAGCAGGCGATTTACACTTAGTCCATCCAGAACTTATTGACTGGGACAATATTGAACTCATTGAAATTGATACCTTCACAAATGACCATGCCATATCCGTATACCTTAACGCTATTAAACCCGTAAGACCAAAGAGAGCTTCCACCAGTCAATCAAATAACGTTTCTTGTAGTCAGGAGGCTACCAAAACTTCTAGTTGCAAAAGTGAAATAACAAAACAAAGAAGAAGGTCTAATGCTGAAAACCATTTTATGGCAACATTATATCAGTGAAAATATAAAATAAAGGACGTATCTGATGGTGAAAAGCTCCTTGAGGTGCCAGAAGATGGAAGATTTGACACTCTACCAGAGTATTTTCAAGAGAGATCAGCTATTCTGATAGAACCTACACAGGTAGTTAATATCGGTACTCTAGAGAGTCCTAAGATTCTTCATCATACAAAATCCTTATTAGAACAAGAAAGATAGGAATTTACCAAGTTATTCAAGAAGAGGTAAATCAACTTTGCTTGGTCATACACTGATATACCAAGAATTGATCCAGATCTTATTATACATCATCCCAATGTTGCTCTGTGAGCTAAACATGTCAAAGAGAAACTTAGGAAGATGCATCCTCATATTTATCTTCTTTTTAAAGCAGAATTGAAGAAACTATTGGATGTAGGGTTCATATGACCAGTCACATATCCAGAATAGGTGTCAACAATTGTGCCTATATTAAAACAAGACAAAAGTCTTAGAGTGTGCACAAATTTTAGGGACCTAAACAAAGCATGACAAAAGGATGAATTTCCATTACCAAGTATTGATATTATTGTAGATCTCACAACAAGACATCAAATGTTCTCTTTAATGGATGGTTTTTTGGGGTATAACCAAATCAAGATAGCTCTTGAGGATCAAGAGAAAACAACTTTCACATGTCCTTGGGGTACTTTATGTTGGAGCATCACACCATTTGGGCTCAATAATGGAGGAGCCACATATCAAAGAGCTATGCCAACTATTTTTCATGATATGATACATACTTTCATGGAGGATTATGTGGATGATATACTGGCAAAGTCACACAACAAAGAAGAGCATTTGGAGATCCTAGACAATTTTTTTGATAGACTGGAACAATATAAGTTAAGATTGAACCTGAAGAAGTGTTATTTTGGAGTTACATTAGGAAAAATCCTAGGGTATATCATATCTGCTCGTGGCATAGAAGTTGATCCAACAAAAGTACAAGATATAATAGAAATGGAATCTCCAAAGAATATCAGTCAACTGTGTTCTCTGTAAGGGAGATTGCAATGAATTAGAAGGTTCATATCTCAGTTAGCTGATTGATGTCATCCATTTAATCACTTGTTACACAAAAATGTTCCATTTAGATGGGATGCCAAATGTGAGGAATCTTTCACACAAATCAAGGAATATTTGGTAAATCCACTAGTGCTAGAATCACCGATTAAAGGAAAACCATTATTGCTTTATATCTCGGCTACAGATGTATCATTAGGAGCTATCTTGGCACAACATGGCATTGAAGGGAAAGAAAGATAAATATACTATATCAACAGAATCCTAGTGTGTTATGAGCTTTAAACTATACAACAGTGGAGAAAACATGCCTAGCAGTGGTATTTGCAACCCAAAAGTTGCGACATTATATGCTCACACATTCTGTTAAGCTAATTGCAAAGATCAACCCTCTAAAATATCTGCTTAGCAAGTCAACATTAACATGATGAATAGCTAAATAGGTCATGGTGCTAAGCGAGTTTGACATTGAGTATGTTGATCGAAAATCTATAAAAGGACAAGTAATTGCAGATCAACTAGTTGAAGCACCCCTGCGTGATGACACACCCTTACATATTGAGTTTCCTAATGCAGATGTTCTCACTATCAGCACAAAGGCTTGGGAGTTGTTCTTTGATGGCTCCTACACACAACATGGATCAGGTGTAGGGATTTTATTCATAACAACTTAGGGTCATACTATTCCTAAATCATACAGGTTGTGCTTCCCATGTACAAATAATACTGTAGAAATTGAGGCACTAATCATTGGGATTAATATGGCCATTGAATGGAATATTAAAGAGCTACATGTCTATGGAGATTCATAGCTAATTATCAGCCAAATAAATGATGAATATCAAACCAAGGATAATAAATTGATGCCCTAAAAGAAACTAGTTGAAGAGTTAAAGAAATACTTTACTGAAATCACATTTGTTCAGATTCCAAGAAATGAGAATAATGCGGCAGATGCCATGGCTACAATAACATCTCTTATTCAAACTCAAGAGAATCAAGAGCGTTATGAATTCTTGGTGGAAGAAATCTTTTATCCTTCCCTTGATTCCCATAATATCCAAATCATCTGCAATTATCCAGAATTGATGCCTCACTATATAGCCAAACCTATCTATACTTAAAAGACAATATCCTTCCCCCAAACCTATCTTGAAATCAGAAGAGAAACTTTATCTATCAATCAGCCCGTTATACCATTATTGCTGATATCCTTTATAGACGAGGTCTGGATAACACTCTCCTAAGGTGTCTCGAACGTGAAGAATCCAAAAAATCTCTAAAATAAGTCCATGAAGATATTTGTGGAACACATTCAAGCGGTCTTACGTTGGCTAAGAAACTCATTCATTTGGGTTATTATTGGCCCACTATGGAAAGAAATTCCTTCACATACACTAAAAAGTGCAAACAATGTTAGATTCATGACAATCTTATCCATGCACTGGCATAAGAATTGCATCCTTTGGCAAGATCATGGCCATTTTCTCAATGGGGACTGAACTTGGGTCGAAAGATTAATCCTCTAGCTTCAAATGGACATAAGTTCATTTTGACTGCAACTGAGTACCTCACTAAATAGATTGAAGCAGTGCCTTTAACAACAGTGACAGGAAAATAAATTGCATCATTCATACTTAATTACATCATCTGTCGCTATAGAATTCCCATCTCTATTATCACTACTAATTGGAAGACCATTTAAAAATCAAGATGTGCAAGAACTATGTGAGCAATTCCAAATCCAAAATAGGTTCTCGACACCATATTATCCTCAAGGGAATGGTCAAGCTGAGGCATCCAATAAGACAATCCTCAAAATCCTAAAGAAAACAGTTAATGAGGCTTGTAGGGACTCATATTTTTAGTTGAATCCTTCTCTATAGGCTTATCACACTAGCATTCATACACCAACTGGATCAATGCCATATTATCTTGTGTATGGATCAGAATCAATCTTACCAATTGAAGTAGAGATACCTTCTCTACGCGTATCATTGAAGGGATTCATTTCTAATGAGGAACGCAGAATATCACAGTTGCAAGAGCTTGAATTGTTACAAGAGCATTGCCAAAATGCTTTTGATCATTTAAAAGAATATCAACAAAGAATGGTGAGAAGTTACAATCACAAAATAAATCCCAGAGTATTTCAGTTGGGGATCTTGTTCTAAGGGAAAATCCACCCAACTAGCAAGATAGAGAGAAAAAGGGAAAGTTTGAACCAAACTGGTTGGGTCCTTATATCATAGTAGCTACATATGGATCTAGAGATTACATGTTGTCTACACTGGAGGTTGAATGGTTTGAAGAACCAATCAATACCATGCACCTGAAAAAGTTCTATGTTTGAAGTAATAGAAAAACAAAAAAAAAGTGAAAAAGCAGAAAACCCATAAAAAGCAGAAAAGAGGAAAATACAAAAGTAGTAAAAATAGTGAAAACAGTGAAAACAATCAAATATAAGGAAAAATGCAATAAAAATAGATGGTGAAAACCTTACAATAGGCGCTATCTGTACACTGGCTCTTCTATCTATGAGTTCACGTTTCTTTCTGCATTTATCCATCACATTTGTGTATATTCATAATAAGGCCCTTTGTACATAATCAGGCATTGCCATCTCGCCATGTTTTGATCATTGTTGTATATCCATAATAAAGTTTGTTTCTAGCTAGGGGCAAAATCTTGAACTTAGTTGGGGGCAACATAGAAAACTTGGAAAAGTAAAAACATTGGAAAACTTAGAAAAAACAAAAACAATTTGGATTCTGAAACAGATGACAAGCAATAAGACAAAAAAGGAAAACAAAATCAGGAAGTAAACAAAATAGAATCGTGAAAACTCAGAATTTGGAGATTCAACAATCATTAATCAGGATGATTATATTTGTTTTGACTAAAGGAATGTACACTTGACATGCATGATTCAATGCGTGTATCTTGATTTTTGTTAAACATGTACCCTATGTAACTCAATGATGTCCATGAATAGAGGAGCTATGATGGGGTGTGATTATTTTGTGTGTCTACTATTTGTGGTTTATCTCTTAGTAATGTATGTACTTGTCTAAAGACATGATCGACAAAAGATCATCGAGGACATGCCAAGTTATACATACCAAGTTATACTCAGGTCATATTGGTTCCTTATACCTAGATGCTTGTATTAACTTGCTAAATCAAAATCCATGTAATAAATACTCAAGTCATATTGGTGTAATTGTACCTAGGTGCTCGTATTTTCTTACAACATTTTAAAAGCTCAATGATGAATTGAAGCACTGTTCCAAAATATGGATAAGATGACAATATCATTTAGGT
This sequence comes from Cryptomeria japonica, assembly GCF_030272615.1. Classification (NCBI taxonomy): domain Eukaryota; kingdom Viridiplantae; phylum Streptophyta; class Pinopsida; order Cupressales; family Cupressaceae; genus Cryptomeria; species Cryptomeria japonica. The sequence continues at coordinate 384,196,850 of NC_081413.1, forward strand.
AGGTCTTTGCATTTGAATTTTCATTTTTTAAGTGTTCATTATCATTTGCATTATAAGCATCCTTATCTTTCATGATCAATGGTTGAAAAATAATGATGGAGTATATTTGGACGAACAAAAACTTTCGCATTAGGTTCATTTGCATTAGCTTCATTTTATTAATCATTTAGGTTCATTGCATTTAGGTTCATTTTATCAAGAATTTAGGTTCATTTTATCAATCATTTAGGTTTATTTAATTAATCATTTAGGTTCATTTATCATTGATTTCATTCATAGATCCTGTTGGGTCTCAAATCAACAGATTGGATAGGTTCTAAGGAAATGCCAACTCCTATGCTCAAACCCTCCAATTGAATTGGCCAACTTATAGAGTGAACCTATTTGGTTACTAACTCTCTCACTTTAGGCTCTGCAGGACCTAGGTGGGTATACCTACTCACTAGTTGTTCCTTCAACTAATGCTTTTTATAGAAGATTTAGTGTCTTAATTTGATATCTCCTAGTCTCAGAATGGCATAAGTTTCTTAAACAGACTGATTTCAGATGTGTGTATTGATCTATGTATCTTACAAAAGTATATATGTTACACTTTGGCTAAATTACCTACTATACCTACTCTACTAAATCTAATGCTTAAAGGTAAAGGGTAATTGGTATGGTTAAAGGGTTTGTTTACAAATGATCAGTGCCTTTCCTCCTATTTGGGCTACAGAGTCTTATATTTCTTCAGGACTTATTGTGTAAACTTATGAGACAGTTTTTAATCCCACCACCTCTCGATGAGTCTGTCAGTTACTGTTTCTTATGAGCTCTACTTCAATGTCTATATTGTAAACTGCTTGAATGAATTTAACCCTAACTTTTAAGAGACCATCCAAGGAAGAAATACAAGGAACAATTAGAATTCGCGAGTAAATCTTTTTGATCCAAATCTACAATATAAAACACAAAATTTTACTGGAAGAACACGAATAACCTTATCCACTTTTAGATAATATCATAAGCAACTGCCTTCTAAAAATATGTTAACTCTCAACACATATGAGAAAGAAAATGCAACTGGTTATTTTTGATAAAAAGTTTAAAAGTACAAAATTGCATCCACCTCTTCTATCTCTATTCTCTCTTTTTCTTCTCTCTTTACATTTTACATCACACATATATATGTGTTTGAATGGTTTTCATACCCCTTTGGGTGAAAAGACACCCCCCTTTTAAATAAAAATAATTCCAAATCCCGAAATTGTCTTAGGTTATGTAATTAATTGTCACTTTACAAGTTGTTTAGGCATATTAGAGGTATTTTAAGGCTATTTTATGGGTATATAATGGATAAATGGTCTTTAAATGATGTAAATACCCCCTTTGGTGCTTCACACTCCATTTTTTATGCCCATTATTGTGTTTATGTTATGGTTTCATATTGTGCAACAAATATAAAATATATTACTTGTACCTATTCAATATATATATATATATATATATATATATATATATATATATATGTATATATATATTTAGAATTTTTCTTGCTCCTTGTCTTGGAATTTGGAATTCTAAAAATTGCAAATTTTAGGGTTCCAACAGATCCATTATCATATTCATTAGGCACATATAGTATTGCATTATAGCTATTGCATTGAACATCATTTCATCATTTCATATTATCATATACATCCATAAGACATCACATGAGAATCATCAACATTATAAGCATTTTCATTATAAGCATCATCAATGCATCACATATAAAAGCATGACATCATAATCAAAACATATATCATCAAAAAATTATTCATATAAATAAAGCATGTAGGTCATATCATCCAATAATAAATGCATTTAGAGAATAAATCAACATCATATAGATCATAATAAAATCATGACAACATCATTAGGAATGTATTGAACATCATATAGTAGCATCATATAGAGTCCATCAATGTCTGCATATCATCATAAATCATAAAAATGTCCAAGTATACAATGATATCAAAAAATCATCAATAGTGTACAAAGTCCCATGAGACAACATCAAAGAGAATCAAGTCTATGATACATCATGTGGCACTGCCACCAAAATCTATATGTCTTTGTTGGGAGGGCTGTGCACCACCAGATGGTGTTGTCCTTGGATCAGGGTCTCTGCAAAGAGGTCCCATGATGCCACCACTCTCTATCTGCCCTTGGCTGCCTAATATTTGTGTGGTAGACACATAACTACCCGCTCTATGACTGGGAGGAACCAAACTCTCATATAGTCTATGCTAATGTGTGATCTTCTTCCCAACCCATATAATCTTCCTCACATTATCTGCAGTAAGTCCCCCATTGCCAACCTGCTAGATGTGCTCTAACATGCTCTCTACTTGCCCATATATCTTGATGGAAGTGTCTCTCTCTAAGGTGAGAGCCTGGACCTGTGTCTCGAGATGTGCTATCTGTGGTCTCAAGATGGTTGTATCATCAGGAATCTCTAGTGCATCATCCCCTCCTACTTCATCCTATGGTATCCCTATCTCTACTAGGGAATTGACCGCGATATCTAAGTAATCCTATGTCTAATCAATGGAACATAATCCTTTGGATCATCATCATCATCAAATCCACAATGTGCAACCAAAATGTCAGGATCATGACTAGTCTGTTCAAATTGGGGAGCTCCACTACCTTTTCCCTCTCTCCCAGTCCCTTCGCTCCTAGGTATCCCACCTCCTTGACCTCCATCCCTCACACCAAATATTTCTAGACCAGGTAGTAGTGGTCCTCTATCCAACCCCTTGCCTCCATCCTTTCCAGCTATAGGTAAGGGTAGTCCTCTGCCGTGAACACCAAAAGGTCCACCCCGAACATGTAGTCTGTCGCCTCTCATACCACCTCTCCTCCCACCTCTTCCATCATCCCCTCCTCGACCACCCTGTCATCATCACCTCCTCCTCCATTGAGGGCCATCCTCATCATCATCCTCATCCCCTAAGCTAGGTGGTGGATCTGTCGGATCTATAATATGTGGGAATGGATGAGCTACCAAGTATCTAGCATACTCCTTAGTAGTCCCAACATCCAATATATGTGGTAACAAGTGGTAAGGATATAAAATTTTTATATGCTACATCAAAAGAGAGTGAAGGCAAATCTCGCCTATCCTTGTATGTCCATGCATACATGGCGACACCCTGTGGCATACCCTATGGCCTGCCAAACTATCTAAGAACTCTCTGAATAAGCTGCCTCTTAATAACAAATGGAGTACGACCAATCAAGTATCTGGTTTGTATAACAAAAGGTAGTGATCTTGCATCATCCATCCATGGCTCACGCTCTACATATTATCTCCAAACAACTAAGCCCATGGAATCCAAAACCCATCGCCAATACTCAAGCTTACCCAACTTGTGCTGGGTAATCATGACACAATATAAATAAATGTATGTTTGTCCATCACCACACACTAAATCATGCACTATCAGGGTAATAACACTATGCTCTCGGGACCACACCTGTAGGAGAGTAACACATGTAGAAAGGCAAGCGGTACCATCATATAGGACTTGATGAAGACCATGATATAAATGTTCCAATACATAGACACCCCATGCATATCTAGTCATGTGTTGCATCACACTTAACAAAATCTAGCCCCATCAAACTAATAAGCCACAAGATCTCCTATTGGGATAGATAAATCCTCCAATTAGTCCAACCAAAATGGAAGGAAGAGTGTCATAATACATCAGCATATCCTCCCATTTGATCTCAGTGCCATCGATGGACTCATCCCCAAAAATATTCTGCAATGTTGCTACACCACCCATCTCTTGATAGTCATACTCTACAAGCTCTCCAATCACCAGGATGCACAATATCCTATACACATCATCCAATATAACACTCATCTTGCTAGTAGGTAGGTGAAAGGGGTTGTGGTCACTATGCCACCTCTCTGCAAGAGTTGTGAATAATCCCCTATTTATCCTGATATCAGGCATATACAAGAGATGTCTCAAACCACACACATCAACATGTCTTAATGCAGCTACAACTAACTCAGGCACTAAATGTCACATCGCTGAAAAATCACTCATGACACTAGAGCATCATAAACCTCCTGTTTATGCAAGCAATTTTGTCTAAGTCAATTATCAAACAATCTATCCTATCAATCAAAAATTGGTACTCAGTAACCTAACCTATTTCTCTCTTTATCAGAGACTAGATCGGTTACTTTGAGCTATCTATCACATCTAAAAACCATCAATCATGGTTATCAATCTATCAATTACATATGAGAATCATCTATCTATCTTCGACAATCGAAAAATCATGAATTCATGAATCAAAATTAACTTATGATATTTTTGAACAAGGAGAAAATGCAAAAGTGCTAAATCAACACACATATGTGTGGAAACTTAGGGTATTTGTGCCAAATATCACATATGCACTACACAATATTGTGAATGTATGATTAAACAGTGTAAATATGCTATTTTACATAAATGCGCTATTGAAACTAGTATATGCATGATCAAAAGGGACATATGCACAAAAACATGTGAATGCATGATTAAAGTAGGCAATAGCGAGAAAACCCTAAGTAAATGTGTTGAACAAACTAATGTGCCAAAACTTTGTGTGAAGGCGTGAAAACTTTAGACGAATGCACAAAAACAATAAAAGTGCTAACAAAAAGGTAAAAGCACTAAAAAACTAAGCGAAAGCACTTAAAAATTGCGAAAAATCCAAAAAACAATTGCATAACCTATTCTACATGCAAAATTTTTGGAATATCAATGTGAAAATCAAAGCAAAGGTAGGATTTAGGGTACATATCATGGGTCCATACTCGGGTGGTCTTTGGTACCTACGCACCCACTCAAATCGGTGGCTAGCATGTGGGACAACCATGACAGCTCAACAAGCTCACAAATCTCCAAAAGGCTCTCCAACTATCACTCTAAAAAAACCAACAACGCAAATGATGTGGACATGGGCCCATCTAGGTTTTATATAATTACTTTTTTTTGAAGGGTGATCAATTATTTTTCCAAGGAGAGGGGCATTCTTATTTTTCAAAATAAATTTGTCTTGCTAGAGCCTTTCTCATCAATTTTTCATCATTTTATTGTGAGATTCATCGCTCAATCAAATTTTTTCAAAATTTCACGATCAATCTCTTGAGGGCACACTAGTGACATTTTATCACCGACAAGGGAAAAAATATCAAGACTTGATTTTCTTTGAAACAATGTTGTTCTAACAATATTTCAAAGAGGGGCAAAATATATACACTGAAAATTGGCTATGAATAATTAAATAAGTAGTTATTATTTATTTAATGTTAATTCCTCTATTAAATAATTAAATTAAAAAGTTTAATTAATTTAATTAATTTAGTCATTCTTCTAATTCAATCTTATTAAATATTTAATATTTAATCATACACTATGAATTCTTCTAAAGTCTCCATTAATTAAATAATTCCAGAATTATTTAATCTTCTTTTCCAACTCACCTCATCTCCACATCACTCAATCTTACCAACTCACAATTTTGTGGCTAAAGAAATTATTAATAGCCATATTTATCTTCAACTTCCATCTCCGAAATGAAATAATGTGTACGCATACACATTTTCAATTCTTTTATATTTTCTCCAACCTCCCTACATTCTTGGAGGAAGTTGAGTCCACTTGTCTCAACATCCCTAAATCTTCTCCAACCATCCTATATTATCTCACGTCTTCAATTCCAATCAAGGTGAGCCTTCTGACAGTTGGTTTCTCCTTCCACCTTTTCCTTCATCTTGTATGTGTAGGAGGAACATCTTCCCCCTTTTTCTCTCACATTCCAACCGATCTCTTCATAGCCATTGATCTTGCAAGATTTAATCTCAACCATTGATCTTTACCACATGGGATTTTTGCTAATGAAAATCTATAAAAAAGGCATTTCCTAAGCATTTTTGAATCTAATAGTCACCTAGGAGTTATCTTGCATTCACACGAGTTTTAGCAATCAAGCATTTTAACAATTTACAGTGTGCCTTTGGTATTTTAGCTTAATCATTTTCATATAGTTTTGCACAATCATTTAGCTTGCATATCAAACATCTAGTTATCAGTCCATTCATCACTTGTCATCTTGGAAGTAACTACAGTGTAGTCTGAGAGTAAATATCTCTAGCCAAGTTCAAATGGTGATAGGGCACGATGGGACAATAAGTGAAGGTATAATGTTTTAAGTTTTTCAATCCTTTATTTGTTTCATTCGTAACTTTTGGAGTATTCTGTAGGATTCTCTTGTTATTTGAGAAAACTAATCAATCTTGCAGGTACACTTTTGAAGTATATTTCCATGTTACACAGTTATAATCATGATAATGCACATACCATGTGACCTCATGTTAGATTTGATGAGCAAGTCCAAGAACATACCTACAATACCAACTATTCTCATAGTCATGATACTTACACTCATCCAACGTCTAATACTCAATATCAAAATCAAATCTTAGATGGAGGTTTGGACCTCCATAAAAAAAAACCAAAAAATGTGTGTGTGAAAAGTGGATAAGTATCTGTAGCTGAAATACACAACACTTCTATAAGTCATTAGATGCATGGTTAGTAAATCAATCATCAATGAATAATAAACCATCACAAAGTGACCTATTTCCTTCTAGTAGATGCGAGTTTTAGTTTTTCTCACAAATTTCTATATGCAATACCAGTGACTAGACAACACCTAAACAAAGGATTTAATCTATATGAGTAAGAAATTGAGCTAAATGGATGCAAGATATGCAAGATTAATGAATATTAGGCTAACATGATTAAGCTATGAATAAATATTAAGCTAAATGATTTAACAAATATGCAATAACTAATATGCAAATATTCTCAATACAAAATCTTAATGAACCTAGATCAAAAACAACATAATAACAATAAAGTCTCCAGGATCCTTGATTAGGAGATGAGAGCCTGAATTTATAGAAAATTCAGAAAGAAACCGACGACTGAGATCAAATGATGATGAGATGTCAAGCTTTTCCAAGAAGAAGCAGAATCTAGGTGAATTGATGTGATTGGCTGCTTTTCTCAGTTTTAAAGGAAATTGAACTAAAATTAAGATAAAATTCGAAAAAAATTGATTTATTCCCTATTTTATTCAATTTTGAGATTTAATTGTTTTAATTGCTTTCCTGAGATTTTTTCAAATTTTAATTTGATTTTCAAGATTATCTCCTTTTGATTTCTTTTCTCAAATTTTAATTCTTTTTTCCAATTAATTCCTTTTTTGATTATTTAATGGCAAATTGATTCATTTAATTAAATATACTAGGATATTTAATAAAATAAATAGGATAATTATTTAAAAATGATTTACTTGAAATGATCAATTAATTTAATATTTATTTAATTAATTCGGAGTGATTAATTTTCCGTGTGACATTGATGAGTTAAGAAATTAATTGTGTGCTCATGATTAATTTTAATTGCCTTTGGTTAGGACCTTGGTGATGAAATCAAGACTAGGGGGACTATAGTTTTAGATGACCATTTTTAGGGTATTATATTTGCCCCTCTTTGAATTTATGTGCAAGCAGGGAATTGATTCAAAGAAAATTTGATGTCAAAGAGAGAAATCAGTTCTAAACTTGATGGATCACAAACTGATGAAGAGAGATATTCAGCTTGATTTGAAGCGCTGAATCTGAACAGAGTTGATTAAAGTGATATCGATCCTGAACTTGATTGAACAAGAATTGACAAAGAGAGAGATACCATTCTTGAACTTGATTGATCAAGAAACAAGCATCAATCTAGAACTTGATTGAACTAGATATAGAGAAGCAAAGCGAAACAGATTCCGAACTTGATTGAACAAGAATCGACTGAGCAAGAGAGAATGTCCAACTTGATTTGATGTGATTGAAACTAAACATCGATTTGGAGATTGATTCAGATAAGGAAAAATATTGATATGCCCCTAGAGATTGCTTTATTTGACATCGAATAATCTCAACTTGATACAACGTGGTTTAGTTAAGATGCCCCTAGTAACTAGGTTTAATTGATTTTCTTTGTGAAAAGATTTTTGCTCGATTTTAGATGAAGATGATTCAAAAAATTTGTCAAAAAATTTGTCAACTTTTGATGACGATGATCACTGAAAAGGTGTAATGAGTATGCCCCCTTGGAAGCTAAATTGAAAGATAGAGAGGGTATAATGATTTTAGGCAATTTTTAGTGATGATAATTATTTGAGCACGAAGATTGATGTTGAAGATTAAAATCAAAGTTGTTTTGAGAATTTAAATTGAGATTTAGAATTGAGTGCAAACTGATTCAAAAATTGACTTGAGGATGAAAGTGCTAAGTGGTTAATGTCGTGAAATCTTGACTAGAGAATTGACGTCAGATTTTGATTTCAATCCCAAAAATGGACTCAAGATAGTCGATTTAGCCTAGGGTACAAGTTTTACGTCCATCAAACCAAGTTGAAAATTAGGGTTTGGGCTATATAAGGGGTTCAATGTGTCATTTTCAATTCATTGTTACCTCTCAAAGTTTGAAATTTGAAAAACCCTTTGTGAAGAAAAATGGCCATTCCGATCTAGGAGCATCGATTCGAGCACCAGAGATGTCATAATCAACCCTGGAACTACGACCCAACAGTAAGTGATCAATCTCTAGCTTGTGCATTTCTTATTTTTTGAATTTTTGTTGAATTTTTGCATTTTATTTTTCGTTTGAAGTCGTTTCATTGTTTTGTCATGCGATTGAACATTGTTTCTCATACAACAATTTGTCTTTCTTCCATTTTATCATTTGTGCAAGTAAGATTTATTGTCTGGTATCCTCCCATGAATCGTACAAGAGTGTTCTTGATAGACCATTTTATCATGCAAGAGGATATCTTTTGTCGTATGGGAATGTTTACTCGTGCGGTGTCTGATGTTTGCTCATACAAGTTTCTGCTTATCTGTGGAAACTCGTATAAAAAACAACAAGCATTTTTGAGAATCTAAATAACAATTTTTGATTTTGAATTTTGTGTATTTGGATTTGTGAGCATGTTTAACATATTTTTAATGAAAATTTAATTATGTGCTAACAATTTTTATGTTTGATTTTTTAGATTCGGTTGCCATATATTTAGTTTCGGTGTACATTTTTGCCAACAATGAGGCTTGTTCATGAGTTATCAGTTGTAGAGAGAGCTCATATTGATTTATGTGGATTCAGATACCTTTTACAGATGCTTGATATCCGTGTGAATCATGAGATGTTGACTACTTTAGTCGAGCATTTTCTTTCAGAGCATAACACCTTTCATCTACTAGTTGGAGAGATGACTATCACGCCAGAGGATATATATATAGGATTTTGAGGATTCCATTCGCTGGAGACAAGGTTTATTATGATTCCATGCAGCAACTAGGTGTTTTGGCATTGAGACGTATATTTCATGATGAGACTATTCTTGAGCATGCTATTATGTGGGATGATTTGATGAGCAGATATAGTGAGCAGTACCCTCTAGCATGTATTTTGGCAGGTATGATCGATTGTTTTGTTATGCCTGATAGAGGACAACAGGGTTTTCTATGTGGTTGGGCCAGAATGCTTGAGAGGTTGTTGACTCATCTAGTGAGATTAGGGTGGGGATCATGCTTGCTTGTTCATATGTATCATGAGATGCATGAGATTATGTATTAGGAGGGGAAGAGCATGGAAACATGTGTTTTAGTGCTACAGATATGGGCATGGGAGCACATCCCAGTATGTAGACCTATAGTAGATGATTTTAGAGAGGTGCACCAGCCTATTGTTTCTTGTTATTCAAGGTATGTTACTCAACCCCATTTGGGCAAGACTGACTATTGGAGGAGGTAGTTGGATGATCTGATTGCGGTAGTATGGAGACCGTACATGGGTTTAGAGCTGTGGGACAATTGGAGAGCTCAGAGGAAGGACAAGTTCATGACTCGACCTCTCATTGGTAGATTAGTGTCTATCATTGAGCGATTTGTATTATCTAAGGTGATGAGGCACTATGGGAGACCATAGAGTATATCCAAGGAGTTCACAACCTATGCCCGATATGGAGAGGATGAGAGTCAAGGATGGGCACCAAGACTACCATATGCGCTGAGCATGCAAAAGTTAGTGGGTTTACAACCGCAGAGATGGGATTATCTAGAAGATATTGTAGACACATGCACATTGCCCTAGTATAGAGATTGGTTTTAGAGACATCCTTTTCCTTGATTTATAAATCCCATAGAGCATGCACTTCTTATAGAGGAGGTTGAGGATGAGGCACCAACATAGGAATAGGTACCAGGTTAGCTACAGGGATGAGGGAAGGTATAGGGACAAAGAGTGGATGTACCTAGGCGGGTAGGAGGTGATCCTGGTGCTAGTAGCAATAGGGTACTAGCGGGAGGTAGACATCGATAGAGAGGGGAGGGTGGATCCTTAGGAGCTATTGGAGTTGAGGTTGGTGGTGATAGGGTAGCAGAGGTTGGAGGTGAGGATGAGAGAGAAGCTCCTAGGTAGGTGAGGCAACAAAGAGATGAGCACGAAGGTGGGGAGGGAGATGCTGGGAGAGAGTAGGGAGTACCAGACGTAGTATGGTCTTTGAGATCAAGGTTGATAGGTTTGTAGTCATAGTTGATAGTGGCACAGATGTAGCTTGCAGAGCGAGAACAATAGCTTGCAGAGGTTAGAGTAGAGCGTGATCAACAACTTGTCGAGGTGAGAGCAGAGTGTGATGCTCTTCAGTGAGAGGTTTTACATCAGATGAGTCGTGCAACCTATTATCTCGTAGCTTATACTGTAGCGGTCCCAGTAGCACAATTGTTGGCAAATGCACACTCCAATGAGAAATTATAGGTGATTGAAGGTTTTATCATTGATGGCAACCTTGCAATCCTATAACATCGGCAAGACAATTTATCGGCACAAGCAAGGTCAGACTCGACACCGACACACAGACCACCAACAGTGAAAGGAAGTATACCGACACAAAAGCCGACAAGAATTTTGTAAATTATTGTAAAATCATTGTAAGCCGACTTGACAAGTTGTAAAATGACTCATATATATAAGAGATCATTGTAGAAGATTCTAGTGATGCATGAAAGGAAGAAGATAGGTAAAATAAGGTAGACCTATTATGCAAACTATAGGTTAAGGGTTTATGTATGAAGCAGAGCTATAAATCGGTACTGGATTTGGCATAGTAGATGCTATTTTGAAGTAGTACAAGACATTGGATTTATATAATCCATTTTGTAAGTCAGTGATGTTAGGTCCCAAAGACAACTGAGAGGGGGGGTGAATCAGTTGTCTAATAAATTCAAACCAAAAACTAATTAACCAACTTAATGCTTAATACCGGTAAACTAGTTAAGTATGCCGGTAGACAGTATTAATAGTAAATTTCTATACTGGTAAGGATTAATGCATGAAACATAAACATAAAGTCATCCATAACACATAACACCAATATTTGTACGTGGAAACCCTGTAAGGGAAAAAACCATGGTGGGAAATCTTACCCACAATCAGATGATACTACTATAGATAGTAAGTGTACATAATGGGGTCTGCACATGCATAAAGGCCAATAGCCTAGAGCTCACTGCTCAATCACAAAATGGGAGTCACACTGACTACATTTGGATGGTTAAATCTAATAAGAATGTACTGTACAAAATAGAATCTTCATATGCTAGATTCAGTATCGGTGTAATGTTGATATGCTTCTACAAAAATCTAGCTTCACCTTCAAATGATCTCTTCATGTATACCTTTGCTTGATCTCACATATACCTTCACTCAATTCTTTTTCGCATTCCACATTTGATCTCACAAATAAGATCTTACATATATACCATACCCTAAGACCAATTTTAGTAGGTCGACTCTACAAGATATTACAATAAAATCATTTTACAAACACTATAATATCCAATGCAATAACCGATTGAACATGTTGGCTTAATGCATTTACAACAATAATAAATCATCTCCATAGCGTGCTATGCTGATTTGGAAAAGATAAACCTGCTGGTGTAACCCTAGATAACCTGGACCTATTTGCCGGTAAAAGCAAATATGCAAATATGAATATACCAATGATTAATTCTTCAAAACAAAGTGTCCACATGATGTATTCGACATTACCAAGTGTCTTCCATATCATTCCAGGTACCGGTGAACATTATATCCTGCCGGTGAACCATATACCAGTAACTGTTGCAAGGTTTACTTGCTTGCCGGTGAATGTTGCTGGATCTCCAAAGTGCTTGTTTTCAGTAGGTGTTGACATCAATGACAAAACCATACCAAAATACCAACAATCTCCCCCTTTGGCATTGATGGCAACACAAGATGGAAAAACCATCAAAGTGCCAAAACAAAAATGCCAAATACCAAATACCAACAATCTCCATTAAACAACAATTTCTCCCCTTGGGAGCAATATGTGTTTATCCAAAGATTTATTTTCAATACCAATCTCTTCCTCAAAAGATAATGTGTTTTTCCATAGATATCTCTCCCCCTTTGACATCAAATGCCAAAGCTACAAAATTCAAGTTCATACAAAATACCAACTACTCCCCCTGAGAAGTAGCTTCCTCATCAAATACCAGAATAAAAGATTTGTCTTTTAATTCTGCCGGTTGATGACAATCATCAACTATCTAAGTCTCTACCGGTGGTGGTATGACTCCAAGCTAATCTCTAAGGTATTCAAAAGTCTCCTTAGGCAAAGGTTTTGTGAAAATATCTGCAAGCTGTTCTTTAGTATTCACATAAACAAGTTTTATCTCCTTTTCTTCAACTTTTTCGCTTAGAAAATTCAGTTTGATAGAAACATGTTTTGTTTTAGAATGTAATACCAGATTCTTAGATATATCAATTGCTGCAGTGTTATCACAATAGATAGTAATAGATTCCTTGCATTTTACCTTAATGTCTTTCAAGATTTGCTTAAGCCATAATACCTGTGTACAGTTAGTTGCTGCTGCAACATATTTTGATTCTGCTGTTGATAAAGATGTACAACTCTGTTTCTTACTCAACCAAGAAAATAATCTCTTTCCAAGAAAGAATGCTCCTCCAGTGGTTCTCTTTCTATCATCCACATCTCCTACCCAATTTGCATCTGTGTATGCACCTAGGTCAAAATTTTCATCTCTAGGATACCATAATCCAAGATTTGTTGTGCCTTGTAAGTACCAGAAAATCTTTTTTACTGCTGATTCATGATTTTCCCTAGGATTACTCTAAAATCTAGAAATTATACATACTGCATTCATAATATCAGGCCTGGTTTGTGTCAAATACAGTAAACCTCCTATCATAGATTTGTATCTAGTTGGATTAACAGGTGTAGATTCATCCCTTTGAGATAATTTGTCATTTGTAGTCATAGGTGTGCTTACCGGTTTAGAGTTCTCCATCCCAAATTTCTTTAGTAATTCTTTCAAGTACTTGGATTGACTCAAAAATATACCTTTATCAGTCTGAGAAATCTGTAAACCTAAAAAGAATTTTATTTCTCCAATCATAGATATTTCAAATTCTTGCTGCATTTTAATAGAAAATTCCTTACATAATCCATCTTCTCCTCCAAAGATTATATCATCAACAAATACTTCAATAATCAAGATGTCATCATTAGTTATTTTGTAATATAAATTGCTATCTGCATTTCCTTTAGTAAAACCAATCTTTAAAAGATACTTATCCAACCTTGCATACCAAGCTCTTGGGGCTTGTTTCAATCCATACAGAACTTTTCTTAACCTGCAAACCATATCATTGTCATTTGTCAAAGAGAATCCATTAGGTTGTTCAATATATACTTCTTCTTCAAGATCTCCATTAAAAAATGCACATTTAATATCCATTTGATAAACTTTGTAGTCCTTGTGAGCTGCAAAAGCCAAGAATAATCTAACTGCCTCAATTCTAGCTACCGGTGCAAAGGTTTCATTGTAATAAACTCCTTCTTTCTGAGAATGTCCCTTACATACTAGTCTTGCTTTATTTCTGAAAACCTTACCATCTTCATTAAGTTTTTTTCTAAATACCCATTTGGTTCCAATTACATTTTTATCTTTAGACCGGGGAACTAATGTCCAAGTATTATTTTTCTCAATTTGTCCTAATTCTTCTTCCATAGCTTTAATCCAAAATTTATCTTCACATGCCTCATTGATAGATGATGGTTCAATTTGAGAAATAAGACATACCTCTTCATTTGCCAATCTTCCTCTAGTCATAACTCCTTTAAATTTGTTTCCAATTATCTAATCTTCAGAATGATTCAATCTTACATATCGGGGTGTCTTAGTTTGCTGTTGTTCTTCAATTACTGTGGAATCTTCTGATGATACCGGAGTAACTGGATCTTCATTCTATACCGATGGATTCAGTATAGGTTCATTTGTCACAATTTCTATTGCCGGTTCAGAGTCTATGTACCTTGAAGTTCATTTTAATTGTTCATCAATCTTTACATTTGTACTCTCAACAATTTTCTGCAATCTCTTATTAAAACATCTATATGCCTTGCTCTTAGATGAATAACCAAGAAATATTCCTTCATCAGTTCTATGATCAAATTTGCCAGTATACTCATCTCTTCTAATATAACATTTGATTTTCTTACCGGTTTCATTTTCAACCATTGCTTTGAATAGTTTGAACTTTCCAAGTGCTTCTGATTTTTCTCTGAGAAAAGTAACCCAACACATTCTAGAATAATCATCAATAATTAGCATGAAATATCTATCACCTTGTAAGCTTCTAGTTCTAGATGGACCACATAAATCAATGTGAATTAAATCAAGAGCATTATTGGATTTTTCTGGAATACTTTTGAAACTAGCTCTAACTTGTTTTCCAAATTGGCATTCCTTAGAAATTGTATTCTGAGGTTTCACAATTTTAGGTAGATCTCTAACTGCCTTAGAAATATTTATTTTTACCATGCAATCTAAGTTTACATGACATAGTCTCTTATGCCATAACCAACTTTCATCTATATGTGCAATTAAGCATGCCTTTTCACTGTTATTCAAATGAAAGATATTACCTCTAGTTTGATTACCAGTTGCAATTTCCAAACTAGTTCTATTCATGATTTTTTATTTTCCATTTTTAAATTGTAACTAAAATCCCTTCTCAACTAATTGACCAACACTTAAAAGATTATGCTTTAATCCTTCAACATAGTAGACATTGTCAGTGTTATGCTTACCATCAAGAGATATTGAACCCTTACCTTTGATTGAACAGGCTTTGTCATCTCCAAATCTTACTAAACCTCCATTGTATTCTTGAAAGTTTAAGAATTTACCTTTGTCTCTAGTCATATGATGTGAGCATCCTGAGTCAATGATCCATTCATCCTTTGTTTCAACTTTAGCTACTCGGGCTTGTTCTACCGGTTGAGCAGTAGGTGCCGGTTGATCTTCTATTATAGCAACAAAAACCCATCCATTGTCTGTTGGATCCTCGTCAAAATCATCAGTCACACCTTCATCAGCAATGTAACAAGATTTGTCTTTGTTCTTCTTAAATCTATATCTTTGATATTTAGGATTAGGCTTGTATGTTCTTCTAGCTTCTTCTCTTAGTCTAACATGTCTATCAGGGCATCTTGAAGCCATATGACCAATCTTATTGTAGTTAAAACATTTAAAGGGTGCTTTACCTTCATACTTACTTCCAATTGGACCTTTTGCATTTTTCTTGCAAATAATGCTTCAAGCTCTTCAAGCTCTTCATTCTCCTTTCTGGATTCTTCAAGTTATTTTGCATAAAAGGCTCTCCAGTCTGATTTGTCAAATAATGGAGCAGATGATGTTGATTCTTTAAAGGCCAAATCAGTTTTTATAGTAGCAACAAGACCAAATTCCTCAATTTCAAAGGCTGAAAGTTTTCCAATCAATCTATCCCTAGTTATTGATGTATTAGGCATTGTTCTCAACTCATTTATAGCAGTAACCTTCATTTTATATGCCAGTGACAAACCTCTCAATATTTTTGAAACAATTTCATCCTCACTCAAAGTTCCTCCACAACATTTAATACCCAAAACAATTTCATTTACTCTTTCCATAAAAGAAGAAATCCTTTCATCTTCTTCCATTTTCAGATGTTCATACCTGACTCAGAAGCTTTGAAGTTTTGCAATCTTGACTGTGGAATCTCCTTCATTCAATGTTTCGAAATGATCCCAAATAGCTTTAGTAGTAGACCTATTTGATAATCCCATGATTTGTTGATCTGATAATGCACTCAAAAGTGCTTTTCTTGCTTTGCAATCATTCTCTTCATCTTTAGCTAAGGTAGTTGGAGCAGTCTGACTAGCTACAACAGCAGTATAACCATTCTTAGTAACTTCCCAGATGTCTTTAGCAATGCAATTTAGATGTGTCTCCATTCTGATCTTCCATATCCCATAGTTGGTTCCATCAAGTTTAGGACTGTCCTTCCTGAAATAATTAGTAGACATTGGATCTCCTCAAGTTGTTAAACTTCTGCAAAAGAGGACTAGGCTTTGACACCAATTGTTAGGTCCCGGAGACAACTGAGAGGGGGGGGGGTGAATCAGTTGTCTAATAAATTCAAACCAAAAACTAATTAACCAACTTAATGCTTAATACTGGTAAACCAGTTAAGTATGTTGGTAGATAGTGTTAACAGTAAATTGCTATACCAGTAAGGATTAATGCATGAAACATAAACATAAAGTCATCCACAACACATAACACCAACATTTGTACGTGGAAACCCTGTAAGGGGAAAAACTACGGTGGGAAACCTTACCCACAATCAGATGATATTACTGCAGATAGTAAGTGTACATAATGGGGTCTGCACATGCAGAAAGGCCAACAGCCTAGAGCTCACTGCTCAATCGCAAAATGGGAGTCACACTGACTACAGTTGGATGGTTAAATCCAATAAGAATGTACTGTACAAAATAGCATCTTCATATGCTGGATTCAGTACCGGTGTAATGCTGATATGCTTCTACAAAAACCTAGCCTCACCTTCAAATGATGTCTTCATGTATACCTCTGCTTGATCTCGCATATACCTTCACTCAATTCTTTTTTGCATTCCACACTTGATCTTACAAATAAGATCTTACATATATACCATACCCTAAGACCAATTTTAGTAGGTCGGCTCTACAAGATATTACAATAAAATCATTTTACAAACAATATAATATCCGATGCAATAACCAATTGAACATGTCGACTTAATGCATTTACAACAATAATAAATCATCTCCATAGCGTGCTATGCTGATCTGGAAAAGATAAACCTGCTGGTGTAACCCTGGATAACCTAGACCTATTTGCCGATAAAAGAAAATATGCAAATATGAATATACCAATGATTAATTCTTCAAAACAAAGTGTCCACATGATGTCTTCGACATTATCAAGTGTCTTCCATATCATTCCAGGTGCCGGTGAACATTATATCCTGTCGGTGAACCATATACTAGTAACTGTTGCAAGGTTTAATTGCTTGCCGGTGAATGTTGCTGGATCTCCAAAGTGCTTGTTTTCAGTAGGTGTTGACATCAATGACAAAACCATACCAAAATACCAACAAGTGAG
Organism: Cryptomeria japonica; assembly: GCF_030272615.1. Taxonomy (NCBI): domain Eukaryota; kingdom Viridiplantae; phylum Streptophyta; class Pinopsida; order Cupressales; family Cupressaceae; genus Cryptomeria; species Cryptomeria japonica. The sequence continues at coordinate 384,214,527 of NC_081413.1, forward strand.
ACTTCCCATTTTGTAATTGAGCAGTGAGCTCTAGGCACTTGGCCTTCCTGCATGTGTAGGCCCCTCTTGTAGCAGTAATATTCTCTTATTGGCCAGTAAGTGAATATTGTGGGTCACAAATCCCACTGAGGTTTTTCCCACATCGGGTTTCCTCATTAAACTACTATGTTATGGTGTGTTTTTCATGTGGTTGCTGTTATCTCCGTTTATTGCATTATTTCTTGTTTACCGGTATACAGTATTGATATGCTTTATATGTTTTAAGTTAATAAAATCTTATAACCAGTTACATACTAATTCACCCCCCCTCTCAGTATCTTTGGGAATCCTAACAATTGGTATCAGAGCTTGGTCCTCTATTTTCAGAAGCCTAACAACTTGAGGAAGATCTTGACACCAGTAGAGATGGAAAACTTGATGAAGCAATTAGAAGCAGCTCTCTCAGACTATGATGCAGAAAAGTTAAAAAATATCAAACTTGAAGATGATCTAAAGGCTGCATAGGATATTATTCAAGCAGTTCAAGAAAATCTTACCATTGCAAGGAACAAGAGAAGAGAACTTTGTGAAAAGATGCAAAATGAGAATGATGAAAATGAAACTCTTAGTGATCTGATGAATAAGCTGAAACAAGAAAACATGACAACAAAGAATGAGATGTAGGATATGACTATGAGATTTTGTAAGGAAATTGAAGATAGGAAGAAGAATGAAGAAGATCTGACTAGAATACTAAGTGATGCTACAAATGAGAACACAAGACTTAGTTATGAAAATGATATGTTGAAAACAAATTTGATGCATGCACAAAATAACTCAAATGAACTCATGCGACATAAAGGTATCTTGGAAAGAGAACTGGATACTGCAAATTAGCACAAAGAAAAATTCAAGAAAATCTTAGAAGAACTTGGTGACTTGTTGAAGAATCAAAAACCTAATGGTGACACTAATGGCCTTGGCTTTGAAGCTGGTGAAAGCTCCGATACTGAAAACACACAGGATCAAGGCAAACTGGTAAGACAACCTACTGCTTATAAATTTAATGGCAAATGCTTTAACTGTAGCAAGTATGGTCATAGAGAAAATCAATGTAGATCTAGAAATTATTAGAATACCAATACACCCACCGATCAATGTTCAAAATGCAACAAAGTTGGTCATAATTTAGAAAATTGCAGAATGAATGTAAGATGTTATGTTTGTGGAAGATTTGGACACTTATCTAATCAATGCAGGACACAAACTGGCATAGGCTATAGAAAAGCTATTTAGAAAAATAATGTGACTTGTTATGCCTGTAACAAGATTGGACATATTGCTAAATTTTGTAGAAGCAAGTCCTCACCGGTAAATAACAAAGGTCCTAGTTTTAAAGGTAAAGAAAAAGTCGAAGAGGTAAAGCAGGAATTCTCAAAACAATGGATCAGGAAATTAGAACTAAATGGTGATAGGAATACTCTTCCACTGGCAGAACAAAGTAACACTCCACCGACAGGAGACTCTTCATCCAACTGAAGAAAATTCCTTTGAGGTTTTGGCAATCAAATGTGAAACATGCTATTATTCGCTTGGTTGATGGTGAGAAGTTGAAATTACTTCTATACGGGTAGATAAGTTAAGTCATTACTTAACCGGCAAGCATTAAATGTGGTGGTTGGCAAAAATAACATTATAAAATAGTGTTTTGGCTCCATTTTCATTTCACCAAGCACTCAAACCTTCGAGAGCGCGAAAATTCCAGAGCAAAGGTATTCCGAGCAAAGAAGTGAAGAAACTCATCAAGAAATCATTCCTAATCATATAAAGGTATTTATAATCATGGCTTATTCATATGTCCTTGAATTCATTGCAAACCCTATTGTAGTCGAAGTGATTAAACTCCCTAGACCCATATTTTAGTTAGTTCCTGAAATTGCCAATAAAGATGATAATGTTGGTGCTTTTTCTCAAATCCCTAAAGGAGTAGTTTTTGCTGAAAACCCTAGAATGTACATTCATTGTCACATAGAGGAATTAGGTGATGAGGAAATCAAGAATATGTATAAGTCTATAATTTGTGACAAATCTGGTAATGTTAAACCTAAATGCAATATAGTAGAAACCCTAGGTCTCACTGAAATTCTCAGTATTCCGGATTTTCCTAAGGATGTTATAAGGATAGTACTAAGTAGGGTACATGGTGCATTCTTCTGGTTGGAGTCAGTTCACAAAATCACTAAAGAAGTAGTAAGAGCTATGATAGGGTTACCCTCCACTGGTAACATACCTGATAAAACAAAGAAGGTCTGAAATAACCTAGTGATTAACCTAACCGGCGCAACATCTGATAAAAGATCCTTAAGAGTAAATGATGTAACAGATATCAATGTCAGATTCATTAGTATGATCTTAGGCTACAAAACCACACATGGAAATAGGTTAAACTCAGTCTCTAGCCTATGCATAAAGAAAACCTATGACATTATTAGTGATAATGCAAAAATAGATGTGTGTGAATGGCTTAAAGATGAGCTAATTGACAATTTGGGAAAGATTAAGAAAGACAAAAAGGGGACATTCAGATTTGGAAATCTACTTGTCTGTCTAATGCTACACATAACCAAACAAGTACCTGGTATCGGTAACAAAAATCTTGGTTTTGACATACTGGTAGGCAAATAGTTGTCAGATTTACTAAACAACATGGGAGAGAACAGAGAAAAGAACATAGATGAGTATTTTCAGGCATTGAAGGCCCAGATGAAGACCAGAGTCAGATTGTCACAAGAAATTGTAAACAAGTATAAGGATGAAATTTGTTTTGTTATAAAGAAGGATGAAATTTGGCTGGAGGCAGTTATCCCAAGAACCATTGGGATTACTGAAATGGGGTATGAAACTGATGACCACATAATAGAAACATATGCAAAATCCCTCCTGGAAGCTCCTAAGGAACCTAAAGAAGAGGTATTTGGTAGTGTTGAGACTATTGAAAACCAAATTCAATCAAAGAAAAGGGTTAAGAAGGTTGAAGCAACAATTAGAAGAGGATCCAGGCAAGAAAAAGCTATTAAGGATGATGTACTCAAACAAACTGGTATTATTGAAGATGAGTTAGAAGCACTTCAACCGGAAACTCACCTTTCACCGATTAGAAATTCTTCAGAAAGTGATATACCAACTGCATTCAAAAGAGTTGTGAGAAAAAGGAAAACTTCACCAGTATCTACACCTTCTCCTAGAAGAACCAGATAGAAACAACAGGTAGTAAGGTCCATAGCTCAGAAATTAACTCCAAAGAATAAGTTAACCCCCAAGAAAAAGACTCAACAAACCATTGCTCCAGTTGACAAACTTCTCAATGAAATAACAGAGGATGGAAAGCTGAAAAACATCAACAAATTATATGACTCACTATCAACTGATGACAAAGAAAAAGTTGAAAAGTGTAATGCTACACTTGGATATTTACAAGAAATTTTTGATGCAAGTTGTGGATGAATTACTGATAGAATTGTTCAAAAGACTTGAAGCTAGAAGGCAAGCTATTGTAGAGATTGATAAGAAAATAAAAATTGAAAAACTACTTGTTGTATATCCAGTCAACTCACTAAAAGAGATAGATGATCTGATCTCTAAGGCTAACTGGTCAATATTTTCAACTACATACCGACATGTAGCACGTATGGTTGGTAGAGTGAATGAGGTTGGAGAGGAAACAACTAATGCATGGGAAATATTCCTTGTAGAGAAGGAAAAGTAGGAAGAATATCAAAATCCTAAACCCATCAAGGTATACCAAAAAGATAAGGATAAGGGAAAAGGTAAGGTTGGTGGTCCACCCAACATAAAAATAATAGATAACTTATCCCCACCACCTCTAGATACTCCACCGGTAGTTACCACTGACAATCAACCAGCTAGTGAGAGTATGGATGTATCACATGAGGACACAAATCCAGATTCTGAGGTGTTATATACAATGAACATTGACACTCAGAAAGTCAATATTGTGGTAGATAAGGATTCAATAGGGAAAATAGATAGCACAGAAAGTAAACATGCAGGTGACAACACTGAGAAACAGGCAGAGCAGCAGGCTCCCTCACAGCAATAGGTTTATGTAGAGATAGTGCCACCGACAACAGTTGAGCAATCCAAACCTTTGTTTAAAGAAATACAAACACAAACTGACCTACTAGAGGTCACCACAAGCAAAGAAATTGCTCCCACCAGTGGAATATAGATTGTTGACTCTTCAAATGTAGAATTCAAACTGACAAATGTGATAGAAGCTCTTTTGGATTCTTTCAAGAAGATAACAGAGTGTAGTTCACAAGCATACAAAGCAATTGATGACACAATTCCAATTTTGAAAATGATAGCAGCTAAGTGCAATGTAGATAATAAAGATTCTTTGAATCAACTTGACACATTGTCTAAGTATATTACTTGACAACATTGTGACAGTTTAACAAATAAAAGAGGAAGCATTCAAGGAGAAACTAGAGAAGGAAAAACATAAATTCTTTGAAAAGGAAATAAAGAAGTGTATGAGACAATTTGACTCTTTTACCGGAACTATGTAGTACATTGAAGGAATTTAAAACCTTGTATAGAGATACATGTAAAACTAACTTTTTGACAGTAGATATAGACCGGAAAATCAGCAAGATACAGGAAGAAATAAATCAACTAGCTGATAATTTCATTAATTCATTTGAACCATTATCAGTTTTTGAGCAGAAAATAACAGGTTTTGAGGAGGAACTTCTAAAGTTGGAAAGAGAAAAGGAGAGAATAAAAGGAAAACAAAAGACATAAAATGGAGACTTAGTCCAAAATTGGACTACCTCGCCTCCTTAAGAAAAGAAATATCTGATGCTTTAATTCAAGGACAGAAAACACCGGCAGAGCAAATGCAACACCTCACCGGTACAATTCAGAGGACAGAGGCTGCATTAAAAGATAGAAAATGATTCATTAAAAGCCTGAATCTGGTACTGGCAGATCTTTTTCAGATTGTAACCAACCGGTTACAAGGATGAAACAGGAAACCACACTCAATTGACACTTTGACAACCTTTGTCATTGATGCCAAAGGGGGAGTAGTGGAATGAGAAAAATAAATAGCAAATGACTCATCAGCTTAGGGGGAGCACATATTCTTTTGGTACACAATTTTTGGCAAGACAATTTTGGCAGATTCTTTTTGGATAACAATTTTTGGATTTTTCTCATGAGTGTTGCCATCAATGCCAACGGGGGAGATTGTTGGCAAATGCACACTCCAATGAGATATTGTAGGTGATTGAAGGTTTTGTCATTGATGGAAACCTTGCAATCCTATGACATCGGCAAGACAATTTATCGGCACCAGCAAGGTCAGACTCGACACCGACACACAGACCACCGACAGTGAGAGGAAGTATACCGGCACAGAAGCCGACAGGAATTTTGTTTATAATATATTTTGTAAATTATTGTAAAATCATTGTAAGCCGACTTGGCAAGTTGTAAAATGACTCATATATATAAGAGATCATTGTAGAACATTTTAGTGATGGATGAAAGGAAGAAGATAGGCGAAATAAGGCAGACCTCTTATGCGAATTATAGGTTAAGGGTTTATGTATGAAGCAGAGCTATAAACCGGTATTAGATCTGGAATAGTAGATGCTATTTTGAAGCAGTACAAGACATTGATTTATATAATCCATTTTGTAAGTCAGTGAGACTTCCCATTTTGTAATTGAGCAGTGAGCTCTAGGCACTTGGCCTTCCTACATGTGCAGGCCCCTCTTGTAGCAGTAATATTCTCTTATTGGCCAGTAAGTGAATATTGTGGGTCACAAATCCCATCGAGGTTTTTCCCACACCGGGTTTCCTCATTAAACTATTGTGTTATGGTGTGTTTTTCATGTGGTTGTTGTTATCTCTTTTTATTGCATTATTTCTTGTTTACCGGTATACAATATTGATATGCTTTACATGTTTTAAGTTAAGAAAATCTTATAACTGGTTAGATACTGATTCACCCCCCCCTCTCAGTATCTTTGGGAATCCTAACAACAACATGTTTTGTATTCTCAGTATATGGATCGATCTAAGGGATCTAGGGCACCCAGATAGGATGTTGGTCAGAAGACACCAGCTCCTCCACCCGATGATGAGGGAGAGGCAGAGAGGTAGATTTGTTATATCTCCTAGATTTTGTTATATACCCCATTTTTGTAGCCTATACGATTCTTGCTCCGATGAGACATTGTATATGACAATTGATATCATTTGTACTCCGAGACATTGAGATTATAATGATATATATGAGCTCTTGATTTGATTTCATCGTACTTGTGTTGATTGATTATGAGATGTCTTTTGTCATGCCCAAACTTTTGGGCACAAACGGAATAATTTTTTTTTTTGTAAAAACATGTCCTAATAAAACTAAGTTTGCTAAAATAATGCAGTATCAAGTCTTGTCTTAACTACGTTGAATTCTTCTTCAACTAAAGTTAATTTAAACAACTATATTAAGTAAGCGAGATAATCGAAATTAAATGCGGAAAATTAAATCTCCAAAGAATTTATTATTATCTCATTAATTAATAAATAATAAATTCATTTAAGCAAAAACCTCTAAATTAATTGACAAGAGATATTATTAATCTCAATTAATCTTTTTAATCATTGTAGGAATTAATTAAATTAACTCTAGCATTTGGATTTTTAAATCCCATGATTTATTTTAGCAATAATTATAATGTGTCTAAAATTTGACTAAAGGGCTAAATAAATCCATAATAAAAATTTCCCTATAAAGTTTAATCTCGACAAACCTAAATTTAGGTGGACTACAATAATCCCCCTATAGCCAAATATCTTACAAAAGGAATCGTTATAATTTCCTAAAATATAAAGCTTTAAAGAATTAAAATTTAAACATCATATTCAAATGTTTATATAATCGTATATAAAATATGAATGTTTAAATAAAATAATTAAACTCAAGTTAGATTTATACATTTAACACATATATTTATACATATATTTTTGTTAAACACATATATATTTATATATGAGGATATTTATTTTCCAAACAAACATTATTATAGAAAAAAACCCCATGTAACCTAATTAAATATTATAAAATACCCCCACCCTCTACCCTATTTTTGTCTTCCACCTTATTGTCTTGCCCTAACCCAATTTTCAGGCTAGGGCTTAACTATGTTATTCCTTTTTTTTTTGTGTGTGTGTATGGTGTGTGTGTGTGTGTTTGTTGCAGGGCAAGGGAGGCGGTAGCCAAGGGTCTCGACAGCGGCCATGGAGGGAGGAGCGGACGAGGGCATGTATGTGCGCTGGGTGGGGGTGCCCCCGAACGCCACTGTGTTTACCCACAGTGTTGGCCGGGCGCCGCCCACTGTGGGCACCCACAGTGGCGGCCGGAAGCCTTTCCACTGTGGTTACCCACAGTTGGGGGCCCTGTGTTGACCACTGTGGTTGCCCACAGTGGCGGCCCCGTGCTGTCCACTGTGGGTAACCACAGTGGCCGCCCGAGCCACGTCGATCACTGTGTGCATTCATAGTGGTTCGGCCTTCAACCTGAAACCCTTTTTTTTTTTTATATATTTAAAAATTCTTTTTTTTTTTAATCTTTTTTTTTGTTATAAAATATATATATATATATTGTTATTGTTATATATATATCTTTCATTGGTTAAATCAAGGGTAGGATTAATATGGATTTTCATAGATGAATATTGTTATTTTTAACTTGCATAAAATGAATAAAATAAATGGCATCATAGCAATAGTCAAATATTTTATTTCTTCGTTTAAATCTAGGCATAAATCTATAGTGCAAATATTAGATTTTAATTCTGTCACATATGAAATAGTAAACATAAATTAACCATTTCCTCTACAAGCTACAACTAGCATTGTGAGAGTTCTTTACTTCTTTTGCCTAAGATTAAATCTGTAATCTTTTTTTTGTAAAACACATAACAACAAGCTTAACAGATTTAAATAATGTATTTCTATTTTTTTTTCTTCTAAAATCTAGATGCTAACTTTAGAGATAGACTATTAATTTTAGATTTATTTTCTGCAATAAGGAAAATGACAGAATTTAATAAATTTTAACAATAACTTCATTATCCTAGAAATCATTTAAAATAACCCTTAGAGCTAGACAAATTAAATCTATTTATCCATAATTTGTAAATGGAAATAAAAATGCTTACTTTTCTCGTACTAACATGCAAGCTTACTACTTCTCTCATTTCCATTATTTCAATATGCATAAAGATATAAAATGAACTTTTATTTTCAAAAATAACATGAATGCAACATATATTACTTCAATAAATATAGGAACTAAATCCAAACATAAACATTTCATTTTTGCAATAATAGCTTAATAGAATAATGCATTTCTTTAAAGCATATTTAGAATACAATATAGTCAACATTACAAATGGGTGAGATACCCAACTAGTCTCTCTTTTCTATTAAATGAGGACTTTAAATTAAAATGAATACATTTATTTTTCAAAATAAATACAACATATAGCTTTTCTTTTACATTGCTGCAACTAAAGTATAATATCCCATTCCCTAATATTTTTTTGCAAATCAAGTAAAAACTAGCAACTCCTAGTTGTCTCTTTCTTTTCTTTTTCAAGCAACCTACATAAAATCATAAGGCTATGACCATGGAGAGCTCACCTCCTAGCCTAGGCTTACTAGAAGCCACCCCCGAGCTTGGAGAACTAAGCCCTAGACAGGTTACACTCAAACAAACACAACAAGCAAGGGAAAACACTCAACAAACACTTTCCCAACCAAGGCTAAACTTCACCACTAAATGTGGTGCTTTCACAAGGGTGGAAGTGGACCAAATACCTTAAGGAGACTACAAGAAATGTAGATCACAAGCCATCTCATGGCAAACAAAAATATATCATAAGTTCATTAACCCCCACATCCTTATGCCCCCCAAGGCATTCATGCCATATTTTCTCTCCTTATGACCCCCAAATGCATAAACAAGGCTATGCAGCAAGGGTCACATAAACAACCCTTGAGATCACTCTCACAATGAGAGCCTCTCACTCTAAGGCTATCAAACTCCTTCCACCCCAAGACCATTCTACTCTCCCAAGAGTAGAATGTCTTGGATACTCCCAAATCACAAGAAAAATGCATAAAGGAAATAAAAAGAAGATCACATAATAATTTCACAAATGATAGTACAAGAAATTTTTTTTTACATAAAAACAATCTTTCCAACATAAACATGCAACGTGAAAGGGAGAAGATGAACCAACCTTCAATCTGCCCAAAGGTTTGGTAGAACTAGTTTGAGGATGAGCAACCCAATTCCACAATCCTTTCTTCTACACTTAGCCAAATTTCTATCCCAAAACTATTCTTTTCAAAATTGCATGATCTCCAAAAATGGAGAGTGGGTGATTACCCACTAAGTCTCTCATCCTTGCCTAAGAAGGCCTCAGTGAGAGTTCTCACAGGTTACTAAAACTGAAAAAGGAAAAAGTAAGAGAAAGTGGGAAAAGAATCTCACATCAAAAAAAAAGGTTATCTAACCTAGATGGAACCTTCTAAATTGAATTTTCGCTCACCTTAGGAAACCCACTTTTTGAGGTGACTAAACAATCACATGGGAGTAGTCACATGCCTAAAAATACTCCTAACCCATAGGTATACCTTATGGACTTTAGGAAAAACCTTTAAACTAACCCTAGGAGTCCATTTGACCCCTTAGAAACCCATCTACAGTTAACTTTCGGTTCAAACCTGAGTTGACCACTCCAAAGACTCTCTACCCAAGGAAAATTTGGGACCACATTCAAATGTTTGAAAAGGGATATGGTTGAACCAACTCTCTCCAAGAGACAAGTCAAAAATCAAGACACAAATCAGCGCATGTGTCAAGTGACACAATAAAATACATTACAAAATTACACATGGAATTTGTCTCTATTTGGATTTACACAAATTAATAAATTCATTTTAACACACATGCAACGTTTACTTTCACAAATAAAATACGATACATACGGGTTGTTGTCTCTCCAAATAGACAACCCCTGGTTTTACGAACATACATAGGTCTAGGTTTGGTTCTCCATAGTATTTCCATGGTCACATGGATAATTTTCCTGCGCAACTCAATTACACATTAGTAATTCCAAATAAGCTCATATAAAATTAAATACATAAATAAGAATACACATCAAACACTCTGCATTCAATTGACATTAAACAAAATCAATATATCTTATATCCAAATAAATCCACATAAGTAATTATCATAATCCTCATAATTTTGATCCATACATAAGACATGCATCCTATTTCTATCATCATAGTAAAGTCTTGCAAATCCAATAATGGCATACATCATCTCAAAGTTATCCTATTCTAGAATCATATAGAGTTCTATACCTATAATGCATAGAAATGAAGCATCAATATACATCAATGTTATCCAAATCATGGAATCATATAAGTTCTAAATCCATAATGCATAAAAATAAAACATCCATAATAGTCTCAACATGAAAATCACTGAAATGCTAGGATGAGTCGGGGTAGGGCCTCACATCTTTCTATATGCTTTATTCTATATGTATACATATCTTTTCAGTATGGATGTATGTAATCTAGATGAATATGGATGTTTTTTTTTTTTTTTTGTTTCTTTTTCATATGCAAATAAATGATGAGAATAAGTAACAGGTAATGCAAATGTTTAGTTTTTCATGCAATAATATGAATGCCAATGAATATATGAAATGTGTGGATCTATATAAGATGCTCATGTATGCAGCTAACATCTCAATACACAAGTACTCGATCATAGAAATGATGATGAAAAAGAGACCACTTAGCTGAGAAATGACGATTGCTTCAAACTCTCATTCAAAAGATAAATAGATTATTGCTATCATGCCGAAATCACTTGAAATGCATAAAATTTAGAATGAATGCAACCTAAACCTAGTCACTAGATTTGGTATGCTTAATTTTCATCACTGAGCATTTTACAAACACAACAGGCAAAATATAGTTCCTTTCTTTTCATATGCAATATTAATTATCTTGTCCGCAATGACCCTTTTTTCGTTCATATCTTTCAACATACTAAAAAATGCACCCAGATTGCACATTAAAGAAATTCCCTCAAAATGACAAAGAAATGACTCCAACCTCCCTGTAGCATACAAATAAGTGGAGTTGAGGTATGTGTGGCGATTTCACCTTGATGTGAAGACACTTATCACAGACACCCAACTGATTAGATGTTTCCAGATCATCAGATTCATTCCTACAAGAAGAAAACAAAGAAAAGTATTATGCCCCCAATCCTTTCTCCTCTTAGTCAAGATAGACTTCCTCAAGTTACTCAGAGGGAATAATAATCAAAAATCAATTTAAAAGGTAACACACAAAGAAAATGTCAATCATTTCTCAAATAGTTTAGTGATTGTTTTCAATAGTCTTATTTTGCTTGTTTACTTAATGATTAAACTCTTCAATAGTTAGGAGACAGGTGACTGACTTAGATTGGATGACCTGGAACTACTAACAAAAAGATGACTTGGTTGAATTACTTAACACATGTAAATTGATCAGTCGATTACCATAAGACTAGGACATTGATTGGTTTCAAGCCATGAGGGTTCCAAAAGAACCAGGATGCCACAAAAGTGACTAAAAGTTATGTACAAGCAAAAGAAAAGATGCAGAAAAGCGGGAATGAAAATAAGAAATGCCAAATTTGCATTGATATATGGAGCGCTTGAGTACAAGAGGTGCCTGTTTACCAAGTTTTCACCTGCTTGGCAAAGATTTTTTATCTCTTTTTTTTTTTTTGATATTTTTAGGACTTTTTAGCTATACAGGTTGCTGGAGCAGAGAATACTAAGTGAAGAATTTCTTCGAGTGGATGGTGTTGATCGGTTGATGGAGTTGTTCTCCTTCTGATATTGAGAGTTGATAGGCACCAGAGCCAAAGACTGTAGTAACGATGTAGGGACCCAACCAATTGGGTTCAAACTTCTCTTTGTTGTCTCGAAATTGTTGATTTTTTAGGATTTTCTCTCAAAACAAGGTCACCAACCTGAAATTCTCTTTGTCAAACTTTCTTGTTATAACATCTAGGCATTCTCTTTTGGTATTCTCTTAGATGATCAAATGCCACTTGCTGACGTTCATCCAACAACTCAAGTTCTTGCAATCTAGATATTTTGTACTCTTCATCAATAACAAGACCTTGCAAAGAAACTCTCAAAGAGGACATTTCCACCTCAATAGGAAAGATTGCTTCAGACCCATACACCAAAGAAAAAGGTGTAGCCCCAGTAGGTGTTTTGATACTTATTCTATAAGCCCATAGTGCATGATTGAGTTGTAGATGCCAATCCTTTCCAGATTTATTTACTATTCTGTGTAATATAGTCAGCAGATTTTTGTTAGATGCTTCAACTTGTCCATTAGCTTGAGGGTAGTATATGGATGACTAGTGCTGTTTGATTTTGAATTTTTTATAGAGATCATCTAGATCTTTATTTTTAAACTGCCCTCCATTGTCAGTCACAATTGAAGGTATCCCATATCTGCAAATGATATAGTTAAGGATGAACAAAGCTACTTGTTTACCGGTTGCTTTGATTAGCGGAACCGCTTCTACCCACTTAGCGAAGTACTCAGTGGAAGTTATAATAAACTTGTATCCATTAGATGATGTAGGATATATTTGGTCAATGAGGTCAAACGCCCATTGTTGAAAAGGCCAATGCATAATGAAAGGTATTAGATTCCCATGTAGCTGACACTTCTCACTAGTTTTAGCAAATTTTATAGCATATTTTTCTATATTTGGCCAATAGTAGCCAACCCATAGCAGTTTTCAAGCTAAAGTTAGACCATTTGAAGGAGATCCACAAATATCTTCATGGACTTCAGATAATGTGCATTGTTACTCTTTAGTTTCTAGACACCTAAGCAAAGTACTATCCAAACCTCACCTAAATAGATTGTTAGCGATGATGACATACCATGAAGCATTTCAGATTAGGTTCCTTTCCTCATTACGGGTAAGGTTAGTAGGGATAGTTTGGTCACACAAGTAAGAGTAAATATGGCTATAGTGAGATGAGTCATGTCCAGTAATAGAACAAACCATCTGGGACTTAGGGGAATTATAAGGAGGATAATGTAACTCTTCCACCAGGAATTTATAGAAGAAGTTATATTCTTGTAGTTGTGGTATAGACGCCAAGGTAGCCATAGCATCTGCTGCTCTATTTGCTAATCTGGGAATCTACTAAAATAATACAGAGGTAAAGTATTTCTTGATGTCATCAACCATTCTCTTATAAGGCATCAATTTCTCATCTCGAGTCTGATATATCATTGATTTGGTTGTAATCAATTGAGAGTCTTCATAGATGTATAATTCAACAACCTTCCATTTGATAGCCAAGTTGATCCCATTTACCAAAGCTTAAATTTCTACAATATTGTTTGTGCAAGGAAAGAGAATCTTGTAAGCCTTTGGGATTGGATATCTTTGAGGAGTGATAAAAATTATTTCAGCACTAGAACCATGTTGAAGAAAGACCCATCAAAGAACATTTTCCATGATCATTGAGTAAGGTGCATGTTGGATTAATCTAGAAATTTTATGTGCAAAGGTTGATTGTCTTCAAGTGGAGCATCAACAAGTTGATCTGAAATGACCTATTCTTTGATAACTTTGTGTTCTACATATTCAATGTCAAATTCTGTAAGAACCATGACCCATTTAGACAATCTTCTTGTAAGTGTTGCTTTGCTGAGAAGGTATTTGAGTAGATCAATTTAGCCACTAGCTTGATAGAATGTGCTAACATGTAGTGTCTTAATTTCTATGATGGAAAGACTAATGAAACAAGTTTTTTCTATGATAGTATAGTTCATCTCATAGGACACCAAGGTTCTACTGATATAATATATAGCTATTTCCTTTTTATTCTCATCTTGTTGTGCCAAAGGTGCCCCTAGTGATGTATCCATAGTTGATATGTAGAGAATCAATGGTTTACCTTGAATTGGTGGCATCAATATAGGTGGATTAGAAAGATATTCCTTGATTTTCTTTAGGTGTTGTTCACAATATTCATCCCCGTTGTATTTGACTCCTTTTCATAATGACTTTGTGAATGGTTGAGCTTTACCTGCTAGTTGAGAAATAAAGCACCTTATTGATTGTAAGCATCCTTGTAAACTTCTCATTTGACTGACATTCTTTGGAGGTGACATTTCCATGATAGCTTTAACTTTTTCTGGATCCACTCCTTTCGCTGAAACAATATATCCTAGGAGCTTACCAGATGTAACTCCAAATGTACATTTCTTAGGATTTAATCCAGGTTTGAATTTTTCTATTCTGTGTAATACTGGACCTAGTTCTGATAGATGTGTTGATCTTTTCATAGATTTAACTAAAGTATCATCAACATAATCCTCCATGTTTTTGTGCATCATATCATGAAAAATTATTGTTACAGCTATTTGATAAGTAGCACCTATATCCTTTAAGCCAAAGGGCAGTACATTCCAGTAGAAGGTTCCCCATGCATAGGTGAATGTTGTTTTCTCTTGGTCCTCAGGTGCAATTTTGATCTGATTGTACCCAGAAAAAACATCCATTAGAGAGTACATTTCATAGCCAACAGTCATGTCCATGATCATGTCTATGTTGGGTAGTGTAAAATCATCTTTTGGATAAGCTTTGTTTAAATCTTTGAAATCTGTGCAAACACGTATTGACTTGTCAGGTTTGGAAACAGGTACAATATTAGATATCCATTTGGCATAATCAATTGCTATGATGAATCCAACTTTTAGTAATTTTTCTAGCTCAGCCTTAACAAGTAATGCAACATGAGGATGCATTTTTTGGAGTTTTTTCTTAACAAGTTTAACTCTGGGAGTGATAGAAAGATGATGCATTATGAGCTCAGGATCTAGACCCGCCATATCATCATATGTCCATGCAAAATTGATCTTCTTTTCCGTGAAGAAATAAAAAAAATTCATTTAGTTCTTAGGCTGGCAAGGATTGAGCTACACGTATGGTGTGATGAGGTTCTTCTGTTCCAATGTTTATTTGTTATGTACGTTCAATTAGCACTGATGATCGCTCTTGAAAGTGATCAGGCAAAATGTCAAGTATCTCACCTTCAGGCGACTCAGAGAGGTTTTCACCGTTAGGAACGTCCTTTATTTTTACTATTTTTGATTCTGACACCGCCACAGTGTGGTTTTCGCCATCAGAACTCTCATTCTTCTTTTTTTGATTTTTGTGACTAAGATACTTGACCTTTGCTGCTTTTATGTTCTCACTTTGTTCACTGGTGGAAGAGTCCATTGATTCAACTGCATTAAGATAGTAGGCTAATGTATAGTCATTGGCAAAGGTAGGTATATTCAAAGGTTGAACTTGAAGAGTACAGTCAATTAGCTCAGGATGTACTAGTGATAAAGATTTACAAGGTTCAAAAAGTCGAGTTCCAGAAGTCAATTAGCTCATGGTATTATCATCACAACCTCGGACCAAAAAATCGAGTTCCAGAAGACTACCTTGCATAAGTGTCTCAAGACCAGGAAGAGTTACAACATGATCATTGAAGTGTACCTTAATATTTAGGGGACCTAACCCAACAGACCTACAACAAGCACCGTCCTCTACTTCAGACTAGACTACATATCATGGTTTGATAGTAATAGGTTTAGCAGACAGAGCCTCGACATTCATGACATAATAGTCATAGTTTGGTTTTGAATAGGTATTGTCATAAATAGAGCATATATCAGAGTGATCAGAGTCATAAGATGAAGTCTTTGACTCTTCTTCAAATGGTTTAGTAAAGGTATGCATAGTATCAATATCTACATCTTTGATGCTGCAAGTTCCTTCGTGATTTGGTTCAATGATCACTTGTATTTGACATACTTATTGACATAACCTTGATGACTCTGTTAGTCTTTGTCGTCTTTTCCATTCAGCTTCCTTTGGACTAATGAATGGCCTTGCTTCTGTAGCCTCTAATTCATCTTTTTTAGTTCCATACCTGATTTGTTCTATCTCATTAGAGGGAGATATAGTAGGTAAAGAATTTTCTTGTGCTCTTTCTTCTTTCAGCTATTGTTCATAGTCTTCTTGTCTTTTTAGTCTGATTTCCTCTATTTCCTTTTGCAACTTCAAGCATATTATCTCTTGTGCTTCATCTTTGATATCACTAGATTCTTCAAGAGTTTCTTTAGTAGATTTATCTGAGAGAGGATATGGAACCCATTCATACTCATTCAAGTCAGTTTGTGAATTATCTATTCATATTCTACCTATGTATGTGACTGGAATGTTGAGTGGTGCAAACAACTCTTTAATTCCTTCGATTTCTTCTCTGGGATTTCTACTCTTTGTAGTGTTATTACTGATACAATTGGAACTTGATTACCAACTGCTTCTTCTCTTCTGATTGCCAATTCTTCTTGTTCATTTTCATACTCTTCTTGAGTTTGCTGAGTATTTATTTCCTGTGATGTTGAAGGTAGTATCTTTTTCCTCTGCTTAGACTGATGATGAGAAGTATGTTTTTGATCTGATGACTCTTTTATATTGTATCCAAGTCCAACTTTATCATTTGTAGACTTAGTTTGTATCTAAATAGGTTCAACAATACCTTCTTGATGCTTGCCTAGGGGACCAGTACCTAGATATCCCATGTGGTGAATCATCTTATAGCCTAGACCATATTGTGTCAGGGAAGTTGCACAGTGTTGTATTTCTTTGTTTTTACTATCTTCTTTGAAAATCCATTTGAGAATGGCATCCTCTTCTATTTCATTTGTAAGTGAAGTAGAGTACTGTACAAAAATACCCTCATAAATGATATTTGGAGTTGAATTTTGTGGCTTCATAACCTTTGATGGTTCTCCCGACTGTCTTGGTGATGGAGGAAGATACATTAGTGAAAGTACAAGTTCTATTTTGTATCCATCCATGCCAGTATCTGTGATTTTCAATTTCTTTTCTAAATCTTTCATCAAAGTTTCTGAACTTTCAATTGTAGAGGCTACTCTCCTATGAGGAAAAAAGGTATCAGTATATTGCGTCAATGCATTACAAGTATAGCTTGTATCAACAAGAATACTGACTTCAACTTCGGTATAAGAAAATTTTAAGCACTGATGATATGTAGATGGTATTGCTTTCATTTTGTGAATCCATGGCCTGCCCAGTAAGATGTTGTATGAAAGAGGAAGGTCAAACACTTGAAAAATAACTTCTCTTTCCACAGGGCCTACCCTGATCAGTAATAGCACCAGGCCTTTAGAGGTTCTCTCTTCTTCATCATAAGCTTTGATTGTTATTTTCTTTGTTGGATCAACGACATTTTTAGAAAATCCTAGTTGTGTCAGTTGATTGTAGGTACAAATATTCAACCTAGCACCTCCATCTATCAAAATACATTTCACTTGGTGTTTATGGATCATAGCTTCGATGTGTAATGGTTGGTTATGTGGGTGATTCAGTGAGTTGTCATCTTCTTTAGAGAAGGTGAGGTAATGAGGCGAAGTCAGGTGACCCACCATAAATTGAAACCGATCTACATCTAAATCTTTAGGGACATTAGTAGTGAGCAAAGCTTTGTCTAGGATCTCTCTATGAGCAAAAGAGATCTTAAGTAGTTCAAAAATGGAGATTTGAGCAGTAGTTCTTTTCAATTGTTCGATAATGCTATAACCAGGAGTGGATGATGAAACCAGCTATTTAGATTTAGCTATGATCATATTTGGTTGTCTATTTGAAGAAGTCGGCATGTTTGATGTTGTTTGATCAGGAGTTAAGGAACTAGTTGCTTGGAGAGTAACCTTCTTTTGAGCGTGGGTCACAACATTTGCAGTTTGTGCTTTATTTTGTTTATCTTTTATTATGATCACATTGCAATACTCAGATTGGGAAGATTCAACATGTTGATCATATTGTCATTGTTAGTGTAGGTGTAATTGAATTTGGCACCTCCCTTGGATTTTGAGGAATCACCTTGTTCATAAGCAGGTAAGGGATCTTTAAAATCTTTGTGATCAATATTAGTCATGTGATTTCCAACAACAATTTTGCCAGCATCGATGAGGTCTTGAATCTCATGTTTGAGCTTCATGCAGTTGTTTGTTGTATGACCCTTGTTTCGATGATATTCACAATACTCATTTTCCCTCCACCATTTGGGTTTAACTTCTAGATCATATGGTCTAGAGTTGTCTGCCAATATTATTAGATCATTTGCCAATAAAGTCTTAAGAGTTGATTCATACGATTCCTGCAAAGGAGTGAAATCATGTTTAGGCTTTGAAAGACAAGGTTTCTCTTTAAACCACTCTTTTGATTTCTTTAGAGGATTTTTTGCTGCATTTTTAGCTACTTTGAGTGCTTGTGTGCCACTAGCTAGATTGAATATTGTGGGTTTTGACTTTGTTTTAACAATGTCTACCACTCCATTATTAATAATGGTTTTGTTGTTATCTTTGCCGTATTTCTAGTATTTGTTCTTTTCTTTGGAACTAGAACCTTGCTATGTTTCTTTCCAATGTGATATATCTCCTTTCTTTATAAGAACATCTTCCATTCTAAGGGCACTATCTACCATTTTGTTGAATGAAGGGTACACTTGCATTTGGATATTATATTTTAATTCAGGGATCAGGTTATTGACAAAGATATCCATCTTCTCAGAATCTGGGATAGGCCGTGAATATCTAGAGAACATCTTTCTCCAACGTTAATGAAAAGTGAGAAAAGGCTCTCTTGTTTGGTATTGGAAAGCTCAATCATAGTGACTAGATGATGAATTTTATAGGAGTATTGTTGGAGAAATAATTCAACTAATTCCTCAAAAGTTTTAATTCCTATAGGTAGGATTGAAAACCATTCCATAGCTTGTCCTCCTAAAGTCCCCAAGAAAAGGCGCATGAGATATGTTTGTTCGTGCATGAACTCCATACATAAAGAAAAAAATTCTCTGACATGGTCTTGAGGATCTACATTATCGTCATATTTGTCAAACTTAGGAATCTCCACTCTTGAAGGAAATGGAGGCATGTAAAGGTTTTTGTCAAATGGAAACGGATATATCGTGTCCAGAGAATATTGCTTTGATGATTTATCCTTGTTTTTCATTTATGTGATTTCAGTCTGTAATGCTTGCAATTGTTTGTTTACCAGCACTAAAGGTGTCTCTTCCTCTTTAGTGATAAGGGTTTCAATGTTATAATCAATAGGAAGTTTAGCGCCTTTCTTTGCTAGCTCTAGAAAATAATCTTCTTTTTCTCTAGCCATGATAATCTTCATCATTTTTCGGAAATCTTTATCCTTTTGACAACTATTTATAACAACTTTTGTAGGTTCAGAGGCTTCAGAATCACTAGATGAGGAATCACTATCATTAGCATGGGTGCTGAGGTTGTCATAAGTATCATGTTTAGTAGCTTGTCTTTCTTGCCTTTCTCCAAACATGGTGGGAGATAAGGGCTGATAAAAAAATGGTAAATTTGACGATGAAGTTTTATTAGAGACGGGGTCTTCTACAAAGAATGGATTATCTTTTAATGAAAAGGATGGTCCTTTAACGTTGTTAGATTTCTTGCAAGAACTTCTGGTTTGAGAAGGCATTTATAACTGATATGATCGAGAGCTAAATGTGATGCAAAAGTCAAGATCAAATTGAAGCTAGTTGTTCATTTAATATAGTGATTGAGAGAAGAAACTAAGATTCAGTCTAGTTTCAAGAAAGATATATCCTGTATAAGACATGATCTAAGCAAATTATTTTGATTTGAGAGAAGTGAATAAGACTCAGTCTGGTTTCAGGAATGATCTATCCTATATAAGACGTGATCTAAGTAACTTAAGTCCAATAAGTAGTTAATTGAACTAGCTGAAAGATGATCAACAAAATCGTGCAACACAATGACATGGATACACTATAAAGATTGTTTTATGCTCAGAATTATGATGACCATATTTAAGTTCGCTGTAGACTGATTAGGCAAGTTTGACTATTCTGGAAAATTGTGTAGACAGACAAGTTTCTGGACTGACAAAATCAGAAATTCGTACGACAGAGTTTTTCAGAGCCAAATGACAGTTTAGTGGCTCCCAGATGATAGAGATAGTTTCTTGTACGAGTTGCTGCCTAAACTTGCACAACAGTTTAATGACCTCCAGATGACAATCTGATAAGTATGATAGTTATTTGTACAATAGTATGCTAAGGGCCAGATGACAATTCTCTAATAGTAGAATGACAATTTTGTATACTCGTATGCCAATTTTAATAGAGCCAGAGGATAAACTGACAAGACCAATGAAGACTTGTATGACAATAGGTATGTAGCCAGATGACAATTTCGTAGACTCGTATGATAGAGGACTGGACAGAGAGGACATTCTGACACAGATAAAGTTTTGATGATTGATAGAGACTAGTTTTTGATAAGGACTGAATTTTGATCACTGAGTTGTTGATTGTTTTGTCCAATTTTAGTATTTTATTTTCAGTTTCAAGGATGAAAACACAGTAAACATGCAAGATGTATAATGACTTTCAAGCATAGCACACTAACCCTACAGAAGTTGGCTTAGAGAAGAAAACCTTTGCTTATAGACTTAGGTATACACCCAACAGCTAATCAGAATACGACCATTGAGTCTCATGCAATGGATTCTCAATGTCATATTAGCCGACTCCAAACGCTAATGGGGGCACAATATGGCAAGTATCTTGGGAGATTTACTATCTCTCTCTTGCGCAAAGGTTATCCCCCTTTTAGAGGTAAATCAAGTAGCCTCTATCTTATAGTTCTTAGTCAGAAATTCTATTTGAAATTACCCCTTGAAGTCATGCAAGCATGATTGAGGCCTATAGCTAGACAAGGTACCGAAACAAGTTGTAGTCATGTAAACATGATTGAGATTGTGAGGCCCTACAAAAATGTTCGATATGAGAGATCTCAAAGAGAAAACTCAAATAATCCCATCCTGTAAGACTTTAATCACTAGAGGCCTATTTATTATAGTGAGTTGGAATGCTCAGATCTAGCTGTACTCACTTGGCTCGTTCTCACAGGGTGAATACTTTTTCCCACTGTGACAGATCCGCTAAAGGTACACAAATCTCAAATTTAGAAAAAGCCTCAAGGGTCTGGATTTTTGATTGTCTGTAAAGACAAAAGCATACTCTCCTACCTCTTAGATTTTTATGAAAACACAAAAGATAGATTTGTTCATTAACCAAATAACAATTTAAGTGCCTAAGAAAATACGAAATGAATACACAATGTTTAGTCGATTCTCCTTAGGCAACCTACAAGAACAACGCATTAGTAGTCATTTTGCTTTTGATTCTTTGAGAGGCGTATGTTTGATTGATAAATTTTTTGACAAGTGTTCTGTAGAAAACCAATTAGGCTGTGAATATCTTAGGCAAGCAGAAGATAGATTAGGGTAAGCATCACTAAAATCCAAATTTAATTAACGAAAAACTCAAAAATTATACTCTTTCTGAAATGAGAAAAACATAAATTCGTACGACAATATACACCTTCTCAGATGAGTCTTCCCATAGACCTAGATCACAGAACACAAAATCAAATATCCAGAGTAGAAACTTGTATGAGTATTCTTGTTGAACTAGACAATAAAAGACAGAACTCGTCCGATGTTGTGCAAATACTCGTGCGACCTTTCACAGAGGCTGTACGGATGAGACCTGAAAAATAGAAAGAAATGATTTTGAGGCCGAAAGATTGAATTCCATGCTCCATGGTGGGCACCAAAAATGTGTATGTGAAAAGTGGATAAGTATCTCTAGCTAAAATACACAACACTTCAATAAGTCATTAGATGCATGGTTAGTAAATCAATCATCAATGAATAATAAACCATCACAAAGCGACCTATTGCCTTCTAGTAGATGTGAGTTTTAGTTTTTCTCTCAAATTTGTATATCCAATACCAGTGACTAGACAATACCTAAACAAAGGATTTAATCTATATGAGTATGAAATTGAGCTAAATGGATGCAAGATTAAGTTAGATAAATGTAAGATATGCAAGATTAATGAATATTAGGCTAACATGATTAAGCTATGAATACATATTAAGCTAAATGATTTAACAAATATGCATATAATCTCAATACAAAATCTTAATGAACCTAGAGCAAAAACAACATAATAACAATACAGTCTCCAGGATCCTTGATTAGGAGATGAGAGCCCGAATTTATAAAAAAATTAGAAAGAAATCGACTACCCAGATCAAATGATGATGAGCGGTCAAGATTTTCCAAGAAGAAGCACAATCCAGGTGAATTGAGGTGATTGGCTTCTTTTCTCAATTTTAAAGGAAATTGAACTAAAATTAGGATAAAATTAGAAAAAACTAATTTATTCTCTATTTTATTCCATTTTGAGATTTAATTGTTTTAATTGCTTTCTTGAGATTTTTTCAATTTTTTAATTTGATTTTCAAGATTATCTCCTTTTGATATCTTTTCTCAATTTTTAATTCTTTTTTCCAGTTAATTCCTTTTTTGATGATTTAATGGCAAATTGATTTATTTAATTAAATATACTAAGATATTTAATAAAATAAATAGGATAATTGTTTAAAAATTATTTACTTGAAATGATTAATTAATTAAATATTTATTTAATTAATTTAGAGTGATTAATTTGCCATGTGACATTGATGATTTAAGAAATTAATTGTGTGCTCAAGATTAATTTTAATTTCCTTTTGTTAGGACCTTGGTGATGAAATCGAGACTAGGGGGCCTATGGGTTTAGATGACCATTTTTAGGGTATTACAAGATGGTCCACACAATAATTACATACCTCCTCCACCACCTCTCAAAGACACACATGACCACTATCATGATTAGATACCTCCTCCCAGTGACTCAGGCATAGGGGTACCTCAAAGGAATAGAATACGACCTAGCGATGATTTGCAAAAACAAATGGCTAATATGTGAACTCCCTTCAAGAACTACACAATTTAGGATATTGGTTCTTATCCTTCTGATAGGAGCATACCCATGTCACCTTTTCCTCCATGTTTCATTGCATCCAAATTTGATGAGTACAAAGGAAAATGTGATCCTAAGACACACATTATAGAATTTTTCATGGCTTGTGTAGAAGTGGCTCACGAAGATTCCTACCTAATGTGTCTTTTTCCACAAAGTTTAGGTGGACAATCCATGGAATTATTTTCATAATTGCCACCTAGGATTAGTTCATGGGGTGATTTGGCTGAAGTATTTATTTAACACTTCTCGTACAATATCAAGTGTAAGATTTTAGTAACAACTTTATGCATTACCAAACAATGAGATGCAGAGTCCTTTGCATCATTTTTACAATAATAGAGAAGTTTGGCTAGCTGTTGCCCTTGTCACATTCCACAAATAAATGGTTGAAATGTTTACACAAAATTTAAATCAAGAAATTGGATATGACCTTCGTAAGTTATATTTGTCCACATTTCAAGAAGTTGTTGAAAAAGGTCTATCCATTGAGAAATTTCTTCTTGAGCAAGGCATTATAATTTTTTTAAGGAAAAAAAAGATGATTAAAATTTGAAAGAAAAACCTCATTTTTGGAACAAAATTTAAGAACATAGTGAAAGATGGGGTTGCAGATGGGAATATGGTCAAACCTCTGGTAAGTTTTATTGGACCTAGCTCATCTAACAATCAAGTCAATACCCAAAGGGCACCAAGGCCTACAATGCAAAGGAATTAGGGAAACCAATTTAATCATTATTGAAGAAATTCATTGCTAGCTAGCTCATTACAATACCTAACAATCGATAATTTGAACCAAGAGTGAAACCATAATGGTCGAAGGATAATGAATATTGTGAGTATCACAAGAGAAAATGGCATATGACTAGTAATTGTCACAAGTTGAAAATTCTTATTCAAGATCTTATTAATAATGAAACAATTGAAGTTGAAAGTCACTCATCCAATGAAGAGCATGCAATGTTTAAGGATCCATTCCCAAAACATGATAAATAAAAAGTTCCTAAAGTTGATGCCAATTATACTAATTCATTTTATGAGTATATAGTGAACCAATATATCTCTAAAGTGAATCATCATGTGTCTATGATAACCAATAAAGATAAAACCCCTGAATGTAATGTCCTCTACAAGGTACTATATCCAAAACTAATTCATCAACAAATCAATATGATCTTGTCAATAAATTGGGTAAGACACCAGCTCTCATATCTATCTTTGAACTATTACACATATCACCTTCACATAAGGCTATCCTAGACAAGACTTTACAAGAAACTTTCATGCCTACCAATCTAAATGTGGACCAATTTCAAGCCATGGTAGGAAATCTTTCTATCGCTCATAGTCTTACATTCACCAAAGAAGATGATTCATTCTTAGAGAAACTACATAATGAACCACTCCATATCAAGGCTTTCATCTATAAACATTGAATAAAGTTATTCTTGATAGATGGAAGAGAAGGTCTTAACATTTGTACCTTAAAAGTTTCTCTAGCATTAGGATTTTCTAAAGGAGTTGTGGATTCTACAAAGAATATAATGCTAAAAGCATATGATGATGAAGAGTGCTCCTCTAATGGAACAATCACCTTGACACTTAGAATGGGGCCTATAGTCAAAGATGCGGTTTTCCAAGTTTTGGACCTTGATCTCACATATAACATAATTTTGGGATAAGCTTGGATACAGAGTGGTCCCTTCAACATATCACTAATTCATCAAATTTTCACACAATGAGGTGGAGGTCATTATTTAGCATGACCCAAATTTTTATCTATATTGTAACAACATTCATCCTAGACTTGAAGCAACAATACCCCTCAATTTCATCGTCATCACATGTCAACCCTGACTCGCTAAAATCTTCCACCTATAAACAAGTTGAGTTGAAGGATGAGGTCAAAGGTAAAGGAATGGGAAAATACAACTTACAACAATCCCTGCATCTTATATAGCTTATGGACTCCCCAAATTCATATGGAAAACCACAATCATCACAACAAATATCAAAAGTAACCATCAAATGGGATCCTACCACTTTTACTAAATGGGGTGAAATGGAAGAAGAATACCTTCATAAATTGTTATACAAAGGTCCAAAAGAATAATCAAATCAAGACCACATCAAGATACCCATTGCGAACTATGGAAAAGGCTTCAAATTCCAACAAAATATGGTTACGATGGTGAAGGCCCTCTTGGGTTACAAAAATAAGGAATTGTGGAACCAATTCAACTAGAACTAGCATCAAAGAAATAAAGGACCAAAAGACCAAAGGACTTAGTTATGCACCCCTACAATTATGTGGTCTTAAGTCTCAAGTATCACTAAAAGTTGGTCCTTCTAGTTACACTAATGATAATATACACCTAAAGAACATCACTAGTGTACTGATTGAAACAAATGAGAATGAGGTTTATACAAGTCATCTAGTGATTATGATCTTGAGGAAACTTTCAAAGAACCTAGTGAGCCTACATTAGAAGAAAAATTCAAACAAACATTTAGAGTTGGTCAAACATCAATAAATCAAACACCCTAAGATAAGAATATAGTAGAGAAGTATGGATCAAAACCTTTTGGGATACCAAACCCTCTACATCTCGAGGCTCTAGGAGTAAACTACAAAAAATGAAAACTCTTGTTGCTGAGTGTTCTTCTAGTAATGCTGATCCAACTAAAATTATAATAAAAAATTATGAGAGTACCAATGATGATCTTGATGATTTCATTGACATATTCAAAGACTCCTACATCTTTACCCTTACCCTTTCGGACTTTGATGATTTCGATGGCCTCTCACTCATTTACCCTCAACTTATGGAATGGGACCAACAAGGGCCTCCACAACTTGTCACCTTTCAAAATGATGAGGCTTTTATATACTATCTTGGCATAAGAGATGGTCTTCTTATCAAGGACCATAGATCAGGTTACATTATTCAACTGAATAGTGCAACCTACTTAAGAGAGAGTACCAAACCTTCTAGTGACAAAAAATTAAAAATAAAAACAAATGAAGGGTTTTATAGTGAAAACCACATTACGATGCTTTTAGACCATGAAAAAGTAAAAACATAGGATGTATCCGATTGTGAAAACTTCCCAAAGGCACCATAGGATGGAAGGTTTGACACTCTCCCCATAACATCATATCATGAGAGATAACCTATTTTGATAGATGAGACAATATAGAAAAATATTGGAATAGAAGAAGAGAAATGTAAAATCTACCTCACAACATCATTGACAAGACAAGAGCAACCCAAGTTTATTAAGTTTTTCAAGGAATGACAAATTCATTTTGCATGGTCATATGCATAGATCAGATCCCGACCTTATTTTTGATTAAGATAAAACAAGTTTTATAGGAACTTGAAATCCAAATCCAAAAATAAAAAAATTAAGCTAGTAGCAAAACATACAACAAAAACAATTAAACAACATAAAAAACAAGGGAATCAACCCACAACACCCAACAAAAAAAATAGAGTAACCTGGACAAAACAACAAACAGTATAGACAAAATACTAGCCAAGAGCTTGCATGAGCTTAGAATTTTTTTGGATTACACTCTTGTTAATTTCCTCAAGCTCCTCCATGATGAATCTCATGGTGCTCCTCTCCTGGTTCCTGCTTCTAGTCCTGGTAGAGGGTCTAGTTGAAACCTGCATCTCCACCCCTTGTGAATTTTTCTGCAAATTCTTCTTTGTCAACTTGGCAAATGAAGGCGGAACACTACTAAATGACTAGGATTTC
This sequence comes from Cryptomeria japonica, assembly GCF_030272615.1. Taxonomy (NCBI): domain Eukaryota; kingdom Viridiplantae; phylum Streptophyta; class Pinopsida; order Cupressales; family Cupressaceae; genus Cryptomeria; species Cryptomeria japonica. The sequence continues at coordinate 384,241,446 of NC_081413.1, forward strand.
TGTACAATATTTTTCTCATTGACCTTTTTAAGACCTTACACACTATTACTCATAGCCTCTTTTCTTATATCCACTGAGCCCCTAAGTTTTACCTTTAATTCCTCAATACTCTTCTCAAGGTTAGCAATTCTTGACTCATGCTCGATTTTCATAACCCTCAAATCTTCAATTAGTTTTGAGTCATTCTCAAGAGCTTGTCAATTTTATCTGGCATAGGGTTCTCTGTAAAAGTATTGATTATGTCTTTAATGCCTTGTTTTATGAAGTCAATTTCGCTGAATACCCAACAAAAACACTTCCCCTGGTTGTTGGTGGAATTAGCTAGGAGCACTTCAAAATCCATGTTCTCCTTATTATTTTCTCCTAGGTCCACATTAAGGGGAATATCCAGATTGGTTTCCTCTTACCCTTTATCATTTGATTCCATCGATTTCACCACTTTTTTCTTTTTCAAGCTCCAAGGGCCCAACTCTTGAGGTTTAGAAAGGGGGGTTTTCAACTTTTTAGCTACAAGGCTAGGGTGAGGTTTTCTTTTCCTGCTACTGTTGGTGCTGAGAGTAGCTTTCTATGGGGGTCCCTCTTCCTTTGAGGGACAATAATTTGGGTCATCAGACACCTAAAGGTAACACAAATCCATGGCTATCCCCATCTCCTTGTCATTAATCTCGGTATCTGAAACCACATGCACATCAGGGCTTTCCATGGAGACAGGGTTATTCACAACAGGGGGAGGGTTTGACCTCATGTGCTTTGGCATATTCCATTATAAGAAATATTATCGCCTCATGTAAAACAAGGTTCTCACTATTTTTAGCATGATTTGAAAGAATATGCTCAAGTGAGGAGAGTAAATAAAAAGGTAAATAAATTTTCCTATCATGCCTAAAATGATTTAAAATGGTGAAATGATATGAAAAAATGATGGCAAAACGACCATCCAAAGTGATGTACCTCATTATAACCTCTACCATTTATGCCCAAAGATTCATCATGTCTTTTTGTTGTATCACCCATCTACCATTTTCCTCACTCTATCCCTTTCACTCTGTTTATAGAAGAAAATCAACAAGGATTCCTTCGTCGCCATCCGCTCTGTAGAATGCTTTTCCTTCCATTCTTAAACTAGTAATCTCCGCTATGAAAGGCTCATCAGTTATGATTTTCGCTCCATAAATGGTAATAATTCCTTTATGCGAACCCCTCACAAACTCTTCCGCCATCCTAGGATCATAGCCATGCAAATTTTTGAGGTAAGGCTCAATGCTGCCATCCAAAATTTTAGTCCATAGTTCTTTATTTTGTTCCCACTTCTGGGATGATGTCAGCCGCATTCTATTTTTCTCTCCCCCATAATAAGAATGCCTCTATAGAGTTGTAAATTCACAATTTTAATCTCAAACTCAAACCAGTGGATACAAAACCAGACAACGATGAACAATCTGGAGAGATGATTCCACTTATTACAAGAAATGAATCTATTCATTTGAAATGATGAAATCATTAATATTTGTTTGTTGGGAAAGATTTTCAACATTCCTTCATGTTAGCTCACACAAGTGTATTGGGAAGGATTCCCTTGCTGTCCACCATTTTATTTCCTCATACACCACACCAAGATTTGCCACGTAATCCGCAGGCATGTCGCCTTCCCAAAAACATGAGTGATTTGAATTTCATCCAGTTTGGCAATCATAGAAAGGCATTCCTAGATTAAATGTTTGATCATCTATCTTGGAGGTATCTTTTTAATTAGGAAATTGATGGTATTGAGCGAATCACTTTCTAGCCATACCTTTTTATACCCTCCATGCATTGCAAGTTGAATCCCAATGTAGGTTGCATTTTCCTCAACAAAGTGGTTTGTTTAAGTACCCAGTGGAAGTGCCACTGCAGATACAAGCCTACCATTAAAATACTGAGCAGCTCCCCCACAACCTATCAACCTAGGATTACTCTTAGCCACCCCATGAATATTAATTTTGATCCACCCTTTGGGGGGTGCAACCCAAACAATGTTCGGTCTAGTTTTCTTTATCTTTACAGTAGATCTAGAAATGTCCCAATTGATGTGCCATTTGTTAATAATGTCCCAATCCAGATCACATGTAGGAATAGAAGGGTCAAGCTAGAGAGCATGACATAATGAAATAAAATTATCCTTGATATAGAGTTCTGAATGCGACGGGAAACAAAGAAGGCAACTAACTCTTTGTTCCTAAAAATACGATTGTTTTTTCCTTCCAAATTATTTGAGCAATACGAGGGACCATGAACTCTATAACACCTTAAGAGATTGATTGTTAGAAGGGAAAATCCATTGGGACTAGCATTCAAAAATACTAAGGGGAAAACACCATCTAATCCCCCAAAGATCAAGGAAGTAGGCCCAAATATCCTGAGCATATGAATAATGAATCAACAAATGGGTGACATCTTCAACACATTCCTTACACATAAAGCATCTATTAGGAATTTAAATCCTTCTCTTGCATATATAATCAATAGACAACACCTTATTTTTCATGAAGAGACAAAAGAAAATATTTATTTTTGGCACCAACAATTTATTCCAGAGACAAGACCAAAAAGGGGTAGGGGCAAAAGATCTGGTAAGCAGATCAAAGGCCTGAGAAATAGAGAAACTCCTAGAGGAAGAACCACCCCAAGCCAAGGAATCCTCAATAGGGAAGAAAGGAATGTGAATACCAAAGAGCCACTTTTGGAGAGGCTTCATCATTGGATCAATTTTGGTAAGATCAATCCACTGGCCATCCCGAATATAATCAACAATCCAAATGGCAATCTGGTCCACACACAAAGATTTGAACTGAGATGCCCATTGACTGTCAACTAGAGGACCATCACGCACCCACCAATCTTCCCAAAATCAAATTTTCTGGCCATTTCCAAAACACCATCTTGAACCTTTTAATATTAAGGATTTTGTATTTAGAATATTTATCCAAAGGGATGAAGCAACTTGAGGGAGATAGTGATCTTCCAAAACATGTTGAATAGGATGGAAATGACCAAGATACTTATTCCTAATGATAGAGATCCATTCATTAGCCTCCGTAAGACATCTCCATATTTTTTTAGCTAAGAGGGCTTTGTTAAAATCATGAATATGTCTAATGGCAAGGTCCCCAAACTTCTTTGAAAGACAAACTTGATCCCAGGCAACCAGATGGAGGCATTTTTTGGTCTCCATGCTCGTCCACAAAAAATTCTTTTGGATTTTTTCCATCTAATCTACAAATTTTGTAGGGATCTTAAATAGGCTCATAGCGTACATAGGTAAATTTTGCAAAGAAGCTTTGATAAATTGAAGGTTACCTTCTTGACTCAGAAGAGCACCTTTCCAGCTAGCAAGATTGTTTTGGAATCAATCAATTAGACTGGACCAAAAATAATTAGGAGTAGGCCTAGAATAGAGGGGTAGCCTGAAATAAGTGGATGGTAATGTGGCCAGTTTACACCCTAGAGTTTTAGAAATTTTAGTCTACCTATGAACAAGGGTATTAAGGAAGAAGATAGAGGTTTTGGTAAGGCTAATCCTTTGGCAAGAACAATTTTCATAAAGAGAAAGAAGTTGCTTCAATGTATTATCATTTGACACCGATCCTTCACCCAACATAAGAGTATCAACAAAAAATGGTTGGTGTGAGAAAACCTGGATACCAGAGGATGGTTAGAGGCTTTTAAACCTGCAAAAATTGACGTCTTTATGAATAATTCTACTAAGAGCTTCTCCCATAAGAATGAAAAGAAACGAAGAAATGGGATCTTCCTTTCTGAGACCTTTGGAGGCCGAGAAAAAGCCTCATGAAGAACCATTAATCAACACAAAGAATTAGGGGTAGATATACATTGATTCACTGATTGTAAGAAGTGGTCACTGAAACTATAGGCCCAAATAATTTCGATAAGAAACCTCCAATTCACACTGTCATAAGCCTTTAAAAAGTCCATCTTCAACAAAAAACTAGACTTTTTATTAATCAAGAGAGAATGAATATTCTCATGAACAAAGATAATAGAATCCAGAATTTGGCACCCCAGAACAAAACCATTTTGTTGTTCCAAAATTAAAATAGGAAGGACCTTTTTCAAATGGATAACCAACATTTTAGAAAACACTTCATAAATAGAATTACACAAGATTATGGGTCTAAACTCTTGAAAGCGACTAGCATCTAGCTTCTTTGGGATCATCACTATGAAAGTGGCATTGAGATCTTTAAGGAGAGACCAAGAACCAAAAGATTCCTTAGTCACATTCACAACATCCTCACCAATAATATTCCAGAAGAGCTAAAAGAAAAATATAGGAAATCTATCAAGACCCGAGACTTTGTTTTCTTCAAACAAGAACATCGCCTCCCTGACCTTCTCCATAGAGGGGATTTTAGTTAGCTCTTTATTCATAACTTGGGAAATACTTGACTAGATCTCTTTAAGAATCTCATCCTGTACAACCCAATCCAAAGGTTCATCATTAGCCAAGAGAGAAGAAAAGAAACAAATTGCTCCCAGACCTATCTCCTCCTGCTTGTTGACCCAAAGATTATTGACAGAGATCCTCTTAATTCTATTGGTGGATTTATGTTCTAGAGTAGTCATGTGGAAGAATTTAGTATTTCGATCCCCACTTTTGAGCCATATAGATCTAGATCTATGTTTCCAGTATTCCTCTTCTTTGGAGATAATATCATGAAGTTTCATGAGGACTTCCACTTCTTTGTCCATGATTTGGGAATTGTAGCCTAGGTTTTTTTATTTGTTGTTGAAAATCATCAAGCTCCCTTTTCCATGTATCTTTCATCTGAAAAATATTCCCAAAAGAGGACTTGTTTCATTTGTGGACATTAGCTTTAACATTGGCCAATTTTTTGGCCACTCTATACATAGTTGTTTGTTGGATGTTGATGTCTCACCATTCTATAATTTTATCATACAACTCAAGATTATGGGTCCACATTTTTTCAAACCTGAAAGGGAAAGCCTTTCTCCTACGCAAGGATGAGATATTCAAAGAAATCAGGAAGTGATCAAAACCAATCCTGGATAAAGAAGATAGATTACAGGAGAAATCCATCAACCAATTAGGAGAAAGGAGACCTTTATCTAATATGACTTGGAAAAGCTCTGAACTTCTACATCTATTGGACTAGGTAAACTTAGATCCACCAAGATTTAGATCAAGCAGACCTAGAGAATTAATCACATCTAACAAATCTTGTTTACTTTCTTCAGAAATCAGAGCTCCACCCATTTTCTCCAAATTAAAAATAGGGGTATTAAAATCTCCCATCAAGATCCACTTCTCAATAGGAAAAAGTTTTCTAGAGACTTTCTAGCATTTTTATATTAGGGGCATAGATATTGGAGATAACCCAAGAAGAACCATCTAGAAAATTAGTGAATCTAGTAGGGATATGATTAGGACTAGTCACCAAAGTTGTACGTTGAACCATCCTAGGATTCCAGAAAGTAACAACACCTCCTGACACACCATCCACATCACAACAGTGAACACCACAATCTTTAAAGACTGAAAACTTCATTTTTACAAGTTTTTCAGACAAAATTTTAGTCTCTTGAACAAGACAAGTCTCAGGTCTATGATCCCTCACCAAATTAGAGAGAAGATCATGCTTATGGGGGTGGTTTAGACCCCTTATATTCTAGGAATTACTCTTCATTTAGTAGAGAAAGGGGATCCTCTCCCCATATTCTGTAATGTTCTCTAAGAGCCATCATCAATCTCAACTTTTATTTGCTTATTCCTATTAAAAAGATTTGGGGGTCTTCCCACTCCTCTTGTTTCTAATCCACAATCAGCCCATCGTTTGTTCCTAGCCTTAACCCCAAGAGAATTTGAAGCCAAACCATTTCTTAAGGGGGAGGGAGAACTACGCTGACTATTCCGAGATTTAACTTTAATAAAAGGATTTGAGTCCTCTAACATCGGTTCATTATCCTGATTCTGAATAATTGGGGACTTATATTTCATTACCTCTGAGATAGAGTTCTCCAACTACATAGCCTCAATCTGAGACTTCAAGAGATCTGAAGAATTACCTACATCTACAACCAGCTTAAGAATCTTCTCTGCCAAGTTAGGAGAAGCAGAGATTCCCAGGACCTGATTTTAACTCTTTTCCTCCATAGATGATCGAGTATCTTTCATCACCACTTGCACATGATTATTATCATGTTTAAAGGGATCACACTTCTCAACTTGCAAAACACCCCCAAAAGTAGCTAAGGCCTGATTATAATCCTTGGTCCCTGCCTGCAACAACTAACCATTATGCATCTCCATTACTTGAGATGGTAGATCACTTTGCACCAAGCTAAAAGGATTTTCCATAGAAGGGGCTGAGTTAGTAGCTTTTTTCCTCTAGACATTTTTTGCAGGTTGTTTTGTAGGACAATCCCTAGCCCAATGTCCTACCTTCTTGCAATGAAAGTAAGCAAAAGGTATGGATTCATATTTTACTTTCTAGACCCATTTCCCTAACTTTGAATTAAAGGTGATTTCTTGGGGAAGGTTCTCCAACTGTTTAATATTCACATAGATCCGAGCATAAACTAGTCTTCATTTAGCCCCCGTCATAGGGTCCAGGGACAAAATCTCTCCAAAGCAAGCAACCAACCCACTAAAAATTTCCTCATCCCAATTTTCTAAGGGGAGGACAGGTAGATGAACCTAAATGAGGCCCTCATTACACTCTCAATCCTTTGGGTTAAAGTTGGGTTCCTATTTTTTCAATGCCAAAGAGGATTTTCCCAACATTTAGGGTCCCCCAACCAGGATGGATTTTAAATCTTCATCACAAATGCAAGAAAAGGAGAAGAACCTATTAGCCATCACAACCACATTAATCTTGCCTTTTCCTTTCCATTTTTGAGCCACCCAAGCTCATATAGATTCAATATTAGGGTGAGGTCCCACAAATTTGCTAATCAGAATAGAATCCATATTGGCCATTGTTTTATCCACAATGCTATCTAGAATTGAAATAGAGCATATCCTAAAAATAGGGTCAACGCTGTGGGAAACTGGAGAGACCGACTTACCTTTAAGATGTGTACTAAATATGGCAGACCATTTCTTGTTGTAGCCAAAGACTAAAGAAGAGTCCAAACAATTGGCAGATTCCCTAGGTCCCTCAGACACACAAAACATCAAGTTTGTAGGATGAAGATTGATTGCTACACATTGGAACTCATAGAGTCTCACCATCCCAGATCTCACTTCCACCTCCATCAGCTTTCCCATCCGCATCCTCCTCCCCCGAGACACTATCCGCATTCCCTTCACCATTTTTGCCTTCTCTGCACTTTCTCGCCTGTTGCAAATTCAGATTCTCCTCCACCATCGTAATCTTTCTATTTGGTCTTGTTGTCTTGGTTTTCTATTGATTGTATGTCTGATCCCAACCTTTTTATGCATTTCTCTTGATTGCATGTTTGATAGTAACATTGTTGAATATACTAATACAAAAGACAACTAAGATAGGGGGTCAACTAGTTGTATCAAATATTAAACCTATTTCTTAAATTAGATCAACAAAAACTTAACTTTAACACATAATCCATACTAAGATATGAACATGAAACATCAAACACACCATACACATTGAGACACCAGATTCTACATGGAAAAAAAGTATTAGGGGAAAACCATGGAGAAGCTATTCTCAATATATAAACACTTGTTAAGGTGACACCAATTAAGGTGATTTTTATAAAGAAAGACTCACTGCTAAAGGGTCATTTCCAGAGGTCTCATCGCTTGAGAGAAAGAAAAAAGAGTCTCACTACCAAAATGAAGAAGAATAAAAGAGAAAGAATCCACCACAAATGCACTTTTGCAATCAAAAGATCTAGAGATACCTTTGGCTCACTACTTTTGGTAGCTAACACATGAAAGCTCACACTACTCAACACTTTTCACCAACTCAACATCAACTATCAAACAATCAAGAAGATAGATCCTCTTTAATACACCTTCATCAGACTTCACTTTCAACCATACCATACCATACATCCACAACACCCAAGCATCACTATATATATCATCCTCATATATGAAAAATCTCCCAAGGACGGCTAAGAAACTTAACCAAACACAATTGAAATTAGGTCAGCACTAAAAATTCCCATGGTGGAAAAGAATGTAAAGTAGACCACAACACATCTTAATCAGGACCAAAATAATTATCAAACACATTATGCAAAAGTCCATAATCATCGGAGCAACAAAGTAAAGTGTAGACACCAGAGGTCAAGCAAACCTAGAGTAAACACCATCAAAATTGAAATCATGCATCCGAATTTGAAGAACATGTGCCAACTGAATACAATGAAGCTAAGGACATTATCAACTTAATTCCAAAACCACAATGCTAGAAACCATAATGCAAATAAATGCGGAGCGTGCATTTCACACAGAAACTCTATCAAACACTTTCAAACATACTGGTAAAGAAAACTTCCTTGTCACAACAATCCGAAACACCAAATCTAAAATATAACATCTCCAAACATATCTTAACAATATATCCAAATCACAAGAATAGATATGCAACATAGAAGATATGCGAAGCAAATCACTTGGCACAACTGAATAGAGATCTCAACAACACTTATACCAATCAGTTACTAATGACAACCAAAGCACATTGACATCAATGATAACACATAAGCATATCATTCTAATAATTGTTTAAACAAATACTATTTAGAAAACTAGTCAAATAAAAGTTGAGAAGGATGCATTTGCAAGTGGCACTTTTAGTCAAAGTTGAAGTTGAGAAGTTGTTGGATGTCGATTTCATCAGACCTGTTGATTATCTTGAATGGATCTTTATTCTTGTACCTAGAAATAAACTAGATGGTCATATCAAAATATGCTTAGACTTCAGAGGCATCAAGAAGGCTTGTCTTAATGATGAGTTTCTCTTTCCCGATATATGATAACTTAATGATGAATGAATAGTACCAAACCAGTACTAAGAGGGGGGGGGGGTGAATCAGTACAGGCAAAAACTCAACCTTAAACTAGTTTTTCAACTAACACTTATGCACTGATAGACAAATAGTAGCACCGGTCCTTTAATAGAGTTCAACTGGCAAAACCCATTGTAACTAAGACGAGCAAAGATCGGTTGACACTTATCTTCTCATATAATCTAACTCTTCATTCCCATTTCACTCTAATGCATGAATATGCAATCTACCATCAAAGATTTACATATTATAGCAAGATCAACATGCATCACCACTTAATCAGAAAACAATCATAACATCACACATGACACATATTTTTCACATGGAAACCCAACTGGGAAAAACCACGGTGGGGATGAATACCCACAAGCTTGTTTTTGAACTCTTTGGAAGTCCACTCTGTTAGGAGCCTTGTCCGGTTAAAGATAGATACAATAGGTTCTATTAGGAACTAATCCTATTAGGGATCACCCGATTAAGGGATGGCTACAATACCTGGTTAAGGGTTAAACCTTGTTAAGGGTACCTTGTAGAGGATTTCAAGAACTCAATAGCTAAAGGATATCAATGACTCAGTAGCTTCGAGTTACCCTATTAGAGGATTTTCAACAAGCCGGTTAGGGCTACCCTATTAGGGGATTTCACAACTGTTGAAGTAGTTAAAGATCAACAGGTATATCAATGACCTGATAATAGCACTCAATGCCAATGTAGATCCGCTTAAGCTCCTCTCCACCTTCTGCACTTACACTCTACATATATGAATTCTCTCCTCTGGTCTAGTAAGAATCACGTATCTCTTCTCTTAGATACACACACATAACTTTTGCCAACAAATTCTGAAAGAATCACAACATTGACCTTATAGGACAACAGACAGGTCAGTAGCATAAACCCTAAACCCTAGACCTATTAGGTTAAGGAATTCAAATGGTTCAATCCTAACCATTGATCATACTATATTGAATGCAACAGCCTTGATCCAATCTTAAGACATTCTCCATCATTCATTTTCCACTGATTTCATGGTGGCTAATAACCCATCACATGTTATCACCGTTTACAAACTTCGCACATTCCCGAGGTAGATAGGAACACACTTCTTTATGCAGGATCCTTCACATGCACAAGGCTTATGTGGCAACACTATATGTTCTTCATTATCATGCTAACTTCATCACATAAAGATCACTGATTGAGTCACACAGACTTAAGATACTCCAACCAAAAATCCTGAAGTGGAAACTACCTACCAACCGGTAGTCATACAATGCTTCCATGTGCCAGTTCCCATGACTATATGCGGGTTCACCTTGACATGTTGGTTCACCTTGAACAAATATACCGCTTTACTTTGGCATATATACCGGTTCTCTCTTCATATCACATATTGGCATCAATGACAACATACAATATCATTATGTCCTCATACCGGTTCACATAATGCCAACAATATAATGCATGTGCTACCTATCAGAGGCTACGACCATAATATTCAATGATATAATGCATATTTTAATGGAAGACTATCTAGATGACCTCTTGGGAAAGTTGGTCACAAGAGAAAACCATTTCAATACTCTAGCAAAAAAAATTGATCGATTAGAAAATACAAAGTGAGATTGAATTCCAAGAAATGTGTCTTCAAGGTAACCTCCAGGAAGCTACTAGGATACATGGTGTCACAACAAGACATTGAAGTACATCCTCAAAAAGTCAAAGCAATCTTAGAAATATCACCTCCAAGTCTCATCATTCAGTTCAGGTCATTACAAGGGAAACTTTAGTCTATCTGTAGGTTCATTGATCAACTTGTAGATTAATATAATCCATTCACACATTTTCTACATAATAATATCAAGTATAGATGGATGATAAGTGCCAACAAGAATTTCATCTACTCAAAGGTTATCTCATGAGTCCACCAGTTCTTATTTCACCAATCAAGGGGAAGCCCTTACTACTCTACATATCAAAAACAACAACAACACTGGGAGTGCTCTTTCCACAACAAGATCATGAAGGAAAAGAGAAAGCTATCTACTATATCAGTCAAAATTTGGTAGGCTATGGAATTATTTATACTCCTATTGAGAAGGAATGCCTTGTTGTAATTTTTCCTTCACAAAAACTGTGACATTATATGCTCACTGATAAGAAAAATATTATAGCAAGAATTGACCCTTTAAAGTACTTACTCAATAAAGAAACTCTTATAGGAAGATTGGCTAAATTGGTGATGATCTTAAGTGTTTGATATTGACTATGCCGATAGAAAGGCTATGAAAGGACAATACATTACATAAAGCTAGCAAATGCACCAATGATCGATGATTCTCATATAATTTCAATTTTTTTGGACGAATCAATCGTAACGGTGACACAATCAAAGCTATGACAACTCTATTTTGATGGATCTATCGCATAGCATGGAGTAGGTGCATGCATACTTTTTGTAACACCACAAGAAGATTACATTCTAAAGTTATATCATTTATATTTTCCTTGCACTAGAAACATAGCATAATATGAGTCACTCACTATAGGTCTACAAATTGCAGTACAATGGAAGATCCAAAAGCTTCATGTTTTTGGTGACTCCCAAATTGTAATCCGACAAATAGACAATGATTATCAGACTAAGGATGAAAGTTTGCTGAGCCTATACATGTTGTAATATCATATACACGTCCATATTATATAAATGTAGTTTTACATGTAAAAAACACACTTTATCTATATATATTATTTAATAGAGAATATACATGCCATCATGCCATATATGCACCATTACCTAACCTATAAACATTTTCGACCATAACTTATATTGTTGCATTTTTGGCTACCTAAACTTTTGGGCCCTATTTATGATGAAATAAATACAAAACAACTAGAAAGTAAAGATGCACTTACTATCTCTCAATACTCCTTTGGTCTATCATGTTTTTGTACTCAATAAAACCTATGGTATCACTCTGCCATCACTTCGTCGTCTGCACTGCTCCTTTGCTCTACTCTATGCTGTGATCTCTAAAATCGATGGATGAAAATGAGGAGATCCTTAGTCCATGCTCCTATTTATAGACATTATAACCCTAATTTGGTTGTGGTGACCTTGCATGGTCTCCGTGATCTCTCTTGCTTCCCTCTTAGCCCATCTTTTTACTTTTTCACTCATTCCTCTTCCTACTTGCTTTACCTTCTCCTTTCTTCTTATTGAGAGAATGTTTGATTTTGTGCAAATTTTTCACCCAATCTCTCAAGGGGGCATGCCACCATCCTTAGTAGGGGCAACCTTCTATATCAGCGAATTAATTTTATTTGAAACAATGTGATAAATTGCATTATCTCAAAGAGGGGCAAAATGTAGACACCTAAAATTGTCCTAGCCTAATTAAATAAATATTTTTATTTATTTAATTATTCATTTTTCTTCTATTAATTACATAGTTATTTATTTATTTAATTAATTCACTTATCCTCTTCTAAGCCCTTTCCTATCCCAGTTTAAATAAATATAAATATTTATTTAAATTTTATTTTCTCAAATTAAATAAACATTTTATTTATTTAACTTATTGGGCCTCACCCTTCTATTAATTAAATAAATATTTATTTACTTAAAAACTTCATTTAGCTTTTTATTTCCGTGATAAGTGACATTCATCTCTTTATCCACGTCTAATAACCTTTCTAATATTTTGTTATTTTCTGTACTTACTCTCTAATTTTATACCATTTATCCTTCCACCTCTTAATCTCAACCCTCCATTTTTAGGATGTTCTCTATAAAAGAGGCCTCTCTCTCTCTCTCTCTCTCTCTCTCTCTCTCTCTCTCCCATATGGAATCAAGTTCAGGCATATTTATACTCAGCCAAATTGCATACTGCAACAACATTCATTCACCATTGAGCTCTTGTGCAAGCAACCAATCTGAAGGGAACCATATTAAGCAAGATCAATGGAGATAGGAGGACAATGAAGGTCAATCCCATGTAATGTGTGAATGGTATAATTGTTAGACTTGTGTGAATAATGTTGTAATTGATGTCAAACCAGTCATCCGATATGTATCGGATAATGTATGCGGGCCCAAATATCAGTCCGAACGTTATGGATGTTAGGTAAAATGTTGTGGTTATGTATATGTGTTTCAGGTGTTGCAATTTTTGGTTAGAAGTTATTACACAACATGGACAACTTTGGATGATGACCTTTTGAGGTCCCTTTAAGTTCTCATTGTCCTCGGTATCCCAATGTTAGGAATTATAGTTGATCCCTGTATTAGTTATGTATCCTGATGTCAGCAATTAACAACTTTGGTATCTATCAGAAGTATCTCTTTGAGTTTTATGATTGTGGTTTCCTTGGTACGTGTGGAGTCTACATCTTGGAGATGTTAATCTTAATCTTATGGCAATAGGTCTATTCTCTTGGGTCGAGATGACCCTTGCCCTTTTTCGATAATCATGGTATATGCTTTGGTAATTAGAATTATGTAAAGGAATTGTGTAGAAGTATCACAAAGGCTGACATGAGTTTATTGATAACGTGTTGAGCTTGGCCGACACACTATTTTATATTGCTACCCTCTGGTATATATATGTTCATGAGTGATGAAGAAGACAAGCGAATTGATAAAGAGTGAGGGTGTGTGATGTATGGAAGATAGTTGGCAATGAAAGAAGTAGTGTATGTGAGAGTTGTAGACAACAAAGGTAATCAGTAGTGCAGTAGTCCTTTACCGGACCTATTGCAAAATAGTGGTGCAGAGATCTCTAACCAGATCTTCTATAAAGTTTGAGATTTGTAATATGAGCTTAACTTGGAACTAATTTCATGCATTTGGAGATGCAAACCTTCTCAGTTCAACCCTTTCAATTGTAGTGAGCATCTCGATAGTTAGCTATTTATTTTTGTATCTACAATGAGCAATCCGATGGTGAGCTATTTTTGTAATTTGGCAGTGATCCACCTATTTGTAAACACAACTATAACTAGTTATATTTTCCTAAGAGTTAACAATCTCCGTGGTTTTTCCCATGTTGGGTTTTCCATGTACAATTTTGGTGTTCATCTTGTGGTTGTGTTCTTCTTGTTTATTCTTCATTAACTATTTTACTTCAGTAAAGTCTATTTGATATTTTGAGAATAGATTCAATTGGTAGAAAAGGTTTATTGCTTTAATCAAGTAGGAATACTGACTCACTCCCCATCTCAGTATTTCAGTACTTTCAACCTGATCAGCAATTGGTATCAAAGCTTTGGTCTCTTTCTTGGAAAGACTAACCACTTGAGGGAGATCTATTTTGGTTGAGCCATGACACTTATATACTTGGATGAAGAATTTCAGATGGATGAAGAATTCAAAGACAACTCTTGAAGATTTGGTAAGTGTTGAATCAAAGAATGAAGAACTAAAGGAGAATGTGAATATTGAAAATGAATGTATACAAAAGCTGAGAGAGAAAATCTAAAAAATTCAAGTTGAGACATAAGGAGGTTAACAATCGGTTGAATCAAGTGAATGAGACCAACAAAGACCTAATGTAGAAGATAGAGGAAATGGATAAGGCATAGCAGTTCCTGGAAGAGATATTAAAGCTAAAATTTGAAGAATGTGAAAAGCTTGAGAAAGAAGTGAAGAATCTAAAGGCAGAGAACAAGATCCTTGACAACAACAAGCTTCTAGAAGATTTGATCAACATGAAACAAGTTAAGTTAGACAAAACCAGACTTGGTTACCAAACCGGTGTGTGCCTAGATTAGAATGTTAAAGAAGAAAATAAGAAAGTCAAAGCTCACACAGACAAGAAGTCAAAAGATGAGAAGAAATCTCAGAATCAAAAATCAAATACAAGAAGACCACCATCCAGACCAATGCATAAAGGTACCCATCTTTTAATGGCTATTATTTTAGATGCAATAACTTTGGACACAAGGTAGTGAATTGTAGAAGCATTCAATATTATAGTTGCAAGAATTTTAGACATAAGGCAAGACTTTGTAGGAATCATGTTGTGAATCAAAATTATAACTTGGTTGCTACAAATAAGAAGAGTTATGAATTTTAAGGATATTGTTACAATTGTAATATGTATGGACACAAGGATAGTCAATGCAGATACAAATCTCATCCGATAGAATTTGAGAAAAAAATTTCTAGTTGTTTCAAATCCAATTAGCTTGGACATTATGCTAACCAAAGCAAGAATCAAAATGAGGAAAAATCTATTGAAAAGAGTGCAATGAAGAATGATGAATCAAAGAAGAAGGAAAATTTGGTCTAGAGAAAGAAGAATGAGAACAAAGGAAGTGAGCCTGAAGTATCAAAATTCGATGTAGGCACCTCTTCCTCCAAAAATTAAGCTTAGAGCTTTGGGTCAGGGGGAGTTTTGATCTAAAAGAAAAATCTTCTAGCCTCCCTATTTGAATGGATCATATCACTAATTCGACATGATAGTGCTTGAGTGGTATATTGTAATCAAAGGAATCATGATGACACCATTGCAAAGATGATTCTTGATGGCAAAACCCTAATGAAGAATCTTTAGTAAGATAAGTATCAGTTCTTGAGTTCATTTCTTTCATATTAGCTATATTTTCTTGAGGTCATTGCAAATAGTAGAGAAACAATAAAGTGAGCAGTGGAGAGCAATCATGGAAGGAAAAATGATCATCGTAGAATCTAGTAGCAAAGAGTTTCGGATTGTGGACAAAGTTCTCTTGGATGAGTTTAGTCCAGAGAAGATCAGAGTCATTGAAGCCGGTTTGAAGGATGATGAATTGCAGAGGGTCAAAGAGTTAGAAGGAAAAGGTCTGAATCTATTGACTAAATTCCCTTGGTTCGACAATACAGAGGTAATCAGAGTAATCCTTAGCTGTGTGCGAGATAACTAAATTGTGTTGGATAAACCCTATCCAATTACGAAGGAAATCATTTCTAAGATCACTGACTTGTGCGAAAATGGAGAAGTTCTGGCAAAGAAATTGATTTTGAATAGGGAAGTGGAAGCCCTAACTGACGTGAAGGGTGATCAACAAGCTATTATCATCAATACACTCATCAACTTGGTAGTGAGTTATGCTACTTATGACATCTCTCACAAAGTATATTTCAGAAATAGAGAAGGAGCCACCTCAACAATTGCAGTATATATGGAATATAAGCTTGTGATGGAGAATAGATCATTTGACTTGTGTGAATTACTAAGAATTGTTGTTAGAAAATATCAAGATGACACAAGAGAAGAGTTATTCTTTCTGGTATGGGTTATTGCTTGTGAGTTTAGTCATGTACTATTTAGAATCCCTTCCAACAAAAGATAATGTTATTTGGGAATCTGGTGTGCTGATTGCAAGACAAATTTTTAGATATCTGAACAATTTGGATAACAGAAAGGAGATTTACAATAATTATTTTAAATCATTTGTGGATATGTGGAGAGTTGGACTGATTTATGTTTTTCTCTTCTAGTTTTGGAGAATCACCTTTTGGAAAGAAAGAAAGGAGATAGTCTATTCATGTTGGTGTCTCAAAGTCAAAGGAAAGCAAGATCTAGAAGATGTTGTGGTTATTGATGATCCGAAATCCCCTATGGCTAGAGGAGTTTGTCAAGTGAATGAGCAAGAAGGTGGAGACTCAGATGATGAGTATAATCTATTAAAGATGGTTGCTAGTGAAGATGGACTTCAAAATATTGGTGTGAAATGGTTGATCTCAGTCGAGTCGGATAGAATTGAGAGTATTTTGATGAAGCACCTGATCCAAAAAATATTAGTCTAGAAGATATCTATAGTCTGCTTCCAGAATCGTTGATTGAGATCCTGAAAGAAAGAATGTCTGAGTAGTCAACTGAAGAAAAAGGCTTGGATATGCAAATTATGTTGAATGAATGTGCTATTGCTCAAAATAATTGTTCAAATTGCATAGAGGAATTGAGAGATTGTATCTGCAGTGATAGCATAATCTATAGATATTGTATCTCTTGGCCAACAACAACTATGAAACACAAAGGTAGAATTGATGCTATTGAAGCCGAACTAACAAATCTAGGTAAATCTTTTGTTTGTTAATGATAAAGATGGTGAGTAGAGGAAAAGTGTTAATTCTCTTTAGGTTGAGCTTCGTTTGTTGTAAATGTAGAAAGAAGACTTTGTGAGCATGTTTTGGAAAGTTAAGGAGATTGTGGAAGCTAAGATAGAACACTTTTCAGTTTTGCTTAAGAATGCAGTAGAGTATGAGTAGAATCCAACTACTCTGGATATCTTTTCATTCTATCAATTTTCTAGTTGAGTGCAAAAGCCTTTGAATGAGTATCAAATTGTCTATACATCTTAGGAAGTTCTTCTTCCAGAACTCAAGGAAAAGTACAAGATTATATTTATGAAGAAGAGCAGATGAAAGTTTCTTTGTGTAAGATTCACATTTTTGGTAGTATATATTTGTTTTTTTTCCTCCTTTTTCATCGGTGGCATCCTTTGTCCTTGATGTCAAAAAGGGGGAGAAAGGAAAAAGGAATATGAGTTCAAAGATTATGGTTTTGAGGAATTGCATGAGTAAGGGGAGTTGGCATAGTCATATTTTGAATATGTTTTTCCATCAATTAAAAAGGGGGAGATTGTTAGACTTATGTGAATAATGTTGTTATTGATGTCAAACTAGTCATCTGGTTCTGTACCGGATAGTGTATGCAGGCCCAGATACTAGTCCAAACATTATGGATGTTATGCAAAGTGTTGTGGTTATGTATGTGTAGTTCAGGTGTTGCAGTTTTTAGTTAGAATTTTTTATGCAACATGGACAACTTTGTATGATGACCTTTTGAGGTCCCCTTGAGTTCTCATTGTCCTCGATATCTTGTTGTTAGGAATTCTAGTTGATCCTAGTATCAGTTATGCATCCTGGTGTTAGAAGTTAGCAACTTTGGTATCTATCAGAAGTATCTCTTTGAGTTTTGTGATTGTGGTTTCCTTGGTACATGTGGAGTCTACATCTTGGAGATGTTGAGCTTAATATTATGATGATAGGTCCATTTTCTTGGGTCCAGATGACCCTTGCCCTTTTTCGATAATCACGGTATATGCTTTAGAAATCGAAAGTATGTAAAGGAATTGTGTAGAAGTATTGCAAAGGCCAACATGAGCTTATTGATAATGTGTTGGGCTTGACCGACACACTTTTTTATATTGCTACCCTCTGGTATATATATATATATATATATATATATATATATATATATATATATATATATATATATATATATATATATATATATATATATATATATATATATATATATATATATATATATATATATATATATATATATATATATATATATATATATATATATATATATATATATATATATATATATATATATATATATATATATATATATGGTCATGAGTGATGAAGAAGACAAATGAATTAATAAATAGTGAGTGTGTGTGATGTGTGGAAGATACTTGGCAATGAAAGAAGCAGTGTATGTGATAGCTGTAGATATCAAAGGTAATTAGTAGTGCAGTAATCCTTTACTAGACCTACTGCAGAATAGTGGTGTATAAATATCTAACCAGATCTTTTAAGTTTGAGATTTATAATATGAGCTTAACTTGGACCAAATTTTATGCATTTGGAGATGCAAAACTTCCCAGTTCAACCCTTTTAATTGAAGTGAGCATTCTGATAGTTAGCCATTTCTTTTTGTATCTGCAGTGAGCAGTCTGACAGTGAGCCATTTTTCTAATTTGGTAGTGAGCCACCCGACAGTGAGCCACTTGTTTGTAAACACAACTATAACTAGTTATATTTTCCTGAGAGTTAACACTCTCCATGGTTTTTCCCTTTTTGAGTTTTCCATGTACAAATTCCCGTGTTCATCTTGTGGTTGTGTTCTTCTTGTTTATTTCACATTAACTGTTTTACTTCAGCCAAGTTTGTTTGATATTTTGAAGATATCTTTAATTGGTAAAAAAAGTTTATTGTTTTAATCAAGTGGGAATACTAATTCACGCCCCCCTCCCATCTCAGTATTTCTATGCTTTCAACCTAACCAATAATAATCTGATTTAGTTTATGGTTTTACATGTTCTTTGGTTCTTCATTGATATTCTATTGGATTTAATTGTAAGTCTAGGGTTTTGTGGTTGAATTATAGTTAGGATTTACAATATTAGAGGTATCCAATTTTGACATAAATAGTCATTACTAGATGTACACATGTATGTGCAAGACATCTTAACAATGCACAAGTGCACAAGAGAATGTCATAGCATGAGATAAATTTATTAAAATAATGTGTTAGATTATAATCAAACAATTCACCTTTCCTCAATGAGAAATGGTCTTAATTACTTTTTGAAGCACAATAAAGAAGTTTGTTGGAAATATGATTGATGACCTAATTGTGATGCATGACTATACTTAGATCATTTACCCTTTGTTGAATAATGGTAGTCCTCAGTACTCTAAAATGTACTCTAGAATGTGATAACATAGGAGTGGGCTGAGGTAAATTACATCAAATTAAGGTGTGTACAATGTAGGTTTGATGACACATGTATCTTCTAATGACTTGCATATGTAATGTGCTAGAGATTTAAAACTTCTACCTAGGAATGAGTGAGTTTTGGAGCACTCTAGTGTGGCATGTTTATTGAATAAAGGTCTTAGCTATGTATACTTGGAAATGCTAATGGAAGTCATTCCCTAAATTGTATTTTTGGAAGGAGGGGGATTCATTGAATGTGTGATAGCAAAGTGTGTGAACATTTCCTAAATGCAAGAGTTACAATATAGAGTAGTACAAAGTTTTAATGTGTGAATGATGCAAAAGAATGTTACTATTATGCAATGACTCTATGTGGTACAAAATATAAAGTTTATTCTGTAAATATGAACAAATGTTGGTTGTTGGATATTATTCAATGCAATATGAGTCTAGTGTTGTGTACTAAGAGCTTGACCATGTCAAACTAAAGTTAAGGAACTTTGTATATTATGGTTCAATGAGCTATAAAGCTTTTAATGTGTACACAAATTTACTACTATACAAGTGAAGCTACAATGATAGTGAAGTTATATATGGTTGTTTGGATCAACATATGTGTAGTAAAATCTAGCACATGATTAAAGATAGAGTATGTGTTTCTTTGGAAATTGTATAGTCATTTTCACATGATTGGCATGTTCAACTATTTAAATTATAGATTGCGTATGATTATACAATGTGTTCTAACTATTGCAAATTTGTTTGATGACTATCATGGATGATCTAGATGTGTGTACTTTCCTTAGATATGTGGAGTGTACACCTGAAATTATATGTATAACAACATTGTCTACACGAAACCATTTAATAGGGAGTAATGGGCCTACTAGAAGATCCTTATATATAAATAGTTGTAAATGAGTATGAACATGTGGATGTGTAGTGTGTTATTGGTTAGTGCATAAATTTA
Organism: Cryptomeria japonica; assembly: GCF_030272615.1. Taxonomy (NCBI): domain Eukaryota; kingdom Viridiplantae; phylum Streptophyta; class Pinopsida; order Cupressales; family Cupressaceae; genus Cryptomeria; species Cryptomeria japonica. The sequence continues at coordinate 384,261,936 of NC_081413.1, forward strand.
TCCTACATAATGACTATTTAATTATTTATCAAGAGTGAGAACTTTAAGGACAAGGTTGAAACAAGTTGAAAACTATATATCATGTGATCCATAAGCCACTTCATGATGTTTAAGAATGTGTCATGTGGCTCTAGAGTGTGTTTTAATTATTGATATCAAGGCTAGGAAAGTTGGATATCCCTTCATGGGCAAATATATTCATCTCAAGAGGTTGATGATGAACATTTTCCTTAGTAAAATTTTGGCCTTACATTTTCTCAAGCAATGGCTTGGCATGTTGCAAAGAAAATGAAAATGCTAAAACCCTGACCTAGTGATACTAGTGACATTTGACATGTGAATAAGCTCTTGCCTCTAATATTAATGATTCAATTCATGGTTAAAATTAAAGGATGTTAGCAAGGTTATATAATTACATTTGTAAAAATAGACATAATCCCAAGGACATGCTCAAAATATGGGGCTTTATATTGCCATAAAAATTATCATGTAAACCACGAAAAAGGTTGTCCTTTGATTCATTAATGGTGAATGTTACAAAGTTGCTCAAAATAAGGTTGGCAAAGAAAGTTCTTGTGATCATATAAGGAATTCATCCATTTGATTTCCAAAAATACTCTAGAGTACAAGCTAAGTTATATATTTACAAAACTAAGGCTAGTTAGTTTATACTTTATGTATAAAAGTAGCCATAAACTAAGCCATCAATGTGTTGACACAAGTAATGCATATATGGTGTGCATTACATGTGGAGGAGATAGTGTCAGATGTTGAATCCTTATGGTGATAATTGCTATACAATATTACGGAATGCCAAATATTATATCTCTATAATGTTGTTTGTTTGGCATAATCATGTGACATAGGTGTAAACATGTTTTTGGTTAGAGGGTAAATAGGTTTTTAAGACACCTAAAACCCAATTATAATAAAATATAAGAAAATAATTACTAACTAGAAGAAAAATAATAAATATAAAATAGAGAATCAAAAGAAATCATAGGCTCAAATACAACTTACAATAGCTTTAAGGCACCAATAACCTCTAACTCCTATCTAGAAAATTTCATGTAGATCAATGAAATCTAGTAGTTCCTTTCCCTTGATTCTTTACTTCTTTTTCTTGTTATTCATTCTTCTTGTACTAATAGGTATGAACACATGTTGAACATATATGGTGCCAAACTAGTTAAATAAAGATAAGTGCATGTGTGCCCATGTGTAGGGATGCATTATACTACCAATGATACTTTCTAAATATGTACAATGATATTTTTTATGATAATAATTCACAAATTTGTGTTAAGACTGCATGACATTGTACAAGTATGTGAGAGATATAGTGTAGCAAAACATTGTATAGAAATATGAAAGTTGATGCTTATATACGTATGCACAACAATATTAAACTTGGATCACTAAGACAAGACCACTCTATGATATTTTGAATCTCCTAAATTACTTGTTCCCCTCCTAGGTTCAATTCAAAAAACATGCATTTCAACCAATTCAATTTTGTACACATTTAATTTTTAAAATTTATGTTAAACCGAATTTAATTCAATTCCAACAAGTCATTATTTGACAACTCCTACAACAAAATTTTCAAAATATGTGTCTATCTCTTGTATAAAAAATGATCACCAAGTACCTCATTTATGTAGAGAGAATGTTAGTCATCTATCAACTTTCTAAATATATCAACATTCAAGTATATTAGATATCACTATAAGACTACAATAGGAGCCATATCCAAATTTAGTATATTTTCAAATCACTCATACTCTCATCACCCTAAACTCCTAAAAACTAGGTTGGATGCTATCTCCCTTACATCAACGTTTGCATCACATTCCAAATTTCAAGTAGTGCATTTTAAAATTTCATATTTGAAATTACCTCCCATTTAGGATGTTCCTACCATTCATCTCATGTTTTCTACCACCATTTATTTCAATTGTTGATGTGAATGCAAACAAAGTGTTTTAATTAATTGGTTTGTCATCTAGGTCCTATTCACACTATATACTTAAATTTACTTAGGATACACATGATATCTATCAATTTTAGTTTCAAAACATAAAATTAAGAAATGTATCATAATATTATTGAATCCTTTGTCTAACTTTCATCTATATAACTAAGTGTTTCTCTTGGTATTCTTAAACCATTATAATCTATACATTGCATCATTTGATAGAATACGATTATTCTTTCATATTTTATCTCTCTCATGCTTCCATTGAAGCTCCTAGATCTTGGTGGCTACATCTACAACCAAATTTTGAATAGAATAAAGTATTTTATACCAAGTGTTACATAGTATCAAATTTGTGAGATTGCTAAATTGTTAGTCTTAAGAATTAAAAAACTTGATAGAAAAACTAGATTTTGGGCGGTCCTTTGTTGTGGCTTTATATTACATATTTATTTTGGGATATGTTGGTGAAAATATGAGATTACCATTGAGTTCAAGGTATCTAGTAAATTAAATTTAGCCTTTTTATTTGTCTAAATTGGACATGTGAGGCTAGATCTACAAGGGTTTGAAGTTGGGAGGTGGTTTCCAAATCTAGACGGTAGATGCATATTTGGAACACTTTTGTTCAAATATAACATTACCATCACATCTAGAAGTCCCAATAACTTAAGGATTGACTACAAATTTTTCAAAATAAAATATTTTTATCCCATACCCTTAGAGAGTTTTTTGTAGCTACACTATAGTTTGGATTGTACAATCATAGTCTACACAAGTGTTGATGCAACAATATGGCAAGCAATGAATTTTGTTTTTTCAAAAATATTATTGAGAATAAAAAAATTGTAGAATTTTAGTTGCAAGTTGTACATGTTATTGCAAGATATACTTATTGTAAAACTATTTTACATCTTCATGTTAATATAGTCTTTAGGTAAAACCCGCTTGCTCATAATGTCTCAAATGTCTTATGCTTAGTTGGTTCTCATATGTGAAAATATTGAGGTTTCCTGTAAAGGTTAATTTACAAGAATTTGTTGTTGATAAGAACAATATGTATTTTAATATTTAGAAGGCATATTTTAGCACTTGTCAACATTTGTAAATACATTATTATTGTCAAATTAGTCAAAACCCATTTGTATCTCAATATGTGTCAATTTTGCATATTTTTTGGGAGGGAGGAAATATTCAAACAAAATTTTATTTGCATTAACTAATCATGAGGATTATGAGGAGGTGATTTTTGGTGGAAAGGTTATTTAACTTCAGTTAGTTCTATGAACAAGTTTGAGTTTCCCATGCAATGAAATCCTAAGTTTTCTTAAGTTTTATATTGGAGTTGAGAATATGAGGCTATGACGGTGGCCACGATTGTTATAGGGAAATAATTAGGGAACAAGGTTATGGATGTATTTGAAAGGGTCCAAGGATCTACCATTTCTCACCTATGAAGAAAGAATAGTACCAGGTCTATGCATTTTTTTGAAATCTTATTAGTATTTTGATGCCCTCATTAGTTTTATATGAATTTTGGCAATTATTTTACATATATCTATAGAAAGATGTATTAATGATAAACTTAAGAGTAGTCATGAGAGACAATGGCAAGAGACTATGTAGCATCCTAAATTGCAACTCATACAATTCACACCTCATGTTTGTGCTCCTCCATTAGCATGTCGTATCTCCATTCCCCTTAGGCCCATTTTGACCCCTTTTATGCCAAACTTATTGTCACTTGCATACATGGCTGAGTGTACCCCATCCTAGGGCTATGTCCCTTGTGTTTAATGGATTCCTGTCCTACTTCTGGAGGACAAGGGTGTTGTGTTGCCCCTATCTAGACCATGGTTCCATGGCACCTTGGTCCTCCATAATCAAGACCTATTTTAAATATGGGTAGACTCTCCCCCTTGATGGATTTTGGTCCCTGTGCCTCAATGTGACTGTTGGAGGTTGGTCTAATCAGTAATTTACCTAGGGAGCCCTATATAAAGACATCCTATCAATTTATTTTGAGATCCATGATCTATCCATAACATTTATGCATTTGTTATCAAGCATTATCAAGCATTCAAGGGAACATTTCATCTCACCATATCCTTCAAGCATCATTGAGAAAATTTAAATCAATATTCATGCAAGCATGTACATTTGATTATGTCTTTTATGTTCATGTCTTTGTCATGATATTACATCCAACATTTGTGATCATATGAAAAGAGCATTGCATCATTAATATTTTCATCAACTATTGCAGATCCGAGGTATATCTCCTAGTATTTACTTTAGTATTTACATTATCTAATTCAAGGTTAATTCCTAAATTGGGGTTTTACCCAAGGCTAACCCATATCCACAATCCCATTTCTTCTCTTTCTATGTGCAGGTAGTTGACTTAGGAGTTATAATATGAGGTTTTGATAGAGTTGATGATGAATAATAGGTCTAGATTTCAACAGAGAAAAAAGCGAAGGACTAGGGTGACCTACCATTCTAGTCCTATAAATTATGCCTGAGCTTTTGACAGCAAATCCATTGTGACTCCCTGATCCAAAAAAGATCCCACTTACCTATTTCTGAGTTACAGGACCAAGGTGACCTAGCATCCTAGTCTTGACAATTCAACTTAAACTTTCAGGAATAGGTTCTAATCTCATTCTTCTACTCAAATCCCTGTCTGTGGCTCTATCTAATATCTATAGTAGTATGTTATTGTTGTTTCACTCCAATTTTCCATTGCTTCATATTAAATCACATAATTCACATCCAATTTCAAATCAAAAGGGGGAGACAAACGTCCAAGTGAATCTAATTAGTATTTCAACCCTTTCCCTAATTGAATTGTGGCTAGATCTATTGGATTCATCCCCCTTTTTAATGTAATGGTCCCTTAGGTAAGATTAATGGTTTTATTATCTTAATTGGTGAAACCCCATTTTTACCACCATTAAATTTTGGTGAACCCGTTGCTCTTACATTTACATTAATTCTGATTTATGGTTTCAAATTTTATTTGTGTGCACTTTAACGTTCATATTTGCACTCATACAATTGAATTACATAAATTTAGAGGTTAAATTCATAAAAACCCTAATTTATTCTTCTAAAATTGACTTGTGGGTTGCATAATTTTTTATTTGTCTTCAAATATAATTTAGGGATTTTTAATAATGAAATTTACTAAATTTGATTAGTTTTCTATTTCACATATGACTACATTATTTCTTAGTTACATTTACCAAAATGATGGGTTGGATAATGCTTTCTTTCACTTTACATTACTTTTTTTCATCCATAGTACTCTTGCATATGAAATAATTATAATTTCAAAGATAATTCCTATGTGCAAATAATCTCTCAAAGCTTTTATCCATGTTTTATGTTGTCTTATGATGATATTCTTAGTAAATTATTTTGCATATCTAGATCACATAAAAGATTTTGTAGACAATAATAATCCTAGAGATCACATTGAAAAGGCTAATACTTGTACCTCTCCTAGGGTATCTCATGAGAATGAAGAAATAGTTAATAATCCTATAAATAATCTCTACTGAAGAGAAATAATTGAAGAGCAATATGGCACCATCTTCTTCTCATACACATACTCTAGTGCAATGGGGAAAGGTCAAAATGTTAGCGTATCAATCCCTCTAGATCCTCCCTATTCTTCTAGATCTTATCTTAATCATTAATATATCTATAATGAAGATTATGTTATGAATTTTATTCATGATCTTTCTCCTCACATGAAATTAAGAAAAGATGAAGCCTTAGATGATAAGGACCCTTGTTTTTTTCCTACTAAAGAGGAAATGAATAATGATGATAGAAAGGAGGATCTCCCTACAAAGGGTATTCCTACTTCATTTAATTCTCCCTTTGACCTTTCTATGCATCCTTATTGAAGAGGGGAAAAAACTAAAGGCCTAATGGTTTGTGTATAATCAAATAAAATGCAAAAAACTATGCATTCAAATACATAAATCAGCCATTATGCCTTCATTTCTGACTTCTTCCTCTGGTTGAGCTTGGTGAAGTAGAGTGCACCCACATACTCCAAGTTTGATTTTCTCTTTGGATAGGGGATATGTGGATTTCTCTCCACTACACAACAAGATTTGATAAGGGATATTGGCTAAGTGTGATGGATGATGGATTTTCTATGTAAAGATCTTGGCATTATGAGGATGTGATTGATGGATTGCAAGACTCAAATGTGCAACATAATATTGCATGAAAGGTGGATGAATTGTGAGGAGAGGAGACTCCAATTTATAGATTGGGGGCCAAAATGGAGGGCCGAGATTGATTTGAAATAGAGGGATAGAATTGAAAGAAGGTGGAGGAAGATTGAAATGATAGAGTGGGAGATCGAAGAGATATTCCATAAAGGCTTTTCTTGTCTCCACACCCCACAAATAAATAAGGAAGAGTTCCTCAAGTACATTGGGAAGATAAAAAGGAATATAAAATTCTTTGGAGGAAGGGAGGAGGAATTAAAAATTCCAAAATAGAAGATTGTGTGGGGAGAATAAATGGAGAAAGAAATTAAATATTTCTTGGAAAGAAGGGGCATGGGAATGTGCAAGGGTTTGACATTCCTTGGAAGATACAAGGTTGGTGCATTTAAGGTCTCGAGGGTGAGATGAGAAAGGCCATTTATGGAAAGGAGTTGACCCATTCCTAATCAAGGAATGTGCAAGTGATTAGAAGGACCAATTAGGTGTCTTAATGAGGGATTATAATGCAAGTGGGAAAGTTAGGAGGATGCGACATGAGGAGAGAGAATGAGTGGAGGAATATAAAATTGAGGAAAATGATAAGCATAATTAGAGGGTGATCAATTAGGCTAGATGATAGGATTAGAAAAGGTGATTTGTAGGAATCACATGATTAGCTTAGTTAATCAAAATTAATTAACTAATAGAGATTTAGAAGAACAATGATTGAAATGACTTTAGAAGAATAGGAAATAATTAATTTTGGAAAACTAATTATAAGGTCCATAGTGATAAGATTAATTAAATTTGAGTAAATTAATCCTAAGAGGAAAGAGATCAACACAATTAAATAAATTAATTATGTGGAAAGGCTTAATATTAATTAAATAACAATTTAATTAATTTTAGAGGTCTACATTTACACTAAAAATTCTAAAAATATTCATAATGAAATCCCTTCTCCTTCACAATTGAGAACATCTTATGAAGTTGGATATGATGTTATTTCAAAACAAGGCTACAGAGGAAAAGGACTTGGAAAATATGAACAAGGAAATAAGATCCCTATAGACTCTCCCACACAATTTACTAAAAAAGGCCTAGGATATCCTAATTCTCAAACATCTATGAAGGATGATCATAAATGATTAACAAGTATTTTGCAAGATAGCGAAGTATAACCATGCCGCACATTCCACACACAACATTTATGGAGCCTATAGCAATCAGAGCAAAGGATAACCATGCCGCACATTCCATGACACAAGCACCATGTAGAGAAGGTATGGAGACTGTTCCAGTGACCATTGGAGTATGGCCCACCGGTATGTATCCTATCCTTGACTTGGTCATTTTAGTAGAATAGCATTTATTAGGGTAATAAATGAGGGTTTGAGACTGTCAAGACACAGACATTGATCGCCCGATCTATGTCTACACTCGGGGATTTTTAGTTATGCAGATGATCCTTGTCTACATAGATGAGAAAATATTTATGCACATTGGTTTGGTGACCAACATCTCTGTCAACGGCTAAAGCGGGATAGGAAAAGAACTAGGGAACACCATTTGTGCCCTACAAAATGACACACAGGGGGCACTTTCAGCGTCTCTATTTTAGGAAATGTCATCTCTTCCCATGAGGGAGAAATAAGGAAAAGAGAGAAAATAAAGTTGACGACGAGATTTGATGAGATACCCCAAGGCTTGGGATGGGTAGAGGATTAGAAGAAAAATGCTAACATGAATGGTTGGATGGATGCAAGAGAATCTTGTGATTTTGGGATCACGGGAGCATTGGCCTCCTATCATGAAGTTGCAGAGTGAGTTGCATAGTGATGACAAGGATGTCCTATCATGGTTTGGTTTAGATTTTGTCGCTCAGTAGCCTCAGATTCAAGCTCACACTATGATGATGATGACTCTAGTGGAGCCCTGGCATAGTGAGATTTGTTCCTTCCACCTACCAACACGTGACACCAACATCACAATGCTTTATGTTTGGAAGATCTTGAAGGTTCCAATCTATAAAGTTATCCTCAATTATCGACTAGAGGGCAGGGAGTGATATCTTCAACACATATGCTAGACCAAGGACCTGCTGATGAATAGGACACATATGATCTTGGAGAGAGTGATGGAGTTGTAGCAATGCATCCCTTGATTTGCATTGTTCATTTGTGGATTGATCAACAGTAAGATGATGCCTGAACTCAATGTGAATGGATTTTCTATAGGTTGGTTATGATTTTTATATTACATGTTAGAGGATGGTACTAGTTATGCTTGGGGTGCGACAACTCTAGGACAACTGTATCATGATATGCGTATGTGTGTGTATCAGGGGTACAAGATGTTGGCAAGAGACACTGCACAAATGGTCAAGTGTTTTCATTAATTAAAACCCAAGTCATTTCTCCCATCCACATATTTTTTATTAGATCATACCAAAATTTAGATTGGTGATTTGCTTAAGTCTAGTAAGCTTTGAATGGAGCATCTGACAAAGTTTAGTATTTTGCCTAGTATTTCTTCTCAGGTTAATATTTTGTGTTGTGGATTTAAAGAAAGGTTGATGGTTGTTTGGACTACCTTATTCTATATTATTAGCCTCTGGTGATAAATGGTGTGTGAGTTAGAAGCTTCTATGTATCAGTTTTTGGTTTGACAATGCAGAATGACTGACTTGTGTAGATAATACTTATGTAGTTTAAGTGGAGCGGTTTTGGTGATTGTTTTTGATTTCTAAGATTTTTATCTAACACATGTGGTAGTGTGTGTTCAATTTTTTTGGTCCACATTTGCATTTGAGTTTGGATTTTGCCGCTAGTTTGTACATGTTTGAATAAAGTGTTAAATATTCTCGAGGCGATATGTAGCCAATATGATTTCTTATTGTGGATATATAAGAGTGATGGTTCTGATCATTTTGGATGTGTGGAAGGAATTAGTGATTGATTGTGCACAATTTTAGATGTGCAGGATAGAGATTGGTGCTCTAGATTATAGCAGAATAGTGTAACATAGTAGTGATAGATGAAGTGTAAGAAATAGGCGTATTGTTCTTAACCAAAACTATACTTTGGTATTCAAAGATGCTATTTATTAGTTCAAATGATTTGTAATCTTTGTATTTGAGTTGTAGGTAGTGAGCCTCCTTGCTTTGAGAGGTAAGCTCTAGGTAGTGTGCTTGAATGCATGTGCATTCCCTAATTGTAATATTTCTATACTTCTACAGAGTATATTTATATTGTGGGTTCATCCCCACCATGTTTTTTTCCCTTAACTAGGTTTCCACATACAAAATTTTTGGTGTTATGTTTTTGTGGTTATTTTCTTAATATTCTTGTATCTTTCCTGTGTTCATATGCATTAAGTGGTTAAAAGAATAGTTTAATAAAGTTAAAGATTGCAGAGCACTGATTCACCCCCGCTTCTCAGTGTTCCTTGATTCCAACAATTGATATTAGAGCCTGGTTCCTCAGAGGAATTTTAACAACTTGAGGAAGATCCAAGAAGGTGATTTAATGGATTCTGGTAGTCTGCAACAACAAATTCTAGTGGCACTAGATGATGTTGATCAGTCCAAAATTGAAGTCTGGGAATTGCAAGTGAATCTTAAGGATGCTGAGAATTTCATTTAGTCATTGAAAGAGAAACTCAATAAGTCTAGGGAAAAGAGAAAGGAACTCTATGATCAAATAAAGCAAAAAGAAAGAAAAAGCATGGATGATGGTCACCTGAGTCAAGTTTTGAAAGAGAAGACAAAAGAATATAACAAGCTTGCAAAAGACAATGCAGTCCTAAAACATGAGATGGAATATATAGCAATGGGGTTGACCAAGGAAATTGAGAGAAGAAAGAAGAAAGAAAAGAACCTTAATCATTCCTTGAAACATATATCTGATGAATGCTGCAAACTTGATTCTGAGATTGGCCAGTTGAAGCTTGAACTGCAACAATCCAAACACAATGAGGAAGATCTTGAAAGGAAAATTGTCATTCTAAGGGATGAACTTGTGACTACAAATGAGTTCAAGGAGAAGTTCAATATTAGCTCAGCTAAACTTGATGTGCTACTTGAAAGCCAGAGGAAGGAAGATAGTAAACAAGGTCTTGGATTTGAGAAAGGTAAAAGATTGAGATCTGATCAAAGCAATCCTAAGTCTGAAAATCAGAAGGGAAAACCTAGAAGGTCTTCAGTAAGACAACCTAATGCTCAAAATTTCAATGGTAATTGCTTTGTTTGTAATAAATTTGGTCATAAAGCTATTGAATGTAGAAGTACAATGAATCAAAATGGTCCATCTTTCTTCAATTAGTTTTTCAATTGCAACAAGTATGGCATAAATCAAGTGAATGCAGAAGTATGACAAACGACTCTTTCAATAGAAGGAATATTAGATGTTATGCATGTGGTAGGTTTGGACACATTGGTAATCAATGCAGATCGAGAGAAAATCAAGAGAATAATAGGTTTGGACAAAGAAATATGGTGTGTTACAATTGCACCAAATCCAACCACATTGCGAGATTCTGCAGAAGCAAGAATGTGAATAGGAATGGTTCGGTAGACAAGAACAAGAATGTGCAAACAAATGATAAAGGAAAAGAGAAAGTGGATGAGATCAGGAATAAAATGAAGAAGACATGGGTGAAGAAGAGAAAGACTGATGTAGGGAATGGGTCTGCATCTGAACCCGGTGTTGAAAATTCCTCTGAGAATTGATTTAAGGCTTCTGGCCGAGGAGGAGTTTTCAAGAAAATCCTATTCTCCCCTGCTAGTAGTTGGTCCCAGATTCTAGCAGATTGTTAATAGTTGCATTATGGTATTGCAGATGATTTAGAAGCATTTCTGAAAGAATTTGAGGGATTTTGAAGATTTACAGATGAATGTTTGTGAGTAGTTTGAGAAGATGGGGTTCTTGGAAGGTTTAGGGCAAACACATTTATTAAACCAAAAAGTCATATATGTGAATGATAAAAGGAAACTTAACCCTCTCATTTTCCACTTTTCATTCAAAGAGAAAGAGGTTTAGAGTGCTCTACAAATAGATTTATGAGTGATCAAATTGTGAAAGAAATTCTAATTTATATGATGTTTTGGACATGAGGAGAGTTAGTGCTCAAGGCAAGGATGATAGAATAAGAGAGTTTATCTTAATCAATCTATATCCAGTAATATCTGTGGAAGAAATGAATAAGATACTCAAGGAATCCAAAAGGGAGTTTATAAGAAAGACAAGGATAAATAAGCTTATGATTAGGCAAACTAAGAAAGTGATTAAACAGATAGAGAAGATCCTTAAGTGAGTCCTAGAAAGGAACCAATTTGATGTTATCTCAGAAGAAGCTCAAGGTGGTGGTGATTCATCTACTCTGAAAGTCCAAGATGTGCACTCTAAAGTTGAACAGGTTTTGATGGGTGGTGAAGAGTTGAAAGTGGATGCAGTTGAGGGTACTCAAAATTATTCGGATCACCCAAAAGTTGAAATAGCTATGGAGGCTGAGACTCCAAAAGCAGTAGAGAAGGTGACTGAAGAAAAGGAAGTTGAGATCAAAATATCTATTGTGGAAGCAAGAGACATTATAGGGGTAGTGAAGGAGTTCCTGGAGAAGGACAAGCATGGATTTCTTTGACTCTAAATTGGTTCAAGGGCCTATAAATTTGGCCACTCTTTCTCCTATTCAAAAGTTGTAGCTAGCGCCATTTTCTCAGGCTAAGGCAAGGGAAGAGATGCTAAAGTCTCACATTGAGGACTGTGAGCTGCTTAGACTTGCATATGATTTTTTAGAGAAGATCATGCCTACATTTGTCACAGACTCATCTAATAGTCCCTCTGATCAGTTGAAGAGCATAATCAACTCAGTAAGTACTCACTTTGTATCTTTAGATAAGTGAGAAAAAGTCGAGGTCCAGAATGACATTTGATGCAAAAAGACTTAGTAAGTTGAAGGATACGATTTCAAATGATAGGATTTTGTTAGACACTTGTGTTAAGGGTATTCAAGATACCTTATTTGAAGGAGGTAGATTCTACAAATCATGTTGATTATTGTCTAAATTTACTGAGGATACTAAGAATAAGATTAACGAGCTTGAAAAGAAATTAGCATGTATATCTTATTCTTTTGATCCTTTGACTACTTATGTAGGTAGTCAAGAAGGTCAAGTCATATATTTGTTTGACAAGATTAAGAACTTAATGCATGATAAGGACAAGGTTATTGGTAGAGTTGATGAGCTTCGAGGTCTAATTGGTCCTAAGATGGAAATAATGCTCAGTGCTTTGAATGAATCTCAAGATGCCATGGTTATCAAGAAACTGGCAAATCTTCAGATGGCAGAGATGCAAGCATATCTTTTCAATGGTCACATTTAAATTTTGGAGAATCTCAAGAAAGGTTGGGATAGTGACTTGATTCTATTGAAAAACATTTTTGCAGATATCTTTAAGTTCATGTAAGTTAGAGGAGTTTGTTTGTACATATGAAGCCTGTTTATAAGATTTTTGTACAAATTTTGGTATGCAGAACCCTACCTTTCCCATTGATGTCAAAGGGGGAGTGTAGGGTAGTGAAAAATATCATATTAATCTTAGGGAGATTTTGGAGTTTTGGGGTTTTGAGTTTTGCAGTGTGTGTTCATGTTTGGTACTAATTCTGACACAACCGTTTTTCATTGTGTTGCCATCAATGCCAAAGGGGGAGATTGTTGGAAAGAGATACTACACAACTACTCAAGTGTTGTCATTGATGGCAACCCAGGTTATTTCTCCCATCTATTTTTCTATATTAAATCATATTTGGAAATCAGATTGGTGATTTTCTTAAGTCCAACAACCGTTGAACAGAGCATCTGACAGAGTTCAGTATTTTTGCTAGTATTTCTTCTTAGGTTAATATTCTGTGTTGCAAATCTGAAGAAAGGTTGATGGATGTCTGTGTTAGCTTGATGATGATTGTAATGAATTCATCATATGTTGTCATTGATGAAACACATACACACGTATGTTTATATTGCCTACCGGTATGACTTCAAGTTGTTTATACTACAACCAGTATACTATAGGTTTATTTCTAACCGATATTTGGTGACAACTGATATATGCATGAAGATAACCACTTGGTTATACATGTATCAGCATCAACATGAAGATCCAACGGAGGCTATCTCAGAAGCATCATGGATAAGCAGTTTAACTCTAACCGGTATTAAGTGTTCCAACTAGTATTCATAGATTGTGTGATGAGTTATCACCATCGACAATATAGTGGTATTTTTGTGATGAGTTATGATCACTTGACCAGATACACTACACCTAGGAAATTGTGTTATGATTTCTTGAGGCCGACATGAAATCTAAATGTTTATTTATTGGCATCACAATTAGTAATTTTAAGGATGAGTGAAAGTGATAAGTTATGTGCAAAGGCAAAAGTGTTAAGTTACATAATATGTTGAGAAGCAGTGTTGAATATGCTTAAAAGGATCTGATCAAGCAAGTATTGTGCTACACAAACAGATCAAATAAATCCCATTATCTTCTAACAATTACAGCAGAATCAAAATCTCCTAACCAGGTAAGTTCTAACAAGCTTCATTGTTCAAATCCTCTAACAAGGTGATCCATTAGTTTGGATTCAGAAATCCTCTACTAAGGTTACTCCTAACAGGGTACTTACCTTTTATAGGGTATATCTTTTAATCAAGCTTTGGGATCTCTAACAAGATTCACTCCTAGCAGAGCACTTTATAGACCTTAACCAGTCAGTTATCTATTACTACAGATAGTTAACTTGTGAGTTCCATCTCACCATGGTTTTTACCTATTTGGGTTTTCCATGTACAAACACTTGTGTTATGGTGGATGTTTTACTTATTATGGATGTTGTTATATCATTTTCGATTGCATGCATTGTGTTTAAAAGTTTTTTTAAGTTCATCTACCAGTTAGTATTTGAAGTAGTTTTATTTTTGGTGTCACTGATTCACCCCCCCTCTCAGTGCTTTTGAAGTCCATCAATTGGTATCAGAGCCTAACTTCTTTGAAGCCTAATCTCTTAGAAGGGAGCCTTGAAACCACCATGGGGGACATGAGCTACTTTGAGAAGGCTAGAGAGCTTGAAGCTAGTATAAATGAGCTTGAAAACCTTAGAATCAAACTGAAAGCTTCACAAGTCAAAAGGAGAGAGCTAACTGAAAACTGTTGGAAATATTTGATAACAACTCTTTAGATGAAGCCAATATTGATGCTTTAGCCGAGGAAGTTGAAAAGTTAAATGGTGAGAAACTAAATCTGAGGAGAGAGTTAGAAGGTTTCACTATCCGCATGAGTCAAGAACTGGAAACCAGAAGAATAGATGAAGATCTTATCAAGGAAAGAGATCAAGAGATTGTCAAGATCAAGTGGGAAAATATCACTATGCATGAGCATTTGGTTGCAGAAAGAGAAGAAAAAGGGAATTTATAGCTTGATCTTGAACTAGCATCATCTCTGAGAGAGAACCTATCAAAACACAATGAATATCTCACTAGGAAGCTCACCAAAGCTAATGAGAAACTAGAAAAGTTCAACAAGAGTTCTACCTTGCTAGATGAACAAATGCAATCACAAAGGATGAAAGGTGATACCTCTAGACTTGGTTTTAACACATCTAAGAAAGGAAAATCATCTGGTACAAAGAGAAACACTCTTAAGAACAAATCTACTCCTAAGGTCAAGAAACCTACCGATAAGAAGGTCTTTAAACCTGTTTGTTTTGTTTGCCATAAACCTAGTCAAACTGCAAATGTTTGTAGAGACAAACCTAATGGAAATGCAAGCTACAATACTAATGCTAGGTATGTGTCCAAGAAATTTGAAGGTCATTGCTTCACATGTAAAATGTATGGAAATAGATCATTTGAGTGCAGATATGAAGAAAATAATCCTGTATCACATATGCATCCAAGACCAAATGGCAACTAGATGAGGAATTTTGACAACCGGGTCAATATGAACTAGAAAAAGACCCTATGATAACCGGTTTAGTCCATTTGAGATGGAAAAGGTAACAAATGTCATATGCACCATCTGTAACAACTTTGGTTATGTGGCTATGAATTGCAAAAGAAGAACTGGAAGAGGTAATGCAAGACCTTGGAAATCAACTGGTATGGCCTGCTATCACTGTAACAAACCGGGACACTTGGCAAAATTCTCTAGATCCAGGAAGAGCAAACCAGTCAACCCTTCTGAAGATCAAAAAAGAAAGCAGAAGCTCAATATTGAAGAAACAAGAGAAGAAATGAATTGAACTTGGAAGAACAAGAGTGATTATTCACCCGGAGAACAAGCTATTCCTTCACCCAATGAAGAGAATCCTATACTGGTGAATTAATCCTTTTCATATGGCTAAGGGGAGCATAACGGCAAATCCACCTCCGGACCCCTTGAAGTAAATATGTGGTAAGAGAATTTGAAAGCATGAAATTTTGATAACTTTTTGTCATTTAGTTATTAACCAGTTTTTCCTTAAGCGGTGTAATTAGGGTTTGTAAGCCTAACAGGAGAGCATTTATTGTAGTATGTAAAAAGGATAAAAGCGAGTTTTCACTTTGTTATTTTTACCCTAATGCATTCAAGAAATAGATTGTGAGCATTTGTAGAGCTAAGTAAAGATTATTAGCTCATTTCAGTCGAAGTTGCATTGAGATTTGAGTAATCAAGCTAATTTGAAGGTTGGAGAAGACAAAACTAGTGTGTACTTGGGCATACAATCGGTAAATGAGGCAGCGCATGAAATAAGGTATTTCATGATAATCTTGCTTCGTAATCTAGTTTATCGGGAATGACATCATCTTCTAAGACAATAGGGAAATTGATGATCACATCAAAACCTATGGAAGTTGTAAAAGCAAAAAATATTGTGTCTTCTAATGCTTTGTCACAAGTCCCTAGTGGTGTCGTAGTAAAAGGAGATTTGTCTAACTACATTGACTGCAAAATTGAGGATTTACAGTCGCTGTCAATATATTCTTAGTTGAAATCACTTTGTGATAAAAATGGGAAAATTCAAACAGAGTATATTAGGGTTTTCAAGAAAAGTTTTCATAACGCGGCTTACTTCCTTGAAGATTTTGGAGAAGAGCATATCCAAATTATCTTGAGTAGAGTTCATGGGGAGAGAATGTACTTAGAGAGGACTCATACAATAAACAAGGAAGCCATTCAGGTTGTAACTGGTTTTCACTCAACTGGTGAAGTACCTCAGTTGAGACATATTTTAAAAGATACAATAAATACCCTAACCGGTTCAACCTATGATGCCCGTGCCTTCTTTGTTAACAACATCAGGGATCCAATGGTAAAGTTGGTAGCTATGGTTATAGGCTACCAGGTATTCTAATCTAGCAGAATGAATAGTGTTCCATCAATAGTAGTACATACTGCTTACAAGATGATAACTGAAAATGCAGATTATGACCTCTGTGAGGCCATAAGGAGACAATGGTTTTTAAATCTATAATCTATCAATGACAACAACCTAAAGTTTAAATATGGACAGATATTGATCAGGCTATTGTTTTATTTTCAGAATTTCCTACTAGGAATTGGAGATCTTGAATGGTCTAAGGATCTATCAGTATCCGCCCATATCAAGAACAACATCAAGGCTATAAGGAATACTTTATCTACCGCTATGAACAAATACTTCAATGAATTTTAGAAGAAGATGAGCATGAGAGTAAGATATCCTGAGGATGTGGTAAAACAAATTTTCCAAAGACATTGTTTTTACAGTTACTACTGATTTTTGTTTGATGGAGGTAATTGAGCCTAGAGAGGAAGAAATGGAAGATATGAGTTATGAGGTTAACTATGACTTGTTGATTGGCTATGCCAATAACCTGTTGGCATCTCCAGTAGATAAAAAGAAGGCAAAATTGAGTTCAGTGAAAGAAAAGACTACACAAGCTGAAACAAGTATTGTTTCGACCACAAGCTGTAAAGATAAGAAAAAGAAAGTTGAGGATGCACCTCCAGTAATGAAAAGTAATAGAATGACACGGAGTGTCCAAAACAAAAAGGAACCGGAACCTAAGGTGTATATGAAAAAGGAGACAAAGAAAAGAGGTTGGAAGTTAATTCTTCAAGAAGAATCTGAAGGAACTGACATTGAAGAAGAACTCAAGAAGATGAAAGCTACCGGTAGAGTAGCAAAGTCAGTGAAAAATGTGCCAAAGGCAACTGTGCCTATTGATATCTCAACTTTCAAGCCTGAAACCCACTTTTAGAGAGCAATGAAGACATTAGGGAGAAAAAGATTTGACAATGTTAAAGAATATTTTGATTCCTTCATAGAAGATGAGAAGGAGTAAGTCATTCAACAAGTAATCAATCATTTGTCTCATTACAATAGATTACCACATGATCTTGAAAAGGATATCTCTAATTCTTTGTACACTATTCTTTTGAACAAATGGGAGGAAGCTATAAAGGAGGAAAAAGAAATTATATATGAGATATTTGTACAATATTTTTCCTAAATTATCCAAGGATGAAATAATTGCTTTAGTTGATCAATACAAAATTCAATTCTCTTTCAAAGCAAGAAGATTGAAGCTACCTAGTGGAAAGAGGCAAATTATTGAGACTGAAACTCACTAGATAGCCTATAGCATCCAACAAAATGGAAGAGCTCATACATTCTTCTTAGAATGAACAAGATGATGATGATATACCTGAAATGGATAAAGATGTGTAAGCTAATGAGAGGAAGGATGACACTCTTATCCATGATGTTGATGATATTTAGGATACAAATGATCTAGCCAAGGACATCATTGCACCTGATATGGAGCCACTAGTGATCACTAAGTTACAGGTTAATTCAGTTGAGGAACCGACAACTCAACAAGAAGTGGATATTCCACCAGAAAAAGGACAACCTAAGAAACCCCAATCCCCACTGGTTTCACATGATATTCAAAAGGAATCTGATACAAACATTGGTACTCAGTCATCTAAGAAAGAAATAAAGAAAGAAAAATAAAAAGCAATTGTTAAGGTAACATCTTCTGAACCGGCAAAACAATTAGTCTTACAATAGAATGATGAAGATGAAGATGACTCATTAGGCAATTTAGGGCTTATAAATGTTGATAATATGAGTGCATCTGAAAGGATGAAGATTGCAAATGTCATGCAATCTAGAGAACACAAGAAAAGACTTAAGGAACAAAGGATAGAAGCAGAAACCATAAAGAAAGCAATAGATATTCTGACAAATTTGCTATAGGGCACCTAAAAACACCCATTAGCAAACTTGGTCAATTAGTTGCTGATGCATCTGACCAAATTACATCCTTTCAAGAAGCAGCCCAGACATATGTTGATAAGAGTTATAGGAAGAAGCAAGGTGAACAACTTATGAAGGAGATTGATACTGGGAAACTGGCTCTATCACTTAATAAAGATTTATTAAGGCAAGCTATTCAAACAGACGAGAAGTATCTTGCATCTACTTCTAATATTTCATTCTTTTTTACTGATATCAATAGCAGGCATATTGAAACTGAGCAGGAACTAGAGAAGATATGCAATACATATGTGCCACTTCAAGACTCTATTTTTGCTTTTAGCAAATCTGTGGATGATTTGTACAATAGGTTAAACACCTATGATCTTGAGAAAGAAAAAAGACTCCGGTCATTAAAGGAACTGAAGAGTCAATTCACATCACAAGTGGACATCCTACAAAGAGCCTACACGCATGCAGAAGCTATTTTAGCTACCCCAGAAACTTGTTCACTGGATTCGATGGAGGAATTTCATAATCAGATCATGTCTACACTTGAGTTCACTGAGAATTTGTTGGAAATATGGGAGCATGTTTTATCTCAGTTGAAGAGGAATTTTAGTACAATTTTTTTGAGGATTGCTAATGCCTGAATCTTGATTGAGTTTTTCAAATTGTTGAATATGGTGAACACTTTGATAAAATTTTTCTATATATATATATGTATATATTTTGCTTTTTCAATTTGGCGTTGTTGTTAAACGGGGAGTAGAAATATGTATGTGTGTTTTTGAAAATTTTTGTATGTTGTATGCAGTAATGGGGAGTATGTGTATATGTGTATAATTTTTTTTTGTAAGAACCACTTAGCAATATTGTTGTAAAATTTTCTAAGTGTTGCCATCAATGCCAAAGGGGGAGATTGTTGGCTTGATGATGATTGTAATGAATTCATCAAATGTTGTCATTGATGAAACACATACACACACATATGTTTATATTGTCTACTGGTATGAATTCAAGTTGTTTATACTACAATCAGTATACTATAGGTTTATTTCAAACTGGTATTTGGTGACAACCGATATATGAATGAAGATAACCACTTGGTTATACATGTCTCAACATCAACATGAAGATCGAGCGGAGACTATCTCAGAAGCATCACGAACAAGAGGTTTAACTCTAACCAGTATTAAGTGTTCCAACCAATATTCGTAGATTATTTGATGAGTTATCACCACCGACAGTTTGGCAGTATTTTTGTGATGAGTTATGATAACTTGACCAAATACACTGCACCTAGGAAATTGTGTTATGATTTCTTGAGGCCGACATGAAATCTAAATGTCTATTTATTGACATCACAATTAGTTATTTTAAGGATGAGCAAAAGTGGTATGTTATGTGCAAAGGCAAAAGTGTTAAGTTGTAGAATATGTTGAAAAGTAGTGTTGAATATGCTTAAAAGGATCTGATCAAGCAAGTATTGTGCTACATAGATAGATCAAACAAATCCTGTTGTCTTCTAAAAATTACAGCAGAATCAAAATCCCCTAACCGAGTAAGCTTTAACAAGATTCATTGTTCAAATCCTCTAATAGGGTGATCCATTAGTTTGGATTTAGAAATCCTCTACTGAGGTTACTCCTAACATGGTACTACCTTTTACAGGGTATAGCTTTTAATCAAGCTTTGGGATCTCTAACAAGATTCGCTCCTAGTAGAGGACTTTGTAGATCCCCTCTCAGTTATTTTCAAGTCCATCAGTCTGAACTACCTTATTCTAGAGTTTTAGCCTCACGTGATATTTGGTGTGTGAGTTAGAGGCTTCTATGTACTAGTTTTTGGTTTGACAGTGCAAAATGGCAGACTTATGTAGATAATCCTTATGTGGTTTAAGTGGAGCTGTTTTGGTGATTGTTTTTGAATTCAAGGATATTTAGCCAACATATGTGGTAGCGTGTGTTTGAGTATTTTGGTTTTCATTTGCATTTGAGTTTGGATTTTGCAACTAGTTTGTACACATTTGAATAAAGTGTTAAATGTTCTTGAGCCGACATGTAGTTGATATGATTTCTTGTTGCAGATATACAAGTGCGATGATTTTGATTATTTTGGATGTGTAGAAGGCATTAGTGATCAATTGGGCATAGTTTGATGTGCAAAAGATAGAGTTTGGTGCTTCAAATTATAGTAGAACGGTGTAACATAGAAGTGAGAGATGAAGTGTAAGAAATAGGTGTATTGTGCTTAACCAAAACTGTACTTTGGCATTCAGAGATGCTATTTATCAATTCAAACAATTTGTTATATTTGTATTTGAGTTGTAGATAGTGAGCCTCTCTCTTTTGAGAAGTGAGCTCTAGGTAGTATGCCTGAATGCATGTACATTCCCTAATTGGAATATTTGTAGAGTATATTTATATTGTGGGTTCATCCCCACCATGGTTTTCCCCTTAAACGGGTTTCAACGTACAATTTTTTTAGTGTTATGGTGTTGTGGTTATTTTCTTTATGTTCTTGTATCTTTCCTTTGTTCATATGAATTAAGTGGTTAAAAGAAAAACTTTTAATAAAGTTAAAGATTGTTGAACATTGATTCACCGCCCCTCTCAGTGTTCCTTAATTCCAACATAAGAACCTCGGGACAGGTGTTACACTCCATCTATGGGCTTGGGAGCACATTGCAGTCACTCAACCACTTGGAGTACATGAACAAAGGTGTTGGAATCCCTATGTTGATAGGTATGGGGGATTGCTCTATTACACTAGAGTAAGAGCTATGTAGTTTTGGTATTGCATCACTGATGAGATGATGAACTTTACATGGTGACCATTCAAGGATTGTGTGTGGTGGAGTTGAAATGTTTTGCTTGAGTTTGCTTAGAGTTAGTGCTAGTTGTTTTCTGGATGGTGCATATCATTGATTAGTATCTACAACATAGGGTTATGAGTCAGTTTGGGATCCAATAGGATATAGTAAGGGAGGAGCGGGTGCATCCTTGTATTACTCAAGAGGCGGCTACCTTGGGAAACACTATTGAGACTTTTGAGGTCAGGCTTAGTTGGATAGGTATTCAAATAATACCCTAGGATGAGCGGCGAGATGTGGTTGATACAGGATGTACAAGAGCATATTCCACATGGTGGGAGGAACACATGCCAATGAAAATAACTATAGTAGGGGTATTAGAGGATGGAAAGGTTGCACCATTAGTCAATGAGGTGGTGGGAGGAGATGCATCTATGGAGCGAGAGAGGTAGTGGCAGTTGGGGGAGCAAGGATGATTCAATGGGTACCTAGGAGGAGGTTGGGCACAACTTCAGGTACATGAACCGACATAGGTACCAACACAAGTACATGGAGGGGATGGATAAGGACAAGATTAGGTAGGATAGGCTCCCATGGTACAACCATAGGTATAGGTACCAACACAGGTGCCAACATAGGGAGGACAAGCTAGACAAGATTCACAAGGATAAGATCTACAGGCCATTTTGGAGTGAGACACTGAGAGAGCCCATGTGAGGAGCCTAGAGGATGAGTTATCTATGGAGAGAGTGAGGGTGGAACAAGAGTGTGTTTGAATAGACAACGTGCAGGGGGAGTTGGACCGGTTGAGGAGGGAGGGAGATACCGTATGGCTGGATCTCAAGGTAGATATAGTTGAGAGAGATAGTTACAGGACAGAGGAAAAGACCACCTCAAAGATGCTAGAGGTGGCTCAGGGGGGAGACATCATGCAAGAGATAGAGAGGATAGACATAGAGATTCAAGTATTGAGGGCTCGATTGGATTGGGCAATGGTAGACGTTACTCGCCTCTATGGGAAGAGGGATGTTGCTTGACAATTGCTTATTTTGGGGGGTTGGGGCTAGTTCTCATAGAGATTACAAGTAGCCAAAATCATATAGAGAGGATGGCCATAGAGATTCAGTATTACAAGGATCTCTACCATCAAGTATTTTTAGTAGGTCAGAGAGCAACATTGTATATAGAGAGCACCTGATCTCATAGAGCTTAGAGCCAATAGTCGGGCATATCAGTTAGGATGAGGGCACCATAGGCACCATCAATAGGACCATAGATATGTTGGGCTGATCTAGGTGCAAGGGATAGGGAGAGTATCAGTTAGTTCCCATTTTGTGTGACATTTTGACTCTTCAAAGAGATTCTCATTGTGTCATGATCAAAAACATATTTTGACTTGTCCTTTTTGGTGGCAATTCATTTTGGTATAGTTTATTTATGGATATTATTATTATGGACTTTGATCTATGTGATGATGATTGGTTATGATGGATGCTTATGATTTATGATAATTATGATGATGATTTGATGTGCTTGTGATGCAAGATGGATGTATACATATGTTTATGAATTTGTATGTGATATGTTTCTAACATACTATTGATGTAGGATGGGTGTATTTGTGATGCCTATGTAGTGTGTGTGATTTTGATGCTACGATGCTTTTTATTTTGTGATGAGGATGTCTAACCTATGGTGTATGCAATATGCAATATGGATAATGCACATTATGTTGATATGATGGATTAATGTATGATGTATATTCTATGGATGCAATGTGATTATCATGATGTGAAATGAAATGATAATGATTATGCTATGGGACTATAATGATATGTAAAATGATTATGGCTATTTAATGAACTAAAATATGTTGTAATTGATTTGTAATGAACCCTGATGAATGGAAATGCATTTTAATGCAAATCAAACCTAAATGAGATGTAAATATATACTATAAATAATAATCCTAATATGTAAAATGATTTCATGTAAATGAACCCTATGTATAGATGACATGTAATGAATCCTACTACAAAAGAATATAATTTATCATGCAATATGCAACTATATGACAATGCATTTTAAAAATGAATCTAATAATAAATGCAACAATATGCTAATAAAATGAATGTAATGCAAAATGAATGTGCAAGTGAACATGCAATGGATATGGTTATGCTGAATGGAAATGGACAATTTTTTGTAATGAGCCAATCACAATTCAATGAACAAGATTGGATAGAAGAACAAATGAAAAGAAGGAGAAAGGGGGGGATAAACCAGAGTCTCCAAGATGAATGGATGAAATGAGTGAAATGAGATGGGTGAAGTGAGTGAATGATATTTCTTGTTGTGTAGATGTGGAGAGAAAACCTAGTTTTAATATTTCCAAGGATTATCTACACCACTAATTATAGGAATTAGGATGTTGTAAATATCCAAGGTATGGACTAGACTCTTAGATAATAGGCATCTCAATGCACACAAGTTTGCAAACACCATGATGGTGTAAGTGCAAGATAGAAGGATCATACAAGATAAACCATCAAACATGCCATACCAAAAAAGATACAACAATATACACCAACCCAAGACATATAAAGATATAGAATGATCAAGGTAGCCCTAGATAGGAGTAGTCCTAGGACACAAAATGAAAATTTGAATGAATAGACCAATCATGCAAATGACATACACACGGCCAACTAACATCACTTATGTAATGCCCCGCCAGAAACCCTAAAGAAAAGCAACACAACTAGGCAACTAAAGAGTGAAATATATTTTTTTTAAAGATAAGTGCATTAATTATAACAATTGCACATTTAATAACACAACGAAAGTCTAACACATGATTTCCTAAGGGTTACCAACGAAGATTAATTCATAGATTATATTAACACCATGGTTAATCCAATTGTTCATCTTGCTGGGGAGTTGTCATACATAGTTTGACATTCACCTAGAAGCTCTGGTGTTTATTCATTGAAGATTTTATAAGTTTTGTTTTCCCCATCCGAGTCACACCAACAGATTGGTGACTCTGCTGGGGAGTTAAATTGAAGTTATTGGTAAAATATAATCTAGAATCTCTGGTGATAGATTATTGAATTAGTAACCAGTTGAGAGTTCCCCATCCGAGTCCCACAACCAACAGATTGGTGACTCTGTTGGGGAGTGGTCATAGAAGGACTATTCAGAGTTTCTGGTGTGTTGTATCAGACTCTACTAGAGGAGAGATCCCAGAAGATCAGATAAGTTAGGAGCAAGTTTTTCCTCAAATTTGAGGTGGCGACTCTATTCAACAAAATATTTGAGTAAGTGACTCTACTAAGGGAGACAATCCAGAAGGAAATGAAAAATTTATTTTTAGTTGAAATTAATTCATGATGTATCAAATTGGATAACCATTTCAAAGAAAACCATTTATTCCAGATGGCATCAAGCCATTGGATCTTAGAGGATTTCAATGTGTCCCTACTAAGTGCATACTCCCTAAACTTTCACCACTGGTACCAAAGTTTCATGGAGAATGGGATGAATCAGCGATTGATCATTTAAATGCATTTTACACATTTGTAAAAGATTATGAAATCGATGCAGAGGATCTAGTGATGAAGCTCTTCATCAGGACATTATGGGGTTATGCGAGAGAAGCTTATGAATCATTACCTACACAGAGTATTTCATCAATGAGGGAATTTGAGCAATGGTTCTTATATGAGTTTCATTTTGCAGATGATGAAGAAGATGACATTTACTATAAAGAGGACCAGGAACAGATTTGCAATATGCAAGAAGAATCATGCATATCCCCTTTGGATGCCTTATTTGATTTAGAAAGATACGAGGGTGAATCTATAGTGGGATTGCTCACTAGGATGATAAACATTTATGTAAAAATACCCATAGATAGCATGCCTTCATTTTCAAACAAAATGGATGAATTAGGGATATCTCATGATCCTGAATTAAAGCGTATATTTAAATCTTTAGAAAGACATGGTATTATTTAGACCCCACATGAGGTAGAAAATATAGGTTTAAAAAAGGAAGAGGGCATGTGTGTAGCTAAATGCAAAGGGGAGGAAGAACCATCTCTGAGTACAGAAGAAATTTCTTATCTATTAGAAAAGGAATATGAAAGGTATGTTCAGAAAAATGGTCCAATTTTTTTTCAAATAAAGCAAAGTAATGGATTAGGGCACATTCAGGGTGTGTTTGATGAAGTAAAATATGATTCCCAGGGAGATAATATATCAGAGGAAAAGATCAGTGAAGATAGTTTTCTTGTGGACAAAACAAATGATGATTCTCAGAATAATGAGAAATACATACATAATGATGAGTGTAATAAGGAGTATGTGCTTGAAAATCCTTTTGAATTTTTTTTAAATCCTCAGTATCATGAGACTTCACATGAATGTGAGGAAATAATCTCTAAATGTGAATATTTTTTTAGTCCCTCTTGTGAAATAAACATTTACCATCTAGGATGTGAAGATGAAATGGATTTACATTTGGTATACAGATTTGAAGAAGCTTCAGCAAAGCACAATGATGAAGATTTTCAGGAAGATACTTTCAGTAAAGGTATGTATTGTGATTTGCCACATGATTTCTTACATATTGAAGCATGGGAAGATTCCCAAGGAGATAGGAAGGATTTTCCTATGTTCTTAAATAAATCAGTTAAAGAAAATACAGAAAAGGTTGTGTTCGGAAATAATTTTAATTTTTCAACAACACTATATAGTGAAACTATGGGAGAAAAGGAAATAATGTCTCTGCATAACATTGTTGAAAGGGACATGTGCCCTAAGTCTTTATGTGAAAAGGGTAAGTTATTTCCAAAACACAAGGAAAAAGAAAATGTGTTTAAAGATGATATAATTTTTTTATCAAGTTTACATTATAGTAAAATCATATGTGATGGGTGCCCTAATTTACTATTTGAGGAAAATAAGATATTTTTCAAAAATGAGGATACCGTAAAAATGAACTATATGGAACGTAATCCCAAAGGAATAAAAAGTTTTAAAAATTGCAACATAGGTTGTGTTAATCCTAATTTAGACATTTCATTGGGAGGCACAAATACTTTGCAAGAAAAAGGAAAGGAAAATTTTTTACCAAGTATTTTCCCTCAAGTGAATGTTGCAGAATATAAAAATGGGAATTTTGAATGGTGTTTTGAAACTCATATGCAAATGAAATTCACATATGACAAAAGAGATTTCAAAAATTTTCAGGAAGAAAAGGAATATAAGAATAAGGGTAAAATACTATCGAGATATAATTTATTTCAATTAAGGTTGATACAAGAGGATGAAAGAGATTATGTGTATCACATTTTAACCCAAATAACAAGGAAGTTAATTAAATATATTGGGAAAAAGTTTTATAGTAGGAAAAGAAACAATATATCAAGCAGTGGGAGTGGTAAAGCAAATAGTGTTTTCAGAAGGTGCATATTACTGCATGACCAAAATCAAGTATTTGACAGAGGAAAGGGAATATCGTCATTTGTGGGGGCCTCGGGCCACCCAATTTTATTCAAAGGAACCTAAAAAAGGGGTGCTATACGTCCCCAGAAAGAGCCACTGTAGGACCCTTAAAAATTAAAATTTTAAGGTTCCAGATTCATACTAGGAAACAAATCTCTCTCTGCAATTATTTAGAGCAAGTATCTATTCCACTCCGAGTTCCCTGCAACTTACTTTGATGCATGAACAAGGTGGTGGATTTCTAGGTATGTATATGGTTGCAAATACGGAATCAAGCCAGGTACGCCTTTTTGAACCATAACTTCTTCTCATCTGAACTCAGTTATGTCAAATTAATTATTCCTCTATATTTTATGTATATATGAGGACCCATGTTTCAAATTTTGAATTCATACGATATCGTTTGATATGTTTTATGAGGCTAATCTAAATACAATTTCTTCAAATTTGCAATATACAATTTCAAAATTTTGTCAAAATGATTATAGTAGAATACTAATAAATTTCCTTTTGCAAGAGTATCACGCTGAATGAATTATGAAAGCCATTTTATTTATATTTTATAATTATTTTTCTTGAGTATAATATTAATTAGGAAGTGTTTAATTTTGAATATTATATTTTTCTTCCAATTAATATTATAGTATTTAAATTATTTGTGTTACATGAAATTATATGATGCTTTTAAAACTAATACAATTTTTGAGCTTGTATAATGTGAAGGATTATTACAAAAAAGAAATAAAAGATTTTACGTTTGAGCAAATCAAATGATCAAATACTTTATAGTTGGTAGAAGGAAGTAAAAAGTTTTTATCTCAAAAGGTGAAATATTAAATCATTTTTTTAAATAAATGATTGGGATACATTGGGGCCCAATGAGTAAAAGCCAGGCAGTTGAGAGCCCTCCCGATCCCCGATAGGGCGGCCTGGCCATTGTTGTAGAACGGGTTGACAATGAACAATATATTCATTAATAAAAAACATATGCATGTTTCCTTAATAACCTACTGAGTGCTCAAGCTAAAGTATTATAAATACATAATATTGTGAGATTTTACAGCACCTAGCAAGAAAATGATTGGGGTGATGACAAGCAGAACTGTTAAGTATATGCGATCTTCATACATAATCAAGTAAGCTCAGCAAATATTAGAGAAGCGGAGAGGCTATGATGAGAAGTATCACCAACAACAACAAAAGTTCATTCACGTTTTTGAAATTCAGGCATTTTTGGGGCTTGAATATGAGTTTTAAATGGTGATTTTTGTCTCTCAACAGAGGCCCAAACCATCCACCCTACCTTGAAGGCCATTTTTACAAGATTTTTGATATTTTTGGAGTGCCGGTAAGCTCAAAAATGACCCAGATTTGAAAGTGACGGCCTGCAACATTTCAGTAAAAAATATATATTGTTTTATCCCTAACAAAATGATTTCTGATTTGTTAGTATATCTTACTATATTTCTTTTTTTTGTGTAGCATGTTACACATGGGAAAAATTAAATTTCTAGGCACATTAAGGTGCAGGGAGTATATCTTAAGCAAGTATATTTTTTATTTACAATAAGATTACATTCTCCATATAAATGATTTTAAAATAGAATATATTTTTACAAAAGGGCAGGGAGAGGGAGTTGAACACTCAACCTCTCAACCCAACCTTTCTAACTACCCATACCTACCCTCCCCTTTTACCAATTGCTATATTGTATTATTTGAAAATGTTTATTAGGGTAAATTACTATGGATAATAATTTGCAAATATTTCCATAAGATTTTAAATTATTAAAGTAATCTTGAAATGTGGAAATGCATTTTGAAATATGTGATTTAAATAAATTATTTTTACCCAAAAACATTGGTAAAATATATATTAGGGTAAAATGTCATTTCACATAACATAAATGGATCTTATTTTGAAAGGTGTGAAATGTTTCAAATCACAAGTGGAGATAATAAAAAACATTTGTTTATTTAAGTGGATTTTTAATCTTTTCATATGCATATTATTCAAAATCTATTCTTATTGCAAGAGGGGAATATTTACCAAGGTAATGTATTTTTATCAAGCGGAGGTAGGTATGTTTTAATCATTTGCTTTTGATTTATTATTTTAAAGGTAAAATTAATTTCAAGAGGTTATTATGGCAAATTCTTTGTTACTTTGGAAATTATTCAAGTGAAAGTAAAAACACTCTCAAATCTTTAATATCCTTATTTGAATGTTTACTCAAGAAGTTTCCATTTACTTTTGGAGTTTTATGTTAATATCATATTTTATTAGAAATATTTTACCCTAATTGTGTGCAAAGATCATATGTCTCTTTAGAGGGAAAATATTTTTATCTGCATGGGGAAAATATTATCAATGATTTAATTAAATGTATCCCTATGAAATAGGAACATATGACCTATCAAGCTAGTTGATTTTTTTTTATTTTTTTTTGTTTTGTGCAGGATACTATAGGCAAAAAATATATTTCTTGGGTGCATATTAACAAGAAGTATTCCTTACTCAAGAAATTTAATTTAATGTTTTGATATTATAATTTGATGATTTTAAGGAGCACCTTGGTAAAAGAAATTTTACAACATTTGATATGATAATAATAGTTTTCAATATTATCTTTTGAAATTAGCTTTTGACAGGTTATAAAGGGATATATTTTATCACAAAGGAAGTTATATTTTATAAGTTCTTTTACCATGGTTAAATTTTTAATTTGATGACCTAATAAATTTTAGCATTTTGATATTATCATTTGATCATTTATATTTTTCACCTTAAGTGAATAAAATGGAACATGTATATATTAGGGTTGATTTTATGCAAGATCAAAACATGATTATTATTATTTTAGAGAAAATGTATTTTTACCATAAGTAAAATGATGAAAAACATTTATTTATTTAAGTGATCCTTCTATATGCATTTTATTTTCCCTAAGTTTATAAATTGAATATATTTATTAGGGTAAATTATTTAAATCATATAGTTAATGGTTTGATTGGTTTTTTGCAAGTATATGTTCTATATGATAAAATATGTGAAAAAGAATTGAATTTGCCCTTGAAGGATGAAAAGGTATTGCAAAGTTGGAATATTTATCCATGGTGACCATTTTCCAAGGGAAGTATTATTATAAAGTATTTTACCTTCTGTTATTATTTGGAAATATTTTTAAAGTCCCAAGTATAAAAATCACTTTGTAAAATATCCTCTTGATGATATACTTTGATTAAGGAGGATTGATCTTGCATTAGGAAAGGGATTATTAATCTTTCATAAGCAAAACCTAATTGAGAGTAATTAATTTTTTAAACCAATGAATTTGATTGGTTTAGTTTGTGTGCAGGATATTTTATCAAAGTTTGGTGACGAGGAATATCAAGGAGTTCAAGAGCGGAAGTGGAATTTTATCAAAGTGAAAGATTATAAAGAACATTATTAAAGCTTTATTTAGTGTGTATTTTAGGGATTCAAATATAATTATCTTGTAAACAAAAGGGTGTGTCCTTTGGAAAAACAATTGTCTGTAACTCCCTCCTGTATACGAAAGGGTGTGTCCTTTCACATATGTCTTTTGGATTAGGTATTTATAGGGAGTCTTTTTCAATTAAAAAAAGGTGATCCAGAACAATTCACAATCTGTCAGGCTGCCAGTAGGGGCTATGGGATGTCTGTATTGGAGAAGTCTGTAGGAATGGAAGTATCATTTTGAGAAATCACTGTGTAATGGAGTATCTATAAGTGTAGCTATTGTATGCATTCACTCTTCAAAAATTAATATACAAGATTCGTTGTTTCAATTCTAGAATTCGTGTATACTTTTGTGTTGATGAATTTCATTTTGTCCTCTTGATAAATCTGATAAAGGGTTTAATACAGTGTGCCACCACAAGCTGTTATAATTGAATATAAGATTGGCTTCTTCATGTTCTTATATCACTTAATGGAACCTCTGTATTGATAGTCTTATGTTACAAGTTGCCTGAAAACTGTCTCAAGAGTTTAATTGAATTATTTGTCCACAAAGTATCATGCATATTTCTGGATAGAGGCACTGGTCTATTATTTATTTCTGAGATTTTGATTTGTATGCATAAGGTCCTTACAGAGAAACATTCTTCCATATCCTATTTGAACTAATCCTTGCAGATTTCATTCAAGTCCTGAAAGCGTTTCATTTTCAATATACAATATCTTTAACATACACTTTTATTCATATTCAGTTTTTAGTTTTCAAAGTATTCAGCTAAAGCACATGATATAGAATAGCTGCAGAACACTAATTTGTTAGTTGTGTAAACTTTCTTAGAGGCTTAAATCCATATTTAAATAACTCTTTTGTGCTTGAGAGGTAAGGGTACACTCGCCTAGGTCTTGTGGAGCCTGAAGTGTAGAGGGATTTGGTCTTCGACCATCCCTGTTCGTTGCCCAAGGCTGATTGGATTTCCTAAGGAGTTGGCAAGTTTTTGGGTTTTTCAATCTGCGGTTTTGGGCACCAACACATCTAATTAGGAAAATTAAATGCTTAAACTAAAAACATACTCATATATCTAATTTCTATAATGAAAGAATCAAAGTATTCCAATGCATTTATTTTCCATAGATCATTTATACAAAAGATTAAAGCAACTGAATTAACATACATTCTATTGGTATAATATTACAATATCCATAAATACATGGCTTCCAAAAATACCATGGAATACAAAATTTATAATGCCAAGGTTACAGAAATGTTTGATACAATGACCATAAGGTCTCAACTGAATAATGATCATGAACATAAGCTGGTACAAGAGTCATGATCCAAGGAACACCAGCGAAGTTGATCCTCACATGAAGGTATGAACACAGATATCCGATGGGAAGTGGCACTACCACCTGACCATGTGATCCCAAAGTGGAACCACCCCACCGTGCTGGGAGATAGCAGAAGACCCTCAAGCAAGCGAAACAAGACAAGTACAACAGGATAACATGACTCCACAAATCCCATGTAACTCAACTCATAAACACTAGTGACTCTAAGGAGAGAGTGTCATTGCATGGCTTGAGGTGGTTACCCTAGGTAGGCCTCCATAGGTCCTGGCCCCCATCCTAGGTTATCCTGGTAACCTCTCTCGAACCCCTGGCTCCATCTAAGCATCATGCAGACCCTACCAATCCTTTCGTGAAGACAAGGTGGTAGGTTTGCCATTCCAGGCCTTCTCACCACATCCTGAGCCTATACAAGCACTCAACCATGTGCGAGGCACATTATCTTAGTTTAATATTTTAGCTACCCACCCCCTAATCAATTATTAGGTTATCACTTCTTAACTGACTTTCGAGGGGTTATCCTGCCATCTTCTTTGAGCGCGACCCCCGCTCGAAAGCCACTCTCTCTCATGGGACACTAATAGGAATGGTCTCTCTATGATAACTCTATGGTAAAACTGACAGCCATAACTAATCCTGACAGATTTACAGGTGAAGGATACACAATCATTAACCCAGGATTGACCATTTAGAAATATAACACACCATGGCTCACATAAATAGGGTTATACAATGACACCTGACTAAGGTATAAAAACAACCTTTATAACAAGACAATAACTCAAATCAGATTTACAACAAAATATGCTTTTACTAGAGAATACCCTTTATTCTAAAGATCCTATAACAGGCAATCTTTTTAAAACAGTAAAAAAACATTAATTACTTACAAATACATATATTTCAGAAAAATAGGAAATACATCTCATTGATTAAAGAAAAGAAGAATTGACATTTGATCAATAAGGCTAAATTAATCACATAAAAAATTTACCTCCTAATGTATTTCCAAGAATAAATATAGAATCTAAAATACAAGCTTTTCTGGAAATAACTAAATTCTGAATTATATATATATATATATGAATATGAATATATATATTCACCATATATATCATATACCTATATTCATATTACAAAAAATATATATATTAAAACATGAATTAATTTGCACAATATTACATAATACTTAATTAATATAATGCCCAAAATTTAAAAACACACACACACACACACACACACACACATATATTACATAACATAAATAAATAAAAACCGAACTCTCCAAAAAAATACCGAAGGCACACAAACCAGGGAGGTGGAATTAAAAGATGCCCTGGTAGCTTTTTGCTACCCTACGGTAGCATGTACTATCGCAGGTAGTACTGCTATCGTTGGTAGCACTGCTACCTTACGGTAGCAGATGCTACTGCACGACAGGTACTACCATCAGTAGCACTGCTACCTTACGATAGTACTGCTACCTTACGGTAGCAGCTACTACCGCCAGTAGTACTGCTACCGTTGGTAGCAACTACCGACTCCCTCCCCTATGACCCCATTTTTTATTTTTTTTAAATTTAAAATTAAATTTTACTGAATGCATAGATTAAATGCATAGTTGAAAAAAATTCACAAAGCCCCCTTCTTTTTTTAAAAATTTTTTAAAAGGAAAATTTTACAACAGAGAATATAAAAATTAATTTTCACAGAATATAAAAATCAATTTTCATAGAGATAAAAAAAATCAATGCATCCCCACTCTACTCCATTTTTATTTACACAAATATCTTCCATAATCCAATATTTTCTTAACCCAATTTTTAATGAATTTCTTCAACCAGGAAGAACACAAATTTGCATAACACACAGATAAACTTTTATGGGACAAAGGAGGGTAAATCTGGCAAAATTTTGCCAACATAACCCCCTATAATTTTCACAATGCCAAAACTAAAAAATACATAAAAGAAATAATAAACATAAGAATCTCCAAAACAGAGATTGGAGATTCAAACAACTAATTTATTTTTATTAAAAGAAAACAAAACCAGGCAAAGCAACCCAACCTGTGACGCTTTCTTAGAAGGTTCACGTAGAAGAGCTCAATCTTGCAACCGAGTTTCCAAGCCAATCCCTCTTCCAGCAATCCTCTGATAATTTCTTCTTCAACAAAATATTGCTTCCAAAATAATTTTTCTTCACCCAAAATCTTTGCCTCCTTCCCATGAACTCTCCAAAAAAAACTTTTCTTTTCTTGAAAAATATATTTTACGTAAACCTTTCTAGGTTGAAAATAATTTTCTTTCCCCCAAAATATAATATTCTATTTTAAAACTAAAAAGGATTTTCTTTTCTAATTTTCCAAAAAGGCAAGTAAAAATGCATTATTCTAAAAAAAATAACACTTTCCCTCTTCTTTTATTCTTTTCTCATGCCCAATTAAATAACTTTATAAAAACAATATTTAGGAAAGTAATTTAACTTATTTTATTTATTTCCAATTTATTTAAAAAAAAAATCATCTAGAGTCCCATAAATGTATTTAATTCTATTTATTTCAAATTATTATTTTTTAAACTCTAGAATACAATAAAAACATTTAATTTTATTTATTTACCCCTAAAGTTTAAATAAAACTATATTTCTAAATTCATGAAATTTGCAAACTAATAAAGGAAGGAAATTTTATTTTTAAAATCTAGAGAATAATAAATGCAACTAATTTATTTTCTAATAAATTTAAATAAAATTATATTTCTAATATAATGCAATTTGCAACTAAATTTAATCACTTCACTTAATTAATTAAATTCATAATCACTAAAGCATTATAATTCATAAATTAAATATGCTAACTATAAAGTGACATCATGAACTCAAATAATTAAACCACATCTGCTAGGACACACAAACTAAGAACACCCAAACAAGGACTCTGAAAAAGTCAGACCAACCAACTCGATGGCTGAATAAAACAGAAGGAACGACTCACTGACAACACTCACAGAGTGTAACTGAGGTATGATTAGGGTCAACTACTATCTCCTCCACTCCCATCGATAAGGCACGCTCAAACCTGTGAAGCCATGTGGAGACGATACCCCGTACCTACCCGGTACTTGTACCTGTAATATCTTGCATCACCAAACCACACATGCATATATACAAATATAGAATACATGACACACATACTGATGAAAGAGAATCACGACGTTCCCTGTCTCATCGGAGTGAGTGAAGGAAAATCGTCCCCTTGCATCCAATACACTTGCAGACATGCAACATATAATTACAAATTGCATAGATAAAGTAAAGTGTCAGTATATAGCAATAATCAATAAAATACCACAAATCACCAGTACTGAAATACTGTAAATAAATCATGCATCTCATAACCAGATAAAACATGAAATAATGTCATATAAGTCTGAATAACACATCATAGTAATGTATCCACTGAAAGTAAACAGTAGTAAAATATGAGTCTAATAAGTTCAAACAAGAAGGGGTACTACAACTTGTCAAGAGTAGGATGAGGATTG
Source organism: Cryptomeria japonica (assembly GCF_030272615.1). Classification (NCBI taxonomy): domain Eukaryota; kingdom Viridiplantae; phylum Streptophyta; class Pinopsida; order Cupressales; family Cupressaceae; genus Cryptomeria; species Cryptomeria japonica. Next base: position 384,297,132 of record NC_081413.1, read on the forward strand.
TGATAAACTACTAGACATGGGAATGATGCATCTCGATGGGAAAAGGTGATTGATGGGATTGGAAACAAATAATAGAGAAGATAGAGGCACAAGCGGATGCCAATACAAACATTGTCACTGAGAATTGATTAGCATAGTGTGGATGGGTGTTTGGTTGACACAAAACAAGAAGAAGATCAATTTGATGTGAAAACCTTAGAACATGAGGGAAGCTCAGTATAATGGGATAATAGCTAAGTGTATTGGGATTATCCTTATTCAAGGCTTGGAATGTAGCTCATCATCTTAGAAGAAAGGAGAAATGATGAAATGTGAGTATGTGGGTTAACAACCAAGGTGAAGAGTGCCTACACATATTGGAAAGGGATATATGCATGAGTGCAGCGGAAGGTGAAAGAGATACATATGTAGAGTGAAGCGATGTGAGTGGATATGATGAGTGTCCAAATAGATGGTGAAACTAACTTATTTACCTTGATTCCTGTAAATAGGTTTTCACCAAGGTACTTGCCAATGGAACCACAAGGTGGTTTTCACTGATGGATGAATTTATTTTTTCTTTACTTTTTTGCTTTTTTCATTTTTTTGTATTTTTGTATTTTTTTTATCTTTTCCTGATTGTTTAAAACTAGCAATCTCTGAAAACTAGGCATAAAACTTCTTTAGATACATGATGTTCATGGGCTCATCCAAAGGATATCCTTCAAGTTTAGCCAATTGATAGGCTCTTGAACCATACTTTGCAGTGATGACATAAGGTCCAAGCCAATTAGGTTCAAAATTGCCCTTCTTTTCACATCCTGAAAATTTCTCTAATTTTTCATAAGAAAAAGATCACCGATGTCAATTTTTTGGGTCCTAACTTTCTTGTTGTATATCAGTTAGAGGTGATTTTGATATACCCAGAAGTTATTTTAGGCCTTGAGACACCTTTCATCTAGCAATTCTAGCTCTTGTAGCTTGGCCACTCTTTATTCTTCATTATGGAGGATGTTCTGCAGTGACACCCAAAGTGAAGGAATATTCATCCCAAGCGGTAGGACTACTTCAGAACCAAAAAAAGAGTATGGTGTGGCTCTTGTGAGAGTGTTAATGCTTGTGTTGTAGGGCCAAAGGATGTGATGGAGTTGCAAGTACCAATCGCAACCAACTTCATTGACTATTTTCTTGAGGATCTTGATGAGATTTTTATTTGAAGCCTCAACTTGACCATTACCTTGTGGGTAATATAGGGTGGATAAATGATATTAGATGGCAAAATTCTTACGTAATTATTTGAATTCCTAATTCTTGAAAGGTCTATTGTTGTCTATAATAATGACTTTAGGTATTCCATAGTGACAAATTAAGTAGTTCAGGATAAACTTAGAAATATGTTTGCCAATGGTAAAGGTGAGTGGTATGGCTTCCACCCACTTAGTGAAATACTTAGTGATGGTTATTAAGAATTTATGAACATTAGATGAGATGGGATATATTTTTCCTATGATATTGAGTCCCTATTGAGAGAAGGGCTAGGGTGTAATGAATGGTTGTATGTCTTGAGAAGGTGCATGAATCTTGTCACCATGCTTCTGACAAGAGATATATTTATTACATAGTGGTAGGCATCCCACTCCATTGTGGGATAGTAGTATTTAGATCGAAAGAGCTTCTTAGCCAAAGTGAGGCTACTTGAGTGTACCCCATAGATACCATTGTGTACTTCATGTAGTTCTTGTTCAACCTCCTCTTTGTCTAAATACATTAGGAGGGTTCAATCAAAGTGCCTTTGAAATAGGGTATCACCAATGATAGTGTATCGAGCAGATTGATGGATGAGTGTCTGTTGTTGGGTCTTGGTAAGGTGAGGGGAAATGGTGTTATCTTGAAGGTAGGTGAAGGTTTCTTGATACTATGGGGATTCCAGACCAACAAGGACACATACCATGTCTAATTTAGGGACACCATATGCTGGTACTAACAGATGATTGACTAAGAATTCACCTTTCTGACTATTTGTGAGCATTTGCAAGAGAGAGCCAATTGTGTCCATTGCATCGATGAATCTATTGTTTTTCCTAGGAACTTGCTTGAATTAAATGAAAGTGAAGTATTTCTTGAAGTTGTAAACCATGTAGTGGTAAGGGAGAAGCTTGTCATCTTTGGTTTGATATTCATCATTAACTTGCTTAATGACAAGTTGGGAGTCTCCATAGAGTTGTAGTTCAATAATCTTCTATTGGATAGCCAAATTAAGTCCAATGATGAGAGCTTCATACTCCAGTATGTTTTTTATGCATGAAAAGGCTATCTTGTAGGACTTCAAGATGCAGTCACCTTGAGGGGTGATTGACAAGATACCTACCCCTTACCCATGTTGTTGTAGGAACCATCAAAATATAATTGCCTTTGTGTAGGTTGTGTGATGGACTCAATGGAATCATTAGGAAATTTTGTTATGAGGGGGTGGTCTCCTTTGAGAGGAGAATCAACCAGTTGATCTTCTATGATTTGTATTTTCATTGCTTTCTTGTCTACATACTCAATGTCAAACTCACTTAGTAGAATGACCCATTTAGCGGTACGTCTCATAAGAGAAACCTTAGACAATAGTTACTTGAGGAGATCATTTTTTTCTATGAGTTTGGTCTTGTTGTTAAGGATGTAGTGGTGAAGCATCTGAGTGCTAAAGACAACTACAAGGCATTCTCATTCTATGGTAGTGTAGTTGAGCTCATATTTGATAAGTGTGCAATTTATGTAATTTATTGTGTGCTCCTTACCTTTGGCATCAGTTTGTGCAAGTAATTCCCCCAGAGACACTGTAGTTGTTGATATGTACAAAAGAAGTGGTTGTCCAAGGCTAAGTGGCATTAATAGTGGAGGGGAGGCCAAATAATCTTTCAATTTATCAAAAGCTTTCTGACACAAGATGTCCCACTTAAACTTGGCGTCCTTGCATTGGAAATGCATAGAATGATGACACTTGACTGTAAGTTGTGCTATAAACCGATGGATGGATTGAATCTTACCTTGTAGACTACAAAGATGCTTAAGTGTCTTAGGGGGAGGCATTTCCATGATTTTATTCACTTTAGCCAGATCTATTTTAATTCCTCTACGAGACACAATGAACCCCAGGAGTTTTCCAAATGTGACCCCAAAGATACACTTCTCAGGGTTAAGTCATATCTTATACTTCTCTAGTATTTCACAGATTCTTCTCAAGACAGGGATGTGTTCTTCACGTGTCTTAGACTTGCCCAAGAGGTAATCCCCATAGTCTTCCATGATGTCATTTAGTCTAGGTCATGGAAAATAGTTGGCATTTCTCTCTGATATGTTGCACCTATGTTCATTAACCCAAACAGTCTGACTTGATAATAGAATATTCCCCAAGGGGTAGTGAATGCAATCTTATGTTGGTCTTCTTCAATAATATTGATTTGATTGTATCTAGAGAAACCATCTATTAAGGAAAGCATCTTGTGGCTAGCTATTAGATCAATAATCATGTTTATGTTGAGAAATGGAAAATTATCTTTAGGACATGCTTTGTTGAGGTCCCTAAAGTATGTAGAAATCCTTATGCCCCCAGAGGGTTTGCAAATAGGAACAGTGTTTGATACCCACTTACGATAATCAATGGGCCTAATAAATCCAACATCCAACATCTTCTATAGTTTTTCTTTGATAAGGAGGACAATGTGGGGATGCATCTTGCAGAGCTTCATTTTACTAGTTCAACATTTAGTCAGACAACAAGGTTGTGTACTACCAGTTCTATATGAAGGCTTGGCATATAAACACACGACCAAGAAAAGTTGATTTGTGTCTCATTAAGGGAGCTACTGAAGTTCTATTTCTCCTAATCTATTAGGGATTTCGCAACAAGCACATTCTTTAGATTGTCATTTGCACCCATGTTGACAGTGTTAGTTTATCCAATCAGAAATGATGATTTCTCATGATATGGGGGAACCATGGTAGGCAGGTCAAGTCCCTCATATTCTAGCACTTGATCTAGGTTTTTACTAAGAGATATGTCCTTTGTTTTTATCTTTTCTGAATTCAAAGGCACCTTAGAGAGGTTTTCACTAGGGGACTTTTGATTTTTCTTTTTATTCTCATTTTTGTGACTAAGGGAGTTGACGTGACTACCAAAGTATGCCTCCCTATTGAGTTGGATTCCACTTACAAATGTGTGATTCTCAAGGTCTCACAAGTTCAGTAATGCCAAGAGTGCATTTTCATTAGTGTAGATGTCAAGGGAAGGTGGTCCTTGTTGGTCCCAATCAATAAATTATGGGTGGATAAGTTGTAGTTTGGATGGATTGGAAAGGGTGACGGGGGTGATGGTATTAATGTAGGCATTGTCAAAGAGGTCATCAAGGTATTAAAAGGTCACTTCATTGAATGCATCTTCTACAATCTTCAATTTTAGAAGGAGCTTCCATTGGAGCACTAGTGATAGTAACCTTAGGCACTGGAGAGTAACCCAAGATCTTGTTGTATTTGTATGAGATTGGTGAGATGGGCACTTTATTTCCTTATTCTTGAGGTTAAAGACCATTTCCTTTATATCCCATTGTATTTACAATAGAAGATACCTTAAGATACGTTTGGTTTGGGATATCTATTGGTGCTTCATCTTCTTCTCGGTAAAGCCTTCCAGATTCTCTACATCAAGTGGGGCCCACTACTCAAAGGTGATTTTCTTGTATTTTAAAGTAGCGTTCTTATCGATCTCAATTTCTTTAGGTTGTCTATATAACTTGGGAGAGGGTAGGAGTTGTCCCACATAGAGTGAATTTTGGTGTATACTCTCCACAACCATTATCAGTTATCTTAGCCTAGATCTCAAGTTGAGTGGAGGTGGATGAGATGTTTGAAGGATCAAATGGGGGTGGCAAAATAAGTGTATTGAGTGGACAATGGTAAGGGTGGTTTACCTCTAGGAGTTTGCATTACTAGAAGGGTTGTGGATCAATTGGGATTCTGATGTATCTACCATTGTAAGGTAATTTGAGGAATTGATGATAAGTGGATGGAATGGCTTGAATGGAGTGGATCCATGGGTGACCAAGGAGGATGTTATATGGGAGATCAAGGTCTAATACTTGAAAAGTAGTTTCCACCATTGCAGGGCCCACTTGAAGAGGCAATACAATTGTTCCTTTAGAGACCCTTTCTGCATCATCATAGGCTTTTATTCTGATTTTTCCAGATGTGTCAACCAAGTCTTAAAAAATACCTAGTTATTTGATCAATTTATATGTACAAAGATTCAGTCCAGATCCACTGTCTATAAGGACTCTCCTAATTTTATGCTTATATATGATGGACTCAATGTGAAGGGGTTTTTTGTAGGATGGGTTCGTAGATGAAACATCTTTGGAGGTGAAGATAAGGTGGTTTTGTGTAGCAAGGTTGTTAATTAAGGCTTGGAAATGGGTAGAGTTTATGTTATTTGGAACACAGGATTCCAGGAGGGCCTATTCAAGGACCTCTTTGTGAGTTGGTAAGGTCTAAGGGAGATCAAGAATGGAGATCTATGGGGGCATCTTACCAAGGTGATCAAGGATAGTGTATTGATAGTAGATGATGTGGAGGCTTACAGAGGAGAAGGAGGAGCTCATTAAATGGATACGCTCCCTTTGCAAGTGGTGACATTGTAGTCATTTTAGGAATATGAGGTGGAAGGTAAGGCACCTTGAATAACCTATATTATCTTGGGAGGGTCTATTTGATGATTGTGGGGGAGGGCCACCTTGAATAGTTACCCTAGTTTTATGAGGAGTGGATGAGGGATCAACTCCTTGGATGGTAATGGTGTTGACATGGGTGTTAGCCGGCTTGATGTGACATACTAAGGAGTCAAATCCGGTAATGTGATTGGTGTAATCATAATGAGCCTCACGAGATGATGAGATTTTATCCTTACAATGCTTAGGGAAGGGGTCCTAATATATTTTAAGCTTTTCATTTGAATTACCAGGTTTAGTGATTGTAACCTCAACATCACCTTTGTCAATCAGGTCTTGGATATAATTATTGAGTTTCATACACTTGTGTGTATCATGACCTCGGACATGATGGTAGTTGCAATATTCATTCTCATTTTACCATCTAGGTTTTGTTTGATTTGCATGAAAAGGACGAGTCATTAGAAAGACAACAACACTAGCCTTGACAAGCTTCTAGAAGATGACCTCTATAGGTTCGATGAGAGGGGTGTACTCATGCTGAGATTGGTTGTTGGAATGGGGAGGGTGACTTTGGATGAAGATGTTATTATGAGGTTGATATTGGTTGCATGAATCAAATTGGTTGTTGAATTTATTATTGGTGGTGGTGGGTTTGGTAGGGATGGTTATGGTTTGGACATGCTTCGAATTAGTGACTCCATCATTAACATTTTTATTTTTGGACTGAAACCTAGGCTTGTCATTAGAAAAAGAGGCTCTGCAAATTTTTCTAATAAGGTTTGAGAGTCCCTTCCTCTAGGCGAACTCTTTCTAATGTGATACCCTTCATGGTGACTTTCTCAATGAAATCAAGACATTGACAAGTCAAAGGAAGAGACATTTCCAATACTAGGTTGTGTTGGAACACCTCTATTTGGTAAGATTGGTATGGCCCAAGGGAATTTATTGATGAGGTGTCACCATCTTTGTAAGAGTTGGCAAAAGTCTCTCCAACCCTCTACTGTGTGTTGCATAGGTTCATCATAAAGGCATCATTTTCAATGTTATATTTATAATGGGACACAATTTTTTCTATTAAGTCCAAGAATGATTTGATGTAGCCATGAGGCAAGGCCAAAACTATGCGAGGGCAGGTCTACTAAGACTTTTGGGAAAAGTTGACGTAAGTAGACATCACTATAAGAGACCTCTTGACAAGCTATTTATAATTCTCACACACGATCTCTAGGGTCCCCTTTTCCTTTGTATTTCTCGAACTTAGGGATTTTGAAACTATGGGGGTATGGAGCCACTGAAATAGAAGGATCATTGGGATAAGGACAAATTTCCTCAAAAGTGTATGGTTTCTTATGTGTCCCATCCTTAATGTTTTTGATGAGATCTTTCATTAACTAGATTTATTTCATGAGGTCAAGCTCTTGATTTTGGACATTAGGAATGTATTGACCTTGGTTGGAGTTTGGGATGTATGTAAACATAGATAGGATACCACCACCAATATATTAGTAGGAGGAGATGCGAGGTTGTGAAGTGGCAAAGGGTCATAAAGAAATGGTGGTGTTGATAGGAGGTAAGCTAGCATTGATGTAGTTAGATAAATTATGAAGAGGTGCAGATGACCTAGGAGGTTGAGAGATGGGAGGATTAGAAGTGCTAGCAAACATAGAAACTAGGGGTATATAAGTTGCGGGTGAAAAAGTCACAAGTGATGGATGAAGAATGGTGTTGAGAATGGGGCATTTTACAAGGTCACATTCTATAGGAGTGTCAAGGATTTCTTAGTTGAAGTCAAGGGGAAACACACCCCTTGTTTGATAAGATGACCCACAAGACCATTAGGATCAATTTTAAAGAATATTTCTATCATTTATTGATTGTTAGGATCATCCATAAAGGTTTTCAGATGTGGGGAGTGCTTAGGTTGATCATCTAATTGTTCTTCTTGGTGGAGATTGTGGTCAACAAGGAAACTAGATTCAGGCTTCTCACTACCTTTGGTGGTCATCTTAACTTTTTGGGAGCAAGTCAAGGCCATACATGGTGACAAGGATGGAATGACAAGTTTTTAGAATGGGATGGATTTGGGCTTGGTGATAAAAGTGATGAGATGACTCTAGATGAGGACAAGGACTTAGCAAATTTTGGATTTGATCTGATTTAGATTGGATTGGATTGGATTGGATTAGATGGTCTTTGGATTATGAAAAAGATTGATTTGGATTAGTATGTCACCTTAGACCTTAGATTAGGACATAGATAAGGTGTAGGGGTCAATGATACATACAACAAAGTGAGGTAACAACCAAGATAGGCTAAACTCAAACGTTTGGATTAAGATGGGATCAAGCCTTCTTCTACTTAGGAGAGACTTCATTCTTAATAAAAATAAGACAAGGGATTAGGGTTTTTATCAACCCAAATTATTAAGGATTAATTGAACACCATAATTGAGATAGATTCTTTCTCAAGCACAAGGCCAATTTGACAAATGATAAAGGCCTAAATCAGACTTTATAAAGTGCTAACCTCTAATTGGGAGGTTGATTGATTGATTGATTGAAATTAGATTAATATTGTTTATTGGATTGAGGTGCTAGGTCCTCAAGGGAAAAAATGGTGATGATTATGGAAGAAGATGATTTGAAGAAGAGAATGGAGAGAAGGTTACCCTAGATGAGAAATGACTCAATAGGTGATCTCTAGTAATGGCAAGTTGGACAATGAGATGTGACCACTTTGATTAAGGGATTGGGATAATCCTGATCTTTGGTGAAAAGCTCAAGATCTCAAAGGTTCTTCATCAAACTCATTTCCATAGCCATGTAGATAATCCTAAAAATGGTGTAGGAAGGTACGATGTTTCAACAAGAGTTTTTGGTTGGTGTACAAGAATTTTCAGTGCTTAAGGATTTTCTTATAGCTAGGTTTCTTCTTCTTGACTTGATGGTAGATGGATTTATTGGGATGCATGAGCAAATAGGGTTTATGGTGAATAGGTGAAAAGTGGAAATCTTGGATTGGTTTTGTCTTGGCAAGAAATATCAAATAATGAAAACACATTTGCCAAGGTGATACTTAAAGAAAGTGTGAAAGAGGGGGACTTAGATTATCCCAATGTGACAAATTTTACGAGTATGAAAAATGAAGATACACAAAATACATACGACCTAGGCTAGAAATTGGATTTTATTTGTTAGATACCCTCTTAAATTTCTCCAAATACCTAGACAATATGGATAGATGGAGATCTAGTAGTGTTGGCTCCCCCACCATGATAGTCACTTCTCAAGCATACCAAAATATCATGCCTCAAAGATCTAGAGATCTTATGAACCAAGGGACATCCATCTCTACTTTGAATTGTATGAATTGGGGTGGCTTTCTCGTATGCCAACAAGCAAATGGGATTTTTGGCAATTACAAAAAGGTGTCTAGTAAGTTTTTGAGGGATCCCAGTCCAATGATGGATTATCGAAACAAGCCTTAAGTCTTTAATTGAGCTTATCAATGCAGAGAAGGCCTCCACATAGGCAAATTAACCCAGCACTCCAACCTCCTGACCAGTGTATTTATATAGTGGCTCATAAAACAATGCTCGAGATACTACTAGGAGAGACAATATCCCTGATGTACCTCAATTTTAAAACACTCCCTTGGGGTGATGAGTCCCCCAAGAGTTGATTCTCTACTCAAAATAAAAGGTGGTTTTTGTTAATCACTTTTCTCTTTCACCCAAGATCCACAAAGGCAAGGGGAGAGGATACTAAGCGTAACAGTTGGTCCACCCAACACAATATGTAAGTGCACCAAACACATAATACACATGATTCTTTTTAAGCCCCAAAATATGTTTTCTAATCTAAAATGTGAAAAAAAAACCTAAGCTAGTAAAAAATTAAGATTTTCTTCGACAAACATCTTGTTAAAGTAATTAGTAGTTTTATTTCTTGGTCTTGGACAAATGAAAAAGCTACAAGAATAGAGAAAATTTAGCAAAAATTAAAAATAAGTACTTATAACAGAGACATTGAAGTGAAGGTGCAAACACTGATTGAGGTCTTGCATAGAAAAATGATTCTTCCAAAATTCAAAATTTAAAAATTGAAAACAGGTGGGAAAAAACCTAAGAAGAGATTCCAAAATAGGTATTGCGGAGATGTCAATTTAACTTTTACAGAAAAACAATTAGGTTCAAAATTCCAAAATTTAAATACCAAAATATGACAAGAAAATAGAAAAGTGAAGACACCAATCTATAGGCGCGCATGCTAAAACATTTGCACGAGCACCAATGCGTAGTCCACCAAAAGGATTAGTGAAAAACACCTTAAAATGCTAAGATATTGATAAAAATTTGAAAGGCAACTACTTAGAATTGAAAATTTAATTAAAACAAAATATTCTTTTTGTGTTTGTAAAAAACTTCTATATGAAACTTTTTACATTTTTGAAGATTTTATGCTAAAGGTAAGAAAAATGTAAATGAATCATACTAAAATGGAGATGCCAAAACAAAGGTATAGATATCAATCTGTAAGCAAAGATGTCATTCTACAGTTCTTACACAAAAACTATTAGGTGGGAAAATCCAAATTCAAACAAAGACGATGATTGGTAGAAGCCAAGGCACTGATTTAGAGGTGGAGAGGCCAATGAGTAGTCAGAGACGCTGATTTGCAACCTGTGAAAAACTATTAGAGTAATCGAGTCTTTACTTGATTAATTAAATGACATTTGTTTAATTAATTAAGTTCCCCTTTATCTCTTTTACACTTAAGCTAAAATTAGGTGCATAATAATTAATTCTTTTATTAATTATTATGTGCAAGCCTAGGGTTTTCCCTTTTAGGGTTTCTTGACCTATTAGAGGTTAATTCTTTTATTTGTATTTGTAGATAGGAATTCAGAAATCATCAAAGCAAGTAGCAAATTAGACTAGCTCAATCACAAAAAACTAGAATGCAATGATAACAATCCTAAAAACATTCAATAGAAAACATGAAGACAAGATTTTCAAAATGAAATTAAAGCAAACCAAATGCAGATATCTCCTTCATAATTCTCCATTGTCCTTCTTTCTCCTTCAAATTGCTTTGTTTGTGGATCTCATCTACATTTTGCCCCTCTTTGAGACAATGCGATTCTAAGCATTGTTTCAAAGAACAATAATGAAAATGCCCCAGACAATGACAATGACATATGCATGCCCCCTCGAGGAATTGGCCGGAAACATCCAGAAAAGAGGCCAATTGATTGATAAGAATGATAGAAAATGATAGAAAAACGGATCAAGAATCGGAGATTAGATGCATGAATGACAAGCAATGGAAGGTACAAAAGACCGTGACCAGCGGAAGATGGAGAGCATGCACATCCATCTAGGCACTGACAAAGATCTATAAATGAGACAAGGAGAAGGAAAAGAGCTCATTTGCACTAGCCAAAGTGGAGGATTTGTTGCTCTGGAAAAGGACCCTTGCATAGAGATGGTGAACATTCCAATGGCAGATCACCTCGAGGAATGTGTATGCACCTACAGATGACCGGATGACGCGGGAGCAGTGGTATGTATCTCAAAAACCCATATTGTCAATTTCATGAATTTTGCTTGCTTGCGGGACATTGCAGGACCTACAGGGATTGAAAAAAAGGACTTCTCCACTTGTGTGGGCGCATCCTACGCTTGTGTAGGATGTTCTGTGCCTGTGTAGGGTACATAGGCATAGCTTGATGCTGCACAAGCGTAGGATAGGGTACACAAGCGCAGTTGTGCATTGAGAACCCTAATTTGACCAAAAACAGCATGCAAATGATCCCGAAAAGGGAGATGAGGGTAGGATAGGTCAAAATAGATAAGAAACACCCTGATTGGTGGATGAAATGAGGAAATGCAACCAGTAGGAGGAAACCCTAAAACTGACAAAGTGTGCCCTAATTATGATGCAGAGTCGACAATATCCACTGATTACGCAGAAGAACCGACCTGATTGCTTCATGTTACGACATAGACTCAGGAGCACGGACAGAGATACATTAGCAGGACTTGGATTATACTATATTACATTCATGCCTGAGATTAGGGCAAACACAGGACTGCTGACCACATTGGTAGAGTGATGGCATTCAAAGACCTCCTCATTCCATCTACCGATAGGAGAGGCGACAGTGACACTAGAGGATGTATGGCGTATCCTCTACATTCCGATTCATGGGGAGATGATAGAGTATGACCCAGTTATAGGGAGAGATGCTTTGTGCAAATTATTTGAGTGTGACGCAGATGATCTGGATATCATAGAGAGGGAGATTGGCTAGGAGACCATGGCAGCAGAGTACGATCAGCGATATGTGGTGATAGCCGTGGTTATAGCATGCCTATTAGCATGGGACAGATGAGGACATGGATTCCCTATTGGATGGGGAAGAGTGCTAGAGCGGATGGTGATAGAGGGGACTGTGTATGCATGGGGACCATGTGTGCTTGCCATGCTATATTTTTAGTTGCATCAGATAGCATATCAGGGAGTGCAGACTTTGAGCTGTGGGGTCACACTGTTACAGGTATGGGCATTTGAGCACATAGCCATATGTCGACTGATTGCAAAGAGATAGGTAGTACCACACCGACCATATGTGTACAGTTATGGGGGTATGTTGAGACAGGGTCCGTTTGGATACATATTGTATTGGTGACATGAGCTAGATAGATTGAGAGAGTTCACATGGAGGCCATATCTTGATTGCCCTGGATGGTCAGATGATAGTGATGAGATATTGTATTGTAGACAAGAGAGATACCTGATTGGGTGACTAGTGAATCACCAGAGAGTAATTGAGATGTACCTACCAGAGAGAGTCAAAAGACAGTTTGGAGAGAGGCAGGATGTACCAAGAGGGACGACACACTTTTCCCGATCTCACAGAGAGACAAGTCAATGGGGGAGGATGATTCAGCCACACATAGCATATGCTGACTTCACACAACTATAGCAGAGATAGTGGGACTAGAGATCAGATGTGGTGGATGTCGGGATGACAGAGGAGTATGAGCGATGGTTTGCACGACGACGGCCAGTACCATTGACCGATCCTGATATTCTGGTACCTAGGAGACAGGAGGACTTCCCACTCGCTGGAGAGGAGGAGGGAGATGATGAGGAGGAGGAGGATGACGAGGACAGAGGTGATGAGGATGAGGATGATGATGAGGATGGAGGGGATGATGATGAGGAGGATGATGAGGATAGAGGGAATAGGCTAGATCTAGTCGATCAAGAGGTATTGCAGGATATACCCATAGAGCCGGAGACAGCTAGCATAGAGGAGATGGAGATATGTAGGGCCACCATAGCAAGTCAGCATGATCACATTGCCACATTAGAGAGATAGAATGCTAACTTGAGGACAGAGCAGGATCAGTTCAGAGCAGAGATAGCCAGACTGATAGCGGCATGAGATACAACAATAGCGCACGCACAACAAGCAGAGCAGAGAGTGACCAAGTATATTGGGTCGATTAGGGATGGCAGTGCATGTGAGATGGCACAGATGTTGGTAGAGACTGGAGAGGAGATACGCAATTGGAGGACATTATATGAGAGTGCAGTTCCACCAGAGCAGAGAGCAGCGTCATATTGGGCATGATCAAGGACAGAGAGCAGGCCATGTTCTCAGAGATCAGTGAGCAGCATGGGGGTGAGTGGACCTATGAGACCACCATAGCTAGGACCAGGGGCAGGAGGGACATCATCCTTGAGACATGGCAGGGATGAGGAGGATAGAGGAAGCACCCAGTGACAGAGGCATGTGCTCCTTATGACAAAGACATATGTAGTTTGACATTATGTATTCAGCTTGCGGGCCATACTTAGGACAGACAATCCAATTTTGTACTCCGATATTGTTTTAATATGTAATATGATATGCAGCTATATGATGGGATGTAATGTGTTTTGGCTTATGTTGACTTTCCATGCATGGATGTCTTATGCACTATTTATGTACCATTGTGGAACATGTATGAATATATTTTTATGTGTTTTTGATGCATTTATAATATGAAATGGATAAAATGCTTGATATAGGCTTGATATAATGCAAATGTACTAATCAATGAATGCAGGATGTAGCTTATGTGTTTTGGAGATCGGAGCACTAGACCAAACTGACTACCCAAACTGATGGAAGAAATGTTAGTAAGAAGAAATTAGACAGAGGACAGTTAGAGACGAAGAAAAACTTGCTTTCACCAATGCACTTTGTAGGTGAGAACCTTTATTTAATGTAGCAAAACGGATGTAGAGCATCATGGCATTGAAGGCCAGAGCTAAAATGCAACCCCTTTTGCAAAAGACAGACACATCACACACAAGGAATGAGTGAAGCATCCTAGGGTGCATACATCAAGGGTCGAGGTATGTGCAACACTCACAAAGCGAATGTACTTATCACAGACACCCAATGATATAGTTGCCCCAATTTGTGACAAACATTCCACAAACAACAAACACCACAAAAAAGGGACCATGAACCATCCCGGTCACTCTAAATCACTCAGTGACATCATCGAGAAACATAGGAACATGATCAAAGATAAATCAATAAATGATAAGACTCGCTAATTCCAACAAGTCAAACAAACATCTTGATCTTCATTGTCAAAAGTTGAAAGTGTTGATAGGATGAGCATGCTGTCTGGTTTCAGGGAATGCGGTACCCCATCTAAGACAGGACACAGTATGGTTTCGAGCATACCACACCCTGTATAAGACCCATGATAGTAGTGACAAGGACAAATGATATTGATGTTGATTGATTGATATGACAATTGTGATCAGTTTGAATGTCTAGTTTGATTGAAAAAGTTCATCTATTAATGCGTGATTTGCAGTAAAGCGTAGTGTTGTGATTGAGAGTCGTTGGAGGTATGCTCACCAATTTGTCTATGCACAAAGGGGATATTGGTGTTTTGTTTTTTGAGTTTTTACAATTTTTTTGTTCATTTTTTTTTAGGACTTTATTTGACTTTTTAGGGATTTATTTCAGGACATTTTTTTATTTTTTTGGATTTTTTTAGGACATTTTATTTGATTTTTAGGGATTTTTTCAGGACATTATTTGATTTTTAGAGATTTTTTTAGGACATTATATGATTTTTTTTTTATGTTTTTGAATGTTTTCAGGATTTTTTTTCAATTTTTTATGAATTTTTTTCAGGACATTTTTCAATTTTTATGATTTTTTCAGGACATTTTTCAATTTTTATGATTTTTTTCAGGACATTTTTCAATTTGAAAGCTCCAGTAATTGATCATGACAAGGGGCACGCACCCAATGAAATTTTGAAAGACATATACAGTGACCAGGACCGAAACATATGCATAAGGGTTGGAAACCTAAGTATGCAAGACAATGATGTTGACCAATCACAGGCCTAGAACAAAACATTGGGTCAGAGCAAGCATGATAAACCTGCGAGGGAAAAGTATAGCTAGGGGTCATGATAGATGACGGAGCAATAATCTTTTACACATGGCGCTTGTTTGCCAGGTTTTCACCATGGTACTTGCCCAAAGCGCCTGTTTGCCAGGTTTTCACTAGAGGGCGAATTTTTCTTTACTTTTGTTTGTCTTTTCAATTTTTTCACTTTTTATTTGATTTTTTCTTTCACTTTTTGATTCTTTTGTATTTTTTGAGCTTTTTGATTTTTTTTTTGATTTTTTTAGGATCATATTTGAAGAACTGTTGATAGAAAACTATGCCCAGTACTTGCGAAGGTGCATACTATTGACTGGATCTGACAAAGGTTCACCTTCTGGGGTGGCAAGCTGATATGCCCCCAAGCCATAGGCTGCAGTAACTATGAAAGGCCCAACCCAATTAGGTTCAAACTTTCCTTTGATGATGTCAGTAGATTGTGCATTCTTGGGGTTTGCCTTTAGAGCCAGATCTCCCACTTCGAAGTGTCGCCCTTTGACCTTCTTATTATAGGAGCGACGGAGACGATTTTGATATGCTTGCAAATGTGTCAATGTTGTCTGACGTTTCTCATCTAACATCTCAAGCTGATGCAACCGAGAGACTCTGTGTGTCTCATCATCAATCAAATGTTGCAAGGAAACACGCAAAGAGGGAATCTCCACTTCCAAGGGTAAAATGGCTTCCGCACCATACACCAAGGAATAAGGTGTTGCGCCAGTAGGTGTGCGGATAGAAGTACGATAAGCCCATAGTGCTGGATTCAACTGTACAAGCCAATCTCGACCAGCATCATTGACAACCTTTTTTAGGATCTTAATGATGGTTTTATTTGATTCTTCGGCCTGACCATTACCCTGTGGATAGTAAGGACTTGAGAAACAATGTTGAATGTGAAAATTTTCACAGAGTTCCTTGACATCTTTGTTCTTGAATGGACAACCATTATCTGTGATAATTGCAAGGGGAACTCCATATCTGCAAATGATATAATTCAATAGGAATTTTGAAATTTGCACACCAATGATATACGTCATAGGAATAGCCTCGATCCATTTTGTAAAGTACTCTGTGGCTGTAACGATAAACTTGTGTCCATTTGCCGATGTCGGGTGAATCTTGCCAATAAGATCCAATCCCCATTGAGAAAAGGGCCACGGAGATATGACAGAATGAAGTTCTTGGGCTGGCACATGAATAAAATTTCCATGGATTTGGCATTTGTAGCACTTCTTGACAAAATCATGAACATCCTTTTCTAGAGTGGGCCAATAATACCTAGCACGGACCAACTTTTTGGCTAAGCTCAGACCATTGAAATGGCCCCCACATATACCATCATGAACCTCGTGTAAAGCCATTTGTGCTTCGTCAGAATCCAAACACCTGAGGAGGGTATGGTCAAAGGAACGACGGTAAAGGGTGTCAGTGATGATGACATATTTGGCTGTCTGTCGGATGAAGGCTCAGCGCTGGTTAGAGGAAAGATTAGGTGGTAAGGTTTGGGATTTTAAATATTGATAGATGTCATTGTACCATGGGGAATTATGACCAACAAGAACACACATCACATCTGTTGTCAGAATTTCAAAAGAAGGGACAAGCAACTGTTCGACCAAAAATTCACATCTGTCCATATTGTGGGGCATATTTAACATGGAAGCAATCGTTGCCATAGCATTTGCCGATTTGTTTTGAATTCTTGTAACTTGACTGAAATGGATAGCCGTAAATTTTGTCTTGAATAAATCTACCATATGCTTGTAGGGAATAAGCTTTTCATCTTTTGTTTCATAGTCATCATTCACTTGACGGATGACTAACTGAGAATCTCCATAGACTTGCAAATGTGTGATATTCTAGTGGATCGCTACTTGGAGTCCTGTGACCAAAGCTTCATATTCGGCAATGTTATTGGTACAATGGAAAGTTATTCTGTAGGATTTGGGAATAGCATCACCTTGAGGGGTGACAAACAATATACCTGCTCCGGACCCGAATTTGGTATGGGATCCATCAAAATATAACTTCCATTCATTAGAAGATGTGAGAGCAAAGACTAATTCATCCGGAAAATCCGTCAACATTGGATGATCATCAGGAAGAGGTGCCTTTGCATGTTGATCCGCTATGATTTGTCCTTTTATTGCCTTTTGCTCCATGTACTCAATATCAAACTCACTGAGGATCATAACCCACTTTGCTAGGCGACCTGTCAAAGCTGCCCTACTAAGCAAGTATTTCAAGGGATCAATTTTTGTAACTAACAATGTCTGATGATTTAACATATAGTGTCGAAGCTTCTATGTTGCAAAGACCATTGCTAAACATGCCCGTTCAATAGTTGAATAATTCAGCTCATAGCCCACTAGTGTCCGATTGATATAATAAATAGCTCGCTCTTTGCCTTTCTTATCCTGTTGGGCCAAGAGAACTCCTAGTGCCGTTTTAGTTACAGAAATATATAATATAAATGGCTTCCCTTCTGTAGGAGGCATTAGAATAGGTGGCGACAACAGATAATCCTTGAGAGTTTGAAATGCTGATTGACATTGTTCAGTCCATTTAAAAGTGACACCTTTATGCAATAAATGCTGGAAGGGATGACATTTGTCTACCAATTGAGCTATAAACTGACGAATTGACTATAGCTTTCCTTGCAGACTTCTTAGTTGATGGAGATTGGAAGGAGGAGGCATATCCATTATTGTTTTGACCTTGGCAGGGTCGACTTTGATGCCTCTGTGAGAAACAATGTACCCTAATAATTTGCCAGCTGTGACACCAAAGACACACTTCTTTGGATTGAGTCTGAGCTTGTAAGTTTCCATTCGGTCAAAGATTGGGCCAAGGATGGCTAAATGACTATCTCTTGTGACAGATTTGCATAATAGGTCATCAACATAGTCTTCCATCAGAGTATGCATAAAATCATGGAAAATTGTTGTGATAGCTCTTTGATATGTTGCGCTAGCATTTTTAAGACCAAAGGGCATCACATTCCAACAGTAGGTACCCCAAGCACATGTGAATGCAGTCTTATGTTGATCTTCAGGAGCAATGCAAATTTGGTTATATCTGGAGAAACCATCCATCAATGATAGCATCTCATATCCAGCAGTCATGTCAACTATGATGTCTATATTTGGCAATGGAAAGTCATCTTTAGGGCATGCTTTATTGAGATCCCTAAAATCCATACAGATTCTGATGCCCCCAGTTACCTTGCTAACTAGTACCAAATTTGAAATCCAGTCTGCATAATCAATGGGTCTAATAAAGCCCACATATAAATAATTTTTTTAGTTCTACCTTGACCAAGAGAGCCACCAGGGGATGCATCTTTATGAGTTTTTGTTTGACGGGCTTGGCATCTGATTTTAATGGCAAGTGATGAAGGACTAATTCTGGATCAAGGCTAGGCATATCTGCATAGGACCATGCAAAATTGATCTTCTTCTCAAGAAAGAAATTGACAAAATCTATCTTTTCCTGTTTTGATAGAGAAGCAGCAAAATGAATGACCTTAGGGTTGTCAGGTGTACCCAAATTTATCTCTTCGGTCATTTCCACAAGCAATGTTGATTTATCTTGACTTGATAGGGGTATGTCTAATCTTCCACCTTTGGGCGCCTTAGAGAGGTTTTCACCCATAGGTACGTCTTTTATTTTTACTTTTTCATGATCAGAGAGTGCCTTACAGTTTTCACTCAAAGACTCATTCTTTTGATTTTTTACATTTTCTTTTCTTTTTTCATTTTTATGACTGGAAGATGGAGTTGACTCCCCAAAATATGCTGTGGAATCTAGATCAATAGCAAATCTTGCCTTATGATCACCTTGTGGTATGCCTTCTTGGAGTCCCAGAAATTCGGCAATTGCTTCATCATTTTGAAAACAATCTAATGTGAGTGGTTCTTGTTGGTCATGTTGGATAAGCTGAGGATAGACAAGGGGCATGTCATCATTGGTTTTAAGGAGAGAGAGGGCTGAGATGGTAAAGATGTAAATGTCCATGGTATCACTGTCTGAACTGCTCGTATCTGATTCAGAGCTTGGGTCCCAGAATGACTCTATCCAAGTGTTAGGACATGTTTTGGGAGGGGGAGTTATTTCATGTTTGTCTTCCATGGGCAAATCATTGGGGTCAAGGAAAACATTATCAAGGGCATAGGAGCTAGAAGAAAAGGAACTCCACTCCCATTCATTGGAATCAGTTTCGGGTTGGGTATCCTCAGGTGTCATTTCATCATCAGAGTCATGCTCCTTTCTACACGTGGTCACTTTGGTAGACAAGGGTCCAATTTGCAATGGTACAAAACCTAACCCTAAAGTTGGAGGTCGCATCTTGGGTATAATAGGTTCTAGCCTTCCTTTCTTGTCAGGGCCCAAGCCACTGCAGCCATCATATCCCTTTTTCTGTAGCATAGTAAAACCTTTGCCATACCGCTCCACCGACAACCTAATAGGGGGTGTCTCAGTGGGATCCTTATAAAGCCAATCTATGACATCATCATCCA
The DNA here is from genome assembly GCF_030272615.1 of Cryptomeria japonica. Classification (NCBI taxonomy): domain Eukaryota; kingdom Viridiplantae; phylum Streptophyta; class Pinopsida; order Cupressales; family Cupressaceae; genus Cryptomeria; species Cryptomeria japonica. Next base: position 384,316,819 of record NC_081413.1, read on the forward strand.
AAATTTCTTTGTCAAGTTCACCCCATCTTGTAAATGTAGTGGGGGGCTGATATTGAATGACTATCTTAGGTTCCTTTTGCAACAAATGTGGTTTGCCATGTGATTTTGGAGATATTGGTAAATTCCCAATGAGGAATGTTTGAGCCATTGAATACTCTCCACATCCTTGGTCCTGTATCTTCAATTTTCCTTTGACAACATCTAACAATTCATTAGGATCCACATAACTATGTGAGTGGGCCTCTCTATTAACTGAGACTTGTTGTTGCGGGGAATCCTTTAGATTAGCACAAAATTGAAATGGATTAGGATCTCCTAGAATTGTTATCTTAGTCCCATTGTAAGGATATTTTAAACATTGATGATAAGTGGATGGAACTGCTTTCATTGTGTGGATCCACGGACGACCAAGAATCATATTGTAAGGGAGATCGAGGTCTAGGACCTGCAGGAAAGTGTTTTCTGTCACTGGACCGACTCTAATAGGCAATGAAATTATCCCTTTGGATGGGCGCTCAACATCATCATATGCTTTGATTGTTATTCTTCTAGAAGAATCAATATCATTTTCTGTATAACCAAGACCAATGACCACTCTCAAGGTACAGATGTTAAGACCCGCTCTGCCATCTATCAAGACTCATCGCATTTTGCAATTATGGACAAAGACTTCAAGATGTAAAGGATCATTATGCGGGAGCTTATTAGGTGAAATATCATTATCAGAAAAGGCGACATGTTGGGAGATGGCTAAATGTCCAATTCAGGCTTGAAACTGGTCAACATCAATGTCTGTTGGGATAGTGGACTCAATTAAAGCTTTATCTAGGATTGCGCAATGCATAGGGGACATTTTCAACAATTCAAGAATTGATATTTGTGCAGGTGTCTTCCCCAGATGATCTAGGAGATTATATTGACTTGTAGAAGTTGATTTGGGAGGAATTGCAGGAGCTCCTTTCAGGACTATTTTGGATCGACGAGTGGTGACTGTGCAAGAAGGATCTTGTCCCTTTATTCTTATGGTGTAAACATACTCATTTGATGCTTGAAAACAATTGATGACATTGTTATAACTAGTATTTGCATAGTTTGCTATTTGGGTAGAGTTTGAAGAAGATGCTTTACCCTTGTCATGATCAAGCAAAGGAGTTTTGAAAATTGTATGATTAGTGTTTGAGGTCGCGTTAGGCAGGTCTACCTCAATTACTCCTTGATCTAACAAGTCTTGAATCATATGTTTCAATTGAAAACACAATGCAGTTTTATGTCCTTTTGACCGATGGTATTCACAATATGCATTGTCATTCCACCAATGTGGCTTTACCAATGGTTCTGCCTTGATATTTGGTAACTTGATAAACTTTTCTTGTATTAATTGTTTCATTACTGACTCAATAGGCTCTCCCAATGGCATAAACTATCGAGGAGGCCCATCCCTTGATCGGAAAGGTTTTCATTGCTGGTTTTGTTGCTAACCTTGTTGTTGATTATATTGTTGAGTGTATTGTTGAGTATGTTGTTGGTATTGCGGCTGTTGAGTAACATTGCTTGCTGGTGTTTGATTTTGTTCCATAGTTGACATATTAGGAGCACTCAATTTCTTTATTGTGAACGGGGGTTGATTTGCATTCACCGCTCTTGCATCAACAACTCCATCATTAGTGACATTCTTATTTTTGTACCAAAATCTATTTCTGTCCCCTGAATTGTTTGTGTTGTCATTGTCTTTGTTGAGCTTAATGATTCCCTTAGCTACAAGAGTAGTTTCAATGTTCACCCCTTTCTTAATGAGTTTTTCAATGGTACTGGGACTTTTCAATTTGAGTTCATACATCATTTCTGGGACCAAATTTTGAATAAATAAGTTCACTTGTTGTTCTTCAGGTATATCTAGGGAAGAACGACTATACAAGCTTCGCCATCATTGCAAGAAAGTCACTAATGGTTTGCCTTGCTTTTGCTTGGTGTTGCATAAATCTGACATAGTCACTTCACTATCAATGTTGAATGCGAAGTGAGATATAAAATTTTGAGCCAATTCCGACCAAGTCTTTATATTCCCGGCAAATGCAAATACCAATCCATGGCTTGTCCGGTGAGACTTCATGCGAACAAGAGCATTAAATATGTTTCCTCATAACTCACTTCAGTACATGCCATGAAAAATGCTCAAATATGGTCTTTTGGATTGCCATTCCCTTTATATTTTTCAAAATTAGGTGCCTCAAAATGCTTAGGGAAGGGAGGCATGTACAAGCTCTTGTCAAATGGATTAGGACATAAATCTTGATCTGTGTACAATTTCTTTGTTCCTTTGGTTTCCAATGTGTCGACTTGTCATTGCAACTTCTCAAGCTGTTGTGCAAATGCGTTAGATTTTGGAGGTTCATCATTGATCCTGGTGGGTACTCTTTGTCGATACATCATGTTTCCCATCAGTTGTTGATGCTCTGAAATTGCCATCTTTGGTGTCGCTGGCATATAATGTTCTTGGTACAGCTCTTGTTGTAGTGGTTGTGCCATGCCTTGATATTGACCTTGTTGCTATGCTTCTTGTGGTGGAATCATGATTGGTAGCCTTGGTTGATATTGCAATTGAGGGTATTATTGATATTGTACAGACATCAATTGTGGTTGTGAAGTATGATAACTTGTTTTGCTTGGCACATATTGAGGCACATGTTGTTGTTGATGCTGACGAATAGGAATTTTTTGACTTTGTGCCAATTGTTGTTGTCTTGATGTAAATCCCAACATTTGCAAAAAACTTTGTTTGGGAGGTTTTTGTTGTTTCTCCTTAAGATGGGGTATGGCACTTGCATTGACTTGCTGTGTGGTTTGTCCAATCCACTGTGGTGGTTGCAAGTTTGAATTAACTTGTAATGGTGTAGAAGATGTTGCAACTTGTTGTTGAATACGATATTGTTGTTGTTATGCATTGCTTGTTTGGGCATTCGAGTGTGCCTTTTGTGCATTCCTCAATTGTTGCAACATTTTCTGTTGGTGCACACCACTATTTGTAGCTCTTTGTGTTGCCATTATCGAAGGATCTGTCACAATATTTTGCATAACAGGTACTTGAGTATTTGGAAAATATATTGAACTTAATGGGACATAGGAACTTCGTTGCATTGTGGAATTGTTTTGGACATTGGTGAGATCAGGCATTCCAGTCGTAAAGCTTTCTTGCATCTTAGATTTTGATCCAATTTTATGCATGCGAGGAACCACTTCTTATTGAGGGACAACTGTCAATATTTGTGTAGCCCTAATTTGATCTTGTGTTACAGGTGTTGTATTAAATAATGGATTATTTATTGTTTCAAATGGTGACTTTTGAGGAATAGTCACTGTCAACGCTTTTGAAGCACGTTTACTCATCAAGGTATGTTGAGTTTCTTGTTGCACATTTTCTTCGTTTGGATGTGGAGAGAAACTTAATAGCTCACCGCATTGTTGTTTTTGCACATTGATTTGCTCACTTGAGGAGGTCACATTACTCATCATGTCAAGATATTTTTGTGGGAACATCTTAAAGACCTTGTTCAAGAATTTATCCATCTTTTTCGTCAACTTTGGATCTTTAAGGAACATATCAACATCATCGGAAGCATCAAAATCTGATGAAGAATCTGGTAAAATAGTTGGATTTGTTTCCTGTTGAATGCCTTGATCTAAACCAAATCCTTGTGAAAGAGTTTGTTCCTCATATAATGTTTGAATTTGAATGTCATGTTGTAGGTTTGGTTGATTCCAATCAAAAGGTGCATTTCCTCTTGGTGTTGGTGGAACACTCCCATGTCCTAGTTTCATGGGTACAAACACTGGTTCATATAATAGAGGTGGTCCAAGTTGAACCATTCCATATGGTGGTAATGATGTGTTTGACGAACCTTCAATTTGTACTATTTGACTAGTTTGAAACTGTGAGTTTGATATGTTGTCAATAGGTTGATACGTCGGTTCACCCATCTTCTTAGATTTTGACCTTGTTTCAACAGGCATGTCACTTATGAAAACGCAATATTTTTGGAATTTTTCAAGGATAATATATGATATGCAACTAAATGCAAACTAAATAGATGAAAATGCAATCTATGGAAAGAATGCAACTTATGTTTTTGTTGTTTTTGAAGATTTTGGACAAACTTTTGGAATGCAAATCTAAGAAAGAGACCCTTAGGAAATTGAAATGATGTCTAGACCTCAAAGGAAAAAAGGACCAAGTGACAAAAGGACAAAATGACAATGTCTCCCCTATACGCTTGGATACTAAGCTAGGTTTGACCAAATGACATGGATGACAAAAAGACAAAAGTTTGATAATGTCTAGACTTCCTAATAATGACTTAGGGTTTATTCAAAGATTTGGATTACTCAAGTATGACAAACCAAAGTTTTGACACTATATGCAAAGGGACAATTACTATGCCAACGACCCCAATATGATATGATAATGACCTAAGCTTAATGAAGAGACCTAGGGTATGCAAATGTAACCTAATGTTATGAGGACAAGGATGCAAATGCAAATGTATGACAATGTCAACCTAAGGCAAAACCTAAGGTTGAATTATGAAATGGTGTTACTCTAATGCAAGAGGACACATGCAAATGGATGACCCTTATTGATATGCAAAGGAGTATGACCTAGGTGAAACCTAACCTTGGTAGTTGACAATGAATTTGCAAAATGCAAACCTAGGATGAACCTAAATCTAAGTGACATGAATGTTGAGACAATATTTTGAAAAATGTTTGACAACCATGTTTGAAGGTGTTTTGAACTTTGTTTAATGAAATACTCTTGTGTTTAACCTTGTTTTGAATCAATTTGTCTTGTTTTTGAAATGAGACACAACTCAACTTTTGACAAGCAAAGAAGACAAGATATTCTAACTTAGACTCAAGACAATCATGCTCATTCACACATTTCTCATGGTAGGTAAGGACAGTAGGTACTTGAGAGGTAGACTCATTATGAGATTCAATGAGAATACATAGATGCTTGACCCCACGGGCTCCCCTCCACGGCACTCACTTCTTAGGGCAGCCAAGCATCAGTCCCCATGGAAATCTCCCCATGGTGAACTTAGTATCTCTTCCAAGTATCCGAACTCCTCCTTCTCAAGCAAATAGAAGGATTTTTGGCCTCTAAATACAAGGTGTTTAATAAGGATTTTTGTTAAGCGCTACTCCTTGGTGTCATGCAAGCGTGATTGAGACATAGGCCCACCAAGATACCAAACAAATGTAGTTGCGCAAGCATGATTTAGACCGTGAGGCCGTACTTAGATGCTGATATGAGAAAGAGTCCAAGAGTCATCACTTCCCAAGTAACTACAATTCCCACGTAACCCTTCCTTCAAAGCTTTCGCCCATCAGGTATTTATTTATAGTGAGTTAGAATGCCAAGGTACTCTAGCTATGCTCACTTTGGGTCGTTCCCCTCTCACGATTGTCACTTGCTTGCAAAAGAAAGCAAATGGTCGGGAAGGCAGGCCCTCTAAAGGTAACAAACAATCCAAAACATGAGAATGAATTCGAAGATCTGGATTTCTGATCACCCTAAGAAGGATGAGAGCATACTCTCCTACTCCAATGTCAAACTCGATAAGCAAAGTGAACACATGTTCATTCCATCCTACTTAGCAAACATACTAGGTGCCTAATTAAAAATCACAAACACAAAGTTTGGTTGGAATATAAGGCAACCTGCAAAATCACTAAGTTAGGAGTTTGATTTGTTAGTATTTTCATTCTTTTTTTGTCTTCGTCACACATAACACCAAGGTGCTGCACAGAGAATTAGTACCAAAAAAAGCAGAATATAAGAACAGAATGAAAACAAAGTAATTTGCAAGTAAAAACACTGATTTTCACCTCTGTTTCTGGCCTTACACAGGCGCAAAATGCCTTGACACAGGCGCAAAATTCCTTGACACAGGCAAAGAATGTCTTGACATAGGCGCAGATCTCCTTAACAAATGCACAGATCCCTCCTACACAGGCGCAAAAGTGTCCAAAAAGCTCTGGGTCGCCCTGTTTCTTGAGTTTTCCACCTGCAAATCAACTCAAAATCACTCAAAAACACAGTTAAGGGGTTAAGTTCACATCAGGTTCACCAATTAATGTAGATAGGAATTCAGAAATCATCAAAGCAAGTAGCAAATTAGACTAGCTCAATCACGAAAAACTAGAATGCAATGATAACAATCCTAAAAACATTCAATAGAAAACATGAAGACAAGATTTTCAAAATGAAATTAAAGCAAACCAAATGCAGATATCTCCTTCATAATTCTCCATTGTCCTTCTTTCTCCTTCAAATTGCTTTGTTTGTGGATCTCACCTACAAGTGCATAAGCATAACATGAAAGCAAGATTGACAAGACGAGATGATAGCATAAGGATACTAGAAGTGTGATTGATTGATCGATCAGGGGCATGATTGGAGAAATTCATCCAATTTATAGATAAATTGGAGAAAAGACAAGATTAGCATGAAGAGATTTGAAAGGAAATTTCAAATCAAGAATGACAAATATGACAAATTATGACAAAATTGACACCTTCTATGCAAGATTGATTGATTGACAAATTATGACAAAATTGACAAGGTTGCTATGCAAAATTGATTGATTGACAAATTATGACAAATTATGACAAGATTGAAATGTCATTCCCATGAAATTAGGGGAAATATTAGAAAAATAGGAGAAAATAGAAAATTAGATGAATTGGAAATTAGGAAATTAGAAATTGATGGAATTAGGAAATTAGGAATTAGGAGAAATTAGTAAATTGGAAAATTAGGTAAATTAATTAATAATTTTTCATTCATTAATTAATTCACAAAAAGAGAGGAATTAATTAGCCAATTAAATAAATATTTAATTGTGACAAGAAGACTTAGGATAAATAAATAAATTATTTAACCTAAAAGGGAAAATGACAAACAAGATTAAATGAATAAATCATAAAACCTTAGAAGATGAATTAGAAATGCAAGGACGACAATTAGGTCTTGAAAAAAGATAATTGATGTCGATTCGATCATGATTCTGATTAACAAAGGACCAATGCTGACAAACAATTGAGATTGGTTGACAAATTAACCAAGATTGATAAAGAGACCAAATTGATAAGCGCCAATTGACGAGGAACAATGACTAATTGATCCAAATTGACACGATTGAAAAGGACAACGATCGATGACAAATCGATCACAAAATTGACGAGATTGACAAGAGGACAAGGATCGATGACAAATCGATCGCAAAATGACAAGATTGAAAAGGACAACGATCAATGACAAATTGATCGCAAAATTGACGAGATTGACAAGAAGACAAGGATCGATGACGAATCGATCGCAAAATGACAAGATTAACAAGAGAACAACGATCGATGACAAATCGATCACAAAATTGATGAGATTTGAAAAGAGGACAAAACCCTAATTCTATCATCGATTAGGATTGATGATGTCCAAAATGATGACAAATGAGCATGGACATTGATATGATAGGATAAGATTGACCAAAATCATGACTGAAGATTATTATCGACAAGACCAAATTCAAAAGCGAGACAAATGAAGAATGCAGAAGAAGGACTCGATGCTCGCAAATGATAAAGACCAAGTGCACAACATAGAAGAAATGTTAATGCGATGCAAAAACCCTAAAACAAGGCAATGTGCAAATGTTAAAGTATGACTCCGCAAGCGTTGACCATTTTTAGACGTCTACAATATTATGATTCTATTACACATTTTTGTGAATACATAGCTCTCACATTCTTGAGCATTTTCCTATGTTTGTGATTTTCTCCATTTCTTCCTTTCTTCTCCTTATAACAGGTTTATTCAGCTTGCAAAGATCATTTGGGCTCCTATGGTGTTGTATTTCTCAACTCTCACATGGTATCAGAGCTTTAGATTTGCAGCTACCTATTCTTGTTTTGTGTTTTTTTTGCATTGGAAGCAGATCTGGGGTTTTAGAAGTTTTTTTGTGCACCTAGGGATAGGGCTTTTTTCTGAGCACTTTGGGCCTAAACAAACCTCACCATCGTGCCCAGAAGGCCCAAAAACCCCTATGGTCATATGAAACTTGACTACTTTCAACACCTGAGCCTCTGGAGGGTATTTTTTTGTTCTATACCAGGCCGTATAGTCCTGACATGTAGTTTGAGAAATTTTCTTCAAAAAAATTCAATTTTTGCCTTTTTACGGTATGCAGGCCAAAATTTGATTTAGAAAAAAAAAATCAAAAAATCATCATGTTAGCACATATTTTAGCAAAATATTTTGAGCCATATATGGATGCCTTTTTTCCTATCATTAGAGAATTTACTGCTGGTATCTTATATGCAGGAGCATAACTGAAGAAAATGGAGTTGTCCAAAGATCAACTAGCGTTGCCAAGACCCCCAAAGACTGTGCATATGGTGTTGGGACTCATTAAATTCTAAGTCAATTTGAGAGGCTCATTTCAAAGAAGGGTAACAATTCTGAAACCCTTCCAAACAAAATACAAAGTGGCAATTTTAATGCCAATGTCCTTGCATCGGCTTTTGAAATCCTCAACAAATCCAAATAAAAATGTGAAGCTTTCAAGAAAAGGCAATGGGCATGTGTTAAGCCTAAATATTCCCTATCGTGAGCTAGAGGGGGTCGCATGGTTGCAGGTAGAGGAAAGGGCCAGAGAAATTTCCAAGCGGTTTCAGTCGCCAGGCATAGACCACTTATCCCATATTGGCTGTGCAGAGGGAATTTTATATATTTAAATATAAGGTTGCATGTATACTTAGTGTCAAGAGCTGGAAGGATTTTGGTAAGTGCTATCTCAGCACCGGTGGGCCCCCACATGCGTGCGCATCTCAAAGTGCCCAAATCTTACAACAGAAGGACAAATTAAAGATCGAGCAATTTGGGTAGATTAGATGGTGACCGCAAAAGATTTGATGGTTGTCGCTATACTACAAGATAGAGATGCACATTGGTTTATCCCCACAACTTGGTGACAAAGCACATGCATAAAAGGGGAGGTTAGCGAGCGAGAAAATCCGAAGAAGATCTAGTGGCTAGGCAACAAGGGAGAGCTTCATTCTGATGGTTAGTGAGGTCATGCTAAAGTGGCAGGACAGGGACCTCAGAGCCAATATAGAGGTGACACATGGTGGGCCCGACAAATGAGGTGTCATCCTAGTGGATCTACAAGAGAATCAGGATGTGCCACGTGGTGGAGCGCAGAAGAAGAACCTAGATCCAAGTGGTGGGTAGGTGGATCTGTGGGCAAACCAAAGAGTGACACGCGACATAGATGGACAAAGAGAAGAGAGAGCCACTCAGGCAAAGTTAAAGGCTGAGCAGATAAGGAAGATCAGATGGTTGGCCAAGTCGATTTGACGGTGGTTGCTATACTGCAATCAGAAGATGTGTGATGTTTATTCACTGTGACATGGTGACCGAGTGGTGGGGCCCACTAAGGAAGCAAAATAAAGAGATAAAGGATGAGCAGGTCATGGAAGGTCCAATAGATGTTGCTATTCTACTATGGAGAGTTGCACAATCAATATCTATTGCGGATCAGTGACAAAGAGGAACCAAAGTGAAACGGTGGGTCCGGTCAAGATGAGTTAGTAGCTGAAGTGGCAGTTAGGTGGCATGTCATCAAAAAATGACTTATCGAACAAACTTAGGCTATGATGGATCTCTAAAAAGACTCACCAAAAGAAGCAGTTTCATCGACATGAAGTTCATCAAAGAAATTAGAAGCAGCCCAAAAAGGAGAGTAAAGTGCGAGAGGACTCACTAGGATAGCTTACGATACTGGAGACACATTTCTAAAGTTATGCTGATGCCTGATGGGCAGAATACCACAAAGGGCGGATCTATCGGGGTAACTTCTAACATTGGAGAAGGGTGAAATAAGTTATTCCGATATCCAATGAGAGGTGTAGTCATCGAAATAAGTTACACTAATATAGATCATGTCATCGGGGTAACTTAGGTCATCGGGGAGAGGTGTTTTCGTATCATGTCGATACCTGATGAGGAAGTTAAGGTGGTTGCAAAGAAGGAGATCTCATCGGGAAGACTTATGTCGATATAGCCGAAGGTAAGTTTTTATGTTTGACTTAATGAATACCTAATTTTCTTTCTCTCATGCAGGATTTGTTTATCAGGAAGATAATGGCATTGAGGAGTATACAAGAAGAAGAAACTAAGGGAATGCCTGAGATCTCAGTCCATGAACTTAGTTGTTTGTCATGTTGTAATTACATGTCTTCAGTTGCAAATTAGGTAGTCATTAGGAATAGACTCATCAGTTTGAAGCTTGTTCGCATCCCTTCAATTATGTATATAACGGGATACCAAAACCGATGAAAAGGGGAGTCATAAGAACAACATATGGCTATAAGGATTGAATATCATTTTGTATTAGAGAAGTCTATAGGAAGAAGAAGTATCATTTTGTGCAAGCAATCTGTAATGGAGTATCTACAAGTGCAGCTTATGTATGCAATTATTTCTTGAAGATTAATATACAAGGTTCATTGTTTATTTTTCCAAATATTGTGTACACTTTTGTGTTGAAGATTATCTTTGTCCTCTTGATAAATCTGTTTATAGATTTCCTATGATGTGAATCGCATGCCATTGCATTAAGTAAAAGTTTGAGTTCTTATTGTTTGTGTAACGCATACTGAACCTTCATAGTTGATGAGAAATTGTCTCTTGAGTTGATAAGATATTTTGTCCACAAAGTGTCATATATATTCCTAGATAGAGGCACTGGTCAGTTATTGATCTTTTAAGGTTTTGATCTATATGCATTCAAGGTCCTTGATAGAGAAATGTTCTTCCCAAATCCTATATGAACTGATCTATGCAGATTTCATTTAAATCTTGAAAGCAATTTCATTTTCAATATACATTCACAATCATTTCTTTTCAAAGCATTCAATTAAAGTACATAATAAAGTATAGTTTCGGAACAATAATTTGCCAGTTGTGTAAACTTGCTAAAAGGTTTAAATCCACTATAAATAACCTCTTTTGTGCTTGAGAGGAAGAGGCATACCCACCTAGGTTCAATGGAGCCTAAAGTGCAGAGGGATTTGGTCTTTGACCATCCCTGTTCATTGGCCAAGGCTGATTGGACTACTTGAGGATTTGGCAAGTCTTTTGGTTTTCCAATCTGTGGTTTTGGGAACCAACACATCATTCAAAAAGTTTTTTTGGCAAATTTTTGTTAAAAAAATCAAAAATATTTTTTGGGGGTTTAACCCATGGTACACAAGGTACTGTGGGCCCCCTGGCCTGCAGCAAGCCCCGCCGCCGCCGACCCTATCAAAGCGGGCCCTGCCCACCGGCCCTTCACCACCGACCACCAGCCTCCACCGCCCGTAGCCTGGCCTCCATTACAGTGCCGCTTGGCCACTGCCGCAGCCCAACCACCACCACTACTCCGCCGTCGGAGCGCCACCTCAGCCTGACCCTACCATTAGACAGCCATCGTTGCCCCTCGCTCTTGCCTTTGAAGGGGGGGTTGGTTTTTTCTTCATATCTTGAGCATACAGAGTCTTTTTAAAAAAAAAAAAAGGTGTCAGAAAGCTGGTTCTGAGCCGGACCTCATGTTATTTGAATTTTTTTCCAATTTTTCAGTTTGTCTATACTTTTTTCTAGTCAAAGTGGGGTCACTTTTCTGCACTTCCGGGGCCGTAGAATGAGCACCCAAACTCCATTTTTTGAAAACTTTATATTGTTGGAAAGCATGTTCTGTGTTATTTCCAATCATATGAGTTTTCTTTCCAGATTGTTCTCCAAGAATATTTAATTTAGTTTTTTCTCTTTTTAGCATTCTAGTAAATATCTTGGATGTTTTAGGTCCTGGGATCTCTTTCTCAGAGTAGGATGTCTCATTTTTTTCTATTCTTTATGTTTCTAGTCTTCTTATCATTGTAGCTTTTTATTTATGCAAACACACTTAGATAAAGTGCCATCATGCATTGTTTACTTGGGATCTTGCACATCTTGTGCCTTATTATACAAGTACTACTTATAAAGTGTCATGGGGGGTTGATGTTTGCTTTTGTTTGCCATCTACCTTTGTCACGTGAGTGTTCCTTCCATGACATTCACCTCATGATGTGTGTCAAGTGAGTGTTCCTTCCATGACACTATGTACTTTCTCAGCACCTTTGATGTTCCCAATTCTTTGTCATGCAGTTCTTGTTGGTCGTTCTTTTTCAGTGTTCCTGTACCTCTCCCTTTTTAGCATTATGGGGAGGTTTGTCCTGTTGGTTCGAATGCTTCCATGGTTCGATTGATCAGCTCTTCAGGATTTGGTTTCTCATGCCATCTGTATCTGTGAGTTTAGTTGTTTTCCTTTGTTTTCCATCTGATTTGAGTAGTATCATTTGAGGGCACTCATGCAGATTACAGTCTTCTCTACCTGGTCATGTTCTATTTCAGTGGAGGTTCTTTAGATCAGCAGTTACTCTTCGACAGTGTTTGCAGCTATTTCCTGCTTCAGTGGTGTTCTTGCTTTTCCATCTCTGTTTGGAGTAGATTTTTTTCCCACGTGGTTTTCTCTATTTCTCCGGTTCATAGAGATTTGGTTGTATTTGGGTACCTGATCAGACCTAGTTGTCAGGACCCATCTTTCCTTCTTTCAGTAGTTGTTCTAGGTTTTAGCTTCTCCCTAAGTCAAGCTTAAGGGGGGGTGTTAGAGTGATCGGTTCTTTACTTGATTAATTAAACAACATTTGTTTAATTAATTAAGTTCCCCTTTATCTCTTTTACACTTAAGCTAACATTAGGTGCATAATAATTAACTCTTTTATTAATTATTATGTGAAAGCCTAGGGTTTTCCCTTTTAGGATTTCTTGACCTATTAGAGGTTAATTCTTTTCTTTGTATTATGATTCTATTACACATTTTTGTGAATATAGAGCTCTCACATTCTTGATCATTTTCCTATGTTTGTGATTTTCTTTGTTGCTTCCTTGCTTCTCCTTGTAACAGGTTTATTAAGCTTGCAAAGATCATTTGGGCTCCTGTGGTGTTGTATATTTCTCAACTCTCACAAAAAATTCTACAAAAATAGACAAAAATATGAAATTTCAAGGGACTTGGGATCCCACTGGGTGTGCCAAAATGAAGAGGGGAAAAACCTAAAGGCCTAATGGTTAGTGTATAATAGACAAATCAACCAATATACCTTCATTTCTCACTTCTTTCTCCAATTGAGCTTGATGAAGTAGAGTTTTCCCACATGCTCCACTTTATTTTCTCTTTGGATAGGGAATATGTGGATTTATCTCCACTACACAACAAGATTTGATAAGGGATATTGGCTAAGTGTGATGGATGATGGATCTATGGCAAGATATTGGCATTATTAGGATGTGATAGATGGATTTCAAGACTCAAATGATTAACATAAGATTGCATGAAAGGTGGATGAATTGTGAGGAGAGGAGACTCCAATTTATAGATTGGAGGAGGCCAAAATGGAGGGCCAAGATTGATTTGAAATGGAGGGTTAGAATTGAAAGAAGATGGAGGAAGATTGAGAGGAAAAAGTGGGAGATCCAAGAGATATTCCATGAAAGGCATTTATTGTCTCCACACCCCACAAGTACATAGGGAAGAGTTCCCCAAGTACATTGGGAAGATAAAAAGGAATTTAAAATTTCTTGGGGGAAGGGAGGAGGAATTAAAAATTCTAAAATAGAAGATCATGTGGGGAGAATAAATGGAGAAAGGAATTGAAAATTCCTTGGGAAGAGGGGGCATGGGAATGTGCAAGGATTTGACATTCCTATAAAGAGAAAAAGTTGGTGCATTTAAGGTTTTGGGGGTGAGATGAGAAAGACCATTTATGGTAAGGAGTTGACCCATTCCTAATCAAGGTGATTAGGAATGCACAAGTGATTAGAATGATAAATTAGGTAGCTTAATGAGGGATTAGGATGCAAGTGGGAAAGTTAGGAGGAGGTAATATAAGGAGAGAGAATGAGTGGACGGATATAAAATTGAGGAAAATGGTAAGCATGATTAGAGGGTGATCAATTAGGCTAGATGATAGGATTAGAAAAGGTGATTTTTAGGAATCACATGATTAGGTTAGTTAATTAAAATTACTTAACTAAGGGAGGTTTAGAAGAAATAATGATTGAAATGACTTTAGAAGAATAGGAAATAATTAATTTTGATAAATTAATTATAATGTCCATTGTGATAAGATTAATTAAATTTGATTTAATTAATCCTAGGAGGAAAGGGATCAACACAATTAAATTAATTTATTATGTGGAAAGGCTTAATAATAATTTAATTAATTTTAGATGTCTACACTTACACTACAAAATTTGAAGATATTCATAGTGAAAGCCATTCTCCTTCACAATTGAGGATGTCTTATGAAGTTGGATATGACATTATTTCAAAACAAGGCTATAGAGGACAAGGACTTGAAAAATATGAACAAGGAATTAAGATTCCTATAGACCCTCCCACACAATTTACTAAAGAAGGCCTAGGATATCCTAATTCTCAGACATCTATGAAGGATTCTCATAAGGTTCAAATGCTTAAAGAGTATTTTTCAAGATAGTGAAAGTGGAGTGGTAGGTGGTGCTACGTACTTTGGAATCTTGTCATTTTGGAGTACATACTCTGGGATTTGTAAGCTCATTTAGGCACCTTATATTTATTTAATAATTACTAATATTTTGTTAAAGACCTATTACTGATTTATCTACTACCATTTTGATTATGCCTACAAAGTGAGAATCGTTCACTTAACACCTATAAGTGGCTACATGAATCTTTCTTTTTACACAGGTTTGTATCCTATTGTCAAGGCTTAACATGGCTGACATCATGGATTTTTTTTAGATAGGGTTACATCTCACTGTTAGATCTTAACGTGGTTGATATCATGACACATACAAACCCTTGTGCTAGTTATATGCAAGGCACAAGATTTTAAGACTAGAAACATATTTATCTAGATTGTAAGGAGGAATATCAAACCAATGGCCAATAGTGTCAGTACTTTCTTTATTACAAGCCTAATTATATACAAACTAATTTTTTACAATACCATGATTTCCTACCAACCATTATCCCAATCTAGAATGCACCATCTGCCAATATCAAGTATAAGCAAGAGACCACTAATATTATTTGGATTATTAAACTCCATAATATATCTATAGTGATAAAAATACTTTAATTTCTTCACAACTGGCTTTTCATCAAGTGGGTACCATTCTCCCATTATTTTGGTATCTAAATGTTCAATATACCATTCTAGTTGATTACTTATGAAATGTACACATAGATTGAGAATGTGCAATAAAGTATTTTTTCTTAGTGTCTACCTTGAAAGGTGTTAGCTGGGATAATAATATATTTCAAGAACGACTGAGAATATTTATAAGGTTTGGAGACCTACAAATACTATAAAGAAAATTCATTGTAATATCTCTACATCAAAGAATGATATGTGCTTCTTTATACTGTCTTACCAGATGCTTTAACACAACTAGTTGTCCTTTTGAATGGAGATATAACTTGAATCTGCTTCCTCTCTGAGATTGTCTGGATATCTCCCCATCCATCATTTTGAAATATAGGAGATGAATTATAAAATAAATATTCTTCCAAGATGTTTCTATGGCATTCTTCTAAAAGATTTTTGATTCTTTGTATAGTTGAAGCTCATGGATCTTCAGTGTCTGTATGAACATCTATATCCAACCTTATGATCACATGAACAAAATTTATGCTATGAGAAAATTAATAAATTTTATCTCCTTATTGCTCAGGATTACCCCACCATGAGAAAAAATAAAAAGAATGAAATTGACTCAAAAAGTCCCAACCCAAGAGGATATTTGTATTTATATCATCATTTTTTCAAAAGGAGAAAATACAACTAATATCTTCTAGGTTTATGATAATGTAACAAGATTTTCCTTTAATAGTTTTCATGATTCCAAGGCCCTTGATTAAAATCTTATGAGGTTTCTAATATATAGAAGGTAGGACATGACTCTTAGCAATGCTTATTTTTGGCCTTGTATCTATAAGAGTAGAAATTTTTTGACTCAAGGATTCTAATTTGACATGAATTATTGGCTTCTTTGGGTTGTCATGACACAATGCAGGATTTGGGTTGTAATAAATAGAGGGTTGATCAGATAATACATAGATTAAATTAGACTAATGTCATGATGAAAAACCCAAAATGGAATGATAAGGAGATCCATTCATACTTTCAAGTTGTGGTATACTATAACTCCCATTAGGATGAACTTGTAATAGAGATCCAAATTTTAGGAGTTTTGGAGTTGCAATATTTTTCCCTTCTTTCCCTATCAATTGTTGTTCCCATTATTTATTTTCTCTTCTTTTTTATTTTTCATAAGTAGCCATATTGAATGACAACTGAAGACACATATTCTTGTACTTATCAATAGCATTTTGAGAAAAAAAAAAAAAAAATTGTACAAAAAGTGATACTATTGAAGAGTCCATTCCTTATCACAACTATTGGAAAACTTAATTTTGTTACTTGGTTGAATATCTTTTTTTCCAATAATCTTGATTCACAATCATCTTTAATCCCTTTATCCAAGATATACTAGATCATTCTACTTTTATTGAACTGATTCATTTTCCTATTTCTAGCTGGAGTTTCTTCAATATCTCTGGATTAAATATTTTCTTTATTTCTAGCTAAGATCTTGGTATTCCTTTTGACCTTTTTGTATTTTCCCATTAATTTTAGAGAATATTTCCTTGTAAGAAGCCTCTCTGAAGGGTTTATGATATATGAAAATTCTTTTATTTCCCCTTTTCCTTTTCAATAGAAGTACAAAAGATTCTTTGAAGAATTTATCTTGACCATACTTGTACCATGTAGATTTTCCTCCATTATGAGTCTTATCGATAGAAATTGAAGAAGGATCTTTTAACCCTTTAAAGAAATTCTGAGAGAAACTATTTTCTTTATTATTTTCATAACATTTTCTTTTAAGAAGAATAAATTCTTCACAAATATTATGAATTATTTCTTCATTCTCATGATCTTGTTGTCTTTGAATCATTTCTTCTCTATTTTGCTAAAAAGATGCCCATACCTTTGAAGAAATATGTATTTATTTGCATTGAATTCTAGGAAAATCCTGCTTTGCTATATCAATATGTTGATCCACTATCCTTTCTTTTTCTACAACCACTCTTTCATTATTTGAACTATCTTTTTCAAAAAAATATTTTCTTGTATCTATAGAAGACTTATTGAAGGCATCTTTTTCTTTTGAAAAACTTTGTTTATCATGATCCTCATCTAAAAGTATTTATTTTCCAAAAATCTCTTCATTTTTAAGAGATTTAGATTCATTATTATTTTATGAAGAACTTGCATCAATGTGCTGAATGAATATACTTTTATTGCAACGAGATGTGAGGCATACTAGATTAGAATCTTCTTGCTCTACATGCACTAGTTCTAGGCCTTTTTCATTTGAAAGGCTTCTTATCTTTCAAGAATCACTTAGTGTTTTTCTATCATCATCTTTAGAGCCCTTGAATGGATTTTCTTTTCTTTAACTTATCCAAAATCTTCTTAGCATTTTTTGTAATGCCCCGCCAAGAACCCCAAAGGAAAACCCACATCAAGGGTGAAATAATTTTTTATTTTTTTAAAAGAATAAACATAATAAGTGCATTAAACACAACATGCACAACAAAACACAAGAGAAATACTTACACCATAATTCCTTAAGAATTACCAATGAAGAATCAAAACCAAAAGTTAAATTCCACAATTAAGGTTAATCCAATAATCCATCAAAACTCACATAACATATTAAGCCATATGCAATAACAGATTACACCATTGAAAGATTGAAAGGATACAATATAATTTCTCTTCAATAAGCATTTACACAACCATAAAGAAAGCTGATAAATAACATCCCAAACTTAGGATTACATTGCTCTTCCAATACATGGCTTCTCAATATACATATAAAGATATAACTTAACCAAATACATGGTTACAAAAGATCATGATACAAATGACCACATAGGTCTCCAAATAACAATAATCTCCAAACATGAGATAAGCATGAGCCATGAACCACACAACACCCATGAAGCCAATCCTCACCTGACGGTACGAACAAGAACATCCGATGGGAAGTGGCATTACCACCCAACCATGTGATCCCAAACTAGAAATCACCCCACCATGATAGGAGATAACAAAGGACCCTCAAGCAAGAAAAATCATGACATTGGTCAACAGAACAATACGACTCCACAATATCCAAGTGACTCAACATCACAAATACACAAGTGAATCAACATCACAAAACACAAGTGAATCAACCTCACAAAAAACAAGTGAATCAACATCATAAAAACACAAGTGAACCCAAAGAGAGAGTGTCATCGCATAGCTTATGATGGTTACCATGGCCAGCCTCCATAGGTCCCAACCCCCATCCTGGGTTATCTTGGTAACCTTTCCTGAACCTTCAGCTCCAGCTAAGTCTCATGCAGACCCTACTAGCCTTTCGTGAAGACAAGGTGGTCAGTTTGCCATTCCAGGCCTTCTCACTACATTATGAGCCCTGTACAAGCACTCACCTATGCACGAGGTACAATATCTTCTTTAATGTTATGAACTATCCACCTAATCAATTAATTAGATTATCACTTATTATCTAACTTTCGATGGGTTATCCTGCCAACCACTTTGGGCGCGACCCCCACTCGAAAGTTACTCTCTCAAAGGACACTAAGCAAACATGGTCACTCCATGAGGACCCTATGATGAAGCAGACAACCATAACACCACTATCCAAAAATAATTGGTCAAAACGAGGACATACTGACTCTTGGTTAACTATAAGGCAAAGATACTACATGGTTAAGACAACGAAGTCATCATATATCACTTGGTCAAGGGTACCAAATATGCCACCACAAGACGACTGAACCACATACCAGAAATAACACAATATAACTCTTTGCAAGGAAAGATAATTTCACTAAGTCCACACTCAGACAATCTTTGAGAAAATAAACATCATAAGCACTTGCAACATCATTGATTGAAAATTAAATTAAAAACTCTTCTATGATATTCACATCTATTCAATTTCCAAATCAATATTCCATCAAGAATGAAATCCACATCAAATATTCCACCGAATAAAACATGAATTCCTAACAGGCATTTAATTCATTTCTAGATTATATCTCAATTAACCAATTTGAATTACTAATTCATGCCTTGATTTCCATAGATAAATTTATTAAACCACATAATAAAAATCATTTGGAAATTACTATCTTTATTTAACAATAAAAAAAACAACTTTAAAAATATTCCATTTTATACAAATAAAATTCACGACACATGAAAAAGGGTGTACCGTGAAGGGTACAAGTGTCACGCGGGGGCCAAGGCCAACCCGTAGTAGTGTTGCTACTGAGGCAGCAGACACTACTTGCCGCTAGTACTGCTACCGACCGGTAGTGCTTCTACCGCTGTTAGCAGGCGCTACCGATCGGTAGCACTGCTACCAACTGGTAGTAGTCCTACCGACCAGTATTACTGCTACCGTCTGGTAGTAGTCCTATTGACTAGTAGTGCTACTACCACGTAGCAGTACTGTCGACTGGTAGTACTTCTACCTATGGGTAGCAAACACTACTGACCCGCGTGGTGGGGCTAGCCTGCCACTGGGTAAGGTAAGGTCAAAATCAATAAAATTCATACTTCCCATAGCATTTAAAATCAAAATGATACAAAACCATTTTAACATGAAAACGATTCATTCCTGGATTATTTCACGGGCACACACACACAGTGCCAAAATCCAATTAACAAAGGATTATTTAGCAATAAGGTAAATGGTGAAATAAAATCACCCAAGCACCCAATAAATATCGATTTAGGAAAAAATAGAAGATTTCAACAGGTAGAAGAAGGGTTAAGATAAATTTCCTTACTTCCATACACAGGAAGAATTCCTTGCATCTAGCAAAAGGCAATAACCAATTTTTCCAACATAAACCCCAAATCTTGGGCAATCAGATACTAGAAAGCACACAACAAACTAAATCTAAATTCATTCTATTCCAATAAAAGAGGTAATTCAAGAAGTTGATTTTCAAGAACAAAAATATACAACAAATAGAGAAATGAACCATTTCTTTCCTATAAGCAATCATATGATATATGCTTCACAAAATCAACAATAACAAGCACTCTTTCTTCCATTCCAATCATTCCACAAGAATCTACAAAGAGATTTACATTTTTTAACACACAGGAAGCAACTGAAATAATTAAATTTAAATTTCAACTAGAAGGGATTATCCAACCTTGAAGCAAACTAGCAAGCAAAATGATGGAAGAATCCCAATCCTTGCAAACCAAATCAAATTCCAGCTCCTCCTTCAAAATGGTTTTTCCAAATTTCTCTCCCAAAGTTTTTGCCTCTTATTCCCGTGAATTCCTAGGAATATATGGGAAAAGTAATTTCAACCTAAACTTTCTAGGTTAAAAGTTTTTCCATCCAATCAGATTAAATTAATTAAAAAGTAAAAAGCAATCAGATTTACCTTTATCCAAAAACAATTCTTTTCCAATAAATAAAATATAGAAGTCAAATGGAAAGGTAAAAAGAAAAGCTTTTTATTTATATTTTCTATTTTCCATAATACTTTCCTTCAAAATTATTATTTAAAACTTAAACAGCTAGGCAATCATTTATTTCCTTCCACAAAATATATTAATGCAACTTTACACAATAAAATAAGCCATTTAACCATTTAATCTAGCAAATCATTAATTTAATTAAATCAATAATCTCAGAGCATAATAATTAACTAATTACGCCAACATAAACATAACATCATCTACTCAATTAAATAACCATTTAAATAAATGGAAACACACACATGAAGGATGATCAAATGACGACTCACAAATGACCAAACTAAAGCACTATGACTCGCATACTGACCAGACGGGAAAGACAACTGATTGACAACACTCACACGAGTGTAACTATAGGTCACGTTAGTGTCCAACAACTATCTCCTCCACTCCCATCGGACATATAAGGCACGCTCAGACCTATCAAGTTAGGTGGAGTCGATACCCCGTACCTACCTGATACTAGTACCTGCAATGTCCTGCACCAAACAATCCATACGTGCATATAGACAAATATATATACAGACATGACACACACACCGATGAAGGAGAATCGTGATGTTCCCTGTCTCACCAGAGTGAGTGAAGGAAAATCATCCCCTCGTATCCCAATACACTTGCAAACATGCAACATATAAATAATGCATCACGCATATAAGGTGAGAGTGTCAGTCCATGATAATGATCCATAAAAATAACATTAATCATAAGCACTAAGATGTTGCAATAAAATCATACACCACAAATCCTGATAAAGCATGAAATAACATCGCATAAAATCTAAATCAATATACAATAATGCTCCACTGAACAGTCAACTTAAGTCAAACATAAATATAAAAAGAGTCTGATCAAGGAGGGGTACTACATCCTCCCCCCCAAGCCTAGGCTTACTCCTAGAAACCTAAAACAGATAAGAATAAAGCTCTCTCATCTTCCTTGCATCTTCCCATGTCGCTGAGGTCTCATCACTTGGGTCTGATAGGACCCCTACCTGGTCGATGGTACAACCCCTGAGGGTCAAATCTCGACGCTGAAGAATGTGCATGGGCTCCATGGAAAGATGCCTGTCCTCAACCTGCAAAGCGTTCCAATCAAGAACATGGGTCACATCAGGATGATAAGGTCGAAGAATAGAAACATGAAAGACATTGTTGATGCAGGATACATTCGGTGGCAAGGCAAGATGGTAGGAAACATGTCCTATTCTCTCAAGGATCTCAAAAGGGCCTACAAAATGAGGCGCCAACTTAGAACCCTTTCCATAATGGATCGGACTCTTTCACGAACGCACTCTCAAGAACACAAGGTCGCCAATAGAAAACTGACAATCTACTCTATGGGCATTGGCATACTTCTTCTACCTATCCTGAGCAGCAACCAAATACCCATGAATCAGCTCAACTTGCTGGTCCATCTCACGAAGAAAATCCAGGCCCAAATGCACCCTATCCTCCAACCGATCCCAACTCAAAGGAGTGCGGCAAGGACGACCATACAATGCCTGGAAGGGAGACATGCCTATAGAGCTATGATATCCGTTGTAATAAGAAAACTCCACAAGGCAAAGATATTCCTCCCAGCATGACTGCTAGTCGATCACATACATATGAAGCATGTCCTCCAAAACCTGATTCACACACTCAGTATGACCGTCAGTCTCTAGGTGATAAGCTAAACTAAAGTTAAACTGGGTTCCCAAAGCATGCTGAAGTGAGGTCTACAAGTCTAAAGTAAAGAAAGGGTCTCTATCAGAAATGATCCACCTTGGGATCCCATGCAACCTCACCACATCTTCCAAGAAGACTCGTGCCACCACTGCTGCTATATAAGAAGACAGAATAGGAATAAAATGAGCAACTTTGGTCAATATATCAACAATGACCCTAATGGCATCATGGCAACACAAAGAAACCGACATTCCTACAATGAAATCCATGGAAATGATATCCCATTTCCAATCCGGTATCAAATTTGGCTGTAAAAGCCTTGCAGGGTTCTGATGCTCTACCTTCACCCGTTGACATTCTAATCACTTCAACACAAAATCAGAAATGTCACATTTCATACTAGCACAATGATATATCTGTCTAAGATCTGCATGCATCTTCTTGACATGAGGGTGTGCCAAATAAGGTGCACGATGGGCCTCAGTCATGATCAAAATGTGAAGACCCTCCAAAGGAGGTACATAGATCTAACCAAGATGTCAAAGAAGACCATCTGACTCAAGAGTATATCTAGAATATCTACCCTCCAATGGTCTTCCAGACTCTACCACGGCTCTAAAATACTAATACTAGGTGTCTTGAGGAAGAACTCCGAGAATTCTCTCACTCAAGTCCACACCAAGGGACAATGCTGCAACCTCATGTTGCCTATGGCTCAAAGCATCTGCCACTACGTTCTATTTCCCCTTAATATAAAAAACCTAAAAATCATACTCACAGAGGAATTCCATCCATCTTCATTGTCGAGCATTCAAGTTCAGTTGCGTGAAAATATACTACAAACTGCGGTGATCACTATGCAGCTCAAATTGATGCCCCAACAGGAAATCTCTCCATCTAACCAACACATGCACAATAACTGCCAACTCCAAGTCATTAACTGGATAATTCAACTTGTGATTCTTAAGTTAGTGAGACTCATAGGCAACCACACATCCATCCTGCATAAGCATTGCACCTATACCTTCTAAAGCGGCATCTGTGCATACCATGAAATTTCTGGATGTATCAAGAACTGCCAAAATTAGAGAACTAACAAGGAGTTCCTTCAAGGTATGAATAGATAATTTGCACCCCTCTGACCAAAAAAAATTCTTTCCTCTCCTCTGAAGAGAATTAATCAGGTGGCCTATTTGAGAAAAGCTCTACACAAAGCGACAGTAATATCCAACCAAACCCAGGAAACTCCAAACTTCAGAAACATTGGTCAGTGCTGGCCAATCCACAATGACTTGGATCTTAGAAGGATCCACAGATACACCTTCTCCCGAAACTATATGACTAAGATAGCTCACCTCTAACTAGAAGAAATCACACTTCGCCAAATTCGCAAAAAGATGATTCTCCCTCAAGCATTGCAATACCTGACGCAAGTGACCCTCATGCTCTTCCATAGATCTAGAATAGATCAATATGTCATCCAAGAACACAAGGACAAAGTGGTCAAGGTAGGTGCTAAAAACCCCATTCATAAGAATCATGAACACTGAAGGCGCATTCGTCAACCCAAATGGGACCACTGTGAACTCATAGTGACCATAACGAGTACGAAACGCCGTCCTATGAATGTATGTACCATGAATGCGCAACTGGATGATACCTAGATTTCAGATCTATCTTAGAGAACACCTTGGCTCCCTTCACATGATCAAAAATATCATCTATCCGAGGTAATGGATATAGATTCTAGATGGTTACCTTATTCAATTGTCAGTAATCAATGCATAGCCAAAGAGAACCATCTTTCTTCTTAACGAAGATAACTGGTGCACCCCAAGGAGAAACACTAGGAAGAATGAACCCCTTGGCCAACAATTCCTCAACCTACAAATTCAACTCACTCAACTCCTAAGTAATCCGATATGGTGCTCTCAAAATAGGTTCTGCACCAGGAACCAAGTCAATGCAAAAATCTATGTCTCGCTTTGGAGGCATACCGAGAATATCCAAAGAAAACACATCGACATACTCTCGAAGAATAGGGTGACCATCAAGAGTGATTTCTTGACTCTCTTCCTCATCCACATCCTCAAGAGCAACTACAAAAAGCTGACACCCTTGGTGCATGCACCGCCTAGGTTGTATAGCGGAAATCATATGTAAGGATATCGATCACTAAACTCCAACGATCCCCACTCTCCTACCATGGTCATCTATACACTCTACTATCTTCAGACAATAGTCTACACAAGCGCTGTGAGATGATAACCAATTTATCCCCAACACAACTCCATAGGACCCCAAAGGAATGATTTGAAGGACAACTAATGTGACAAAGGGTCCTAGGTCCAACTCACAACTAGGAACAAAGGCATCTACAAACACACACACACCGGTAGCCAACTCTACTTGCCACCTATCCGCCTGCTTAGCAGACATGAGCCCGCACCACTCCATAATGGATGAAGAAATAAAAGAATCTGAAGCACCAGAATAAGAAAGTATAGAGATAGGGATACCACACAACACATCTATAGTCTCAATCACGGTAATCTAATGCTCAGCCTGGTGATCATCCACCACTGCAAATACTCTATGGGATCTACCTGCATTCCCCATTGTTGGCTCTGATACAGCTGGCCTTTGGCTACCCGTCTGGTGAGTACGCTGAGGGCACTGAGCGGCTTTGTGGCCAAACTGACCATAGGTGAAGCAAGCTCCTCTAATAGGTCCTCTACTCCCAGTCGGCCCACTGGACTGCTGAAAGCTTTCCCCACTAGGGGCCTGAGATGCACCCTGAGAGGACTACCCTGGAAAGGTCTTCCTATTCCTCTGCTAGTTCTTGCTCTTTTGAAACTGAGAGTGGCCACCTGGTTGGCCCTGAGACTACTTCGGTCTCGGTGGCTACTACTGCTGACCACCCTTAGTAGGTGCCTGAGGACCCCTAAGAGGTGCAACAGTTTGGGACTGATTCCCTCTCCCTCTAGACCCACTAGAAGGATCGCTCCCAATATGAACTCCAGACTAGCTGCCATGAGCATGGCTAAGGTTCTGCTCCACTAGCCTAGCTTTTGCCACAACTACCTCTACTGAAGCAGGCTCAAAAACTCTCTCTCCTCCACTGATGCAGTCGTTAAAAGCCCTCAACAAGTGCTAAACAAGCATAGCCTCATCATTGTCGATCCCAACATATTGTTTGAGCTCATAGAACTTGTGCTCAAACTTATCTACTAACAACCCAAATTGGTGCAAGGCATATAACTCATCTTATCGTGACTACCTCCACTAGGGTGAGAGAAATTGTGCCCTGAATCTCTCCAGAAAGATCTCCCATGGCACGGTGTTAATGCTCACACCGATCCTATCCTCCTCTAACTGCCACTAGATAGATGCAAAAATCTTGAGATGCATGATAGCGCATCTCACCTTGGTGTTGCTTCCATATGGATACATGGTGAAACACCGATCTAAACTAATAAGCTAGGCCTCTACCTCAAGACCGGTACCTTTACCATCAAAGAAAGGAGGATTGGACCTCATCAAGTCCCTCATGTGCTCCATATTAGCTGGATCCTGGTCCACTGGGACCTCTCTCTCTCTCTCTCTCTCTCTCTCTCTCTCTCTCTCTCTCTCCAAAATATGCTGATGAGACTCCTCTACCCGAGCATGGATGGGTTGATCCACCTTAGGTCTGGAGCCTAGTCTAGCTAGCACCTCCTAAAACATCTGTCACAGCTCTTCCCTTTTGGGAACCTACTCTCCTAAATGTGGTTCCTCCTGATGAACAGACTGATCCTGATCCACACTCACATGAGTGGGTGGTGGCGAAGGACTATGGTGGTCAGAACCTCGACCCCATCCTCATCCTCTACCTCTGGTATGACCACCAACACGACAACCTCCCTTGGCTTTCCTAGCCATGACCTAACACTGCACAAGAGAAAAAGGTTCAAATCAAGGGCAAGGAAAGAAGAAAGGAAGTCACACCACTAAGACCTACATAAAAGGTCAAGGTGAATGGGCTCACTACAAACCCAGAGTACCCAGTGTTGAAACATGGGCCCTGATACCAAATGTAATGCCCCACTAGGAACCCCAAAGGAAAACCCACATCAAGGGTGAAACAATTTTTTATTTTTTTAAATGTATAAGCATAATAAGTGCATTAAACACAACATGCATGACAAAACACAAGCGAAAGACTTACACCATAATTCCTTAAGAATTACCAACGAAGAATTAAAACCAAAAGTTAAATTCCATAATTAAGGTTAATCCAATAATCCATCAAAACTCATAGAACATATTAAGACATATGCAATAACAGATTACACCATTGAAAGATTGAAAGGATAAAATATAATTTCTCTTCAATAAGCATTTACACAACCATAAAGAAAGCTGATAAATAACATCCCAAACTTAGGATTACATTTCTCTTCCAATACATGGCTTCTCAATATATATATAAAGATACAACTTAACCAAATACAAGGTTACAAAAGATCATGATACAAATGACCACATAGGTCTCCAAATAACAATAATCTCCAAACATGAGATAAGCATGAGCCATGAACCACACAACACTCGCGAAGCCAATCCTCGCCTGAAGGTACGAACAAGAACATCTGATGGGAAGTGGAACTACCACCCGACCATGTGATCCCAAATTGGAAATCACCCCACCATGCTAGGAGATAGCAGAGGACCCTCAAGCAAGCAAAATCATGACATGGTCAACAGAACAATATGACTCCACAATATCCAGGTGACTCAACATCACAAATATACAAGAGAATCAACATCACAAAACACAAGTGAATCTACCTCACAAAAAACAAGTGAATCAACATCATAAAAACACAAGTGAACCCAAAGAGAGAGTGTCATCGCATAGCTTATGATGGTTACCATGGTCAACCTCCATAGGTCCCAACCCCCATCCTGGGTTATCCTGGTAACCTTTCCTGAACCTCCGGCTCCAACTAAGTCTCATGCAGACCCTACCAGCCTTTTGTGAAGACAAGGTGGTCAGTTTGCCATTCCAAGCCTTCTCACTACATTATGAGCCCTGTACAAGCACTCACCTATGCACGAGGTACAATATCTTCTTTAATGTTATGAACTATCCACCTAATCAATTAATTAGATTATTACTTATTATCTGACTTTTGATGGGTTATCCTGCCAACCACTTTGGGTGCGGCCCCCACTCGAAAGCCACTCTCTCAAAGGACACTAAGCAAACATGGTCACTCCATGAGGACCCTATGATGAAGCAGACAACCATAACACCACTATCCAAAAATAATTGGTCAAAACGAGGACATACTGACTCTTGGTTAACTATAAGGCAAAGATACTACATGGTTAAGACAACGAAGTCATCATATATCACTTGGTCAAGGGTACCAAATATGCCACCACAAGACGACTGAACCACATACCAGAAATAACACAATATAACTCTTTGCAAGGAAAGATAATTTCACTAAGTCCACACTCAGACAATCTTTGAGAAAATAAACATCATAAGCACTTGCAACATCATTGATTGAAAATTAAATTAAAAACTCTTCTATGATATTCACATCTATTCAATTTCCAAATCAATATTCCATCAAGAATGAAATCCACATCAAATATTCCACCGAATAAAACATGAATTCCTAACAGGCATTTAATTCATTTCTAGATTATATCTCAATTAACCAATTTGAATTACTAATTCATGCCTTGATTTCCATAGACAAATTTATTAAACCACATAATAAAAATCATTTGGAAATTACTATCTTTATTTAACATAAAAAAAAAAAAATTTAAAAAAATTCCATTTTATACAAATAAAATTCACAGCACATGAAAAAGGGTGTACCGCGAAGGGTACAAGTGTCACGTGGGGGCCAAGGCTAACCCGTAGTAGTGCTGCTGCTGAGGCAACAACCACTACTTGCCAGTAGTATTGCTACCGACTGACAGCGCGCCTACCAACCAATAGTAGTCCTACTGATCGGTAGTGCTGCTACTGTCCGGTAGTAGTCCTACCGACTGATAGTGCTTCTACCATCTGGTTTTAGTCCTACCGACCGATAGTGCTGCTACCGCGTAGGAGTAATACCAACTGGTAGTACTGCTACCTGTGGGTACCAGACACTACCAACCCGCGTGGTGGGGCTATCCCACCACAGGGTAAGGTAAGGTCAAAATCAATAAAATTCATACTTCCCATAGCATTTAAAATCAAAATGATACAAAACCATTTTAACATGAAAATGATTCATTCCCAGATCATTTCACAAGCACACACACACAGTTCCAAAATCCAATTAACAAAGGATTATTTAGCAATAAGGTAAATGGTGAAATAAAATCACCCAAGCACCCAATAAATATCGGTTTAGGCAATAATAGAACATTTCAACAGGTAGAAGAAGGGTTAAGATAAATTTCCTTACTTCTATACACAGGAAGAATTCCTTGCATCTAGCAAAAGGCAATAACCAATTTTTCCAACATAAACCCCAAATCTTGGGCAATTAGATACTAGAAAGCACACAACAAACTAAATCTAAATTCATTCTATTCCAATAGAAGAGGTAATTCAAGAAGTTGATTTTCAAGAACAAAAACATACAACAAATAGAGAAATGAACCATTTCTTTCCTATAAGCAATCATATGATATAAGCTTCACAAAATCAACAATAACAAGCACTCTTTCTTCCATTCCAATCATTCCACAAGAATCTACAAAGAGATTTGCATTTTTTAACACACGAGAAGCAACTGAAATAATTAAATTTAAACTTCAACAAGAAGATATTATCCAACCTTGAAGCAAATTAGGAAGCAAAATGATGGAAGAATCCCAATCCTTGCAAAGCAAATCAAATTCCAACTCTTCCTTCAGGATGGTTTTTCCAAATTTATCTCCCAAATTTTCTGCCTCTTATTCCCGTGAATTCCCAGGAATATATGGGAAAAGTAATTTCAACCTAAACTTTCTAGGTTAAAAGTTTTTCTATCCAATCAAATTAAATTATTTAAAAAGTAAAAAGAAATTAGATTTACCTTTATCCAAAAACAATTCTTTTCTAATAAATAAAATACAAAAGTCAAATGGAAAGGTAAAAAGAAATGCTTTTTATTTATATTTTCTATTTTCTGTTATACTTTCCTTCAACATAATCATTTAAAACTTAAATGGCTAGGCAATCATTTATTTTCTTCCACAAAATATATTAATGCAACTTTGCACAATAAAATAAGCCATTTAACCATTTAATCTAGCAAATCATTAATTTAGATAAATCAATAATCTCAGAGCATAATAATTAACTAATTATGCCAACATAAAAATAAATTCATCAAAGGATGATCAAATGATGACTCACAAATGACCAAACCAAAGCACTATGACTCGCATATCGGCCAGACGGGAAAGACAACCGACTGACAACACACACTTGAGTGTAACCGCGGGTCAAATTAGGGTCCAACAACTATCTCCTCCACTCCCATCGGACATATAAGGCATGCTCAGACCTGTGAAGTCGGGTGGAGTCAATACCCCTTACCTACCCGGTACTAGTACCTACAATGTCCTGCACCAAAAAATCCATATGTGCATATAAACAAATATATATACAGACATGACATGCACAATGATGAAGGAGAATCATGACGTTCCCTATCTCACCGGAGTGAGTGAAGGAAAATCATCCCCTCGTATCCCAATACACTTGCAAACATGCAACATATAAATAACGCATCGCACATATAAGGTAAGAGTGTTAGTCCATGATAATGATCCCTAAAAATAACATTAATCATAAACACCAAGATACTGCAATAAAATCATACACCACAAATCCAGATAAAGCATGAAATAACATTGCATAAAATCTGAATCAATATATAATAATGCTCCACTAAAAAGTCAACTGAAGTCAAACATAAATACAAAAAGAGTAATCAAGGAGGGACACTACATTTTCTGTAGAATTTTTTTGAGTCTAAGAGATTTCATCTTCTTTTTATAACTTATTTTTCTACAAAAGATTAGCTCTAGAATCCCTTGTTTTCATTATCCATGTTTCTATTTCCTTTTCAATTTTATCCTTTTCATTTTTGAGGCGTTCTATATTTTGTAAATACTTTTCTTTCTAAATTCTTTTAGCTATTAATTTTTTTGTAATTTTGTAAGAGTTTCTACTTTTTAATCTATCAAGCTCCCATTCAATTGTGTCAAGATTTTCTTTCAAAATTTCTATATAATTTTTTTTTTCTAGTATTCATTATATCTTGACCTTGGAATTGCAGGTTTAAATTAGTTTGTCTAATATCCTTTTGCACACAAGATTTTATTTCATTCCTTAAACATTTCAACCTATGTTTTGAGAATTTAGAGAATCCATTTTCACCAACAAAAAATTCCTTATCATTAGTGTTATGTCCTAACATGGATATTGAACTAAATTTATTAATTTATATATGTCGCCATTCTGAGAAAATATTATTGAGAAAAGTTATAGATCTTACTTTAAATTTCAGTCCTCATTCATTGCTACAATTTCCGATCTTATGGACACCCTTAACAATTCCTCTCTAGCTTCAAAATTGGGTCTTACTTTTGCGGGGTCCATATTTACTTGCAAGACTTACCCTCAGTTTTTTAGACTTTACACTATCTTAGCAAGATGTGAAGAAAGTTAAAAAACAACATATAGCACAAATATTCCAGTCAAGAGTCTCATAAAAGGAATATAACATAAGAAGACAATAGAGTCATATTTTTCTTGATGAGCATGGATGGTTACTAGGATTTGATACCAATTTTACAGTGGAGATACAACAATGAAATCTTAGAGATAAACCTATAAAGAAAGCTTCATATGATATGACAAACTGAATGACCTATGCAAGTTAATTTATCATGATCCCTATATCACATGGGAGTGCAAGGGTAGAGGATACTCTTAACTTGATCCTATGAGACTCTCTATGATACTTCACATTAGACTTGATATTCAGACTCTAATACTTGATCTAACTTTGGTATTCAATATTAGACTCAAGCACTTGATATAACTCTATACAAGAAAATTAAACTCTTGCATCTGATGTTATACTTGATATTCAATACTAGACTCAAGCACCTGATGCCTCAAATACTCTAGACAATAGTCTCACAAAAGAAACATAACATTAAAAGAGAATAGGTTCATATTTTCCTTGATGAACATGGATGATTACAAGGCTCTAATACCAATTTAATTATGGAGACACAACATTGAAAGCTTCATATGATATGACAAACCGAATCATTTGTGCAAGTCGATTTCTCATTGTAGTGTTGTAAATTGTACTCGCTTACAATTTTATCCTCACCTAGGCCTCTCTTGGGCATTTTGACTTTCAATACATGATTATAATACTAATTCTACTCACACCATATTCCAAACTCACATTTTCATTACCTTTCTATCTCTCCACTCATTTTGGAAACATGATTATTAGGACAAGGGCATTGGCCACCTTGGTCCTAAATTAGGATCAGGATGACCCACACCCTAGTCGTAAATTAGGGCCAAGGAATCCCACACCCTAGTCCTCCTAATCAAACCCTAAATTGAGGGCTCACAACTATCATTTCATTTGATCAAGAAATTTGATCTCGTGTCAATTTGTTCCAAAAATTCAATTTGTTTTCAAATGGTCAAGTACAAGAGGAGATCGACCCCTCTCATTTGAAATATAATCAACCACCTAACCAAAATAAAGATCTTAATTACACTCTAGCAAATTCAAGTAAGAAAGAAATCAATTATTCATCAAGCATTGGAGCGGAAGTGAAATTGAGTTCAAGTATTAAAGATGGCATCCATGATCAACGTTTTATGAAGACACTCTCCATGAAACCCTAAAACCTTTGTGTGAAGGTCAAACAAACCTTTATCAATGTATACATTATTGTCTCAAGCATTCAACCTTTCCCTCAAAGAGAAAGTATTTTATTATAATCTTTCATTAAATTTATCAATTCAATTTCATGGTTAATTCCAAAACAAGGGTTTCAGCTAAGGCAAATCTCTATTCCCAACATATTTACCTCTCTTTTTGTGTAAAGGAAATAGGTGCAAGAGTTGTACTTAAAATTTTTGACAGTATCAACAGTGATGAATATGTTCAAATTTCAGCGATAATTTTTTTGAAGGAACAAGGTGGATCTATGCTACGCATGTTGGCAATTGACACTCAATTGGTTGGATTAAATATGTTGTTATTGATGGAAACATGTTTTGGCTTCATATTTTGGTTTAGTTGTGTACCGACAGACACCTTACTGACATCAATAGGTTGGAAGGATTTCTTTGGTTACCGATATTGCAGGCCGACATGGTTCATATTCAGGTTATCGGTATTGGAGGCCGACATCATTTGGGAGATTCAACATTGGTAATTGTTTTTGATATTCATGTATTTATGTTATTGAGCCAACGTGTATATTCATATTATAATTATCTTTGTAAGCTGGCATAAGGCATGATGAATTATAAAGGATATATAGGTCAGTTGATTAGATCATTTTAGAATATGAAAGATGTAGAATATGGAATGTAATGCAAAATATATGAGAGAGATCATGTATGTGAGGATATTTATGTAAAGGGGTATTTTGGTAAAGGGTTTCAAACTGAAATAGATAGAGCTTAACCGAAACTGTATTCAGGCATAGAAGATGCTATCATAGTAGTTCAATCATTTCTCCGAATTGTAGTCTGGATTTGTATGTAGTCAGTGAGGATCCTTTTTGTGATTGAGAAGTGTGCTCTAGGATGTAAGCCTTCCTACAAGTGCAGGCCCCTATATTTTGTAATATCTCTTCATATGGCCAGTGGATTGATATTGTGGGTCACAAATTCCATCATAGTTTTTCCTCTTTGAGGTTTTTCATGTATAATTTTGTGTGTTATGGTATTCATTTGTGTGATTGTCTTATTGATTGCTTTACTTCTTTCAATTCTATATGTATCGGTATACCGGTTGGTGAATGCATGTTTTAATAAGGTTAAAATTGATCATTCTAGTAGAACACTGATTCACCCCCTCCTCTCAGTGTTCTTGGATTCCAACAACCTGGTCCTGAAAAAATTAGGCCAAACTTCTGGGAACATGTTCTAATATCTTATTTTTCCCAAATATTAGTTTTTGGCTTTTTAGGATATCTGTAGCAGTTTGTTTGTAATGATGTACTTTAATTATTCATACTTTTACCCTAATTTTATAATTACATTCCAAATTCAACTAAGAAAGAGGATAATCAATTCCATCTAGTGAATCCAATCAGAATCTCAACTCTTTCCCCATTTGGAATTGAGCCTAGATCTATTGGGTTCAATCCATTTTCAATGTATGTCATGTTAATTCGATTATGTGAGGCCCTACCCCAACCCATCCTATCTCTTCAGTTATTTTCATATTGGAACTATTTTGGATGCTAGTTTTGACACACTATGGATATAGAACTTTTTATGATCCCACGATTTTTGGTAATATTGATATATATTTGATGCTCCATTTCTATGCCTCGTGGATTATAGAATATTATATGATTCCAGATTAGGGTAATATTGTGATGATGTATGTTATTATCTGAATTTCAGGAATTGTTATAATGTTAGAAACACGTTTGCATATCTTGTAGATGGATCAAATTTTGAGGATTATGATGAATTGCTTTGAGTTGTGACAAATCGTATTTTATAATGACAAGTCTTTGCAGAATGGATGTATTGTATTCTGATTATGTATTTTATATTATATGAGGCTATTGGGAAGTACTAATGTTTAAATTGAGTTGTGCAGGAGATTATCCATGTGACCATGGAAATTTTATGGAGAATCGAGCCTAGGCCTATGTGCGTTATAAAAACCAAGGGTTGTCTATTTGGAGAGACAACACCCCGTATGTATTGTATTTTATTCGTAAATGTAAAATGTTGCATGAGTGTAAATTGTATTTATTGAATTGTTTAAATCGTTTAAGGGACAATTGCCACGTATGTAATTGTGATGTGAAATTATTTTGTAGTGTCACTTGACACCTATGTGGTATGTTGTGTTGGCAATTTGTCATGTCACCTTTTTGGAGAGTTTTATTTTTTGTTAATTGTTTTTATCTCCTAATTATCCTTGAAGGAACCAAGAAATCTAGGTTAGTGAGCCAAAAGGAGGGTCAACTCAGAGTTGACCCGTAGGTTAACTTCAGGTGGACTTTCTGAAGGTCAAATAAACTCCTAGAGTCAATTTTAGAGCATTTCTATTAGGCCTCATGGGGTACCTATGGGTGAAGGCCAAAATTGGCCATGTGTCTTTCCCTTAGCACTTGTTTAACCACCCAAAAAAGTGGTTTTCTCAAGATGGACGAATTCCATCTATAGGAGTGCCCTCCTTGGTAGGATAACCTTCTTGAAGGGAGTAATCCATCTTCCCAATTCCATTTCCCTTCTCTAGACACCTAGGTTAGGGAGTGTGTAAGACCTAGGGAAGACCAACCCAATGAGGGATCCCTCACTCTATCCAAGGGGTTGGAAGGAGTGAGAGAGGCCTTCTTAGGCTAAGAATGGAAGCTTAGTGAGGTAATCACCCACTCTCCATCCTTGGAGATTCTTGGAGAAATTTTGGAGGAAAAAAAACCAGTTTTAGGATAGTAGATTTGGGGGCTAAGGAATTTGCAGAAAAAGATTAGAGGATTGGGCAGCTCTTCATCAAGCTTTCCCTTAGATTTCCCTTGGCAGGTCAAGGTTGGTGTTATTTTTACCCTCTTATGTAAATGTAAAAAAAAATGTTATAGAATGGTTGAATGGAAATTGTTGTAACTCTTTATTTGTGTTGTGTTTGTGAAAATCTATGTGTTTTCTGGTTTATTTCTGTTTTATGTATTGTGTGTTTGGGGAGTGTCCAAGACCATCCTTTCCTTGGGAGGAAAGATTGGTCTTGGGGGTGGAAGAAGCTTGACAGCCCTTAGGGTGAGAGGCTCTCATTTTGAGAGTGATCTCAAGGGTCTGTCCATGAGACCCTTGCTGCTTTCTTTTGTGTTATTTCACTTGGGGGTCATAAGGGGGAGCAAATATGGCATGTTTGCCTTTTTGGGGGTCATAAGGGTGTAGGGATTAAGGATGAATTCTGGTTATGCATTCATGGGTGCCATGAGTTGGCTGTAAGTTTGATTTAGCAGATTTCTCCCCTAGGGTACTTGGTCCACTTCCACCCTAATAAGGCATCATATTTTGTGATGGAGTTTTCAGCCTGGGAAGGGGTGTCTCTATTGTGTCATTTTCTTCCCCTTTGCTTGTTGTATTGCTTGGTTGTAACCCCGTCTAGGTCTTGATTCTCCTAGCTAGGGGGTGGCTTCTGGTAAGCCTAGGCTGGGAGGTGAGCATCCCATGGTCACAGTCCTAAAGTTTTATATGTAGGTTGCTGGGAAAAGATCTAGGAGTTGCAGATTTGTTTGGCTGCAGATTTTTATTCAGATTCAGATTTCTATTTAGATGCAGGAAAGCAAAAAAAATGTAATTTATGAATTGTTGCAAAACAAAGGAAAATAATGTAAATATAGGGCTTAAGTTGATTCTTTTATTTCTGTTTAAAGAAATGTATTCTTTTATTCTCTGTATAAAGATTAAGAATGAGAAGACTGGTTAGATTATTCACCCATTTTATATATGGGCTATTGTAACTTATAATTTTGTAAGCAATGTAATTTTTACTTAAATTTTGATGCCTATTATGTTGCTGTAGACTACTTCTAAAACTACTATGTTATCTTGTTTATTTTCTGCAATTTAAAGAAAAAGAAGGGAATGCATTAGGTTTCATTATTTACTTGCATAGTGTAATTATTACTCTTTTATTGCTGTGAACTCTATTTAGACATAGAAAAAAAAAAGAACTAGTATTTTTACATTGCTGTAGAAAGTATGATGTATGACTGTTAAAAAGAAGAAAAATAAGACCTATTCTTAATGCTGTTAAAAGACTAGGATCAGAATGTTTAAATGTTAGAATCCCAAAACAAAATAAGGGCTTCCAACCCTATTGTCTTAACGTTTAATTATATATATATCTATAAATATATAAGTATATATATTGAAAAATATATACCTATATATATATAAATATATATAACTTTCTATATGTGTATATCCCTGCAACAACAAAGAAAAAGAAACATATTTTGAACTTGTGTATCCTTGTTACAAAAAAAATATATAAAGGATTGCATGCTGCTGTGTTATAAACAATTCAAAATAAACTTCCTAATCCTAACCATATATATATATATATATATATATCCCTGCATTTGAAAACATACTCCAGAGATACATACAAAAAAAAAGAGGATATACGTATAGATTTTGATCATGACAATGGATATATATAAATAATATATATATAAATATATACATATATATATATATATATTTATATTTATATTTACATACTTATATTTAAAATATATATATATATCATACAAAAACAAACCACATAAAAAAGGGGGGGAAAATCGTAGCACCGGCCGAGCCATTGTGTGTAAACACAGTGGACGGCTCTCAGGCCGCGCCACTGTGTTTACCCACAGTGGACGGAACGGGAAATGCCGAGCCACTATGTGTAAACATAGTGGACGGCTCTCGGGCCGCGCCACTGTGCTTACCCACAGTGGATGGCATAGGAGGTGCCGCCACTGTGCGTAAGCATAGTGGACGGTCCGCGGCCGCCACTGTGTGTATACACAGTGGACGGCACCGCCGTCACTGTGTATAAACACAGTGGTATCCGGGAGAGCCCCGCACCACCTCCTCCGCCTCTTCCCCCTCTGCGAAACCCTCCGCCATGCCCATGGCCACCGTGCCCTAATCCACCTCCGTACCTGCAATCACACACTAAACACAAAAAAAAAAAAAAAAGGAGTGGTATAATAAACCCTAACCCATTTCGGGTTAGGGTATAAATTTGTAAGAAAATAAAATAAAATAGGAATAAATAAAAATGCAACCCTAACCCAATTTCGGGTTAGGGTTAGCATTTTAGGAATAAGGGAATTCTTTATTTAAAAGAATTTTAAATTAAAGTTGGGAAATTTAAATGGGAGTTTTAAAATGTAGTTTTAAATAATAAATAGGGTTATTTCAGTAATTGAATTATTATATGTTTTTTTTATTCTTTAGAAAATTTAAATTTTAATATAGTTAATTCAAGGGGTTCAAAAATAAAGAATTAATATAGTTGGATAAACTATACGTTAAATCAATTAATATATTTAATTAATCAATAGACTTTCCCCAATATATTTGGACGTTAGGAAAATTTAAAAGGAGAAATTGTAGAATTAATTTCATGAACCTTAAGCCCTTGAGACCGATTTTGGCCGGATCGAAATTAAATCGTCAAAATTAAGGGTTTGGGGAAAATTAGAATTAGCTTTAGCTTATTGTCGGTTCTAGTGGGCAAATGACATTATAGTAATTCGAACCCTCATCGGTTGGATTTAAATAATAAATTTGCATGTGCATCAATTAATTAATAGCATTATCATTATATGATTGGGAATGATTTAATACATTAAAATAACCAATTAACCCTTGTTTTAATTAGCGACAACTTGATTTAGGAAATTGAGCTAGCTAACTAATCCGTGATGCTAATTATTCTCCACCAAACAAGTCGCTCGTTCGAGTTGGTTAATTAACTTAACCTTAGTAAGTGAATTTATTTACACCCTAGATAAGACAAAACTCTAATAAAGTTATTATAATTGTAGGATATATTGCAAATTCATGTCGTCAAATTTTTTTTTGTTGTTCCGTTTTGGGTGCCCAAAAGTACAGGCACAATAGATTATAGTGGATTTTCTTGGTGAAACCCTAATTCCTAATTTTTACCACATTACATTCATGATCCCTAGATTGCATGGGAGAGCAAGGGTAGATGATAATATTAATGTGCGCCTATGAGACTCTCTATGACACTTCACACTAGACTTGATATTCAAACTCTAACACCCAATCTAAATTTATCCAAGACTTAAGAAAACTATTAGACTCGATGTATACTTGATATTTAATACTAGACTCAATCACTTATTGCCTCAAATAAGCTCACAAGGTCTCTATTTATAGCATTTGGAGGCCAAGGAGTAGATGGAAATTATCCATAGATGAGAGTGGTAGTTTTGGATCAACCAATAGATGTGGGTGGTAG
Organism: Cryptomeria japonica; assembly: GCF_030272615.1. Taxonomy (NCBI): domain Eukaryota; kingdom Viridiplantae; phylum Streptophyta; class Pinopsida; order Cupressales; family Cupressaceae; genus Cryptomeria; species Cryptomeria japonica. Next base: position 384,355,529 of record NC_081413.1, read on the forward strand.
ATGGAGATACTAGTAAATGTGAGTGGTAGATGGTAGTACTAGTAGATGTGAGGCCCTACCCCGATTCAGTCTGACATTTTCAGTTATTTGCACATTGAGACTATTATGGATGCTTTATTTTATGCATTATGGACTTAGAACTTATATGATTCCATGATTTGGATCACACTGACATATGTGATGTTTTATTTCATGCATGATGATTATGAAACTTTAGATATGATTTCTAGAATAGAATTACATTATGATGGTGAATGTCGTTATTGGAAATTTGCAGGATTTCATTTTGATGATAGAAAAATGATGCTTAGTTATGAATGGTTCAATTTTGGGAAATTATGTTAATTGCTTATGTGAAATTGAATTTGAAAACAAATGAGAAATTGAATTATTGTTGCCTAATGTATGAATGTTTGATTTGCAATGGAATCCATGTATTTGATTATGTATAATTGTGATTATTTGGAGTTACTAATGTGTTAATTGAGATGCGCAGGAAAATTATCCATGTGACCATGGAATTTAATGGAGAACCAAGCCTAGACCAATGTGCGTTTGTTAAGCCGGGAGTTGTCTATTTGGAGAGACAACACCCCTCCCCTTGTAATGTATTTTATTTGTGATGTGTATAATGCTTGAGTGTAAAATTTAATTTATATGTTAATGTGTAATCCTTCAAGGGACAAATTTTCCATGTGTGATTTTTATATTGTATTTTTGTTGTGTCACTTGACACATGTGCTGATTAAGTGTCATTGATGTTGACTTGTCTCTTGGAGGGAGTTTTGTTTCTACCAAAGCCATTCAAAAACTTGAGTGTGGTCCCAAATTTGTCTTGGGTAGGGAGTCATGGGAGTGGTCAACTCAAGCTTGACCCGTAGGTAAACTTCAGTGGGGTTTCCAAAGGGTTTAATGGACTCCTAGGGTAAGTTTTTAGGCTTTTCCAAAGGTCCTAAGGGTATACCTATGGGTTAGGGGTGTTTTGCAACATGTGGCTTCTCCCATGTGACTATGAAGTCACTTCAAAAAGTGGTGTTTTCAAGATGCACGAAAATTGAACTTAGAAAGTTCTTCCTAGGATAGAGAACCTTCCCTTTAGGAGTTAAACTCTCTTCCCCATCCTCTTCCACCTTTTCCCTTTCCAATTTTAGGAATGTGCAAGATTTTGGGAAGGGCAACCAATGGGAACTCACACCTCACCCAAGGGGTTGGGAAGTGTGTGAGAGGCCTTCTTAGGCAAGAATTTGCAAACTAAGTGAGTAATCACCCACTCTCCTTTCTTGGAGATTTTGCTTGTTTTGAAAAAGTTAGTAGGAGTTTGGCATTTTTGGTGAAATTTGGAGAAAAGATAGTGGGAATTGGGCAGCTCATCCCCAACTAAAGTTAGCAAACCTTTTGGCAGAATAAGGTTGGTTACTTCTTACCTCCTCTTGTTATGTTGTAAATGTTAGTTTGTGTGGTTTTGTGAAAGAAAAGAGTTGCTTGTAAGATTGTGTTTATGAAGTTTTTAGTTGAAGTTAATATGTGTTGTTTTCTTCTCTATGTAATTGTTTGTGTCTCTTGTTGTTTTTGGGAGTGTCCAAGGTCTCCTATCCTTGGGAGGGTAGGAAGATCTTGGGGTGGAAGGAGTTTGACAGCCATGGGTGAGAGGCTCTCCTCATGGAGAGTGTTCTCAAGGGAGTCCTTGGTGACCCTTGATGCATAGCCTTGTGTATGCATTTGGGGGTCATAAGGGGAGCATATATGGCCTTGAGCCTTTTTGGGGGGGCATAAGGTTTGTGAAAGTATTTGGGTTGCATTTGTGTTGCCATGAGGTGGCTAATGTAGTATTGTTTTTGGCATGCATTCTCCCCATTGGTACTTGGTCCACTTCCACCCATGGAAGAGTCACCATGAAAGTGGTGAATGTGTAGCTTGGGAAGGGATATTTGAATGTAAATGTGTTTTTATGTTTGTTGTGGGGTTTGCATGTTGTAACCCATCTAGTGCTTGGTTCTCCAAGCTCGGGGGTGGCTTCTAGTAAGCCTAGGCTGGGAGGTGAGCTTCCCATGGTCAAAAATGTGTTTATGTTGCAGGTTGCATGGGAATGGAAAAAAAAAAAAGGGTTGAAGAACTAAGCTGCTGTTTTTGTGTTGTAAAAAGATTTTGTTCTTTCAAAAAAAGAGGGCAGATTCAATGTATTAGTTTGTGTAAGGAATGAAAAGTGAGCATTTGTAGTAGCCTCCTTCAAGAAAAAAAAAAAAGGTTGTATTGTTTTCTAGTTATTATGTAGAGAAGCATTGTAGGGATCTCATCCCACTTGTATTCATGCCTATTTTGTATCTATTTCTATTTTGTATTTACATTTGTCAAAGAATAAACATGCTGTTCCTACTTGGTAGTTTTGCAAAAGGAAAATAAAATGTTAGTTTGCATCTTGCTTTTTATGTTTTGCAAAAAAAAAAAAAAGAGAAATGTATGCACGTGTGAGTAAACTGAAATTTAAAGTTTAGGTGTTATACCATTTTCCTCAAGTATATGCTGCTGTATATTTAGTTAAAAACAGTAAATTATTTTCCATTATTTGCAGAAAAAGAAATCCTAATAGTTGTAGTCTAGTTGTTTTTCTAAAAGTTTTGCATTCAGTCTTAGTGTATTTAAAAAAGGAAATATATATATAAATGTTTTTTTTTTCTTAGTAATGAAACTGCAATGAATAAATGATTAGTTCTTTATGCAAAAAAAAAAAGGGAGTATTTACAGCAGATAATATTAAATATCAGGAAAAGAAGGTCTGCTAAAATTGTTAAACAGGTCATTTAAAAACATAGATATACATATATATATATACATAAATATATATGTATATATATATGTTTATACATATATATATATATGTTTATACATATATATATATATATATATATATATATATATATATATATTCATGGATAATATCTAATAATAAACCTGCCTCTATTTCTTTTTAAAAAAAAAGAGAATAAGAAAATACAAACTGAAAACAGAAATGCCTCATTAATGGATCTGGTTGCACCTATTTTTACCTAATATATTTACACACACACTCATATATATATATATATATATATATATATATATATATATATATATATATATATATATATATATATATATATATATATATATATATATATATATATATATTCTCATGTCCAAAACACTCTGCTCATGCCCTTTTTGAACAGATATGTAATGCCTGTTATTTCCTTAAACCCTAGAGAAAAGAAAATAGAGGACTTATTAAAAACGTATATATATATATATATATATATATATATTTAATGCTGTATATAGTTTATTTCTCTTAAGCACCAATTAAAGGAGACTGCATCTCAAGACAAAAAAGAGGAAACGAATTTAACAGGAAACGGAACGTTTTACACAATAAAACGTTGTTTTAAGAAAAGGAAACAGCGCAAGGGAAGCGGCGGGGCGCGGCCTAAGGGCGGCGGCGTCGTCCGCAGACTGCGGGAGCCGCAGCCTGCGGGCGGCACCGTCCGCAGCCGGCAGTGCCCGCGCTGCCGGCGCTCGCCGCTCGGCCTTCACCCTCTCCCCCTCCGCCCCGTCCGCCGTGGTGTTATCACAGCACAACTCAAAAGCGATCAGCGTGGGTGGAAAACACTCAGCCTCCTCTCTCGGTCCCCTTCGCACCGCCCTACCTGCTCAAAACCACAATGCATACACAAAAACAAAGAGAAAGAAAAGTTTGGGGCATAAGCGTGTTTGCCCTAACCCTAATCTTCGGGTTAGGGCAACACTCTCAGGTTTAATAAACACGTGAGATTTATTTTGTATGGGGTTTATAACAAGTTATTAAATGGTATAATATAAAAATAGTTATATATATATATGTATTTATATTAATGTATATATATATATATGTATAAACTATGTGCATAGATGATTATATATAAACTTATATATATATAAATGTGCATATATGTATATATATTTAGATATATATACATATATATACATATATATATAGATATATAAGTAGTCGTAAAATAAATAAATAAAAATGTTTTAAAAAGGGGAAATTTAAAAGTGGAATTTAAACCCCACTTCTTTTGGGAATACATCCATAATCAGGGTGTTTAAATAGATAACTATGTAAAAATGTATATAAAAATGTATATATATATATATATATAAGTAGAATTGTATTGATTTTTTTTAATCTGAATTAAAATAGTTAGGTATAAAGTTAAGTTTGGAATACTGTCGTGTAATACTGGGCTTATGTAGAGAAATTTCATAAGAGGGGTTTTAATGATTAGGTGAAATAGAATTAAAAAAATAAATGGGATAAACCATTAAGTTCTTTGTAGGGCCAAGAGGGCCAAATCAAGTAAAAGATTATAAAGTGAATTTTAAATATAGATGTTTCAAATTAAATAAAATGTTTTTAAATTACCAGGATAATTAAATTAGGAATTCTAGTGGATTAAGGATGTTAAGGTCAGTTTTAATGCGTTTATATTCAAAATTAATCGTTGTATTTAAGATCTTAATTTCTTATTAATGAAGTTTAGTGAATTCCCCTTTTTGGGAAAATATTAGCTCGCTGATAACTTAGTAAACCGAGCTACTAAATTGAAAACTTAATTACCTGATCGACACTATTATAGTTAAGACCAAACCCAAGATGCTTTATTTTATATAAGATAATTGCACTTAGTTGAATAAATTAGTTAAGTAGGCCGTTAATTAGTTAAGAATTTAAAAAAAAAAAAAAATTTCCGTTCGTGCCCAAGAGTGGGCATGACAGTAGATATGAGTGGTGGATGGGGAAAGTAGATGGAAAAGTAGAAGGAATTTTTGGAAGATAGTGAAAGTGGAGTGGTAGGTGATGGTACATGCTTTGGAATATTATCATAGTGGAGTAGGTACTTTAGTATTTGTAAGCTCATGTTGGCCCCTTTTATTTATTTAATATTTTCTAATATTTTCTCTAAAGATCTATTACATACTAATATATTTACTATCACTTTTGATATACGTGAAAAGTGAGAATGGTCCATATAACACCCATACGTGGCTACATGCATCTTTCTTTTTACACAGGTTTACATCCTATTGTTAGGGCTTCACATGGCTGACATCATGGATTTTTTCACAGGGTTGCATCATGTTGTTAGAGCTTAATGTGGCTGACATCACGGCATAGACAAATCCTTGTGCTAGTTATATGCATGACATAAGAGTCTTAATCTTACAACATATTTATCTAGATTGCAAGGAGGAATATCATACTAAATGGCCAACAATGTCAATCCTTTCTTTATTACAAGCCTAATTATATACAATTTAAGTATTTACAAGACCATAATTTCCTACTAACCATGTGCCATCTTCCATTATAAAATATAAGCAAGAGACTATTGATATAATTTGAATTATTAAAAAACTGTCATTTCTTGATAGTCGGTTGTCCATCAAGTGAGTACCATTATCCTATTATTTTGGTATCTGAATATTCAATATACCATTCTAGCTGACTATAAGTGAAATGCACACATATATTGAGAATGTGCAATAAAGTGTTTTTCTTAATGTTAACGTTGAAAGATATTAGTTGGGATAATAATATCTTACAATAAGGACCGGAAATAATCTCAAGGTTTGGTAGACAAGTGGAAAATTTCTTGTATTATTTCTACATTGAAGAATGATGTGAGGTTTCTTATACTATCTTACCAAATATTTTAAGACAACCAATTGTCCTTTTGTTAAGAATGGAGATGGAACATAACATAACTCCACCAATATCGTAAGTATAAGTATGTTATTTAATTTGATAATGTCTTCAACCTGCTAGGACTTCATCTTATTCATGATATTGGGCAATGACATATTCTAGAATGTTGGTCCAACTAGACACTAGACCTAGGATGATAATGCAACAAAATAGTGGAATTTATTATACATAAATGTATGAAATAATAATAGTATATAATGATTGTTATAAGGCATTTTATCACTATATATATCACTATAGATACATCATGAAGATTAATCATGTATAACATATCATTAGTCTCTTTCTTATATCTGATATTGGTAGATGACACATTCTAGATTAGGATAATAGTTAGTAGGAGGTCATAGTATTATCCACAATTAGTTAAGTTTGTAATAAAGTAATGATTGACACTATCGGCTATTTGGTATGATATTTTTCCTTGCAATCTAAATTAATATGTTTCCAATTTTAGAATTTATTAACTAGCACAAGGGTTTGTCTATGTCGTGATGGCAACCACATTAAGATATGACAATAGGATGAGAACTTGTCTAAATAATCTATGATGTCAGCCACGTGAAGCCTTGAAAACATGATGCAAACTTGTGTAAAAAAACAAGATCCCTGTAGCCACTTACGGGTGTTAAGTGGACTGTTCTCACTTTTTGGGTATAACAAAATTGATAATAAATAAATTAGTAAGTAATAGGTCTTTAAGAAAATATTAGAAATTATTAAATAATTAAAAGGAGCCTAGATGAGCTTACAAATCAAAAAGTATGTACTCCACCATGACAATAAATTCAAAAGTACATACCACGTACCACCACCTACCTCTCCACTTTCACTATCTTCCAAAAATTCCATCTACTTTTCTTATCTACCACTCATATCTATCGATACTTTCATCTACCACCTACATCTATCGATAATTCAAAATTAGCACTCATATCTACCGATAATCCGTACTCACATATACTAGTAATTTCTATCTACCTCTTGGCCAACAAATGCTATATAAATAGAGGCCTTGTGAGCTTATTCAAGGAATTGGGTGTAAGAGTTTCCTTAAGTCTTGTATAAAGTTAGGATTGAGTGTTAGAGTCTGAATATCAAGTCTAGTGTGAAGTGTCATAGAGAGTCAAATAGGAGCAAGTTAAGAGCATCCTCTACCCTTGTGCTCCCATGTGATCTAGGGATCATGAGAATTTAACTCACATAGGTTATCCAGTTTGTCACATCATATGAAGCTTTAATGTAATATTGGCTTCAATTTTTGAATCTTCGCTATAAAATTAATATTAGAGCCTTGTAATAATCCATGTACATCAAGAAAAATATGAATCTATTCTCTTATAATGTTATGTTCCTTTTTTGAGACTCTTGTCTGGAGTATTTATGTTATGTGTTGTTTGTTATTTTGTTCAAATCTTGTTGAGAGTATAAAGTCTAGAAGATTGAGGGTAAGTCTTGTAAGTAACTATGGAACCCACAAAAGTAAGACCTTCTTTTTAAGCCAAGGAGGTGTTTTTTTGGGCAACCGTAGGATGGCAAATTATAGCAATGAACAAGAATTGAAATTTCAAGTAAGAGCTAAAGCTTTTCTTAGTAATATTTGCTTAGAGTGACAACATACAAAAATATGAATACTTCTAGTTCAAGTTCCATGCTACGACATCACTAATGATAAGGAACCGTTTGCTGGTGAAAATGGATTTTCTAAAATCTCAAGGCATAGGCTATCATATTTAAGGAATGAAAAGAAATATTTTGTAGAAAATGATGCTCGACAAATTGAGTTAAATAAGCAAGTCCAAGGTCAAAATATAATGACTGCTAGAATAAAAAATGATATAGAATTTTTAAATGAGAATCTTGAAGCAATTGAATGAGAGTTAGATAAAGAAAGAGATAGAAAATCTTATAGAAGTGCAGGTACATTAATAGCTAGAAGAATTTAGAAAGAAAAGTATTTGAAAAACATAGAAAGCCTAAAAAATGAAAGGATAAAATTGAAAAGGAAATATAAATATGGATAGTGAAAACAAGGGATATTTTATAGCAAAAGAAGTCACAAAAAGAAGATGAAATCTCTTAGACTTAGAAAATTTCTTAAAACAATGCTAAGAAGATTATAGATAATTTAAGTTAAAGAATGTACATGGAAATAGAACACATGAATTCTAAAGATAAAGCACAAAATGTGAAAATAATATTGTCTAATGAAAAATTCCTTGAACCAATAGAAAAAATAGATTAGATGGATTCTGATTCCATATGCATATCTTCTAAAGTAGTAAAAAAATAGTAAAATTCCCTCATATGGTCAATATAAATTTCTTGAACATGAAAGATTATCTTTTGGCAAAGGAAAATAAATGTTTTTAGATGAGGCTAAATAAGTAGAAGAAATTGATGATTGTTATGAACAAATATGTCCTCAAGAAGAATATGTGTACAGAAAACATGATAAGATCAAGGAGTTTTTTATAGATACAAGAAAAGAAAAAGATAGTTCAAACAATGAAAGAGTGGTTGTAGAAAAAGAAAGGATATTAAATCAGTCTATTGATGACTCCAAAACTATAATAAAACAAGCCCTTCCTAGAATTGAATGCAAAGAAATATATGTCTTCAAATGTATGTGCATCTTTTTAGCATAATAGAGAAGAAATGATTCAATGAAAACAAGATCTTGAGAATGAAATAATGAGTCATAATATTTGTGGTGAATAATTATTCGTGAAAGAAAAGATTATGAAAAGAATAATTATAAAGAAAATGTTTTCTACCAAAATTTCTTTAAAAGGATAAAGGATCATTTTGCAATTTCTATTGATAATAATCATAATGGAGAAAACTCTATAGGGCACAAAGATGGTAAAGATTATTGTCAATATTTATTCTTGGAAGAATATTTAGTATTTATAGTGAAGAGGAAAGGGGAAAAGAAAAGACTTTTCATTTATCATAAACCCTTCAAAGAAGTTGCTTACAAGAAAATCTTCTCTAAAAGTGATGAAAAATCAAAACACAAGAAGATTAAAATGAATACCATGATCTTAGCTAGAAACAAAAAATATTCAGTCTAGAGATATTGAAGAGATTCTAGCTAGAAACATGAAAATGAATCAACTCAAGGAAGATAGAATGCTTTGGTGTATCTTGAATAAATGGATTAAAGATGATTGTGAATTAAGATTATTGCAAGAAAAAATATTCAGCTAAGTAACAAAATTAAGTTTGTTAGTAGCTATGAAAAGGAATGGACTCTTCAATAGTAGCAAATTTTATGTAGAAATAGATTAATTTCATAAAAATGCTATTGATAAGTACAATCCTGGTCTTCAATTAATTATGAAAAAGAGACAAGAAGAGAAAATGAAGAATGGGAATAATTTCTAGGAAAGAAGGATAATAAGACTAATGAAATGATAGAATTTAAAATGATCAAAAAGACATGGAAAGAAGGGAAAAATATTGTAGCTCCAAAACTCATAGAATTTGGATCTTTGGCACCAAATAATCCTAATGCGATTTATAGTATACTACAAGTTGAAAATAATATTGGATCTTCTAATTAGTCCACTCTAGGTTTTGCATCATGTCATCAGTCTACTTCAAGTTATGCATTATGTTATCAAACATATATTTAGTCCAACCCAAATCTTGCATTGTGTCATGACAACCCAAAGAATCCAATAATTCATGTCAAATTATAAGGCTTGAGTCAAAGGTTTTCTACTCTTATAGATAGAGTCAAAAATCAACATTGCTAAGAGTCATGTCCTACCTTATATATATTGGAAACCTTAGAAGAATTTAATTAAAGGCCTTGGAATCATAAAAACTATGAAAGAAAAAGCTTGTGACATTCTCATAAACCTAGAAGATATTAGTTATCTTTGCTCCTTTTGGAAAAATGATGATATAAACACTAATATCCTCTTAGGTTGGGACTTTTTGAGTCAATTTCTTTCTTTTTCTTTTTTCTCATAGTGAGGTAATCCTAAGAAATAAGGTGATAAGATTTATTATGTTGGAGATTGTTGAGAAGTTTTCTGGAATGATGTGTTGTCATTGATGTCAACATATTCTTTTGTATTCCAATATTGCAGTTTGGTTGGATGAGTTGGTTTAGCCTATGTATTGTAGATGAGTTGACGTGGTTTAATGGGTTTTGAGATTCTTATCTCTAGTTGATTCAGTAGAAGTTTCAAAGGTCCGCATTTTGATTTGATCAAGTCATGAGATCTGGTATTGAGGATGTTATTTAGTTGTTCGTGGTATTCGATATTCTGGTTTGTGCTTCGTATTTCTCTAGAACTGTAATATATTTTGTTGTGGATGTGTGGGATGTATTATTGATGTTGATGTGTGTCCTCAATTTGATTGGTTCATGATTTGGAAATCCATAAGTGAATCTTTCAGGTTGTTAGTTAGTTATGTTGGTGTTCTTGGGCTCTGGTAGGGAGATGATGATGCTTCTAATAATCCGAGTTGTTGTGGTTATTGTGGTACAATTCACATTGCTTATGAATGTTTCTAGATCATGTTCTATGTTTATTGGTGGTCTACATTGATTATTGTGCGCATTATTGAATATTTTTCTTTGTTCGGTGATGTTATTTGTGTTATGTGACATTCTTGATGTGGTAGCATATTGTGGATGATCAAGGCATAATTATTAGAGGTGTTTCATATTTGCGGTGGCTATTTTGGTCCAGGTTATGTCTTGGTTGACATAGTTTTGGTCCGCGTGTATTGTTGTAGTGTGTGAGGTTATTATTTTGTTATTTGTGTTGAGAGTTGAGCCAACCTATATTTGAATGGTTGATGACTTGTATAAATGAATGTAATAATCATTGCAAGGCATCATTCTATGTGAAAATATTGTATCAATCATTCAGTAGCAAGGACATTGTGTGAAAGTGTGTGAAGAAGTGTGTTGCAGAGAAGACTTGGCAATGAGCTTAATCAAAACTTTACTAAGGCACATGGAGATGTTATTTTCACAGTTCAAGTAATCCAGATTGTTATTCGGATTCTTTTGTAAGTCAGTGAGACTTACTATAAGGCAGTGAGCTTTCCCTAAGGGTTGTAGCCTTTCTGGGTTTCTTATTTGAGCAATGAGCTCTAGGCAATGTGCTTCAATGCATGTGTATTCCTCATTGTAATATTTCACTTACTGCTAATAGGGTATTATCTCATTGTGGGTAGGTTCCCACTGTGTTTTTTCCCTTATCGAGTTTTCCACATCAAAAATCTTGGTGTTATATGTGTTATTGATGTGGTGTTATTTCATCCTTTAAACTATTAATTATCAGATCTGATTTGTTGTTTAAGTTGTAGTGAGTTTTTGTGCAAACTGATTCACCCCCTTCCCCCTCCCAGTTTGCTGCATTGTTACCAACAATTGGTATCAGAGCTAGATCCTCCAAAAGAATCTTGATCACTTGAGGAGATTTGGGATGGAAACCTTTGATTTCAAGAAGGATAGCCCAAGGTTTGATGGAATGAACTACACTCTTTAGAAAAGCTAGATGCAATTTCATTTGAGGTGCATTGGAGAAGAGTACTAGAAGATCACTAAGAATGTATATAATGTTCCTTAGAATGGTCTTACTACCCTGGATGAGATAAAGGAAGCAAAATGCAATATCAGAGCTAAGGAAGCATTGTTGAGTGCCTTGACAGATTCTGAAAATGACTAATGTGATGGACTTAGAGACTTCTCATGAGATTTGGATAAAATTGGAGACCTTACATGAAGGTGATAGTCATGTGCATATTGATAAGTTACAAATATTGAAGGAAAAATATGAGAACTTGAAGATGAGTGAAGATGAGAATATTACTTTTATGCAGAAAGTGAATGAGCTTGTGTGTGGAATCAGATGTGCTGGTGGAGTACTAGAAGAGTCTGAGATTGTTACTAAAGTGTTGAGATCCTTGCCTCCTGCTTACAAACATAAAGATGCTGCTATTTATGAGATCCAGACTAACACAAATGTGACAAGGGACATTTTGATTAGTAAACTTGTTGCTTTTGAGCTGAGTGAGTTTGGAGACTCTCTTCCTAAGATTGAATCTGCATTCAAAGCTACTATTTTTGGGAAGCAGAGATATGATCCAGGAGAAAGTTCTACAAGAATATCTAGATATGAGAAAGAGATGAAAGAGATGGAAGATGAATAAAGGGCTTGAGGAGCTTGAAGCACTTATTTCTAGAAGATTGCCTAAAGGTGCCGATAAGTATGAAGGAAAATTACCTCTTAAATGTTTTTCATGTAATAAGATAGGACATTTTGCATCAAGGTGTCTGAAAAGAGAGAGAAATCCTAAGAATCCATTTAAGCCATATAAGACTAAATATCAGAAGAGGTGTTATTATGTTGTTGATGAAGGTGTGACAGATGATGAGTCAGATAAGGGAAATTAAGAGGATGAATTTGTGTTTGTTGCTATCAAGGAAGATGATCCTGTAACTATAAATTATACAAGCTGCATTAATGAGGAGAAATCTTTGACTGCTAAAGTTGAGGAGAAAGATGAATGGGTAATTGATAGTGGTTGCTCTCATCATATGATAGGTGATAAGAGTAAATTTATAAATTTGGAAAATTATGATGGTGGTATAGTAAGATTTGGTGATAACAAAGCTTATGTAATATGTGGTAAAGGTTCTATTTCTCTTGATGGTAAGCACAATACTGATGATGTGTTGTATGTTGAAGTTTAAAAGAAAAATCTTTTGAGTGTTGGTTAGATGGTTGATAAGGGATATAACTTGCAATTCAAGAATGGAAAATGTGAGATCTTGAGTAGCTCCGAAAATGAGATTGCATTATATACAAAGACTAAAGGTAATATCTTTCACTTGAATGCTGGTAGTAAAAGTTGTTTGATTTCTCATATTAATGAAATTTGGTTATGGCATAGAAGAATGTGTCATGTAAATTTTTATTGTATGGTTAAGATAAGTTCTACTCAAGTAGTGAGAGATCTACTAAAGTTAATAAAACCTTCTAATCCAGTATGTAAGGAATGTCAATTAGGAAAACAAACAAGAGTTACTTATAAGATAAAACAATATAATTCTAATGGATTGTTGTATCTTGTACATAATGATTCGTGTGGTCCTTTTAGAGTGAGAAGATTGCATGGTGACTTGTAATGCTTGCCAAAATACCCTAGAGAAATAAACTAAAAAACTACTAAGATTTTAAAAAAAAAAACTTCCATTACATAATTCCAACATTAACATACATTGATACAACATTATCCATTTGCAATAACACATGTAACATCAAATAGAAACATTGTAAACACATTCTATGCAAGCAAAATAAACCTTCTAACATACTCATATTTCAAATATAATCTTGCAACCCAATTATTCCCTAGGGTATATTAATGTCACTACCTAGCAACATACTATCATAACATCCATTAATCAAGAATATCAAATTCATAACTACTCAAGTGAAGCTTCAATGCAACTATTATATTATTTCTATCAATCATTCTAAGGCATGACATAACTCCATTTTCAAAGCATGAATATATATACATCACATGTTTACTACATTTCACAATCACATTGATTCCATAAGCACTTTTTACATATTAATCACTCTATACATTAAAGAGACATTGAAGCATTCTTCCTAACCTCTACAACATATCCTTCTATATTTATATATAGAAACCTATCACCAAGAATGCTTAATCTCTTACATAATCAAATCATCATTATTATCTTATGCAGAGTCCCAACACTTAATATTACACAAATCATTTAACCTTTATCACCTAGTTACTCAAGTATAGATCAATGTTATCCATTTCATCTATCTATAATTTATTTAATAACATAATAATATCCATCTCATGAATGTAATACATCTCAAGTACCAATAAGCCAATCTATTTACATGATTACTTTTAAACTCATAACAAGCACCTTTTACATCATAAAATAACCATAGGTCTACACCTAAATCTAACATCAAGTTCTAATACAATTTCCTTCTGAAATACATCCTCCAGAGGGAAAATCAATAAAATAATGGATAATAGATACATGTTGGTTAGAGTGTCATTGAATGATAATCTCATGTGGCATCCATCTCTACCTTGCAGTAAGTCAAGAGAGATAGGGTATACCGCTCCAATGGTCTTCCCAATCTAGGATCCCAAAAACATCTCCCTGGGTCTGTCCAATTAGGGCATACAATATCATATTATTTATCTTGATTAGATGTATCCTAGGTTTAGACCCCCTTCCTAGAGGTCTAGTACTCATAGCCTAGAACTAGCACATACAAGAGCCCACTCCCCCATCAATGAACCAAGGCCATCAGGTAAAGATGAAAATAAAATTAACAAATAACACCATCATGAAATCTCAAGAAGGTACAATAGCCACAACAACAACTGAATACAAACTGAGCAACAAGGACTCAAGGGTCAACTCAAGGAAGGAGACCTTCACAAATGCAACATCAACATAAGCCAATCATGGATACAAATCATAAAAGAGGTAAAAATAAAATCAAATCTTCAATAGTGAGGCATATCACATCCTACCAGATTCATAAAATCAATCCCTCAACAATGAGGCATTCTCCCTCTCACTGGAGCGTCAAATCACATAGGAACCAACTCATTGGTAAGGCATGAACCTTCTTACTAGAGAACATGAAACAACATAAGGGATAAAAAAAATCATAATCAACTTTGAAAATGTTAATAGATACTGCACAAGCTTCTGGAGTACTCACATAGACCAAAGATGCACTCAAACAAGCTAAAAATTCACTTCCAGAGACCCCCAAGATAACTCAACATTATTGAAACCTAGGGTAGCATTCTTGGTATGTATGGTAACATTTCTAGCATGTATGGTAGCGTTTTTGGTCAATATGATGGCATTTTTGGTCTCTAGGGTGGCATTTCTGGTAAATATGGTTGAATCTGCAAATAAGGACCTCAACTCTCATAGTCAGTTTGACAAAGCATATGGTACAAATAGTGGTGTTCTTGACATGTATGGTGCCATTCCTGGTATGTAGGGTGGCGTTTCTAGTATTTTGCATGACGTGTTTGGGTGTTTCCATGGCGTTTCTGGTAAAAATGTAGAGATCAGTTCATTACAAAGGTATATGGCTTAGGAGGGGTCTCAGAAAGACTCATGGGTATAAAATGACCCTCATACCAAACACAAGAGGTTTGAAACATCAAAATAACATCATGGACCATCAACATATTCATCTCATGCTTTCTGGTAAAAAGATGCAGAAGGAAATCTCTCTCCCACTGATCAAAAACTAAGAAATGGGAGCCTAAACCACAAAGGAGAGAGAGAGGAAGGTAACCAACAACAAGAAGGAACTCAAACAAGATAGAAAAGGTCCAAAGACATCTAATACAAGTAAAAGGAAAGATCCACACTTCCAGAGAACAGTCACAAAGAAAACACAGTAATTTACAAGGAACCCAAAAAGCCAAATCTGCACTTCCCCCATTCCAAACTTGCACAACAACTGAGAATTCACTAATGAAGATCATTTCCACAAAAAAATAAAACTTCAAGAGAAAATAAAATTCACAAATTGCAGACATAGAGAAGACAAACTTTTATGGAAAGAAAATGTAGAAGTAAAGCCACCAACTTGCAATTTGCAAAACCAAAATTGAAGAAGAAATATGAAATTCTAAACCTTCGAAAATACAAATCGCAATCCAAATTCCAAATCCAATTCCAAATTTCTCTTGCAAAGATCTGTCAGATGATTAACCTATGTAGAGACCAACAAGTGAAAATAAATAGAAAAATTAAATTAAAGACTAGTTTTCTCGACCAATAGAAACATTCCCAAAAACCATATATCATACTTACCTTTACAAAATTAGAGAAAGGCATAATATAAATATATATTTCTTACCTACCCAATCAAGCCGACCAATCAAAAATAAAGGTAGGTAGAAATAAATCAAATTCAATTACTTAGTACATATATGACAATTAATTGGGAAATATAAATATTTCCTCAAAATTGGACGGTAGGTAAAAATAATATTATTTACCCATACCTTATTAAATAATTCTCACATAATGATTTATAATTAATTATCATAATTAGTATCAACACCAATAAATAAATAAATAAAATAAAGTACAATAAATAGAACTCAAATAAATAATTAAATTAAAAGACAATAAATAAATAAAAGTCATCTCAACAATAAATTAAACAAATTATATATTTAAACAATAAGCTCAATTAAATATCAATAAATTAAATTAAATAAATAAATTATTAAATTAAATTCTTAATTAAAATAAATAATTTAATCATGCAATAAAGCCAATAATCAAGCCACGACTGAACAAAATAAGAAGCCATAGAGATTTGACCTCATGAGCTACGAAACAAGGTAGAAGAGACTTGACCAATATGCCACATCTCTTATTTGACCCTAAAGGGGAATCAACCAAGCAAAAAACATTAAGATAAACTAACAAGGTATACATCTTAGACCAAGAGTGTGTGAGGGAAACTATGTCATCTTTGACAACTTGCCATTGGGATAGGACACACCCAAACCTATGAAGCTAGGTGGAGTCAATGTCTGGTACCTACAAACCTGCATCAAAGACTAAACACAACATATACGATACATATACATCATATTAAATAGTCTCTACTCATGAAGACAATCACACAATATAATATCAAATAATGCATAGAATCATCACCATGAAGTAGGGTTAGTATCATCATCAATCTCATAATACATATAAATGATAATCATATGTGAATCCATGAATCATATAAATCCATCCATCTAGGAGATACCAAATCAACATCCACAAGAATCAAATATCATAATAAGTTTTTCATCACCGATCATAAAAGTAACCAATGATAAAGAGTCATCACAAATACCATGAGTCCAGATAAGGTCCTAGTATCACAGATACCATCTCAAAATAGTAGAAGAGTCATAAACATCCATCCAAATAACCATCATAAGTCTAAATAAGTCTATCAGTAAACAAATCAAAATGCAATTCTAGGAGGGACACTACATGATAGGTATTTCATGTGGTTGATTGATGATTATTCAAGAATGATGTGGGTTACCTTTTTAAGGGAGAAGTTTGAAGAATTGGAGAAGTTCAAGATTTTCAAAGCTAGAGTTGAAACTGAGACTAGATTGAAGCTAAAGTGTCTGAGATCTGACAGAGATGGAGAATTCACTTCTGGTGAGTTTAATATATATTGTGAAGAGCATGGAGTTAAGAGATAGTTATCTGCTCCTAGGACACCGCAACAAAATGGTGTTGTAGAGAGAAAGAATAAAACAATTCAAGAAGCTGCTAAAACCATGATGATTGAAGGAAATGTTCCGCATGCATATTGGAGAGAAGCTATGAGTATTGCAATATACACTCTTAACTGGGTAAATGTCAAAGGTGATACTGGTAAGACTCCTTATTAGTTATAGTTTGGCCTTGCCCCTACTATTAGATATTTTATAATTTTTGGAAGTAGATTCTATATCAAAAGAGATGAAGATCTTGGAAAGTTTGATGCTAGATGTGATGAAGGAATTTTTCTTGGTTATTCTACCAGAAGTAAGGCCTATCAATGTTATAATAAAAGATTGAGAAAGATAGTTGAAAGTTCTAATGTGAAGGTTGATGAAGGTAATGTAAAACAAATTAGATCTTATAAAAATGATTTTGATAATCAAGATGCCAGTTTAGATAAAGGAAAACAAGTGCAAACCCAAAGTCAAGTTTAGACTAATCTAGAAAAGTCAGAGAGTAAAGAGAAAGGTGCAAATGCTTGTGTAAAAGAAAAAGTTCAAGTGCCTAAAATTTAAGAAAATCCTAAAACTCCCAAGTATGTGAGGTTGAATCATTCAGAAAATCAGATTATTGGTGATAATAATAAATGTGTGATGACTAGGAGAAGACTTGCTGAAGAAATTTGTTTGATTTCTAAGATTGAACCTAAAAATATTGATGAAGCATGTAAATATGGAAATTGGATTAAAGCTAAGGAAGAAGAATTGAATCAGATTGAGAAAACTGATACATGGATTCTTGTTCCTAGACCTAAGGATAAAAATTTAATTGGAACTAAATGGGTATTCTGGAGTAAGTTGAATGAACAAGGTTAAGTTGTCCAAAATAAAGCTAGACTTGTTTGTAAAGATTATTTACAGATGGAAGGAATTGATTATGAGGAGACTTTTTGTCCAGTAGCTAGAATTGAAGCCGTTAGATTATTTTTTGCCTATGTTGCTCACAAAGATTTCAAAGTTTATTAGATGGATGCAAAATCAACCATTATTAATGGTGAGTTGGAAGAAGAAGTCTAAATTGAGAAACTAGAAGGATTTCAGCTGACAGATGAAAAGGACATGGTTTGTCGGTTGGAGAAATCATTGTATGGATTGAAGAAAGCCCCTAGAGCCTAGTATGCCATATTGGATAAGTATTTGATGAAACTTGGATTTAATAAAGGTGCTTTTTATGGAATGAATTTGAGATGTCTATGATTGGTGAGATGAAATTCTTTTTGGGAATACAAATTACTCAATTGAATAAAGGTATTTTCGTATCTCAGTCCAAGTATGTAAAGGAATTGTTGAAGAAATTTGGTTTTGAGGACTCTAAACCAGTTGGTACACCTATGGTGACTGGATGTAAGTTGACAAAGGATGATGATTCTCTGAAAGCTAATCGGACTAGATATAGATCTATGATTGGTGGATTGTTGTATTTGAATCAGACTAGACCTGATATAATGAATGTTGTGTGTCATGTTGCTAGATTTCAAGTTGATCCTAAGGAATCTCATGTTATTGATATAAAAAGGATATTGAGATATTTGAAAGGGACGGTTGATTTTGGTTTGTGGTATCCTAAGAATGATGACTTTACTTTGAGTTCTTTTATAGATGCTGATTGAGTGGGTGATGTTGATAACCATAAGAGTACTATAGGTGGTACATTGTTTCTGGGTAAGAAGTTGGTTTCTTGGGCAAGTAAGAAGCAGAATGCTATTTCTCTATCTACTGTAGAGATTGAATACATTGATGCTGCTAATAATTGTACTTAGGTAATTTGGATGAATCAGATGTTAAAAGATATAGGAGTTATTTATGATGAGCCTATTTCTATATACTATGATAATTCAAGTGCTATCAATATTTCAAAGAATCTGGTGTTGCATTCCAAAACAAAACATATATCAATCAAGTTTCATTTCTTGAGAGAGAAGGTGAATGAGAAAGAAGTTAGATTGAAGTATGTGTCTACAAAGGAATAGATTGTAAACATCTTTACGAAGCCTTTGCCTAAAGATACTTTTGAGTATCTCAGAGGGAAGTTAGGGCTGATTTCCCCTCCTAATGAGAACTAAGATGCATGGATTTTTATCAGTCTGATGAACTTTACAGAGATATTTTGTGATATGGATTGATGAGTGAGGTTGCTACTCAAGGGGAATAGTCAGTGTTTAGTGGTTCAGATGTATAGATCCGTGAATCTAATTCAAAAGGGGAGAGAATATTGATTCCTGATCCTTTTTCATTGATGTCAAAGGGGGAGAGAAGCATGTGAGAAACTCTGTGGGAGAGAAGAGCATTTTGAGATTTGTGATTTGAGTTTTCTGTCAAAGGGGGAGTTCATTCTTGTGATTTTGAGGGAGATTATTGTGAGTTGATTTCTTTCTTTACATTGATTATTTTTCACATGCATATGTTGCCATCAATTCCAAAGGGGGAGATTGCTAGAGATTGTTGATTAGTTTGCTAGAATGATGTGTTGTCATTAATGTCAACATATTCTTCTATATTCCAGTATTGCAATTTGGTTGGATGAGTTGGTTTAGCCTGTGTGTTGTAGATGAGCTGATGCAATCTAATGAGTTTTAAGATTATTATCTCTAGTCGATTGAGTAGAAGTTTCAGAGGTCCGCATGTTGATTTTATTGATTTATGAGATTTGGTATTGAAGATGTTATTCAGTTGTTCGTGTTATTTGGTATTCTGGTTTGTGCTTTGTATTGCTCCAGAACTATAATATATTTTGTTGTGGATGTGTGGGATGTATTATGGATGTTGATGTGTGTCCTCAGTTCAATTGGTTCATGATTTGGAATTCCACAAGCAAATCTTTTAGGTTGTCAGTTAGTTATGTTGGTGTTCTTGGGTTCTAGTAGTGAGATGATGATGATTCTAGTAATATGAGTTGTTGCAGTGCAATTTAGGTTGCACCACAAATATTTCTAGATCGTGTTCTATGCACATTGGTGATCCTTATTGATTATTACACACGTTATTGAATATTTTTCTTTGTCTGGTGATGTTCTTCATGTTATGTGACATTCTTGATGTGGTAGAGTGTTGTAGATGATTGAGGCACAATTGTTGGAGGTGTTCCATATTTGCAGTGGTTATTCTAGTCCAGACAATGTCTTAGCTGACATTGTTTTGGTCCGCATGTATTGTTGTAGCGTGTGAGGTTATTATTTTGTTATTTGTGTTGAGGGTTAAGATGACCTATATTTCACAGGTTGATGACTTGTATAAATGAATGTGATAATCATTGTGAGGCATCATGCTATGTGCGAATATTGTATCAATCATTCAGTAGCAAGGAAGTTGTGCGAAAGTGTGCGAAGGAGTATGTTGCAGAGAAGAATTGATAGTGAGGTTAACCAAAATTATACTCAAGCATATGGAGATGCTATTTTCATAGTTCATGTAATCCGAATTGTTATCCGAATGCTTTTGTAAGTTAGTGAGACTCCTGTAAGGCAGTGACCCTTCCCTAAGGGTTGTAACCTTTATGGGTTTCTTATTTAAGCACTAAGCTCTAGGTAGTGTGCTTGAATGCATGTGCATTCCCCATTTTAATATTTCACTTACTCCTAACAAGGTATTATCTCATTGTGGGTAGGTTTCCATCATGGTTTTTCCCTTAACCATTTTTTCCACTTCAAAATCTTGGTGTTATGTGTGTCATTGATGTGGTGTTATTTCATACTTTAAATTGTTAATTATTAGATCTAATTTGTGGTTTAAGTTGTAGTGAGTTTTTGTGCAAACTGATTCACCCCTCCTACCCCCCCTCTCAGTTTGCTTCATTGTTGCCAACATCATTCATCTTCCTTATGTTCATTGATTGAAAGGTTTGATGTAGATATTCATGTAATTGTAATATTTGATACAAAAATTGAGGATCCACAAGATTCAGCCATGGAGAGAATCAAAGAGCTTATAGAAGAATGCCAGAGAAACATTAAAATGATAAACAATTTTTTGCTCTTCTATTTACAAGATCTACAATCAACATTTTCAATGATTATATTTTACCATCTCATTATTGGAATTCCTAGAATATCCTAATTCAGGGAATTGGGCCCAAGAAGAAGTTGGAAAGGAAGGCATGTGGTGTTCCAATAAATATAGGAGTGCTCAATTATTCTTGTTCATTTCAGCAATATAATAGTGTAAAAAATTAAGACATTCTCTTAGGATGGGATTTTTGAGCCAGTTTCAAAAGGTTTCCTTTCCTCAGATAGACGTTACTTTGGGAAATAATTTAGAAAGTAAATTTATCAATACTTATCAAGAGATGGCTTCCATGAATGTCATTGGTAGATTTGATGCAGATGGAAATCTTCTTCCTAAAACTCTGAATCTTTAGCCATTTGAAAATTTAAAGAGCTTCCTGAAGAATGTCAAAAGAAAATATTGGAAAGATATTTCTTGGATAATCTTGTTCCAATATTTCAAAATAGTGAATGGGGTGATTTGTAGACAATCCCGGGAATAAGATAAATACACATTTTATCTCCAAATATTGCTAAAGTACATTTGGTTGTCCTAAAAGAATTAGTAAGGAAATATAAGAAAGCTCATATAATATTTAGATGTAGAGATATTACAAGCCATTTCCCTTTGGGATATCACATAATTGATGATTTGACATAATAACTATCACCCATCCAAACATACTCTAAACAAGTAATCTTCCTCCTTTACCAATTCTTTTGTCTCAATAAAACCATCCTTCTCCTTCCACTAGCACACCTTATCCTCCATCTCAAGAGACAAGACCTAGTCATGTTGACAATCATGAAAAAATAGCTACAAGAATCTTTTGGAGATTGAAGTGGTAAGCATGTTGTATTTCCTTTCATAAAATATAATAATAAGAACAATTAAGGTGATGAGTATTGTCTTTTTCATCATTTTTATTCTCAATCTCTTGGAAATTATAAAGATTTTAAGTTTTTATTCAAAACCAATATGATCAAGCTTGCATAGCTCTTGTAACCGATCTTGCAATTTTTCTTGATGAAAAGGTAGTGACTTAACACTCCATTCACCTTATTATGTTTCTCCTCACCCTATAACATTAGTAGTTTAACTTTATTGAAGGGATCTTTTCCATGTGTGGTGATGCATCTCCAATTCCATTCATACTTGGACAAAAACATAATTCAACCTCGTCTCCTTACTTGGGGCTCAAGGATAGCACATTCACTTATCTCTCTCCTTTTCAAAGATTGCCTCTTCTTTTAAGTTGTATTTTTTTAGAGCTTTATGTCTTTTATTGCATGGAATTTTCCTTTATGTGAGTACATGTGTGTTCCTTGGTTAGGACCTATTCTTTGCTTGAAGTGGTGCATCTTTTATGTATAATCTTTCTTTAGGAGTGCATTTATTATATTTGTCCTTATGCTTGGGGGGCATTTATTGTATCTTCTAGATCTCCTATCCTTTCTAAATATCCACTTTTCCTAGGATAAGTGGTGTTTTCTTATGATACGATATTATTCTTTGTGTGAAGTTGTTTTCTTGCACAAGGATTCTCTCTTATACAAGAGGTTTGTATTGTTGAGTACAACCTCTTATTCACTTAAAGATGATGTCTATTATAAAAAAACTCCTCACTTTGGGTCAAAAGTGTGTTATCCTTGTTCAAGAATCCCTTTACCTAGCAATAGGAGGAAGGTGTGAATTTTTGTTTTCCTTCCTTTCTTTTGGTCAATGATGTTAATTTTGTTCAAAATCTCCTCTTGGAGGTAGATGTATTTGCACAAATATCTCTTCCTCCTCCTCCAAAGGATTACCTTTACACTTGTTGCGAGATATCTCTTTTACAACTATCTTTTCCTTGCTTATAAGAGTCATGCCTCTTTAGCTTAAATTTATGTACATTGTTGTCTAAAGGATATCTCCTTGGTGTTGAAGGTGTGTATCCTTGTTCCTAGATTTCTTAATACATCAACATACCACTATGTTGACATCTTAAGGAAGGCATACATATAACCCTCTTTTTACCATATATTTTATCTTATATGTATTGTTGCATGCTTGAAACCCGACCAAACTCTTAGATGAGACACTTCATTCCCAAAACTAGATGTAGTCCTTTTATATGTCTTCTATGAGGTGTGCATACTTGAAACCAAACCTAAATTTTGTATGAGATGTTCCCAAAACTAGACATATGTATTTCTCAATTGCAGGTCTTATATAGGTTATTGTATGCTTGAAACCAGATCTAGCCCTTGGATAAGATGCTTAACTCTTCAAACTAGATGGTGATATATGCAATGAGGTGAGTTGACTAGCATAATGCACCTTGCTAAAACTTTTAGCTCTTCCTTTTTCAACTTCTTTAAGGTAGGTTGATTAACATAACACATCTTGCTAGACTATTCTGACTCTCCTCTATATGAATCACACAACATAACACAACTTCTCATCCCATGAGTATTCATGTTCTCGTGGGTCACCTAACATAACATAACTTGCTAGCTTATGGGTTCCATAATCTCTCTTTGTTTTTTTCTCATGGATCACCTAGCATAACATAGCTTGCTAGCCTATTGCATCCATAATTCCATAATATTTTTTACACCTCATGTTTGTGCTCCTAATTTAGTGTGTCCCATTACATCCCATAGGTCCATTTTGGACCTCTTTATTCCAACTTTTGATGTCACCTGTATACACCACTAGGTACCCAAACCTAGAGGTTGTCCTCTCTTATTTCCTAATTGGTTGGTCCTTATTTTGGAGAAAAAAAGAATGGAGCACCTTGGTTCTAGACCATGACGCCCCAAAATTCCTTCATCCACCTTAAATAGGCACCAATTTAAAATGGGGTAATATCTTTCCCTACTCGATGAAATTTGGTCTCTATGGCTACACTTGACCATTGGAGTTTGGCCTAATCGATAATTTACCTATGGAACCCTATATAAGGGCATCCTATCAATTTATTTTAGATCTAAAAATCTATTACCTATATATACTATTCATGCATTCATCATCAATCATTTTCAAATATTTAAGGCAATATTTCAACCTTCAAGTATTGTGGAGAAAATTTACATCAATCTTCATGCAATCATGTGTGTTTGATTAGGTCTTTTATGTTCACGTCTTTATCATGTTATTACATTCAACATATATGATCATATCAAAAGAGAATTACATCATCAATATTTTCATCAACCATTGCAAACCCAAGGTATATCTTCTAGCATTTACTTCAATATTTACATGTCAATTAAAGGTTAATTCCTAAATTGGGGTTTGACCTAAGGCAAACCCCTATCCACAACCCATTTTCTTGTCATTTTATGTGCATGCAGTTAAATAAAAAGCTATAATAAAATATTCTGACAGATTTGAACAAGAGAAACAAGTTCATATTTTGATGGAGCAAAAATTAGAGGACCAAGGTGACTTACCATCCCTATCTTATAAATTCTACTTGAGCTTCTGATAGTGAATCCACTGTATCTCCTTGATCGAGAAGAGATCCCACTTACGTATCATCAAGTTATAGGAATATGGTGACCAAGCATATCGGTCCCAACAATTTAGCCCAAACTTTCAAGAACAAGTTCTAATCTTATTCTTCTACTCAAATCTCTGTCTGTGGTTTTGTCTGATATATGTAGTAGTCTGTTATTTCTATTTCACTCAAATTATCCATTACTTCATCCTAAATCATATAATTCACATCCAATCTCAAATAAAAAGGGTGAGACAAACATCCAAGTGAACCTAATAAGTATTTTAGCCCTTTTCCTAAGTGAATTATGGCTAGATCTATTGGATTCACCCCACTTTTTAATGTAATGGTCCCTTAGGCAAGATCAATAGTTTTATTATCTTAATTGGTGAAACCCTAATTTTACCACCATTACATAATGTATATGTTTTGGATCCTTTTCTTGTATTTCAAGGTGCTATAGTTTTAAGTTATTAAAACACTTGTGTACTATCAAAATACCCACATGATGTGAGAAAACACTCCACCTTCCTCAAAAAATGAATATATGTTTAAGAGTGTCATATTTATTCTTGTTTATTGATTATTTATTCATGTTATTGCTTGGAATTGTTTGGATATGAGGATTTAAGGCCATTTTCAAAACCTTACACCATGGTGTTCATATACTATGTAGCTATTAAAACCCTAGCACTAAAGGAATTTGTAGGGTCAAGAGGGACATAGGAGAGGAATGTGTTAAAACTCTTGAGATAGAATATCCCTAAAGAAAAGATAGTGTAAAGCGGAAAAATTGAACCCTAGTTGTTCTCCCCTCCCCAAGGAGAGAGAAGGGAGAGTCACTAGGGTTGATGGTTTTCACTTGGGAGAGACTTTACATTCAAAAGAGGGGTTGAAACCCACAAGATCCAATCCCACACAATGCAGGATTGGATTCTAAATGAGTTTCAAGGGTTAAGACATCAAGGATACCCTCTTTTGTAATGAAATGTAGATAGAATGATTGAACTAGGAATGCATGTAAAGTAAGAAAGATTCACTTATAAACAGAGATAGGGATACAGGATGAAGCTATGGACCTGGAATTAGTAGTAAAATGTCGAGATGGTGGTGTTCTACAAATTTGAGCGAAAGTTGACGGGATGATGGCGCCCGGAGTGCACACAGTCCTCCAAAAAATCTGCGAAACGAAGGGGGATCTGTTCATCTCTGCACAAGGATTCCAGATCTTCAATTACAACCGCGTACTTGCAACCTACACATAGAAAAGAGAGGACGATTGGGGGGTTAGGGATTAGGGGTTTGCCTTTAGGTCAAACCCCGATTTTGGAATTAACCAAGAAATGAGAATGTTGTAAATGTAAATGTTTGCAATGTAAACAAGTACTGATACCTTGTTGTAAGCATGTTTGTATTCTTACATGCGAAGGTGTAATGTATGTTGTATGTAATGTGTTGTAAGTGATCTCCTCTTCAATGGTTGAATCCTTGTCTTGAATGCAACACTTAGCCTTGAATGGAGACTTAGAATGCTCAATTGCTTGAAGGAATGCTTGAATGCTTGAATGTTTGAATATCGCTTTCGCGCCTTGCTCACATATGTCCTCCCCTTTTTTGAGAGGGGAAATGTAGTTTATATACTTGTCAATTAGGGTTGAGAGACTGATATTTCCAACCTTGGGCTGACCAGGAAACATTATTTCCCAATTTGCAAACTTAAAGACCCGATGCCCAAAAGAGACCGGGCCCAAAATAGGGCCAGGGACCAGGGCACTGGGCGCCATGGTCCTGGGGGACCAGGGTGCTGGGTGCCCTAGTCTTGAAGGACCAGGGCACTGGGCACCATGGTCCCACCTCCCGGGACAGCAGGGTGCAAGGAGGGATCATGCCAAGGTGCTGAAAAATGCAGTTTTTGGTGTCACAAGCAGGTTTCGGGGTCTCCATTCAAGTTCAACGTTGCGCCGCCATCGTGAAGACCCAAATGCAGTCGAAATTGCAAGTGTCACAATTTTAGGACGCTACAGATAGATAAAAGGATAGTGAAAATTGAGCATAAAGAGGAAGTTATTAATATGAATGAGGAAGGGGGTTGAGATTTAAGGTAAGGATAAGAAAGAAAAGTATAATAGTCATAGTTATATATACATGGGACTATCATAGATGAAGAAGTGATCCCTATTTGAGATGATAAATAGACCTAGAAAAAAGTATAGGATAAGAGTTTAAAAGAAAAGAGTCAATAGAAATATAAAGAGGTGATAGAAATAAGTCACATACAATCACATTGACAAGTAAGGATAGTCCTATGCAAGAAATTAATATCTTTCAAGGAATTTATGACAACCATGAAGACAAAGCATAACTTACTACCATCAAGGGACAATTGAAAAGTCTACTACATGACAGCCACCATGGGAAAAGGAAATGATAATGATGAGGGATACATAGTGATTTAAGCTTCAATGGAGAAAGTACAATGGTATAGCTATGATGTATATTTACTTGATATGAAACCAAGAGGACCCTTATATAAGGGATATGAGTCATGGAATAAATGTAAAGGAAGACAATGAGCTTGTCACCATTGGCTAAACTCACCATAAGAAGTTGTTGTTGACAAGATAGAAGTCAATGAAAATGGTAAAGGTACAATGGCATTATGAAAATAAAGAGTAATTTGTAAATTTCATCACAACTATATGACCCAGTCATTAGCCTTTGGCCTTTGCACAACTTCTTGAAGAGACCAAATGATATACTTAGTGGGTAGTGACAATGCCATCATGATAGTGCAATCTTTTTAAGCTATATATAAGGTCATAGGACAATGCCAATATTGTTGCAGGATAGAGGAAAGTGAAGTAAATAAGCCATGATAGAAATATTAAAGCACAAACAAGAGACAATCATGTTGAGTAAACACAAGAGGTTAGACCTAGTGATCTTTCATTGGAAACTATATAGAAAAGTAATAAAGAAAAGTGTGAAATGAGTAGGTATGAGGGAATGTTATGGACAACAAAGAAGTGGATAAAAATAGATGGAGTGGGACAAGCCTTCCAAAGGGGCATACCATAATATTTATCCAAGAAAATATCAAATGTGAAAAGATCTAAGAGGGAAGTCTACAAGCATGGGAAAAAATAAATGAGAAGTGTATGGCAAACCTGTAGTAAGACAAGATAGCTAAAGTAATGGAAGACATTCCTATACAATCATATAGGACAACTAGAGTAATGGGAGTCTAAGAGGAATGCATGAAATAATAGTTAAAATGATTCATGGAAATAAGTAATGACACAGGGTAGAGAATATGTAAGAGCATAGATGGTAGTGATTGTCCATAACAATGGAACTTAGACCTACATGACAATCATGCAAGAAGTGATTCTATGACCACCTTGGTTGATCATGATAAGACATAATACAAAGATAAAATGAACCTACAAAGACTAAGATGACTTTGTATTGAAAAGTGACAAACAATTTCTTTTAAGGGCACATATCACATAGAGAAGAGAAAGAATGATAGTGGAACTTTGTAAGAGATACAAAAATAAGGCTTAAAGAATATACCCAACAATTAACCATTCAAAAGGGCATAATGTTTTGATAGTCTACACTCATGTAAGGAGCATTGTGATAGTGGCATGTCTTTAAGCCAATCCTAAGAGAAAGCACAAAGGAAAAATAGTAAGAGGGTATTCTATGATGGACTATGCACTAATGAAGGTGATAGTTTTGGTAAAGAGAGTAGAAACTTGTGAATGCTCAGATCTCTAAGTGATATGTTCATGATAATGTGAAAGCTATAGCTATGAAAAGGAAAAGGTGGAGTGTCCTCAGAAAATTATCTTGGCACTTGTTGGTGATTTCTAGTTACATCACCTATACAAGAAATATTATGGGTTTTTTATAGTACAAATGGCATTTTCACATCATTAAAGACCTATAAAGGTGATAAACACACGTAGGACATAGTTTTAAGGAATAATGAGTTAGTTTGGACTATTTTAAAGAGTCTTTAAAGACCAAATTGAATTATATTCAATCCATGACAATTATGGCCATCTTGCAAGCTTCTAAGGGATATGGTTGAGTAGCTTCTGAAGGTAGAGCAAGAATTTAGGGGTTAAGTGAGAATATGTAGGGACATTTTGAGGAATTGATTATGTGTTACATTGATGTTTTGTATTTGATGGAAACACCGACTGTTTTGGTTGTTTACCAGTTTTTGGTTGGTTCTGGAAGAGTGGTTGGATTATGATATTGATCTGGTATGCTCTGGTATGCTTTGGTTTGTGGAATTTATTTGGATTTGTCATTCATGCTATTCAAATGCGTATCATGATCATTTGGTTCAGGATTTGATGACTCAAATATTGTCATTTGTTTTAGTAATCCTTTTGGTCACCGGTAAGGGTTTTATCGACAGAGCTTTGTTGAAGATCTTTTGATGTACGTGATAAGTGGTATTGGTGTGGCTTCTAGATGGCTTTCAAGATGCTGTTGATTATCTTGTTCGTGTTCCTGTTGATCGGTGGTGTTGGATTTGGTTTATGGTGACCTATATTGGGTTCGGTGTTATCTAGGTTATGGACCGGTTTATGTAACATGTTGGAGGATGTTCCTGATGCGTTACCAATGGGATTTAATGATTGGTTTATATTGTTTTTGGCCTAAGCCAACTTGGTTGATCATTGGATTGCAGGTTTATGTTATGAATTTATTGTATTATCTTTTAGGTGGCCAACCTAATTGTTTAAGTCCCAGGTTTGTATAAATATTATGTAAGATCTATTTGTAGATCATGAGCATATGGGATTATGGTTATAGGATTACCTATGTGCGAATAAGGTTGTAATCATATGTAGGAGGTTTTGTTGATCATAGGTGATCGAATTGGGTTGGTAAGAGAGGTTTAAGGCCTCTGGTATTGAGCTTAATCAAAACTGTACTTAGGCATAGGAGATGTTATTCTTGTAGTTCACTCTTCTTTCTGGATTGTAGTCTAGATTTATTTTGTAGTCAATGAGGCTCCTTTTGTGATGAAAAGTGTGATCTAGTCTATTGGCCTTCCTGCATGTGTGGGCCCCTCATTTGGTAATCACATACTTACTACAAAAGTATTATCTGACTATGGGTAGGCTTCCCATCATGGTTTTCCCCTTTACTGGGGTTTCCACGTACAAATCTTGGTGTCATGTGTTCTATATGGATGGTAGTTATTCTATGATTCATGTTTATGTTTAATTGCTATATTAGTTATTTAGGTATTTGGTTTATGCATTCTGATATTGAGTTTATGTGTTCCAATAATAAGGATTTGAATGCTTAAAGTTTTGTAATCTATTGACAACTGATTCACCCCCCCTCTTAGTTATCCTTTGGTTATATGAGTTGTCTAACAATTGGTATCAGAGCTTGGTCCTCTCTACAGAAGCTTAACCACTTCAGGAAGATCCCATGGCATCTAATAGTTCAAGTTCATCAAATACATCTACGACTATTTTCTTGAGAGAAATTCCTAGGCTTGATGGAACAAATTACAGGGTATGGAAGATTCAGATGGAGAATCATATGAGATGTCTTGGAAAGGAAATTTTGGAGATCACTAAGAAAGGGGTAACTTATTTTAATCCAGCATCTGGCACTGCTCCTCTGGTAGACCTAGATAAGGAGCTTGATAATGATTGTAGAGCTAGAGAAGCCCTCTTGTGTGCACTTTCTAATCAACAAATAATGGGACTAACTGATAAATTAACTGCAAAGGCTATATGGGGAAAATTGGAGACTCTGAATGAAGGTGACCCTACTATTAAAATTACTAAACTTGATGGTTACCGGGTGAGGTATGAGAATCTGAAGATGGAAGAAGATGAAATGAAAATTGCCTTTATGGAAAGAGTTAATGAGATTGTTATGGGAATTCAATGTTGTGGTGGATCTCTGAGAGAAGATGAAATAGTTTCTAAAGTAGTGAGAGCTTTGCCATCGACTTATAATATGAAGGCTACTACAATTAATGAGCTAAGAACTATGGCAAACACCTTTGTTAATGGGATACTTTGGTTAGGAAATTATCTGCTTTTGAACTTGAGGAATTTGGACCTTTTGGGGCTATAAAATATGAACTTGCTTTTCATGCATCTACATCATCTATCGACAAGAGTGATTGGAAAGATTTATATGTGAAGGAGCTAGAGGATATGAAGAAAGAAGATGAAGAGTTTGAGCAACTTGAAGCCTTATTTGCTAGAAGAGTACCTAAAGGATCGACAAGAAGTAAGTATGAAGGAAAATCACCTTTCAAATGCTTTGCATGTAATAGGATAGGTCATTTTGCATCTAGATGTCCTGAAAGAAATTCAATATTTGAAGAAAGAGCTAGAAGATCTTTTAGGCCTAACCATGATTATCAGAACAAGCATAAGTATAGGAGGAATAAAGGAAAATCATGTTACTTTTCTAATGAGGAAGGTGTGACTGATTCTGATGATGAATTGGCACAAGATTCTACTAGTGGATCCAACAATAGAAAGGAATGGGTATTTTTTGCTATCAAGGAAGATGATCCGGTACTTGAAGAGAAGACCCTTGCTACTAAAATTGAAGACAAGGATGAATGGGTAATTGACAGTGGATGTTCACATCATATGACTAGAGATAAAAGGAAGTTCTTATCTTTGCACGAATTTGATGGTGGTTTGGTTAGATTTGGAGATGACAAAGCATGCATGATCAATGGAAGAGGAACAATACCATTGGATGGTAAGCATAACACTGATAATGTTTATTATGTTGAAGGTTTAAGACATAATATTTTGAGTGCAGGATAGTTGGTGGATAAGGGACTTTAGTTATAGTTCAAGAATGGAAAATGCAACATTATCAACAGATCTAGATTGGAGATTGCAACCAGTACACAAACTAAAGGTAATATCTTTCATTTGAACTTTGATGAGAAGACATGTTTCATTGCACAAATTGATGAGAGTTGTCTATGGCATAAGAGGTTGTATCATGTGAATTTTGATTGCATTGTGAAAATTAGTTCTACTAAGGCAGCTAGAGATATACCTAAGATTGTAAAGCCCTATAATCTGGTATGTAAGGAATGTCAAATGGGAAAGAAAATTAGAACTTGTTTTAAGAGTATACAAGATAAATCTAATGATGTTATTTATCTTATTCATATTTATTTTTGTGATCCTGCTAGAATCAAAAGTTTTCAGGGTGATAATTATTTCATGCTAATCATTAATGACTATTCAAGAATGATGTGGGTTACTTTTAAGGGAGAAGTCTGAAGCATTTGAAAAGTTTAAAATCTTTAAAGATAAAGTTGAGACAGAGACAAGATTGAAGACTAAATGCTTAAGGTTAGATCAGGGTGGAGAATTCACATCTGATGAATTTAACAGCTATGGTGAGAAGAATGGGATAAGGAGACAGTTGTCTGCACCCCAAACACCTCAACAGAATGGAGTTATGGAAAGGAAGAATAGAACTATCTTGGGTGCAACTAGAACTATGATGATGGAAGCTAATGTGCCTCATTTCTACTGAAGAGAAGTTGTAAGCACGACAATATACACATTCAATAGAGTTCATGTCAAAGGAGATACCAGTAAGACACCTTATGAGTTATGGTTTGGTCATACACCAATAGTTAAATATTTTAGAATCTTTGGTAGTAAATGCTATATCAAAAGAGATGATTCCATTGGAAAGTTTGATCCTAGATGTGATGAAGGAATATTTCTTGGTTATTCTAATGAAAGCAAAGTATATAGATGTTATAACAAAAGATTGTAGAGAATTGTGGAGAGCACAAATGTCAAGGTGGATGAGCAAAACTGAAGTCAAATCAGAACTTATGAGAGAGAATAGACAGTGGAAATGATCATAATTGAATTGGTAGAAGCTACATTGGAATATAATGTTGAACCAATTACTCCGATAATATCAAAAAAATCAATAGTAACTGAAGATCAGGATAGAGGAACCAAAAATCAGAAGACTCCTAGGTATGTAAGGTTGAATCATTCAGAAAATCAGATCATTGGAGATAAAAACAAAGTAGTGATGACAAGAAGAAGGTTGGCAACTGATGAGGTTTGTGTAATGGTGGGAAAATGTTGAGTGATGTATCAAGAGGAAAACTACCCTTTCCATCAAAGAGAGATGAGAGTTTCACTATTGATTATCCTTCAAGCACAATTCACCATTACATTAGGAAGAAGGGGATGAGATAATTTACTAGATTCAATCTCCACACAAAGATGATAATTAAATTCTGAATGAATTGAGAATGTTAGGATGATCCCCCTTTTCCTTGTTTGAAATGGAAAGGAATTTGATTGAATTATGTAGTGTAAAAGTGACAAAGAATCGATTATAACTTGAGATCGGAATATGGGATGAAGTTGTGCACCTGGATCTGGTAGTAAAATGTTAAGATGAAGTCACCCTGCGAATTTGATGAAAAGTTGTTTGGACCGTGGTGGGAATGTACACGGTCCTCCAAAAAACCCGTGAAATGAAAAGGGTTTTTCTACCTCTGCAAATGGAGCCCGAATCCAAAAGTACAGTTGTGCAATTATAACCTACACACAAAAAAGAGAGGAAAATGGGTTGGGATTAGGGGTTTGCCTTTAGGTCAAACCCCAGTTTTGGAATTAACCAAGTAATGAAATAAATTACTTGCAAGTAGATGTAAATGAAAGACTGAATTATAAATCACCTCAAGGGAGGTTGTAGTAGTAATGTTGATAGAAATGCTTGTATAGAATTGTATGTTGAAATCAATCTCCTCTTCAATGGTTGAATCCTTGACTTGAATGCAACACCTAGCCTTGAAGGGAGACTTGAGAATGATCAATGCTAGAAAAGAATGCTTGAATGCTTGAATGCGCTTGAATGCTCTTGAATGCTTGATTGCTTGTGCATACTCCAATATTATCGGACTTCAACTTATGCAAATGAGAGGGCAAATGCCCCCTTAAATACATGTTTGGTGGATTTGAATTTCATCACGAGCTGACATCGCGGAGGTTTCTCGCCTGAGTCACTGTTAGGATTCCCAAAGATACTGAGAGGGTGGGGTGAATCACTATCTAACCGGTTAATGGATTTTCTAAACTTATTAAATGAATTGCATGCCAAAACAGTGTACTGGTAAACCAAAAATAATGCAGTAAATAAGATCAATAACCACAACATAGAAAGCACACCATAACACAATGTTTTTAACGAGGAAACCCGATGTGGGAAAAACCTCGGTGGGATTTGTGACCCATAATATTCGCTCATTGGCCAATAAGTGAATATTACTTACAATAGGGGCCTGCACATGTAGGAAGGCCAACTGCCTAAAGCTCACTACTTGAATACAAAAGGGAAGTCTCACTAACTTACAAAAATGGATTATGTAAATCGAATATCATGTACTGCTTCGGTTCAGCATTTTCTATGCCAGGTTCAGTACCGGTTTAATATCATACAACTTCCATAAACCTTATTCCACAATCTGCCTTAATATTTGCATCTACCTAGTACATTTCATACATCGATTACTTACAAAAATGATTTACAAGATCTCATGCTTATATGAGTCCTATTACAATTCATCTTGTTGGCTTTACAAAAAGATTTTACAATTAAATACAAAAATAAATCCTATCGGCTGGGGTGTCGGTAAACATTTTTGCTATTGCTGCTGCCTGTCCCTGTGCCTATGTCAGTGCCATAGGATTGTAAGGTTGCCATCAATGACAATACCTTCAATCACCTACAATTTATCATTGGAGTGTGTATTTTCCAACAATCTCCCCCTTTGGCATTGATGGCAACACTCATGAGAAAAAGCCAAAATTGTATCCAAAAAGTGTTGTCCAAAAATCTTACCAAAACTATCTACTTCAAAACTGTCTTACCAAAACTGTGTGCTCTCCCTAAGCAGATGATCTATTCTGTCAATCATTTTTCTCATCCTCTACCACTCCCCCTTTGGCATCAATAACAAAGGTTGTCATTCAATGTCAATTGAGAGTAGTTCCTGTCTGGATCCCTGTAACTAGTTGGTTACAATCTGATACAAATCGCTAATGCAAAATTTAGACTGTTATAGAACCTCTCACTATCCTTTAGTGCTTATTCTGTCCTTTGGATTGTACCAGTGAGTATGTTCATTTTCTCTTCTAATGTCTTAAGTCCTGGAACAAGAGCCTTAGAAATCTCTTTTCTCAAAGAGATGGGGATATATAGTTTAGGACCTAGTCTACATTTCAGTTATTTTGCCTTAAACTTTAATCTCTCCTTATCTTTTTCAAGTTTTTCAATTTTCTCCTCATAGCCGATGATTTCCTATTCTACTATCGATATGGAGTCTGATGAACCTATTAAATTATCAGCAATATTATTGATTTCCTTTTGTGCTTTGCTGATCTCTGTATCTATATCCTCTATCAAAATGTTTGTCTTACATGTATCTCTGTACAATTTCTTGAAGTCCAAAATTGTCTTTCCTAGTGCCGGTAATAATGTATCAATATGTTCCTTACTCTTCTTTACTGTCTCCTCAAAGAATTTTTCTTTCTCTTTATTTATTTTCTCTCTGAAAGTCTCCTCATTGATCTGATCAATTGTTAGTAGGTTGTCGGTTATGTACTTAGACAATGTGTCTAATTGGCTTAAACAATCTTTGTTTTCTATGTTACACTTGGGTGCAATCATCTTCAAAATTGGTATGGTGTCATCAATTGCCTTATATGCAAGTGCATTGCAATCAGTTATTTTGTTAATTGAATCAAGCAATACCTCTGTTATATTGATTGGCCAGAATTATGTCAGTGAAGAACCAGATGATTGACCAACTGCCTTAACAATCTGTAATCTACAAGTGTGAGTAACCTCTTTACTTATGGTGACCTCTGGTAGGTCAGTTTGAGTCTACATTTCTACTATCAAGGGTTTAGGTTTCTCAGTTGTTGCCGGTGGCATAGTCTCTGCATTAACCTTTACCTCATCCTTCTTCTCTTTTGATTTCTCAGTGTGTACCTCAGTCTATTTTTCAGAGCTTTCCACTGCCGGTTTCTTTGATTGTGACTCTATGTTTTCTACCTATTTCTCTGTGTTTACCTCTGAATTGTCTATAATCGGTATCTCAATAGATTTGTCAGTGCTATCAGTTGTCAGTTTCTCAGTATGTACATCAGTCTTTCTAGTGACTAGGGGCTCAGTTGACTATTCAATTTGTTGCTCAACCCCAATTTCAATATTTCCAACTGCATCCTCAACATTTCTCTCAACTATAATGCCTTCTACCGGTGGCTTAGTTGCCACATCTCTCTTCTCAGTTGTTTCCTTATCAACCACAATGTTGACTTCCTATGTGTCAATATTCATACAACACCTCTGAATCAGGATTTGTGTCCTCATGTGTTATCTCCATACTCTGAACATTATCTGTTACCAGTGGTGTATCAACAGGTTGTGCCGGTGGAGTATCAGAAGGAGGTGTGGGCAAGTCATCTGTTATCTTTATGATTGGAGGTCCACCTACCTTACCTTTACCTTTATCCTTTTCTTTTTGATAGACTTTAAAGGTCTTTGGTCATTTAAGCTCTTCTTGTTTTTCTTTTTCAACAAAGAATATATCCCACTTGTCTGTTGTTTCTTCTGATACCTCATTAACTCTGCTAGCCATTAATGCTACATGTCGGTGACCAGTTGAAAATATTGTCCGGTTTGCCTCACTTATTAGTTCATCAATCTCTTGTGTTGAATTCACTGGGTGAACTGCAAGTAGTTTTTCTATCTTCATCTTTTTATCTAGTTCAACAATCGCTACTCTTCTTGCTTCTAACCTTCTATACAAGTCATTGGATAAATCATGTACAACCTCAATCAAAAATTTCTTGTAGATATCCAAGTGTAGGATAACACTATTTTCTATGCTTTCTTTTTCTTCATTTGAAAATGTGTTATACAACTTGCTAATGTTTGATATGTTACCATCTTTAGTTATTTCATGTAGAAGATTGTCAAGTGGAGGAACAACTTGTTTTACTTTCTTCTTTCTTGGAGTCATCTTCTTTGCCGGAGGCCTAACTGCCTATTGTTTGTGTCTTGTTCTCTTAGGTGTAGGAGCGGGTATCGGTGAAGGTTTTCTTTTTCTTACTACCCTTTGAAACTCTACCGATATTTCACTGTCAGAGGAGGTACCAACCGGTGAAAGTGTGTTTCCGGTTGTAATCCTTCTAAGTCGCTCTCCTTAATACCAGTTTTGTTCAATATGTCTTCCTTGATTGCTTTTGCCTGCCTTGTTCCTTTTCTAATTGTTTGTTCAGTTTTCTTTATTCTTTTCTGTGATTGAATTTTTCTTTCAATTATTTCCACATTTCCAAATACTTCCTCTGTTGGTTCGTTAGGGTCTTCTAGAAGTGATTTTGCATAAGTCTCTATTATGTTCTCATCAGCCTCATATCCCATTTCTGTAACCCAAACTATCCTCGGAACCACTGCCTCCATCCAAATTTCATCTTTCTTTATCACAAAGCATATCTCCTTTTGATACTTATCAACTATAGCTTGAGATAGCCTTATCCTGGTTTTCATCCTAGCCTTTAGTGCCTGAAAATGTTCATTTATGTTCTTCTCCCTATCATCTCCCATGTTGTTTAGAATACCCAGAAGTTGTTTTCCTACCAGTATGTCAAATCAAAAATCCTTTCTACCAATACTGGGAACTTCCTTGGTGATATATAGCAATAAGCATACAAGTAAGTTGCCAAATCTGAATGTCCCTTTCTTGTCCCCTTTGATTTACTTCAGATTATCTATTAGCTCATCTTTTAACCATTCACATATGTCAATCTTTGCATTGTTGTTTACCATGTCATAAGAACTTTTGATACATAAGCTAGAAACAAAGTTTAATCTATTGGCATGTGTAACTTTGTATCCAAGAATCATGCTAATGAATTTTACATTGATATCCTTTACATCATTGACTCTCAAGGATCTCTTGTCTAAGGTTGCACTGGTTACAGTCATTACAGTGTCATCTTGAACCTTTTTAGTTTTGTCAGGCCTGCTACCGGTGGAAGGTAAGCCTATCACTGCCCTAATTGCTTCTTTTGTTATCTTGTGAATGACATCAAACCAAAAGAACTCCCCATGTACTCTGCTTAACACAATCCTTATAACATCCTTTGGAAAATCAAGGATACTAAGAATCTCCACAAAACCTAGGGTTTCAACTATCTTATGTTCTGGTTCCACATTTCCATTTTCATCACATATTACAGTTCTATACATGTTCATTATCTCTTCAGCTCCTAGTTCTTCAATATGACAATGTATGTAAATTCTAGGATCCTCAGCATAAGCAACTCCTTTGGGTATTTTTGAAAATGCTCCTAGGGTATCATCTTTCTTTGCAATTTCGTGAATAATTTTAAATACGGGCCTAGGGTGTTTAATCACTTCAATTATAGTAGGATTTGCAATGAATTCAAGTGTAGAGGAGGAAGCCATTGTATAAATACCTTAATCTGCCTTTTAGGTATGAATACTTGAATGATTTGCTTCACTTCTCATTGTGGATGCCTTCGCTCGGGATTTTCGTGCTCTAAGGAAATTTGAATGCTCGGTGAATGAAAAAGAGCCAAAACACTTGCTTTATATTGTCATTTCCTTCAACTACCACATTAACTGCCTGCTGGTTAAGTGAAACTTAACACATATGCTGGTAAAGAAGTAATTCAACTTCTCACCATCAACCGAGGGTAAATTAGCATGTTTTTCAATTTGTTGCCATACCCCCAAAAAGGTTCTTTTCAGTTAGATGAAGAATCTCCTGCCGGTGGAGTGATACTTTGTTCTATCGGTGAAGGAATAGCTTCGTTAACATTCTGATCTGACTTTCTAATCCATTGTTTTAAGAATTCTTGTTTTACCTCTTCAATAGTCTCTTTACCTTTCAAATTGGGTCCTTTTTTATTTGCCGTTGATGCCTCACTTCTATAAAATTTTGCAATATGTCCAATCTTGTTACAAGCATAAAAAGTCACATTGTTTTTTTGAATAGCTTTTCCGTATCCTATGCCGGTATGTGTTCTGCATTGATTAGATGAGTGCCCAAATCTTCCACAAACATAACATCTTACATTCATTATGTAATTGTCTGAATTATGACCAACTTTGTTGCATTTAGAACATTGACCGGTGGGTGCATTAGTGTTTTGATAATTTCTAGATCTACACTGATTTGCTCTATGACCATACTTGTTACAGTTAAAGCATTTTCCATTGAATTTGTAGGCATTAGGTTGTCTTATCGGTTTACTGTGATCATGATTGTTTGTAGTACCGAAGCTTTCACCAACTTCAAAGCCGAGACCATTAGTATCTCCATTAGGTTTCTGATTTTTCAGCTTGTCATCAAGTTCCTCTGAACTTTTCTTGAATTTCTCCTTGTGTTGATTTGCAATAGACAACTCATTTTCTAAGAAATCTTTGTCTTATGAGTTCAGTTTTATCATGCTCCAAGTGAATTATATCAGTCTTCAACATATCATTTTCATGACTGAATCTTAGATTTTCATTTCTATCATCATTGATTCTCCTATTCAAGTCATCTTCATTCTTCTTTTGGTCTTCAGTGTCTTTACAAAACCTCATAGTCATATCTTGCATCTCATTCCTCAGGGCCATGTTTTCCTGCTTCATCTTGCTTACAAGATCATTAAGAGTTTCTTTTTCATCATCATCACTTTGTATCTTCTCATGAAGTTCTCTTCTTTTGTTCCTAGCAATAGTGAGATTTTCTTGAAGTCCTTGAATGATTTCCTGTGCAACCTTCAGATCATCTTCAAGTTTCATATTCTTCAACTTTTCTACATCATAATCTGCAAGAGTTGTTTCCAATTGCTTTCTCAAGTTTTCCATCTGTACTGATGTCAGAATCTTCCTCAAGCTGTTAGGCTTTTGAAAATAGAGGACCAAGCTCTGATACCAATTGTTAGGATTCCTAAAGATACTGAAAGGGGGGGTGAATCACTATCTAACCAGTTAATGGATTTTCTAAACTTATTAAATGAATTGCATGTCAAAATAGTGTACCGGTAAACCAAAAATAATGCAGTAAATAAGATCAATAACCACAACATAGAAAGCACAGCATAACACAATATTTTTAACGAGGAAACCCGGTGTGGGAAAAACCTCGGTGGGATTTGTGACCCACAATATTTGCTCACTAGCCAATAAGTGAATATTACTTACAATAGGGGCTTGCACATGCAGGAAGGCCAACTCCCTAAAGGTCACTACTTAAATACAAAAGGGAAGTCTCACTGACTTACAAAAATGGATTATGTAAATCCAATATCATGTACTTCTTCGGTTCAGCATCTGCTATGCTGGGTTCAGTACCAGTTTAAGCTCAAACAACTTCCATAAACCTTATTCCACAATCTGCCTTAATATTCACATCTGCCTATTACATTTCATACATCCATTACTTACACAAATGATTTAAAAGATCTCATACTTATATGAGTCTTATTACAATTCATCTTGTCAGCTTTACAAAAAGATTTTACAATTAAATACAAAATAAAATCCTGTTGGCTGGGGTGTCGGTAAACATCTTTGCCGGTGGTGATGTCGGTGCCGGTGTCGGTGCCTGTTCCTATGCCTGTACCAGTGCCATAGGATTGTAAGGTTGCCATCAATGACAATACCTTCAATCACCTACAATTTCTCATTAGAGTGTGCATTTGCCAACAGGTACAACCCATAAGGCATGCTCTAGGAAGGGTCCTGCCCTAAAATAGGAGGCATGCTCTAGGAAGGGTCCTACCCTAAAATAGGGTAGGGAGAAGGGTGCCACACCCCTATCATGGGAGGAAAAGGGCAACATAACCCTTTCCAAGGGGGGGTAGTGGTGTCATGCCCCTATCCTACCCCTTTCTCCAGGGTAGAATATGGACGAGGTGATGTAGAGGCCAAGGAAGAAGCTATTTTCGCAAGCTGAGCACTCTCCAGTCTCCGATCAGGATAGAGGATTTGAGTTGGCATGCATGAGGACCCTAATGCAGTTGAAAATTCCTAGGGTCACAATTTTACGACACTACATTTATCCCCTACTTTAGTGGGAGTATAAGCGTACACCAATACTGTCGGTAAAGTACAAGGAAACAAGATTGAAAGACTTTTACCACATCAAGGAGGCAAGATGCATGAAGCCCCTAGTGTACTTAGGATCTTATGAATTTGATTGACAAAGTAAAAGGGAAGATCAAGAGGGGGAGAACCATGACTGCAAGTAGCAAAGTTCCCTTCACTATGAGTCATGAAAGCAAGGATACAAAGATTACAAAGAAAAAAAAAAATTTCACTAAGTAATTCTGAGTATCACAAGAAGGAAAATATGAGCAGAGTGTATGCCCCCACATTAAAGCGATCACATGTGCCTTATCAAGAGAGATTGCTTTAAGGAAGGATACACCCAAGAGAAGGAGGGACTAGCACGTTATCGCAAGGATTTTGCCCCCAATCGAGGTATAAACCCAAGGATAATGAACACGAAACATGAGGTAGTGTCACTTTCCTTGGGGTCAGTATGTTGTATGATAACTCATGTATATCATATATGTATATGCATATAATAATCCTCATTCCCCAAAGAAAGACACCACCTTAGAAGAAAGGGAAGAGAGGATGTATTTTGAGTCAACATGAAAGAGACCAAGAGAAGATCTCAATGCTTTGCATCATCCCCAAGTAGATATTAAGGGAACAATAGAAGAACATGGATACACATAGAAGAATGCTCACAAAAGAGAAAGAAAGGAGAGAGAGAGAAAGAGCTATAGTGATAATATTGCTAATCTAGCACGACATCCACCTCCTGATCTTGTTGATCACTATTTCAGGAAGGAAAGCAACATGCTAGAGGAGCAACATCGAGCACAATAGATGGAGCTATCACAATATCCAAACAAGGACTATGCTCATGTTGTAAGCCACTTTGTTCGATTCTAGGAGCTAGGATTAGGGTTTGTGAAAACTCATCTAATAAATGTTTGTCCACATCAACATACTCATACTCACTATCACAAGCATTAGGAGTTGTATTTCCATTATGAATAACATTTCACCCATTTCTTCATTAAATTTTAAAGCAAGAGGAGCAAGAACATGAATAGGAGTAAAACCATCACATGTTTTATGCAACTTATGATTTGGAGATGTTAGTTGAACATCTTGCTTAGGAGAAAAGGGAATCATGTCAATTTTTGGAGTCTAAGGAGACTGAGTATTTTGAGGGATAGCTTCACGAGCTCAAACCGAGCGTCTTCATCGACATTCTCTCGCACAATGATTTCATTGATTCTTAGTGGAAGAATGAGAAGGAGGAGGAACACTTGATAAAGTAGGAACATTTCTCTCCTTGGTAGTGGAAGTTTTAGGTTGAGGTATTTTATGTTTAACAATAGGAGAAGCGGGCCTCTTCTCTCGATAAGAGGAAGGAGGTGGAACTGCGCCATAGAAAGGAGGAATATTAGGTGTAGGGAGGAAACCATGTCCATCATGAGGAGGTATAGGTCTAGCCTTAGGAGGAATATTTTTGTTCTCCTTAAGAGAAGGTAAAGTCACATCCATAGGAGTAGGTGGACAATTTTACTTAGGAGGGAGATTAGTTCTATCTGAGAGGGGAAGAGCCTCATCTTGAAGAATAATAGGAATGTCAAGTGTTGGCGATCTAGGTTGACTTAAGGATAAGATCATATCATTCTTCCATTTTTTATAAGATTGAAAAAGAGCATCACTCCTTGATGGAAGAGATTGAAATTGTTGAGGCCAAAAGAGATCAATAGGAACACCGAGGCTTCTTTTGGATGGACGAAATAAGCTATGGTTCACAGTTATGTTTTCTCCATTGTGAGGAAATTTAAGACACTTGTGGACTGGAGAAGCAATAGACTCATGGAAGATATCCAAGGATATCCCAACTTCACACGGAATTTCTCAGAAGAACGTATGATAACAAAGTCAACATCCACAAATTTATCACAAACTTCAACATGAAGGGTGATATAGCCAATGGTAGGATAAGAGAAGCCATCAAATAACTTCACAACCACATTATAAGCATCATATATTGGTTTAAATAATCATAAAGTGAAAAGATACTCTTCAGTTGTGACATTAACCATGCAAGAGGGATCAATCAGGGCACCACGGCAAGGGATATCCTTAACCTTTGCAATCATGTATAAAGGGCCATCGGGTGCTCTAATGGTGTCACTAGAGTCAAATGTAATACAAGGATCCTTAGGCATATGTTGTGTTTCTACCATATTAACCAAGTTTGGAGCCATAGAGGTGAATTCTTCAGAAGTGAGAGAATTAGACACAATCTCAATAACGTTAGAGGTATGAGATGGCAAGGGATCAGTGGAAATCTTAAGATTTTGATTAGAAGGAGCAATTTATTTATTCCCTTTATCATTCACACCTGCCACATATATAGTATTATTATCAATCAAGTCTTGAACCTTATTTTTCAATGCAAAACATTTCTCAGTATCATGACCAGGTTGACGATGAAATTGGCAAAAAGGAATTGTTATCAAAATAAGGAGATGCAAGTTTGGAAGGATCAATTTGTTTTATAGGAGGAAGTTTGATAACATTTATATGCAACAACTAAGACATAATACTATGCAAAGATTCATTCAAAGGAGTAAACTATCTTTCTCTTTGGAAAAATTTAGAAATAGAAGGCACACATGTTGTAGTATTCACATGGTTGTTGTTGATTGAATCATTGAGCTTGATGAAGCTTTTTGTTAGTTTGAACTTCGCAAATGGTTGTGGAACACTCTCCCCCTTATCACTTGGAGCCATAGGAGTGGATTGCTCCATTTGACTCACAACCAGTTGATAATTGTGGAGCATTGCACACAACTTTGGAAAGGAAGTAAACTCAGACAAAAGAATATTTTCCCTGATATCGTTTTGTAAATTAGAAATGAAAATTATTTGAATATCATTATCAGGAACATGAAAATAAATTTGAGCACACAAATTCTTATATCTACCAATGAAATCAGTCAATTTTTCTTTAACACCTCATTTACAATGCATTAAATCAGTCAAAGTGATTTTAGGACCAATGTTATTTTGAAATTGTTGGATGAAAGCATTAGCCAATTGTTCAAAAGAAGTGATAGAATAAGAAGACAAAGAGAAATACCATTGTAAGGCCTTATCTCTTAGTGTTCTTGTAAACAATTTTGCAA
This sequence comes from Cryptomeria japonica, assembly GCF_030272615.1. NCBI lineage: Eukaryota > Viridiplantae > Streptophyta > Pinopsida > Cupressales > Cupressaceae > Cryptomeria > Cryptomeria japonica. The sequence goes on from NC_081413.1 coordinate 384,399,462, forward strand.
GTAATCGTTGATCATAAGCAAAATCAGTACCCAAGGTTTGGAATGTTTTGACATGCATAAGAGGATCACCTTTTCTATTATAGAGTTCCAATGGAGGGATCTCCACATGTTTAGGTGGCACGACTTTGACAATATCAAGAGAAAGTGGGCTCACAACATCAAAGGTGGACACACTAAACTTGGATTGACTCATAGAAGCAATTTTTTGTTGTAAGGAAGACATGATTTGAGCAAGATTGTTAATTGTCATCTCAGTAGAAGAATTGATGTTAGACATAGATGATTGAGAAGGTGGTGTGATGTTGTTGAAAGAAGTCATGGACTGAGAATAAGGTGGTGAGACATTATGATAAGTAGGCATTGGTGATGATTGGGTAGGAAAAGGGAAACTTAAGGGAGGAATAAAGTTGTTGAAGGAATTGCCCCCTTGTGTCACACTGATTTGTTGAGGAATAGTAGGAATACTCATGGAAGTCATATGTAACGATGGAGGATTAAATGAAGAAAAGGGATTTCCCCCATGACCTATGGTTGTAGGAATGGCATTTTGAGTGGAAGTAGCCATGGTGTTAGATGTGAAAGTAGGAATACTAGTCATAGGATTAGTCAAAGGAATAGAGGAATTGACTTGTGTTGAAGGTTGTGAATAACCTAGGGTTTTGGCACAGCTCTTGATAGGCATGACATTAGAATCAACAGTATGTGCAATGCCACGCAATATATCAATTGCATTCTTATCACTTTGAAGTATGCATTTAAAATGGCCAATTAATGGAAGAGCTTCATTATTAGGGTATTCTTGGGACATCCATTGTTGAAAACTATCAAATTGATTGTCCAATGTGGAAAGTTGATCTAAAGAAACCCTAGTTAAAGCTTCTTCTTCATCATGAGATCCATCAATAGGCACATGATTAGGATTGGAAAAATTAGCATGATCCTCATTAAAGAAGTCACCCGAATTAGGCTCCATCTCTTTGAGAATTAAACCTTGGGAAGCCTTAATTCTAATGCTTTGCCAACGGGGATAGGATAGGTAGGACTAATAGTGGTAAAACTCATGCACTAGAGGGAAAATTTTGAATTTTGAATTGTGTAACAAAGCTTACAAAATTGAGTAATGCAAAATTCAAGAAAATAATGATTACACAATTTCTTAAAATGAAAGGAAATCAAAATTTTAAAATTAGGGCCAAGGGAAATACCACTTTATTTTACAATCAGAATTTTTAAAACCAGGGCAAACTATAATTAACCTCTTAATTTTAAAATTTTTATTGAAAGTTGAAATGTTGAATTTTGAAGGTATTTTCGATTCTAGAGGGATCAAAAATTGATAATCTTCTGGATTTAGGCTATTAAATACAATCATAACAGTCTCCCAAAATTTTGGGAAAAAAGTTGAGGACCGCGGCGGAAACGCACATGGTCCGGCCAACTTTTTTCAAAATTTTCAGGGATGGATATTACGATGATGTTAAAGCTAACCCCCCCAAAATGGAAAACTTTACGATCTCTAGATGGGCAAAATGAAGGCGCAAATGTGAAAATAGGACCCTATTAGGATTTTAAAGAAAAAAAGAAATTGGATTGTAATTTTGAAAAGGGTCAAACCTAATGGATAAGGACACCTTGGAAAATGTTTAGAAATCTGAATATGACTGAAATTGATTTGAAATTCACACAAAATCCAATTAATATTAAAAACTAGGGTTTGATGACCTAACCACTTAATTAAGAATTTGAATTTTCAGAAAAAGGGAGGAAATTAAAAATTTGAATTGTAGGATTGAAGACAAATCTGAGAACAATGAAAAATCTAACAATTAATTTGAAATCAAATTTTTTGCACAATTTCAAGATGATTTTTGAAAATTAGGGTTTTAATAAGTAACCTCTTAATTTTGTAATTTTTAATTGCATTTTGAACAAGACAATGAGGAAATTGAATTTGACAAACAAAGCAATTTTCAAATCTAAGATAACCACAAGCAATATTTACAAATCACAAGTTCAATTTTAAATTTAAAAACTAGGGTTTTGAATGATTTAACCACTAACTTTGCAGAAATTTAAAACTTGTAAATGAAAAATATGCAATGTTGTCCAAAGGAAAGCATGCAAGATGTCGGGTTCACCAAAATGTAATGGTGGAAAAATGATGAGTGATGGATCAAGAGGAAAACTACCCTTTTCCTCAAAGAGAGATGGGAGTTTCACTATTGATTATCCTTCAAGCACTTTTCACCATTACATTAGGAAGAAGGGGATGAGATAATTCACTAGATTCAATCTCCACACAAAGATGATAGATTAAATTCTAAATGAATTGAGAATATTAGGATGACCCCCCTTTTCATTGTTTGAAATGGAAAGGAATTTGATTGAATTATGTAGTGTAAAAGTGACAAAGAACCGATTATAACTTGAGATCAAAATATGGGATGAAGCTGCATACCTGGATATGGTAGTAAAATGTTGAGATGAAGTCGCCCTACAAATTTGATGAAAAGTTGTCCAGACCATGGCGGGAATATACATGGTCCTCCAAAAAATCCGTGAAATGAAAAGGGTTTTTCCGCCTCTACAAATGGAGTCCGAATCCGAAAGTACAGCTGCATACCTGTAACCTACACACAAAAAAGAGAGGAAAATGGGTCGAGATTGGGAGTTTGCCCTTAGGTCAAACCCCAGTTTTGGAATTAACCATGTAATGAAAGAAAGTACTTGCAAGTAGATGTAAATGAAAGACTGAATTGTAAATCACCTCAAGGGAGGTTGTAGTAGTAACGTTGATAGAAATGTTTGTGTGGAATTGTATGTTGAAATTAATCTCCTCTTCAATGGTTGAATCCTTGACTTGAATGCAACACCTAGCCTTGAAGGGGGACTTGAGGATGCTCAATGCTGGAAAACAATGCTTGAATGCTTGAATGCTCTTGAATGATCTTGAATGCTTGATCACTTGTGCATACTCCAATCTTATCCAACTTCAACATATGTAAATGAGAGGATGAATGCCCCCTTAAATACATGTTTTGTGGATTTAAATTTTGTCACGAGCCAACATCGGGGAGGTTTCCCACCCGAGGTGCAATACACAAGGCATGCTCTAGGAAGGGTCCTGCCCTAAAATAGGGCAGGGCCAAGGGTGCCACGCCTTTGTCATGGGAGAATAAGGGAGCCATACCCCTATCCAATGGGGGGAAGTGGTGCCACGCTCCTATCCTACCCCTTTCTCTAAGGCAAAATGCAGACGGGGTGATGCAAAGGCCAAGGAAGAAGTTGTTTTTGCAAGTCGAGCACTCTCTAGTCTCCGATCAGGCTAGAGGATTCAAGTTTGCATGTATGAGGACCCTAATGTAATAAAAAATTGTTAGGGTCACAATTTTATGACACTACAGTATGTTTAATTTCTCAAGTTGAACCGACATCAGTAATTGAAGCTAGTAAAGATGAGTGTTGGATGGAAGCTATGGAAGAAGAATTAGATCAGATAGAAAAGAATAACACATGGACTTTAGTTCTCCGACCTAAAAATAAGAATTTTATTGTAACTAAATGCGTTTTTAGGAATAAATTGAATGAAGATGGACAAGTTGTGAGGAATAAAGCTAGATTGGTTTGTAAAAGATATTCTCAGAAGGAAGGAATTGATTATGATGAAACCTTTGCATCGATAGCTAGGATTGAAGCTGTGAGATTATTTCTTGCTTATGTTGCACATAAGAACTACAAGGTTTATCAGATGGATGTTAAGTGTGCATTTTTGAATGGAGATCTTGAAGAGGAAGTTTATATTGAGCAACCTAATGGATTTTCACTTTTAGATGACAAAAACATGGTTTGCAGGTTAAAGAAAGCCTTATATGGATTGAAACAAGCCCCTAGAGCCTGGTATGAAAGACTTGATAAATATCTTTTGAAGCTTGATTTCACTAAAGGTAATGTTGATAGTAATTTATATTATAAGATCACTGATGATGATAAATTGATTGTTGAAGTCTTTGTTGATGATATCATTTTTGGAGGTGAAGATAAGTTGTGTATGGAACTCTCTAACAATATGGAGAATGAATTTGAGATGTCTATGATTGGGGAGATGAAATTCTTCTTAGGTTTGTAGATTACTCAAACTGATAAAGGTAATTTCATCTGTTAAACTAAGTATGCTAGAGAGCCGTTGAAGAAATTTGGGTTGGAAAAATCTAAATCGGTTGGTACTCCGATGGTTACAAGTGAGAAATTGACAAAGAAAGATGCATCTGCATCGATAAATCCTACAAGGTACAAATCTATGAATGGAGGTTTGTTATATCTGACTCATACTAGACTGGATATAATGAATGTAGTGTGTATTGTATCAAGATATCAGGGTGATCCTAGAGAAAATCATGAGAGTACGGTGAAAAGGATTTTTCAGGTATTTGCAGGGAATAACTGAATATGGTTTGTGTTATCCTAAAAATGATGACTTTACATTATGTGCATATATAGATATAGATTGGGCTGGAGATGTTGATGACCAGAAGAGCACATCAGGTGGAGATTTCTTTCTTGGAAAGAAACTTGTTTCATGGATCAACAAAATGTAGTCATGTACCTCTTTATCTATTGTTGAAGCTGAGTATGTTATTGCTGCTACTAACTATACACAAGTTCTATGGATGAAGAAAATGTTGAAGGATATGAAGGTGGATTGTAATGAACTGGTAGTTATTCACTATGATAACTCTACTGCTATTGATATATCAAAGAATCTGGTATTTTATTCTAAGACAAAGCACATATCTATCAAGTATTACTTTTTGAAGGAGAAGGTGGAAGCAAATGAAGCCAGACTGGTTTATGTGAACACTAAAGAGCAGATTGCAAACATCTTCACTAAACCTTTACCTAAAGAATCATTTGAGTACTTCAGAGACAAATTAGGGGTTTCTACCCCTCCAGTAGAGACCTTGGTGATGTTGATAGGCATCTGTTTGGTATGGATTATCAGAGCTATTACTCATTTTAGATTGATGTGGTGGTGCTACTACTCAGGGGGAGTAGTCAGCTGTAAAAATCAGAGGATTTATCATTTTTCTTTGATATTTATGTCAGATCTTTGGCATTGATGTCAAAGGGGAGAGTTATTCTTGTGAAAAACATAAGGGAGAGATATATTCATTAGGGGAGTTTGGTTCAAAGCTTCATTGCTATATCATTTTTTGGGAGATTGTTGGTTGTCTTCCATAGGGGGAGACTTGTTTGGCATTTCTTGGCACTTGGATGTTTTTCACATCTAGTGTTGCCATCAATGCCAAAGGGGGAAATTGTTGAAAATTTGGAGGAATTGATTATGTGCTGCATTGATGTTTTATCTTTGATAGAAACACCGGTTGTTTTGGTTGTTTACGGGTTTTTGGTTGGTTCTGGTAGAGTGGTTGGATTATGATATCAATCTGGTATGCTCTATTATGCTTTGGTTTGTGGAATTGATTTGGATCTGTCATTCATGCCATTCAGATGCGTATCACGATCAGTTGGTTTAGGATTTGATGACTCAAATACTATCATTTTTTCTAGTAAGCCTTTTGGTCACCGGTAAGGGTTTTACCGGTAGAGCTTTGTTGAAGATCTTTTGATGCACATGATAAGTATTGTTGGTGTGGCTTCTAGATGGCTTTCAGGATGATGTTGGTTATCTTGTTCATGTTCATATTGATTGAAGGTGTTGGATTTGGTTTATGGTGACCTATTTTGAATCGGGTGTTATATAGGTTATGAACCGATTTATGTAACATGTTGTAGGATATTCCAGATGCATTACTAGCAGGATTTAATGCTTGGTTTGTATTGTTTTCAGCCTAAGCCAACTTGGTTGATCATTGGATTGCGGGTTTATGTTATGAATTTATTGTATTATCTTTTAGGTGGCTGACTTAATTGTTTAGGTCCCGGATTGGTATAAATATGATGTAAGATCTCTTTGTAGATCATGGGCATATGGGATTATGGTTATAGGATTACCTATGTACAAATAAGGTTGTAATCATATGCAAGAGTTTTGGTTGATCATAGGTAATTGAATTGGGTTGGTAAGAGAGGTTTAAGGCCTTTGGTACTAAGCTTAACCAAAATTGTACTTAGGCATAGGAGATGCTATTCTTGCAATTCACTCTTCTTTCCGGATTGTAGTTTGGATTTGTTTTGTAGTCAGTGGGCTCCTTTTGTGATGAGAAGTGCGCTCTAGGATATTGGCCTTCCTGTATGTGCAAGCCCCTCATTTTTTAATCACATACTTACTGCAAAAGTATTATTTGACTGTGGGTAGGCTTCCCACCATGGTTTTCCCCTTTATCGGGTTTTCCACATAAAAATATTGGTGTCATGTGTTCTGGATGGATGGTAACTATTCTGTGATTTATGTTTATGTTTAATTGCTATATTAGTTATTTTGGTATTTAGTTTATGTATTCCGGTATTGATTTTATGTGTTTCAATAATAAGGATTTGAATGCTTAAAGTGTTGGTGTTGGAAATAAGCCACACCCAGACCGACGATGGACTGGTCCAAGAGGGGCCAGTAGCTCAGTGGTAGAGCACTCCCGCAATGTATGGAAGGTCCTAGGTTCGAGTCCTAGCTGGTCCATGTCTCAACATGGTATCAGAGCCAGGCCCAGGCTAGGATCCCCAAGCACACAAGAGGTGTGGCTTAAGGGGGGTGTTGGTGTTGGAAATAAGGCATACCCAGACCAATGATAGACTGGTCCAAGAGGGGCTAGTAGCTCAATGGTAGAGCACTCCAGTAGCGTATTGAAGGTCCTAGGTTTGAGTCCTAGCTAGTCCATGTATCAACATAAAGTTCTGCAATCTATTGACAATTGATTCAACCCCCCCCCCCCTTCTCAGTTGTCCTCTGGTTATATGAGTTGTCTAAAAATTTTAACCTAGTTTGAAGACCAACCATGCATCTAGGAGTCAAATTAACAACATGGGAAGTGGAAAAGGCTCCAACAAGTCAAAATATTGAAGACACATCAATGAGCACTCCAATTGGGTACCCAAAGTAGGTTGACTCAACTCCTATGCATTTTTTTCTACTTTTAGTTCACCCTACATTCTCTCCTATGTGGAGATGATTGCAAGCTACAAAAGCACACTTAGGAATCAATTTAGAGTTAGTTCTTGCATTTTTCTGCTAAGTTGTAACTTCTAAAAGTTCTTCAAGTAAGATAATATTGTCTTGTAACTCAAAATGAATCATGCACAATAGTTGTAATACTTATTTTCAAGCAAATACCAATTATTCTTTACACTTTATTATTTTAAGATCACCTTTTTATATCAATAAAATTCGATACTTTTTCCTTCAAAATATTGTTTTGTGTGTAATATGGTTATTGATGCATATTTTCTCTAATTTTTTATGAAATTCTTGGATAAATGTCTCATTTATAGCACCTTACAATAGTAAAAATGTATATTCATGTAGGTTGATAGTTGTGTAGTGTGCATTAATTATAAAAAACTATTTCTTTCCTTTTAAAGGTTGCACAAAAATCGAACCTTCTTGAAATATATTGATGTATAGACATATATAATGCTCAAGTTGTGAAAACAAATCAGCTGAATAGTTGAGAACTTGTTTTTCAAAAAAATGATATAGGTTTTAGTGATAATTTGGTGTATCACTATCATAGCTGTGATTTACATTTCCAAGTACTTCTTCCCATTTTCCATTGAAAGAGAAAAAATTTAGAGTAGGTTTTAGGAATCATCCTTCTTTGGAGTTTCACTTTCATTATATGCAACCCACAACCTGAAATTGATCCAATGTTTCACAAGGTTGTTGAGTTAACAACTAAATGAAGGATGCAAGCTTTAGTGATAACACTTATATAATAAGGTACCATCCAATGTGCTTATGAGGCACAATGAGATGTCACCCCCACAAACCTTTATCCCCACAAAATATTCCTATCTAGTTATAATTACTAATGGTGCCAACATTTTTTGTTGGGAAATATCGTAGAATTTATTTCACCATTAAACAACTTTTAGGATAGACAAACTGCCCTTTTCATTCAAGCAATTTTCAAACATAAGGTTAATTTTTTAAAATTTGATGATCATCAACATATTTTGGCCAATTAGATCAATATTTTTTAAGGTGGTGCTAATTTCAACTTGATATCAGTAGACTCTTTCCCCAGCCAGTTACTACTCCATTTGCATATTTTTTTTGGTAGTAAAATCATGCATGATCCATTCTCAGTCATTTGAGCTCCTTTTCTGAAAGAAATTTTTTCATTTAGGGTATATTTTTATGAGATTTTAGGAGTGCAAATGGTTTTTTCTAATTCAGTTGTCTAGTTTTTCTAGAAATTATAGATTCTCATAGGTGTTGCTAAACAGTTCTTATTTTGGGAATCTATAGGGCTCCATTTGACAAATGGTAACATTTTTTAGTGTAATTTTTTTAAAGTGAATGGTTTTTTGTATTAATTATAATGGAATAATTTTATTGGTCTCATTTTATTAGAAATTTATGCTTTCAATTATGTAGCCTAATTTGGCATTTGCATGTACTAAGATCAAAACCACTTTTCTATTTTTGGTAAGAGAAACTTGTAATAAAACTAAGCATAAAATGACAAGACCATGTATTTCTATAGGGTGTAGCATCACAAATTGTCACCAGACCAATTTACACCTCATGTTTGTGCCCCTACTTTAGCGTCTTTTATCCTCATCATCTATCTAGGTCCATTTTGTGCTCAATCTCTAGTTTTGATGCCATGTACACCCACTGATGGACTCCCTAGTGGGGTACTCTTCTCCCTAGGGATTTATTGTGGTTCCTTTCCAAGAAGGACCATGATTCCCAATGCCTTGGTCCTTGAACATGGCGCCCAACACCATGGTCCCTCTTAGTTGGGCCCAATTTTGAAATTGGGGAAGGGTCCTATCTCTCTGGCAGGAATTCAACTCCATGGTTCTGCATGAATAAAGGCATTGAATCAATTTATTTCAATCTAAGTCTCTATCTCCAAGCAATCTAGAATCCTTGCATCCATGAAGCATTCATTATCAAGCATTTTTCAGAGATCTTCAAGGCTACATATTCATCATTCAATCATTGTGGAGAAAAATTACATCATTCATATCGAAGAATGTGTACATGATTAGGGTTTTTTAATGTTCATGCCATTTCATACAATATTTGTGCTTATATTCAAGAAGAAAAACATCATTATCAACAATTGTAGATCTAAGGTATTTCTTTTCAGCATTTATTTCAGTATTTGCATTATTTCATTCAAGGATAATTCCTTAACCAAGATTTGACTTAGGCAAGCTCCAATTCCCAACAATTTCCCCTTTCTTTCTGCATGCAGGAAACAGGTACAAAGCTCTAATTTTTAGGATTGACATAATTCGTAGAGACGAACAAGTTCCCTTTTGGATGGCTAATAGTTTGGAAAACCAGGGCGACCTCGACCATGGTCCTAACAATTCAGGTCGATCTTCTAGGAGCATATCCAAACCTTAATTTGTTGCTCAGATCCAAGTTTGTGGATTTGTACGATGATTTTAGCTCTCTCTTTATGCCCAATCTCTTCAATATCCACACATTTACCCTAATTTCAACATCTTCAACAAATTTAAATCAATTCAATTCAAAGGAAAGAAGAGCACCATCAAAAGAGGCCTGGAATTTGATTAGAATATAGGTCTATTAGGTTTGGATCTATCAAATTCCTATATTTTCCCTAGTATAATGGTTAATTAAGCAAAATTTGTGGTCTTATTACCTTAATTGGTGAAACCCTAATTATCATGACATTACATGGTGATCCTTGATTGATTAATTAGAGGGGGAAATAGTATGGTGGTTGGTTGATTTAATTTATTTTTTATGCATTCTTTCCATGAGAAAAAATCAAATTGAACTCCTAAATCTATATAATTATGCTTCACGGAGATAATTAGAATGAAACTATCTAATGGGAAAAGGTGTTATCCAGGATATCCATGAGAAACCATTTATGAACCTATTGTGCCAGTGTAAATGAAATATGAGAGATAAATTGTGAGAAAACACTCAGATGCATCTATTCATTAGTTTTGTTAGATTTAATATTTTAACTTAAATCATGCAAAAACACCTCAGGAGGCTTGAGAGACTATAGAAAAATGATACAGTAAAAATGACACGATTGGGAGATATCAGATTGGTAATGATTTGATGAATATTGATCTTGGAGGTTTTAAAAAAATATAATCCTACATCTCTGAGATTAAAGAAAATAAGAACACAACTAAAGGACTAGAAGATTATAAAGAAAGATTTACAATTGATTCTAAATATTCTATCTAAACTTGGTCCTAAGTATTTAGTATTGGGTTCCCACTTTCATACCCATTGAATTTCTAAGGGAGTTGCATATGTTAGTCTTTATTTTTATTTCTTTGCAAATCTTGTAATCCAATAGGAAGTGAAGATTATTCAAATGAGATACACCAATTCTTCTAAACCACAAGCATTGGTTGCTAGTGAGCCGAAGGTACAAAAAGAATTAGGGAATGCTAAAAGTAAATAAAAGAATAAAAATAACAAGCTACACATAGATTATGAATCCTCTCCCTCTCAAAGGGAATCATATAAGAAGGATAATCCCAAGTGTGCATATTGCAAGAAATTAGGGCATGTTGACCATCAATGTTATTCAAAATTGACTGATCAATTGAAGAATATTCTTAAGAAAAATTAAATCAATTTGCTTTCAACTATGTTAAAGGGTTCATATTATTCTTCTTATTCAACAACATTAGAGAAATATAAGGAGAAAAAACTTATTACTTGTTGGAATTTGATGGTATGGTGATGCTCTGGTGAAGATTGGTGTTTCTTGATGCTTATAGAGGATTTTTCATTGATGGCAACTCAGCCTATTGATCTGATCCAGTATGGATTTTGGCTAACCAAATGTCTTGGATAAAGTATTTCTGGATTAAGACTGTTGGTGCAGTTCAGTATATAGTTTTGTGATCATTTTCATTTCCAATGAAGCAGGTTTTGGTTTTGGTGATCAGTAATTAGTTGGTTGGGTATATGAAGCATATTATCACGACAATCTACCCTTCGGTGTTGATTCCTATGCTTGATTGAAGGTCTGATATCTGGTAGAGCAACAAAATAGAGTATTCATCATGTTTGGTTGTATAATGTGTGACTAGATTCTTAGAGTTGATTCTGGTGATTGGTGATGTGTTCAAGATAGTTGATGAGACCTATAGGAAGTGTGTGATCATGTATTTTGGGTCCTGAATATGGTTTGGTAAAAGATCTAAGCCAACTTGTAGCTACACGTTTCTTTTTTTATATTTGGTGAAGCCGACTTGTGGAAGATCATTTTTGTTGGTGCGGATATATAAGATCGACTTGGTTAGTATCTTTGTGTGTGGTAATGATGTATGCAATGGTTTTAGGAGTGATTGAGCATAGTTTCACGTGAACATCCTGATTTTTGATGATTCGGTGAGTAGTTGTTGAGAAGAACAGAGCAAATTATTGCATCAGTCACAATGGATCACCTTGAGCCTAATCAGAATTGATTTGTGGCATAATTAGATGATATTTTCTAGTTCATCACTCACTGTAATCCTTTTGTAATCATCTATAAGGAAATGAGCCTTCCTTCAGGGTTGTAGCCTTGTTTTTGTAATTGAGCAGTGAGCTTTAGGCAGTGTGCTTGCATGCAAGTGCATTCCCCTTTGTAATATTGTTTTTCTACTGGCCATAGTGGAATAATATTGTGGGTTCAAATCCCACAATGGTTTTTCCCTTTTGGGTTTCCACGTAAAAATATTGGTGTTATGTTTACATGGTTATTTGTTTTGTGTTACTGCACTTTACTTTCCTTCTTATGCAGCTGGTGGTTAAATAATCAGAATAACAAGTTTGAAATTTGTAGAACATTGATTCACCCCCCCCCCTCTTAGTGTTCATTGATTACAAAAATTAGTATCAAAGCTTAGTTCCTCCAAGAAAGATTAACAACTTGAGGAAGATCTATAAATTTGAATCAATGGACTCTGGTTTGTAGAGATAACTTAGTGTAGCACTTGGAGGCCTTGATTCAATAAGGAAAGAAGTAAGTTCCTTAAAGAGAAACCTAAGTGTAGTTGAATATTTCATTGAGACATTGAAAGAACAAGTGAGAACTTCAAGAGACAAGAGGAAAGAGATGATGGATAAATTGAAAGAGAAAGAAAAACAAAACATAGAAAATTAGGGCAAGATTGATGAATGTGAAAAGCTTGCTAGAGAGAATGTTGCTCTGAAGAATGAGATGCAATCCATTATTATGAAATAGACAAAGGGGATTGAAGACCAAAAGAAGAATGAATAAAGATTAGCTCAATCACTAAAAGATAGAGAAGATGAATGCTGTAGATTGAATTATGAGATTGATCAGTTGAGGCTTGGACTCACACAATCCAAAAATGATGGTTAAGAAATTGAAAGATAAATCACAATTTTGAGGGATGAGCTTGCTACTGCTAATGATTACAAGGAGATATTCAAGGCTATCTCAAAAATGATTGATGAGATGATGGAAAGTTACAGACATGGAAAGGACACAAGAGGGCCTAGATATGAGAAAGGAGAATCCTCTGGTTCTGGACAGAGCAATGTAAAACCTAATCATCAGAAGAGTAAGAATCCTCTGGTAAGACAACCTAATGCTTATAAATTCAATGGTAGATGTCTTACTTGCAATAGATTCAGTCATATGGAAAATCAATGCATAAGTAGGATGAATAATGGGATGATGAATAATATTCTTACCTTTACTAGTCAATGTTTCAAATGCAACAATTTTGCTCACAAGTCAAACATGTGAAAAATGATGAACAATTTTCAAAATAAGATATGTTTTGCATATGGTATGTTTGGAGACATTTCTAACAAATGTAGGATGAGACCAAATTAGATGAATTTCAAGCCTATGTAGAGAAATATTGTTTGCCATGCATGTAACAAACTAGGTCGCATTGCAAACTATTGCAGAAGCAGGAATAATGGTTTGGTAAACAAGAACAAATCAGATGAGAAAGGCAAAGCAAAGGTAGAGGAAATCAGAGATTAGCATAAAAATATGTGGGTTAAGAAAGATGATTCTAATATGCAGAATGGATCCACACTTGAATCCGATGATGAAACCTCATCCAATAACTAGGGCTTTTTGGCCTTAGGGGGCATTTTTCATGCAAATTAATAAAAAACCCCCTTCGGAGATCTATAACTAATTTCGCAAGGTTGTAGAAGGTTTAGATTATGTATGTAGATGATACTCGAAAGATTGTCTGAAGATTTAAGGCTCTAGTGAGCGATTTCATGAAAAACAAGGCAATCGAAAGCCAAAAGGTTGAAGCATTTATCACAACCTAAAATTAGGTTTTCAGAGGTTAAAAAGGCATTTCAAAGGTTCATTCTTCACAATGTGATCAAGAGAAAAGTGCAAAGCATTGAAGAGAAGAAATTTGGTAGCCTAAATCAAGCTTGTAGAAATCCAAAAGTGATTTCTTGCACCCAATTGAATCAAAAGGTATTTATCTATTTTGTGAAGCTATCTATTTCCAAACCCTAAGTTCGAAATGGCATCTGTGTTCGAAATTGCTACTCATTTGGTTGTTGAGATTAAGGATAGGACAAGGCCAGTTTGTAAGAAACACCCTTTCAAGTCTGTCGAAGATGATCCAGAAGGAGCATTTTCCTCGGTACCTTATGATGATTTTCATAATGAAGACATTAGGGCTTACATCCACTATGATCTTGAGGAGCTCAGTAGTGTTGACATGTTATCCTTGTATAACAAGCATTTGGCAGACATCTTGGGAAACCTAAAACAAGAATATAAGATTCTTCAAGACAAGGGTTTCGTGCAGTCCATCCATTTCTCATCATTTGATGAAGAAAAATGGATCTGATACATCCTAAGCATGGTCCATGATGAGTTCATGTGGCTAGATAGGCCTCATAAGATCACCAAGTAGGTGATTCAACCCGTAACATTCCTGAGTGCAACCGATGAAAGTGCCTAGTCTAAGGAAGGTATCAAATAACACTGTGATAGCCACTACCAGTTCAAAGTTAGATAACAAATCAATGACTATCAATGACATCTTGGAACATGATGTCAAGTTTGCATCAATGGTAGTTAGTTACAAGGTCTATCAATCATTTAGGCAGAACTCAGTTTCTGGTACTACAATATTTTCAGCCTATCAGATCTTGAAAGAAGATAAAAGGTATGATTTATGTGAAGTTCTTTTGAGTGAATTGTTGATTGTAACTTAAAGAAGATCAAGAAAGATAAAAAACACACCTTAAATTTTGGTTCCCTTATCATTTGTTTGGCATTATACTTCCTAAATGAGATCCTCGGTATAAAAGGGAAGGTCCAATCGGCCTATGATAAACTAGTGGCTTTGCAAATCAAGGAAGGGTTGTTGGGAATTGGTGACAATATTATGAGGATATCCACATTATAGGGATATTTCCAAAAATTTTAATCCACTATGAAGAGCTGAGAGAGAATACCCAAAGCCATAGTGGAGAAATATGAGCAAACCATTCATTTCGTAGTAGATAAGGATCAATGCCTAATGGAGGTAGTAGAGCCGACGATAGTGTAGATCATGCCCATGGGGTATGAGGTCAACGTAAACACACTTGAGGTATATGAAAAACATATATTGTATCACCCCTTAGACAAGAAGGAGCCAAGGTTTGGTACCTTTAAGGAGAAGGACTTAAGCCTACACTAACAATTCTTTGATTCAACAAGAAAGAGAAAGATCGGGAAGGAAGTGGAGGTTTTTTTAGAATAGATGGGATTGACAAAGGAGGATGTACATAGGGAATGAGATCAGAATATACTAAGATAAGAGGATGTAATCAAGCCACAACCCAAACTGACAAACCCTCCTAAGAAATCCAAGGCAAAGCCTAGCAGATTTGCACCTCTCTAGAGTGAAGAAACCCATATTTCCACCCAAGCCCAAGCCAACACTATCAATTGGTGGAGTTGAGAAAGAAAAAGGAGAAGCCTTCAAGGGAGTATGTCACACCTGAGGAGGAGACAAAGTTGAACGAGGAAGTCTGGAAAGTTAAGAAGACTGCCACTTATGCTAGAGTAGTCATAAATCCATCTGGTGATGCTCCACCCTCCAAAAAGACAAAGACTCGAGGAGAACCATCTAGAAAGCCTAGAAGAATAAAGAAGCAAAATTTTGAGATATATGAAGCTTTGGAGTCTGGTAAGGTTAAGATCATCCCTCCTAAATCCTTAGAAGAAATCAAGAATGAAATTATAAAGGATGGAAATTTGAATAATATTGCTATATACTATAAGAATGTTGATGATAAGGAGCAGAAGGAAATTAAAGAAGCAGTTGTTTAGTATATGAATAACTTCAGTAGAGCTTTGATTGAACTGTCATATGAGATTCCTAAAGAGTTATATGATATTTTGGATATCCAAAGAAATGTTGCTTGTAGGAAAGATGAAGAAATGCAAGAGTATGTTTTAGTAAAAACTTGTTTAGTCATATCAATGGATGAAGTTGAAAGACTACTGAAGTTGGCGAAAGAGAAATTCAGAAGCAAGATGAGAGTTAACAAAATTATGCTTGGTAAAAGTAATGAAGTTGCAAAAGAGACAGAGTAAATAATAAAAGACTTTTTGTTAGAGCTGAGATATGAGGTGAATTAGGTAGAGGTTGCCACCCACCTAGTAGAGCACATTCCTGAAGACACTTCCATTATGAAAGTAACTATAGAAGTCTCTAGTGGTCTGAATGATCGACCATTTGTTATCTAGTTGAGCAAGATGCTGCACAAGTTGCACCTATTGAGAATATAGAAATAGATATCTCCGGTTAAGCTACTTAGGACCCTCTTGAGATAGAAGTAATTATTGAGATGATATCTAAGGAGATAGAAAAAGGTGAAAAGGGTGTGAGTGCAAAGGTTGAAAAGGAGAAGGGAGATGAGCCAATAGAGAAACCTTCAATAACCATGACTGCGGCCAATGTCACTGACAAAGGCAAGGAGATTGATGTAGAGGATGATTTTTCTCATGGTCTTGTGGATTTGAGCACCTTATACCCTCTTCAAGCATTGAAACTTGCCACTCAATCTGAGATCAAGGCAAGTGAAGACTTCTTGAAATCTCAGTCTGAAGATAAAGAGGTCATCTCTCTTGCAACTGAGGTTTTGGAAAAGTTTTTGCCTAGTTTTAGTCAAGACTTCATTGCTTCTCCCTCTGGAAAGCTTAAGAACATGTTAAATTCTCTTAACACTCATTTTGTATCATTAGAGAAGGTTGTAGATGAATTTGTACAAAAAATATTTAATGAGATGAGATTGCAAAAAAAATTGAAAGAAGTTGAGAGAGGTTGAGTGAGCCTAAAGACTGCTATGAAGAGTGTAGAAGAGGCATTGGATGAAGGTGGTAAAATTTTCAAATCATGTATGTTTTTGCCCAAATTTACTACAGACATTGATCAGCAAATAAGAGATCTTGAGGGTAAGTTTTCCCGTATCAATCATTCTTTTGCACCCCAATCAGTTTTTTTGAGTTCCCTTGAAGCACAAATTTTGGATTATTACAATAAAATAAAGGGTTTGAATAAAGACAAGGAGAAAATTTTGACTACAGTGGGAAAATTGAGAAGTCTGATAACTCCCTAGAGGGACACCTTACTTGGAGCACAATAGGATGCAATCAGTGCCTTAGGTAAACTAGTGCCATCTGATCTTCAGAGTCTTGAGATTCATGCATTCATGTATAGTGCCCTAATAAATGTTTTGGAGTGTTTCCTAAGAGGATAGAACCAATATTTGGAATCCTTGAAGGTGACCTACTCAATCATTTTAAGTTCATGTAGTCAATTGCATTCATTCAATCTTTTGTATATTAGTTTTGGCGGATTCCCACCCTTTACCATTGATGTCAAAGGGGGAGACAAAGATCAGTGAAAAATGGAGCAAGTTGTGTAGATTGATGCACATCTTTAGGGGGAGTTAGCCAGTTAGTGAGTGTATAGATTTTTTAGATTGTCGGATTGCTTGTAGTGATTGGGGCACTTATCATTTTTTATCAGTGTTGCCATCAATGCCAAAGGGGAAGATTGTTGGCTTTTGATGTTCCAATGATGCTCTGGTGAAGATTGGTGTTTCTTGATGCTTATACAGTTGTTATTGATGGAAACTCAGTCTATTCATCTAATCTGGTATGGAGTTTTGGCTAACAAGATGTCTTGGATAAAGTATTTATGGATTAAGACTATCAATATAGTTCAGTATATAGTTTTGTGATCATTCTCATTTCCGATGAAGAAGGTTTTGGTTTTGGTGATCAATAATTAGTTTTTTGGGTATATGAAGCATATTTTCATGACAATCCACCCTCCGGTGTTGATTACTATACTTGATTGAAGGTCTGGTATCTGGTAGAGCAACAAAATAGAATATTCATCATGTTTCGTGGTATAACATGTGATCCGATTCTTAGAGTTGATTCTGTTGATTGGTGATGCATTAGAGATTGTTGATGATACCTATAGGAAGTGTGTGATCATGTATTTTGTGTTCGGAATATGGTTCGGTAAAAAATCTAGGATGACTTGCAGCTACACATTTCATTTTTTATATTTGGTGAAGCCGACTAGTGAAAGATCATTTTTGTTGGTGTAGATATATAAAATCAACTTGGTTAGTATATTTGTGTGTGCTAATGATGTATGAAATGGTTTTAGGAGAGATTGAGTGCAATTTCATGTGCACATCCTAATTTTTGATGATCCAGTGAGCAGTTGCAAAGCGAAACAGAGAAAATCATTACATCAGTCATAGTGGATCACCTTGAGTCGAACCGGAACTGATTTGTGGCATAATTAGATGCTATTATCCAGTTCATCATTCAGTGTAATCCTTTTGTAATCATTTGTAAGATAGTGAGCCTTCTTCTGGGGTTGTAGCCCTATTTTTGTAATTGAGCAGTGAGCTCTAGGCAGTGTGCTTGAATGCAAGTGAAATCCCCTTTGTAATATTGTTTTGCTACTGGCTATAGTGGAATAATATTGTGCGTTCAAATCTCGCCATGGTTTTTCCATTTTGGGTTTCCACGTAAAAATATTGGTGTTATGGTAGCATGGTTATTTGTTTTCCATTGTCGCACTTTACTTTCCTTCTTATGCATCTAGTGGTTAAAGAATCAAAATAACGAGTTTGAAATTTGTAGAACACTGATTCACCCCCTCTCTCAGTGTTCATTGATTCCAACATTATTATTAATTTTGAGTCAAAGAGGTGGATACTTGATTATGGAGCTTCACATCATATGTCTTTGTCAAATAGTGTGCTCCCTTCATTTGAGTCTTGTTGATCACCACACATCCTAATGGATAATAATACATGGGTGTGTGGAAAAGGATCTATTGACATAGATGAAGGATTATTTAATGATTTTATTTGTGTTCTATTATTTATAACCAATATTATTTCTATCCATTAGATCATATGTGGTGGAGCAAGAAAGAGTGTTGAGTTAACAAAAAATTCTATCATAATTCAATATTTTTATAGTAGAGATATTGTTGTTGTTATGAAGGTCGATCATTAATCTCATTCACCTTTTCATACTCCTATTGTTCCTTTAGTCGATTTACACATGTAGGAATCTATTGTAGGGACTTTTGATAATATATAATATATTTATTTTAGTATTGTTCCTCTAATCTACTAATATTATATAGACGTGTGATGAATTCTCTCTCATCCATCGATTGTTGCTTCTAATTAGACCATCTGTGTTATATATATAGCTTCTCATGATTAGGTATAACAAGAAACTTATAATATTCTAGATATAACTACATGGGATGGGTAATTGATAGATTTTGTAAGTTTGTTTTGTGAGTATTATATTGTAAATTTGGAGGACACTAATTACAATATCCATCTCCTCTTTCATCCTATCTCATAGAGAGTTACATCCTCTTATTAAAAATATTATGAACACATCTTTATATTGTCTCTCTCTTGTGTGTATCCTCATTTGGCACAATTTGGTATTATTATGAAGACCTTTGAGTGGGATTTGGATTAGCCCTATTTGTCTTTGTATTATATTCTATAGATATTTCTAAAATATTTTGGATTGTCATATTCTTTAGTGTGTCTTGGAATACTTGTCTTAATTGTGGAAATTCTTGGCATGACATGGGGATACTTGAGTAGACTTCAAAGACATTACACATCATGATATTTCTTCCCTTACATACCTTTCAGGATTGGGGAGACATCCTGCATACATTCTGGGTTTTTTCTTCCTAGTGTGAGGAATGTTGTTAGATGAGATCAAATCATCTTTAACATTCATTTTTGAGAATATACAATTATTGTGGGAGATTTTACTTTGAGGGGGACTATATAGTCTCTATTTTTCTTCTCTCTTATGGGGGAATTTTTTCTCACATGGTTTTTTTCATCTCATTCTTTTAGAAAGAATCTAAATTTTCTCACCTTTGTGGAGGAGTTTTGGCCCACGAGGATTTCTCATTTTCTCCATTTGTGAGAATTTTTGGTACATGATACTCAACATAATCTTGTAGTTGGGATCCATCCTCACATACATTTTTACATCTTATATCATGTCTGCTAAATTGTGACCTATTTGTAAACCCTAACAAAGCCAACCACTAACCCTAGATCTATAAACTAATCCAACAAACAATCAATAGAGAAATATAATGAAATATAAATAAAACATGCAATAACCAATATTATAACTTTACATCCAAGATAGGATTGTCTCCATTGTTATCATATCCTCCATGATCTTGTATTTGATGGTGTTTTCTCTCATATTTGAATGCACTTTGCACAAGATCTAAAATGGGAATGGATGTGGTTGTGATGATACAAAGCTATGAGTGTGTTGATGTATGCTCTAGATAGATTTTGGCATTGTATAGGTATTCTCAAGCTATGTGTGATGTATTATAAGAGGAGGAAGCCTCTTTTATAGAGATCATCCTAAAAATGGAGGGTTTAGAATAAGAGGTAAAATTGTGAATAGCCAAGATCACATAGATGAAAGAGAATCAATAAGATTTGAGAGTAGCTAAATATGAAGGGAGGAGATTAAGAGGTGGAAAGGTAAAATATAAGGGTGAATAGGATTAAGAGGTTAAATTTAAAATGGAGGGATGAGATTAAGAGGTGGGTTGACTTTGGAGAAAGCACAAAGTGAATGAAGAAATAATTGGCAATTGCTACATTCCTACGAACTTAGATTGTGATCCATGTATTTAATTAATAGAGGAAAGGGCTAGATAAATTAATTAAATAAAATATTTATTTAAACTATAAGAAGAGAGAAAGACTAAATAAATAATAAATATTTATTTAAATTAGAAAGAAGAGGCTTAGTGAATTAATTAAATAAATTAAAAATATTTATTTAATTAATAGTGAAAAAGGCTAATGAATTAGTTAAATAAATAAAAGCATTTATTTAATTAATAGAAGACATTAGGATAAAATAATTAAATAAATATTAAATATTTATTTAATTAAAGGATGATTTTAGTTGTCTACATGTATATTCTCCATAAATTGTAACTAATGGGGGTGTTCATATGAATGATGTGTTTTACCTACTTGCTTCATCAGCTAGGTCTTATTCACAAGTTTATTTAGGGTACACATTGGATTCTTGTTAGCATTTTAGGTGTCTCTACAACACACCCAAAATCAAAGAAAGGTCAAGATAACTTTTACAAGATAATGGAAAGAAGATTGCATCACAATGTAAGATGATGATATTGCTAATGGACATGTCAATGCACATAATAAACCTTGCATATATAGGCAAGGTGAATAAACAAGATGCTGACAAGTGTCATCATACTATGAAATGCACAACCTATCACCCATATAAGGTGTAAATGTGATATTGTGATAAGAACACTAAAGGTGGAAGATCCACTTAAGGTGGATAAGTGATAACTTGATAAAACCACCTAAAGTGGAGATGCTCCTAAAGTGTAAAGTGATCACTAAGTAAACTTAAGTGATATGTGTAATTAGGACCTAAGTGAGGTTATCACTAGGTACAACACCTTAATTACACCAATACCCCCTCTTAGGTGCAACTTAGGGAGTACACTTATTATGCAAAGATGCAATATGGGTCCCAAATACTAGGCCATGATAGGTATCCATTTGCAATAAAAATGCAAAGAAATGAATCTCTCAGAAGCAGAGAAAAGGAGAAAACCACATGGAAAAAAACTCCTCTCCAAAAGAGAGAAAACAAACAAACAAATCATGATGTATGAAGGACTCAAGATACCCCAAGGATTACATACAACATGTATATACAATCAAATATACCCCCATAGGAAGGTAGGAAGGAGATTACATAGTCCCCCAATAAAAAAAAATATCCTCCAGAAAGGTGAGTGCTTGGAGACCAAGTACAAATGCAAGAAAGCTTCCCATTCTAGATAGGAAATAGGAAGTGGAATCCAAATGTAAAATGACGAAGTCTCTAAAATCTACTCATATGTTTCCATGTCTGTGGAAGATGATGCCATGAACCAATCATGTGCATACCCAATCATAATAGAAGGTGACAAACAAGGAACCAATGGAAATTGATTTTGAACAAGTTCCAAAGACAAAAATGAAGTGAGAACACTAGTGCCATAATTATCATCAAATATGAGAGATGCCTTTAAAAATTGAATAGGATTCTCCAAGCTTGAAGAAGCCATCACATTCTCATGGTCAAATTGGACCATGGAATGTGACAAATCAAGTGAAGGAGGAGACTCATGAGTGTCAATATCCAAAGTCAATGTAGAAGAATCTCCAAATGTGATGAAAGTATCATCAAAGAAAAGAGAAACCCCCTCAAATATGTCCTCCAGAGCTAAAATATGAGATTTCATAAAGTACCAATATCTAGAAAATAGGAATTCCAATCAAGAAGACAAAGATAACCTTGCGAATCAGGAATGGTGGAAGTCATAAGTGAAGGTTAATCAACTATCTCTGACAAAGGATTAGGAAACTTGAAGTAACTAAAACCTCATCTAAAGTCTCCAAAATATCACAATCATGGGTTAACTTCTCTGAAGAATGAAAAGACACATTGGACTCTACAACACACCTAAAATCAAAGAAAGACCAAGATGATGATATTGCTAATGGACATGTCAATGTACATAATGAAATTTGCATATATAAGAAAGGTCAATAAACAAGATGCTAACAAGTCTCATCATACTATGCAATGCATAACCTATAACCCACATAAGGTGTAAATGTGATAGTGTGATAAGACCACTAAAGGTGGTGTTGGGGCTTAAAATTGTAGGTTGTTGAATCCTAAAGGTATGCTAGGCCTTATAATTGGATTTAACACTCAATTTTGGCCAATTGATAGAATTGGTCAATGTGACAACAATTTCCTATACTTAAGGTTCTGCAAAACCTAGGCGGGTGCACCTTTTGATTAAGAAGATTTAATCTTCCTTTAAAATATCTTCTATCTCTATCTCAGAATGGCATGAGCTTCTAGAATAGACTAATTTAATTTCTAACCCTACTCCTATCTCCTACTTGCATAAAACTGAATTTGAAAGTAAATGTGAATGTAATTGCTTCAACTAATTATATTTTAAATGAATGACCAGTGCATTTTCCTTGTTGGGTGATGAAGTCACCTTCCTTCTAGATCTTCATGTATAAATCTATGAGATAATTTTTAAATTCACCCTTGATGAATCTGTCAGCTAATCCAACCCACAATATTACTTGAATTACTCTTTCCACAACAACCAGTCTGATTGATTTTAACTTTCTTTGAAAGGCCAATCAACAAGAACACAAGGACATGAAACTCACAAATGTTACTTGTTTTATCAAACTGCTATGATTATAAATAATTCTTTCACAAGTAGATTGAAGATAATATTCATTTACTACAAATAAAAATCACAGAGAATTGATCTTGAATAAAGGTTATCATAGCATAATTGAAGAGAAAATATTGATTATATTACTAAAGTAGTGTTTTTTTGTTGAAAGTATAAAGTTTTCTATCTTCATCCTCTCTTTTAAATGATTACATAACATAATTATAATAAAATGAGGGGTCATTCCCCTTCAAAGAGTCTTTTAAATCTTAAGTAACATAGAAACCAACTTAACAACTAAGAACCCCTAAGATCTAATTAAGCACATATGTACTTTTGTTAAGTGATCTACACATCTTGTTCTCAAATAAGTATCACATTCTTCCACTACGCTCCTTGGCAGATTCTCTACAATGATCATGTCCTCCATATGACTGTTGACCACATCAAGATCTCCCCTTTTGTCTGATCTCAAAGCATCCTACAGGTACTTCTAGAAATCTTGGATCCATCTAATTTGATCCTTTAATTTATGGTCCTTGGTTAGAAAAGGTGGTACGCCTTTTCCTTCATCAAAGATAAAGTACCCTTCTTCTTCAATCAGCTCATTTGCATACTTATTATGATCTTTTATCAAACCCTCAATATCTTGCATGATAGTGGCATCCTGGTTACTTCTCCTATGTATCTCATCAGGTTTTTCCTTCAACCGGTCTTCCAACCTCTCATGTTCTACAATGGCAGATTAGTTCTTTGAGTAGGTAGTTTGACACTTATCCATCCATGTCATCATAGTAGTAAATCTCTTCTGGATGAGTGTTGACATAATATCAAATTTTACATTTGCCAATTGGCTTTGTAACTGCTGCTTTTCCACTCTGAGTTGATTATATTTGTCCTTAGGTTGGGATCATTCTCCTTGAGAGAGCATGGGTGTTTGGCAAATGGTATTCATTATGTCTTTTAGAGATTCAATTTCTTTAACAAGTTTTCTATTCATAAGCTTATATGCATTATTTTCCTTCACAAGCAATTGGATCTGAGCCTTATTCAATTTAGCCACATTGAAGCCTAGATCTGTTGTAATCACAAGGTCTGTCTCACCCACTTTGAAGGTCATCACATGCTTAAATTATTTCTCGGTGTCAATAATCATGGGGTTTTTGTTGGGCAGATATAGTGCCCAAATCAAGAGTAAATTCTCATCATGATTGAATCGATCCCATAAGGACTTGTTGAACACCTACTAGACTCAATTTATGTTTAACATCATTGTTATGAAGGAAACTGTCAAAAACCAGTGTTGATTTCAAGTCCCACCCAAGAAATATTAGAACACTTGCATCTTCCAAAAGTTTTATCCCTTTCTCAGGTGTCATGGTTTCCATATCATGATCAATATCCATCTTTAAAATTTCAAGCAACTAACCTTCATTTCTATCTAAAATAATATCAATTGTTTTTCTTAAAGCTTTTCCTCTCAAATTACATAAAAAGGATTTTGTTGGAAATTGACACTCATTTGATTGGTTTCAATATGTTGTCATTGATGTCAACATGTTCCAGCTTTCATATTTTGGTTTGGTTGTTTATTGACAGACACTTCATCGTCATCGACACCAACACCAGTAGATATCTTCACCGGTACGAGGAATTCCATGGGTACCAACATTGCATGCCGAC
Organism: Cryptomeria japonica; assembly: GCF_030272615.1. Lineage (NCBI taxonomy): Eukaryota > Viridiplantae > Streptophyta > Pinopsida > Cupressales > Cupressaceae > Cryptomeria > Cryptomeria japonica. Next base: position 384,424,134 of record NC_081413.1, read on the forward strand.
ATGACTTCATTAGGATACTGATATAGGAGGCTGACATCATTTGGGAGATCCAACAATCGACAATTAATTTTGATATTTATGTATATATGTAATTGAGCTGACATGTATATTCATTTTGTAATTATCTATGTAAGCCAACATAAGGCATGAAGGATTGTAAGGGTATATAGGTCAGTTGATTAGATCATTTTGTGATATGATGTTAGGATGTGAAAAGGATATGAGAGTGATAATTGTAATGCGAGGAATGTTGATTATGTAAGAGGTTATTCCAGTAAGGGTTTAGGCTAGTATCAGAACTGAAACTGATAAATCTTGAACCAAAACTCTATCAGGCATAGAAGATGCATTATATGAGTTCAGTTTTATGTTTTCTTACTTAGAGTAACTGTAGTCAGTGAGACTCTTTTGTGATGAGTAGTGTGCTCTAGGCTGTAAGCCTTCCTGTAAGTGTAGGCCCCCATATTTTGTAATATCTCTTCATATGGCCAGTGGATTGATATTGTGGGTCAAAAAATCCCACCGTGGTTTTTCGTCTTTGAGGTTTTCCACATATAATTCTCTATGTTATAGTATTCATTTGTGTGATTGGCTTATTTATTTCTTTACTTCTTTCAATCTTATATGTATTGGCTTACCGGTTGGTGAATGCATGTTTTAATAAGGTTAAAATTGATCATTTTGGTAGAACACTGATTCACCCCCCCTCTTAGTGTTCTTGGATTCCAACAATTGGTATCAAATATTTGTGCCTCGAAGGAAGTTTAACAGCTTGAGGAAGATCCTGAATCTGAAATCCATGGATATTAGTTTGGAGAAGCAACTTGAGGTAGCACTTGAAGATTATGATGCTGAAAGGATGAATAACTTGAAGTTACAAGATGAATTGAATTTTGCTCAAAAATTCATTCTTATCCTACAGGAGAGGTTGTCATCTATTCAAGCTAGGAGGAAGAAACTTCTACAAAATTAGGATAATGAAGAGAAGGATGCCCTTAATGAAATATGTCAGAAGCTAAGTCAAGAGAACATGGTCATGAGGAAAGAAATGCAAGCCCTAACTATGAGGGTGTTAAAGGAGATTGAAGACCAGAAGATGAATGAAGAAAACCTTGGGAGATCTCTGAAAGATAAATTTAAAGAATGCATTTGGTTGGTTCATGAAAATGATATGTTGAGAAGTGATTTAGTGCAATCCCAAAGTAATGAACAAGAACTTGAAAGACAAATGATAATTCTAAGAGATGATTAGGCTATTGCAAGTGAGTACAAGGACAAATTCAAGGTTAGTTCAACACAACTTGATGAATTATTGAAAAGTCAAAGACCGAATGGAGATTCCAGTGGACTTGAATTTGAACAAGGTCAAAGCTCCTGTATTGCAAATGAATATCAAAACCAAAAGGCACCGGTAAGGAAACAATGCTTAAAATTTAATGGTAGATGCTTTGCTTGTAATAAATTTGGTCACATGGTTAGGCAATGTAGAAATAGAGCAAATCAGAACTATAATTCTACTCCTGATCAATGTTCTAAATGCAATAAGTATGGTCATAAAATAGAAGATTACATAATGAATGTTAAATTTTATGCATGTGGAAAATTAGGACATATGGCTAATCAATGCAGGTCAAGTAATTATACCGGTTTTAGCAAAGCAATTCAAAATTACAATGTTACATGTTATGAATGCAACAAGGTTGGACACATAGCTAAGTTCTATAGAAGCATAAATCCACCGGTTAGCAATGATAGATTAAATGATAAAGGGAAAGAGAAGGTCAATGAAATCCAACAAGATCATATCAAGAAATGGGTCAGGAAGTTAGATGGTCAATCAGGAGATGGGAATGCTCTGATTACTCAATCGGTAGAAGAGGTTGCTCCTCCATGTTAGGTCCCAGAGACAACTGAGAGGGGGGGGGGGGGGGGGGGTGATCAGTTGTCAAATAAATTCAAACCGAAAACAACTTAACCAACCTTAATGCTTAATACTAGTAAACCAAACTTTATGTCGGTAGACAGTTTATCAGTTAATTGCAATACTGGTAAAGATTAATGCATGAAATAGAAAGACAATAACATACATAACACATAACACCAATATTTGTATGTGAAAACCTTGTAAGGGGAAAAACCATGGTGGGAAACCTTACCCACAATCAGATGATACTACTGCAGATAGTATGTGTATACAAATGGGGTCTGCACATGCAGAAAGGCCAAGCACCTAGAGCTCACTGCTTAAACACAAATAGGACTCACACTGACTACAATTGGATGGTTAAATCCAATATTGATGTACTGCTCAAAATAGCATCTTCATATGCTGGATTTAGTACCGGTTCAGTTCTGATATTCCTTTACAAAAACCTTGCTTCACCTTCAAATGATGTCTACGTGTATAGCTCTACTTATTCTCACATATACCTTCTTACAATTCCTTTTTCCAATCGCTTATCATTCTTACAAATAAGATCTTGCATATATACCATAACCTAAGACCAATTTTAGTAGGTCGACTCTAAAAGATATTACAATAAAATCAATTACAAGTAAATTAAAACCCGATGCAATATTTGATTCAACATGTCGGCTTAATGCATTTACAATAACAACAATCATCTCCAAAGCGTGTCGTGCTGATCTGGAATAGATAATCCTATTGGTGCTTATTCTGGACCTATTTGCGGGTAACAACAAATATGCAAATACAAATATTCCAATGAATAAATCTCCAAGACAAAGTGTCCAAAAGTTGTCTTTGATATAACCAAGTGTTTTCCATGTCATTCCAAGTGCCGGTGAACAATATATCCTGCCGGTGTACCAAATACCAGTGATTGTGCATAAAGTCACTTGCTTGCTGGTGAACATTGCCAATTCTCCAAAGTGCCAGAGTTGATAAGTGTTAATAGGTGTTGAAATCAATGATAAAACAATATCAACATAACCAAAATACCAACAATCTGCCCCTTTGGCATTGATGGCAACACAAGATGGAAAAACCATCAAAGTGCCAAAATAGAAATGCCAAATACCAAAAATTAACAATCTCCCAAAAGAGATCATAACAAGAAATCAAAATTTAGATACAGAGAGTAATCAATCTCTCCCAAAGTAACAATCTCTCCCCTTGAGAGTAACATGTGTTTTCCTTGTGTTTTTCCATATCAATTCCTCCCCCTTTGACATCAAATACCAACGTTTCTACAAAAACCAAGTTCAAATACAAAATACCAACCAATTCAGTATACCAACTACTCCCCCTGAGAAGTAGCTCTCCTCATCAAAGCTGAAGTAAAAGATTTCTCTGTTAATTCTGCCGGTTGATGACAAACATCAACTGTCTAAGTCTCTACCGATGGGGGTATGACCCCAAGCTGATCTCTGAGATATTCAAAAGTCTCCTTAGGCAAAGGCTTAGTGAAAATATCTGCAATCTTCTCTTTAGTATTCACATAAACCACTTTTACTTCTTTTGCTTCAACATTGTCTTTCAGAAAATTCAGTTTGATAGAAACATGTTTAGTTTTAGATTGTAGTACTGGATTCTTAGATATATCAATTGTTGTAGTGTTATCACAATAGATAGTTATAGGTTCCTTTCATTTTATCTTTATGTCCTTCAACATTTGCTTAAGCCATAATACCTGTGTATAGTTAATTGCTGCTACAACATATTCTAATTCTGTTGTTGATAAAGATGTGCAACTTTGTTTCTTACTCAACCAAGAAATTAATCTGCTTTCAAGAAAAAATCCTCCATAGGTGGTGCTTTTTCTGTCATCCACATCTCCTACCCAATTTGCATCTGTGTATGCACATAATTCAAAGTTTTCATCTCTAGGATACCATAAACCAAGATATGTAGTGCCTTGTAAATACTGGAAAATCCTTTTTACTGCTGATTCATGATTTTCTCTAGGATTACTTTGAAATCTTGAAACAATACATACTGCATTCATAATATCAGGTCTTTTTTGTGTCAAATACAGTAAACCTCCTATCATAGATTTGTACCTGGTCGGATTAACATGTGTAGATTCACCCCTTAGTGATGATTTGTCATTTGTAGTCATAGGTGTGCTTACTAGTTTAGAGTTGTCCATTCCAAATTTCTTTAGTAACTCCTTCAAGTACTTGGATTGACTCAAGAATATACCTTTATCAGTTTGTGAAATCTGCAATCCTAAAAAAGAATTTTATCTCTCCAATCATAGACATTTCAAATTCTTGTTGCATTTCAATAGAAAAGTCTTTACATAATCCATCTTCTCCTCCAAAGATTATATCATCAACAAAAACTTCTATAACCAAGATGTCATCATTAGTCACTTTATAGTATAAGTTGTTGTCAGCATTACCTTTAGAAAAACCAATCTTCAAAAGATATTTATCCAATCTAGCATACCAAGCTCTTGGAGCTTGCTTCAACCCATACAAAGCTTTCCTTAACCTACAAACCATATCTTTGTTATCTGTCAAAGAAAATCCATTAGGTTTCTCAGTGTAAACTTCTTCAAGATCTCCATTCAAAAATGCACATTTAATATCCATTTAATATACTTTGTAGTTCTTGTGTACTGCAAAAGCCAAGAATAATCTGACTGCCTCAATTCTAGCTACTGGTGCAAAGGTTTCATTATAATCAATTCCCTCTTTTTGAGAATATCCCTTACACACTAATCTTGCTTTATTTTTTATTACCATACCATCTTCATTAAGCTTGTTTCTGAATACCCATTTTGTTCCAATCACATTTTTGTCTTTAGGTCAGGGAACTAATGTCCATGTGTTATTCTTTTCAATTTGTTCTAGTTCCTCTTCCATATCTTTAATCTAGTGCTTATCTTCACATGCCTCATTAATTGATGATGGTTCAATTTGAGAAATAAGATATACCTCTTCATTTTCCAATCTTCCTCTTGTCATAACTCCTTGATACTTGTTCCCAATTACCTGATTTTTAGAGTGGTTCAATCTTACATACCGGGGTGTCTTCATTTGTTGTTGTTCCTCAGTTACAGTGAAATTTTCAGATGATACCGGTGTAACTGGATCTTCATTCTACACCGATGGATTCAATGTAGGTTCATTTGTTAGTATTTATGTTGCCGGTTCAGAGTCTATATACCTTGAGGTTCCTCTAAACTGTTCATCAATATTCACATTTGTACTCTCAACAATTTTCTGCAATCTCTTGTTAAAACATCTATATGCTTTGCTCTTAGATGAATAACTAAGAAATATTCCTTCATCACTTCTAGGATCAAATTTGCCAATATACTCATCTCTCCTAATATAGCATTTACTTCCAAATATTCTAAAATATTTAAGAGTAGGAATAATACCAAACTATAATTCATGAGGGGTCTTACCGGTTTCACCTTTGATGTGAACTTGGTTGAATGTATAGACCAATGTGCTTACTGCCTCTCTCCAATATACATGTGGTAGATTTGCTTCTGATAACATACTTCTAGCTGCATCCAAGATAATTCTATTTTTCCTTTCTACAACTCCATTTTGTTGGGGTGTCCGGGGTGTTGATAATTGTCTTTTGATTCCATTCACTTCATAGAATACATTAAATTCCTTAGATGCAAATTCACCTCCTTGATCTGATCTCAGACATTTGATTTTCTTACCGCTTTCATTTTCTACCATCACCTTGAATAGTTTGAACTTCCCAAGTGCTTCTGATTTTTCTCTGAGAAAAGTAACCCAGCACATTCTAGAATAGTCATCAATGATTAGCATGAAATATCTATCACCTTGTAATCTTTTAGTTCTAGCTGGACCACATAAATAAGTGTGAATTAAGTCAAGAGCATTATTGGATTTTTCTGGAATACTTTTAAAAGATGTTCTAACTTGTTTTCCAAATTGACATTCCTTACATACCAGATTGTGAGGTTTAACAATCTTAGGTAAGTCTCTAACTACCTTAGTAGTACTGATTTTTACCATGCAATCAAAATTTACATGACATAGTCTCTTATGCCATAGCCAACTTTCATCAATATGTGTAATCAAGCATGTCTTTTCATTGTTATTCAAATGAAAGATGTTACCTCTAGTTTGATTACCGGTTGCAATTTCCAAACCAGTTCTGTTCATAATTTTGCATTTTCCATTCTTGAATTGTAACTGAAATCCTTTCTCAACTAATTGACCAACACTCAAAAGATTATGCTTTAAACCGTCTACATAGTAAACTTTGTCAGTATTATGCTTACCATCAAGAGATATAGTGCCTTTTCCTTTGATCAAACAAGCTTTATCATCTCCAAATCTTACTAGACCTCCATCGTATTCCTGTAAGTTCAAGAATTTACCTTTATCACTAGTCATATGATGTGAACATCCTGAGTCAATGATCCATTCATCCTTAACTTCAACTTTAGCTTCCAGGGCCTACTCTACCAGTTGAACAGTAGGTTCCAGTTGATCTTCTGTTATAGCAACAAAAAACCCATCCATTGTCTGTCGAATCCTCATCAGAATCATCAGTGACTCCTTCATTAGCAAGATAACAAGATTTATCTTTATTCTTCTTAAATATGTATCTCTGATATTCAGGGTTAGGCTTGTATGTTCTTCCAGCTTCTTCTCTTAGTCTAGCATCTCTATCAAGGCATCTTGAAGCCATGTGACCAATCTTATTATAGTTAAAACATTTAAAGGGTGCTTTACCTTTATACTTACTTCCAACTGGACCTTTAGGCATTTTTCTTGCAAATAGTGCTTCAAGTTCTTCAAGTTCTTCATTTTGTCTCCTTCTTTCCTCAAGTTCTCTTGCATAAAAGGCTTTCCAATCAGATTTGTCAAAGGATGGTGTAGATGAAGATGATGCCTTAAAAGCTAAATTTGTCTTTATAGTAGCAACAAGACCAAATTCCTCAATTTCAAAAGTTGAAAGTTTTCCAATCAATGTGTCCCTAGTTACTGATGTATTAGGCATAGTTCTTAACTCATTTATAGCAGTAACTTTCATTTTTATGCCGGTGGAAATCCTCTTAAAAATTTTGAAACAATTTCATCTTCACTTAAGGTTCCTCCACAACAATTAATACCCAAAACAATTTCATTAACTCTTTCCATAAAAGTAGTAATCCTTTCATCTTCTTCCATTTTCAGATTTTCATACCTAACCTGGAAGCTTTCAAGTTTTGCAATTTTGACTATGGAATATCCTTCATTCAATGTTTTCAAATGATCCCAAATAGCTTTAGCAGTAGACCTATCTGATAATCCCATGATTTGTTGATCTGATAATGCGCTCAAAAGTGCTTCTCTTGCTTTGCAATCATTTTTCTCATCTTTTCCTAAGGTAGGTGGATTAGGCTGACTTTGAGTAGGAGCAATATAGCCATTCTTTGTAACATCCCAGATGTCCTTTCCAATGCAACTTAGATGTGTCTCCATTCTGATCTTCCATATGCCATAGTTGGTTCCATCAAGTTTAGGACTGTCCTTCCTAAAATAGTTAGTAGACATTGGATCTCTTCAAGTTGTTAAACTTCTGCAAAAAGAGGACTAGGCTCTGATACCAATTGTTAGGTACCGGAGACAACTGAGAGGGGGGGGTGAATCAGTTGTCAAATAAATTCAAACCAAAAACAACTTAACCAACCTTAATGTTTAATACCAGTAAACCAAACTTTATACCGGTAGACAGTTTATCAGTTAATTGCAGTACCGGTAAAGATTAATGCATGAAACAAAAAGACAATAACATCCGCAACACATAACACCAATATTTGTACGTGGAAACCCTATAAGGGGAAAAACCACGGTGGGAAACCTTACCCACAATTAGATGATACTACTGCAGATAGTATGTGTATATAAATAGGGTCTGCACATGCAGAAAGGCCAAGCGCCTAGAGCTCACTACTCAAACACAAATAGGAGTCACACTAACTACAATTGGATGGTTAAATCCAATATTAATGTACTGCTCAAAATAGCATCTTCATATGCTGGATTCAGTACTAGTTCAGTTCTGATATGCCTTTACAAAAACCTTGCTTCACCATCAAATGATGTCTGTGTGTATAGCTCTGCTTATTCTTGTATATACCTTCTTACAATTCCTTTTTCCAATCACTTATCGATCTTACAAATAAGATTTACATATATACCATAACCTAAGACCAATTTTAGTAGGTCGGCTCTAAAAGATATTACAATAAAATCAATTACAAGTAAATCAATAACTGATGCAATATCCAATTCAACATGTCGGCTTAATGCATTTACACTAATAACAAAATCATCTCCAAAGCGTGTCGTGCTGATCTGGAATAGATAAGCATCTCGGTGCTTATTCTGGACCTATTTGCCGGTAACAACAAATATGCAAATACGAATATTCTAATGAACAAATCTCCGAGACAAAGTGTCCAAATGATGTCATCGACATAATCAAGTGTTTTCCATGTCATTCCAAGTGCCGGTGAACAATATATCCTACCGGTGTGCATAAAGTCACTTGCTTGCCAGTGAACATTGCCAATTCTCCAAAGTGTCAGAGTTGATAAGTGTTAATAGGTGTTGACATCAATGACAAAACCATATCAACATAACCAAAATACCAACACTCCATCAACAGGAAGCTCATCCAGTAACTGAGGTAGATGCCTTTGGGGTAGGAAAATTTCATGAACATATTGCTTAAGCCCCGGGAAGAGATTCTGGAAGATATTCCAGATATTGGAAATGCTTATCCAACATGGATATGTTCGACCGAGATCCGGTATCTTTCACCAGAAGTCATTCATATCAATGACGGATTAGGGTTTCTTGGAGGTTAAAAGGTTGAATCCACTTCATTTCTTATCACCTTAGCATTCAAAGGGTATTGAGGAAGAAAGGTGAGTAATCTAAGGAGGAAGCAAGGAAGGAACCGGTTAGGAAGGTCAAAATCAAAGTACTGGTACAAAAAAGAGCTCCAAAGGAAACACCTTCTTCTCCATCTGGTGCAAGAAGAAGAAAGAAGATGGATGACATAGACCTGACAATTGTCACTGGTAATGTAACTACTATTCCACCTAAGACTTGTGCGGAATTGGATGATGAAATAATTAAGGATGGTATGTTGAAAAGTGTATAATTTTATTATGAGCATTTAGATGATGATGAACAGAGAGAAGTTGAGGAAGCAGTCTTATTATATCTAGATATATATAAGAAAGCTTTGTTGGAAATTGAAAAGCAAATACTGATACAACTATATGACAATTTAGATGCTAGAAGATTATCAACTATGGAGGAGGATAAGCGGATAAAGATTCATGAGTTGTTAACTACGTATGGATCCATTACTCTAGAAGAGTTGGATAGGACACTTGAGGTTGCAGACAGAAAAATCTTTCAAAGCGAGCATAGGATAGTTAGTCTTATGTTAGGAAGGGTTAATGAGATATTTTTATTGAGACCCACAAGGAATGGGTTCAATTATTTTCTACAAACCTTGGTTTCTACACTTCATCAAAGGCTAAAACTGACACTACAAACATCTCGATTGAAGGGAAAGGGAAAGGTATAATGGGTACCTCATCTATAATTTTGAAAGATATTAAGATATTAGATATAGAGCCCCCGATAGAATCTAATGTACAAGACACAGAGGTGATACCGAAATCAAATGTAGAGATACCAACAGATTCAGAGAATGTAAAAGTTGAGGTTATAGTTCTTGTTGGCCATTTGGTGGAATTGATTATGTATTGCATTGATGTTTTATCATTGATGTCAACACTAGCTTTTTGGATGCTTTACCAGCACCCTTCTTGTCCCGGTAGGTTAAGTGGTTTATGGTTAACTTGGATCCGACATGATCCAGTATAATCTAGTGATGGAATTGGATTTTTCATGATACTTATACTCATATTTGTTTAGTCGGTTTTGGTCTGGTGATTGGATGCTATCATGCTTGCTTAGAAGATTGGTTTTTGGTTTCGACAAGGGTTTCACCGATAAAGCTTTTAGTGGAGATCTTTGATGAATTGCATAAGTGGTGTTGGTGCAGCTTCTGATAGAATTCAGGATGTTGTTGGTGATCCTGTTCAAGACTTGGCATTTGGAGATCATTGCTGAAGCGTGTGGACCTATACTTGGTCCCGATTGATCTAGGTTATGGACCAAATTTAATGTAATGTGTGGATAGGACCTATTGATGTATTTCCGGGATGTCTTATGTGTTGATATTATTTTTTTGGTCTAAGGCCGACATGGTTTGTAATTATGTAATCCATTTATTGTCTGGTGGCCAACCTAAATTTTTATGGTCGAGGGTTTGTATAAATAGAAGTAATATCTCATTGTAGATCATCTTGGTTAATGTAAGAGGTCATGGTCAAGGAATGTAATGTGTGAATAATTTAATATCATTCAGGCAGAGGAGTTGGTCGATCATTGGAGATCGAATTGGGTTTATGTAAGACAATTTAGTCCTCTGGTATTGAGCTTAACTAGAACTGTACTCTGGCATAGGAGATGTTATCTTTTGCAATTCAATACTTCTCCGGATTGATGGTATGATGAAAGAATAAGTATCTGGTATAATACTAAGAGGGGGGTGAATCAGTATACTGAAAAACTGATACAAAGTTCCCAAACTCAAATTCAATCACATAAAGTAAACATATCACATTCAAGATCAATATTCATAAGAATACTTGACATCAACCGGTTTGACTGTTATGACAACTTAACAGTAAACAACTCCAATCTTGTAAACATCAACAATGCTTAATCATATCTCAACATATTCATCTCTCAATGCTTCTAGTTTTCATGCCTTATTAGAAGTTAATCAAATCAACAAATAAGATCATAACCACAAAAACATTCACCACTTGACACAAATGTTTATATGTGGAAAACCCAAATAGGTAAAAACCACGGTGAGATGAGACTCACAAGGATAGCTATCTGAACTCTTATGAAGTTTTCCCTGTTAGGAGCCAAGCCTGTTAAAGCTTTACAATAAGTCCTGTTAAGAACTAATTCTGGTTAGGAATCACCTGGTTAAGGGATTTACAAATATGCCTTGATGAAAAGCACAATACCCTGTTAGGAGTAACCTCGCTAGAGGATCTAATAAGTAACCAATCTTGTTAGAGCTTACCCGGTTAAGGGATTTCACTTCTGCTGTAATTGTTAAAAAACAACAGGTTTTCTTGAACTGTCTGAATAGCACTAAATTTTCTTTATTGTATCCTTTTAAGCTTCAATTTTCCTTTACTCAAAGTGTAGATCCATTCACCGGTTAGGCAACTACACACTCAACGGGTTTTTGCCAATCTTGCCAACAACTTTTTCAAACAACTTCATCGACCTTAAATACAAATCAATTAGGTCACTAACACAACAAAAACCTAATTATCATCATCAAGATTACAAACAAGTCAGTACAATCTTCACAGTTAGAAATCATAACAATCTCTTCACATTCTTCAAGAAAATTCCAACTGCTCACCACTCCATGATCACCACTTCATCGAAGTTTGTAACTCATCACGCGCTATGCATTAGATGCAATCCACTTTTCTCCTTCCCTAGACATCAAACAAATGCACCAAACCAATATGAACTTATCCTCATACAATGATCACACGTGTCTCCATCATTACCGCTCATAAGATAACAAACCAATAAACTTGATTGGTTAGGGTTTAACAATTGATAGGGTTTACTGGTTACATTGCATAGATAGGTTTCACCCTTTACACCGGTTTACCGGTAACTTAACATACCAGTTTACAACATCTTCCACAAAGCTCTTCTTACCGGTTACTAGCCAATATAAAAAGCAACAATAGTAGCAATAACATGAATACCATTGCCGGTTCAATTGACATCAATGACAACAAATCATTAATGCAATCTATATGCAAAATACCAACAAAAAAATGCCAACAATCTCCCCCTTTGGCATTGATGGCAATACAAATATCAATGACTCTGGTTGTTGTTGAGATTGGTGAATAGGAATCCTGGTTTACATTACCAAGTATTCACCTTGCTCTATCTGTCTTCAGCCTGCCATTGGTTCACCTAATAAGACACATAATTCTTCTCCTCAATCACGTAATTCTTCTCTTCCTTTGACAACAATGCCAAAGTGAAAGTAAAAACATGTAATTTTGTTCTCACTGTGCATCAACAACATACTGCAACTTGATGCTCCCCCTGTGGAATACATCCACCTCTTCATCAATCCATGTAAGATTCTATAAGTAATTCAAGGACTGATGCAATCAACATCATGCTCAATTAACTTCATGAAGAGGAACAACCCCCAATTCACTTCTAAGATACTCAAAAGTGGTCTTAGGTAGAGGTTTGGTAAGTATATTTGCAAACTGCTCCTTGGTAGAAACATGCTCCAAGATAACATCTTTACTTTGAACTTTTTCCCTCAAGAAGTGATACTTCAATTCAATGTGCTTAGTCCTTGCATGCAAAACAAGATTTTTAGAAATGTTTATTGCACTTGTATTATCACACAAAATCTTTATTGGTTCTAAGATTTTCATCTTAAAACCTTCCAAAATGTGTCTCATCCAAATAGCTTGTGTGCAATTCATATAAGCTACTACATACTCAGCTTCAACATCTTGTGAAGTACAACTCTGCTTTTTACTACTCCATGAAACTAGCCTTCCTCTTAGAAAGAATGCTCCACTGGTAGTACTCTTCCGGTCATCAATATTTCCTGCCCAATCAGTATCCCTGTATGCCTTCAAATAAAATTTCCACCATATGGATACCATAACTCATAGTCAACAATACCAACTGCATGGGCAATATCCGGTCGACTGTGAACAACATAGTGTAATTTTCCAATCATTGACCTGTATTCCTTTTCATCTACAGACTTAGATGCATCTTCCTTGGACAACTTACAACCTATAACCATTGGGGTTCCAACCGGTTTACAGTCACTCATACCAAAAGTCTTCAAAATCTCTTTCACATACTTAGATTGAGTAATGAAAATACCATTCTTCATTTGTTGTATCTGCAAGCCTATGAAATTTTTTATTTCCCCTACTAATTACATCTCAAACTCAGTCTTCATTTCATCTGCAAAACTATTTCTCATGTCATAATTACCTCCAAATATAATGTCATCAACAAATACTTCATTGACCAGTGTTTCATCTCCTTCAGACTTGAGATAAATATTGTTGTCATCACTAGTTCTAGCAAAGCCTATCTTCATCAGATGTGTATGAATCCATACATACCATGCTTTGGGTGCCTTCTTTAATCCATACAAAGCTTTATGCAATTTGCATACCATGTCTTCCTTATCTGTCAATGCATAACCATCAGGCTACTCTATATAAACCTCTTCTTCCAATATCCCATTAAAAAATGTAGACTTAACATCCATCTGGTATACCTTGAACTTCTTATGAGCTACAAATGCAAGTAAAGTTCTGACACCTTCCAATCTTTCTACTGGTGCAAAAGTTTCTCCATAATCTTCTCCTTCTTCTTGCACATAACCTTTGTAGACTAATCTTGCCTTGTTGCGAACTACAACACCATCTTCATTTAACTTGTTTCTAAACACCCATTTAGTACCTATAACATTCTTATTTACCGGTTAGGGTACTAGGGTCCAATTGTTGTTCTTCTCAATTTGATCCAATTCCTCTTGCATAGCTTTAACCCAATGAACATCACCAAGTGCCTCCTTAGCACTTATAGGTTCAAAGGTGGAGATCATGCAAGATTTCTCTCTTATTTTCCTTCTAGTTAGTACTCCAACATCCTTATCCCCAATAACCTATTCAGTATTGTGATTCAGTCTCACATACCTAGGAATAACATGATCATTCTCTTCAGGTTCATCTTCTTCATTATCATCTTCTTCTGAATTTATTTGTTCTGGTTGAACAAGTGCATTAGGATTTGCTTTACCATTTTTTGATTTAATAGTTTCAGGTTCCAAAATCAAGATGCAAGGATCTTCATCCTTTTTCTTTGAATTGGTTCCTTCAGAGACTTCAGGACACTACACGAACATCAACACTCTCAACAATTCTCTGTGTCTGGTTGTTGAAGCATTTATAGGCCTTACTCTTGGTGGAATAGCCAAGAAATATGCCTTCATCACTCTTAGCTTCAAACTTTCTTATGTAATCACCTCTTTTAATAAAACATTTTCTTCCAAATATCTTAAAACAATTAACATCAGGTAATCTCCCATACCAGTATTCATAAGGGGTCTTGTCCTTACCTCTTTTCACCAGAACTTGGTTCATTGTGTAGACAGTTATACTTACAGCTTCTTTCCAAAATGTTTTCGCTACACCTTCTTGTATCAATAGAGTCCTAGCAGCCTCAACCACTGACCAGTTGTTTCTCTTTGCTATACCATTCTGCTGTGGTGTCCTTGGTGCAGAAAGTTGTTGATTAATACCATTCTCATCACAGTACTTAGTGAGTTCCTCAGAAGTAAATTCACCGCCTTGATATGTTCTCAAACATTTTATCTTTTTTCCACTCTCTTTCTCAGCTAAGGCCTTGAATGCCTTGAATTTACGAAAAGCTTCATTCTTATCCTTAAATAATGTGACCCACATCATCCTTGAACAATCATCAGTGAAGATCATGAAATATTTGTCACCTTGAATGCTTCTTGTTCTTATTGGTCCACATAGATCTGTATGAACCAAATCTAACAAGTGATCTACTCAGAAGGACTTGCTCTTGAAAGTTGAAGAAGTCATATTTCCTAACTAACATTCTTTACAAAGAGCATTAACCGGTTTGTCTAGCTGAGGAAGACCTCTTACTGTCTTAAACTTGCTCACTTTAACAATATTGTCAAAATTTATATGACAAAATCTCCTATGCCAAAACTAGTTATCATCTATTTTTGCAATCAAACAATTGCTAACTTTAGGATTAAGATGAAATAGATTACCTCTGGTCTATTTCTCAGTTGCAATCAATTCACCTTTTTTGTTAAAGATTTTGCACATACCATTTCTAAACTCCAGTGGGTATCCTCTGTCATTAAGTTGTGCCACACTCAAAAGATTGTGCTTTAGGCCTTCAACCCAATAGATATTGTTAGCATTGCTCTTCCCATTAAGAGAAATAACTCCCTTACCTTTAACCATACATGGTGAGTCATTGCCAAATTTGACAACACCACCATCAAATTCCTTCAAGGAAAGAAATTTGATTCGATCACCGGTCATGTGATGTGAACAACCACTATCAATGATCCAATCATCAGAGTTATCCATCCTGGATACTAGTGCCTTCTGATCTGATATTTCTTTCTTAATAGCTACAAACACAATATCTTCACTAGCATCATCCTCAGATTCTTCATCAGTCATACCACTGCCAATAGCTACAAGACAATCTCTCTTGCCTTTACCCTTATACTTCTTAATTTTTTCTCTCTTGTATTCATTTTCACCATTAGGGCAATTAGCTGCTATATGACCAATCTTGTTGCATGCAAAACATTTTAAAGGTAGCTTACCTCTATATTTGCCAGTGCCTCTAGGCAGTCATTTTGCCAATAATGCTTCAAGTTCCACTAAGTTGTCTTCATCATCAACATCTCTATTGGATCTAGATTCATAGCTATGGTCTATATCTTTACTTCTTCTCACAAAAGGGTTAGAGACAAAAGCTCTAAATGCAGATTTTGATTTTTGTACACTACCATCATAGCCATTTAGTTCAAAAGCAGTAAGTTTGCCAATAATAGAGTCAAGAGATACCTTTGTCTTGTCAATGGATTTTAGCTCCTCAATAGCTGCAACTTGAATAGCATAGACCAGTAGCAAGGTTCTCAATACCTTATTGGTCACTATGGCATTTCCACTTTCCCTCCTACACTCTTTATTTCACCAACTATCTCTATTATCCTTTGACCATACTACTGGATATTCTCACCTTCAGACATTCTCACGTCATCAAAATTTCCTCTCAGACTCTCATCTTTAGCAATCTTAACATGTTCATCATCGCTATAAATCTCTTCAAGTTTTTTCCATACTTCATATGTAGTTTCAAGACCATGAACATCTACACATTCAGCATCAGACAGGCAACTGATATTAACCTCTAATGCTTGATGATTTTCTTGTTGTTCTCTCTTTAGATCATCAGTAAGGGTTCTAGTTGGTGTAATATACTTAGTTTCTATATGATCCCAATACTGACTGTTGGTACCCAAAACCACAGATTGGAAAACTTAAGGGTTTGCCAAATCCTCAACTAATCCAACTAGCCTTGGCCAATGAATAGGGATGGTCGAAGACCAAATCCCTCTGCACTTAAGGCTCCACTGAACCTAGGTGGGTATACCTCTTCCTCTCAATCACAAAGAGATTATTTAAAGTGGATTTAAGCCTTTTATCAAATTAAAAAACTGGCAAATTGTTGTTCTGCAATTATGCTTTATTATGTGCTTTAAGTGAATGCCTTTGAAAAGAAATGAAAATGATTATGATAATATATTAAGAATAAGAATGCTTTCAGGACTTAAAAGAAATATGCAAAGATCAGTTCATATTGAATTTGGGAATAATGTTTCTCTATCAAGGACCTTAAATGCATGGCCAACCAGGGCCTTAAAAGATAAATAACAGACCAGTGCCTCTATCCAGGGATATTTATGACACTTTGTGGAAAAAATATCTTATCATTAATCATCAACTATGAAGGTTTCAGTATGTGTTACACAACAATGAAAAACCCAATCTCACATATAATGTAACAACATGTGATGGCACATCATAGCAAATCAAATGACAGATTTATCAAGAGGACAAAGATAACTCATCAACATAGAAGTATGCACAATATTTAGAAAAAGAAACAATGAACCTTTATATATTAATCCTTAGGAGATGATTGCATACATAAACTGCACTTGAAAATACTCCATTATAGTCTATTTTCACAAAAAAGATACTTCTTCTTCCTATGGACTTCCCTAATACATATAACTTGCAGTCCTTCGAGGCAGTATGTTTTTTTTTAATCCTAGATGCCTTTACATACAAAATGACTCATTATAAATACACATGATAAGAGATACAAATGAAAGGACACATCCTTTCATTATCCTAAACAACTAGCTAAACAACAACTAAACAACCTAACTAAAACATCAATTGCACTATAAACACAAAACTAAACAATGACTTAATATTTTCGATCCAGCCGCTATCTGCACTTCTAAATGTGCTGCAAATAGCTTGCGTCTTTGTAAGTTGTAGCATTGAATATTGCATCCTTGGCTATGTTCTCTATCACGTAAAAGTTCTCCAATTGATCAGTCGTGTCATTCATATCAAGAATATCTATTTTGGCAATGGTTTGGGCTGTACTAAGCAAAGACTTACACTCAGAAAGCCATATGGTATGGTCTTGTCCTTGATTACACCTGCATCATCTACCAAAATGGGAACCCCATGCTGAACAATTTATTGGCACTCATCAAATTCAGATTTCAATTCCTTTGTTAATTCATCATGTGTGACAAGCAAACCCTGAACCTTCTTCTTTACCTTTTCCCTAGTCGATGCATCTTGTAACAACAGGTTGAGTCTATCTCAAATTCTGGTATTAGACACCATGTTGTCCATGTTCCTCTGATATAAATCCCAGAATTCATTCAATGCCTTCTCCATGTTATCATATCTTTTACTCATCAATACACAAGCAGTATCAACCCTAATGCTCTTCATCTCCCTCTTCAACTTATTGTGCTCATAAGCTAATTTTTAAAATTTCTTCTTCCAGTGGCCTCCTGAATTAGTAATTTGAGGGATCAGATGCCCACTCCTCTTAAGGGTTTCTTCATACAATGCCTTATTTTTATTTTTCTCTTCTATCTCATGCTTCATCTAAGCCTTATTAAATTTTGAGATATTAATACCTATGTTAGCAGTGACCATAGGATCTACCTCTCCAACTTTCAGGGTCAGCATGTGACCAAAAGCTTTATCCACATCTATGATTTTTGGCCTTTTATTCAGGGGGTACAATACCCATAACAACATTGCTTGTTCATCTGGATCATACCTCAATCCAATGAATATATAATTAACCCCTTGGAAATTCAACTTGAAGTCCTTATTGTCTGCATGTAATAAATTGTCAAAAATAAATGATGCACTCAAAACCCATCCCAGGAAAAGAATAATACCTGCTTTCACTAGCAACTACCCTCCTCTCTAAGGGATCATTGTCTCCATTTCTGCATCAATATTATCTTTAAGCTTCTACAACATTTCCTCCTCATTCTTGTGTGTGTGAAAAGTGAACCTATATCTGTAAGCACAACACTTCAATCAAGTCATTACATGCATGGTTAATCAGATATAATCAATGAATAATAAACCATAACAAATCGACCCATTGCCTTCTAAAAGATGTGAGTATAAGATTGCTCTCAGATTATAAGCAATACTAGTGACTAGACAACATCAAGACGAAGGATTTTATCTATATGAACATGATGAATGCTAGATGGATGCAATATTGATCTAACAAGATTTAAGAAATATTAAGCTAAATGATTTAATTAATATGAAATAATTAATATGCAATATATCAATGAGTCTAGAGTAAAAACAATATAATAACAATATATTCTTCAGCCTCTCTCTTTTTTGAATGAGAGATGAGCCTGAATTTATAAAAAAAATCAGAAAGAAACCAACGATTGAGATCAAATGATGATGAGCGGTAAAGATTTTCCAAGAGGAAGCACAATCCTGGTGAATTGATGTGATTGGATGCTTTTCTCAGTTTTAAAGGAAATTGAACTAAAATTAGGATTAAATCAAGAAAAAAACTGATTTAAAGGAAATTGAACTAAAATTAAATTAAAATCAGGAAAAAATTGATTTATTATCTATTTCATTCAATTTTAATATTTAATTGTTTTAACTGCTTTCTTTGAGATTATCTATCAATTTTTAATTTGGTTTTTTCAAGATTATCTCCAATTGATTTCTTTTCTCAAATTTTTAATTCTTTTTTGTCAATTAATTCCTTTTTTGATTTATTTCCATTTTTGAAGATTTGTGCTCAATTGATTTATTTAATTGAATTAATTCCTCTTTCTTGATTTGTTTCCTTTTTTGAAGATTTATGGCAATTTGATTTATTTAATTAGATGTGCTAGGATATTTAATTAAAATAAATAAGATAATTGTTTAAAATGATTTACTTGGAATGATTAATTAATTAAATAAATATTTAATTAATATTGAGTGATTGATTTTGCCATGTGACATTTGATGATTAAAGAATTAATTGTGTGCTCAAGATTTATTTAATTGCCTTTGGTTAGGACCTTGGTGACGTTGTCGAGATTAGGGGCCCATGGTTTAGATGACTATTTTTAGGGTATTACATTTGCCCCTCTTTGAATTAATGTGCGAGCAGCGCGTTGGTTCAAAGAATAGTTGATGTCTAGGAGATACTAGTTTTGAACTTGATTGATCACAAACTAGATAAAAAAGTGAGGTGTTTAGTTTGATTCGAAGCGACAAAGCTGAATAAAGTCTGATTAACGTGATACCGTTTCGGAACTTGATTGAACTTGGGAACGATAGAAAACAAAAGATACCGAACTTGAACTTGATTGATCAAGAAGCGGATCCTACTGATCTAGAACTTGATTGAACTTAGATATAGTGAGTGATGATAAAAATCGATCTTGAACTTGATTGATCAAGATACGATGAAGATAAACTATTCAGCTTGATCAAGAAATGAATAAAATGTAACACCTGTTTAGATTTAGCATGATTGAAGATACTCTTTAAACCCTTGATTGAGTTTAAACAAAAAATCAGCTTGATGAAAAGTGATGGAACTGATTAACGTAAAGAGATTGATTCAGATAAAAGACAAATATCAGCTTGATATGAAGCGATGAAAGTGATATTCCCATAGCGATGAGATCTTATTTGATTTTCTTTAGTTGAAAAGATTTTTATTTGCTTGACTTTCGATGAAGATTTGAAAATTTTCTCGACATTGAAGAATGTGAGGTCATAAGGTCATGAGTATGCCCCCTCGGGAGTGAAATCAAAAAATAGCGAGGGTACATGATGATTATAGGCAATTTTGAGCGATGATAAGTTGTTTTGAGCACAAATGATTTAGAGGAATTTTTGAAATTTTAGCGAGAAATCGAGCGCAAAGTTGATTTGTAGAAATTAAATTGAGATTCAGCGTTGATTAACGAGAAATTGAGCACAATTAGAAGAGAGAATGAGCTTTTGATGAAAAGAGCGCTAAGTGGTCCAAATTTTAAAATTGACTAGCAAAATGATCTCGATTTTTTATTTTGATCCCAAAAATGGACTCAGGACAACCGATTTACAAGCTCGTGATTTGATTTCATCGTACTTGTGTTGATGGATCATGAGATGTTGTTCTATATGCTTTATTCTATATGTATGCATTTCTTTTCAGAATGAATGTATGCAATGCAAATGATCATGAATGAGTATTGGTGTCTATTTTTGTTTCTTTTCATATGCAAATAAATGATAATGCAAATGAGTAATGAATAATGAGTAATGCAATTTTTTTCATTTTTCTATGTAATAAGATGAATGCAAATGAATGATAATGAATGATACAATGTTTTCATTTTCCTATGCAATAAGATGGATGTAAATGAATGATAATGAATGCATGAATTTATATGAAATGCTCATGTATGCAGCTAACATCTCAAAACACAAGTACTCGATCGAAGAAATGATGAAAAGAGACCACTTAGCGAAGAAATGATGACACTCCCGACTCTCGTTCAAAAGATAAAGAGATCATTGTTATTATACTGAAATCACTCCAAATTCACAAAATGCAGAATGAAATGCAAAATGAGATGCAAAATGAAATGCAATCCTAAACCTAGTCACTGGATTTGAACAGCTTAATTTTCATCATTGAGCATTTTACAATTATAGCAGGCAGAATAGAGTTCAATTCTTTTCATGTGCAATATTAATTATCTTGTCCGCAATGACCCTTTTTTCGTTCATATCCTTGGACAAATTATGCATGGACCCGGATTGTACAATAAATAAATTTCCTCAAAACAGACAAAGAAATGATGGGAACCTCCCTGTAGCATTCAAATAAGCGGAGTCAAGGTATGTGTGGCGATTTTGCCTTGATGTGAAGGCTCTTATCACAGACACCCAGCTAATTTAGATGTTCCCAGATCATTGGAATCATTCCTTCAAGCAGAAAACAAAGAAAATATTATGCCCCCAATCCTTACTCCTCTTAGTCACAATAGACTTCCTTGAGTTACTCAGAGGGATAATAATTGAAAACCAATATAAAAGATAGCACACAAAGAAAATTTTCATGCATATCTCAAACAATTTAGTGATTGTTTTCCGTTATGTTGTTTTGCTTGTTTACTTGGTGATAAAACTGTTTAGTAGTCAGGAGACAGGTAACTGACTCAGAGTGGATGACCAGGTTTCACTGACGTAAGGTTGACTTGGTTGATACTGCTTAGGACATATAAAGTGCTCTGTCGATTACCCTAAGACTATGACAATGATCGGTTTCAAGCCATGAGGGTTCCAATGAGCCAAGATGTCACAAAAGTGACTGAAATATGTACAAGTGAAAGCAAAGATGCATGAAAGCGGGAATGCCAACGTTGCGTTGATAGATGGAGCGCTTGAGTACAAGAGGCACCTATTTGCCAGGTTTTCACTTGCTTGGCAAAGATTCATATATATTTTTTTACCAAGGTTCCTGTTTACCAGGTTTTCACCAGGGCATTTTCTCTCTTTTTTTCTTTTTTTTTCTTTTGTTTTTGTTTTTGTTTTTTTTAATTTTTTTGAATTTCTTCAGGACTTTTTCTGATTTTTAGGATTTCTTTAGGACATTTTCTGATTTTTATGATTTCTTTAGGACATTTTCTGATTTTTATGATTTCGTCAGGACATTTTCTGATTTTTAGGATTTCTTCAGGACATTTTCTGATTTTTATGATTTCTTCAGGACATTTTCCGCTGTAAAAGTTGTTGGAATAGATAATATCTAGGTGAAGAATTTCTTCAGATGGATGGTGTTAATTGGTTCATGGAGCTGTTCTCCTTTTGATGTTGAGAGTTGATAGGCACCAAAGCTGAAAGCTGCAGTGATGATATAGGGACCTAGCCAATTGGGTTCAAACTTCCCTTTGTTATCTCAAAACTGTTGATTTTTAGGATTCTCTCTGAGAACTAAGTCACCAACCTAAAATTCTCGGTGTCGAACTTTCTTGTTATATCCTCTAGACATTCTCTTTTGATACACTTTGAGATGATCAAACGCCACTTGCCAACGCTCATCCAGCAATTCAAGCTCTTGCAATCTAGATATTCTATAGTCTTCATCAGTAACAAGACCTTGCAAGGAAACTCTTAGAGATGGTATTTCTACTTCAATGGGTAATACTGCTTCGGACCCATACACCAAAGAAAAAGGTGTAGCCCCAGTAGGTGTTCTGATACTTGTTCTATAAGCCCACGGTGCAGGATTGAGCTACAGATGGCAATCCTTCCTAGATTTGTTCATTGTTCTGTGCAAGATAGTCAGTAGGTTTTTATTAGATGCCTCTACTTGTCCATTACCTTGAGGGTAATATACCGAGGACCAGCGTTGTTTGATTTTAAACTTCTCACAAAGTTCATCTAGATCTTTGTTCTTAAATTGTCCTCCATTGTCTGTTATAATTGATGAAGGTATACCATACCTGTAGATGATATAGTTAAGAATAAATAGAGCTACTTGTTTTCCTATTGCCTTGATGAGTGGAACTACTTCTACCCACTTAGTGAAGTACTCAGTGGCAGTGATAATAAATTTATGTCCATTAGATGACGTAGGATATATTTGGCCTATTAGATCGAACGCCCACTATTGGAAGGGCTAGTGCGTTACAAATGGTATATAAGATCCCTTGCAAGAGCATGGATAAGGTGCCCATGTAACTGACACTTTTCACAGGTTTTAGCAAATTTATGGCTTCCTTCTCCATGTCTGGCCAGTAGTAGCCAGCCCTTAGTAGTTTTCACGCTAAATTTAGACCATTCGAATGAGATCCACAAACACCTTCATGAACTTCGGATAATGCGCGTTGGGACTCCTTAGTTTCTAGACATCTAAGCAAAGTATTATCTAAACCTCACCTAAATAGTTCGTTAGCAATGATGACGTACCATGACGCGTTTCAGATTAGGTTTCTTTTTTCATTTTGGGAAAGATTGGCAGGGACAACTTGGTCACGTAGGTAAGAGTAAATGTGGCTATAACGAGATGAGTCATGTCCAATAATAGAATAAACTACCTGGGACTTGGGAGAATCATAGGCAGGGTAATGTAACTCTTCCACTAGGAATTCAAAGCAAAAATTAGACTCCTGAGCTGTGGTATAGATGCCAAAGTAGCCATCGCATCCGTTGCTCTATTTGTTGTTCTGGGTATCTGTTGAAATGATACATAAGTAAAATATTTCTTGAGGTCATCCACCATCCTCTTGTAAGGCATTAGTTTCTCATCTCTCGTCTGATATAGATCATTGATCTGGTTGATAATGAGTTGAGAATCTCCATAGATGTGTATTTCCACGATCTTCCACTCGATGGCCAACTTGATCCCGTTTACCAAATCTTCATATTCTGCAATGTTGTTTGTGCAAGGGAAGAGAATCTTGTAAGCTTTTGGAATTGAGTATTTTTGGGGAGTAATAAATAGTATCCCGGCACCAGAGCCATGTTGAGTAAAAGACCCATCAAAGAACATCTTCCATGATTGTTCAGTAAGGTGCATGATTGATTTATCTGGGAATTCTATATGCAGGGGTTGATCATCTTCAAGTGGAGCTTCAACAAGTTGGTCTGTGATAACCTGTCCTTTGATAGCTATACGTTCTGCATATTCAATGTTAAATTTTGTAAGGACCATGACCCATTTGGCCAATCTTCCTGTAAGCGTTTCTTTACTGAGAAGGTACTTAATTGGATCAATCTTGGCTACCAGCTTAATAGAATGTGCCAACATATAGTGCCTTAATTTTTGTGATGCAAAGACTAATGCTAAGCATGCTTTTTCTATTATAGTGTAATTCATTTCATATGACACCAATGTTCGGCTGATGTAATAGATAGCTCGTTCCTTTTTATTGTCATCCTGTTGTGCCAGAAGTACCCCCAGTGAAGTATCTGTAGCTGATATGTACAGGATCAGTGGCTTACCTTGAATCGGTGGCATTAATATGGGTGGATTAGAAAGATACTCTTTGATTTGTTGTAAATGTAGTTCACAATCTTTATCCCAGTTGTATTGAATCCCTTTCCTTAATACCTTCATGAAGGGTTGAGCCTTGTCAGCTAGCTAAGATATAAAATGCCTTATGGACTGAAGACGACCTTGTAGACTTCTCATCTGACTAATATTCTTGGGTGGAGGCATGTCCATTATAGCTTGAACCTTTTCAGGATCAACCTCAATTCCCTTTTTTGAAATTATGTAACCAAGTAATTTTCCTGATGTGACTCCAAATGCACACTTTTTTGGATTTAAGTGGAGCTTGAATCTTTCCATTCGATCTAATATGAGGCCTAGCTCTTGAATGTGTGTAGATCTCTTCATAGTTTTTACCAGGGTGTCATCTACATAATCTTCCATGTTTTTATGCATCATATCATGGAAAAAAGTGGTTACTGCTCTTTGGTAAGTTACTCCTGCGTTCTTTAGACCAAACAACATGACATTCCAACAGAAGGTTCCCCACGCACATGTGAAGGTTGTCTTCTCTTAATCTTCGGGTGCTATCTTGATCTAATTGTAACCAGAGAATCCATCCATTAATGAATACATCTCATAGCTAGCAGTCATATCTACTATCATGTCAATGTTGGGCAATGGAAAATCATCTTTTAGACTTGCCTTGTTGAGATCCCTGAAATCTGTGCAAACTCTAATAGATTTGTCTACTTTTGATACAGGTACTATGTTGGATATCCATTCTGTGTAGTCTATAGCTCTGATAAATCTAGCTTTTAGCAATTTCTCTAGTTCAGCCTTGACTAGTAGTGCCACATGAGGATGCATTTTTTGGAGTTTTTGTTTGACTGGTTTAACTCCTGGCATAATAGAGAGATGATGCACGATGAGATCAGGATCTAGTCCTGGCATATCTGAGTATGTCCATGCAAAGTTAATCTTCTTTTCTAAAAACAGATTGGTGAAATCTTTTAACTCTTTTGCTGATAGTGATTGGGCTAAATGAATGACATGCAATATCTCTTGACTCCCAATGTTCACTGGCTGAGTTGGTTCGATTAATATGGAAGATCTCTCCTGGAAGTGGCTCGATAGTATATCAAGTACCTCACCTTTAGGCGCCTCATAGAGGTTTTCACCTTTGGGTACATCCTTTATTTTCTCTTTTTTAGAGTCTGACACCACCACAATGTGGTTTTCGCTATCAGATCTTTTATTCTTATTTTTCTTGTTTTTATGACTAAGATACTTGATATCCACTTCAGTCATGTTTTCATTTTGTTCACTGGTGGAAGAGTACATGGGTTCAATTGCATTGAGATAGTAGGCTAGTGTATAGTCATTGGAAAAAGTAGGCATGTTCAAGGGTTGGTTATAAAGAGTATTATCAATCAGTTCTGGATGTATTAAGGATAAGGTTGGTACAGGCTCAAGGGAGTTCACGGTACTATCATCATTGTTTCAAACTGACCAGTCGAGTTCCAGAATACTACCTTGCATATGTGTCTCGAGACCAGGAAGAGTTACGACACGATTATCGTCATTCATGTTAGTATTTATTGGACCTAACTCAACCGACCTACTTCTAGCATCATCATCTACTTCAAACTAGGCTACATACCGTGGTATAACAGTAGACAATATTTCATTATTCATGAAAGAGTAGTCATAATGCATTGTTGAATAGTTGTTGTCATAGATAGAGATCTTGTATGAGCCATCAGAGTCATAGGATGGAGTTGCTGACTCATCTTCAAGTGGTGGTTTAGTGAAGTTATATATAGTATCAACACCCACATCCTTGATGCTGTAAGTTCCTTCTTGATTTGGTTCATTGATTACTTGCATTTGACACACTTGTGGACATGACTTTGACGATTCTGTTAACCCCTGTCATCTTTTCCATTCAACTTCTTCTGGACTTATGACTGGTTCTCTTGCTCTAGCTTCTAGTTCTTCTTGCATGATTCTATACTTGATTTGTCCTGTCTCATTAGGAGAATTGGTAGGTGAAGGACTTGCTTGTGTCCTTTCTTTCTTCAGCTGTCGGTCATAGTCTTCTTGTCATTTTAATTTGATTTCTTCTATTTCCTTTTGCATTCTTAGGCATATCAGCTCTTGTGCATCATCTACAGTATCCCTAAGTTCTTCAAGCGTTTCTGTAGTAGATTTATCTGAGATGTGATCTAGACCCCATTCATACTCATTTGAATCAGTTTCTGAGTCATCTACTTGTTGTCTGCCAGTATATGTGACCAGAATGTTCAGTGGTGAAAACAATTCTCTGATTCTGTATATTTCATCTCTCATATCCTCTGGAGTGTCTACTTCATGTGGTATCATAGCTGATATGGAACTTGATTACCATCTGTTTCCTTTCCCTGGGTGGGTAATTCTTTTTGTTCACCATCACATTCCTCCTGAGTTTGTTGAGTATTAATTTCTTGTGTTATTAGAGGTAGTACCTTTTTCTTCCACTTATGTTGATGGTGAGGTGTGTGCTTCTGATCTGATGACTTTCTTGGATCATATCCTAGTCCAGCTTTATCATTGGTCGACTTAGTTTGTAGCTGAATAGGTTCAATAATACCTTTTTGACATTTGCCAAGAGGACCGGTCCCTGAATATCCCATGCGTTGAAGCATCTTATAGCCTGGACCATATTGCATTGGAGAAATCTCACAATGTCGTATTTCTTTATCTGTGTTGTCTTCTTTGAAGAGCAATTTAAGGACATCATCCCCTTCTATTTCATTTGCAAGAGAAGTAGAGGATTATATAAAGGTGCCATCATAAATGACTTCTGGAGTTGAAGTTTGTGGCCTCATGCCCTCTGTTGGTTTTCCTGATTGTCTTGGTGATGGAGGAAGAGACATGAGTGAGAGTATAGGCTCTATCTTGTAACCATTCATGCCAGTGTTTGTGATTTTTAGTTTCTTTTCCAGATCTTTTAGCAAAGATTCTAAACTTTCAGCTATGGAAGCTGCTCTATTATTAAGAACAAAAGCATCAGCACCTTGCGTTAATGCATTGCAGGCATACCTTGTATCGGCAGGAATACTGACCTCTACTCCATTATAAGGAAACTTCAGACATTGATGGTACATAGATGGTACTACTTTCATTTCATGAATCCATGGCCTACCTAGTAAGATGTTGTATGAAAGATGAAGATCCAAGACTTAAAAAATGATATCTCTCTCCATAGGTCCTACTCTGATTGGTAATGATACCAGTCCCCTAGAAGTTCTTTCTTCTTCATCATAAGCCTTGATTGTTATCTTCTTTGTTGGATCAATAACATTTTCAGAGATTCCCAGCTATGTTAATAGATTGTAAGTACAAATATTCAACCCAGCGCCTCCATCTATCAAAACATGTTTAACGTGGTGTTTATGGATCATGGCTTCAATGTGTAATGGCTGGTTATGTGGATGACTCAGTGAGTGATCATCTTCTTTAGAGAATGTGAGGTAATAAGGGGAGGTTAGGTGACCTACCATAGATTGAAACCGATCTACGTCTAAATCTTTAGGAACACTGGTGGTAAGTAGAGCCTTGTCTAGGACTTCTTTATGAGAAGAAGAGATCTTAAGCAGTTCTAGAATGGAGATCTGAGCATTGGTTCTCTTTAATTGTTCAACAATATTATAGCTAGGAGAAGATGATGAAACTAGTTTCTTTGATTTGGCCATGATTGTGTCTGTTTGTTTATTTGGCAGTTTTGATGTTGTTTGATCAAAACTGGAGGAACTATCTCCTGGGAGAGAAATCTTCCTTTGAGCACAAGTCACGACATTAGCAGCTTGTGTTTTATTTTGATGATCCTAGACTATGATCGCAATGCAATATTCAGGTTGAACAGATTCAATCATGTTGATCACATTATCATTGTTAGTGTAAGTATAATTGAATCTAGATCCTCCCTTGGATTTTGAGGAATCTCCTTGTTCATAAGTGGGTAAGGGATCTTTAAAGGCCTTATGATCACCATTAGTTGCATGATTTCCCACAACGATCTTGCCTGCATCAATGAGATCTTGTATTTCATGTCGGAGTTTCATGCAGTGGTTTATGTTATGTCCCTTGTTTTGATGGTAGTCACAGTACTCATTTTCTCTCCACCATTTGGGTCTAATTTCTGGGTCATAGGGTCGGGAATTGTCTGGTAGTGTTATCAGATTATTTGCCAATAAAGTTTTAAAATCTGATTCATATGACTCATCTAGAGGAGTAAACTCACGCTTAGGCTTTGAGACCCAAGGTTTGTCTTTAAACCACTCTCTTGTTTTCTTTGGGGAATTCTCTGTTGTAGTTTCAGCTGCCTTGAGTGCTTGTGTGCCACTGGCTAAGTTAAATATTGTGGATTTTGTTTTTGCTTGAACAATATCTACCACTCCATCACTAACAAAGTTCTTGTTGTTGTCTTTGCTATATTTCCAATATTTACTCTTTTCTTTAGAGCTAGAACCTTGCGATGTTTCTTTCCAAAGTGATATATCTCCCTTTTTGATAAGTACATCTTCCATTCTGAGGGTGTTATCTACCATTTTGTTGAAAGAAGGGTGCACTTGCATCTGGACACTGTATTTCAATTCAAGGAATAAGTTGTTGATGAAGATGTCTATTTTCTCAAGATCTGGGATAGTCTGTGAATATCTAGAGAACATCTTTCTCCATCGTTGGAGGAAAGTGAGAAAGGGTTCTCCTGTCTTTTGTCTGGTATTGCAAAGCTCTATCATAGTGACTAGGTGATGAATTTTGTATGAGTATTGTTGTAAAAATAGTTGGATTAGTTCTTCAAACATTTTTATCCCTTTGGGTAGACTTGCAAACCATTCCATTGCTTGACCTCCTAAACTCCTTGGGAAAAGGCGCATGAGGTACGTTTGATCGTGCATGAACTCCATACAAGCGACACAAAACTCTCTAACATGATCTTGAGGATCTGAGGCACCATCATACTTGTCAAATTTTGGTATCTCAACTCATGAAGGAAATGGAGACATGTAAAGGTTTTTGTCAAATGGGAATGGGCATATTGTGTCCAAAGAATATTGTTTTGGCGTTTTATCTTTGTTTTCTATTCTTGTGACTACAGTTTGTAATGCTTGCATTTGTTTTCTCATTTTTCCCCATGGTGTCTCTTCCTCTTTAGCAACGAGGGCCTCCACATTATAACTAGTAGGGAGTTTGGCACCTTATTTTGCTTATTCTAGGAAATAGTCTTCTTTTTCCCTAGCCATGATGACCTTCATCATTTTCCGGAATTCTTTATTATTCTGACATCTATGTACTTCATCTTCAGGAGGTTCAGAAAGCTCAGACTCAATTGATGAATCGCTGTCAGTGGCATGATTGCTGAAATCGTCGTGAGTGTTTTGTTTATTAGCTTCTCTTTCTTGTCTTTCCCCAGACATGGTGGGAGATAAGGGTTGATCGAAGATTGGTATATCGTAAACTAGTATCTGTGATGAGGACGGTATCTGTGATGAGGACAGTTTATTGTAAAAGGGGTTTTCTTTGAAGAATGGATTATCTTTGGTTGAAAAGGGGGTTTCTTTTTCTTTGTCCTTTTTGTTGCGAGAACTTCTGGTTTGAACATGCATTTCCAACCGACAGGACCGATAGCGAGATGTGTTGCAGAAGTCAAGATCAAATTGTAGCTAGTATTTCATTTAACGCAGTAATTAAGAGAACTAACTTAAGATCTGGTCTAGTTTCAGGAATGATCTATCCTGTGTAAGACGTTATCCAAGTTGACTTAGGTTTGATAAAATGTTCATTTGAACTAGCTTAAAGATGATCGACAAAATCGTGCAACGCAACGGCAGAGGTACACTATCAAGGTTGTTTATGCTCAAGAGGATGGTAACCAATTTTAGGCTCGCTGTAGACTGTTTAGACAATTTTGACAATTTTGACTGATAAGATCAGGAATTCGTATGACAGAGGATTGGACAGAGACGAGATTCTAATAGATAGAGTTTCAGTGACTAACGACTACTAGTTTTTGATAATGATTGATGTTTCAATGACTGATAGAGACTAGTTTGGACACAGACATAGTTTATCACTGATTTTGTTTGTTGTTTTCTCTAGTTTTGGTATTCCAGTTTTAGTTTTAGGGATGAAAACATAGAAAACACGCAAGATATATAATAATTCAATCACAGCATGCTAACCCTATGGAAGTTGGCTTAGAGAAGAAAACCTTTGCTTGCTAACTTAGGTACACACCCAATAGCTAATCAGAATATGGTCGTTGAGTCTCATGCAATGGATTCTCAATGTTGTATTAGCCGACTCCAAATGCTAATGGGGGCACGATATTGCAAGTGTCTTGGGAGAGTTACTATCTCTCTTGCACAAAGATTATCAACCTTTCAGAGGTGAATCAGGTAGCTTCTATCTTATAGTTCTTAGTCATGAATTCCATTTGAAATTACCCCTTGAAGTCACGCAAGCATGATTGAGGCCTATAGCCCAACAAGGTACCAAAACAAGTTGTAGTCACGTAAACATGATTGAGACTGTGAGGCCCTACAAAATGCTCGATATGAGAGATCTCAAAGAGAAAACTCAAATAATCCCATCCTCTAAGACTTTAATCACCAAAGGCCTATTTATTATAGTGAGTTGTAATTCTCAAGTCTAGTTGTACTCACTTGGGTCGTTCTCACAGGGTGATTACTTTTTCCCACTGTGGCAGGCCCGCTAAAGGTACACAAATCTCAAAACTTAGAAAAAAGCTTCAAGGGTCTAGATTTCTGATTGTCTATAAAAGACAAGAGCATACTCTCCTACCTCTTAGATTTTTCTGAAAACACAAAAATGGATTTGTTCTTTAACTAGATAGCAATTTAAGTGCCTAAGAAAATACTAAATGAATACACAATGTTTAGTCGATTCTCCTTAGGCAACCTGCAAAACCAATATGTTAGTAGTCATTTTCTTCTTGATTCTTTGGCAAGCGTATGTTTGATTGATAGATTCTTTGACAAGTGTCCTGCAAACATTAAAAGCCCAAAATTAGTTGCTAACATAAAATAAAAAAATCATCAAAAGAAAATTCTATCATGTAAACTGTAAATTAAACTAATCTAACAAGAATTTCCATTTTATGACTATCCTAGTTATGACAATTTTTGATAGCACTACACTCTGTCGTTTATAAATTTTGAACCAGAAATAATTTGGAAAATCGCTTCAGTGGAAATGTGGAAAACTTAGTTTTACAAAACATATTAAAATTTGGGTTACCAACGGTTCAATAAAAAGTTATTCCCTCCGAACGAAGACCTTTTTTGACTGTCACAGAAGAATAGGTAAAATGATAGTCCTGCACTTTGTCAATCATAAATTTCAAACCCAAAATATTTAGGCAAATCCATTCAATTAACCTGTAGAAAACTTGGTTTTCAACAACATATCCAAAATTGGTTGAGATCCAATGGTTAAATAAAAGGTTATGCTCTCCAAACCAAGACCATTTTTGTCTGTCACAGAAGAATAGGTAAAATGACAGTCCTGCACTCTATCAATCATAACTTTCAAACCCAAAATACTTAGGAAAATCCGCTCAGTGAACCTGTATAAAACTTGGTTTCCAACAACATATCAAAAATTGGTTGAGATCCAACCGTTAAATAAAAGGTTATGCTCTCCAAACCGATACCATTTTTTGACTATCATAGAAGAACAAACAAAAATAAAGATTTTTATCTTCAAATTTAACACATGTTTATTAGTTATAAAAACCAAACATTAAATTTGTTCAAGAAACATTAGAAATCTTGTAGTTGTGGGTTTGAGCCCCACAGTGGGTGCCAGAAATGTGTGTGTGAAAAGTGAACCTATATCTGTAAGCACAACACTTCAATCAAGTCATTACATGCATGGTTAATCAGATATAATCAATGAATAATAAACCATACCAAATCGACCCATTGCCTTCTAAAAGATGAGAGTATAAGATTGCTCTCAGATTATAAGCAATACCGATGACTAGACAACATCAAGATGAAGGATTTTATCTCTATGAACATGATGAATGCTAGATGGATGCAATATTGATCTAACAAGATTTAAGCAATATTAAGCTAAATGATTTAATTAATATGAAATAATTAATATGCAATATATCAATGAGTCTAGAGCAAAAATAGTATAATAACAATATATTCTCCAGCCTCTCTCTTTTTTGAATGAGAGATGAGCCTGAATTTATAGAAAATTCAGAAAAAGACCAACGGTTGAGATCAAATGATGATGAGCAGTAAAGATTTTCCAAGAGGAAGCACAATCCTGGTGAATTGATGTGATTGGATGCTTTTCTCAGTTTTAAAGGAAATTGAACTAAAATTAGGATCAAATCAAGAAAAAAACTGATTTAAAGGAAATTGAACTAAAATTAAGATAAAATTAGGAAAAAAATGATTTATTATCTATTTCATTCAATTTTAATATTTAATTTTTTAATTGCTTTCTTTGAGATTATCTATCAATTTTTAATTTGTTTTTTTCAAGATTATCTCCAATTGATTTCTTTTCTCAAATTTTTAATTCTTTTTTGTCAATTAATTCCTTTTTTGATTTATTTCCATTTTTGAAGATTTGTGCTCAATTGATTTATTTAATTGAATTAATTCCTTTTCTTGATTTGTTTCCTTTTTTGAAGATTTATGGCAATTTGATTTATTTAATTAAATATGCTAGGATATTTAATTAAAATAAATAAGATAATTGTTTAAAATGATTTACTTGGAATGATTAATTAATTAAATAAATATTTAATTAATATAGAGTGATTGATTTTGCCATGCGACATTTGATGATTAAAGAATTAATTGTGTGCTCAAGATTTATTTAATTGCCTTTGGTTAGGACCTTGGTGATGCTGTCGAGATTAGGGGCCCATGGTTTAGATGACCATTTTTAGGGTATTACAATTCTTTGGTGTGATATTTGGCATTTCTTCCCTCAGCTTCTTCCCTTCGAAGTGGTATAAGAAGGATTTAAACTCTTTAGACTTGATGATTTGATCATCTGAAATGAATGAAGTGTGCTCTATCATCCTTTCATCTGTTTCTACATTTAGCACCACGAGGAGCTTATCCTATGCTTCTGATTCCTTCTCTTTCTCAGGTGCATGGAGCTTGGAAACTACCTCGTTCTCCCCTGAATCACTTTGAGCTAGGTCTCCCTCCATGTTTTATTGTCTCTGTCTTCTCTCCTCCAGTTTATTCTCCAAGGTCTCCATAACCTCTATAAGCTCCTCTACTTCCTTATTTTTACATATGTCTTCAAACTCATCCTCCTAATGAAAGTAATCTCCCAACTCTTGTCTCTTCCTTCTTGTGTGGATGTAGCCCTTAGGATCATAATGCATTCTAGATGTGTGCTAAAACAGGTTGTACTCATCCACCAGCTTCCTATCAATAACCTCATATGCTCTGGTAGATACAATTTTAAAATCTAAGAAATGAAGTGTGCCAGGGAGAAAGGCTTGCTTATGTGCACCTCCAAAATGTTTGGCATTAGAGACACTTAATTGCCTTATAATTTCCAAAAAAGCAATCCTGTCCAGTGTAGGATTCAGTAGCACATAGGGGTAACCTTCAAATCCATAGCACTGAATTAAAGTGATGTTTTGGCATGAGTACCAATCACCCCAATTGTGATTAACCTTCGGATTTTTGTGCTCATGAGGCCTAAGAAACTTCTTTACTTCCTTAGAAAATGATCCCTGCAGAGGCTCACCAAAGAGAAAGAAAATCGGCTTAACAAAGAATTCTTCAAATTTGAGGTAATGAGAATTTACATATCTGTAATCCCAAAGAGAAACCCATAACTGCACTGGTTGATCCTGCACATTCTTCCCAACTGTACTTACATTCAAACCTTCTAACCATAACCCTCTAAATCTCCCATAAAATAAAATAATATGCATTAACAATGAATAATGCTTGAAATGCTTGTCTAGATAGTCCTTCAAGTTCATGAAGCCTTCATGAAGTCTATCCACCAGGTATAAAGCAAAATCAAAAGCTCTAGGCTCATTTCTCTAAATATCTGCTGCTAAAACTAGCGGTCCTATGTTTGCAACATCAGGAGCTTCAACTCCTCCAACCTGACCACATGCCATATATGTATACTATAAATATTTCTTGAAAATAGTCATATCATAAGGAGGACCATCTTCCTTTGTTAGCCTCCCCTTCTCAGCTTTGTGGACAGCGAGGTTCCAATCTTAGTATGTAGTATCCATTTTTCTATATTCCTCTTCCAAATCCACAAATGATAAGGGTACATTCACCTCCAGATCTACTGCAACAACTTTTGAATTGTGGCTACTGCAAAGTGAACTAAAGAAGTCTCATTGAGCAACAAAATGCATCATTTGTTTGTATCATAATGTCTTACCAGGAGCTTCAATAAATCAATATTTACAAAGACATTAGGTACCATGAGTTTACCTAAATTGGTACTCCATGGGTTTTAAATTGGCATAGGCTCATCCCTGCGGAGGTAATGAAAAAGAAACAGCTCGTGCCCTTGCACTGTTGTGAGTACATCTCCAATTTATCTATATCTGTCTTCCAACTAGTTGCGAATAGGCAAATTTACCTTAGCTCTGCGTGACCTAGCTCCTGGAGAGCCCATCTGATCTATCATGTCTTGATTTAATTTCCTTCGAGCCTCACTGACTTCAGCCTTCAATTTTTTTGATGGGCTACTCGATATTTCAATGACCTTCTGCTTCCCTTTTGAGCTTGACCCTTCCATCTCTGCAAATTCTTCTGCTCTATGCTCAGTAACTCAAAATATTTCTTTAATGAACACCTGATAACTTTTTGCAATAACTTTGTGTGAAATGTTGTTATGCAACACTAGCTATATATCTCCAATGAGTCTAATCTTGTACTTAATTACTACAATCTTGATGGATCTTCTTCATGTGGCATCAGACCTACTCAATGGATGCATTTAATGGAAGCCATTTTGTCAGTTTTTCACATCAAGACCTTCAACGGCTAATTGGTGAGACTTTTCTTGATGATTCAATTGTTTGGCACCGTTCGTTATGACTTTACTTCTCCTTACCTTCTGATCGGCACAAGCTATCCCGACTGACTTATCGGGTCTCAGGATAGCAATTTTTCTCCTACCTCGATGGTTCACTTTATCATGATGGGCACTCCTTTAGTTTTGGATTTGCTTTTTGTTTTCATGCTCCATCGGCATAACTCTCCCCGATGCTTCGCCTTCAGTTTTCTTTTACTTAACCCATTGGGTATCGACATAGTTCATTTTATGTCCCTTCAATGCCCTGATGATCTCAATATACCAATCTACATTTTGACTAGGCCCCCGCGTTATTGGCATAACTCACCCCGAAGAAATCCTTGCAACTCACCATCTGCCTTAATAATCTTATCAGGATTCGATATAGCATAAAAGTTCTTCTTCTGATGTCTCGATGAGTTCTCACTTAATGTTTACTTTATCAGAATAATTTACACTGATATCCCCGCAGGCGCTTTTATCTTCATCGGGGGTTGGAATAGCCTTTTTCTATTCCTCCCAAAGTCCTGATGAGTCTCTGATGCACTTTTATGCTTTATACCCATGAGTCTGTTTTATCGGTATAGGTAATACCGATAGTTCTGCCTTCTGATTCTCCATGTCATCGGGGATCAGCCTAACTATTTTTGCACTATCCCGATATGGTATTTTTCTCTGATGGACCCACCTTCAATTCCCTTCAGTCATCGGGTATTAGGATAGAGTTTCTTCGTTATTTCCGATAAGCCGATATATATCGATAGAAAATACCCACCTTCTGCCTCATTGGAACAAGCTATCCTGATGGTATGATTTTCCAAGAGCACGTACCATGCTGAATATTACTTAAGTGCCTCAATGAATTTGCCCTCTGATTTATCGGTATATGTCATGCCGATAATCCTTCTTTTGCTTGCCAATGCTGTTTCATTAGGACTACTTATGCCGATAAAAATTTACACTTTTGAACAAATGAGCCATCCACCTCAAATATTAGTGATCCCAACTATCCCATAGGGTTTGATACATACTAGAAAACAATCTTAGATTATGCCATAGTGACTTCTCTGTTGATAAATGCTTCCATACTAGGTTCCTTGTGCAGTCTATACTTGGTGCATGCCCTTAGTGTGCCCAAGTGATACCTTGACATTCCTGAAACGACTGATCCTTAGAGAACTTTACTCCTGCTAATAAGGTTCCTGCACATGCAAACTAGCAATAAATACTCATATGATAAAAGAAAAGGCCTCCATAGCACAAAATATTTTATAAAAATATATGCTAACAGTGGCTCTTTCTGGGGATGTATGTTCTATTTAAGGACATAGCAAGATCCTAGTTATCTCTGGAAAACAAACCAAAAATGAAAATTAAAAATTGAAAGCAAAAAGAAATTTAAACTATTATGATACAAAAATACTTCCTGCTCATCAAGAGAAAAAATGCTTAAGATATTGAACATGAACCAGGAACTCCTGCACCTAACCATTAGTATTCTGCAAGTAATAAGAGTTTTCTCCACTTTTTTCTGAAATGATGAAAGGTCCTAGTCAAAGCACATCGAACTTGCCATGCTTCCCTTTATCCCGATCTTTGTCATTCCATTTTAACACCCATTCTCCTTCTTCAAATGACCTATCACATGCTTTCCTATCATGTAAAGCCTTTA
Organism: Cryptomeria japonica; assembly: GCF_030272615.1. Taxonomy (NCBI): domain Eukaryota; kingdom Viridiplantae; phylum Streptophyta; class Pinopsida; order Cupressales; family Cupressaceae; genus Cryptomeria; species Cryptomeria japonica. Next base: position 384,461,197 of record NC_081413.1, read on the forward strand.
CCATTTGTTATCTTTGCAGGTTTCTTTCCTGAGCTTCCCTTCTACATTCATCCAACTCAGCCAATGCCATCAATCTATCTCCCATAAAGTTTACTTCTTCTAAAAATTCTTCCGCAACAAATTTATAGACTGGGAGCAAATTATTCAAGGGTAACCATGCTTCTTTGCCATATACAAGCTCATATGGAGAAAATCCTATAGACTTCTTAACTATCACTCTGTCAGCCCATACTGCTAATGTCAATTTTGAATCCCAAGCTCTTTTATTATTACCCAACATCCTTTTGATAATTTTCAATAAGTTTTTATTGCTGGATTCTGCCTATCCATTTCCCTGGGGATGATAAGGTGATGAATATAACAAAGTGATGCCATAATTTTCACAGAAATCAAAAAATTCATTTGATCTGAAACACATCCCATTATCTACTACAATCTTCCGAGGTACCCCAAATCTAGTCAAAATATTTTCCAAAAGAAACTTTATCACAACTTTGCTGGTAGCTTGTCTTGTGGGAATGGCTTCAACCCACTTGGTAAAATAATCAGTAGCCACCAAAATCCATTTATGCTCACCACTAGATTTGTTTTCTATCTCACCTATGAAGTCAATACCCCACATCTGTAATGGTTCCTCTGTATGCATGGGTATGAGAGGAATGGCTCCATTATACTTAAGCTTCCCTGAAAACTTTTGACAAGCCTCACATTTCCTAATATAAGTATGGAAATCCTTGAAAAATTGAGGCCAATAATAACCGATATTAAGAATTTTATGAGCAGTGGTCTTAGCTGAGAAGTGACCTCCACATACACCTTCATATAAATCTTTTAAAACAACAGATGCTTGACACTCATCTAGACATAATAGAGGAACACTATCTATGTTTTTCCAGTATAGGTCTCCATTAAGTAATGCATACCTAGATGTTTGAAGCTTTAAAGTTCTCTTTTGACTATCATTTAAGCCATCCAAAAATTTCATGTATTTTAGGTAATATACAATATTTGCATACCAGGGAAACCTCTCAATGCTAATTTATACATCCTCCAACTCTACCTGATTTACTTGTGTTGCTTCAAGATTGGATTTTGCCATCAACTTCGCTAGACCTTGACCTCTTACCAATTTTGTGATTTGTATATCAATATTGAATTCTTGGATCTGGTTTGTCCATCTGCATCTTCTTCCAGTAGTTTCTGATTGTCTAAAGATGTCTTTAACAACAACATTTGGTACATAGGCAATAACAGCGGCACCAACTAGATAGGGTCTTTAAGATTTCACAGCTTTCACAAGAGCATAGGCCTGTTTTCATTCAAATCATAATTCAATTCTGATGCTTGCAATGTTTTGCTAAAAAATGCCACTGGTTGTTCATGATCCTCATCATTTTTTTGTAACATGACAACAACAATAGTATGGAATGAGGCAAATGAAAATACTTGAAAAGGTTAAGAGAAATCAGGTGATTTTAAAACAGGGGCTTCTTTGATGGCTCTTTTGATATTTACAAAGGCTTCAAGAGCTTCATTAGTCCATTTTATTTCAGCATCCTTTTTCAATATTTTAGCAATAGGCTTTATGATTTCAGAGAAATTTGAAACAAACCTTCTCACAAAGTTGATTTGACCGAAGAAAGATTGGATTGCTTTAACAGTTTTTGGGATTTGAATTTTATCAATAGCAACAATCCTTTTTGGATCACTTCTAACTCCATGTTTTGAGACAATATGACCTAACAATTTTCCTTCAGTAACCCCGAAATGACATTTTTTAGGATTCAAAGATATGCCATATTCTAGTGCTCTAATAAAAATCTTTCCTAGATCATCACAATGATTTTCTACCTTTTTAGAATAAGCAGTCATATCATCCTGATATGCTGCCAAGATACAATCAATCATACCCTCAAAGACCATGTCCATAGCCCTTTAGAATGTAGGTCCTGCAGTTGTTAGTCTAAAAGGCATCCTAGCATAAACATAGGTACCCCAAGGTGTAGTGAAAGCAATTTTGAATTTTTCTGCCTCCATAACTTTGACTTGATTATAGCCTGAGAAGCCATCCATCATAGATAACAATTCATTCCCTATGACTTTCTGCAACAGAGCTTCCATGTTGGGCAAAGCATAGTTATCTTTCAAAGATGAAACATTTAGGTTTCTGAAATCTACACATAACCTAATATCACCATTTTTCTTTCTTACTAGTACTAAATTCGACACCCATGTTGAGTGCCTTATAGGCTCAATAATCCCTGCATTTCTCATTTTCATTAACTCTTCCTTCATCTTAGGAGCCAAGGTAGGTTTTATAGGCCTTTTCTTTTGTCTAAAAGGTTTTGCATCAGGCTTCAAAGGTATCTCATGTTGGAACAATTCTTCCCTATATGCTTTAAGGTCATCATATGACCAAGCGAAAATGTGCCTATACTTCCTCAGCAGATTAATCAATTTTGTTCTAATTTTTGGTGTGAGCTTCTTTCCAATATATACTTCTCTTGGGTTGCTTTCACTTCCCAAGTTTACCTTTTCAACTTCCTCACATCCTCCTGAATTAGGCCTAAAATTCATTACATCTTTATCATCAAACATTCTTTCAAGATCTATCAATCCTTTTGGGATTTTATTAGTTTTTAGTTGAAATACTTCTTGCCCAAGTACAATTGCTTTGTCATCCTTGTCCTCCACAAGTCCATTCCAATCAATCTGCTGGTACTCATACTGATCTTCACAAAATAAGAATTTTAGCAAATCCCTGCCATCATCAAAGACTTGCCAACTTTTTACATTATCAGGCACTGACGGTCTAGTCTTGATTTCCACTTGGGTAACGTCATCCAAAGGGATGTCATTGTGCTTGACAGCCAAGTTAGCCATGAAGTCTACCCAAATATTATTTGATCTTTTAGTCCAGTTGATGGAGAAAGTGTCGAATAATTCAATGCAATCCCAAACTTCGTTCCTATAGTTTCTTAATTTTTCATTTTTTGCAGCAAATTTGCCTCTAACTTGTGAAATGGCTAATTTTGAATCACCATAAACCATTAGTAATTTAATACCATATTTATTTGCTAATTTAAGTCCTAATAAGAGGGCCTCATATTTTGCAACATAATTAGTACATTCAAAAGTTAACAAGAAAGAGTATTTAATTTTTTTCCATTAGGTGAAATAAGTACAACTCCCGCTCCATTTCCTTCCTTATTGCAGGCACCATCAAATTATAATTTCCAAATTAAGTTTTCATTTTGTTTAACTATTTGTGTAACTTTATTGATCTTAAAGGTTTATAAATACTTACCTGAAAGTTGTCCATATCATAATGGAAAAAGCAAGTAGCTTCATCGAGATCAACCTCTTCTATGAGATATGGAGATCTTGGCTCTCTGTTTATCTTCACCGTTATCCCTTCACTGGAATAGTAGCATAGGATAGATCGAGCTGAATGTGACCACCCACCAAATTTAACCATTGCCTAGACAAAAACATTATGTAGTTTGTAGGAGCTTGTACCACTGTGATGTCTATCTTATATGTGGTATCTAGGCAAGCTGGAAACCTAAACTCTACATTTTTCATAATACCCACCACAGGTACAGTCCTATTGTCCATGGCATAACACTTACCATAAGGTGTGTCAACATGCATCCCAAGCTCTCTCATGACATCTTCAGACATGATGTTCACTGCTACCCTTGAATCTATCATACAGTTCTTGACCATTTTATTATTAATTAACAATATCAAATAGAATGGATCAACTTGTGTGAGGTTTTTTGTGATAGATGTGCCTAAGTAAATCACTAGAGGATTCTCTTTCAATTGAGAAGAATCTTTTCTTATATCACCAACATTTGATATAATTTTCAAAGTCTCATCCTTATATTCTGGAAATTTCATCACTTCAAGCAAGGGCATAGAAATTTTTACCTGAGACAACGCTTGAGACATAAAAGTTCCACAGTTTGAAGAAGGCTTACTGATTTGTTTTTTCTCCACTGGTTTGACCAATTTTGGCATTTCAATTTGTTTAGACTTTTCCAGTTTTGTCCCTCTCTTGGTACTTGCATCCTTGCCCTTGGCTACGTTGTTATTGGTTCCACCAGATTTTGTGACCTTGGCAAAAATACCTGTTGGCTTGCCCTGCTCATTATTTACATTCCTATTTCTCAACTGGTAATTACTTTTCACTTGTTCCACAGCTGCAATAGTGAAAGCTTTCTTCTCCTCTTCAGTCAAATTTCTCAAAGAAGGCACTGCTTCCTCTTGAAACAATTTTCTCAAGGCAGGGATATCTTCATCATCATCACAAAAAACTTGTTGTATACTATATTGAAAATTCTCTCTTCTTTGGTGCACATCAAAATTTTCTTCTTCTTTAGATAAATCCTCATTCCTTCCCCAATATGGATCAGATGAAAGGGAATTCATAGTTGGTTCATAATCCTCATTTGTATCTTCCTCTTCTATCAAGCCCTAGGAAATCATGCACTATTCTGTAGCATGAGGTAGATTAGATATATCACACCATGGATACTCATCTACAAAGTTTGTGGCTTTCTTTAATGGGTCAGGAGTTTCTTTGTGTGTACTTGGTTTTACTGGTTTTCCATCTTTCCAATTTGTGTTATATGGCATGTCATGCAACCTCAACCTATTGTAATTTATTTGCTTATTGTTTCTATATGGTGGCCTTTCATTATGATTTTGCTTACCCTTTAAGTCCTTAAGCATGTCCATGATCTAAGTAAGATCATCTTTCTTGGGAATCCTAGAGTTGTACAACTTTGGATCATCTCTCTTAGCAACCTTCCCAGCCACCTTCATATTATTTTCAATAGTAGCAACTATCTTAAATGCTTGTTGTAAAGTGTCAGGTCTATGAGACAAAATCTCATAATGAGTTTTGTTGTCAAAAGCACTCAAATAAAAGTTAATAAAAAATGAATCAACTGGTCTAACATCTTTGGGTATTTCTATCTAATACTTTATTAAATCTTTTATTAAATTCAACAACTCTGATTCATTTTGATTCTTCCTTATGCTTGTTAATTCATGGGATGCAAATGAAGGATCATTATGATCTCCAAATTCTTCTAAGAATAGCGTTACAAATTCCTGCCAGCTGCAAATACATCTATCAGGAAGGCTTCTATACCATTCCCCTACATCCTCTGTCAAAGATTGAAAAAACAACTTCATGAATACATCTTCATGAGGAATCTCAAATTCTTCGATGATATTTTTTACATTAATTACATGTTGCTCTACTGAATCAACTCCATTTCTTGAGAATTTGGGGATTGCTAATCTCAAATCATTAGTGATATGATTTGGATAACCAACAATGCCAGTGAAATCCAATTGTCTGTATCTTTGAATGATTAAGGGTTGTCTGCCAACATGATGGTTGCTTTGATTGTTCATAATTTCTCTATTGAATCCATCATTGTTTCCATAGTTTCCATTGTTACCATTATTTTCACTACCATTATTATTGCCATTATGATTACCATTATTACTGTTCCTAACTCCACCATTGCCACTTCCATAATTACCATTATTACCTCTATTATGTCCATTATTTTGATTGTTGTCATATCCATTATTTCCTACATGGTTGCCCCTATTTGTGTTAATCCAGTTCACATCATTTCCCCCATCTCCATTCCTTCTTCCATCCTCGTGCCTCTCTTCCCCTATGCACATCCCTCCATCTTCTATTTTCATTTACCAATGGGTTATCATAAGTTACAAAAGGTTGGTCCATTCTTCTCATATGAGGGGGACTATATTTTGGAACTACTTGTCTACTTGTTTCACCTCTCTCTTCTCCTACCTTATTTGTCTCAGAGCTTGAAATATTATTTCTCTATTCCAAGTTTCTATAACACCCAATCTGGTTACCTCTTAATTGCCCTCGCCATCTTGGCATCATCAGTATTCATATCAACCATCTTAAGAATAAGTTCATCCCACTGTTTTGCTTCCTGCTCCTTAGCAATCATGATCTCATCATGGCTATGTCTATTATCCTTTGAGATTATTTTATAAAAAGGATTTTCCTCTCTATTCTCAGATTTGCCAGCAAATGAGGAATCTTCCTCCCTACTAGGAAATCTCTTATATCCTTCAAATGCCATATTCGATTTTTTCCCTTTGTTCCTTTTCTTGGGACTCAACTGAACAAGATCTTGTTGTCCTTTGTGCAGAGACCTCCTCCCCTGCATAAATCTTAATGACAAATTTCTAGGAGTTTCTTTTATTTTCTCAACATACCAATTATTGTTCATGTATTACATGTAGAGTCGCCACCTCTTAAGAGGAACAATATATTTTACTAATCTTCCGGGCTCCCTCCTCCAACAGAGTCTGAAATGAAACCACCAGAAATTTTGAATACTTTTTATCACAATTCCCCAGCAGAGTCACCAATTTGTTGGTGCCCAAAACCACATATTGGAAAACTTAAGGGTTTGCCAAATCCTCAACTAATCCAACTAGCCTTGGCCAACAAATAGGGATGGTCGAAGACCAAATCCCTCTGCACTTAAGGCTCCACTAAACCAAGGTGGGTATACCTCTTCCTCTCAAGCACAAAGAGATTATTTAAAGTGGATTTAAGCCTTTTAGCAAATTAAAAAACTGGCAAATTGTTGTTCTGCAATTATGCTTTATTATATGCTTTAAGTGAATACCTTTGAAAAGAAATGAAAATGATTATGATAATATATTAAGAATAAGAAGGCTTTCAGGACTTAAAAGAAATATGCAAAGATTAGTTCATATAGAATTTGGGAAGAATGTTTCTCTATCAAGGAGCTTAAAAGATAAATAACATAGCAGTGCCTCTATCCAGGGATATTTATGACACTTTGTGGACAAAAAATCTTATCAACTCCTGAGACAATATTAATCATCAACTATGAAGGTTTCAGTATGTGTTACACAACAATGAAAAACCCAATCTCACATTTAATGTAACAACATGTGATGGCACATCATAGCAAATAAAATGACTAGGCCCCCCTATGTTATCAACATAACTCACCCCAAAGAACTCCTTGCAACTTACCATCTGCCTTAACAGTCCTATCAGGATTTGGCATAGCATAAAAGTTCTTCTTTCGATGTCTCGATGAGTCCTCACTTAATGTTTACTTTATCAGAATAATTTACACCGATATCTTCGCAGGTGCTTTTATCTTCATCGGGGGTCGGAATAGCCTTTTTCTATTCCTCCCGAAGTCCCGATGAGTCTTCGATGCACTTTTATGCTTTATACCTGCGAGTATGTTTTATTAGTATAGGTAATACCGATAGTTCTGCCTTCCGATTCTCCATGTCATCGGGGATCGGCCTAACTATTTTTGCACTATCCCGATATGGTCTTTTTCTCTAATGGACCCGCCTTCAGTTCCCTTCAGTAATTGGGTATCAGGATAGATTTTTTTCATTATTTTCAATAAGTTGATATATGCCGATAGAAAATACCCACCTTCTGCCTCATCGAAACAAGCTATACCGATAGTATGATTTTCCAAGAGCGTTCACCGTGTTGAATATTACTTAAGTGCCTCAATGAATCTACCCTCTGATTTATCGGTATATGTTGTGTCGATAATCCTTCTTTTGCTTTCCAATGCTGTTTCATCAGGACTACTTATGCTGATATATGAAATTTTATACTTTTGAACAAATGAGCCATCCACCTCAAATATTAGTGATCCCAACTATCCGACAGGGTCTGATACATACTAGAAAACAATCTTAAATTATACCGTAATGACTTCTCTATTGATTAAATGTTTCCATATTGGGTTCCTTGATGAAAAGCACAATACCCTATTAAGCATAACCTCATTGGAGGATTTAATAAGTAACCAAGCTTGTTAGAGCTTACCCGATTAAGGGATTTCACTTCTGCTGTAATTGTTAGAAAACAACAGGTTTTCTTGATATGTCTGAATAGCACTACATTTTCTTGATCAGATCCTTTTAAGCTTCAATTTGCCTTTACTCAAAGTGCAGATCCATTCACTGGTTAGGCAACTACACACTCAACAGGTTTCTGCCAATCTTGCCAACAACTTTTTCAAACAACTTCATCAACCTTAAATACAAATCAATTAGGCCAGTAACACAACAAAAACCTAATTCTCATCATTGAGATTACAAACAAGTCGGTACAATTTTGACTGTTAGAAATCATAACAATCTCTTCGCATTCTTCAAGAAAATTTCAACTGTTCACCACTCCATCATCATCACTTTATCGGACTTTGTAACTCATCACACGCTATGCATTAGATGCAATCCACTTTTCACCTTCCCTAGACATCAAACAAACGTGCCAAAACAATCTGAACTTATCCTCATACAATGATCACACATGTCTCCATCATTATCGCTCATCAGATAACAAACCAACAAACTTGATTGGTTAGGGTTTAACAACTGATAGGGTTTACCGCTTACATTGCATAGAACGGTTTAACCCTTTACATCGGTTTACCGGTTCAACTCACAAACTTAACATACCAGTTTACAACATCTTCCACAAAGCTCTTCTTACCAGTTACTAGCTAATATCAAAAACAACAATATCAGCAATAACATGAATACGATCACTGGTTCAATTGATATCAATGACAACATATCATTAATGCAATCTATATGCAAAATGCCAACATGGATTGTTGTCTGGATTTATATGTAGTCAGTGAGGCTCCTTTTGTGATGAGAAGTGTGCTCTAGGCTGTTGTGCTTCCTGGAAATGCTGGCCCCTTCATTGTAATTCAGATACTTACTACAATAGTATTATCTGACTATGGGTAGGCTTCCCACCGTGGTTTTTGCCTTTATCAGGTTTTCCACGTGCAAATCTTGGTGTTGTGTGGATGGATTTTATTCTATGATTACTATTTATGCTTAATTGGATTAACTTCTATTCTTGTATTATTGTTTTGGGTTGTGGTATTAAATTTTTAATTGTTGAATGTTCCTGTAATCTGTGACAACTGATTCACCCTGCCCCTCTCAGTTGTCTTCTAGTTATCTGAACTGTCTAACAATTGGTATCAGAGCTTTGGTCCTCTCTATAGAAAGATTAACTGCTTGAGGAAGATCCCATGGTAACTAACAGTTCAAGTTCATCCAGTTCTTCTAGAGCTATCTTTCGAAGGGATATTCTGAGGCTTGATGGAACAAATTATATAGTATGGAAGATTCAGATGGAGACTCATCTGAGATGTCTTGGCAAGGAGATTTGGGAGATCACACAGAATGGTGTCACACCCTATAATCCAAGATCTGGCAATCCTCCTCTGGAAAACTTGGACAAGGAGCTTGAGAATGATTGTAGAGAAAGAGAAGCCCTCTTGTGTGCACTTTTTGATCAACAAATAATGGGATTAACCGACAAATCATTTGGAAAGGCTATATGAGATAAGCTAGAGACTCTTAATGAAGGTGACCCTATAGTGAAGATTGCTAAAGTTGATGGTTATTGGGTGAGATATGAAAACCTGAAGATGAAAGAAGATGAAAGGATTACTGCATTCATGGAAAGGGTAAATGAGATCATTATGGGAATTCAATATTGTGGTGGAACTCTAAGTGAAGATGAAATTATTTCTAAAGTCCTGAGAGCCCTACCACTGGCTTACAAAATGAAGTCTATTGCTATTAATGAGTTGAGAATAATGGCTAATACATCTGTCAACAAAGATACTTTGGTTGGGAAACTATCTGCTTTTGAGCTTGAGGAATTTGGACCTTCTAGAGATGTAAAGACCAAACCTGCTTTTCATGCATCTACATCTACAACCAGTAAGAAAGATTGGAAATCTTTATATGCAAAGGAATAAGAATATATGAAGAGAGAAGATGATGAGTTTGAGCAACTTGAAGCATTATTTTCTAGAAAAGTACCGGAAGGACCAATAGGAAGTAAGTATGAAGGAAAAGCACCTTTTAAATGTTTTGCATGTAATAAGATTGGTCATTTTGCATCTAGATGTCCTGAAAGGAATTCAAGATTTGAAGAAAGAGTTAAAAGATCATTTAAGCCTAACCATGGATATCAGAACAAGTATAAATATAAGAAAACCAGAGACAAATCATTCTACATAGTGGATGAGGAAGGCATTACTGATTCAGATGATGAACCGACATAAGACTTTGCTAGTGGATCCAACAATGGGAAGGAATGGGTGTTCCTGGCTATCAAGGAAGATGATCTGGCACTGGAAGAGAATGTACTTGAAGAGAAGGCACTTCTTGCTAAAATTGAGGACAAGGATGAATGGGTAATTGACAGTGGTTGTTCACATCATATGACTGGAGATAAAGGGAAGTTTTTGTCTTTGCAAGAATTTGATGGTGGACTAGTTAGATTTGGAGATGACAAGGCATGTATGATTAAAGAAATAGGAACTATACCATTAGATGGTAAGAAAAATACTGACAATGTTTATTATGTTGAAGGTTTGAAGCATAATATTTTGAGTGTAGGACAATTGGTAGATAAGGGATTTGAATTGCATTTCAAGGATGGCAAATGCAAAATCATTAACAGATCTAGCTTGGAGATTGCAACTAGTACAGAGACAAAAGGTAATAATATATTTCATTTGAACTCCGGTGAGATGACATGTTTGATTACACAGATTGATGAAAGTTGGGTATGGTATAAAAGGCTATATCATGTGAGTTTTGATTGCATTGTGAAGACAAGGTCAACTAAGGAAGTTAGGGATATACCTAAGATTATGAAGCCCTATAATCTGGTATGCAAAGAATGTCAAATGGGTAAACAGGTCAGGACCTCTTTAGGAGTATACAAGGTAAATCAAATGATGTTCTTGATCTTATTTATAGTGATTTATGTTGCCCTGCTAGAGTTAAAAATTTTCATGGGGATAGATATTTCATGCTAATCATTGATGATTATTCTAGAATGATGTGGATTACTTTTTTGAGAGAAAAATCTGAAGCATTTGAAAAGTTTAAAATCTTTAAGGCTAAAGTGGAAACTGAGACAGGATTGGAGATTAAATGTTTGAGATCAGATCATGGTGGAGAATTCACTTCCGGTGTGTTTAATAACTTTTGTGACAAGCATGGTATAAGAAGACAATTGTTTGCTCCCTGGACACCTCAGCAGAATGGAGTTATGGAAAGGAAAAAAAAAATCTTGGATGCTGCTAGAACAATGATAATGGAAGCTAATCTACCTCATATCTACTGGAGAGATGCAGTGATTACAACGGTTTATACATTCAACAGAGTACATATCAAATGAGAAACCGGTAAGACACCTTATGAATTATGGTTTGGCAATACACCTGCAGTTAAGTATTTTAGAATTTTTGGTAAGAAATGTTATATCAGAAGAGATGATACTATTGGGAAATTTGATCCTAGATGTGATGAAGGCATATTTCTTGGTTATTCTAATGAAAGAAAAGCATATAGATGTTATAAAAATAGATTGCAGAGAATTGTGGAAAGTGCTAATGTCAAAGTAGATGAGCTAAAAAAAAGTCAAATCAGAGTTTATAAGAAGGAACCTGTAATGGAAATGATTATATCTAAACTGATAGCACCTTTACCAAAATAGAGAGTTGAGCTAGTTACTCTAGCAACATCAGATAATTCTATAGTAACTAAAGAACAGGGAGGAGGAACAGAGAGTCGGAAGACTCTTTCGTATGTGAGATTGAATCATTCTAAAGATCAAATAATTGGGGATAAGAGAAATGGAGTGATGACAAGAAGAAGACTAGCAACTAATGAGGTATTTTTAATTTCACAAGTTGAACTAGTATCTGTAATTGAGGCATGTAAAGATGAACATCGGTTAAAAGCTATGAAAGAAGAATTAGATTAGATTGAGAAAAATAACACATGGACTTGGTTCCCCGACCTAAAAATAAAAATGTTATTGGAACAAAATGGGGTTTTAGGAATAAATTGAATGAGGATGGTCAAGTTATAAGGAATAAGGCTAGATTGGTTTGTAAAGGATGTTCTCAGAAGGAAGGAAATGATTATGGAGAGACTTTTGTACCTGTAGCTAGGATTGAAGCTATAAGATTATTTCTTGCCTATGCTGCTTATAAAAACTACAAGGTTTATCAAATAGATGTTAAATGTGCATTTTTGAATGGGGATCTTGATGAGGAAGTTTATATTGAACAACCTGATGGTTTTCCACTATCGGATGATATAGATATGGTTTGCAGGTTAAGGAAATCTTTATATGGATTGAAACAAGCACCTAGAGCTTGGTATGCAAGGTTGGATAAATATCTTTTGAAGCTTGGTTTTACTAAGGGCAGTGATGACAATAATTTATATTATAAAATCACTAATGATGATATACTGATTATTGAAGTATTTGTTGATGACATTATATTTGGAGGTGAAGATAATTTATGTATAGAATTTTTTTTAAATATGGAGAAAGAATTTGAGATGTCTATAATTGGTGAGATGAAATTTTTCTTAGGTTTGCAAATTACTCAGACTGACAAAGGTATTTTTATCTGTCAAACTAAATATTCTAAGGAATTGTTGAAGAAATTTGGTACGGGATATTCTAAACCAGTAAGTACACCTATGGTTACAAGTGAGAAATTGACAAGAAAAGATATTTCTACATTGCTAAATCCTACAAGATACAAATCTATGATTGGGGGTCTGCTCTATTTAACTCAAACTAGGCTTGATATTATGAATGTTGTTTGTAATGTTTCAATATTTCAGAGTGATCCTAGAGAAAATCATGAGATGGCGGTGAAAAGGATTTTTAGATAGTTGCAAGGTACATCAAAATATGACTTATGGTACCCTAAGGATGATAACTTTACTTTATGTGCATATATAGATGTTGATTGGGATGGAGATGTTGATGACCAGAAAAGTACTTTCGGTGGAGCTTTCTTTCTTGGAAAGAAGTTGGTTTCATGGATCAGAAAGAAACACTCATGTAATTCTCTATCTACTATTGAAGATGAGTATGTTGCTACTGCTAATAATTGTACACAAGTTTTATGGATGAAGAAAATGTTGAAGGATATAAAGGTGGATTGTGATGCACTAGTAGTTATTCATTGTGATAACTCTGTTGCTATTGATATATCAAAGAATTCGGTATTTCATTCTAAAACAAAGCACATATCTATCAAGTATAAATTTTTGAAGGAGAAGGTGGAAGTAAATGAAGTTAGACTGGTTTATGTGAACACTAAAGAACAGATCGCAGATATTTTCACTAAACCTTTATTCAATGATTCATTTGAGTACCTGAGAGATAGATTGGGAGTTTCTACCCCTCCGATAGAGACTTGATTGATGTGGTTTGGCATCAGTTTGACATGCATCATCAAGAGATACTATTCATTCAGGAATTAATGTGGGATGCTACTGCTCAGGGGGAGTAGTCAGCTTTGAGATTCAGAGGCTTATGTTTTTGCTTTGATATTTTTGTCAGATTTCTGGCATTGATATCAAAAGGGGAGTGATATTGATGTGAAAAAGTAAATGTCAAAGGGGGAGAGATATTGATATTGAGATTTGTATGCAGGTGATTGTTGGTTGTTTTCCATAAGGGGAGACTTGTTTGGCATTTCTTGGTACTTAGATGTTTTTCACATCTAGTGTTGCCATCAATGCCAAAGGGGGAGATTGTTGGCCATTTGGTGGAATTGATTATGTGTTGCATTGATGTTTTATCATTGATGTCAACACTAGCTATTTGGATGCTTTACTGACACCCTTCTGGTCTTGGTAGGTTAAGTGGTTTCTGGTTAACTTGGATCCGGCATGATCCAACAGGCTCCAATATAATCCGGTGATGTAATTGGCTTGTTCATGATACTTATACTCATATTTGTTCAGTTAGTTTTGTTTTGGTGATTAGATGCTATTAATCTTGCTTAGAAGATTGGTTTTTGGTTTTGGTGAGGGTTTCACCGACAGATCTTTTAGTGGAGATCTTTGATGAATTGCATAAGTGGTGTTGGTGCAGCTTCTGATGGAGTTTCAGGATGTTGTTGGTGATCATGTTTGAGACTTTGCATTTGGAGATCATTGCTGAAGCGTGTGGACCTATACTTGGTCCCAGTTGATCTAGGTTATGGACTGGATTTAATGTAACTTGTGGATAGGACCTATTGATGTATTTCTGGGATGTCTTATGTGTTGATATTATTTGTTTGGTCTAAGGCCGACATGGTTTATAATTATGTAATCCATTTATTGTCTGGTGGCCAACCTAATTATTTATGGTCGAGGGTTTGAATAAATAAATGTAACATCTCATTGTAGATCATCATGGTTAATGTAAGAGGTCATGGTCAAGGAATGTAATGTGTGAATAATGTAATATCATTCAGGAAGAGGAGTTGGTCGATCATTGGATATCAAATTGGGTTTATGTAAGAGGATTTAGTCCTCTGGTATTGAGCTTAACCAAAACTGTACTCTAGCATAGGAGATGCTATCTTTTGCAGTTCAACACTTCTCCGGATTGTTGTCTGGATTTATATGTAGTCATTAAGGCTCCTTTTGTGATGAGCTATATGCTCTAGGTTGTTTCCCTTCCTAAAAGTGCAGGCCCCTTCATTTTAATTCAAATACTTATTGCAAAAGTATTATCTAACTATGGGTAGGCTTCCCACCATGGTTTTTCCCTTTGCCGGGTTTTCCACATACAAATCTTGGTGTTGTGTGGATGGCTTTTATTCTGTGATTATTGTTTATGCTTAATTGGATTAACTTTTATTCTGATATTATTGTTTTGGGTTCCAGTATTAAAGTTTTAATTGTTGAATGTTCCTATAATCTATGACAATTGATTCACCCCCCCTCTTAGTTGTCTTTTGGTTATCTTAACTGTCTAACAGTTCATAAGGAGGAATGAGTCGTAACTAATATTGCACCAAGTTGTGAAGCCACCTGTGCAAAAGAGGAAGTTATAAAAGTTAATAAACCATTAGAGGAGAAGAAAGAGGAATCTGACAGGGAACCGGTAGTGAGCGCATCATTGTTGTCTATCAACACCTCTCAGGTAGAATAGAAAAGCATAACCAAGATGTGTTCTACTAAGCTCATAATGATGGTTGCACAGAAGATGATGAAGGAAGGATTTGTGGATAAAGGAGTTATTGATCAATCTCTCCCAATTTTGCATAGACTTGTCCCAGAGTGCAAATTTAACAAAGGAGCAAGCCCATCTGGCAAGCTTAAAACAATCACATAGCACATTTCTAAAGACTTACAATCTTTATAGGAAATATCTAACTGACAAACATTGGAGAGGTTTACACAAGCCAAGAGAGAAACATTTGATCAGATGATTGAGTTGGAGAAATAGGAGATTAATGATAAACTGAAGTTGATTGATAATGCCTTAAGGAAATGTACAAATATTTATAGAGTATGCTACAACATAGGTTTACTTACAATAGATTTATATAAAAGGATTAAGGATACTTAGGAGAAGATTGTAGGTATAGTCAATTCTTTTGATGGTTCATATTCTTTGACTACATCTATTGATGGTCAGATTTTGGTATTGGAAGCTCAAGTTTTAGCTCTTGAGAGGGATAAAGACAAAATTATAAGAAGAACTAGAGGTCTTAGAGGATTGGTGATTCCCTAGTTGGACTCATTAAGTGTACATAAGAAGGAGTGTATTGATATGGTTGGTAATCCCACACCGACAGAGCTTAAGAATAAAGAGTCATATGCTCACATGCTTAATGGACTTGTATCTATTTCTGGCACACTCAAATCAGGTTGGGATACCTATCTAGAGGTTTTGGAGAAAGCCTATCAAGAAATTTTCAAATATATTCAGCTTTGGTAAGGTGTTTTGGGACATTCTTTGTACAGTCTTTCATTCTTCGTCCTTGTTTATGGGAATTGTTTTTGGCATTGATGTCAAAGGGGGAGGTATAGGTGAAAAATATATTCTTGGCATCGGGAGGTATGGAGTATTTTGTTCAGTCCATGATCACAAATGGATATTTTGCTCAGGGGGAGCAGTCTTAGGGTGAAACCGACATATGGAAATTGTTGGTGCCCAAAACCATATATTGGAAAACCAAAGACTTGCATAATCCTCAGTTGATCCAATCAGCCTTGGCCAATGAACAGGGATGGTCGAAGACCAAATCCCTCTACACTTTAGGCTCCACTAAACCCAGGTAGGTGTACCTTACACTCTCAAGCACAAAAGAGGTTTGTTTTGAGTGAATTTATATTGTGGGAATTAGCAATTGCAAGGATGGCAAAAGGTTTTCCTACAACTATGCTAACATAAGTGTTGTTTATTAAATGCCTTTAAAACTAATAAAATAAGTGTGCATATAGTTGTATTATGCAAAATATTACTGTTAGGAATTTAAGAAATTATGAAAAGACTAGTACTTATAGAAATTAGAAGATTTGTTTCTTTGAGAAGGACCTAAAGCATACAAACTTATTCAACAAAGATTAATAACAAACCAGTTTCTTTTTCCAGACAGTTAATGAATAAGTTTTTGGACAAGAATCACTATCAACTCAAGAGACAATTATAAGACTATCACTGTGAAGGTTTCATTATGTGTTGCATGAATAATAAAAACCCAATTTTACATTCGATACAACATCATGTGATGGCACATCACAACAAATCCAAAAGATTTATCAAGAGGACATATGATTTCATCAAACACAAAATTACACACAACGATTTGAAGGTAAAATCATGAAATCTTGTATATTAACTTTAGGAATAAGAACGTACACAAAAACTGCACTTACAAATACTCCAATACATTCAGTTTGCACAGAATAAACTTCTCATTCCTACTAGACCTTTCTAAAACATAACACTTGTAGCCCAGCCAACGACCAAGTTGTCTATCTTTTTTTTTGATACAAAAATGACTCATTACATATATGTGAGCCAAAGGATTCGAATGAAAGGATACACCCTTTGATCTTGCCAAACTAAACTAAAACCTAACACCTAACTGCTTAACTACTAGACACAAAATATAATTAAAAATTAGTTTTGGTCGTCCAATATTGTGTCACACTTTTGTATGTGCTCCAAATTCTTGTTGTCCTTGTGAGTGCTGGTGTTTAATGCAATATCTCTGACAACGATCTCCATGGTAACCAATCTCTCCATCTACTCACTTGTCTCCTTCATGTCCAAAACATCTACCTGGGCAACATTAAGGGATGTGTTAAGTACATCTTGGCATTTTGCAACCAAATATCTTTGTCCTTTAGCTGCTCTGCATCATCCACAATATCTGGTAAACCATACCTAACAATATATTTGCAATCTATAACTTCCTGTTTAATGTCCACACCAAACCCTTTATATTTATTCAACCTTCTCTGGATCTTCTCAACCACTTTCTCATTGGCACTCTTATCTTTCAACAATACCTTCAGCCTGTTCAAAGTTCTTTTATGAGAAGCCATATTATCCAGGGTCTTCTGACAGTTTGTCCAGAATTCTATGAGAACTTCCAACAAATGTTCAAACCTATTTGTTAACAAAACACAAGCAACATCTATCCTGGCGGTCCTGATCTGCCTCTTTATCTTAATTTTTTCCTTCATCTGGTTTTCATATTTCTTCTTCCATTGAAAACCAGTATCAACTATCTGTGGTAATTTATGACCACGACTTCTCAACAAGTCTTCATATAAATTTTTATATTTTTGACCCTCTTTTACCACCCACTGCATTTGGGCCTTATTCAGTTTTGCAATGTCAATCCCCAAATCTGCAGTGACAATTGGATTAACCTCTCCCACTTTCAACTTCATCATGTGCCCAAATGCCTTATCCACATCTATGATCTTGGGTCTCTTATTTGGAGTGTATAGGGCCCAAAGCAACATTTCCTCTTCATTTGGATCATACCTTGATCCAATAAAGATGTCATCAACACCATGTATGTCCAATTTTACATCCTTTCTATCAGAATGCAATAAGCTGTCAAAGATAAAAGAGGCACTTAAGTCCCACCTTGGGAACAAAATGATGCCTACCTCACTGAGAAGTTGTCTCCCCCTTTGTGGTGTCATTGTGGCCACTTCTGCATCAATATCTTCTTTTAATTTTTTAAGCATCTCTGCTTCATTTTCTGGACTAACATTTGGGATGCTCTCCCTCAACTTTTTCCCTTTATAATGGTACAAAAATGGCTTGAACTCCTTTGACTGTACAAAAACCTCATCTGAAACAAAAGTTGCATGCTCTTCAAGTCTTACATCTTCATTGGCATTTATTCTCACCATGATTTTCTTATGGATCTCTGCCATTTCTTCTAATTCAGGTACATGAAGGGTTGATACAGCTACATTCTCATCAGACCCACTCTCATAATCTCCTTCTTCTCTTAGTTAATGAAGCCTTTGCTTCCGTTATTCTAATTTTTGGTTCAATTCCTCTAAAAGTGCATCAACCTCATTTCGTTCCTTATTTATAAATAAATCTTTAGCCTCCATGGGTAGATGCAAATACTCTCCTAGATTATGGCTCTTCTTGCAGTGGTGGATATACCCCTCTGGATCATAATTTTTCTAAGCCTGGTGTCCATACAAATTTTACTCCTCTACCAGCTTCTTTTCTATCATCTCATAAGCCTTGGTAGATACAATGGTGAAGTCTCCAAAATGCAAAGTGCCATGCATAAATGTCTGCTTGTGTGCACCACCTAAATTATTTGCATTTGACATACTAAGTTGCCTAATAATCTCTAAATAGGAAATCCTATCAAGAACTAATGTAGGCAACATATTCAGAACACCCTCAAAACCATAAACCTTGAAAAAAGTGAAATTCTAACATACAAACCAATCACCCCAATTGTGGCTGACCCTGGTGTCTCCAAAAGCATGGGGTCTCAAGAATCTCTAAATCTCAAGTTAGATAGATCCACTACATTCCACTCCAAACAATCTATACAAAGGTTTAACAAAATATTCTTCAAACAACATATAATGTGATTTGTCAAACCTTGAGTCCCACAGGGATACCCATAATTGAACTAGTTGGTTTTGCCCATCTTTGTTCCTGGGAGTCACCCTTAATTCCTCTGGCCACAAACTTTCATCTGCCCATGAAACAAAACCATATGCATTAGCAATGAGTAAAATTTAAAAGTGGGGTTAGGTTCTATCTTCAAACTTAGGAACCCTTCATGTATCTTCTTTGCCAAATAAGTTGCATAATCAAATGGCCTTGGCTCATGCATTTGAATATCTGTAGTTAGTACCAATGGGCCTATCCTTGTGACATCAGGGATTTCTTCCCCACAGACTTGGCCACATGCCCAATATGTGTATTGCAAGTATTGTCTGAACAGAGTAATTTCGAAAGGAGGACCATCCTGCTCTATGAGTCATCCTTTCTCCTTCTTATGCATCACTAACTTCCACACTATATGAGTAGTGTCCATTCAAGTATACTCTTCTTCCAGGTCTATAAAAGATAGGGGCATGTAAGGCTCATAAGACATACCAAAAACCTCCTAAATAGACCCAACAAATATCTAGTTGAATGGATCCCCATTGGGCAATTGAATGTATCTTTTTTATTTGTTGTACTTCCTATAAGAAATTCCAATAATCTGAGATTTAGATAAACATTTGGGACCACCAGTCTACCCAAATTTATCATCCAAGGGTTTGACAATGGCATCTCCTTGTTCTGCCTCAGGTAGTGATATAGAAACAATTTGTGTCCCCTTATGGTTGTCTAGATATCTCCAACCTCTTTGTACTTGTCTTCCAATTGATCCTTGGGTGGCAAATAGGTTTTAGACCTCCTCAACTTAGCACTAGATGACTCCATTTGGTCAATCATGTCTTGGTTCAGTTTTCGCTTTTGTACACCCTCTACAGACTTTGTCTTTTTTGATTTAGCAGACTATGTGTCTGAAATTTCTATGTCTTTCCTTTTCCCTTGTGAACCAGAAGCCTCCATGATTAAATTATTAAACTTTGAAATTACCCATGCTTCTTGTTTGCAACTTCAATGTTGATGACTGAAAAAAATGTGAATAATTCTGGCACGAAAACTCTTCCTTTATTCTGGATAGGCAATGGTTAGAGTCTGTAACAATCATAAAATTATCAGATTTTCTTCATGCGGATCCAATCCACCTGATCTCAAGAATTAAATAATGGCCATTGCATCAGATATCCCAATGCCTAATTGACGTAACCCTACCCGATAATTTAATTACTTGGCGCCACCCGCATTTTGCGTTCCTTCAATTACCTTTTTCTCTTTTTGATTGGCATAGGTCACTCCGATCAATCCATCGGATCTCACCCCAACCATTTCGCTTTCTTCCTCAAGGCTTGGCTTATCCCAATGGATCCACCTTTCCTTTCTATTAGTCATCTTTTCTTTATGTTAGATCAGGGTATGTTTCTCCAATGAAACCTCCTTTTGTTTATCCCTCAAGTCGCTCCATCGGGCTTTGAAATGAATCACTTAATACTTTATTCAATTGTCCGACAACATCTAACTTTCCTTTTGATCGACGTAACTTTCCCTGATTGCTTCATCGGGCATCATCGTAGCATATTTTCCTTGCTTCTGATGGTTATAGTTTCCCCAATAGATCCTCCCTCTGTGGCATTCTTCTCATCGAGCCTCAGCACAACTTTAAAAATGCTTCTCCGGTAATGTAAGTTACCCCGATTAGTTTTTTATTTCAATCCGCACTTTACTCTCCTTATCGAGTTACTTCGGTCTATCGACATAGGTTTTCCCGATGTAATCTCTTCATGCTTGACTCTCTCATCGGGTATCAAGATGACTCAAAACACAGCTTCCCGATAGTGTATGTTACTCCGATGACCTAGCTCCTCTTTTTGCTTGGTACTGCTTTATTGGAGAAAGTCTCTTTGATAGAGTCGTCTTCTCCCCTTAATCCATCAAGTATTAGGGTAACATAAATTAGGACTTCCCAATAACCCGATGACATCGCTTATGAACACATTGCTCCATCTGTTGTCAGCAAGAGTTCCACCAATAACCCCATCGGGTATCGGGATAACATTTTTTCTTCATTCCCAATAGTGTATGTTATTCTGATGACTTCGACTTCTTATCATATCATCGTCGTAAATATCCCCAATGGATTACCACTAAGTTGCACTTCTCCATTCCGCTCACACCTTTTAGGAAACACCGTCGACATGATTTACTCCGATCAAAATACTCCGTCCTCCTTGGGAGATCTCATCGGGATGACTTATGTTGATAAGCAAAATTTTGCATTTTTTACAAAAGAAGCCCTTCTCCATAGATGAAAATTTTAATAATCACACTGAAAGGTTTCTCCCACACCATTGACATCTTTGAACATGCTCACAACCCTACTCTATGTTGATCTTCCAAAAAGCGCTTCTACAATGAAACTAATTATGAAGATAAGGATTGCCAGAATGCCATCATACTCAACATTTCCCTTGAATATGCCCAAGTGATTCTTTTTCAAGAAGACACTGCAACATATCACCTGCACATACAATCCAGCAATAAATGCTATTATGATGAAACTATATGCAAAAAGCATCCATATATAGCACATAAATATTTTGTAAAATATGTGCTAATAGAAACCATTATCATTTTTGACATGAGTGTTGCCATCAATGCCAAAGGGGGAGATTGTTGGCAATTGACACTCATTTGATTGGTTTCAATATGTTGTCATTGATGGAAACATGTTTCGGCTTTCATATTTTGGTTTGGTTGTTTACTGGCAGACACTTCACCAGCACCGGTACCGGCACCACTAGGTATCTTCATCGGTAGAAGGAATTCTATGGGTACTGGCATTGCAGGCTGACATGACTTCATCAGGATACCGGTATAGGAGGCCGACATAATTTGGGATATCTCACAATTGGCAATTGATTTTGATATTTATGTATATATGTAATTAAGCCAACATGTATATTCATTTTGTAATTATCTATATAAGATGACATAAGGCATGAAGGATTGTAAGGGTAGATAGGTGAGTTGATTAGATCATTTTGTGATGTGATGTTAGGATGTGAAAATGATATGACAGTGATAACTGTAATGTGAGGAATGTTGATTATGTAAGAGGTTATTCCAGTAAGGGTTTAGGGTATCAAAATCAGAACAGACAGAGCTTGAACCAGAACTCTATCAGGCATAGCAGATATATTATATGAGTTTAGTTTTATGTTTTCTTACTTAGAGTAACTATAGTCAGTGAGACTCTTTTATGATGAGCAATGTGCTCTAGGCTATAAGCCTTCCTGCAAGTGTAGGCCCCCATATTTTGTAATATCTTCATATGGCCAGTGGATTGATATTGTGGGTCACAAATCCCACCATGGTTTTTCCTCTTTGAGGTTTTCCCTATATAATTCTTTGTGTTATGGTATTCATTTGTGTGATTGGCTTATTGATTTCTTTACTTCTTTCAATCTTATATGTAACGATTTACCGGTTGGTGAATGCATGTTTTAATAAGGTTAAAATTGATCATTCTGGTAGAACACTAATTCACCCCCCTCTCAGTGTTCTTGGACTCCAACAGATTTAAACTTAGGAGTTTTGATGAATTGATCATAAAAAATAAACAAGTTACAAGACAATTGTCTTGCATCTTCCTCAGTAGGCTCCCTAACTCCTTGCTCCCTTCTTATGGGCTAATATGCCTCAATTCGGGTACTTGTGGAATTTTATTGGGTTGAGGATGTGGATCTTCTTCATCATGTGATTCCTCACTTGTAGAAGATAGAAATCGTGTGCATTGTATCTCTCTCATTTTTGCCTTGATGTCCATATTACAACTTTCTATGGCTCTGATTGAATCCATCTCATCTAAGTTTATTGGTATATCCACTTATCTTTTATATTTTCTTCACATGATTAATAAATCCGCCTGGATCAAACCTTGCCCTTGGTGTTGCTATGCTCATGTTATAGTGCATCAATTTTCCTAAAATCTGATCATACCCTTCCTTTTAAAGTACAGTAAAATCACCAAAACATAAAGTGGCTAGCATAAAACATTATTTATCATAAGATCTTAAATGCATAACATTAAAAAAAATCTAATTGCCTTACTATCTCAAGATAGGCAATTCTATCAGGAACAGTTTTAGGTAGTATAAAAGGGGTGTCTTCAAACCCATAAACTCTGATAATGGTGGCATCTGAATATCAATACCAGTCTCCCCAATTATGTTCTACTATCTCAGGGCCACCAAAATCCTTTGGTCTTAAGAACCTTTTAATCTCTTCTGATAAAGAATAACCACATGGTTGATTGGACACTTTAAAAATAGTTTTCACAAAATATTCCTTGAAGTAAGCATAGTTTGACCTAGCAAACCCTACTATCCCAAATGGATGTCCATAATTGGACTAGTAGAGGCTCACCTTCCAAATCAAGCTACCTTATTTTCAATTCTTCTGGCCACATACCCTTGTCATGTCCATAATACAAAACCATATGCATAAGGATTGAATAATTCTTGAGATATACTTTGGAAGAGTTATTCTTGGCTGCCAGAAGGGATAGGTCAATTAGTAGGTGAATTAAGGCTACATAATCAAAATTTCTAGGGTTGTGGCCCTGGATATCTGTAGCAGTTATCATAGGCTCAATTGTCATAAACTCGGGGATCT
Source organism: Cryptomeria japonica (assembly GCF_030272615.1). Lineage (NCBI taxonomy): Eukaryota > Viridiplantae > Streptophyta > Pinopsida > Cupressales > Cupressaceae > Cryptomeria > Cryptomeria japonica. The sequence continues at coordinate 384,484,916 of NC_081413.1, forward strand.
CCATTCCCAACACTTTTCTAACAAAAGAACATGTGTATTTGAATTAATTCTCAAATAAATTCACATTGAATGGTGGCCCATCATCATCCTCTAGAGGTACTGAATTTCCATCTATCCTAGGCCTGTACAGTGGCAATCTCCACCATTTGTAAGTAGTATCTAGTATCCAATACTCTTTATTTAAATCCTCATATACAATTTGAAGATCACATACATCCTCAAACCCAAAGACCTCCTTTATTGCTTCCTCAGATGCACAAATGGCTTTCCTTGTAAATCACATATGGCTTTGAGGTCTAGATTATAATATTTTTTAAAAAACTTGACCAAGTCCACATTCACAAATATATTTGGGACAAATATTTTCCCTAAGTTCATTCTCCAAGAGTTATATATGGGTTCATGGTTGGTTCTTCTTTGGTAATCAAAGAGGAACAATTCATAACCCCGAATATTAGTCCATACATCCCCTAATTCTTGACATTTGTGTTCAAATTTACTGGCACTAGGGTCCAATTGGACTAACCTTCTAGCTTTTATTCCTAAACTAGGGAGTTGATCAATTAAATCTTGACACAATATTCATTCTTTGACAACTTCTTCCAATTCAACAACCTCTAATTGCTTTGGAGGCTTGTCCTTCTATGTTTTTTGTTTCTTGGCTCTGGTTTTACTAGTTTCCCCTTTTTGCCTCTTTCCCTTGGATGTGGTAGGACTATCCATTCTTAAGTGATAGAACACCAATTAAAATGAATTTTGTAGAGCTATAAAAGAAAACCACAATTGCTTACTTGTCACTTCTTGAGTATTATGGTTTGTTCTTTTGCCTTGATTGCTCGGGATAGCTCACTAGTATGCTTCAGGCTGAAATGTCTGAAATAATTTTTTACAGAATGCTTCTATTGTGCAGAATTAATGTCATGTATGATGATTAATGCCTCAATTAATTTTTGAAAATCAAACCATTCGACCAATGTGACAATTTCCTTTTTAGGTGTGACACTATGTGCTTGCATATTGCCTAGAATTTGAGTTATATGTTGTCGACGGGGAATGTCTTTTGGTCATCTCCCTTTGATTCGAGCTGATCTTGCCGATTCACTTGGTGACCTTTTAATTTGGCATGTCTTTCTTATCGGGGAAACCTTATTCGATCCCTTTCTTCCTCTTGGATTTCATCCTCTTATGGCCATCACTGAGAGTTATAGCAATCAAATATCATCAGTGGGACAATTAGTTGTCGAAGTTACAAAATAAATCTTTGGCCGAAGGTTATTTTATCACCAATATGAAAATAGAGCCTTTCATTATTTTTCTTTATTGGTGTGACCTCCCAAGTCAAGCTGACTCCAAATATTTCTTCCCGATTTGAGTAAGTCTGGTTGACAAAATTAATCTTCTATTTTACCTTTTCAGGGTGACAAATGGACCTTTTGACAATATATTTAACTTCCTCCTCAGTCGGGGTGACCTACTTAATTAGTCTATCTTTCCTGGTTTCATCCCAATAATATCAGTCTTGTCGATCTACTTAGCTCATCTCATTATTCATATCAGGGTGTCAACCAGATATGTCTCTATGTAGTTCCATTAGAATGACTTCCATTGTTTGGCTGATTTCTAGGATGTCACCCTGACTTCATGACTCCTATCGATGTCAAACTCATCGGCCAAACTCTTCCCAATAGTTTTCTACCCATGGATGTATATCGACGTAATTTATAACATCGGTTTGAGTTCTCCATGCTCATCCTGATGATAGTTATCATGTCGATGCAGTTTATCCATCTGGTTATCAGTATAGGTGTTTTCCTGAAAAGTGCCTATGATGCCAATTTGAAGAACATTAGTCTGATCAATATAACTTAGTGGGGTCTTGCTGATTTACTTGTTTTGAGATTTTTTGCTAAAATGAAATGATGGGCTTATACATTATACAAATTGCTTGTATTTTGACAGCTTTAGATGTATCTAGGCAATACCATTGAGGTCTATGGGAACCAAAGTGCATGATAATGGAGATCCTAAGCCTATATGACAATCTCTACACAAGGAGATCACTTTATTTTTCCTAGGTTCTAACAGTCCCCTCATGGCTATATGTTGGGCTCTACCCTTGTGGGAGCCCATTTACTCCATATATAACATATTTTTTATTCATGTCTTTCATTAATGAACTTGTAACAATAATAACTCCATCCAATAAATAAATAAACCATTCTCCTCAAACCAGTATCATGGATTGAATAATATTTGTCAGCAATGTAGGGAGTGTTTTCTAGACTAATGGAATATAAGGATTTTATTGATGGTAAGGGTCAGAAAAATGAATATTTGAAAATCCCAAAAAGAACCTTAATTCTACTGTAATTATGGTTCCAACAGGTGGAAGATCCAATTGAGGTGGATACGTGATAACTTGATAAAACAACCTAAAGTGGAGATGGTCTTAAAGTGTAAATTAACCACTAAGTAAACTTAAATGATATGTGTAATTAGGACCTAAGTGAGGTTATTACTAGGTACAACACATTGATTACGCCAACAACACTTATCACTTTATGGATCATCATAAGACTACTAATCATGTCATAATATTATGTAATCCTATATCTCACCTTCATCAATATAAGCAAGGAGTTCTCTTTGTATTATTAACCATTGTAATATACCATTTGCGTCATTTGATAGAATAACATTATTTTCTCATAATTAATCTCTCTTTTGATTTCACTAGACCTCCTAGATCCTAGGTAACTATATATTTGGACAAATATTTCATGATATAGATAATCATATACCAATATTGCAATTGACTTGATATTTTGGGACTTGCAAAAAAAATAATGTCCTTACTTAGCAAAATCCTTAAAGGTATTTGTCAACACCACCAAGTTGTTATTGTAGATACATAAATCCATGTGAATCATTATTTATATGTTTTATAATTTCGTAATCCTAGTTTCAAAAATATATGGATACAAGATTGATTTCACATGAATTCATTCACATTTGTAGCCATGAAGATTAGATTTGAAGACATAGAAGTGAACCAATATGCTAAACAACTCAATTTCTTATAAGTCTTAGTCATCTATATCTACTCATCTGAGATCTAAAATTAGACTTCATATTTTATTTTTGTACCATAGAATTTGTATCTCCTCATCTAAGTCTTGGGATGATTGATTCCTCTCAAAATGCATAATAGTGTGAAATTTGATGACTATTTTTTGAGATCTAGGATGGTTACCGTTAATTCCTCTTTCTTGTATTTTTTCTCATTTTTCTAGTCTTCTAGAGATTTTAATCTTTCAAGTCATCGAATTTGGTGAAAGATCATTTATTCCATACAAGAGGAATTTTATAACTCTCATGGGGAATTCACAAGTCATCACATTTATTGTAATTCTAAAGTAGTTTTGACACTGTTGTGACCTTTTATAGGACCATCATAGTGGTCTCAAAATTTCCTTAATAATTTCACAATTGTTTCTTGTGGAAAGTAACATTTTTCTTGAATTGATAAAAAAGGATCAAAAGAATTAAGGTCACATTTTCTGTTTATATATCCCTTCTAGTAGAGTCTTTTTTATTTACCCAACCTTTCATGAAACTTTTATTTTGCTACCTATGGAGATTTTTTATATTTTTTTTAATGTTATCTTTATGTCAAACACATAGGAAAGAAACCACTACTCTATAGTTCATCTTTAGAAACATTGAGTTGTTATCATTCACTGATTCCTTGAGTTCAATCCTTGTCATTCAAGAGTCTTCTAAGTTAAAATATTTATTAAGTAGTAGTTAAAAACTCCTTTTAGATTTTTTCTTCATTAAATGTGGAATCAATTCTCTCCAAATTGAGCTATTAGCAACTCCAATAATCATTTTGTTTCTATTATCATTTCTTGCCATTGTTTTAAAAAACTGGAACCGATTTTATAATATCTTAAAAGTCAGCATGGTTAGTTTGTGCATATAGGAGCTAGGTGATTTTGGTTCTTTGAAGGACAAACATTGTTCATGTAGTGTCCAACTTCAATTGACTCTATCACAAAAGCATTATAGTTGTTCAACTTTTTGTCTTGATCAAAGTCATCTAGCTAAGTGTCCATATTTTGTTTTAAGTTTTAGTATGTTTTCCAATAGTTAATCTAGATTATTATTAGATAAAAAATATTAGTATGGATAGTAGTTGATTAGTTACAAATTTCTAGTTAGAATATATTAGATTAACTATTTTATTATTAATGCAATATTTCATTTAAAACAAATTAGTTAGTAATAAACCTCTATAGCCAATAAAATAATCCAACCAAAAGTAGTGTAATTAATTGTTGTTTCCCTTTTCTTCTCTAGTTTTCATCCATCCTTTCCCATTTCAAGGAGTTGAATTTTCATCTTCCCATCGCTTTCATGGATTCCCCTATTAGGTTGCTCTCAACCAAAAGGAAAATGTCTTTTATGGGCAAGGTGAAGGAGAAGAGGCTTAAGGCTATGTCTAACTATTCTCATGAGCTATTCATCCATGTGGTGAAGAAAATACTTGGTGGGGAATTTATTTGTTCTCAATATTGTTATTGGTTTAATATTGATATCACCATGATGTTCCTATAAATTATGTTAACAATGGGGGAGTCCAAGGTGAGTGCTAATCAACTATGTAGAAAAGTCTTCAAAGAGGCTTTCTTGGGAGAATTGGACCTAATGGTGGATAATATAGATGACGAGTTGATAATCCCATGTCCAAAGGACTATTTTGTAATCAAGAGACAAGACAAATAAGTTTTGAAAAGGTCAAGCTCACAGTTTGGGATATGCAAGAATTTGAGAGTAGAAAGCCCATTATTAGGGAATGTGGTTTTCTTGAGGAATCTATTGAGATTGATGCTAAATGAAGGATGATATTGATAAAAAACTATATGTGAGCTAAGGGCCTCGAGAGTGAGGATGAAAACAATGACTCTTGGGTAGATATAAAGGAAGAGGTGTGGATTGTGGTAGAAATGGAGCTACTAGGGACGAGCTTTGGTCTGATGACATTAGACATGGAATGAGGTAGTGCTCTTGGGATTCAAACTATTTGCTTTTTTTTGGATAAAGGAAACCAACCAAAATTGGATTAATTTCCTCTCTAGAGAAATTGGTTTCCATTTTTTTATGGTTTATTTTAGTTTTCTATTGGACAATTCTACTGATGAATGAGGATCTAGGTTTAATTTTTTGGACTTAACCTAGATATATTTTTTAAATTTAATAATCTTATTGTTTGACCAGGTTGTAGGTTTTCCCTTGCATCACCTCGTATCTAGCTAAGAATGTTATGGGGCATAGATATTTTGATGGCCCTTTAGCATATAAATAGTTGATAGTAGGGGATTGTATATGTGACTGTTGGACATATATCTCAGTTGGATAGGATATCTGACATATGCTCTTAGTAGGGCTACCACATACTGGATTTATTATTATTATTAATATAATTATCTCATTGATGCCTTACAAATAAAAAAAATCGAAGGAACTTAACTTGATTAAGCATAAACAAGTTTGTGGTTCAATCCAACAAATCAATAAATGTAAATTAGTATAATAAACCATGTAAATTATTCAAATTTGTAAGATTTAAAAGAATACAAACACATGAGCCTAGATCTAAGTGATAAGAGATAAGTCAAGGAAGCTATACATAGAAAAATAATAATACAATATACAAATATTGTAAGGAACTTAAGGTAGCAAAATAGCTTCCTACATTAATCTTGAGAGGGTAATAAAAAACTTTTATAGATATTTATAACAATTACAAAAACTTAACAAAAACAAATATAAATAACATGTATAACACAACAAAATGATTTACGTGGGGAATATCCTTTTGGGAGAAAAGCCCCCCTTTCTATAAGCTACCCAATATATTATTTAGAAATGAACAACAAATTAAAATATACTTCTAGAGAAATATTCTCACAAAAGTATCACCAATGGAGATCCAGAGGCAGCTCAACAACTATCAGATTCTTTGAATACAACACAATGCATATCTATATTACAATGCCCTCATAAAATAGATTTTCTTTCTAGGGCAAAAAAGTGTACAAAATATCCACTATTAGATCTATGACCTAATGATATAAATGGTTATATTTCACAATGATAAATTATAAATGTAATTTTTGTTTTTGGGGCGTTGCTCTTGAAAAACCCTGACTAGGGTGCGCTACCCCTTGGATCACCAATCAGTTAGATAGACAAAGCTCGCAAGGGGGGTACCTCCCCTTTCCAATCCCTCATGCTCGTGTATCAATAGTAACCTTTTATCAATAGTAATTTTTTATTATTTCAATGTTGAGACACCATTATTTTAACAAATCTCCCACTTGTTAAACAACTTGCAAGAGAAACAAGATAGGTACCAACATCATTGTTTAATCACTAGGGGTTGAGAGGCACATTGACTCCAAACTAAATTTGAACTTATTTATTCTCACAACCTTAGATAAATATTTTGCAACATTCATCAAAGTATCTACCTAAACCAACTTCACCCTGTCATCCTCAACCATATCTAGAATAAAATGATACTAAACATCAATGCGGTTGATTTGGGCATAAAATGTTGGGTTCTTATCTAGGTTTATTACACTCTGGATGTCACAATAAACTATCATGACACCTTGTTTTATTCCAATATTTGAACACATTCTCTCAATCCAAATGTCATGTCTTTACAAGCATGAGTAGCTTCTATATACTCCATTTTAGTAGTAGACAAAGAAACCCCAACTTGTCACTTATTCATCTATCTAAATGCATCATTGAATAAAGTAAACACAAGCACTAGTGAATCTTCTAGTATCAAAATCACCTACCCTGTTTGAATTATTGAACATACACCAGATGCTAAGAAGGGGAGTGAATCAACATGTAATAAAGCTCATCCATTCATTAACACTTAATAATCCATTCATTATCTCATAAAACATTAAATTTAGATTTGCAGAAATAAAGATAAGAGTAGAGAATTCACCACACAAAGATGCCAAGATTTTTATGTGGAAAACCCAATAAGGGAAAAATCATAGTGAGGATCAACTCACAATATATGAAACAAGTATTACAATGTATATTTTAGGCACACTACCAAGGAAGCTCATTGCCACTCATATTTACAAACTAAGGCACGTTGCCCTAGGGTAAGATATAATGACTTATAAACTAAAGATCACTTCTTCAAGATAAGATACAATAACACAATCCTCACAACATAACAATTAACATTAGGTAACCTATTGTAGAAGAAGTATCTCAAATGCAAATAGTACTATCCTCTTTGAAGCTCAAATTTGAATATATCACACTAACTTTACACACTTCATAAGATTCACAACTCTTACATCAATAACTGATATTCACACACTAGTTTCATCAAAAAATTACATCTACCCAATTCTAAAATGATTTATCCCTTATACATGTCATTTTCTCCATCAAAAAGCATCTATTAGGTCATCATAATAGGACCCAGTAAGAGAAACATGTGACAAGGCATAGGTCAGTCCTAAAAATAATATAACATCACCAAGATAGGTTGTAGACAAACCCAAATTATATTTATCCTTAACAATATGATAACGTGCCTCCTAAACATGCTTTAACCCAAATAAAATAGGTCAAGATTAACCATAATCAATAAAACATACCGAGTCAATATCATACAACACTTATTCAAAGACTAATTCCAACACAAACTATCACTGAAACATAAAGTGAACCACCAAATAATATGTGTAACCCATAGACATATATCCTCCATTCTTCTCCTAAAGTAACTAATCACATAATGTTGATGCACAAGTAGTAGATCATTGATCTGACAAACACTATGTAAAACTAATATACGATGTAGCAACATTAAGCAAGAAATCATTCACCAACACACCAACAGACCTGGAATTTTTATCATAGGTCCAAGACACTATTCTTATCATGTCCCCAAAATTGCACTATCAAATATGTTAATGTGGGAGAATGTAAGCATTCTTCCATTTACCCTAAAACTATTCCTTTGTCAAATTGGGACTAAAAGATTAAACATACAAAACCTTTTATGTCAACAATGAAATCAACGAAAAAACTTGATGGCATGCACACAATCTATCACCAAACCAAACTCCAGATCTGCATAATTAAATGATGCAACATAGTGAAATGTACAGAAAAAATCTAATTCATAGTCATAGAGTAACTCACCGATTCAATACTTAGTCATTTTCTTCAAAGTCTCAATCATGAAACAAGAACTCTGAACCGACATGGTGTCCACTAATAGGGATCTATATTGACTTCCATACTAGTGACCAACTTGTCAAAACATCTCCAACATGTGATATATTAGTATCCATAATGCAGTTTTCATTAGTCCAAACTAAATAACAACATATATTGTTAGGCATCAGTGTTGAAATAAATGACAACAAACATTACCAACATTCTCCCAACAAGTCTCCAAAAATCTCCCCCTTTCTCATTGATGGAAACATAATGTACATATCTACAAAGGTCTGAATACACTCCCCCTTAGCTAATATCTCTTCTCCTTTGACATCAAGGATAAAGGGTATAGTATTTATATAGAAAAAAAATAAAACTATACATAGTCCACTAAATATGTGCATGTATTCCAAAATTCTCCAACTTCACACCAAAAATTTAACCAACCCTATCTTATCTATTACCTTAGAAGCTCTTTTGGAAGGTAAGATCCCTCATATTGCACCTTCAATGCATCAAGAGTAGTTTCCCATGTAGCTATAGTTGAAGAACTCTATTCTAACATTCAAATTGTAGGAATAGATCCCCTGCTACCCTAATATCATCCAACTCCTTTATCTTTTTTTCTACCTACATCTCATCACTCAAATTTGTAGATAAGGCTACCAACCTTAGATCAATAGGCTCTCTTAATAAACCAACTTATTTCTTAATCTGATTCCTTTGTTCCTATAGAAAATCCATTTGCATATGAATTTGACCAATTTGCACATGGAGGAAGCCATCTATATCTTTCTCCAAGTAATATGCATTGTTCATCTAAAAAAATTATGACTTAATTGAGCTCATTTGTGCTTTGATATTCTTTGTGAAATCCGACCATTTCAAAGTACATATACATACAAATCTACAACCTCATCAACACTAACTTTAAACTTCTTTAGTTTCTCTTGTAACAAGGTGTGAACATGAGTACACCTGTCAAAAGCCTCAACCTCTTTCTCTTGTAATTTAACCTTCTAAGTTCCTCCTCTTCTTCTCTCTTCTCCATGTGAGCCTAATGGTATTTGAAAGAGTCCATTAGTAACTTTAATTTTTTCTCTAGGGAAAAAGATGTGTCAATGTCCACTTTTGGCAATCCAACATGGATTATCTTCACTACATCTTCAATAAGAATAAACTTCTTCATATGTTCTTGCATATACTCCTTTCTGGTTGATCTACTTAATATATCACTTCATTGAAATTTTTGGAGGGGGAAATAACAAATTATGGAGGGGGAAAATAGAAGATAGATCAATACGTCCCTCATAAGTAGGTACCTTCAATATTTGTAAAGTCACAAATAGATCAAATTTCACTTGAAGACCTAATTGGTCTTTGAAGGAATTAGTAACACCCGTACTTGGACTACTAGAAGAAGCCTCCTTCTTCTTATGTAACTTTTTAGTAGTATCTTGAGCTTTCTTAGGAGTATCTTCTTTATTTTGTTCATCACCAGCCTCTATTATATCAAAATTTTCCTCATTTTCTTATTCATCATCCTTTCATTTTTCTTCTTCAACATTCTTCTCCTTTTCACCAACATTATCCTTTCCACCAGTTATCTCCACATTCTCAGTGTCTCCAAAATCTGTTCAAAATTTTGGTTTGTACTTTGGAACAGGAGTACTCTCCTTCAAGAGACTTCCTCGGAGGAGAAGTATCCATCAAAGGAACTTCAAATGTAACAATACTTTCACCAACATTATCTTCTTGACCAACATACCCTGAAGCGACTTTCTCTTTTGTTACTACATCTCCTTAATTTATGTTAATATTTTTGTAGTGAACTCCTCAGTCTCTCTCAAAACTTTATCTTTTTCTTCTTTTGTCATGCTCCTAAGGGTATTGACCCTTTACTTTCTCATTAGTTCCTACAACTATCTCTGAGTAATTTTAGCTATCTTTTCCTTAGTCAAATTGACACCACTTTGTTAGATAGGTTGTTTCCTTATGTTTGACACTAATTCCACTACTTCACTTATTTTTACAATTAAAACATCGACAAGGTACTCTAGAAGTTGATCTCTAATGCCACTTAATGTATATTTATGCTTCATCATTTGCATTACAATGGCTTGTTCAATAACATCTTGATTTTATAAAGGTAGATTCAAATATGGCTATAATTTTTCAAGTGCTCTATGGCACTCTATGGCAATCTATGGAATTAAGGATAGTGTTTAGATCATAGGGATCCTTCTCGTCCAACTCCAAAGGAGCCTTCTTTGAGGGTAAGTACACCAAGATGGTGAACAAAAAAGTGCCCACATGCAAAAAAAAAAGAAATTTCTCATAACCCGTGCGTGTTCTATGAAATTCAAAAACGCTAGCCAAAAATAATTAAAAAAACAAAAAGTTCCTCAAACGGGTTTTGAGGAAACATTTCTCATAACCCATACTGGTTATGCAAAACTAGAAGTTTTGGCCTTAGTTTTTCATAACCCGTACGGGTTATGTAGAACTAGGAACCAAAGAAGAAGTGGGGGGAGAGAGAGAGAGAGAGAAGGGGGGGGAGATAGGAAGAGAGGGAGAGAGATAGGGAAAGAAAGAGAAGGAGAGAGAGAGAGAGAGAGAGAGAGAGAGAGAGAGAGAGAGAGAGAGAGAGAGAGAGAGAGAGAGAGAGAGAGAGAGAGAGAATAGGATAGGGAGAGGGGGAGGGAGAGAGAGTTAGAGAGAGAGAGAGTAAGGGGTAGGAAGAGAGGGATAGAATAGGATAAGGAGAGGGGGAGGGAGAGAGAGTTAGAGATAAAGAGAGAAGGGGATAGGAAGAGAGGGAGAGAGATATGGAAAGAAAGAGAGGTGAGATAGGGTGAGAATAGGATTGAGAGAGAGAGAGAGAGAATAGGGGGTAGGAAGAGAGCAATAGAATAGGATAAGGAGAGGGGGAGGGAGTTAGAGAGAGAGAAGGGGATAGGAAGAGAGGGTGAGTATAGGATTGAGAGAGAGAGAGAGAGAGAGAGAGAGAGAGAGAGAGAGAGAGAGAGAGAGAGAGAATAGGGTCAAGAGAGGGTTAGGAGGAGAGAGAATAGGATAAGATAATGAGAGGGGGAGGGAGAGGGGTAAGAGGGAGAGGTAGGGGGAGAGAAAGAGAGAGAAGGGGGAGAGGGTGATAATAGGATAGGATAACAAGAGAGAGAGAGAGAGAGAGAGAGAGAGAGATGAGGTAGAGAGAGAACAAGAAGGAGAAGAGGGTGAGAGACTCAACATGGAGAGAAGTGTGAGGGGGGGAGAGATGAGATAGAACTCAAGGAGGATAATTAGGACTTAGAATAGACAAAGATGGTGATTGGGGAAGGAAGACAAGAGAGAGGAAAAGAAGAGAGACATGCATGTATACAAACATATATACATATATCTATATAAATATATCTATATATAACTATAGATATGCATATATACATACATAAACATATATTATATATGTATGTCTATACATATGTGTAGTATATGCTAAGTTTACAAGCATACATTTTGATGTCTTCATAACCCTTACGGGTTTTGTGAAACTCAAAATGATGTTTTTCATAACCCGTACTGGTTTTGTGAAAATCAAAATAATGGTTTTTCATAACCCATAGGGGTTTTGTGAAACTCAAAATTATGTTTTTTATAACCCGTACTAGTTTTGTGAAACTCAAAATTATGGTTTTTCATAACCCGTACGGGCTTTGTAAAACTCAAAATGATGGTTTTAGTTCTACATAACCCGTATGGGTTATGTAGAACTATGAATGGTACTTTTTGTTTTTCAAAACCCGAGTAGGTTATCTTGCACATTAGAACCCATGTGGGTTTTGGCTTGGTAAGAGGGTTGGAAAATGACCCTAAGGCTTGCAAGCCCATTTTCCCTCCCTTTTTGTCCCTTTACACGTTTTTTCATCTTCCAACATGATTTCTCGACTTCATCATCATCAAGTTTACAAATGATCAAGTGGGTATCTCTAAAATTACCACCATAATCTCACACGTCTTCTCATCTTTCTAACCATATAATTTTTTCTATTTTTAGACAACATTAGCATAGTAAACTTTAATTTTCATTACTAGTTCCTTGACAGTCCTCACAGACATACGTCTACCATTTTTTTAATAACTTTTGATATACTTGAGAAAATTCAAGATAAATTACATATTATTGTTCTACACTAGATTCTATACAATTTAAAAAAAAAAGTTTTCATTTTCGATTATTTTGATGCAAGTTATGCCCAGTGCATGAAAAGGTACCAAATTTTCAGGATGCGGTCACTTCAAAAAATCATAAAAAAAAAATACTCAATGAAAAACTAAAAAAATACACAAATTCTAGATCTCAATCTTACCTATCATCCTACCAAAGGTTTTTGCAAAATACTAAATCTAATTATATATTTTGTGCAGTGCACAAAAACAGCTATGTTATGTTTTTTCTGAAAAAATCAGGAACAATTTTTCGTGCGAGAGAGGTTTGACCCTCTTAATCTTATCCAATTTTTAAAAACTTTAGTAGTTTAGAAACTAGATTCAGAGTACTACAATTCTTATTCTTTTCTCAACTCCTAGTTTTGAGTGCGTGACCTTTGAATATCTCTTTGAAGTTCAGGTTTACCTGTTTTCAAAAAAAAGTGGTCACTTATACCCCCCTTTTTGTTCACCATCTTAGTGCACTTACCCTTGACCTCTTAGGTTCTATTTTCACTTTTGTGTTTCTCTTATCTGTTTTCTTAGAGCTTCCTTCTTCTTCGCTCTCCATAGTTGTATTTTCTCTTCTTCTTAGTTCAAATGCCTTCATCTATTCTTTCTCATCTTCATCATCATCATCCTCAAAATTTGCAGCCTTTATATTTTCTCTACTTGCCTTTTTTTTTCTTGGTTTCTTCTTCTTTGGGGAAGTCTTTGATTTCTTTGGAATATCAATATTAGTCCTTTTTTTGGGGTTGTAGTTGTAGAACATGTAGGGAATGTAGTGATAGTAACAATAACTCTACCAGACCTTCTTCATCTTTATTGTGATTGTCTAGAAGCAGTAGTGGATGACACACCAAGTTTCTCCTCCAAATCACTTTTCATCTCCTTAAAACGTTCATCCAGTTTCTTCTTCTTTTCAAAATTTTCATCCATTCTCTTTTTTTGATCAATTTGTTTCTGATTTCATCATAGGTGCCAAACCTTTCTTCATTACAATCAAGTGGCTTCTTACATATTAGGTATGCATAGGCAACCCATTTAAGTTCAAAGACCTCATATGGAAATTTTGGAATCCAACTAGTTCTAGGCTTTGTTGGTTCCCAAAACCACAGATTACCAAACCCCGAAAGTATGTCAGGATTTGTAATCAGGTTCAATAATGATTTTGGCCAACGAACGAGGATCACCCTTAGAAAGGGTTGATACCTCCCGCACTTCTGGTTCTACTATGCCAAGGCAGATGTACCTTATGATGATTTAAGAAGATTATATCCTTTTATAGAATTATCAAATCTTTCTCAATCCACCTCAAACTAGCATAAATATTTGAAATGGATGATTAAAAATAAACTAACTCCTCCTATCTATACAACTGAAACTGAAATAAAATGTATAAGTTAATTTTGTATGTTTTTGAATGAAATATTGATCAGTGACTTATCCTGGGCCACAACGTCATTTTTTAAATTATTTATCTTCTTCCAATGGTTTGAATTCAAATTATTCGACACTTTAATTTGTCTATGCCTTGCATAAACGTGCATCAAATATTCACCAAATAATTCTTCTTGTTAATCCTAATTTATTTTCCACATTCAGTGTAATAAATTGAATAGATTTTAATTCCTCCTTGAGGAAACCCACACAAAAGATTACACAGAAGCAAAGATGCCGTGACAAATTAGATATATTCTTAATAACCTGATTCATATGAACATGAAAATAACAATCTGGAGACAATTCAATGTTGATCTCCTTATTATATCAACGAACAACTGATCCATTTTCCAAACATGACATTTTTGCACATGTAGAAATATGCATGACTATCAATTTTAAAAAATTATCTTGAGGAATTTGTAGAATTCTCAATTTCAAGGTTTTTAAAGGTTTCCTTTAAACCATTTCATACATATCCCGAATTATTTGATAATATTCCTTCAATTGTAATTTTTTGAAAAACTTCTCAATGAATCTATTTAGAAGATTTTCTATCATTACTATCATTATGGCAAACCAAAAGATGTGAGGTCTACACCTTCATAGTATTGGATCATTTTACTAGAACATTTGTAATTGTAATATTTGGCAAAGACCCATGTTTATTTCACCTTAATGTATGTCACTATATTGTTCGGGTGCACTTATCGCATAGTATCGTTGTAGTTTATAAAGTCTCTTTTTAAATTCATTATCTACATATTTCACTATCACTATAGTCTATGAGACTTCATTTTTTTTTAGGTAACCCTATTTTGGTGCTCCCACTTTGGTGTTGGCAAGGATTGTGGAATATAGCTTCACCCTTGGTGAGAGGAATTTGGCTTGGTACCCATCAATTTGTTAGCAACTTTTCAGAAAACTTCTCGACAGTTTCGTACTTATCTGGCGACCATTGCAATCCTTGAAACTATATATCTGTCAAACAATTCACGTGCTTTACCGATACCTCCATATTTTGCGTATATGTTTACCACAGCTTTTCCAACTATAATATCTGAAAATTCTATTTTGATGTGCTTTTATGAATATTCGTCTCCACAGTAATCTAATAGATTAGAATAGATCGCCTTGTTGTAGATAGGATTGCATTGGCTGCTGCACATGTAATTATGGTTTAATCACTGTCATGATCCTTAAAATCTGCTATAATGATCCAAATCTGCACACAAATCTCTTTTACTACCTGTCACTTGCATTGGCTTGGAAGTTTCTGCAATATTTTTGACAAATTCACTTTGCGCATATTCTGCAATAATTGCGTTTCAAAAATTCACATTTATTTGAGGCATTTTATTAATTCATATGCCTTACGTATGCTTCCATGTTTTGCATTATGTATATGGGAAGAGTATCAATAGATAACATAGTTCCAATAACCGTCACCTAACTGCCATGTTGACCTTCAAAACATAAAATTTTTTTGTCACTACATAAATATAAAAATACCAGTAAATATTTATTTTAACACCAATACATGTTCACAAATGAATTAGTAGTTAACAAAAAAGTAAAAAAAAATAAACAACTATTGATACATTTCCTATTTTAATACAAAACAACTTGCACAAATAATAAACATTTTTTATTTTTTTAAAAACTTAATTTTTACATTTGCCACTTTATGCAAGTGGCTAAAAAGTACAAATGTACTCCAATTACAATTACATATGCACAACTATTGGTACATTACATGACATAAAAACAATTTAACTTTAGACTTTTTAGACACTCAAGTGTACATTCTTCCAAATATCAGCTCCTCAGTAACCAAGAATTTGCAAAATATCAAATTAAAAAAACCAAGTTTCATTCAAAGCATAGAAAAAAACTGAACAATTTGAAGCAATAGAGAACAATATTTTTAAAATGACATGACCGACTATTTCCCACAAAAATTCAAATTTGAAAATAGCTAGCTACCACAATCGAATGCATTGCACATTCAAATTATATTATAAGACATAATTTTCTGTGTCACTTTCATTACAATCCAATTCATTGCATATTCCCAAGCTCTGCAAATACCCTCTGCACATTCCTTATTCAAGGGCGCACATTCAGGTTGGTACACATAGAATAACTAAATTCCCTCTGCAGTCAACATTAAATGCTATAAATCTTTCAATTAAAATTATACTATTTTCAATAAACCATTTCTTTCAATATAGTCACTGTTGTCGTGCTCTGTGAAGTGTACCTGTACCTGCAAACACAATGCACTCAATAAATCATTACAAGCAATGGTTAGTAGATTAAATCAATGAAAGATGAAACCATAGCTAATCGACTTATTGCCTCCTAGTAAATGCGAGTATGAATTTTGCTCTCAGATCTTAGTATGCAAATTCCAGTGACTTGACTACACTTAGATGGAGGATTTGAATGCTTAAAATGCATGATCAGGCAAAAATAGCATGATTAAGCTGTATGAATGATTGATCTAGCATGATTAAGCTAAGATTTAAGCTAAATTGAGCATGATAACATTGCTAAAACTGATAAACTATAAGCTAGATGCCTATAGTAACAATGCAAATGAGCTAAAATTGAGCATGAATTAGTAAAGTGGCTGAATTTGTGAATTGGCCATTTGTTCTCCAAAATAGGGTCTATTCATAAGATTTTCCAAGGCTAGGGGTGAGTTGGCATGAATCAACAATTGAGATTGATTTGAAGATACCAATGGTTAAATTGGAAGAGGTTGGCAAAGGGGGTTGGATTAAAGGGAACACTTAGTGACAAGTGTCACAAAGGTTCTAGAAGATGTTGGATGAAAGGGGACAAGGTGGTAGGTAGAATGGGTTAGGTTTAGGAATGGTTAGGTTTAGGAGTGGTAGAAGTTAGGAGAATTTGAATTTAAAAATTCAAATATTAGGAAAATGGCTAATTAATCTCAACAACTCATGATTTTATTTGTTTTAATTAATTAAGAGATTTAGAAGAAATGAATTTGCATGGAGGGAATTAATTAATTTGAATTAATTAATTAAAGGGGTGAAATGAAATGAACCTATTTAATAAATCCTTAGATTTATTAATAAGTAGACGACAGAGAGACTTAATCAAATTGCTTAGTGAATTCAATTAAATTGGGAAGGAGAGATTAATTAAAGAACACATGGTATGTAATTCAAGTGATATTCATCTTAATTGTATGTATGAAGTTATGAATTAAATGCAGTAATATGGATTATGACGAATGTAGCTTTAAGTGATGTAATGTAATTTATAGATGTTGTATGTATTCAATCTTGCCTTAATCTATTAATGGATTATAATTGCTAGGTTCATGTCATAGACGTTCTATTTTGTATTGGTTAAATCAATCTCTTTGTTAATTGGGTCAATTAACCTTAATGTTTATTAGTTTAAAAAGTAATCTTCATTGGAAACTCTTTAGGAGTTTAAGTTAAGTTTTCCACTTGTGCAAATGTTATTGCAATGTTTAACTTAATGAATCTTAAAGTTCATTAATGTTTTTTTTTTTAAAATTGACTCTTTTCAAAGTTTTGGTTGAACACTTTTGGGTTTCTTGGCGGGGCATTACATGAGGGCTACAGAGTTTATATTCACACCTGCCAATTGCATTTGCTAGAAAGTCCCTAAATTTTTTTTAGCAAATCCATTTTGCAAATTTCATAAAATGACATTTCTTTGATGTAGTTGATGAAACAAAACATTCGCTCAGTCTATATGATTCCGAGTCCCCATTAGGGCCTGGTTAAGTGTTGACTTAGAATGGTTGGGCCCACGGCCTTAATACACCAGCCGCTTCCGTCGTTGCTTCTGACATTTCCCATTTCCATTCGCATTCACTTGCCTACATTGGCGTTAGACATAAATAATTTGATGATGCCAAAGATTTTTAGGGAAAAGTGAATTATAACTCTAGGCATAAGATACAGAAACAACACTTAACAAATATTGAGATTATGAATATATTTCAATTTAAAATAAAAATAAATTTGAAATAAATCATATATGATGTGTCTTTGATATATAAATTATAATATATTAGTTATTAATTTATTTATCTGTTAAGTGTGTTATTAATTTAAAATATAATTTTTTTATCTTTGATATATAAATTGTATTATATTAGTTATTTTGTTTATTATTTTTTTAATTTTTTAAAAATATTTTATATGATTCATTTTATTTATTATAATATATTTTAATTTTTAATATTTAATCTAAATTATAAAATAGATATAAATAGATTTAAAGTAGTGGTTAGAAATTTTATATATTTCGACACTAACATCATAAATTTAATAACTTTGTGCTTTACTATTTACCAATTCATGAATCAAGCAATTTATAATATGTTTGAAATAATGTTTTCATTTATGCTTAAACTGATATTTTTCATGTTTCAAATTTGAATTGATTTGAATTAATGTCTTTGTGTTTCATGTAAGTGCATACATAAAGGTTGGGTTTAATTTCTATATAATTTATAAGGTCAAAATTTTAGTTGAAATTTTTTTGTTGGACTCATTATCATTTAAAGTTTTTGTCTTTATTTTTAATTGTCTTAAAGTTTTATTTTCTTATATAATTTTAAGGATTATAAATATCATTTATCTTTATATAATTGCAAGGGTAACAAATTAATAATGGTGATTGTTTTTAATTTTAAGTTTATTTTTGGACAATGTTTTGGTACATGTGCATGATGGTGAACCTCATATACTCTACTATAAAGTATAAACACATTTAGACATTTATTTGAATAGGATCTCTACTTAGTAACATGGATTTTATCCACCTTTATTTGAATAGGATCTCTACGTATTAACACAAATTTTAACTCACCTTTATTTGTATAGGATCTCTACTTATTAGCATAGATTTTACCTCACTTTTATTTGCATAGGATTCTATACTTATTAACACTTATTCATGGAGTCATTAAATTAACATTTTTAATTGACTTGATGTAGCAAAAAATAATGAGATTTTTCTTCCTTTAATTTAAAAATATATATATATATTGATTAAAAAGGCAAAGTAGAACAATATAAAAATGTTTATGAAATAAAATTTGGAAACAAATTTGCAAAAGATTTCTTAAATATAAATAAATTTATATGATTTTTATTAATGAATCTATTCTCTTGTATTAAAATAAATTTAATAATTTTAAAATATAATTAAAATGTGTATTCTTTCATCATGTATTTATGTATTTATTGAACATTTATTTTGTGTCTTGTTTTCATAAGTTCACTTTTTGTGTTTTTCTTACATAGCTTCTTTATACAAATCTAGTTTGATGGTAATCTCTTAAATTTTCTATTATACTTTTAATACAATTAAATTTGTCAAATATAAACTTATTTAATTAGCATTCTTCATCAAATTCATTATCATTATTCTTCAATGTATGCATGGTTAAATTATTAAAATAAATTAAATTGTGTACATGAAAATAAATTAAATTAAAATACCACATCCTTTGTAAGTCAAAACTATAGAATTCTTTGTAATTTAAGGGATAAAAGTGCTCTTTAAAAAAAAAAAATCTTGATATGATTTTACAACTGCAAGTTATTGGCTTTTCAAGAATCGCATAGTTGCAAATGAAATGTTATAACAAGGGAATTGGTGATATTCAAAACCTTAAAAGTTGAAATATTTATGAAGCTTACTTTTATATAGAAACAAGAGAGATGAAATTCTTTTATCTACAACAATAAACAACATCAAATTAAGAAAATTCTATGTAAATAAGATTAATAATTTATTCCCCGCTGTGAATTATAAAAAAATAGCAATTTATTCCATTATCAATTTTACCATAACACATGACATGAAAACCCTAACCTCATGGCGAAATGGTGATGTACTTTCGCACTCTCGCGCTTACAAATCTCATGCAGGACAGTGAGTTCACTGGAGAAATCATGCGAGACACCTATGTTCAAGTAAACTTTTTCATTTCAAGCTCCTGAAAGCCTATTCCGATGCATACATCAAGTGGTTGATTTTCACATATGTATGTAGTTGCAAATATGGAATCATTCCTGGTATGCCTTTTCGAATCATAATTTCTCTCCATTTAAGCATTATTATGCCAATCTAATTGTTCTTCTGCATTTTATGTATATTAAATAACTCTCATACCAAGTTGGAGGTTCCTATGATATCGTTTTCCATTTTTCCTAAAGCCACTCCATTTGCATTTTCTTATATTTTTCAATGGTGAGATAATTTTTTATCAAAGTAAGTCATCTTTGAGTATTATTAAATCTTTCCCATTGATCTTTCATATTGAATTGAATATTCCTTTGAATTCTTCACGTCACAACGTATCATTATGATAGTTTCTAATCCTCCATGATTTGATTTGCTATTTTTCCCAAAGCGACCTTGTTTGCAATTTATTTTAAATTCTCATGTGAAATGTAATATTAATTCAAGTAGTCATTTTCATATGTTAATATTTATTACTTGAATTAATCTTATAATAATATAGTTTATTCTTTCAAATATTTATGATACAAGGATGCTCTGTGCAAAATCCTAGGTATCAAGGAATTCATTTAATATCTTCTTGGCAAATGTAAGTTTATTGAGTATGATGTTTGCAGGTTATTATTCAGCTAGAATATTATTATTTTGCAAGAGAAAATATAAGTTTATTTTGTTTGATAAAATATACAGGATCGAGATTCAATTTTGAATATGATAAATAATACTTTTATGGAATATACGTTTAAATCATTTTAAATAAATGATTTGAATAAAAGTTATATTTATATGGGACTTATAAAGTTCAAAACACTTTATACATGGCGGGGTGGCAAAGGATGAAACTCATCGAGAGATCGTTGTAATAAAAAATAAGTCTCCCCGATCTTCGATAAAGATATAACAAAGCACTCAAGTGATTAATCAATCCATTCTGGAATGCACGGTGGCTAAAACTGAATTCACATTTTTATAGTTCGGGCCAATTTTTGAATGATTAATGATGCTTTTAATCTTAAAATGATTGCCCAGATCATATATATCACCTTGGGGGGCATTTTTATAATATTTTTATTGTTTTTAAAGTGTCGGTGAGCTGTTTAAAAGCTCAGATTTGCAAGTGATGACCTGCATATTCTAATTCAGTAAGGAGACTAAAAGAGGCATCTTTTACCTGATAAAAATAGAGATCCAACTCTATCCTTCAATACTCGAATTCATGAGATAATATTAATTAATTTGATAGCGATACTATAAGTCAATTACGGGCAGCAAAATGGGTGTTTGTTTATAATACTCAGCATCCCATAAATACAAAGGAAGTATTCTTAGACCTTGGTTATATTTTTAATTTCCTTTGAATAAATACAAGTGAATATACTTTGTCATTTTAAATCTTGAAAATCATTAGAATATTGTCATTATATGTTTTTTACCCTTTAAAGTTCATTGAATCAATTTATATTAGGATAAATATTATTTGTTTTTCAAAATCAAAATATGAATATTTTAAAGAATATTTTGTAAAAGGGGAAGATGCATTTTTTTTACACAAATGAAAGAGATAAATAGTATTTATTGAAAAGCCATTGCAATAAGGAATTCCTTTCATATTTATATATTTGCCCTAATCCAATAAATTGGACATTTTACATTAGGGTAAATAGTTTTAATGTTTTAAAGATCAAAGCATGATTATTATTATTTTGGAGAAAATGTATTATTACCATAAGTAAAGTGATGAAAATAATTTATTTATTAAAGTGATCCTTCCATATGCATTTTATTTGCCCTAGGTTTATAAATTGAATATGTTCATTAGGGTAAATTATTTTTATCATATAGTTAATGATTTGATTGATTTTTGCAAGTATATATTCTATTAGAATTGCCCTAAAAGGGTGAAAACACGTTCTTATCACATGATTGGAATATTGATTAACGGATGTCATTTCCAAAAGGGAAGTGTATTCTTATCATATCACACTACCATATATTATTATTTGAACACACATCAAGATGAAACTTATATATGTTATTTACCCTAAATAAGTGCTTTGAATATATATATTAGGGTAAACTGTTATTTTTTATAAATGGATGTTATGGTTGCAAAATTATTTTCTTAAAATGTAAATACTTTGGTTTTATTGAATTATTTTAAACAAATATTTATATAAAGATTATTGACCTTTCAAACTAAAATTTGAGGTGGAATATGTTTAAGTTTCAGATCAAGGAATTTGATTGGCTTATCTTGTGTGCAAGAGATATTAAGAAGATGATGAATATTTGTCGAGGAATTTATCAAGGTGGAGAATAAAAGACACATTATTAAAGCATCATTTAGTATTTTTTAGATTTCTCATTTGTAATTATTTATTAAACTAGAGGGTGTGTCCTTTGGAATGCAATTGCCTATAACTCCTTTCTATGTATTAAAGGGTGTGTCCTTTCATATGTCTTTTGATTCGCGTACTTATAAGGAGTCATTTTTGTATGTAATAAGCGGGGGGGGAATACTGCGGGGAAGGACTGCAAGTTATTTGTATTAGGGAAGTATATAGGAAGAAGAAGTATCTTTTTGTGCAAACAGACTGTAATGGAGTATCTTCAAGTGCAACTTATGTATGCAATCATTTCCTAAAGATTAATATACAAGGTTCGTTGTTTCTTTTCTAAATATTGTGCATACTTTTGTGTTGATGAGTTATCTTTGTCCTCTTGATAAATATGTCATTTGATTTGCTATGATGTGCCATCACATGCTGTTACATTAAATGTGAGATTGGGTTTTCATTGTTTGTGTAACACATACTGAAACCTTCATAGTTGATGATTAATATTGTCTCTGGAGTTGATAAGATCTCTTGTCCACAAAGTATCATAAATATCCCTAGAGAGAGGCACCGGTCTGTTATTTATCATTTAAGGTCCTAGTTTGTTATGCATTTAAGGTCCTTGATAGAGAGACATTCTTCCCAAACCCTATATGAACTGATCTTTGCATATTTATTTTAAGTCCTGAAAGCATCTTCTTCTCAAGATACAATCATAGTCATTTTCATTTCTTTTCAAAAGCATTCACTTAAAGCACATAATAAAGCATAATTGCAGAATAATCATTTGCCAATTTTGCATTTGCTAACCATAAAGCTTAAATCCACTTTAAATAACTCTTTTTGTGCTTGAGAGGGAGAGGTATACCCACCTAGGTTCAGTAGAGCCTAAAGTGCAGAGGGATCTAGTCCTTGACTGTCCCTGATCATTAGCCAAGGCTGATTGGACTACTTGAGGATTTGACAAGTCTTTTGGTTTTCCAATCTGTGGTTTTGGGCACCAACACTCTCAAGCCTTTGAAAATATATAATAAATAATCTAAATAAAATTAAATATTTAAAAAAACAGATAATATTAAAAAAAATTAATAACTAATATATTACAATTTATATATCAAGACTATAGATATCATATATCATTTATTTCAAATTTATATTTTAAATCAAAATATCTTCATATATCATAAGTGTTGTTTCATATCTTAGGCCTACAGTTATGATTCGTTTTCCATAAAAAGCTTTCTCATCAAACCATTATTTATTTCTAACGGCACCGCAAACATGTGGACACGAACAAAATGAGGAATGTCATAAGCAACAACATAAAGAGTAACAGAAATAGTTTTTTTACTGGGGTTGTGGGCCCGACCACTCTAAGTTAGTGCTTAGAGTGTGTCGATTAAGCCCGACCCCCAATTAGTGCATTAGAGCTGTTATCTACCAAAAATCATCCCTTTATCATGCTTTGATGGATGTCCATTTGTTGTTCAAATACTTGCATCTTGGCACAAGTAGGGAGAGTGCGTGGTTTCGCAAGCATGCACTTAAGAGACCCTAACCTCATAGTGAAATGGCGATGTGCTTTCCCACTCTCATGCTTACTCCTCCTCTAGCCATTTTCTTTCCTACAATATGTCAGGAACTCTCAAACCTTCGAAAATATTTAATTTTACTTCATTCATATTGGGCCCACCATGTTTAAATATTTGCACACTTTATATATTTGCCTTTGCAATGCCTTTATTTTTATAAAATGATTCCGAGCAATCTGTCTTCATCATGAGATTGTGTATTTTAAATCATTTTGAAAAAATGATTCAAGCACTCATTTTAACATCCCTTTCCAAAAATATGATGTGTTAGAATCCAAGAACACTGAGAGGGGGGGGGTGAATCAGTGTTCTACCAGAATGATCAATTTTAACCAAATCAAAACATGCATTCACCAACTGGTATACCGATACATATAAAATTGAAAGAAGTAAAGAAACCAATAATCCAATCACACAAATGAATACCATAACACAGAGAATTATACGTGGAAAACCTCAAAGAGGAAAAACCACGGTGGGATTTGTGACCCACAATATCAATCCACTGGCCATATGAAAAGATATTACAAAATATAGGGGCCTGCACTTGCAGGAAGGCTTACAACCTAGAGCACACTACTCAATCACAAAAGGAGCCTCACTGACTACGTATAAACCCAAACTTGAATCTGGAGAAATGAGTGAACTACAAAGATAACATCTTCTATGCCTGAATACAGTTTCGGTTAAGCTCTGTTTGTTCTGGTCTAAAACCCTAAACCCTTACTGGAATAAACTCTTACATAAACTTTGCATTACAAATCATTATCACATTATCCTATCCTTACACATTCCATCATACCTTACACATTACAAAATGATCTAATCAACTGACCTATATACCCTCACAATCCATCATGCCTTATGTCGGCTTACAAAGATAATTACAAAATGAATATACATGTTGGCTCAATAACATATATATATATATATATATATATAAATATCAAAATTAATTACCGATTTTCGGATCTCCCAAAATGATGTCGGCCTCCAATACCGATAACCTAAATGCGAACTATGTCAGTCTACAATGCCAGTAACCATAGAATTCCTTCCAACCAGTGAAGATACCTATCAGTGCTGGTGAAGTGTCTATTAGTAATCAACCAAACCAAAATATGAAGCCGAGACATGTTTCCATCAATGACAACATATTGAAACCAATCAATTGAGTGTTAATTACCAACAATCCCCCCCCTTGGCATTGATGAGAACACTCATGTGAAAAATGATAGTGGTTTCCATCTGCCAGTTTCATCTTGAGACTACTCCCCTAAGTTGAATATCCATCTAAGATCATGATCAATACAAAATACTCCATACCTCCATATCTCTTGATGCCAATAATATATTTTTCCCCTATACTCCCCCTTTGATATCAATGCCAAAAAAATACCAAAAATCGAGAGGAAGAATGAAATACTATACAATGAATGTCCTAAAATACCTTATCAGAGCTTAATATATTTGAAAAATTTTGGATAGGCTTTCTCCAAAAGCTCTAGATAGGTGTCCCAACCTGATTTTAGTGTGCCAAAAACATATACAAGTCCATTAAGCATATGGGCATAGGACTCCTTATCCTTAAGTTTTGTCGGTGTGGGCTTACCAACCATATCAATACCCTTCTTATGTACACTTAATGAATCCAACCGCAGACTCACCAATCCTCTAAGACCTCTGGCTCTCCTTATGATTTTATCTTTTTCACTCTCAAGAACTAAAACTTGAGCTTCCGAAACCAAAATTTGACCATAATAGATGTATCCAAAGAATGTGAACCATCAAAAGAATTGACTATACCTACAATCTCCTCCTGAATATCCTTAATCCTTTTATCTAAATCTGTTGAAAGTAAACCTATATTACAACATACTCTATACATATTACTACACTACCTCAAATCATTATAAATCAACTTCATCTTATCATTAATCTCCTTCTTCTCTGACTCAGTCATCTGATCAAATGTTTCTCTCTTAGCTTGTGTAAACCTCTCCAGTGCCTGTCAATTTGATATCTACTGTAAAGATTGAAATTCCTTTGAAATGTGTTTTGTGATTACTTTAAGCTTGCCAAATGGGCTTGCTTCTTTGTCAAATTTATACTCTGGGAAAAGTCTATGCAAAACAGTGATAGACCAATCAATAACTCCTTTGTCCATAGATCCTTCATCATCTTTTGTGCAACCATCATCATGAGTTCAGTAGAACTCATCTCGATAATGTTTTTCTTTTCAACCTACGAGGTATCAATTGACAACAATGATGGGCTCACTACCGTTTCTCTGTCGGATTCCCCTTTCTTCTCCTCTGATGGTTTAACTTTATAAGCTTCCTCTCTTGTACCGGTGGCTTTGCCACTTGGTGCAGTAACGGTAACTGCCAATTCCTCCTAATGAACTATGACATCAACTTGTACATTCAGATCCGAAGGACTATTGTCCTCCACATTAGTAACCTATACACTCTTTGACTCTGTCGGTATCTCAACATTTTCCTGTACATTAGTTTCTATCGGGGGCTCAATATCCAATATCTTAATATTTTTCAAAATTATAGATGTGGTACTCATTATACCTTTACCTTTCCCTTCTGTAGTATCAGTTTTAGCATTAGGTGAAGAATAAAAACTAGGGTTTGATACAAAGAATTGACCCCATTCCTTGTGGGTCTCTGTGACTATCTCATTAACCCTAGCTAACATAAGACTTACTATCCTGTGCTTGCTGTGAAAGATTTTCCTGTTTGCAATCTCAAGAGTCCTATCCAAATCCTTTGGAGTAATAGTTGCGCAAGTAGTTAACAACTCTTGAATCTTTATATGCTTGTCCTCCTCCATTGCTGATAGTCTTATAGAATCTAATTTTTCATATAACTATGTCAGTATTTGATTATCAATTTCTAACAAGGCTTTCTTATATATATCCAGATACAACAAAACTGCTTCCTCAACTTCTCTATGTTCATTATTATCTAAATGCTCATAATAAAATTGTACATTTTTTAGCATACCATATTTAGTTATTTCATCAACCAATTCTGCACAAGTCTTGGGTGGAATAATAGTTACATTACCATATACAAGTGCAAGATCGGTGTCATCCATCTTCTTTCTTCTTCCAGTATCAGATGGGGCAGAAGGTGTTTCCTTTGGATCTCACTTCTGTGCCGGTACCTTGATTGTAACTTTCCTAACTGATTTCTTCTTTGCTTCCACCTTAGTCTCTTCAGTTTTCTTCCTCAATACCCTCTTTAATGCTAAGGGTGTGTCATCATCAGATCTAGATTCTGATGAAATAGATTGAATAAAAATGTTTGGTTCTTTCCTCTTCCTTCCTTTTTCTGGAACATCAATTAATGCCTTGATGTCCTGAGATACCTGTTCCACAAACTTGCTTGCCTTGCCCTGCTGCTTCTCCCTCTTCTTCTGGTTAAACTCAGTTTCAACCTCTTTCTTTTTCTGCTTAGAAGTACCAAAGGTTTTCTCAACTTCATCAATAGGTGCATCAATTAGCAACTATGCATAAGCATCTAGAATTTGTGCATCAAATTCATAACCCATCTCTTCAAGCCATATCTTCTGGGGCTTGATAACTTCCATAAAACTTTCATCTTTCTTAACCATGAAGCATATTTCAGTTGATTATTTCTCAAGAATTTTCTTTGGAACCCTCTCCCTAGAATTCATAGCCTTCTGGAATGCCTTAAAGTAACCCCATAATTTATCATCTTGCTGACAACCCAAACTAGAAATAGATTGTTTTAGTTGCCTTCCTACTAGGATATCAAATGCCCATTGTCTCTTCCCAAAACATGGAGTTTCATTAATGAAAAACAACATCAAACTGACAATAAGATTTCCATATCGGAATGTTCCCTTCTTCTCTCCTTTTATCTTTCCTAGGTTAATTAACAATTCATCTAACATCCATCCACAAAGATCTAACTTCTCATTTTCCCTCATCATCTTATGTGCTGCATAAATGCATAAGCTAGAAACAGAATTCAAATGGTTTGACTGAGTTACCTTGTAACCAATAATTATGATTCTAAATCTGATATCTCTGTCAGTGATAGTGCTAACCCTCATTAATCTCTTGTTTGATGTTGCACCGATGATCTTGTTGACCTGATCATTATAAACCTTCTTCTCTAGATGTTGCCCAATCTGTGGCAAACCGGTGATTGCCCTGATGGTCTCCTTTGAGATCTTATATGGTATGTCCAACTAGATGAATCATCCATGCACTTTTTTTAAAACATATCTGACAATCTCATCCTCAAATTTGAAATATCCAAAATATTAGTAAACCCTAGATCCTCAATATGTTGATACTCAGGCTTAATCTTTTCAGATCTCCTATTAACTCACTCATATACATTCTCTTAATATCATTGGTTCCCAAATCCTCAATATGATAGTGAATGTAAGCTCTGACATCTTCAACATATACGACTCCTTCTGGGAAACGGGAAAAAGTACCAACCGAATCATCCAAGGTAGCTGTATGTGGATATCACTTGAAAATCAGCCTAGGAGAGTCCTTGACCTCAACAATAGTAGGAATTGCAATAAAATTTGGTGTAGATGATGATATCGCTTCCATGATGAAAGATAAATACTTGTGAATAGTTGCCGATGAAAACCCTAAAAACTCTTTCGATCGCTGGTGAAATCACTCAAGAAGACATTGATCGCACTGAATTGCCTTAGACTTGCTTTGAATTGCTTTGATTACTCTGAATGCAAAGTGATCAGAAATGAAGTAGACTCAACCTTTTAACCTCCAAGAAATGCTAATCCATTATGGATATGAATGACTTTTGGTGAAAGATACTGGATCTCGGTCTAACATCTCCATGTCGGATAAGCATCTCCAATGTCTGGAACATCTTCTAGAACCTCTTCCCGGGGCATAGGTAGTATTGTCATGAATTTTTTCTACCACTAAGGTATCTACCTCAGTTTCTGGATGAGCTCCCTGTCGGTGCAAGAGAAACCTCCTCTGTCGATTGATCTTCTGACTTCATGACCCATTTCTTGATATGATCTTGCTGGATTTTATTAACCTTCTCTTTTCCTTTCTCATTTTATCCTTTATTGTTAACCGGTGGAATTCTGCTTGTACAAAACTTGGCTATGTGTCCAACCTCATTGCATGCATAACATGTAACATTGTTCTTTTGAATTGCTTTGCTAAAACTAGTATAATTGCTTGACCTGCACTGATTAGCCATATTTCCAAATTTTCCACATGCATAACATTTAACATTCATTTTGTAATCTTCTATCTTATGACCATACTTATTGCATTTAGAACATTGACCGGGAGCAGAATTATAGTTCTAATTTTCTGTATTTCTACATTTCCTATCCATGTGACCAAATTTATTACAAACAAAGCATCTACCATTAAATGTATAAGCATTAAGTTGCCTTACTGGTGCCTTCTAGTTTTGATCTTCATTAGCAGTACCGGAGCTCTGACCTTGTTCAAATCCAAGTCCACTGGAATCTCCATTTTGTCTTTGACTTTTCAGTAACTCATCAAGTTGTGTTGAGCTAACCTAAATTTTTTTTAATACACTTGCAACAGGCAGATCATCTCTTAGAATTATCATTTGTCTCTCAAGTTCTTGTTCATTAGTTAGGGATTGTACTAAATCTATCCTCAACATCTCATTCTCCTGAACCAACCTACCACATTCCTCAAATTTATCTTTCAAAGATACAACAAGATTTTCTTCCTTCTTCTTCAGGTCCTCAATCTCCTTTGACATCCTCATAGTTAAAGATTGCATTTCATTCCTCATGACCATGTTCTCCTAACTTAGCCTCTGACATTTCTCATTAAGGGCATCTTTCTCTTCATTATCCCAATTTTGCAAAAGTTCCTTCCTCCTAGCTTGAACAGATGACAACCTCTCATGTAGGATAAGAATGAATTCCTGAGCAGAATTCAATTCATTTTGTAACTTCAAGTTCTTCATCATTTCAACATCATAATCTTCAAGTGCTACCTCAAGTTGCTTCTCTAAACTCATATCCATGGATTCCAGATTCAAGATCTTCCCCAAGTTGTTAAACTTCCTCTAAGGCACAAGAATCTTATACCAATTCTTGGAATCCAAGAACACTGAGAGGGGGGGGAGGGGGGGGGGGATGAATCAGTGTTCTACCAAAATGATCAATTTTAACCTTATCAAAACATGCATTCACCAATCGGTATACCGATACATATATGATTGAAAGAAGTAAAGCAACAAATAAGTCAATCACACAAATGAATGCCATAACATAAATAATTATACATGGAAAATGTCAAAGAGGAAAAACCACGGTGGGATTTGTGACCCACAATATCAATCCACTAGCCATATGAAAAGATATTACAAAATATAGGGGCCTACACTTGCAGGAAGGCTTACAGCCTAGAGCACACTGCTCAATCACAAAGGGAGCCTCATTGACTACATACAAATCCAAAATACAATCCAAAGAAATGAGTGAACTGCAAAGATAACATCTTCTATGCCTAAATATAGTTCCAGTTAAGCTCTATCTGTTCTGGTCTGTAACCCTAAACCCTTATTGAAATAACCTCTTAGATAAACTTGGTATTACAAAGCATTATCACATTCTCCTATCCTTACATATTTAATCATACCTTACACATTAAAAAATGATCGAATCAACAACTTATATACCCTCACAATCCATCATGCCTTATGTCGGCTTACAAAGATAATTATAAAATGTATATACATGTCAGCTCAATAATATATATACATAAATATCAAAATCAATTGCCGGTTGTTGGATCTCCCAAAATGATGTCAGCCTCCAATACTGATAACCTGAATGTGAACCATGTCGGCCTGCAATGCCGGTATCCAAAGAATTCCTTCCAATCGGTGAAGATACCTGCCAGTGTCAGTGTCGATGCCAGTGAAGTGTTTGTCGGTAATCAACCAAGCCAAAATATGAAGCCGAGGCATGTTGCCATCAATGACAACATATTGAAACCAATCAATTGAGTGTCAATCGCCAACATAATGTAGGTCATTAAATATATAATTTTTTAAATCATTAAAATTTGATTTAAATAACGAGTCATTTTACATTATTTCACTTAGGTCTACAACTTGATGATGAAGGTCGGGTCCCTATGTGGGCCTAGCTTAAAAAAAAAAAATCATTCTAGAGCAAATTTACCTCAAAATGTCATCTATTGTATTCAATGTGCATCTGAGACAAAAATAATGAAATGTGTCATCACAACAATTTGTTCTCTGCAATTTTTCACTTTGACCAAAACAAGGCCTATAACCTCTAGAATCACCTCCAAAAACTGACCAAATCTCATTGTGAGACAACAAAAAATGAGAAGCATGTAGACTTTTAACCTGAGAGTCCATAGAAAAAAATCGTTCTGAAAATTTCATCTTGTGGTGCAAGATATTAGTTTTCAAAGATGACCTCCAACTATTTTTCAAAAATTTAACTGATAAAACTTTCTAAATTGCTTTTTCTTTTGGTCTTGAAAACATGTCAAATTGATTGATGAAGTTCTGTAATCCAACATAGGAGTATATTTTTATTTAGAGAATCACATAGACCAATTCATTTTATGTGACATTCATCCAACTGGGGAATATAAATTTCCAAATTGGGCCTCTGACCAACCTTTGATTTTTTGTGCAGATAACAAACTAAAAAAATTCATTTGGTTTTGAATTTGAAAAATATCAAATGGACTGTTGGGGCTCTAATAGTTTGCACAAGAGTTCATTGTGATACAAACAATTATATGGATCAATTGGTTTGGTCTGAAGGTCATCTAGGTGTGAAATATTAATTGCGATAGGAGGCCACTTTGATAAACTTCACAATGCATAGGCAACAATTTGAACAAATTGTAAATGGAATTGACTTGGAAAAAATAGCAAATGGTGTCCCAGGGTTCTACAAATGAACATATTGGTTCATCATTGTTAGGAAAATTGTAGGGAATAGTTGGTTGGATGGGAAACACATCAAACATTGAAATATTGATCTTCAAAAATGGCTACTCGAAATGGTGATATTCAAACTGTAAACTTGATCGAAGACCCTAAATTTGATACTTCACAAAATTGTCACATCTGACTCTAAGGGGCTAAAAATGGACACATATACTTATTTATAAGGGGAAAATGAGATTTGAAGGAAAATCCACTTGTCATTATTAGGATTTAGAGAGGGATGATTTAGGGTTCTCATTGATTTTTCTCATTTAGGAACCCCTAAATTTTGCAAATTTTTATTTGAATAGGCTCAACAACCTCCATGTAGAAATTATCCTTGTTTACCATAAATGTGATTACATATTTATATCTTTGTACTACATCAGTAGGCATCATATGTCTATTATTCATCTCATCTTGAAAAGTTTTGATAAAATCCTAGTAAACAAGATCACTAGCTTTCATGGTTGGGTAGTTAAGCATGTGACTCCTAATTTGTGACCCAACTGAAACATCTCTTTCCCACACAATGTCTTTTCTATCAAGAAACTCTCTCAAGAAATAAAACATTAAGAAAATGATGAGAGAACCATAGTAGAATGCATTTTTGGATTCTTTGGTTTTTGAAGATTCTCCAATAGTTGTAGTCTTAATAATTCATACAAGTTAAAGTTCATTCCCTCTTTCATCATTTGGTGAGACGTATGGATAGTAGTAATAAATACAAAGATCCCTCTTTATTAATGAAATATAGTTTATATGCAATCCCCATTGCTGGATAATTAACTCTAAGATCTTTGATATCATCAATTATAAGTGCCCTATTGTTGAACTACACTTTCATTACTCAATTATGAAGTCTTATATACTATGATAGAAAGGCATTGCCTTGCTCTTGTTTTTGCAGCTCAAAAGTTGAGACATTACTTTTGAATGCTGAAACACATGTTATCATCAAATTTGATCCTTTAAAACATCTCTTTTCTAAAACTGATTTTTTAGGATGCTTAGCGAAATGGGTTATGGTATTAACTAAATTTGACCTTAAATTTTTTTCTCAAATGGAAATTAAAGGAAAAGTTTTAACCGATCATTTGGTTGATGCTCCTCCTCTTACTTTACCTAATCAAGAGTCCTTCCTTGATGACTTTGTTCTTCCCATTGATATTGATAATACTTGGGAATTTTATATGGATGGAACCAATTCCTTTATCCTATTGTCTCAATTTCCTTTATAATAGCAATGTCACTTAGTATGAAGCCCTTTGCTGGTTTAAAAGTGGCTTTATCCCTTAATGTTCAATATTTGCATATCTATGGTAATTCACAGTTGATCATAAGATGAGTTATGGGAATTTATGAAGCTAAACAAAATAACCAATCACAATATCATAACTTGTCCTTATCATTGTTAGAGAAGTTTGCTTCTTATACTATAGAACCTATCCCTCAAAAGGTCAATTGACACTTAGATGTAATGGGCAATGTATCTCCCCTCATATCCTTGGAAGATCCTACGGTGGATTATTAGTTCACTATTCACAATATTTCTTCTTCTTCTATTATAAATAGTCCCAACAACTTGGCTTGTTGTTATGCTTTAGATTTTGATGAATGGTATTCTCATATCTCATAATATTTGATTGATGGTACTTTTTTGAATTCTACAAGTAAGAACACTACAGCTAGAATATGTAAGCTTGTTGCATGATTCATTATTCTTTCCAATGTCCTTTATAGAAGGGGTTATAATGGTATTCTTCTTTATTGTCTTAGCAAAACCGAGATCCCCATTGGTCTTGAGGAAGCATATTCATGTGCTTGTGGGGGGCATTTTGGTGGTAAATCCCTGGTTCAAAGGTTGCTTTGAATGGGATTCTATTAACAAACTATAGAAATGGATTCCTTTACCTTTGTAAAAAAGTGTCATTAGTGTCAACAACATAAGAATTTGATTCATGCTCCTGAACATGAACTTAGGTTGCAAGTGTCCTCTTGGCCCTTTTCCTTGTGGGGTTTGAATCTTATTGGTAAAATTTCCCCTCCTTATTTGCAAGGAAATACTTTCATTCTCACTACCATAGATTATTTTACAAAGTAGGTAGAAGCCATTCCTCTTTAATCCACTATTGTTGATGTAATTTATCAGTTCCTCCTAGATAACATTATCTCTCAATTTGGTATACCTTCCACTTTTATTTTCAATAATGGTACCTCATTTAAGAACAAATATGTGAAAAAAATTTCTTGAGAAATATCGCATTCAACATTGGTTTTCTACACCATACTATCCTTAATAAAATGGTTAAGTTGAGGCTTCTAGTAGGATCATGAGCAAATTTTGTGTAAGATTGTGAATAAGCATGGTAAGGATTGGCATACCCATTTGACCTATGCTCTTTGGGCCTATCGAATAAGTGTTTGCATAGCTACTGGTACCACACCTTATAATCTTGTTTATGGTGGGCACAATTATGTCTTTAGAATTAGATATTCCTTCACTAGGAATCTCTATTAAGGATATAATTGATGATGAATCTTATCAAGAGAAAGGTCTTAAACAACTTGAAATTATTGACAAACAATGCATGCACACTCTTGAGCATATCCAAGCTTATCAAAAAACTTTACAACAAAGATATAGCAACAAGGTTATTAAATGTATTTTCTCTATTGGTGACTTGGTACTTTATGAGAATTGGTGCAACGTGAATGCTTTGTGAGAAGAAAAAGGATAATTTAGCCAAAATTGGCTTGGACCATACATCATCACTAATGTTTATGGATCAAATGCTTACAAAATTGTCGATATAGAAGGTATACCTCTTAAGGATCCCATAATGCTATGCATCTTTGTAGATATTATGCTTAGAAATTTCCCTTATCTTTCTATGCTTTTCCTTTCATCTTAATTGAGTGATATGTTAGCATGTCTTCATTAAAGAATATGGTAATAGATAATTGTTATTTAATATGTAATGTTTCATTCTTGACAAACATCTTTAGTTTTGGTTGTCTTAAATTTATTCAGTAATTTCTTAGGAACTTACACATTGGTTATGCTAGCTTATCATTCAATTATCTTTATGTATTATGTTTGATTACATCTTGTTGTGTTTAATTAAGATAGACTTTAATTAAATCACATTGACCATGTACTTTAATTACATTACATCATCACTTATGTCATTTACTTAAACACATAGTTTGTTTAGTTAAATCACACATGTATCAATTTAATCATGAAAGTATTGAGCAATCAATCACATTGACCATGTACTTTAACATAATTACATTACATCATCACTTATGTCATTTAATTAAAAACTGAGTTTGTTTAGTTAAATCACACATGTATCAATTTAATCGTGAAAGTATTGAGAAATCAATCACATTGACCATGTACTTTAACATAATTACATTACATCATCACTTATGTCATTTAATTAAACACTTAGTTTGTTTAGTTAAATCACACATGTATCAATTTAATCATGAAAGTATTGAGCAATCAATCACATAAGTATTAAATTAGACATAGATGTAAATTTTCCAAATTTGTTACTTTTAATCAAAGCAATATGACACATTGTTTTGCAATTAAAGGAATAAATTTGAGACAAAAGATCATCATTGTTGGCAAGATACACTACATTGATTATTATATTTTGTCATTGATGGCAACTTTAGTTAGATACCCAATCCACAGTTCATGATTCATTCATACCGAAAGATTGATTGAGGTCTAGCAAGGTCCGATGAGAAGAATATGATCCAACAGAGTACAACATTTGGTTGGCGGTTCATTTGTGCTATGTATTTTGCTTTGCAGATCTCAAAGAAGCATTGTGGTCATGTGATATGCATTATTATAGGTTTTTAGCCTTTGGTGTTGAGTGTTGTGTCAGTTGGAGGATCCAGTAGACATGTTTCTGGTTAGAACAATGTTCATTGGTAGTAACGTGTGAAGATTCGTTGTGCAGATCGTACAGTGTGAATTTGGCAATTGTTGGTGTGTTTGAGGTTAGTAATCGGATATGTGGGAAGCATGTGGACAATTATTTTTGGTCCACTTGGTTGTTTTGATTGGATTTGAGTCGACTTGGGTAACAAATTTCATTTGTGTTATGCGGTTTTTGGGCCGAAATGGAATTGATCTAATTTGATGTTGCGGATATATTAGACCAATTGATTTGATCATTTTTGACATCGATGGTGGTGTGAAAAGTGTGTATGAGTGATTGTGCATAGTTTTACATGTGTGGTTGAAAGATTTGTGCTCCAGTATAATTCAGAATATCATAATAGAGCAAAGTAGTAGA
Organism: Cryptomeria japonica; assembly: GCF_030272615.1. Classification (NCBI taxonomy): domain Eukaryota; kingdom Viridiplantae; phylum Streptophyta; class Pinopsida; order Cupressales; family Cupressaceae; genus Cryptomeria; species Cryptomeria japonica. The sequence continues at coordinate 384,521,149 of NC_081413.1, forward strand.
GTGTGATCATGTATTTTGTGCTTAATCGAAACTATACTCCGGCATTTGTTGATGCTATTTATTAGTTCAAACCTTCTTGTAATCCTTTGTAATCATTTTGTAATGTAGTGACCCTTCTGAGTTGTATCCCTCATTATAATTTGATTAAAGAGCTCTAGGTAGTGTGCTTGAATGCATGTGTATTCCCCTTACGTAATATTTTTATACTTCTAACAAATTATATTAATATTGTGGGTTTGAATCCCACCATGGTTTTTTCCTTAACCGGGTTTCCACGTAAAAATATTGGTGTTGTGGATGCTTGTCTTATGTGTTCACATATTTCTTTTGTTAATTTTCATTAGATGTTTTAAGAATCAAATTAATAAAGGTAAAAATTGCAAAACACTGATTCACCCCCCCTCAGTGTTCCTGATTCCAACAACTGGTATCAGAGCTAAGTTCCTCAGAAGGATCTTAATAGTTTGAGGAAGATCTAGGAAGGTGTTTTAATGGACTCCAGTAATCTTAGACAACAGTTACTTGTTGCACTTGATGATCTAGATTAGTCCAAAGCCAAAGACTGGGAATCGAAAACAAATCTTAAGGATGCTAAAATTTCATTCAGACTTTAAAGGAGCAATTGAGTAAGTCTAAGGAAAAGAGAAAGGATCTTGTTGATCAGCTACGACAAAAAGAGAGTCTAAGTGTGTATGATGAAGCCCTGAAGGAAAAGATAGAAGAATGTGAGAGGCTTGCCAGAGACAATGCAATTCAGAAGAATGAAATGGAATCCATTGTGATGAAACTAACAAGAGAGATTGAAGAAAGGAAGAAGAATGAAGAAAATCTTGCTTACTCTTTGAAAGATAAATTTGAAGAATTTTGTAGACTTGAGAATGAGAATGGATAGTTGATAAGTGACCTTCAAGATGTAGGAGAACATGAGGAAGATCTTAGAAAGCAGGTCCTACTTCTTAATTTTGATCTTGAAGCTACAAATGAGTACAAGGAGAAGTTCCGGATCAGTTCAACTAGACTAGATGAGATGCTTGCAAGCTAGAAGAATCCCAATGATACTCAAGGTCTTGGATTTGAGAAAGGTGAAAGCTCCAAATTAGAACAAAATAAGAAAAATTCAAGAAAGCCTCTAGTAAGGAAACCTAATGCTCATAAATCAATGGCAACTATTTTGTTTGCAATAAATTCAGTCATATGGCTAGTCAATACAAAAATAGGATGAATAATAATGGTCCATCTTTTACTGGTCAATATTTTAAATGCAATAAGTATGGTCATAAGGAAAATGTATAAAAAAGTGTGATGAATAACTTTTATAATAGAATAAATGTCAAATGCTATGCATGTGGTAGGTTTGGACATGTTGTTGATCAGTGTAGATCAAGAGGAAATTAGATGAACTTCAGAGATAGTCAAGGAAATGTTGTTTGCTATTCTTGCAAAAAATCCGATCACATTGCTAATTATTACAAAAGTAGAAATGTGAATAAGAGAGGTTTGGAAGATAAAAATAAGAATGCAAAGGAAGACAAGAAGGGTAAAGCAAAAATTGAAGATATCAAAGATCAGATGAAGGTGACTTGGGTGAAGAAGAGTGATGATAATGCAATGAATGGGTCAACACTTGATTCTGGTGTTGGAACCTCATCTGGTAATTAAGCTAAGGCATTTGGCCTTAGGGGGAGTTTTTCATGAAAATATTTTTAAACCCTCTATTGGATATCTATACCTAGTTCTGATACATTGTAGAGATGTGTGTGATGGTTACAAATGGATTTTCAAGTTTCTGATTAGACTTGATGATCCACAAATGATCTTTTGGGAGAACTCTATGAATGTAGGGTATCTGGAAGAGTTAGGGTTAAGTATATTTATTATACCTAAAAGTTAGGTATGCGAAGGATAAAAAGAAAATTAACTTTTCATTTCTCACTTTACATTCGAAGTGAGAGAGCAAAAGAGCACATTGAAGAAGAATTTCCTAAGATTCAAAGCGAAAAGAATATTTGTCATGTGATCTTGCATCTGGTTGGAAGGTATTTATCTATTGACACTTTTTCAATTTGAAGCTTAATATTTTCGGACATGGCATCTTTTGGTATTGTGACCTTGTTGGTAGTAGATGTCATTGATAGGGCAAGCCAAATTTCAAGATATATCCATATAAGTCAATGGAAGATGATTCGAGCAACACATTTTCATCAGTCCCTTAAAGTGTATTGCATGTGGAGGATATTAGGGCTTATATTCATTGTAACATTGAGGAGCTCAGAAGTGCCCAAATGATGAAGCTATACACTCAACATAAAATTAATGGAATGGGAAGTCTGAAACCTAAATTTAAATCAATAAAAGAGAAGAGGGTTTCACGCACTTCATAAACTTTCCAGTGTTTGATAAGCCTAAGTGGGTATGGTACATTCTGAGAAGAATGCATGATAAATTAATGTGGCTTGATAAACCCTACAAGATTACCAAGAGTACAATTAAGGCAATAACTTTTTTGAGCTCAGTCGGTGAGGTACCTGCCTTGAGGAATGTGAAGAACCAAACCATACCAGAGGCAACCGGTTCTCAATTTGACAAAAGGTCAAGGAGAATAAGTGATATTTTTTAATATGATGTTAGATTTACATCAATGGTGATGTGATACAAGATACATCACTCTAGCCAAGATAATTCAGTATCTGGTATGGCTTTCTATGCAACTTATCAAATATTGAAGGAGAATAAGAAATATGATTTGTGTGAGGTGCTCCAAAGTGAGCTATTAAGAAATTTGAAGAAAATCAAGTAGGATAAGAAGCTTGTGTTCAAATTTGGAACTTTGATCCTATGTCTCTACTTCTACTTTATGAATGAGATTCTAGGAGCTGGAAAAGTTCAGTGGGCCTATAACAGGCCTATGGTAGTTCAAATAAATGAAACACTTCATGGCCTTGGATATTCTACAGTCCTGAATGACATTCTATGGGGATACTTTAAGAATTTGCAGAGCATGATGCAAAGCAGGGAGAGAATTCCTAAGGGGGTAGTAGAGAAAAATGAAGACACAATATATATTATGGTTGATACCGACCAATATCTTATGGAAGCTATGGAACCAAGAACATCATGGATCATGCCCATGGGGTTTGAGGTGGAAGAACACATTCTTGATGCATATGCTCAACACTTATTGAGAAAATTATGGACAAGTCTGAAGAGAGGTTTGGAAATTACAAAGAGAAGAGCTTGGACTTACACTCTAAGTTCAAGAAGCTGAAGATTCAAAAGAAGGTAAGGAAGGAGGTAGAGCAGCTGGCAGAAAGCATGGGGATCACCAAAGAAGTGGTTGAGATAGCTAGAGAGAAAAACAATTTGAAGGAAGAAGATATGGTCAAGCTAAAGAAGGTTAAACCGAAAGCCCCTATTGCTAAGCCTAAGCAATCAAAGGGTTTTGCACCCTCCTCTAGTGGTCAGAAACCTGCCAAGCCATCTAGTGAAGGGAAGAGGAAGAGAGGATAAGATAGATTATTCATTGTTGCTAATGAAGAGGAGACAAAGTCAAATGAAGCAGTCAAGGAGGTCAAACAAAAAGATGCTAAGGTCACCAAGATCTCAAAGGAGAAACCATCCGGTGGACCTAAAACTGGTAATAAATCAAAATCTAAACTTGATGAGGCATGGAAGAAAGGTAAATTTGAAATTAAGTCTCCCATGTCTCTGAATGAGATTGTTAATGAGGTTGTTAAGAATGGTAACCTAAAGCCACAATTAGAGTGGTATTAAATTTTTTATGAGAATGACAAAAGAACCTTAGAGGAAGCAACTATAGAATACTTAAATGTATATAGCAAAGCTCTAATTGAATTGATGATAGTCATACCCAAGAGCTTGTATGACATTTTAGATGCTAGGAGACAAACTTCAAATAAAGAAGGTGAGAACCTGAAGGAATATGTATTAGTAAATCTTTGTTTAGTTATTTGTAGGGAGGAGATAGATATATTACTCTAGTTAGAAAAGAATGATTATAGAAGTAAGCACAAGGTAAATAAGATCATGTGTGGTAAAATTGATGAAGTTACTAAGGAAATTGGAAAGATTTTGACAAAAAACTTGTTAGATAACTGGTATCAAGTAAATCAGGTAAAAGGACAAAGTGGCACTAATTCGGAAGTGCAGACAATGGATGATACTTTTGCCCCAGGCGTTCAACCTGTTGAGCTAAAAGAAGTTAAAGGTGAAGATGCAATTGACAAGGGTGGAGAGGATGCAGGAAAAGATGATGAGAATAAGGATATGAGTGATAACCCTTCATTCCTTGGAAAAGAAGCAGACATTGAGAAGGATGTAGAACAGGAACAGGTGGAAGTCAAGGTTGAAGTTAAACCTTAGGCAAGATACATTGAGAAATTATTGAAGGGGAAGTAGATTTGAATAGATCTAGAATTCACTCAAGGACCCATCAACTGAGCTTCTCTGTCCCCTATCCTGGCAATCAAATTGGTAGCATTTTCTCAAGCCAAAGCTAGCGAGGACTTACTAAAATCTCACACAAAGGGTAGTGAGTTTATTACTATGGCATTTGGTATATTGGAGAAACTCATTCATTCATTTCAGAATGACTCATCAGACACTCCATCTAGGAAATTGAAAAGATTAATTAACTCTATGGATATTCACTTTCAATCCTTTGAAAAATTTGTCGAAGAGAAGGTCCAGAATGAGTTTAATGCAAGAAGGCTTCGAACACTAAAGAAGATTATTGTCGATGATAGAGTTACTGTGGATACTTGTGTAAAGGGAATTCAAGGTAGTCTATTTGAGGGAGGAAACATTTATAAGTCATTTTTATAATTATCTAAATTCACTATGGATATTGAGAAAAAGGCTAAAGAGCATGAGGATCAACTTGCATAGATGTCTCAATCATTTGATTCGCTATTAGTCTCCTTGAGCAGTCATGAAGACTGAGTGATATCTTTGCTAAAGAAAATTAGGAGTTTGAGTCAGGAAAAAGAGAAAATAATTGGTAGAGTGTGAACTTGGGAATCTCATTACTCCCAAGTTTGATATCATGCTTAGTGGTCTATAAGAAGCCCAAAGTGCCATGAAATCCATGGAACTAATAGATCTTAAGTCAGTAGAGGCACTTTCTGTAGAATATAAGATGCCACTGAGAGGGGGGGTGAATCAGTGGTTTCCAAACTTAACCCTTTTAATCCTAAATGTGTGCACTAGTTAACATATCAAAGGCCAAGAGGACATACTAGTGAGATAAGGGAGAGATAAATATTCAAGCATACATTAGGATACATCACATAGCACATGATATACGAGGAAAACCCAATGTGGGAAAAACCTTAGTGAGAAAAGTTGTTGGAGTCTACTACTCCAATCTAGCCTCACAATAAAACTAAATAGAAAGTTTAGCGCACCAACCCAAGGAGCACCAACCCCTAAACCGAGCTCCAACTCAGTGATTATAATGAAATATATTAATACAATAGTAATAACCTTGTTATAAATGAGCTTTGTAACTCTCACACATATCTCTATTTGATGCTTTACGTTCTTTGCATCATCTCTGTCGAATCTCCCTTCACTCTCCCTCTAACTTACTGGTAGAATCCTCTCTTTGTCAGTTTTATCTCTTCACATCTTCTCTGCTTCAGTCCTACTGGTTTAGACACTACCAGTTAGGAGAACTAACAAACTTTGCAACTGTTTCACCAGTTATCTCAACCCTTACCAGTTGAATCTCTTTCTGTCAGTCTGCCTCTGTTCAACTTCTACCTTGTTGGATTTTCTCTGACACTCACTCTTCACCACTTCACTCACTTCTTCCTTCTTATTGGTCAGACACAACCATTTGAATGATCTATTAGTTTATATGACAACTCACCGATCACTTTAACCTCACTGTTTAAATCCTCTTACTGGTTCTCTCAAGCACTCAGTCACTTCAATGATCTTCATTGAATTCTCAGACTGATTAAATATCTGTTGCACACTCACACTCTGTTCTTTAATATCTGACACCACAACATCTGGCAACATCAATCAACTAAGATCTTTGGTCAACATGTTTATCTTTGAGCTTTCCTGCCAAGACAAACATTCAAACTTGGCGCACTAGGGTTTTCTCCACCAACCATGAGGTGTATCAAATCAGATTGGATCATGTCTCTGGGATTGACTGCCTACAATAGATCACTCAACTCCACCAATCTTGCTGCTACCAATACATGTTTGCTATAATTAGCAAACACAACAAACTAATCATCGACCTGCATTTGTCAATCACATTAAATGAACTCTCAATTGCCTTCACCAGATCTGATCTGCACTTGGATATCCTGCATCAACCATTGAAATCAAGGAATCAGATATCCATCCTTCATTTTGTCTTGAGCTACATACCCCCTACATCTAACCCATGATTTTTGTAGTCTGCATTAACTATCGACCCAATCACAAACTACATCATTCACCGACCTCTGCATGTTAGGTTTTCTATTTTGTCACCTAGAAGCTATGTGTCTTCTTTGTCGGCATCCACCTCAACTAATTGTGTCAGTTCAGGCATGGTCACCAACCATAGCACACAACTAGGATATACCTACCAGTTTCTCTCACCTTTCTAGTTATACACTAACCAATCAACCTACAAACCATGTAGTCACCTATTCTATCGATGGGATCATATCAACCTACTCATAAACTTGCCAAACCTTAGCATATATTCAGAGTGAGTCACCATACACATCTTCATCTAGTGAGAGCCTTTCACCTTGCCTCTTTGATCTCTTGTCAGTTGACATCCTTACCAGTTGATTACACTCATGTCTACACATTGGTAACATCCTTGATGACACCATGTCATCAATCTTCAATTGTCTCCATCTCTGGCAACACCAATCTCCATCTGCATCTTGGTGTAACTCCATGTCTTCTATGCCAAACCTTTTCTTTCTTCTGCATTAGCCCAGACACCATCTCAATTGGTTTGCCCAAAGTGTCAAACTCATCCTTCCTTTTCTGTCCTAGTAGAACATCATTCCTTCTCTTGTCGATCTGGTGCACATCTTTGATTTCATATACATGAGGCTCATGATGCATTCCCTACATGAAGTGGGATAAACTAAGTATTACCCCTTATTGATAGAAGTGGATCTTTGTCACTTGCTGACCACCATCTGATAAGAACTGGTTGCCAATATATTACTTTCTCTGCTTCTGGTATAGCACTAATATAACTTAGCTGACATTAAACAGATACATCTTCAATCAGGCACACAACCCAGTAGACATCCCCTTTGTCTACCTTACAAACTTGCAGCAACCAAACTCTGTCGGTCATATCTTCATCTTGTGATAACATCTTCATCCAGTGGGAGTCATATTGTATGGCATCCAACTACATACCATTTTCCTACACGTTCTCCATTTTCTCAACTTTGCTTGCTTACCGGTGACATGCTTGTCGATTGGAAATCATACACTGCCAACTCATTGTTGGCAATTCACACTCAATTGGTTGGTTTCAATTTGTTGTCATTGATGACAACATGGCAACTTGTTCCAGATTCATATTTTGGTTCAGTTGTGTACTAGCAAGCACTTCACAGACACTTCATTGGCACCAGCATCTGCACCAACAAGTTGGATAGATTTCTTTGGTTACCGATAATATAGGCCGACATGGCTTAGAATCAGGTTATCAGTATTGGAGGCCGACATATTTTGGATCCAACATCGACATTTATTCTTGATATTCATGTATCTATGTTATGTAGTCGACATGTGTATTCATATTGTAATTATCTTTGTAAGCTGACATAAGGCATGATGAATTGTAGAGGGTATATAGGTTAGTGATGGGGTTTACCTAGTTCACTCAATGCTTCACCTAGCTGGTGTTGCTCAATTACACCAACTCACTAGGCTTATTTTCTCTCTAGACCTTCAATTCCTTGTCAATTTCTTCTAGGGAATGATTCTTGTTCTTTCTAAGGTGTTTGCTTCAAGTGTTTTGGCTTTCACTATGCTTCTGAGTTGCTGAATTGTGGCTTCTTGGCTTCAAGTTGACAAAATGACCTCCTATCATTGTAAGCTATTGCAGAGGCATGGAGGTGTCTAATAACATGTTTTTTATGCATTTTAGGTCCATTAGTGGCTTGAAATCAATAGGTTTCTTACCGATTTCAAACTCTTGCCTAGAAAAGGGCTACAAGGAATTAGGCCTAATTAGGCCTCCAAATCCAGTTTTCTAGGGCTTGGGTGAAAATTATTCAAAGGACCCCCAAATAAGTTTGCATTTTATTCAAAGATACACTTATCCCTAAATTATTTTTGTGGTTTTGGCCCTTGGTTTCACCGTACAATGTATGAACCCCAAAATGAGGGTTTTGAAGGGTTTACAAGGCCTTTAACCGACAGTGAATGAACAAATTGGGGTTTTGGTATTAAATGGATTTTTCAAAGCTTCTCCCTGCATGGAAAAGTCTTCCCAAAGTCCATGAGCCCCTCCAAACTCTGAAAGGGTGATTTGGCACACACCCCTACACTTAACACTCCATTTTCACCTTATTTCATCTAACCGGGTTGCTCCTAGACTCACCTAGAATAAGGTGACAGTCACATCAAATCTCTTCTCCAGCACTTGAACCTACATATGTACACTATACAAAGGGTTTCCCATCATGTTCCAACAATTCATGATGGCAGCACATGTGGTACTCATGGGGCAACCATATTTACAGGAAAATTGCTATTTACAAGCCAAACCTGGCTATTTGCAAACTTGAACAAGAAAACACCAAAGAACAGTATTTAAAAGACTCTAAAATGAAACAAAAACTCAATAACACATAGGATTAACTCAATCCATTGCTGGATCAATGTATTCAATCCATATTCAATTTCCAAATGAGTAAAATCAAGCCAAAATACTGCCTACAAGACTGAAAATGAGTACTTCTCCAACCTTAGTAAATGTGAAAGAGAGGGTATATATAGGTTTCCCATTTGTGGAGTCCTCCTAGGGCTTTAAAAAATCCCTAAATCCAATGCTAACCAATTTAGGACAAAAGTCATCATGACAACTTTCAAAAGTTATCATGACAAGTTTTTGCAACTTTGCAACTTTTGCACTTTTGGTCTCTCCAACTTATAAGACCTATTCAAAATAATCATAAATGACTTTTCAAACATGTCTAATACCTATTTAATCCTTCCTCATTCTCATGCCAATTTTTGAAACTTTTGACCATCAAAAAGGTCAATTGGCTACTCAAACTCACTATTTACAGAAAAATGCAAACCTAAGTAGGATTAATGCAACCTAGGCCTACATTGACACAAAATGATAACTCTTGGACCCTCCTGGATTCCTTATTCATCACTAACTTGGCTAGGGTCAGTACAAGACAAAATTGTAAAACTAAATTGCCTAAGTCCTAAGTGCTCCTGCACCATTCTCCCAAACAAAAGAAGATCATGTCACCTCTTTGGGAATCAAATTTTGATCAATCCAAAGATTCTTAAACTCTATCTCCATCACCCATGTAGCTTTAGAATCATCCATACCCTGCCATTTGATTAGGTTCTCCCAACAGACTTGATTCCTTGTCTTCTTGTCGATCCTTGAACTCAACACCTTCTCGGCCTTTGGATCTGGTTTGGCTGGTAACTAAAGGTTGTTTACATCAACTAAAACCTATGAGTGACTGCAATCTAAACCTTGAACTGGTCCCTTGTATGCAACTAAGTATGCTATATTAAAAACCGGTGACAAGCCTATGTCACTAGGTAGATCCACCTTGTAGGCATTTTCTCCATACTTGGCTAGAATGGCACATGGACCTATCCTCCTCATTTGTAACTTGTTTGGCACTCCTTGTTGTAGCCTTGATTTGTTCAAGTGTACCATGACAAGATCTCCTACTTGAAATTGGAGGTTCTTCCTCTTTTCATCAAATTTTTGTTTGAGCTTGCTTGTGTTCTCCATCAATGCTTTTCTAACTGAATCATGGACTTCCTTCATTGATTGAGAAAAGTCCTCTGCATAACCACTTCTTGCTGTTGCACTTCCTAATTCTCTCAACTCCAAAATGCCTCTTGGGTGCACACCATAGACCACTTCAAAAGGGCTCTTTCTGATAGTACTATTTATGGTGTCATTGTATGCATATTCACCTTGTGAGAGTACTTGATCCCATGTTTGATCATATTCCTTAGTGAGGCACCTTAACAAGTTTCCCAAGCTCCTATTCACCACTTCGGTCTGCCCATTTGTTTGAGGATGGTAGGCTGATCCAAAAGAGAGGTTGGTGCCAAGCTTCCACCATAGTGTCTTCCAAAAATGACTCATAAACTTTGAGTCTCTATCTGAAACAATGCTCATGGGTAAACCATGTATCCTCACTACCTCTTTGAACAATAATTGACCAATTTGGCATGCATCATGAGTAGTCTTGCAAGGCACAAAGTGAGCCATTTTGCTAAACCTATCCACAATGACATAAATATTGTCATATCCCTTCTTTGTCCTTGGTAAACCTACTACAAATTCCATGCTAATGCATTCCCAAGGTCTATTTGGTATGGGAAGAGGTTGGTATAAACTAGCATTTGTTGAAGTACCCTTGGCCTTTTGGCAAACTATGCAAGCCTCCACATATTTCTTCACATCTTGATTCATCCTTGGCCAATAATAGTATCTTTGAACCAACTCTTGAGTCTTATTGACTCCAAAATGTCCACTAAGGCTTCCATTATGCTTCTCTTGAATAAGGTTTTCTCTCATTGAGCCTTTAGGCACACAAAGCTGCCCACCCTTGAAAAATAGTTCATTTTGCAAGGTAAAATCAGAATTCTCACTATGGAAGTGATTTTGGTACTCCTTACACACCTTGTAGGCACTTGAGAAGTCTTCATCCTCTGAGTACAAGTCTCTAAAACTGTCCACACCTATGCTTCTCAATTGGATTTCTTGGTCTGTCAAAAGTCTTCTACTTAATGCATCAGCTACCCGATTTAACTGCCCTTTCTTGTGCTTAATGGTGAATGTATAGGCCTGCATAGACTCCACCCATTTCATGTGTTTATGACTGAGTTTATCTAGTGATTTTAGGAAACTCAATGCTTGGTTGTCTGTATAGACCACAAATTCTTTAGGGAGGAGATAGTGTCTCCACTTCCTCAATGCTTGCACTAAAGCATACAACTCAAGATCATAAGAAGAGTACTTCCTCTTGGCATCACTTAGCTTATCACTATGGAAAGCTACTGGTCTTTCTTATTTGCTTAGGACAACACCTACTACAACATTTCTTTCATCACATTCTACAATGAAAAGTTTCTCAAAACTAGGTAACACTAGTACCGGTTGGGTAGCTATCTTCTCCTTTAAGGTTTCAAAACCTTTGTTTGCTTCTTCACCCCACTAAAACTTTTCCTTTACTCCACCTCTAATGGTGTCTAACATGGGTGAACATACAGCACTAAACTGCCTAATGAACTTCTTGTAGTACTGAGCTAGTCCATGGAAGCTTCTCACCTTTGTTTTTGTCTTAGGAGTAGGACAATTTACAATGGCTTCAACCTTGCTTGGATCCATCTTGATGTTTCCTTGAGACAACACAAACCCAAGGTAAACCAACTCATTCTTGACAAACTCACACTTATCCAAATTCATGGTTAGCTTCTCATCATACAATCTTTGTAATACATCTTGCAAATGATTAATGTGATCTGCCCTATCTTTACTGAAAATGAGAATATCATCAAGATATACTACCATAAATTTACCTATGAAGTCCTTCATTACCTTATTCATGAGTCTCATGAAGGTGCTTGGAGTATTGGATAAGCCAAATGGCATTACAAGCCACTCATAAAGATCCTCAATAGTCTTGAATACAGTTTTCCATTCAACACCCTCCTTAATCCTAATTTGATGATAGCCACTCTTAAGGTCAATCTTGGTAAAGTACTTGGCTTCCCCTAAACAATCCATTAGGTCTTCTATTCTAGGAATAGGGAACCTATATCTAATGGTGATCCTATTTATGGCTCTAGAATCAGTATATAATCTCCAAGTACCACCTTTTTTTGGTGCCAACATGGTAGGGACAGCACAAGGGCTAATACTCTTCCTAATTAGGCCTTGGTCTAAGAGCTCTTGGATTTGCTTGGCAATTTCAACATTTTATTGAGGAGTCATTTTATATGCTGCCTTATTAGGCAAGGATTCTCTAGGAATGAAGTCTATCTGATGGCTTATGGTTCTTTTAGGAGGTAAGGTGGTTGGCTGTCCTTCACTTACTATGCCTTTGAATTTCTTCAACAAATCTTGCACCTCTAATGGAAAATCTTGCTGCTCTTTCTTGCCTTCTTCTTTGGGCTTCATCACAAGTGAAAACCCTATACCTTCACCTTCCTCAAGTGTCTTTAAGAACTATTTTTCACTCACCAAAAGAACATTAGGACCTGCTGCCCTTTTTTCACCTTCCTCTAGGATAGACTGAATCTTGAATGTGACTCCATCCTTCTTGAATGAGTATGCATTATTGGCTCCATCATGGATAGCTTGTCTATAAAATTGCCATGGTCTTCCTAATAGAAGATGGCATGCATCTATGGGTAAGACATCACATAACACCTTGTCCTTATAATTTCCAATGGTAAAATCCACCCATGCTTGCTCATGAACAAGAACATGTTGACATTTGTTCAACCAAGTGACTCTATAAGGATTCTTGTGAGGTATCCTTTGCAATTTGAGCTTTCTCACTACCTCTTCTGACACAATGTTTCCTGTAGACCCTGAATCAATGATCACTTTGCACACTTTATCTAAAATCTTGCATTTGATCCTAAATAAGGACCTTCTTTGGCTAGGCTCTTCTCTAAGCGGTTCTTTGATCAAAGTTCTCCTTATCATCAAGTTGTCACCTACTTTTGACTCTAAGGCAACCTTTGAAGTCTTGCTGCTAGAAGACTCTTCTTGGAGATAACTCACTCTTCTTTCATCACCATGTGATGATGATCCTTTCTCTGGACACCTATATGCTGGATGACCAAGTTGGTTACAATGGTAACACTTCATTGTTGCAAAATATGAGGAACCTCTACCTTGTCCACTAGATCTTCCTCTGGAACCATTGTTTGATCTCCTTCCTCTATTGAATCCTCCTCTATTGCTACCACTATCTTGCTGCTCAGTGAGTTTAGACTCTCCTTGTTTTCTTTGTTTAGAACTTCTTCCACCAAAGCCTCCTCTATGGCCTCTATTGTCTTTTCCTCTACCTCTGCCCCTATTGTTTCTTGAGTCATGTCTTCTTTTCAGTTTTTCCTCCACCTTAAGGGAAAGTTGAAAGGTTTGATGGACTATTTTTTGGCTCATTAGACCAATTTCTTCTTGGATGTTCCATCGTAGACCATTTAGGTATCTAGCTACCTTGAGACTCTCTTCTTCCACCACATGAGATCGCAGGCTAAGTTTATGAAACTCCTCCATGTAGCTACTGACATAAAGGTCTTTTTGTCTTAGGTTTTGTCTCTTCCTATGAATTTGCACTTCATAGTCATCAGGGAGATAGACTTCTTTGATTTTGACTAACATCCCTTTCCAAGAAGAGATGGGTGCTTTGCCCATTTTCTTCCTCTCATCTTGTACAAATTGCCACCATGTGAGGGCAGCTCCTCTCATCTTGGACTTGGCTACCTTGACTCTCTGGGCTTCAGTTATGCCTTCACATTCAAAATAATTTTCCATGCCTTCTATCCACTCTAGGACCAATTCTGCCTCCATCTTACTAGTGAACAATGGCAATCCTTCTAGTGATTTGCAACTAAAGGCTTTCAATGCCTTCAGGAAAGGTTCTTTCTCTAGGATAAGATCAAGTTTAGGTATCTTGTCTATCTCTAACACTTCTTTACTCTTTCCTTCTGCTCCTTCCAGCTTTACCAATACTTCATCAACCTTGGTTTCAATTGCACCAAGCTTACTCTCCAATTCAATCAATTTATCTTTCAGGAGTCTATTCTCCTCCTCCTGATCATCCACTTTCCTTGGAAACTCTACATTGGTAACCATGCTATTGTCTCCTACAGATTCCACTAAGGACATCAACTCTTCTAGCCCAAATCTTATAAGCTTTGATACTAATTTGATGGGGTTTACGTAGTTTGATCAACACTTCACCTAGCTGGAGTTGCTCAATTGCACCAACTCACTAGGCCTAGTTTCTCTCTAGACCTTCAAGTCCTTCTCAATCTCTTCTAGGGCTTGATTCTTGTTCTTTCTAAGGTGTTTTCTTCAAGTGTTTTGGCTAGGAACCCTACCAATTCACTGTGCTTTTCAGTTGCTCAATTGTGGCTTCTTGGTTTCAAGTTGTCAAAATGACCTCCTATCATTGTAAGCTATTGCAAAGGTGTGGAGGTGTCTACTAACATTTTTTGTATGCATTTGAGGTCCATTAGTGGCTTTCAATCAATAGGTTTCTTACCGATTTCAAAATCTTGCCTAGAAAAGGGCTCCAAGGAATTAGGCCTAATTAGGCCTCCAAATCCGGTTTTCTAGGGCTTGGGTGAAAATGATTTAAAGGACTCCCAAATAAGTTTGAATTTTCTTCAAAGATACACCTATCCCTAGAGTATTTCTATAGTTTTGGCCCCTGGTTTCACCATACAATGTATGAACCCCAAAATGAGGGTTTTAAAGGGTTTGCAAGGCCTTTAACCGACAGTGAATGAACAAATTGGGGTTTTGGTATTAAATGGATTTGTCACAGATTCTCCTTGCATGGAAAAGTCTGCCCCAACTCCATGAACCTCTCCAGACTCTAAAAGGGTGATTTGGCACACAGCCCTGCACTTAACACTCCATTTTCATCTTATTTCCTCTAACCAGGTTGCTCCTAGACTCGCCTAGATTAAGGTGACAGTCACATCAAATATTTTCTCCAGCACTTGAATCTGCATTTGTACACTATACAAAGGGTTTCCCATCATTTTCCAACAATTCATGATGGAAGCACGCGTGGAACTCATGGGGCAACCATATTTACAAGAAAATTGCTATTTACAAGCCAAAACTGGCTGTTTGCAAACTTGAACAAGAAAAAACCAAAGAACAGTATTTACAAGACTCTAACATGAACCAAAAAATCAATAACACATAGGAGTAACTCAATCCATTTCTGGATCAATTGTTTCAATCCATATTCAATTGCCAAATGAGTAAAATCAAGCCAAAATGCTGCCAACAAGACTGAAAAGGAGTAGTTTCAGTTGTTGAACTTACATCACACACTTCTCCAACCTTGGTAAACATGCAAGAGAGGGTATATATAGGTTTCCCACATGTGGAGTCCTCCTAGGGAATTAAACAATCCCAAAATCCTAGGGCATTAAACAATCCCTAAATCCAATGCTAACCAATTCAAGACAAAATTTGTCATGACAACTTTCAAAAGTTGTCATGACAACTTTTTGCAACTTTGCAACTTTTGCACTTTTGGTCTCTCCAACTTATAAGACCTATTCAAAATCATCATAAATGACTTTTCAAACATTTCTAAGACCTATTTAACTCTCCCTAATTCTCATGCCAAGTTTTGACACTTTTGACCATAAAAAAGGTCAATTGGCTACTGAAACTCACCATTTACAAAAAAAATGCAACCTAGGCCTACATTGACACAAAATGGTCTTGGACCCTCTTGGAGTCCTTATTCATCACTTACTTGTCTAGGGTCAGTACAAGCCAAAATTGTAAAACCAAATTGCCTAAGTCCTAGGTGCTCCTGCACCAATTAGTTGGTTAGATCATTTTGCAATATGTATTAGGAAGGAAATAATGAAGGAGATGCAAAATATATGAGAGATATCATGTATTTGAGGATATTTTTGTAAAGGCTTATTCGAGTAAAGGGTTTATGGTTTCAGACTATAACAGACATAGCTTAACCAAAATTATATTCAAGCATAGAAGATGTTATCTTTGTAGTTCAATCATTTCTCCGAATTGTAGTCCAAATTTGTATATAGTCAGTGAGGCTCCTTTTGTGATTGAGCAGTGTGCTCTAGGCTATAAGGCCTTCCTGTAAGTGTAGGCCCCTATATTTTTTAATATCTCTTTATATGGCTAGTGGATTGATATTGTGGGTCACAAATCCAACCATGGTTTCTCCTCTTTGAGGTTTTCCATGTATAATTATGTTTGTTATGGTATTAATTTATGTGATTGACTTATTGGTTGCTTTATTTCTTTCAATTCTGTATGTACTAGTATACCGATTTGTGTATGCATGTTTTAATAAGGTTAAAATTGATTATTTTGGTAGAACACTAATTCACCCCTCCTCTCAGTGTTCTTGGATTCCAACAATTGGTATCAGAGCCTTGCGCCTCAGAGGAACTTTAACAGCTTGAGGAAGATCCTAAATCCAGAATCCATGGATATGAGTTTGGAGAAGCAACTTGAGGTGGCACTTGAAGATTATGATGCTAAAAGGATGAAGAACTTGAAACTACAAGATGAATCAAATTCTGCTCAGGAATTCATTCTTGTCCTGCAAGAGAGACTGGCATCTATTCAGGCTAGGAGGAAAGAAATTTTGTAGAATAAGGATAATTGTGAGAAAGATGCACTTGATGAGAGATGTCTGAAGCTGAGTCAAGAGAACATGGTTATGAGAAATGAAATGCAAGCTATAACTATGAGGATGTCTAAAGAGATTGAGGACCAAAAGAAAAAGGAACAAAATCTTGTTGTATCTCTGAAGAACAAATTTGAAGAATGTGGAAGGTTGGTTCATGAGAATGATATGTTAAGAACTGATTTAGTACAATCCCATAGTAATGAACAAGATATTGAGAGACAAATGATAATTCTGAGAGATGATCTAGCTATTGCAAGTGAGTATAAAGAAAAATTCAAGATTAGTTCAACACAGTTGGATGAGTTATTGAAGAGACAAACGCAGAATGGAGATTTCAATGGAGTTGGATTTGAACAAGGACAGAGTTTCGGTACTGCAAATGATCAGAAAAATCACAAGGCACCGGTAAGGCAGTTTAATGCTTACATATTTAATGGTAGATGCTTTGTTTGTAATAAATTTGGTCACATGACTAGGCAATGTAGAAATAGAGCAAATCAAAACCCTGATTCTGCTCTCGATCAATGTTGTAAATGTAAAAAGTATGGTCATAAGATAAAATATTGCAAAATTAATGTTAAATGTTATGCATGTGGAACATTTGGACATATGGCTAATCAATGTAGGTCAAGCAATTACACCGGTTTTAACAAAGCAATTCAAAAGAACAATGTTACATGTTATGCATGTAATGGGGTTGGACATATTGCTAAATTCTATAGAAGCAGAAATCCACTGGTTGGTAATGAAGGATCAAATGAGAAAGGAAAACAGAAGGTTAGTAAAATATGTTAAGATCATACCTAGAGATGGGTCAGGAAGACAGAAGAATAACCAAAAGATGGAAATGCACTAGTTACTCAACCAGTAGAGGAGGTTTCTCCTGCACTGATAGGAAGCTCATCCGGTAACTAATTCATATGCCTTAGGGGTAGGAAAAATTCATGAAGATGTTGCATATGCCCTAGGAAGAGGTTCTGGAAGATGTTCTAGAAATTGGAGATGTTTGATTGAGATCCGGTATCTTCCACCGGATGTCATTGGTGTCAATGAAGGATTAGGATTTCTTGGGGGATAAAAGATCAAATTCACTTCATTTCTGATCACTTTGCATTCAGAGCAATTCAAAGCAAATCAAAGGAAGTCTAAGGCAATTCAGTGCGATTGATATCATCTTGAGCGATTTCACCAGTGATGGGAAGAGGTCTTTAGGATTTTTCACTGGCTGCTATTCACAGGTTTTTATCTTCAATCATGGAAGAGGGATCATCATTTGTACCTATATTTGTTACAAATCTAACTATTGTTATGGTCAAGTAGCGTCCTAGACCGATTTTTAAGCGATATCCACATGTTTCTACCCTGGACGTTTCAGTTGGCATCTTGTCTCATGTCTCAGAAGGAGTCATGAATGTCAAAGATGTAAGAGATTACATTCACTATCATATTGAGGATTTAGAAACAACTGATATTAAGATCATGTACATGAATGAGCTAATGGGAGATTCTAAAAAGATTAAGCCTGAATACCAACATATTGTGGATTTATGGTTTACCGGCATTCTGGATATTCCAAAATTTGAAGATGAGATTGTTAGGTATATTTTGAGCAAAGTACATGGAGAGTTTATCTAGTTGGATTGACCATATAAGATTATGAAGGAGGCCATCAGGGAAATCATTGGTTTACCGTAGGTTGGACAACTTCTGGAGAAGAAAGTTTCAAATGTTCAGGTCAACAAGATTATTGATGCAACATCAGACAAGCGGTCAATGAGGATCAGTACTATCACCGACACAAATATCAGATTTGGAAGCATGGTCATCAGTTACAAGGTAACACAATCAAACTGACTAAATTTTGTTTCTAGCTCCTGTATTTATGCAGCTCATAAAATGATGAGGGAGAATGAGAAGTTAGACCTATGTGGTTTGATCTTGGATGAATTGTTGATTAACCTAGGAAAGATTAAAGGAGAAAAGAAAGGAACATTTTGGTATGGTAACCTAATTGTCTTTTTAATGCTATTTTTCATCAATGAGACTCCCAATTTTGGGAAGAGAAAATGGGCATTCGATATCCCGGTAGGGAGGCAACTCAAACAATCAAAGTTTATATTGGGTAGTTAGAGAGATGACAAAGTGTGGGGTCACTTTAAAGCATTTCAAAAGGCTATGAATTCTAGGATGAGGGTTCCAAAACACATTGTTGAGAAGTACTCAACTGAGATATGCTTCATGGTCAAGAAAGATTAAACTCTGATGGAAGTTGTAAGGTCTTGGAAGATTTGGATTGAGGAAATGGGTTAAGAAGTTGATGCATAGATTCTTGATGCTTATGCACAAATGCTAATTGATGTACCAGTAGATGAAACTATAAAAACCTTTAGCACTGCTAAGTAGAAGAAGCAAGAGGTTGAAACTGAGTTGAACCGAAAGAAGAAAGAGAAGCAAGAGGGCAAGGCAAGTAAATTTGTAGAAAAGGTTTCACAGGACATCAAAGCATTGATTGATGTTGTCCTGAAGAAAGGAAGGAAGAGGAAAGAACCAAAAATATTCATTGAGCCTATTGCAGTTGAATCTACATCTAAGGATGACACACCCTTGGCATTCAAAAGGGTATTGAGGAAGAAAACTGAAGAGACCAAGGTAGAAGCCAAAAAGCAACCGGTTAGGAAACTTACTATTAGGGTATCGACATAGAAAAGAGTACCAAAAGATACACCTTCAGCCCCATCTGATACTGGAAGGAGAAAGAAGAAGGATGACATTGATATTGCAATTGAATCTGGTAATGTAACTATTATTCCACCAAAGACTTGTGCAGAGTTAGTTGATGAAATTACTAAAGATGGTATGTTAAAGAATGTACAGTTTTATTATAAACATTTAGATAATGATGAACAAAGAGAAGTAGAAGAAGCAATTTTGTTGTGTTTGGATATTTATAAGAAATCCTTGTTAGAAATTGAAGACCAAATACCGACATAGTTGTATGACATGTTAAATGCTAGAAGACTATCAACAATGCAAGAGGACATGAACATAAAGATTCAAGAGTTGTTATCTGTTTATGTTTCTATTGCTCCAGAGGAGATAGACAAGACACTTGAGGTTGCAGATAGGAAAATATTTAACAACAAGCATAGAATAATCACTCTTATGTTAGGTAAGGTCAATGAGACAATCAAGGAGACCCATAAGGCGTGGGTTAAGTTCTTTGAAGAGAACCGTGGTTTTTATACCTCACCAGAACCTAAGATAGATAATGTAGACATCCCAGTTCAAGGGAAAGGTAAAGGTATTATGGGTACTTCATCCTCAATTTTGAAAAACATTAAGATAGTGGATATTGAGCCCCTGGTAGATACAAATGTACAGGAAAATGTTGAGATACCGGTAGATACAAAGAGTGTAAAGGTTGGTAATGTACATGTTACTAATGTTGAGGATAATAATCCTCTAGATCCAAATGTATATGATGAGGTTATAGTTCCTAGGGAGGAACTGACAGTTACTGAGACTGCACCAAGTGGCGAAGCCACCAGTGCAAGTGAGAAAGATATAAAGGTTAAAACATCAGAGGGGAAGAAAGGGGAATTCGAGAGGGAGCCGGTAGTGAGTCCATCATTGTTTTCAATTGACACCTCGTATGTTGAAAATAAAAGCATAACTGAGATGAGTTCTACTGAACTCATGATGATGGCTGCATAGAAAATATTGAAGGAGGGATCTATGGATAAAGGTGTTATTGACCAATCTATCACTATTTTGCATAGACTAGTCCCAAAGTGCCAGTTTGACAAAGAAGCAAGCCCATCTGGAAATCTTAAGACAATCATAGAGCACATTTCAAAGGATTTTTAGTCTTTGCAACAGATATCAAACCGACAAGTACTGGAGAGGTTCACATAGGAAAAGAGAGCTACATTTGATCAAATGATTGAGTTAGAGAGGAAGGAGATTAATGATAAGTTGAAATTGATAGATAATGCATTGAGGCAGTGAACTAATATTTATAGAGTATGTTATAATAAAGGTGTACTCACAACTGAGACAAATAAAAGGATTAAGGATATTTAGGAGAAGATTGCAGGTATAGCCAATTATTTTGATGGATTGAATTAATTGACTACATCTATTGATTGTCAAATTTTGGTTTTGGAAGCCCAAGTTTTTGCTCTTGAGAAAGAAAAAGATAAAATCATAAGGAGAGCCAGAAGTCTTAGAGGATTGGTGAGTCCCCAGTTGGATTCACTAAGTGTACATAAGAAGGAGTGTATAGATATGGTTGGTAAGCCCACACAGGCAGAGCTTAATAAGAAAGAGTCATTTGACCAGATGCTAAATGGACTTGTATCTATTTCTAGCACTTTCAAATCTGGTTGGGATACCTATCTTGAGCTTTTGGAGAAGGCTTATCCAGATATTTTCAAATACATTCAGCTCCGGTAAGGTATTTTGGGACATTCACTGTACAGTCTTTCATTCTTCATCCCAATTTTTGGTACTTTTTGGTATTTTTGATGGCATTGATGTCAAAGGAGAAGAGATATTTATGTGAAAAAGAAAAAAAGGGAGTTGCATACATTAGGGGGAGTATAGGTGAAAAATATTTAGGAAATTTGGAGTATTTTTTATTATGATCATAGATGAATATTCAGCTCAAGAGGAGCAAGCTCAGGATGAAACCGACAGATGGAAACCATGATCATTTTTCACATGAGTGTTGCCATCAATTCCAAAGGGGGAGATTATTGGCAATTGACACTCGATTGGTTGGTTTCAATATGTTTTCATTGATGGCAACATGACAACTTGTTCCGGCTTCATATTTTAGTTCAGTTGCATACCGACAGGCACTTCAGAGACACTTCACCAGCACCGGCATTGGCACCGGCAGGTTGGATAGATTTCTTTGGTTATCGGCAATACAAGCCGGCATGGTTTACAATCAGGTTATCAATATTGAAGGTCGACAACTTTTCAATCCGACATTAGCAATTGTTTTTGATATTCATGTATTTATGTTATCTAGCTGACATATATATTCATATTATAATTATCTTTGTAAGCCAACATAAGGCATGATGAATTGTAAAGGGTACATAGGTTAGTTGTTTAGATCATTTTGCAATATTTATCAGGAAGGAAATAATGAAGGAGATGTGAAATATATGAGAGAGATCATGTATGTGAGGATATTTTTGTAAAGGGTTATTCTGGTAAAGGGTTTAGGGTTTCAGACCGGAACAAACAAAGCTTAACCAGAACTGTATTCAGGCATAGAAGATGTTATCTTTGCAGTTCAATCATTTCTCTGGATTGTAGTTTGGATTTATATGTAGTCAATTAGGCTCCTTTTGTGATTGAGCAGTGTGCTCTAGGCTGTAAGCCTTCCTGCAAGTGTAGGCCCCTATATTTGGTAATATCTCTTTATATGACCAGTGGATTGATATTGTGGGTCACAAATCCCACCGTGGTTTTTCCTCTTTTAGGTTTTCCACGTATAATTTTTTGTGTTATGGTATTCATTTATGTGAGTGTCTTATTGGTTTCTTTACTTCTTTCAATTCTATATGTACCGGTATACCGATTGGTGTATGCATATTTTAATAAGGTTAAAATTGACCATTCTGGTAGAACACTGATTCACCCCCCCTCTCAGTGTTCTTGGATTCCAACACTCATCACTCACCAGTTGACATACCATCTCCAATACTTAATCATCGGTCAACATTCCATACTTACTGGTGGCATGCTATATTGGTTGACATCAATGACAACAATACCAGTTGACATCAATGACAACACAATGCCAACAATCTCCCCCTTTGGCATTGATGTCAACACATGTAGTATTTGGTATACTATTGTCTTATCTCTCCCCCTTTGACAATAATGGCAAATGGTACTGACATAAATTTGTACCGGTTGCTTCTCCCCCTTTGTCCATTTCACTTTGCATCCTTGCAACC
Source organism: Cryptomeria japonica (assembly GCF_030272615.1). Lineage (NCBI taxonomy): Eukaryota > Viridiplantae > Streptophyta > Pinopsida > Cupressales > Cupressaceae > Cryptomeria > Cryptomeria japonica. Next base: position 384,543,785 of record NC_081413.1, read on the forward strand.
AACAACACCTTGGATAGAGGGCTCAAACACCAATTGACACCAATTGTATATACCAGTATGATACCAATTATAGAAAAGTGTGTTAGTAAATTTCACTTACCTACCGGTTAGACCACATCTTCTCCCCTTTGATATGCAAAAATTTATTTTGACACCAATTTTCTGAAATCAATTGTTGATGCTGACACCGATATCAATCTAATATCACATGAATATTCTCCCTATGTGTAGGTAACTCTGATGGTGGTCCAATTATGCTTTCAGTTAAATAAAAAATGAATAGACATTGAAAGACCTCACAAACAAGGATCGATGAGCACATCCCAAAGTCTCAAACATTCTAGTACAACCATAGACACTTGATCTCACCCTGTGTTCAGTATATCAGATACCAATCAAAAGATATGACAGTGAACTCCCCCTGAACTATAGATCTTAGGTCTTCATTTCCTAACAGGTCCTAAACTAGGAGTCCAATCTGCACCTTGTATCGATATAGATGAGCTTATGTGATCTGCAGATGGTCTTCCACTTCCATGATATCCATCACAACTTTTGCCATGATCTTACATGACCACAATACCAAATTACATCAACATCATGTCAACTACCAAACCGGTTAAATCAAAATGATACATGCATATAAGGTTGACTACCGGACCAACACATTATCATTCAAGTCTTTTCCAATATCACCTATGACATAATTTCCTCAATCCAAGCCACAGGAGTCACAACACTAATCCCGGAACATATTAACTCACATACTCTGCAATACCAGTTAATTTCCATACTGGTAACATATTGCTCATGCCGGTTTACTATATCATACCAACATCTCCACCTGAACCCCTTCTTCTAATCTTAGTCCTCTTGTGTCAAGTGCCTTTGATCCCAATTGCAATTTGAACCATCCATTGACACATGCAATAGTAATCCATCTCGCATATGTAGATGTGTAGCCAAGATAGCAAATACACATACTGTCATCTCATCTTCTCCCATGTACTAGTAGTAACTAGTTCTTACATTTTTCCTTTTCACTATGGGAGTGAATGATATGATCAACATGTAGCTCCCCTTGAGTCCTGCATCTTCTCTAAGCCTTAGGAGATATCACCTGTGAATATAATGCATAGTGCCTAACCATGGTTATATTCTCTTCCTTCTTCCTCCACACATTCTTGGTCTCCCTCCTTTTCTCATTTGCAGTCTTGGGAGCAACATTGACTTCATTTTGCTGATTAGTTCTTGCTCCAAAAACATTGTTGTAGTAGCAGACTGTGTTCATGCCAGACACATGATTGGGGGACCTTCTATCAAACCAGTTTGACCATCTTCTTCTGGTAATGCTATTGTAGCCCACTATCGGTTTCAATGGATTTCTTGATTTTACAGGAACATTTCTCCTTTTGTTCCATGCTAGTCTATGATTCTCATATCCCCTATAACAACTTCCATATTGAGCATGATTGTTATACATTGCACTTTTATTGAGGGAGAAGGTGGAAGGGTTGCCATATGACTAGAATTTCTTTCTCCTGCACTCATGACTTCTATGGCCAAATCCATTGCAGTTATAACATACATAATTTACATTTCTTGGAATAGCCAAATAATTCTTGTTTGCATGACGGGGAGAGGGCATATGCACGTTTCTATATTTTGAAGTCTTATGGCCATATGCATTACATCTTTGACAAACTAAATTGCTATTCTTGGGAGAAGCACTTTGTCTACTCCTATACCTCTTTTCACATTCATCTACCCTATGACCATAATCTTTACATAAAAATCAGTAACCAAAGAAAGAGGGCTTGTAACTTACAAATTTGTTTTGCCAAACATGAGGAGTTCTTATTGGTTTGGTTTCTCCATTTCTACTTCTCTGGGGACTTGTCTTGAGTTGTCCGGTCACTGCAACCCTTTCATCTGATCCCTTCTTTTCCCACACTTGCTTTTGTTGGAATGCAATAACACTGAGAGGGGGGGGTGAATCAGTGTTATACCAGAATAATCAAATTCATCCTTAATAAAACATGCAAACACCAACCAGTATACCGGTGCATACGGAATTGAAATAAGTAAAGCAACCAATAAGCCAATCAAATAAATGAGAATCATAACATAGATTTATATGTAGAAAACCTCAAAGAGGAAAAACTATGGTGGGATTTGTGACCCACAATATCAATTCACTGGCCATATGATGAGATATTACAACATATAAGGGGCCTACGCTTGCAGGAAGGTTTACAGCCTAGAGCACACTCCTCAATCACAAAAGGGGCCTCACTGACTACATGTAAATCCAAACTATAATCCGGAGAAGTGTTGAACTACTAAGATAGCATCTTCTATGCCAGAATACAGTTCCGGTTTAAGCTCTATCTATTCCGGTCTTAAACCCTAAACCCTTTACCAGAATAACCCTTACATAAATATCCTCACATACATAATCTCTCTGATGTATTTCGCATTATATCACATTCGCATATCCATCACCATATTTGTTATTCTTATATATCTATTACAAAATGATCTAATCCAACTGACCTATATACCCTATACAACTTATCATGCCTTATGTCGACTTACAAAGATAATTACAATATCAAATTACATGTCAGCTAGATAACATGAATGCATAAATATTAAAAACAATTGCTGATGTTGGATCCAAGAGATGTCAGTCTCCAATACCGATAACCATATTCTTAACCATGTCGGCCTACATTACTGGTAACCAAAGAAATCCTTTTGTCCTGTCAGTGCTGATGTCAGTGCCGGTGAAGTGCCACTGGTACACAACTTAACCAAAACATGAAGCCAGAATAAGATACCATCTTGCCATCAATGAAAACATAGTGAAACCAACCAATTGAGTTCCAGTTGCCAATAATTCCCCCCTTTGGCATGGATGACAACACTCATGTGAAAAATGGTCAAGGTTTCATCTACCGGTTTCATTCTGCTTGCTCCCCCTGAGCTGAATATTCATTAATGCAAAATACTTCACATACTCCACATCTCCATATCTCTCCCTAATGTATACAACTCCTTCTATTCTTTTTCACATCTATATCACTCCCCCTTTGACATCAATGCCATCAAAAATTCTGAAAAGAATGTCAATAATAAAAAAAAAAATTGTACAAAGAATATCCCAAAAATATCTTACTGGAGTTTAACCAATTTCAAAATTTCTGGATAAGCCTTCTCTAGTAGCTCAAGATAAGTATCCCAACCAGTATTGAATGTTCCAAAAATAGATACAAGTCCCCTTAATATATGTGCAAATGACTCTTTCTCATTTACCTATGTCAGTGTGGGCTTTCCCACCATATCCATACATTCTTTCTTATGTACACTGAGTGAATCTAGCCGGGGATTCACCAAGCCTCTTAGACTTCTGTCCCTTCTTATAATTTTGTCTCTTTCCTTCTCAAGAACATAAATTTGGTTTTCCAAAATCAAAATCTGACCATCAATGGATGTAGTCAATGAAGTCAATCCATCAAAAGAATTAGCTATATTTGCAATTTTCTCTTGAAATTCTTCTATCTTCTTATCCACATTAACTATAAGATGTATATCAGTGTTATAAGATACCCTATAAATATTTGTACACTTCTTCAAATAATTTTCTATCAGTTTCAGCTTTTCATCAATCTTCTTCTTCTCAGATTCAATCACCTGATCAAATGCAACTATCTTAGCCTGAGTGAACCTATCCAATGCTTGCTAGTTTGAAATCTGCTGTAAGGATTGAAAATCCTTTGAAATATGCCCAATAATTATCTTAAGCTTGCCAGATGAGCTTGCTTCATTGTCAATCTTGACTCCGGGACTAGTCTGTGTAAAAAAGTGATTGATTGATCAATAATCCCTTTATCTGTAGATCCTTCCTTCATTAGTTTTTGTGTTTCCATCATCATGAGTTCAGTAGGACTCATCTCTGTTATGTTTTTATTTTCAACCAGCGAGGTGTCAATTGACAACAATGATGAACCAACTACCAGTTCTCTACCAGTTTCCCCTTTCTTCTCCTTTGATGATTTATCCTTTATAACTTCCTCACTTGCACCGATGGCTTCACCACTTGGTGCAGTCTCTGTAACTGTCGGTTCCTCTATAGGAACCATAACCTCAACTTGTACATTTGTATCTGGAGGATTGTTATCCTCAAAATTAGTATCTTGTACATCGTTAACTTTTGCACTCTCTGTATTAACTGGTATCTCAATATTTGTCTATACATTTGTATCTACCAAGGGAAAGATTTCCACTATCTTAATGTTTTTCAAAATTGAGGGAGAAGTAACCATAATCCCCTTCCCTTTTCATTCAACTAGGGTATCTACAGTGTCTATGTTTGATTCCGATGAAGTAAAGAATCCTATGTTCTCTCCAAAGAACTTAACCCATGAAGTAAAGAATCCTATGTTCTCTCCAAAGAACTTAACCCATGATTAAAAACTTTTCTATCTACCACCTCAAGTGTCCTTTCCATTTCCTCTAGAGCAATAGTAACACAAACATATAATAACTCTTGAAATTTGATATGCTTATCTTCTTGCATTGCAGACATTTTCCTAGCATCTAACATATTGTATAATTCTACCAGTATTTGATTTTAAATTTCTATTAAGGATTTCTTATAAATATCCAAGCATAATAAGACTGTTTACTCTACCTCTCTATTTTCATCATCCTCTAAATGATCATAGTAAAACTGTACATTCTTTAACAAGCCATCCTTAGTTATTTCATCTACTAATTTTGCACAAGTTTTAGGTGGAACATTACCAAATTGAATAGCTGTATCAGTGTCACTCTTCTTCTTCCTCTTTGTAGTACTAGATGCAGTTGAAGTGGTTACTTTTGGTGCTTGCTTCTACGCTGATATCTTGAATGTAACTCTCCTAACCAATTGCTTTTTATCTTCTACCTTTGTTTCCTCTATTTTCTTCCTTACAACCCTCTTGAATGCCAACAATGTGTCATCCTCAGATTTAGACTCAGCTGTAAGTGAGACCTTCTCAACAAATTTTCTAGCCTTTCCTTTCTGCTTCTCTCTCATCTTCTAGTTGAACTCTGTTTCAACCTCATTTGTTTTCTATTGTGTAGTACCACAAGGCTTCTCTACCTCATCAATAGGTGCATTAATCAACATTTTTGCGTAAGCATCAAGGATCTGTGCATCCACTTCATAGCCCATTTCCTCAATCCAAATATTTTGGGGCTTAACCGCTTTCATAAGTGTTTCATCCTTCTTCACCATGGAGCATATGTTAGTTGAATATTTTTCTACAATATGCTTAGGAACCCTTACCCTAGACTTCATAGATTTTTGGAATGCTTTGAAATATCCCCATACCTTATCATCTCTCTAACTTCCTAAAGAAGCAATTGACTATTTCAATTATCTCCCTATCGAGAAGTCAAATGCCCATTGCCTTTTACCAAAACTGGGTGTATCATTCATGAAAAATAACATTAAGAAGACTATTAAGTTGCCATACCAGAAGGTTCCCTTCTTTTCCCCTTAATCTTTCCTAGGTTTATTAATAACTCATCTAACATCCAACCACATAGATCCAATTTCACATTTTCTCTCATCATTTTGTATGCAGGAATTGGAAACAGAATTTAGTCGGTTTGACTGAGTTACCTTATACCCAATGATCATGCTATCCAATATGATATACATGTCGCTAATAGTGCTTAGTCTCATAGATCTCCTATCAAATATCATGCTGGTGATTCTATTCATGAAATCATTTGAAACCTTCTTATCTAGATGTTTCCCAACTGATGGTAAACTAGTGATTGTCCAAATGACTTCCTTGGTGATCTTGTAAGATGTATCTAGCCAGATAAACTCCCCATTTACTCTGCTCAAAACATACCTAATTATCTCATTTTCAAATTTTGGGATGTCCAGAATGTCGGTAAACCCTAAGTCTTAAATGTGTTTGTATGCCAATTTGATCTTTCTAGATTCTCCTATAAGCTTGCTCATGTACATGCCCTTTATTTCAGATGTTCCCAAGTCCTCTATGTGATAGTGTATGTATGCCTAACATCTTCAACATAGATAACTCCCTCCAGAACATGGGAAAATGCTCCAACCAAATCTCACAAAGTAGCCACATGTGGATACCGCTTGAAAATTGGCCTGGGGCAGTCCTTGACCTCTACTACAGTCGGGTTTGCAACAAAGATAGGAATAGATGATGATCTTGCTTCCATATTTAAATATAAATTCCTGTTGATTGCTTTTGGTGAAAACCCTTAACAAATTCTTCCAGTTGCCAGTGAAATTGCTCAAGAAGAAATTTGATTGCTCTGTAATGCCTTTGATCACTCTTAGTCACTCTTAATCACTCTCAAATCACTCTGAATGTAAGGTGATCAATAATGAAGCGAATTTGACATTTTAACCTCTGAGAAAAATCCTAATCTTCCATTGGCATAAATGATTACCAGTGAAAGATACTGGATCTTGAAGAAAACGTATCCATGTCAGATAAGCATCTCCAATGTTTGGAACATCTTCCAAAACCTCTTCCTAGGGCATATGCAACATCTTCATGAATTTTTCCTACCCCTAAGGCATCTTCCTCAGTTACTGGATGAGCTACCTGTTGGTGCAAGAGCAACCTCTTCTGTCAAATAAGTAACCGGTGCATTTCCATCTGATGATTGTTCTTCAGTCTTCCTAACCCATCTCTGAGTGTGATCTTGCCGGATTTCACTAACATTCTCTTTCCCTTTCTCATTTAATCCTCCATTACCAACTGGTGGATTTATGCTTCTACATAATTTAGCAATATGTCCAATCTCATTACATGCATAACATGTAACATTGTTCCTTTGAATTGCTTCACTAAAACTGGTGAAATTTCTTAACCTGCATTGATTAGCCATATGTCCAAACTTTCCACATGCATAGAATTTAGCATTAATTTTACAATCTTCTGTCTTATGACCATACTTATTGCATTTAGAACATTTACCAGGAGTAGAATTAGGGTTTTGATTTTCTCTATTTCTACATTGTCTATCCATGTGACCAAATCTATTGAAAACAAAACATCTACCATTAAATTTATAATCATTAAATTGCCTTACCGGTTCCTTATATTTTTTATCTTCATTAGCAGTACCGAAACTCTGTCCTTGCTCAAATCCAAGTCCATGGGAATCTCCAATCTACCTTTGTCTCTTCAATAACTCATCTAGTTGTGCTGAGCTAATCTTGATTTTTTTTTTATACTCACTTGCAGTAGTTAAGTCTTCTCTTAGAATTATTATTTGTCTCTCAAGATCTTGTTCATTACTTCAAGATTGTACTAAATCAGTTCTCAACATATCATTCTCATGAACCAACCTACCACATTCTTCAAATTTGTTCTTCAGGGATACAACAAGATTTTCTTCCTTTTTCTTTCGGTCCTCAATCTCCTTAGACTTTGTCATAGTTATAACTTGCATTTCATTTTTCATAACCATGTTCTCCTGACTCAATTTTTGACATTGCTCCTTAAGTGCATCTTTCTCTTCATCATCTTGACTTTGCAAAAGTTCCTTCCTCCTAGCCTGAACAGATGATAACCTCTCTTGTAGGACAAGAATGAATTCCTTAGCAGAATTCAATTCATCTTGTAGCTTTAAGTTATTCAACCTTTCAGCATCATAATCTTCAAGTGGCATCTCAAGTTGCTTTGCCAAAGCCATATCCATGGATTCAGGATTCATGATCTTCCTCAAGTTGTTAAACTTCCTCACAGGCACAAGGATATGATACCAATTGTTGGAATCCAATAACATTGAGAGGGGGGGGTGAATCAGTTTTATACCAGAATAATCAAGTTTAGCCTTAATAAAACATGCATACACCAACTGGTATATCGGTACATACAGAATTGAAATAATTAAAGCAACCAATAAGCCAATCACATAAATGAGAATCATAACACTCAAATTTATACATTGAAAACCTCAAAGAGGAAAAACCACGGTGGGATTTGTGACCCACAATATCAATTCACTGGCCATATGAAGAGATATTACAACATACAAGGATCCTACATTTCTAGGAAGGCTTACAGCCTAGAGCACACTGCTCAATCATAAAAGGAGCCTCACTGACTACTTGTAAATCCAGAATACAATCCAGAGAAGTGTTGAACTACTAAGATAGCATTTTCTATGCCAGAATACAGTTCCGGTTTAAGCTCTGTCTATTCCTGTCTAAAACCCTAAACCTTTTACCAGAATAACCCTTACATAAATATCCTCACATACATAATCTCTCTAATGTATTTCACATTATATCACATTCGCATATCCATCACCATATTTTTTATTCTTATATATTTATTACAAAATGATTTAATCCAACTGACCTATATACCCTATACAACTTATCATGCCTTATGTCAGCTTACAAAGATAATTACAATATCAAATTACATGTCGGCTAGATAACATGAATGCATAAATATTAAAAACAATTGCCGATTCCAGATCCAAGAGATGTTGGCCTCCAATACCGATAACCTTATTCTTAACCATGTCAGCCTGCATTGTCGGTAACCAAAGAAATCCTTTTGTCATGTTGGTGTCAATACCAGTGTCGGTGAAGTACCTATGAAGTGCTCGTCAGTACACAACTGAACCAAAACATGAAGCCAAAATAAGATACCATGTTGCCATCAATGATAATATAGTGAAACCAACCAATTGAGTGCCAATTGCCAACAACTTTGTCTTGTGGACAACAACATTTCTTTGTCTTCTACTAGCATGAAGTCTTCTAGGCTATTTTCTCATGTTCTTATTTCTAATGAAGCCATCTTCTATCAACTTTCATTCCCTTTAGGATCAACATTAATTCTTCCTTGCAAAATTGATCTTCATCCTCTTGTCTTCACTGGTTTTAGTTAGATCTATATTCCTTCTTGGAGCATTTCTGATAGTAAAAGTCTTTCCTTTGTCATTTTCACCTGTGGAGACAAACTGAATGTCCTTGTGGGAGACATTCTTGCTGGTGGAGCATTCACTAACAACATATCCTAATCCTCTAGTATCCTTGGAGTGTTTTTATTTGTTCAACATTTTATCCAAGGCAACAGTGCTACCATCATACCGAATCCTCACCTTGAGCTCATCCTGGCACTTATTAGGGTCTTTTATGAGATTCTCCATTTCATATTTTTGCTTCTAACATTATTTGTATTTAGCCTCTATCTCTGATTGTATATCTTTGCACTTGCACTCTGTTGGGTCTCAAATCAACAGATTGGATAGGTTCTAAGGAAATGCCAACTCTTATGATCAAACCCTCCAATTGACTTGGCCAACATATAGAGTGAACCTATTTAGTTGTTAACTCTCTCACTTCAAGCTCTGCAGGACCTAGGTGGGTGTACCTATTCACCTGTTGTTCTTAATGACCGGTGCTTTTTATAGCAGATTAAGTGTTTTGATCTGATTCCCTCCTATCTCAAGATGGCATAGATTCCTAGGATGGAGATATAGCAGATGAGTTCAAGATTGTTGTTGTAGAAGCTATTCGATCTATGTTTCTTACTTAGTTACTCCTGTTTCTTTTAAAATGACATATGACGAATACGGTGATAAGTGTAATCTGTAAATAACCAGTGCCTTCTTTGCTGTTTTGGCTACAGAGTCATTATATTTTCTTCAGGACTTATTATGCGAACCTGTGAGACAGCTTTTTAACCCACCCCTTTATGGACCTGTCAGTTATTATATCTTTTAAGATCAATTGAATGCTTATATCATACTTTGCTTGAACGAATTTAACCCTACCCTTAAGGGACCATTCAAGTAAGCACTGCAAAGAACAATTACAATTCGCAAGCAGAACTTTTATTTCAACTTTATAACATATAACATAAATTTCACTCCAAGAATATGAATAAACTTATCTCTTTAGATAATATCACAAGCGATTGCCAAAACAAAATGAAATAATCCACAATGCATACGCAAAGAAAACAACTGATCATAGATGTACTCCATCAAAATTTGTATAACAGAGAACTTACAGGTGGGCATACATTGCTATCTTGTTCCTATTCTAACTTGTTACCATATTACAAAAAGCCTTTCTCACATATATATGAGAGCAAGAGCCAATATGAAAAGACGTGTCTTTTCAAAACGTTAATCGCTAATTTGAATATTCCTAACAAACTTAAGTAAAAAGAGATTAAGAATTCCTAAATGATGAATATAATCATCCTCTTTGAAAGTCTTGATCTTAACACTCTGTTTCTTCAATTCTTCTCCTTGTGAAAGGTATTCGAAGATCATCTGGTTGACGGTAGGGGCCATGTCTTTGCTTCGGTCCAATCTTGATAGAGCCCAATCCTTGATGCTTATAAGCTCATTCCGTAAATCTTCCATGGACACTGCTCCTCCTTCTTTATAAAATGAGGGCATTCCAATAGGGCTCCCATCATCCAATTCTTTAAGATCTCGCTTTAGCATATCTTCGAACTTAGCATGATCTTCTATGTGTGAAGTCCCTTCAGCCTTCTCCTCTGGCGTCATCACATCAATACTGCTTATCACCTCATCCAATCATTCTTTTAATCTTTCATGCTCTCTTAATGCTTTTATGGTTCCAGCGTACACCCTCCAGTAATGTTCGATATGTATAAGCATGGTGTTGAATCGGTGTTCAATGATGTCGTTAACCAATTTATCCATTTTTTGCTGGATATTGTTTATCTATTTGGTAGCCTTATCTGCTTGATACTTCCAATATAGAGCATCAGAAACATCATCCAAGCTCTGTCCTGTAGGATACAAGGCATATTCATTCAAAGGAATCCCTGTCTCAAGTTGTAATATTTTTGTTTGCAACTTTTGATTCTCTTCTTTAGATTTTTCATATAAGCCCTTATAAGTAATATTTTCTCTGACCAAAAACTCCATCTAATCCATATTTAATTTGGCTACATCCAGGTTCAACTTTGCAGTGACCCTAGGGTTAGTCTTTCCAACCTGATGAATCATGAGGTGTCCAAAGGTTTCTTCGATATCTACAATAATTGGCCTTTTTCCCTTTGGATATAATGCCCATTGTAGGAGAGCCTTTTGATTAGGATCATACCCGGAGCCTAGGAACAATTTATCTACCTCTTGAGGCAACACCTGTTGATTCAAATCCTATTTTTTCAAGAATCCATCAAAAAGAAGTGCAAAATTTATGTCCCAACCAGAGAAGATGATGACACCAGCTTCTTTTAATATTTTCCTTCCTTTCTCAGGGGTCATATCCTTCATGAGGGTATCGATTTCATCCTGTAATCTTTTCATCTGTTCTTCTTCGGGTCTTCCAGCCATGCTTCGTTTCACATGGGCCCCTTTATACTGGTACAAGAATGAAAGGAATTCCCTTGAAGAGGCGAATCCATCATCAGCAATGAAATCCTCATGCTCTGTCATTCTTATGTCAACTACATCTTTGATGTTGAATTCACCAGTGTCTACATCCACCTCTGCTTCGAAACCCAGAGGATAATCTTCTCTAGGAGAGTCAGCAGGGATACTACTAGCAGTTGATTTTGGTGACATGTGAGCCAATGGTTGACTATCCTTTTCAGTATTGATAAAATGAAGGAACTGGGGGGGCACCCTATGCATAATTTCTACTTCATGTTGAAGTAGCCTTTTGGCTACTTCCACAGGGTCTTGGAGGTTTCCAAGCAAGTCTCCATCCACCATCCCCCTTGCTCTTTTCCATTTGAAGGCTTCCCAAGTCATTTCACTTTTTTCTCTCAAAGCCCTGGCCTCTTCCCTTTCAAGGTTCTTGATCAAGTCATCTGGCATTTTAGCCACATGCATTCCAGCCTTTAGTTTTTGTGACGCCCTGGCAGATCTTATATATCCCTCAGGATCAAAGTTCTCTCTAGGTTCACCCAGAGTCATGCCATAATAATCTAATTTATGTTGAAGTAGATGATAGCTTTTTGAACTTTTAACAATAAAATTGGAAAAAACCAATAACCTTGGAACAATGGACTGTTTACCAAAATCCGTAAGATCTTTGGCACTGACCATAGATAATTGTCTCACAATCTCCAGGCTAGCCACCCTATTTGGTACTGTAATTGGAAGCATGTATGGCTTTCCTTCATACCCAAATACCCTGATTTCTGTATGATTATTGTGGCAATACCAGTCACCCCAATTGTGATCAATCTGGGAATCCGGAGAGAAGTCTTTTGGCCTGAGGAATCTCTTAATTTTAGGGGACAAAGTATAATCTCTCTGTTGCCCAAAGGCCGCACTAAGGGGTTTCACAAAATATTCCTGAAAGTGTCAGTACTGGTTGTTCATGAATCTTTGATCCCATGCAGAAACCCGCAACTGAACTGGTTTCTTCAAACCATTCTTATCATAAGCTCTGATGCAGAAATCATCTGACCAGAAATTGATTTCTTGTCCACAATAAAGAATAATATGCATCAATAAAGAGTACAATGAAAAATGGATATTCACAAGGTCTCCTTTCAACTTCTCCAAACCATGATTTAGGGCATCTGCAACATAAGTGGCATAATCAAATGACCTAGGGTCTTTCGATTGTAAATCGGCACACAGAACCATAACCCCAATATCCATGAGAGGATGAGCCTCTAAGCCTAATACTTGGGCTGCAGCATAGTATGTATATTTAAAATACGGATGGAAATGGTTGACATCGAATGGAACCTTGTCATTTTTGCTGAATGGAACAATGGACCCGCCCACTTTCGGCCGGTGAATAGGTAATCTCCATGTTCTGTAGATGTTTTCCAAGCTAAAGAATTCTTGCGACAGTTTCTGCATATCGATTTTCTCCTCTACTTCCCAGTCTAGATCAAACACCATATCAATAGTCTGTTTGTTAATCACCACCAAGGGATTCCCTTGGTAGTTGCATATGGTTTTGGTTCTCGGATTATAGCAATCTACCAGAGCTTTCATTAATTCAAGATCCACAAACACATTTGGGACTACCAATTTCCCTAAGTTTTTCTTCCATAGATTACTTATGGGCTCAGGAGCATCCCTTCTTTTGTAACTAAACAAGAACAATTCATGTCCCCTGATTTTGCTCCATATGTCTCCCAGATGTTCAAATCTATCCTCCAATCCTTCTTCTTCACTTTTGATCTTTTTAGACCTCACGCTGGATGTCAGGCACTGGTCTAGCAAATCCTGAGTCAAAGCTCTACCTTCCTTTTTCTATCTTTTGGGATTCTCTTCAGGGTTTAGCTCTTTCCCTTTCCTACTCTTTTTAGAAGAAGAAGACGGTTCCATAATAAATAGGAGAAATCAAACTTACTTGGAAAATTTGTCTAGCTCCTCTAATTGTCATTCACGAATTCCAGCAAATTCCTTGCAGCTTTCAGTTTCTTAGCATCAATCTGGTTCTTATGAAAAATTTCGATCAGTTCAGCTATAATTGCATGGGAAACTTGTGCATAGTTAATGTCTCTGCGTCTATAATGGCTATTCAAATGTTTAAACTTAATTGCAAATGTGACATTCTTCACTTGGGCTTTTAACGCTTTCGCGGGAAGTACTGTTCAACTGAAATGATCGTAAATCGAGTTTTCAATGAAACCCTTGTCTTCGGCCGGATACTTTAGCCTTTCATCGAAAACTCACTTCCTTCGATATCACTTCATCAGTGAGTAGCCTATGTCAAAAAACCCTTTTCAAGTCTCCTCGAAATCATCTTTTCTTCGATGAACCTTCTTTCGATAAGTCACTTGCAAGTTTCATCGAAATCATATTTCGATGAGTTCTATTCTTCGGTGAAAGTTCATGCAAGCTCTTCGAAAGTCATTTTTCTTCGACATCCTCCTCATCGATAAAACCCCTCTATTTTTGTTCGATACAATGCTATCAATGAGATTTGTATTTCAATGAATGCTTTTTGAATTTCTTCGGCAGTTGTTTCTCATCGAAATCACTTTTTGCCTTTTGCTTTTTGCTTTTCGATGAAACTGGAGTATCGATGAGCGGATGCCTTCATTTATCGAAAGTGATATTCTGCTGAAGACCTTTTTACGTAGTGCTTTACACGTCATGCTTTATTTTGATGAAAGCATTCTTTCGGTGAAACTCCTTTTGAGATGCTCGATATGACACTTTGGTCGATAACCTTTTAGTTTTCACGCCCTTGGGAAGATTTTTTTTTATTTTCAAACATAATGTTCAACAGTGGCTCTGACTGAGGATGGAGGCATATTGTGTATGTCTTCAAGAATTCAGAATCTCTGGTTAGTGAGGAAAAAATTTGACAAGTCATGGTATTTACAATGGAAGTGAATCCTAATCTACTGTACATGTAACAGAGTTCATCAAGAAAAGAAATTTTTCAAGAATTGTCCATGTACTGGCAATTCTTGGACTTTCCCTGCTGTATTTTGGAGCAGGTAGGAATCTCCTCCCTTTTTATCCATAATCACATATGGTCCAATCCATAAAGCCTCAAATTTGCCATGCTTGCCTTTGTCCTGACTCCTGGCATTCCACATTAAGACCCAATCACCCACACAAAATTTCCTATCCATCGTCCTCCTGTCATACAATCTCTTCATCTGATTTTGAATCTTTATATTCTGCTTCTGAGCCTCTGTTCTGACTTCATCAAGCTCTGCTAACTGCATCATCCTTTCTTGTGAGGGGTCTTCAACATCTATCCCTTCTTGAGTCACGAACCTATGTACCGGCAAGAGATTGTCCAAAGGCAATCTAGCTCTTTTGCCATAAACCAATTCAAACAGAGACTTTCCCATAGATTTCTTCATTGTTATTCTATCTGCCCATAATGCAAGACTTAATTTTGAATCCCATGCCTTCTTGTTGTGTCCCAACATCTTTTTAATGATCTTTAAGATGTTCTTGTTGCTTGATTTAGCTTGTCCATTTCCTTGAGGGTGGTAAGGAGAGGAATGAGATATTTGAATGCCATACTCTTTACAAAAAGTGTTGAATTCCTCTGACCTAAAGGACATGCCGTTGTTTGAGATGATCTTTGCAGGAACACCGAATCTAGTAATAATGTTCTCCATTATGAATTTTATTACCACCTTACTGGTAGCTTGTCTAGTAGGTATTGCCTCTACCCACTGGGTAAAATAGTCTGTAGCAACCAATATCCATCTATGCCCTCCGCTGGACTTTTCAGATATCTCTCCTATGAAATCAATTCCCCATTGTTGAAAGGGTTCCTCAGCTAGCATTGGTCTTAATGGAAGTGACCCTTGATATTTCAATTTGCCTGAAAACTTCTGACAAGCTTCACACTTTCTAACATACCTATAAGAGTCATTAAAAATGCATGGCCAAAAGTATCCAGCTCTTAATATCTTATGTGCAGTAGTCTTAGCCAAAAAATGACCACCACAAACCCCATCATGCATCTCTTGGAGAACTTTCTCAGCTTGGCAGTTATCTAGGCACAATAATAATATCCCATCTCTGTTTTTCCAATACAAGTCCCCATTGACAATCACATATCTCGCAGATTTCAACTTCAAAGTTCTTCTCTGATTATCAGTCATACCATCCAAGCACTTTAAGTGCTTAAGGTAGTATATAATGTCAGTGTACCATGTTGTGTTCTCAATACTGAAGTTTGCTTCTTCTAACCCTACTTGGTTTACACAAGACTCCTCAATTTCAGTCCCTGTCATGAGTTTGGCCAACCCTTGTCCTTTGATAACTTGTGAAATTTTGAGTTCAATGTTGAACTCTTGTATTTGGTTGATCCACTTACATCTTTTGCCTATGACCTCAGTTTGTCTGAAGATATCTTTTACTGCCGCATTAGGAACATATGCTACAACTTCAGCCCCCACTAAGTATGGTCTAAACTGTTTTACTGATTTAACTGAGGCATAAGCCTGTTTTTCATTCAATTCATATTTTATCTCTGAAGGGTTCAAAGACTTGCTAAAATATGCAATGGGCTGTTCATATCCTTTTGGATTCTTCTACAACAATACTGCTGCTATTGTATGACAAGAAGCAAATGAGAATATTATAAAAGGCTTGCTGAAATCTGGAGAGATTAGTACTGGTGCTTCAGAAATTGCTCTTTTGATTGCTACAAAGGAATCAATTGCCTCCTCAGTCCAATCAATTTGGACTCCTTTCTGTAACATCTTTACTATAGGTTTTTATTATGTCTGCAAAATTTAGAATAAACCTTCTCACAAAATTTATTTGTCCCAAGAATGATTGAATGGCCTTGATAGTTTGAAGAATGGGAACCTCATTGATAGCTGCTACCCTTTCAGGGTCAATTCTCACCCCTTCCTTGGATACTATGTGTCCAAGTAACTTTCCTTCTTCAACACCAAAATGACATTTTTTAGGATTCAAGGAAATCCCATACTCTAAGGCTTTCTTGAATATCTTCTCAAGGTGCTCACAATGATCATCAGCCCTTTTTGAGTATGCAGTTAAGTCATCTTGGTATACTACCATGATTATGTCAATCAATTCTGCAAAAGCCACATCCATTGCTCTCTGAAATGTGGCACCAGCATTAGTCAATCCAAATGGCATTCGTGCATATACATAAGTGCCCCATAGAGTTGTAAAGGCTATTTTATACTTTTCAGTTTCTTTAACTTTCACCTGATTATAACCTGAAAACCCATCCATCATAGATAACAATTCACATCCTGTTACTTTCTGCAGCATGTTGTCCATATTTGGCAATGGGTAATTGTCCTTTAGAGATGATATGTTTAAGTTTCTAAAGTCCACACACAATCTAATATCCCCATTCTTTTTTATGACCGGTACTAAGTTAGAGACCCATGTGGAATATCTGCAGGGTTTGATAATTCCTGCATCTTTCATTTTTATGATCTCTTCCCTCATCTTTGGTAACAATATTGGATTAATAGGTCTCTTCTTTTGTCTGAATGGTTTAGCTTCTGGCTTAACCGGTATCTCATGCTGAAAAAGATCTCTATAGGCTTTGAGATCTTCATAAGACCATGCAAACACATGTTTATATCTTCTTAGTAATGTCATCAATTTTTGCCTCATGGCAGGAGTTAGCCTTTTCCCAATGAAAACATTTCTAGGGGTTTCTTCACTTCCTAAATTGACTTGTTCCACATCACTTTCTCTAACAGTTGATCCTTTAGTCTCAATTACATCCTGAGCATTGAAAGCCCTTTCCAATGCCACTAAGCCTCTCAGTAATTTATTTGACTTTAGTTGTATGATTTCATGTCCAAATAAAGTTTCCTTACCTTCAGTCTTTTCTACGAAGTCACTGAAATTTATTGCCTGAGTCTAATAGTGATCAATGCACTGTAAGAATTTCAGTAGGTCTGCATCATCATGAAACACTTGCCAATTATATATGTTGTCAGAAACTGATGGTCTCACTTTCATCTCTACTTCAGATATCCCAGTTAATGTTATATCATTATCCTTCAATGCAATACTAGCCAAAAAGTCTCCCTTGATGTTCTTTGACCTGTCAATCCAGTTTATTTGGAAAGCATCAAAAAGTTCTATAGTATCCCAAACAGCATTCCTATACTGTTTCAGCCTTAAGTGCTTTGAGGAATACTTCTCTTTTACTTGTGAGACTATTAACTCTGAGTCACCAAACACACTGAGTAATTTAATTCCATGTTTAACCGCTATATTAAGACCAGTGAGTAAGGCTTCATATTCCACAATGTTATTTGTGCACTCAAATAGCAATTTGAAAGAATATTTGTAAGTTTCCCCTGTGGGTGAGATAAATAGGATTCCAGCCCCACTCCCTTCCTTGCTACAAGACCCATCAAAGAACATTTTCCATACTGGATCATTCCTCTCAACTAGGTCTGATTCAATAGAGATCCATTCATCAACTTTAGGTTTTGTCAACTGCACTTGAAAATTGTCCATATCAATTTGCAAGAAACATATTTGATTTGCTGACTCTTCCATGTCTTCTATGATATATGTGGACCGGGGTTCCCTATCAATTTTTACCTCCTGCCCATTTATTGGAATCATAGCATATGATAAATCTAACTGCACATACCCTCCAATCATGTTCGACCATTGCCTAGATAGCAACATCCCATAGTTTGGAGGGACATCCACCACTGTGATATCTGTTTTGTATGATGCTTCAGGGTAGGCTGCCAATTTGAATTCTACATCCTTCATGATGCCAACCATCGGGACCGACCTATTATCCATGGCATAACATTTCCCAAAGGTAGTATCAACTTCCAATCCAAGTTCTTTCATCACTCCCACAGGCATAACATTTATGGCCGCTCCTGAGTTGATCATACAATTCTTTACTTTTTTATTGTTTACCACCAAAGTAAGATAAAATGGGTCTACTTGTGTTGGGTTTTTGGTGATGGCAGACCCTAGATATATGACTGGAGCCATTTGTTCATTATTATTACCATTTGGAACTTCTTGTTTCTGTTCATTCACTCTTTCCTTCTGGACACCTGAGATTAGCTCAAGAGTCTTTTCTCTGTATTCAAGAAACTTCATTATTTCCATTAGGGGAACAAAAACTTTTAATTGCGTTAATGCGCTTGAAATATCAAACGAAGTGGAGTGTTGTGCCAAAGGAAATTTTGTTATATCTTCCTTTTGAACATCAGGACCTCTTGTGTTATTCTTTGGTATATACTCCTTAATCTTGGCTGCTTTATTTGTTTGCTTGGGTGTTTCATCATTTTCTTTTATAAAAAGACTAGTGAGTTTGTTTTGCTTTAGGTTCACCACCCTATTCCTCAAATCATAAGTTCTTTTTGCTTGTGCAACGACATAAGCTGTGATTCTTCTCTTTTCTTCTTCAATGGGGATTCTGAGCTTAACACTTTCACTTATGTTGGTGGTTATGGGTAACACAGAGCATTGGTCAATGTTCCTGGAATATGATTCTCCTTCTTCTGCAAAGGATATCATGTTAACAGTTGGATCACCCATATGTTCTTCATAACCATTCTCTTCCTCCTGCAATCCTTTTGCTACAGCGCACAAAGAGGGAGCATGTGGCATATTACAAGCATAACACCACATGTCATCATCTTGAGTATAGTTTACTATTCTTTTCAAAGGATCTAGAATTTGCTGGTTGTCTCTGTGATTCCTGTCTACTGGTTTTCCATCTTTCCAGGTAGTGTTGTAGGGCATGTCATGCAGTCTGGGCCTCTCAGGACGATAATATTGCTACTTCTCTATTTTGTTTACTCTTATAGATAAATCTTTTAGGGCACTCAAAACTTTGTCAAGCTTATCCTCATCTTTTTTTGCCTTGGGTGCTTTAGGATTGTACAACCTGGCATCTTCTCTTTTCCCTACTTTTCTAGCAGCCTTCCTATTATTTTCTATAACAATGGCATCTTTCATAACATCCGGGAGGTCTCTGGGATTTCTGGTTCTCAGCTCATAGTTTGTTTTACTATCATAAGCATTGATGTAATATAGAATGCTTACCTCAGGTACTGGCTTCATCCTATTAGGGATTTTATTCAGAACCCTGCTAAATCTTTTATTAAAATCTACCACTGATTCATTTTGCTCCTTTTTTATGCTAATGATCTCATGTAAAGCAAATTCAGGGCTGTTATGGTCTCCATACTGCTCAAGGAATAAATTTTTGAACTCTGCAAGATTTCTAATAGATGCATCGGGCAACGCCCTAAACCAATCTCTTGCATCTTCTGTTAATGATTGCATACATAACCTGATCTTGACATCTTCATGTGGTAAGCCGAAATCCTCAATTACTGCATCAAAGGCTTTACAATGAGCTTCTCCTGAGATTGCATTACTTCCTGTGAATCTTGGTATTGCAGCCCTGATTTCATTTGGGATAGGATATGGGTATACCATCATTCCTGAGAAATCAAACTGCCTCATTTGTTCCATATTCATTAGTCCATGTCCCCCATGAGGGTTCCCAAAGTTTTGATTTATATTACCATATAAGGGCATCTGATTTTGATAAGGAAAAGGGTATTGATTCTGGTATTGATATTGAAACTGATCAGGGGGTGGATGTTGATTATAAAATTGGCCTGGAGGCGGAAATTGGCTATGAGGAACAAAGTTGTTATGTGAATTTGGCTGGACTGGTGGTGCACTTGATTGCACATGATCATCCCTTTTGTTACCAAACAAGGGGTTCTCATAAGCCTTAAAATTATTATTCTTTGTTTTACCCACTCCCTGAGCACATTTTTTCTTGTAGTTGCTTACATCTTTATTAAAGTCATCCTCACCAACATTTATACCTAATTTAGCACACAGTTCTAGACATTCCTGAGTCCTTCCTGAATCTCTCATTTCAGCAGCTGCCTCCATCATTTGTCTAGTTAAATATGTAAATCTATCTGCAGGATCTGTCATACCTGACCTTGATGAAGGCAGTGTGTTTTGTCTGGATCGTGCTTCATGATTTTCGAAACCAGGGGGAATTTGATATCGCCCCTTCTGAGCTTTATATGCTACAACCAAATCTTCATTCACTAGGCTGGAAGTAGTTGCTTTATCCTGTTCTCTTAAGGGTGAATGTTGGTTGCTTTCATGTTTATACTGATCGTACCTTTCTCTCATGAATTCATTTATGGTTTCTTTGTTTTTGTTCCTTCGTTGAGAGAAATCTATCTGGGATAAAGATTGTCCTTTTGTGACTGATCTTGTTCCGTGCATAGATGTTCCTTTATCTTTGAGTCACCACCTCTCTTCCTGAGAGGAAAGTTTTTTCTTTCTTCTGAGTTCTCTCCCATAGCAGAGTTTTAAAAATTCTTCCCCAGTAGAGTCACCAATCTGTTGAATCTCAAATCAACAGATTGGATAGGTTCTAAGGAAATGCCAACTCCTATGATCAAACCCTCCAATTGACTTGGCCAACATACTCTCTCACTTCAGGCTCTGCAGGACCTAGGTGGGTGTACCTATTCACCTGTTGTTCTTAATGACTAGTTCTTTTTATAGCAGATTAAGTGTTTTGATCTGGTTCCCTCCTATCTCAAGATGGCATAGATTCCTAGGATGGAGATATAGCAGATGAGTTCAAGATTGTTGTTGTAGAAGCTATTCAATCTATGTTTCTTACATAGTTACTCCTGTTGCTTTTAAAATGACATATGACAAATACGGTGATAAGTGTAATCTGTAAATAACTAGTGCCTTCTTCGCTGTTTGGGCTACAGAGTCATTATATTTTCTTCAGGACTTATTATGCGAACCTGTGAGACAACTTTTTAACCCACCCCTTTATGGACCTGTCGGTTATTATATCTTTTGAGATCAATTGAATGCTTATATCATACTTTGCTTGAACAAATTTAACCCTACCATTAAGGGACCATTCAAGTAAGCACTGCGAAGAACAATTACAATTTGCAAGCAGAACTTTTATTTCAACTTTATAACATATAACATAAATTTCACTCCAAGAATATGAATAAACTTATCTCTTTAGATAATATCACAAGCGATTTCCAAAACAAAATGAAATAATCCACAACGCATACGCAAAGAAAACAACTGATCATAGCATGTACTCCATCAAAATTTGTATAACAGAGAACTTACAGGTGGGCATACATTGCTATCTTGTTCCTATTCTAACTTGTTACCATATTACAAAAAGCCTTTCTCACATATATATGAGAGCAAGAGCCAAATATGAAAAGACGTGTCTTTTCAAAATGTTAATCGCTAATTTGAATATTCCTAACAAACCTAAGTAAAAATAGATTAAGAATTCCTAAATGATGAATATAATCATCCTCTTTGAAAGTCTTGACCTTAACACTCTGTTTCTTCAATTCTTCTCCTTGTGAAAGGTATTCGAAGATCATCTGGTTGACGGTAGGGGCCATGTCTTTGCTTCAGTCCAATCTTGATAGAGCCCAATCCTTGATGCTTATAATCTCATTCTGCAAATCTTCCATGGACACTGCTCCTCCTTCTTTATAAAATGAGGGCATTCCAATAGGGCTCCCATCATCCAATTCTTTAAGATCTCACTTTAGCATATCTTCGAACTTAGCATGATCTTCTATGTGTGAAGTCCCTTCAGCCTTCTCCTCTAGCGTCATCACATCAATACTGCTTATCACCTCATCCAATCATGCTTTTAATCTTTCATGCTCTCTTAATGCTTTTATGGTTCCAGCGTACACCCTCCAGTAATGTTCAATATGTATAAGCATGGTGTTGAATCGGTGTTCAATGATGTCGTTAACCAATTTATCCATTTTTTGCTGGATATTGTTTATCTGTTTGGTAGCCTTATCTTCTTGATACTTCCAATATAGAGCATCAGAAACATCGTCCAAGCTCTGTCCTGTAGGATACGAGGCATATTCATTCAAAGGAATCCCTGTCTCAAGTTGTAATATTTTTGTTTGCAACTTTTGATTCTCTTCTTTAGATTTTTCATATAAGCCCTTATAAGTAATAGTTTCTCTGACCAAAAACTCCATCTGATCCATATTTAATTTGGCTACATCCAGGTTCAACTTTGCAGTGACCCTAGGGTCAGTCTTTCGAACCTGATGAATCATGAGGTGTCCAAAGGTTTCTTCGATATCTACAATAATTGGCCTTTTTCCCTTTGGATATAATGCCCATTGTAGGAGAGCCTTTTGATCAGGATCATACCCAGAGCCTAGGAACAATTTATCTACCTCTTGAGGCAACACCTGTTGATTCAAATCCTATTTTTTCAAGAATCTATCAAAAAGAAGTGCAGAATTTATGTCCCAACCAGAGAAGATCATGACACCAACTTCTTTTAATATTTTCCTCCCTTTCTCAGGGGTCATATCCTTCATGAGGGTATCGATTTCATCTTGTAACCTTTTCATTTGTTCTTCTTCGGGTCTTCCAGCCATGCTTCATTTCACATGGGCCCCTTTATAATGGTACAAGAATGAAAGGAATTCCCTTGAAGAGGTGAATCCGTCATCAACAAAGAAATCCTCATGCTCTGTCATTCTTATGTCAACTACATCTTTGATGTTGAATTCACCAGTGTCTACATCCACCTCTGCTTCAAAACCCAAAGGATAATCTTCTCTAGGAGAGTCAGCAGGGATACTACTAGCAGTTGATTTTGGTGACATGTGAGCCAATGGTTGACTATCCTTTTCAATATTGATAAAATGAAGGAACTGGGGGGGCACCCTATGCATAATTTCTACTTCATGTTGAAGTAGCCTTTTGGCTATCTCCACAGGGTCTTGGAGGTTTCCAAACAAGTCTCCATCCACCATCCCCCTTGCTCTTTTCCATTTGAAGGCTTCCCAAATCATTTCGCTTTTTTCTCTCAAATCCCTGGCCTCTTCCCTTTCAAGGTTCTTGATCAAGTCATTTGGCATTTTAGCCACATGTATTCCGGCCTTTAGTTTTTGTGACACCCTGGCAGCTCTTATATATCCCTCAGGATCAAAGTTCTCTCTAGGTTCACCCAGAGTCATGCCATAATAATCTAATTTATGTTGAAGTAGATGATAGCTTTTTGAACTTTTAACAATAAAATCGGAAAAAACCAATAACCCTGGAACAATGGACTGTTTACCAAAATCCATAAGATGTTCAGCACTGATCGTAGATAATTGTCTCACAATCTCCAGGCTAGCCACCCTGTTTGGTACTGTAATTGGAAGCATGTATGGCTTTCCTTCATACCCAAATACCCTGATTTCTGTATGATTATTGTGGCAATACCAGTCACCCCAATTGTGATCAATCTGGGAATCCGGAGAGAAGTCTTTTGGCCTAAGGAATCTCTTAATTTCAGGGGACAAAGTATAATCTCTATGTTGCCCAAAGGCCGCACTAAGGGGTTTCACAAAATATTCCTGAAAGTGCCAGTACTGGTTGTTCATGAATCTTTGATCCCATGCAGAAACCCACAACTGAACTGGTTTCTTCAAACCATTCTTATCATAAGCTCTGATGCAGAAATCATCTGACCAGAAATTGATTTCTTGTCCACAATAAAGAATAATATGCATCAATAAAGAGTACAATGAAAAATGGATATTCACAAGGTCTCCTTTCAACTTCTCCAAACCATGATTTAGGGCATCTGCAACATAAGTGGCATAATCAAATGACCTAGGGTCTTTCGATTGTAAATCGGCACACAGAACCATAACCCCAATATCCATGAGAGGATGAGGCTCTAAGCCTAATACTTGGGCTGCAGCATAGTATGTATATTTAAAATACGGATGGAAATGGTTGACATCGAATGGTACCTTGTCATTTTTGCTGAATGGAACAATGGACCCGCCCACTTTTGGCCGGTGAATAGGTAATCTCCATGTTCTGTAGATGTTTTCCAAGCTAAAGAATTCTTGCGACAGTTTCTGCATATCGATTTTCTCCTCTACTTCCCAGTCTAGATCAAACACCATATCAATAGTTTGTTTGTTAATCACCACCAAGGGATTCCCTCGGTAGTCGCATATGGTTTTGGTTCTCAGATTATAGCAATCGACCAGAGCTTTCATTAATTCAACATCCACAAACACATTTGGGACTACCAATTTCCCTAAGTTTTTCTTCCATAGATTACTTATGGGCTCAGGAGCATCCCTTCTTTTGTAACTAAATAAGAACAATTCATGTCCCCTGATTTTGCTCCATATGTCTCCCAGATGTTCAAATCTATCCTCCAATCCTTCTTCTTCACTTTTGATCTTTTTAGACCTCACGCTGGATGTCAGGCACTGGTCTAGCAAATCCTGAGTCAAAGCTCTACCTTCCTTTTTCTGTCTTTTGGGCTTCTCTTCAGGGTTTAGCTCTTTCCCTTTCCTACTCTTTTTAGAAGAAGAAGACGGTTCCATAATAAATACGAGAAATCAAACTTACTTGGAAAATTTGTCTAGCTCCTCTGATTGTCATTCACGAATTCCAGCAAATTCCTTGCAGCTTTCAGTTTCTTAGCATCAATCTGGTTCTTATGAAAAATTTCGATCAGTTTAGCTATAATTGCATGGGCAACTTGTGCATAGTTAATGTCTCTGCATCTATAATGGCTATTCAAATGTTTAAACTTAATTGCAGATGTGACATTCTTCACTTGGGCTTTTAACGCTTTCGCGGGAAGTACTGTTCAACTGAAATGATCGTAAATCGAGTTTTCAATGAAACCCTTGTCTTCGGCCGGATACTTTAGCCTTTCATCGAAAACTCACTTCCTTCGATATCACTTCATCAGTGAATAGCCTATGTCGAAAAACCCTTTTCAAGTCTCCTCGAAATCATCTTTTCTTCGATGAACCTTCTTTCAATAAGTCTCTCACAAGTTTCATCGAAATCATATTTCGATGAGTTCTATTCTTCGGTGAAAGTTCATGCAAGCTCTTCGAAAGTCATTTTTCTTTGACATCCTCATCATCGATAAAACCCCTCTATTTTTTTTTTATACAATGCTATCGATGAGATTTGTATTTCGATGAATGCTTTTTGAATTTCTTCGGCAGTTGTTTCTCATCGAAATCACTTTTTGCCTTTTGTTTTTTGCTTTTCGATGAAACTGGAGTATCGATGAGCGGCTGCCTTCATTTATCGAAAGTGATATTCCGTCGAAGACCTTTTTACGTAGTGCTTTACACGTCATGCTTTATTTTGATGAAAGCATTCTTTCGGTGAAACTCCTTTTGAGATGCTCGATATGACACTTTGGTCGATAACCTTTTAGTTTTCACGCCCTTGGGAAGATTTTTTTTTATTTTCAAACATAATTTTCAACACACTCCTTGATATGCAAATCTGATTTTGATTTTACACTCACCATTTTTGCATCATCCACTTGTGCTTTTAGATTTGCAATGGTTGACTCTGACTCTTGGAGGCTTTTGATCAACTGGTTTTGTTCTACAATAGCAGCATTCTTGAGCATTTTGTATGATTTTCTTACTATGTTAAGTTCCTTGAGTGCACTTATAATCTCTCCTTCAAGAACAACCTTGGCTTCATATTCTTCTTCATCACTGCCAAACAAATCTTGCTGGTAGGATTGATCTGCATGATCACTTTGAGATGTGTGGATCTAACTTTATGTCTCTTGAGCCATGAACATATGGGTTTCTTCTTCATCATTTCTGCAGCAACTGGCTAATCTATCTTCATCTGAATACTCATGTATTCCATTTCTCTTTTTTCTCTCATAAACTGGTTCAATAATGCTAGGTCTATTTCCATATAGCTTCTTCAATCTATCCCACAAGCTCTTTGCACACTTGCACTTGTCCACCTATAAATAAACATCATTTAAGAGCCCACTGAGTATAGACTTCATTGCTTCATCATTACACCTATATCTTCTTTCTACTTTAGGACCAGTGGGAGGACTGATAGGACTAGAGAACCCATTGACAACCGACATCCAGACATCATAGCCTAATGAGGACAGGTAGACTTCCATTCTACAACTCCAAATAAAATAGTTTGACCCATTAAACATTGGTGTAGGGATTGTCTCAAAACTAACCATTGTGTTCTAACTCTAGAATCTACCCAAGCTAGAGAAAGCTTATATAATAGGGAACCTAGGCTTTGATACCAATTGTAGAACACAAGATGCCACTGAGAGGGGGGTGAATCAGTGGTGTCCAAACTTAACCTTTTTAATCCTAAATGTGTGTACTAGTTAACACATCAAAAACCAAGAGGATATACCAGTGAGATAAGGGAGAGATCAAGATGAAAGCACACACAAGGATACATCACATAACATAGGATATATGAGGAAAACCCAATGTGGGAAATACCTCTGTGAGAAAAGCTATTGGAGTCTACTGCTCCAATCCAGCCTCACAATAAAACTAAATAGAAAGTTTAGGGCACCAACCCAAGGAGCACCAATCCCTGATTTTAGGGCACCAACCCAAGGAGCACCAACCCCTGATTTAGGGAACCAACTCAAGGAGCACCAACCCTTGATTTAGGGTACCAACCCACAGAGCACCAACCCTTGCACCAGGCTCCAACTCAGTGATTACAATGAAATATATCAATACAATAGTAATAACCTTCTTACAAATGAGCTTTATAACTCTCACACATATCTATGTCTGATGCTCTATGTTCTTTGCATCAGCTCTATAGGATCTCCCTTCACTCTCCCTCTAACTTACCAGTAGAATCCTCTCTCTACCAGTTTTATCTCTTCATTTCTTCTCTGCTTTAGTCCTACCAGTGCAAACATTGTCGGTTAAAAGAACTGATAGACTCTACAACTGCTTCACTGGTTACCTCAACCCTTACTAATTGAATCTCTTTCTGTCACTCTGCCTTTGCTCAACTTCTACCTTGTCAGATTTTATCTGACACTCACTCTTTACCACTTCACTCACTGCTACCTTCTTGCCGGTTGGACTCAACCGGTTGAATGATCTATTAGTTTCTATGACAACTCACTGATCACTTTAACCTCACTAGTTAAATCCTCTTACTGGTTCTCTCAAGCACTCAATCACTTCAATGATCTTCATTGAATTCTCTGACTGATTAACTCTCTGCTACACACTCACATTTTGTTCTTCAATATCCAACACCACAGTATCTGGCAACATCAATCAACTAATTTCTTTGGTTGGCATGTTTATCGTTGAGATTTCCCTCCAAGATAGACATTCAAACTTGGCACGATAGGGTTTTCTCCACCAACCATGAAGTGTATCAAATCAAATCAGATCATGTCTTTGGAATTGACCACTTGCAACAGATCACTCAACTCTACCAATCTCACTGCCTCCAATACACATTTTTTATATTTAGAAAACACGACAAACTGATCATCGACCTACATTTGTCAATCACATTAAATGAACTCTCGGTTTCCTTCACCAGATCCAATCTACACTTGGATATCATGCATCAATCGTTGACATCAAGGAATCAAATATTTGTCCTTCATTATCTCTTGAGTCGTGAACCCCTTGCATCTAACCCATGATTTTTGCAGTCTGCATTAATTGTTGACCCAATCACCAACTACCTCATTCATCGACCTCTGCATGTTAGGTTTTCTACTTTGCCACCTAGAAGCTATGTGTCTTCTTTGTCAACATCCACCTCAACTCACTGTGTCGGTTCAAGCATGGTCACTGACCGCAACACACAACCGAGATATACCTACCGGTTTCTCTCACCTTGTCGGTTATACACTAACCAGTCAACCTTCAAACCATGTAGTCACCTATTCTACTAGTGGGATCACATCAATCTGGTCATAAACTTGCCAAACCTTAGCATATATTCAGAGTTAGTCACCATAAACATCTTCATCCAGTGAGAGCCTTTCACATTTCCTCTTTAATCTCTTATCTGTTGACATCCTTATCATTTGATTACACTCCTATCTACATACTGGTATCATCCTTGATGACACCATGCCTTCTCTTGCTGATCCAGTGCACATATTTGATTTCATATACAGGATTCTCATGATGCATTCTTTGCATGAAGTGGGATAAAATAAGTATCACCCCTTACTGGTAGAAGTAGATATTTGTTGCTTACTGACCACCATCTGATAGGAATTGGTTGCCAATACATTTCTTTCTCTACTTCCAGTATAGCACTGATATGACTTAGCTGACATTAAGCAGATACATCTTCAATTAGGCACACAACCCTATAAACATCCCCTTTGTCTACCTTAGTAACTTGCAGTAGCCCAAACTCTATCGGCCATATCTTCATCTTGTGATAACATCTTCATCCGGTGGGAGTCTTGTTGTATGACATCCAACTACATACCGATTGCTTGCACTTTCTTCATTTGCTCAACCTTGCTTTCTTACTAGTCACATGCTTGCCGGTTGGGAATCATACACTTCCAACTGATCACTCACCGATTGACATACCATAGTGGTTTCCAATAAATACTCACCGGTCAACATTCCATACTTACTGGTGACATGCTATATCGGTTGATATTAATGACAATAATATGGTTGATATCAATGACAACATAATGCCAATACTTGCATACTTTTTTAGTGGGCTTATAACTATGTTGGAGAGTCTCAAGAAGGGTTAGGATAGTCACCTAAATTCATTGAAGAATTGTTTTGCATACATCTTCAAATTTTTCTAAGTGTATAGGGACTGTGCATATGTAAATATCATTTTTTGTATCCAGAATCCTACCTTTTCCATTGATGTCAAATGGAGAGAGTAGAGAAGTGAAAAATGTTGATCTTAGGGGGTGTTATTGATTTTTGGAGTCCGATAGTCAGATTTTTGGTTGCAGTGTATATATCTTGGTTTTGGTCTGACACTTAATCATTTTTTATTGTGTTGCCATCAATGCCAAAGGGGGAGATTGTTGGAAAGAGACACTGCATTGATTATTAGATGTTATCATTGATAAAAACTTGAGTTAGATATCCAATCTACAGTTCATGATTCATTTGTACCGAAAGATTGATTAAGGTTCGATGAGGTCCAGTGAGGTCCAGTGAGAAAAATAGGTTATCCAACAAAGTGTACAACATTTGGTTGGCAATTCATTTGTGCAACATATTTTGCTTTGTGGATCTTGAAGAAGAATTGTGGTCGTGTGATATGCATGATTCCAGGTTTGTGGCCTTTAGTGTTGAGTCTTGTGTCAGGTGGAGGATCAGGTAGACATGTTTCTAGTTAGAACAATGTTCATTAGTAGTAATGTGTGAAGATTCATTGTGCCAATCGTACAATGTGATTTTGGTGATTGTTTGTGTGTTCGAGGTTAGTAATCCGACATGTGGGAAGCATGTGGACAATTATTTTTTTGTATGCTTGGTTGTTTTGTACATATTTGAGCCGATTTGGGTAACATGTTTCATTTATGTGTTATGTGGTTTTTGCGTTGACATGGAATTAATCTAATTTGATGTTGAAGATATATTAGATCAATTAATTTTATCATTTTTGATATTGATGGTGGTCTAGAAAGTGTGTATGAGCAATTTTGCACAGTTTCATGTGTGCGATTGAAAGATTTGTGCTTTGGTATAATTCAAAATATTAGAGCAGAGCAAAGTAGCAAAGTGGAGTGTGATCATGTATTATGTGCTTAACTGGAACTATACTTAGGCATTTGTTGATGCTATTAAATAGTTCAAACCTTCTTGTAATCCTTTGTAATCATTTTGTAAGGCAGTGAGCCTTTTGGGATGTAGCCCTCATTATAATTTGAGTAGTGAGCTCTAGGTAGTGTGCCTAAATGTATGTGCATTCCCCTTATGTAATATTTTTATACTTCTAACATAGTATATTAAAATTGTGGGTTTGAATCCCACCGTGGTTTTTCCCTTAACTGAGTTTCCATGTAAAATTCTTAGCATTGTGGTGTTGTGGATGCTTGTCCTATGTGTTTACATCTTTCTTTTGTTAATTTGCATTAGATGGTTGAAGAATAAGATTAATAAAGGTAACAGTTGTAGAACACCGATTCACCCTCCCCCCTTCTCAGTGTTCCTTGATTCCAACACATCATATCATAAATATATAACAATAATTTTTTGATAAAAATATACATATCATCCCATTAATACATAATGTGGTATCCATATAACCAACTCTATGTATGGTGATTGTTTGAGCCCTTCAGTCCCTACCATGGTGGTCCCATGGATGTGTGTCGATGGATAAATGTGGAATGTGAATGACTCCTTGATGATATTGTATGGTCCTAATCCATCACGATACCCCTATACATCATTGACTCCAATGGGGCCTATATGAGCTCATAATGTAGCCGCCCCCTCTCCTTTTGTCCAAGCTCCAACTCTACCTTACCTACATAAAAAACATCCTTGTGTCGACCGACACTCTATTGTGATCTACGTACTGTGGAATACACACTAAACTGATAATGTCATTGAGCATGTGATGGATAAAGTCACATCATCCCTATTCACTGGTTGTAGAGAGAGAGAGAGAGATTTAATGCATGTATATATCATCAAACAATTCAAATTTAATTCTTTAATTAAATTATTACCTTGGTTCCCCTCCAACCAAGTAGGATTAGATGAGATAGGAGCCTGAGCTACTGCAGTTTGTGGCATCACCCCAACTACTCTCTCCTCACTCATACTACCTTTGTATCTCAAGGTGTGGCACCAATTGTGATGACCTAGGTATCCTTTAGCTAGGCCTTTATAGGGCTATGTCATCATCTCCTACCGCATCCTGTCATTTATCCTCTCATAGTGGAGGGTTTGTAACTCCAATCTCATCTCCTAAATGATCAGAAATGTCCTCCTACTCTTTCTCATCCTCCTTCTCCTACTCATCCTCCTCATCCTATATATTACCATCTACATCACTAGGCTCCTTAGATTCCTCATCTCCTCTATCCTCACTATATGAATCCATTGGTCTCACCCAAGGATCAGGATTTTCTCTTGGGTAGTCTAAAGGAAAGATGGCTTTTGGGTAGCTCCTCTCCCGCCATCTCATATAGTTGCATTGTACCCCAACATATTCCTAGAGTGGGGGAACATACCTATCTCCTCCTCCCTCCTCATCATTTGTAATCTCCACATCCTATGTAGTAGGTTTGGGTCTCGCTCTTAGTCTCACAACACTGTGAGAGTGTCTTATGTATATTGGAATTATTGTATGATAGCCCTGCTCCAGACCAAACTACCACATAACTCTAACAAAATAGAATGAAATAATGATGTAGTTTTGATGACCCTCTAGAAGTCAGTCTCACTGCATGTGTTAAATTTGTTGGCATTGCATGAAGATTGTATTAATGAAGTATAGTGTTGTCATTGATGTCAATAATAACCAATAATGGATTTGTATTGTAACCGATACTAGAGTAGTGAAGGAAACCAATATTGGTATTTGAAGCAGTGTGATCAACCGGTAACCCTAACCTGTTGATATGTCAAACCCTAACCGATGGAGCTTGGTGAATCGATTATGTCTATCTATGATCAAATGGTGATCGAAGATGGAGATGCCATGTATGTATGATGCACGTGATGAGTTTCAAAGTGGTTTTGGTGCATAGAGATAACTATTTTATCTTGGGAATGAGAAAATGCATAACATGAAGTGAATAATGCGTGATGAGTTACAAGATCCAATGTGTGATGATCCATAATTGATCGAAGTTGTCTTTAAAATGTGCAACTGATTGCTATGTAATCCAACAGTCATGTTTGAACCGATATGTTTGTAATCTCTATGAGATATTAGGTTTTGTGATGTGTTACCGAGCTATTGTATTTCTTATAAGGTCGATGAGTTATTTTGTAATGTTGTTAGCAATTTTGTTAAGTGTGGTAGTGTGATTGATTGTTGAACCAGAAGGAGTATTTGCAGAATGTTTTGAAGGCAGATAGGAGCATAAAAGGAACTGACTAAGAAAGATAGTTCTATTACCATATTAGCAAAGACCCTTTTGTTCTCTAACAATTACAATAGTTTAATCCCTTAACCGGGTAAGCTTTAACAGGCTTGGTTCTTTCTAAATCCTCTAACCAGGTGATCCATTAACTTGGATTGGAAATCCTCTATCGAGGTTACTCCTAACAGGGTATTGTACTCAATCCCTTAACTGGGTGGTCCTTAACCGGAATCGTTCCTAACAAGACATTTTTATAAATCTTCTAACAAGGCTTGGCTCCTAACAAGGCAAGCTTTAGAAGAGTTCAAAATACTTGTGGGTATTCATCCCCACCATGGTTTTTTCCCATTTGGGTTTCCACGTAAAAAATTATTGTGTCAAGTGGTGAATGTTTTTGTGGTTATGTTTTGATAAGGTTAATATGATTAACTGGTAAAGTCACTTAGATATGTTTAGATGATCGGAAGTGGTATGAAATGAGCTATTACTAATGTTAGTAAAGTGGTTTGATGTGTTGGTTAAATGGTATGTGAGTTTCATATCTGTTACACTGTTATATTGATATCTTAGTCAACCGGTAATCTTGACAGTGCAGTATTAGTTTTTGATACAGAGTCTAAACTAGTAAGTTTTTCAAACTGTTTATGAGTTGGGATTAAGTTTGGTGAAAGTTTAGTTTGTTTTCTATCTACTGATTCACCCCCCCTCTCAGTAGTTGATCGAATCCTTATTGATTCATCATATCATCAATTGGTATTAAATATTTGCAGGTCCTCTTGTGTTTAAGCCTAATAACTTGAGGCAAAGATCTAGGAGAACATCATGAAGAAAGAAGGTCCAAAGTTCAATAGGGATAACTACAAAATATGGAGTGATAGGATGAAGATCTATATCAAAATCTTAGGAAGTCAATATTGGGAACATGTTGTTACTAAAAATAACTTACCTAGTGAGATTTTGTCATATGATCAAAAGAAGGAGCAGTGGGAGAATAATAAAGCATTGAAGGCCATTATCAGTTCCTTGTCTAATTCAGAGTATGTTGATGTCCATGGATTGGAGAATGATTTTGAAGTATGGAAGGAACTTGAGGATATCTATAGAGGTGATGAGCATGTGAAGATTGCCAAAGAGGAGAGTCTGAGAGTTAAATTTGATGATATGTGGATGGCTGAAGGAGAGAACATTCAACAGTATGGTCAAAGGATCAAGGAGATAGTCAGTAAGATCAAAAGTGCTAGTGGTGCAGTGGAGGATACCACAGTGATTAGCAAGGTGTTGATAACCCTTCTACCATTCTATGCTATCTGAGTTGTAGCCATTCAGGAACTCAAGTCTATTGATAAA
Organism: Cryptomeria japonica; assembly: GCF_030272615.1. Classification (NCBI taxonomy): domain Eukaryota; kingdom Viridiplantae; phylum Streptophyta; class Pinopsida; order Cupressales; family Cupressaceae; genus Cryptomeria; species Cryptomeria japonica. The sequence continues at coordinate 384,577,554 of NC_081413.1, forward strand.
TCAAAGGTAACTCTTGACTCCATCATTGGTAAATTAACTACATTTGAATTAAATGGTTTTGATGGAAGTGTTTAGAGATCGGAATCTGTATTTAGAGCCTCATTTTCAAACCCACCAAAAAGGAAAAGAAGAGAAGCTAGTTATAGACATGAGTTTAGATACAACAAAGAGGTTGATGATGATGTTGGCCATTTGGTGGAATTGATTATGTGTTGCATTGATGTTTTGTCATTGATGACAACACTAGCTATTTGGATACTTTACTGGCACCCTTCTGGTCCTGGTAGGTTGAGTGGTTTCTGGTTGATTTGAATTTGGCATGATTCGATAGGCTTCGGTATAGTTTGGTGATGAATCAGATTGTTCATGATACTCATGCTCATATTTGGTCAGTTGGTTTTAGTCTGGTGATCGAATGCTATCTTGTTTGCTTGGAAGCTTGGCTTCTGGTTTCAATGAGGGTTTCACCAATAGAGCTTTTGATAAAGATCTTTGATGAATTGCATAAGTGGTGTTGGTGCAGCTTCTGGTGGAGTTTTAGGATGTTGTTGGTGATCATGTTTGAGACTTTATAGATGGAGAAAAATTTTGTAGCGTGTGGACCTATATTGGGTCCCGGTTGATCTAGGTTATGGACCAACTTTAATGTAACGTGTGGATTGGACCTCTCAATGTATTTCTAGGATGTCTTATGTTGGATATTATTCATTTGGTCTAAGGCTGAAATGGTTTGTAATTATGTAATTGGTTTATTATCTGGTGGCCGACTTGATTGTTTATGGTAGAGGATTTGTATATATAGATGTAAGATCTCATTGTAGATCATCATGGTTATGTTAAAGGTCATGGTCAAGGAATGTAATGTTTGAATAATGTAATATCATTCAGGTAGAGGAGTTGGTCGATCATTGGAGATCAAATTGGGTTTATGTAAGAGGATTTAGTCCCCCAACATTGAGCTTAACTGGAATTGTACTCAGACATAGGAGATGCTATCTTTTGCAGTTCAACACTTCTTTGGATTGTAGTTTGGATTTCTATGTAGTCAGTGAGGCTCCTTTTGTGATGAGCAGTGCGCTCTAGGTTGTTGGCCTTCCTGCAAGTGCAAGCACCTCAATTATAATTCACATACTTATTGCATAAGTATTATCTGACTATGGGTAGGCTTCCCACCGTGGTTTTTCCCTTTACCGGGTTTTCCACATACAAATCTTGGTTTCATGTGGATGGTATTTATTCTGTGATTATTGTTTAAGCTTAATTGGTTTAACTGCTATTCCAATATTAATGTTTTGGTTTCCGGTATTAAAGTTTAAATCTCTAATAGTTCTGGTAATCTAAGACAAATCATTCACCCCCCGTCTCAGTTGTCTTCCAGTTATTTGAACTGTCTAACAATTGGCATCAGAGCTTTGGTCCTCTCTGCGAAAAGCTTAACCACTTGAGGAAGATCCTATGGTGACTAACAGTTCAAGTTCATCAGGTTCTTCTAGAGCTGTCTTTTGGAGGGTTATTCTGAGGCTTGTTTGAACAAACTATACAGTATGGAAGATTCAGATGGAGACTCATTTGAGATGTCTTGGCAAGGAGATTTGGGAGATCACACAAAATGGTGTCACACCTTATAATTCAGGATCTGGCAATCCTCCTCTGGCAAACTTGGACAAGGAGCTTGAGAATGACTATAGAGCAAGAGAATCCCTCTTGTATGCACTTTCTGATCAGCAAATAATGGGATTAACTGACAAATCATCTAGAAAGGCTATATGGGATAAGTTGGAGACTCTTAATGAAGGTGACCCTATAGTGAAGATTTCTAAACTTGATGGTTACTGGGTGAGATATGAAAACCTAAAGATGGAAGAAGATAAAAGGATTACTGCATTCATGAAAAGGGTAAATGAGATTGTTATGGGAATTCAATGTTGTGGTGGAACTCTGAGCGAAGATGAAATTGTTTCTAAAGTCCTGAGAGCCCAACCACCGGCTTACAAAATGAAGGCTACTGCTATTAATGAGTTGAGAACAATTGCTAATACATCTATCAATAGAGATACTTTGGTTGGGAAACTATCTTCTTTTGAGCTTGAAGAATTTGGACCTTCTGGAGCTGTGAAGTCTGAACCTGCTTTTCATGCATCTACATCTACAACTAGTAAGCAAGACTAGAAAGATTTGTATGCAAAGGAATTATAAGATATCAAGAGAGAAGATAATGAGCTTGATCAGCTTGAAGCACTATTTACTAGAAGAGTACCTAAAGGACCGGTAGGAAGTAAGTATGAAGGAAAAGCACCTTTTAAATGTTTTGCATGTAATAAGATTGGTCATTTTGCATCTAGATGTCCTAAAAGGAATTCAATATTGGAAGAAAGAGTTAGAAGATCATTTAAGCCTAACCCTAGATATCAGAACACGTACAAGTACAAGAAAAACAAAGACAAATCATGCTACATAGTGGATGAGGAAGGCATTACTGATTCTGATGATGAACCGACACAAGATTTTGTTGGTGGTTACGGCAATGGGAAAGAATGGGTGGTCTTTGCTATCAAAGAAGATGATCTAGCACTGGAAGAGAATGTACCTGAAGAGAAGGCACTTGCTGCTAAAATTGAAGACAAGGATGAATGGGTAATTGATAGCGGTTGTTCACATCATAGGATTGGAGATAAAGGGAAGTTTCTATCTTTGCAAGAATGTGATGGCAGTCTAGTTAGGTTTGGAGATGACAAAGCATGTATGATAAAAGGAAAAGGAACTATATCATTGGATGGTAAGAACAACACTAATAATGTTTATTATGTTCAAGGTTTGACGCATAATCTTTTGAGTGTAAGACAATTGGTAGATAAGGGATTTCAATAGTTCAAGGATAGAAAATGCAAAATCATTAGCAGATCTGGATTAGAGATTGCAATCGGTACACAAACAAAAGGTAATATATTTCATTTGAACTCCGGTGAGAAGACATGTTTGATTACACAGATTGATGAGAGTTGGCTATGGCATAAAAGGTTATGCCATGTGAATTTTGATTGCATTTTGAAGATCAATTCAGCTAAGGAAGTTAGGGATATACCTAAGATTATGAAGCCCTATAATCTCGTATGTAAGGAATGTCAAATGTATAAATAGGTTAGAACCTCTTTTAGGAGTATACAAGATAAATCAAATGATGTCCTTGATCTTATTCATACTATTTTTGTGGGCCTACTAGAGTTAGAAGTTTTCAAGGTGATGGATATTTTATACTAATCATTGATGATTATTCTAGAATGATGTGGGTTAATTTTCTAAAAGAAAAATTTCAAGCATTTGAAAAGTTTAAGACCTTTAAGGCTAAAGTGGAAACTGAGATAGGATTCAAGATTAAATGCTTGAGGTTAGATCATGATGGAGAATTCACATCTGGTGAGTTTAATAACTTTTGTGAGAAGCATGGTATAAGAAGACAATTTTCTTCTCCCCGGACACCTTAGCAAAATGGAGTTATGGAAAGGAAGAACATAACTATCTTGGATCCTGTTAGAACAATGATGATGGAAGCTAGTCTACCTCATATCTATTGGAGAGAAGCAGTGAGCATAGTAGTTTATACATTCAACAAAGTACATATCAAAGGAGAAACCGGTAAGACACCTTATGAATTATGGTTTGGCAATCACCTACAATTAAGTATTTACAAAAATTGGTAGTAAATGTTATATTAGGAGAGGTGATATCATTGGGAAATTTGATCCTAGATGTGATGAAGGCATATTTCTTGGTTATTCTAATGAAAGAAAAGCATATAGATGTTATAACAAGAGATTGCAGAGAATTGTGGAGAGTGCTCATGTCAAAGTAGATGAGTTGAACATAAGTCAAATAAGAGTTTATGAGAAGGAACCGACAGTGGAAATGATTATATCTGAAGTGATAGTACCTTTACCGGAACAAAGTGTTGAACTAGTTACTTCGACAGTATTAGTGATTTCTACAGTAACTGAAGAAAAGGGAAGAGGAACAGAAAGTTAGAAGGCTCCTAGGTATGTGAGATTGAATCATTAAGAAGATCAGATCATTGGGGATAAGAACAATGGAGTGATGACAAGAAGAAAACTAGCAATTAATGAGATATGTTTAATTTCACAAGTTTAACTAGTATCAGTAATTGAGGCATGTAAAGATGAATATTAGTTGAAAGCTATGGAAGAAGAATTAGATCAAATTGAGAAAAATAACACATGGACCTTGGTTCCCTGGCCTAAAAAAAAAAGTTATTGGAACTAAATAGGTTTTAGGAATAAATTGAATGAGGATGGTCAATTTATAAGGAATAAGGCTAGATTGGTTTATAAAGGATATTCTCAGAATGAAGGAATTGATTATGGAGAGACTTTTGCACCTGTAGCTAGGATTGAAGCTGTAAGATTATTTCTTGCCTATGCTGCTTAGAAAAACTACAAGGTTTATCAGATGGATGTTGAAAGTGCATTTTTGAATGGGGATCTTGATGAGGAAGTTTATATTGAGTAGCCTGATGGTTTTTCACTATCAGATGATACAAATATGGTTTGCAGGTTAAGGAAAGATTTATATGGATCGGCACAAGCACCTAGAGCTTGGTATGCAAGGTTGGATAAATATCTTTTGAAGCTTGGTTTTACTAAGGGCAGTGCTGATAGTAGTTTATATTATAAGATCACTGATGATGATATACTGATTATTGAAGTATTTGTTGATGACATTGTTTTTGGAGGTGAAGATAAGTTATGCATAGAATTTTCTAAAAATATGAAGAAAGAATTTGAGATGTCTATGATTGGTGAGATGAAATTTTTCTTAGGTTTGTAAATTACTTAGACTGACAAATCTATTTTCATCTATCAAACTAAATATGCTAAGGATTTGTTGAATAAATTTGGTATGAGAGGTTCTAAACCGGTAAGTACTCCTATGGTTACAAGTGAGAAATTACAAGAAAAGATATTTCTACACCGGTAAATCCTACAAGATACGAATCTATGATTGGAGGTCCGCTTTATTTGACTCAAACTAGGCCTGACATTATGAATGTTGTTTGTATTGTTTCAAGATTTCAGAGTGATCCTAGAGAAAATCATGAGATTGTGGTGAAAAATATTTTTAGATACTTCCAAGGTACATCAGAATATGGCTTGTGGTACCCTAAGGATGATAAATTTACTTTATGTGCATAGACAGATGCTGATTGGGCTAGAGATGTTGATGATCGGAAAAGCACTTCTGGTGGAGCTTTATTTCTTGGAAAGAAGTTGGTTTCATGGATCAACAAGAAACAGTCATGTACTTCTTTATCTACTGTTGAAGCGGAGTATGTTGCTACTGCTACTAACTGCACACAAGTTTTATGGATGAAACAAATGTTGAAGGATATAAAGGTGGATTGTAATGCACCGATAGTTATTCACTGTGACAACTCTGCTGCTATTGATATATAAAAGAATTCGGTATTTCATTCTAAAACAAAACACATATCTATCAAGTATATCTTTTTGAATGAAAAGGTAGGAGCAAATGAATTTAGACTGGTTTATGTGAACATTAAAGAGCAGATTGCAAATATTTTCACTAAAACTTTGCCCAAGGAATCATTTGAGTACCTCAGAGATAGATTGGGAGTTTCCACCCCTAGGGTAGAGACTTGATTGATGTGGTTTGGCATCAGTTTGACATGCATTATGAGAGATACTATTCATTCTGGCACTGATGTGGGATTCTACTGCTCAGGGGGAGTCATCTTTGTGATTTAGTGGTTTATGTTCTTGCTTTGATATTTTTGTCAATTTTTTGGCATTGATGTCAAAGGGGGAGAAATATAGATGTGAAAAAGATAAAGAAAGAAACATAAAAATCCAAAGGGGGAGAAATATGAATAAGAAAATTAAAGGGAGAGATATCGACATTTAGAGCTATATGCGGGAGTTTATTGGTTCTCTTCCATTGAGGAAGACTTGTTTGGCATTTCTTGGTACTTAGATGTTTTTCACATCTAGTGTTTCCATCAATACCAAAGGGGGAGATTGTTGGCCATTTGGTGGTGTTGTTCACCAAAAGTGATAACCCAAGAACACCTGCAAATCTTTCTATGAAATGGCCAATTTCAGTCTACAAAACACATCAGGGCTTGGACAACATAACATAGGACCCTTATTGATCCTCCTGCACTTCAGGTTCTGCTAGACCTAGGGGGAGACACCCTTTTGATGCACTAAATACAACAATTACAGACACATAACTGCATCAACACTAAGCAGATAGATCATTTCACAAGCTCAATAGGTTAGGAAACATTACAGATTGGCTAGATCTTTACAAACAATAGGATGAAACAGAGCTTGGAAAGAATGGAACACACCCCTAAACATAAATGGAAATAGATTTATCTTTTTAAATGTATATCTGAAACCATCCCCAAACCTGCAAGACCAGTGCCTTGTTCATTGGGCAACAGGGTCACACACAAAACTACAAATATGAATCATAGATGCAAGTTTATTTTCCTTAAACAAGATATTCATGCACCAATACCTTATATTAATGCACTATTTGACTCATTCACAAATTTATCAAATCTAGAAACACATTTCATCATTTATGACCGACTACAGAGTTTAGAACCTTCTTTGAAGGATACCCATAAACAATCACACAATTTCCTTGAAATTGACAAATCTTATCCTCTTTGAGGATTCAATTCATGATAATGAAATACATACCTAGAGACAATACTGTGAGGAATTTACTCATGCCTAACACAAGCAAGACCTGCAACTAAAATCACATTTACAACAATGCACTACAATCCTCTGTACCTTGAAACAAACCAAAAGCATTTACAAATTTGGGTCATGACATTCAAAAAGTGGAAGCCATCAAATCTGGAGCATTTCCCCTATTTCTGGAACCCTTCCCATTGAGAAGAATTGGGAATCAGAAGAAGGGGGAAAAAAGAAAGTTTCAGTCAGAACATGCCAAGTGTCCCTCCTTCTAACTGAAATTCATTTTTGACCAAATTGCTTCAAAAAAATCTGATCTTCACCAAAATTAACTCCATAATCGGATTCCTCATTCCGAGAGCTTTCCGAAAACATATAACACTTCATATTTTGCCCAAAAAATGAGCCCTAGGTGAATTAATCCTTCAAATGTGCACATCATTTAAATTTTTCAAATTTCAATATAGTTTAAACTATATCATTTACTGATTTTAATTTTAATTTTTGTTCTGAATGTGCTTTGACGCCTTGCCACGTGGTGGGACCTGATTGACTGATGGGGTTGATCGGACGCCACCTGGGATGACACCTCATCACCGCCATGTCATCCGCTTTGTCACTGCCACTTGGCCGCCACGTGTATGCCATTTCAGTGCCACATCATCACCACCTAGGCGCCACCTCTGCGCCACCTCACCGGGCCCGCCTGCTGGACATCTGACTGTACCCACCATCTGTCTGTCCACCTGGCTTTTTCCATTTCGCAGGCTTTAACTAGCGTGCATCTTTTCTTCGCGAAACCACACAGGCCGTCGATCTCCATCTAACATGCTCACTGGTTAACCTACTGCATTTTCACCATTTTTGCCATTTCGCGTTTCGCCATTTTGCAAGGCTTAACTGACGAGCATCTCCACCCTACGAAGTTGCACCGACCGTTGATCCATCTCGAACCTGCTCACTGGTTAACCTGACCCTTCTCTGCAAAATTTGCCCATCTACCTTGGGAAGCGTGCCTGCACAGGGTCCACCTATCACCGTTGATTACCTCCTTTGATCACCTTGGAATCCATGCTCACACATCGAACATCTAACTGTACCCACCATTTGTCTGTCCACCTGGCTTTCACCATTTCACAGGCTCTAACTGGCATCCGTCTTTGCTTTGCGAAACCACGCAGGCCATCGATCTCCATCTCACATGCTCACTGGTTAACCTACTGCATTTTCACCATTTTTGCCATTTCGCGTTTCGCCATTTCGCAGGGCTTAACTGGCGAGCATCTCTACCCTGTGAAGTTGCACCGACCGTTGATCCATCTCGAACTTGCTCACTGGTTAACCCGACCCTTCTCTGCAAAATTTCCCCATCTGCCTCACGAAGCATGTCTGCACAGGGTCCACCTGTCACCGTCGATTACCTCCTCTGATCACCTTGGAATCCGCGCTCGCACGTCGGCCCACCTTAGGTGCCCATAGACACCTTCCGTCAAAAGCTCAAAGGCTTTGACATATTATATTAGTAAGGTTTTGTATATAAATATCAAAATGGTCCACTTCCCAGCCAATGTGGGATAAAGTTATTTGCCTGAAACTTCATTTTTTGAAGCTTTGCCTGAGTGTTTCATGGCGATTTTTTTATTTGCATGGAAAATGTTGATCTTGTCCAGCCCTTATAGTGAATGCTACTACAAGGATATCCTTCTGAGAAATAACCTGGGAAATCAAAGAAGCAAAATCCGATGACAAAGAACCAATGTTCTTCCCGATCCATCATTTTAATGTGGATTCTCTTTCTCTGTAGTGTTAAATTCAGGGGGAGGAGTGACTGGTAGAGAAGACAACACTTTCCACAAGACATTCTTTCATATTACCTCAGGTTTCAATGCCTTCTCCAACGACATGTAAAGGGTCCACGCAAGGAAGGAGAATGGCAATTTTCATTTGCCATGTGCATTCGCTGAAGAGTTTCTATATGGCCCTTTCTTCCTCATTTACTAGGGAGTGTTGCAGATTGTCATGTTTCAGATGCCTTATGTTTTAAACACTTTGAAAACTTCCATATTCTTTCTCCAGCATCCATGCAGGGGGGAAACTTGTGTTTGCATCTAGAGTTTTGCATTCCTTTTCACATGCCACGGTGACTGCATAGGGAGAAGAATGCTGCTTCAGTTTGGAGTGTTTTGTGCCTTCCTCAAGACACAACGCAGGAGGAGGCATTGCTGTTCACTTGTCTCTTTTTTTTAAAAAAAATCCAGAGCCTTCTTCAAAAACCACGCCACACACTAGGGGAGCTGCCAATGGAGGATGTTGCTACCAGCAAACATTTGTTTAAAAGACCTTTTAAAATCCTGTCATCCACCATCCATGCAGAGAACTTGGCAATTCATTTGCCATGGAGTTTTCAATGAAGTTTCATTCTGATGCTGCTATAACTGCTTCGTGGGAGGAGATTGCAGCCTTCAAAACATGTCAATTGCATTTGAATAAAGGTTAATTGCTGCCTCATCAAACTCACACCACGCAGGGAGGAGAAGACTGGCATATTTAGTTGAAAACCTCCTGCAGTGTCTCCTTCACATGGGGAATTTGCCATTTGTTGAAGTTTGAAAACCCACTCAACTTCCTTCTACTGCTCACATGGGGAAGCTTTAGCATTTGCATACATTTTAAAATTTCAGAAGCCTTCTTCAAAGACAACGCCATCTGCCATTGCTTGGATTTTAATGGCTTGAGGAAATTCTTCCATGAGCTTTTGCTGCTGAAGCTCCTCTGCTCTGAATTTGAGACACATGTATGACAATATTTGTTCCTTGAGTTTTGGTGGAAGATCATTCCTAAATCCAACGTTTGATGCTACACATATTCCTTTTTAAAATGCCTCACCTCCAAATACAATGATTAATTTGCTTTGAATTTCATTGTCCTCTAAACTACCACACCATCTGCCAGGTGCATTTTTTTAAAATGTCTCTTCTCTGTCGCTGAAGGAGGATTTGGCATTAAAATCGTCAATCTGAATTTGCGTGGAGTTCTACAGTCTTCTCAACTCTTATGACATGTCTCGTGATCAAAATCCACATTTAGATACTCTGAAAATATTTTATTAAACAAAGTAGCTAATAAAATCAATCTGCGAGCATGAGCCAGGTCGGGCCCCAAAGTGGGTCCGACTAAAAAAAATTTCATTTTCAAACAAATGGCCTCCGAAATGCTTCAAACACCTTAAACACACCTCTGGAAATGATCGGCATCATTTTTGAATCATTAAACTGAAATTTGCAACTTTCAGGCGCCTGCGCCACATTTTCGCATTTAATCGCGAAGACGTAATTTTCAAACCTGTCAAAACACCTTTCTGGACCTCGCCATCTAACAGGCATGTACTCTGATATACAAGGATGAAATCTATCAAATGGTTTCTCAAGAAGAGTCCCAAGTGAAGAGATATTAATTTTTGAAAATGCCCAATTGGCTTTGTCGACACTGCAGACCTGATGAAGTCAATGTCCTGGCCACACATGATGCCTTTCTTAAAAATACCAAACGACCTTCGTAGGCCCTCAAATTTGAAACACAGGTACCTTTAAGTAGATATTAAAACCTATAATTCTCAGTTCGATCACTAGACTGATAGGATGCAAACGGCGCGCTCACAAAAATGGCTACATTAACTGATACGGCACTGAAAGTACGAATAACTGAAAATGATGGCTAAAAGAACGCTTTTGAAAACCAATCAAACGGATTGACAGAGGCTTGAAATTTGAAATGTAGCTCATCATTTATACCAAAATTAACCTAGAACAAACATTATAATGTGACGGTTACTGAGGCAACTTTTATACTCATGTGAAACAGGGCTCCGACTAGCTGTCGAAACAGGGACTTGCCAAAACACACAAACTGCAAACGGATTTGGCTTCAAAAACTGAGCAAATGGATTCGTCAAGACTTGAAAATTTGCAAGCTAACTCACATTAATGCATATAAGTGAATCCACTTTGAATTTCTCCATGACGATCAACAGGGAAAAAGATGTAATCGCTCAAATTAGGCTACTCAATAAAAACTGCATTTGTGCCTAAAATGCACTTTCAGCTCAACCCTCAAACTGGGTACCTCATAAACTTATCCAAATTGAATTCTGAAAGTTGCACATCACTGAATAGGCCAAATGAAAGGTGTAGGACATGAATCCCGAGCCTTACCCTCTAAAGATCAACTGGCTCCATTTTACCCCCTCGCAAAATAGGCCATTCAAACTGACTCATTTAGGTACTTTTCTGACATGCAGAGCAAAATTTTGAAATGGGCCTCAAAACTTGACACAAATTTAATGAGTCCCAATAGATGGAATTGATTATGTGTTGCATTGATGTTTTGTCATTGATACCAACACTAGCAGTTTGGATGCTTTACCAACACCCTTCTAGTCTCGGTAGGTTGAGTGGTTTCTGGTTGATTTAGATCCAGTAGGCTCCGATATAGTTTGGTGATGAATTGGCTTGTTCATGATACTCATACTCATATTTGGTCAGTTGGTTTTGGTCTGGTGATCGGATGCTATCTTGTTTGCTTGGAAGACTGGCTTCTAGTTCCAGCGAGGGTTTCACCGGTAGAGATTTTGATAAAGATCTTTGATGAACTGCATAAGTGGTGTTGGTGCAGCTTCTGGTGGAGTTTCAGGATTGTGTTGGTGATCATGTTCGAGACTTGGCAAATGGAGATCATTTTTGTAGTGTGTGGACCTATATTGGGTCCTAGTTGATCTAGGCTATGGACCGGCTTTAATGTAACGTGTGGATTGGACCTCTCGATGTATTTTCGGGATGTATTATGTGTTGGATATTATTTGTTTAGTCTAAGGCCGACATGGTTTGTAATTATGTAATTGGTTTATTATCTGGTGGCCAACCTGATTGTTTATGGTCGAGGATTTGTATATATAGATGTAAGATCTCATTGTAGATCATCATGGCTATGTTAGAGGTCATGGTCAAGGAATGTAATGTGTGAATAATGTAATATCATTAAGGCAGAGGATTTGGTCAATTATTGGAGATCAAATTGGGTTTATGTAACAGGATTTAGTCCTCCAGTATTGAGCTTAACCGGAACTGTACTCAGGCATAGGAGATGCTATCTTTTGCAGTTCAACACTTCTCCGGATTGCATTCTAGATTTCTATGTATTCACTGAGGCTCCTTTTGTGATGAGTAGTTCTCTCTAGGATGTTGGCCTTCCTGCAAGTGCAGGCCCCTTAATTGTAATTCACATACTTACTGTAGAAGTATTGTGTGTGTGAAAATTGGAATAAGTATCTGTAAGTTGTAAGACACAACACTTCAATTAAGTCATTGCATGTATGGTTAGACAGATATAAGCATGAATAATAAAACCATCACAAATTGACCAATTGCCTTTTAAAAGATGCGAGTATAGACTTTCTCTCAGATTTGTATAAGCAATACCAATGACTAGACTACACCAAGACGAAGGATTTAATCTATATGAGCATGATATTAAGCAAAATGGATGCAATATTATGCTAGATGGATGAATAGTAAGCTATATGAATTCAAGAAATCATAATTAAACTAAATATGCAAAAAGAAAAGCTAATATGCAATAAACTCAAAAAGAAAGCAATCATAATATCTTCAATGACTCCAGAGCAAAAACTGTATCATAACAATAAATCTCCAAGGTGTTTTGAATGAGAGATGAAGGCTAAATTTATAAAGAATCGCAAGAGAGGCCAATAAACAAGATCAATTAGCAATGAGTGGTTGAGATTATTCAAGAAAAAGCACAATTTTGGATAATTGAAATAATTGAGAGATCAAATTCAGTTAGCCTTGAGATAGATTCCAATTATAGTTGAATTGAAATGCATTCAGATTATAAGTTTGAGTTTGCATTAGAGATATAGTTCAATTAATTCCATGCACTTGAGATGAAAATAGGTAATTCCATGCAATTCTTTAATTTATTCAAGAAAAGAGTCTTTTCAATGCAACTAAATTTCTTTTCTCAAAAGCTTTGAATTCTAATTTTATAGAATGATTAAATTCATTTAATTAATTTTCCGATTTCAAGTTCTCAATTTAGAAGAAGAAATAATATCTCAAGTTTGATTTCTCTTTCAATTCAATTCTTTTATTTTATTTTCAATTTAACTCTTGCTGTGTGATTAATTCCTCTTTTATAATAAATTAATTCCTTTTTTATGATTAATGGCAAATTTATTAATTAATTAAATATGCTAGGATATTTAATAAATTTAATAGGATAATTGATCAAAATGATTTTCTTGGAATGAGTGAATGAATTAAATAAATATTTAACTAATATAGAATAATTCACTTGCCATGTGACATTTAATGATTGAAGAATTAATTAATCGTGTGTTCAAAGTTGATTTAATTGCCTTTGGTTAGGACCTTGGTGATGTTGTCGAGATTAGGGGCCCATGGTTTAGGTGACCATTTTTAGGGTGTTACATTTGCCCCTCTTTGAATTAATGTGCGAGCAACGCGTTGGTTCAAAGAATAGTTGATGTCTAGGAAATACTAGTTCTGAACTTGATTGATCACGAACTAGATGAAGAGCAAGGTGTTTATCTTATTTTGAAGCGATGAAATTGAACAGAGTTGATCAAAGTGATACCGATCCCGAACTTGATTGAACTAGGACCGATGAAGAGCAAAGATACCAAACTTGAACTTGATTGATCAAGAAGCAGATCTTACTGATCTAGAACTTGATTGAACTAGACATAGTGAGTGAAGATAAAATTGATCTTGAACTTGATGGATCAAGACACAATGAGCGAAGATAAACCATCTAGCTTGATTTGATGTGATGAAACTGAACACCTTCTTAGATTGAGAGTGTGATCAAAGATACTCTTTAAAATTTTGATTGAGTTTAAATGAATAATCAGCTTGATGAAAAGCGATGAAACTGATTAACATTAAGAGACTGATTCAGATGAAGACAAATAATCAACCTGATTTAAAGCGATGAAACTATTATGCCCCTAGTGATTGATTTGATTCAGATGATCAATAAATATCAACTTGATATGAAGTGATGAAGCTAAGATGCCCCTTAGCGATAAGAATTTGTTTGATTTTCTTTAGTTGAAAATACTTTTGCTTGACTTTTGATGAAGATTTGAAAATTTTCTTGACATCAAAGATGTGAGGTCATGAGGTCATGAGTATGCCCCCTCGGGAGCGAAATCGAAAGATAGCGAGGGTACATGATGATTATAGGAAATTTTTGGCAATGATAATTACTTCAGCACAAAGATTGAGTCAGAGGAATATTTGATGATTTAGCAATCATTGATGAGAAATTGAGCACAAATTGAAGAAAAGAATGAGAATGTGATGAGAGTGCTAAGTGATCTAAGTTGTGCAAAATTGACTAGAAGAATGATCTCCAATTTTGATTTCAATCCCAAAAATGGAATCAGGACGTGCAAATTAGATAAGGGTACAATTTTTATGTGCATTGAAGCAAGTTAAAAAAAATTAGGTTTAGGGATATATAAGGGGTCCAAGTGTCATTTTCAATTCATTTTAACCTCTCCAAGTTTGAAATTTGAGAATCCCTCTGTGAAGAAAAATGGTCATTCCGATCCAGGAGCATCGATTCAAGCGCCAGAGATGTCATAATAAACTACGGAATTACAAGCCAGCGATAAGAGACTAATCTTATGCCTTTTTATCTCATCAATTTTGATTTTTTGTTGAATTTTTTGGTGTTAAAAACTGGTTAGTGTCATTATGTCGTGCGAGACAATACTGTGTCTCGTACAATAAACTGTCTTTTTGTGTTTTGTCATTTTTTCCCATTAGATTTGTCGTCTAGGACCTCCCTGCATATCGTACGAGTGTTTGCTTGAAAGACCATTTTATCGTGCGAATGCATATAGTTTATCATATGGGAGTATTTTGTCATGCTAGGTGCATTCTATTATCACTATTTAAAAAATGGGTATTCTTGTCCCATAATTGGCTAAGTCTATGAAAATTTTGAGTCTAGTATAGCCTTGTTACCTCTAATTGCTTTAGGTCCAAAGAGGGTTTAGGGTTTAAGTCTTAATCACTCCAGTGTCTGAGAAAAACACTCTCTTTCTAATTCTGTGTTACTTTATTCACTTAAAGAAGGGTCCATTTGTCATGAGAAGTGTCCCCCCACCTTCTTATTTCTTCCTAGGCGGGTCTAGCAGTACATTATTTTTCTAAGTTGTTCCTAAAGTTCTTAAATTTTAATTGGGTTTCCTAACCAATGAGAAGGTTCCATTTAATCTAAAGGCGTGTGTGATTTCATAGCACTAAGATGCCCGTGAGTTACCATTCGTGAAGTGGTGAAAGGTGGAAGTGGGTCCGGCATCTAGGTTTTCACTAAAGATAAAGACCGATCAAGTTCTATTTGATCAGACGGCCTGCGTGGTTTCGCAAGATTAAGGTGACCAAGATTTAACCTTCGCGAAGTGGCAAAAAGGAAATTGGCTCTGGCATCCAGGCAAAGACTAAGGTAAAGACCGATCAAGTTCCTTTTGATCAGATGGCTCGCATGGTTTTGTTGAATGAAGGTGCATGGGTTTTAGGCTTCGCGAAGTGGCAAAAAGGATTATGGATCCATGAGGCAGTAAAAACTGAAGGTAAATACCGATCAAGTTCCTTTTGATTGGACAGTCGGTGCTATTTCACAGCCCTAAGGTACTTGAGATTTAACATTTGTGAAATAGCAAAGTGACATGGCAAGCACTTGGTTGATGTCGTGGCATAACAGATGGATTAGACCGCTGACGAAAAGGCAAGTTGTCAGATACATGTGGCGGACCTGAAGTGGATCCCATGGAAGTTGTTCGACGAATAAAAGATTGACACATTGGTTTCCTTTGCCAGTAGGTTTCCAGGGTGGATGGTGTTGAGTCAGAGGGCCCACTTCTACCATTTAAGTTTCTTAAAGGGTGGGTATCTCAAGAAGGATCCGACAGTGGGCGCTATTTCACAGCCCGAAGATGCAAGGTAATTACCGTTTGCAAAACAGTGAAAACCGCTAGCCTTAAACGCTTGGAGAATGGTTAGTGGGGTTAGCCGCCAGTCATAGGACAAAATAAAGACCGATCAAGTTCCTTTTGAATGAACGACCCACATGGTTTCGTTGGGTGAATGTGCACGATGTTTAGCTTTCACGAAGTACCGAAAGAGATCTAAGCTCGTCACCGAATGAAGAATAGTCAATAAAGTAAAGGTCGTGCAAGTTTCACTGGATCTAACAGTTGGTGTGATTTTGCTAGATGAAGAAGCACAGATTTTAGGCTTCGCGAAATGGCGAAACAAGAAAGTGATAGAAACACAGACATTTTGTGATCTGTTGGAGCGAAATTTTTGAATCCATTCATGAATTCAATTATGAGGTGATGGCTGAAGCATGTGGTGTTAATGTCACAGTTAAGAACCCGATTGTCGTATATATGCTCACATCAATTTAATGTAGGCATCACTTCAAAGAGTTGTTGCACAAAAGCTGGTGCAGAGTAGAGTTCTGCGGGCCGAAAATAGGTTTTCTTGTATTTTGCTTGCCAGTTACTTGAAAGTTTGATTGAATTGTGGTTTTGTTCTGTTAAAGAACTGTTGTGATTAGTAATTGACTTACTTACATATCATTGAGATGGCACCCAGAAGGGACTTCACAGGGAAATTTAATTACCAGGAGAGAGCAATTTGTGATGATTTCCTGGAACAGTTGTCTATGTCCACAAACATAGCAGCTAAAGTTAAAGAATTAGTGCCCAAGGCTCCTCGCTTGAGAATAGGAGAAGGATTGTATGAGAAGGGTAATTGGCTGAGAGACCCACATATAGAGTTGTCTGGTTTGGGTTTATTCAAGGTTGGATTTGGTATGAGACACTCCCCAGCCCCAATGAATAGTATTTGGGAGTTGGATGTAGGTAAATTGGTGGTCCCTGGAGTGTTCATGGATGTGGATCTCCTAACTCAAATTGCACAAAACTATGACCCTATTACCAAAAATGTTAGCGATATAAATGGAAAAACCCTCATTGAAATAAATGATGATGAGTTCAGAAATGTATTTGGGCTCAATGAGGTGTCCAATTATTTGGAGCCCATTAATTTTAAATCATTGTCTCAGGTCTACAATGCATAGAGGAATCATCTTAGAAATGGGTCTCTTAAAGAATTCTTTGTTAAAATAGGTGGATTGACTGTTGTAAGACATAATACTATGGAGCCTTTCTCCTTAGAATGGTTCACTCTTAGAGCCAAAGGATTATACTAGTCACTCTGCCATATTTTTGGAGAGGATGCTAAAGTGAACATGCCAACTCATTACATGTTAATGATAGCTCAAATTTTAAATCCTTCTCTGGCAGTCACATTTGATTATGCCCCCTATATTACTGATGCAATCCATGAAGGCTTGATAGGGATAAAGAATTGTAAGGTGGATAGGCCTTTTGGATGGTACTCCCTTCTCATGCATTTGTTTCTATTCAAGGGTGGTGACTACTTTGGCAATGAAATGGATCTGGTGAAAGAAAAGGATGGGGAGAAAATGCCAGTTCAATTATGGAGCATAGTGTTGTCATGGGACAGGGAAGATGCTAGCTACCTAAAGTTTGATAAGTGCTTTGCATCCAAGATCAGAATTCTTTTATGCTCAGAGAATCCAAGGGTCCCTAAAGCTCTTTTGGAATTTCTTAGGCCAAAGGAGTTTGCTAAAGAAATCAAAATTGTCCACAATTGGGGTGACATGTACTTGTAACCTATTTACACAGTTTTCAGTGTGTATGGTTTCAAAGGCACTCCATTTTTGTTGTGATATCAGGTCCCATTGAAAGTAGGAATTGCAAAAGTCCTCAAGCAGATTGGGAGTGTGCAAGAGGTAGAGCTATCTAATAGAGGAAAAGGGACCATTTTCCCTATAGTAACAATAGCACATCAGTTTGTGATTACTAAGGGTGGGTGGAAGTGTTTTTAGGAGTTCTTTCAACCATACTGGCTATCCACTGCAGTGCCAAGGTTTTCTAACCCTGAAGACTTATTTGACAATATGTTTAGGAAGAGGGAAGTATGCAAAGGAAGACCTCACCAATTCCAATTCCCTGAAGACCTCATCAGAAATGAATTTGATTTGGATGACCAGGAGCTAAGGAAAGAAAAATGGGTGGCCTACAAGAAGGCTCTAGATTTTGTGCACCAATTTGACACCAGCTATGTTCCTTTGTCTAGTTTTCACCCCTTTGAGGAAAAAGCGAAATTCTTAATTCTTTTCTTTGAAGATGTAATGCAAACATTGAAGGAGAAGAGGGAAGCAGTGATTAAAAACAACCCTGAGAAGGCAAGACTAGTTCTAGCTAGGTCTACATCTGCTAAAGCAATCCCTCCTAGTGACTATGTATTGCATGGAAAATCCAAGTACAGTGTGTTAGTGCCAACAATAGGGGAGCCTTCTACCTCAAAAGGGAAGAGGAAAATACAAGTTATCATTGACATTCAAGACTCCCCAAAGAAGCAAAGGGTGGGAAAGGAAGTGCAATCTAATGAGCCCTTGTATTCCCCATCTCAATCCCCTATTCATATAGGAGATGAGAAGGAATCAACTGAGCAATTGTTGCAATTAGGGAGTCTTGGGGAGATAGCCTATACCTATGATGGAATAGAAGATGGAATGCCTCAAGAGCTAGAAGATGTTGAGATGAACATAACCACCAATGAGTTCAAAGGCCAAGAACTAGATGCTGCCATTAAAAAGGCCAGTGAGGAATTCTTAGCTAATAGCAACTTTGTTACCTCAGGATCTTTCATGCAATTTGTGTGGAAGCAAAATATTGATAAGTTTAATGCCGAATGTGGGAAGAGGAAGAGTGAGCAGCCCCACAAGGATGTTGTTGTGGTGGAAGAAGAAATAAAACAAGAAATGGTCATTGAAATTAAGACCATCACTCCTAAGAAAGGAAGGGAAATGGTAGCGAAGGCTGGTGTACTCATCCTCTCTGAATGGGATATAGTAGATGCTTTGGTTCTAGAGGTAGTCAGGAAAGAGACCAAGCCTATTGAAGGAGTAACCTTCAGCAAGGATAATGCTGCCCTGGTCATGTGGTCTCTTAAGAGAGATGAAAATAAAAAGAAAAAGGATACCCCAGAGTCAAACTACCTTGGAGGTATGATAGTGAAGAGAGTACAAAATACTGGAGTGGTGGAGGCTACTAGCACCGTCTTAGAGCCTGCAAAATTCAATGTTGCAGTGGCAAAGAAAGAAGCAAAGGAAAAGGCAGATCTCCAAGCTAAGCTAGAGCCAGTCTTGAAAGCCTACAATGAGGCCAAAGGACAGGTAATGAGCCGAGATAGCATTATTGCTAATTTTAAAATCCAATTGGTAGGACAATACCATCGAGGTGAGTCCTCAACATTGATGATTGCTTCTTCTCCTGCACAACCTCCATCTACTTGCTCTATCATTGAATTCCCACCTTCTCCTGCACCTTCTAGTTCCCAATCAATTGAGATCACTCCTCAGGAGTTGGAGAAGCTAAAATAGGCTCAAACCCTATTTGCAAATAAATATGAAGAGAAAGTGAGGGCCACAATTTTGAGTTTTGCTAACACTATAGGATCATCATTGGTGTATAACAACATTAGTAAAGTCTTGGACATATAGAATGAGCTAAATGGAGACAAGGCTATTCTAATGCCTATTCTAGACAAGTGGAAGCCTAGGGAAGAGGACTTAGAACTTATATGTGTATCTTATGATGAGGCAGGGGCTGACCCCATTATCAAATCCACTTGTGACTTGACAAAGGATTTGGTAAAGCTAGCAGAAGGAATAGATAGTGTAGAGAGGAAGATCAGTTTGTATAAGAAAGAGTACACTGAGCAGTTATTTAAATTATTTCCTGGGGGTTTTGCCAGTCCAGCTCAATTGAAGGACAAACAAGTATGGCTTAATGAATTAGGAGCCAACCTATCATTAAGGATAAAGGGAATCATTAGCAAAGATGATACTTCCCTATTTGTCAGAACAATTTAGGAGATAGAGAAGTTAAATCACACTATGGCTTTCCAAATTTAGAGGTCAATAAAATGAGAAATTCTTGGAAGAGATTAGCCAAGATAAAAGGGAACGTTATTAACTTCTCATGGCCTACTGATGACGTGTACCAGGAGTGGAAAAGAAAGTATGATGTGCTGGATGTAGAGGTTCAAGAAGAAGCCACATAATGACAACCGCGGGAAAGGGGCCATTAGAAAGTGGAAAACATTTGCTACTTCTTGTTCAAACAAGAAGTTTGTTGTAACAAACCTTTTGAAAAGATCCGAAGCTTGTATGCATCCATACTATTATAAATGGATACCATGACTAGTTAAAAAAGGATTGCAAGAATTTGTAAAGAAACTCTACAGAAATATATCTGGGTTTTTTTGAGTTTACAAAGAATATTCTGAGTTTTTGTAATTTTTTTTTCAAAATGAATATCAATATACAGACCATTAACTTTCGAGCCTAGAATTTGTGTTGTCTTCTGGTGTTCTTTTCAAATATTTACTAGTTTCATTTGGGTAATCTAGGGTTATTCAATTGAACATGGATTGTAATGCAGTCTTTATAGATATGTTTCTTAGCTTTCTTCTTTAGGAGAGGAATTAAATACGCGAGGAATATCTCTATCAGTATGCTATTTTGTTGGAGACTTTGAATCTAATGAACACTATCTAGTCTAATAAGGAAAGACTCTTATATATGTCAGGCATGTATGGGGTTGATAGAAGCCAAAGTGATGATATGTATGGAGATGTTTAATTGTGAAATCCTTGTTTAATTTGTATGACTCTATGGCCTGGATAAGGCACTGGTATCAGTTGTAGCTCTCTTTCTACATTTCTTGTAGATCAATACTGAACATGAGCATAAGCTTTCTTTTATTGTTTCAGTTTGTGTTTGAGGCGATAAGATTCACTGGTTTTGGACTATTTTACTGTGGATCTATTTTAAGATTGTGAATTTATTCACAAGAGGTATACCCGCCTGAACTTTGGATAAGTTTGAAGTGTAGAAGGTTCTTGAAACCTTATCATATGTTTCTCTAAGGTTCTTTTTCCTTGATCTCTCTATTTGCAGATAGAGTTATTAATTTCTTACAGGGGATAAAACGGGAATCAGAATTTGAGAATAACAAAAGTGGTGACTTTGTCGGGGAGAGTCATAGTGTGAATCCAGATGCAGATTGGCGCTTGGATTAGTTCAGAATATTGTTTGGATGTCTTTGTTCAAAATTGTTTGCCTGACCTTTGATTCGTGTGTTCCTTTCTCTCTCTAAAAATCTTCATGATTTTGATTTTTAAAGATCGGCAAATTTTCTGTGCAAAGCTTGTTTCCATATTTCCCATAGTCTTTGTGGGTGGCGAATCTGATAATCTTAACTAGTCCTTTTGAAATAATTGAAATTCTTTAAGGAAACAAGCATAATGCAGGGAGGGGAAAACACCAGATCTTTCATGAAGAAGCATCCTCGTGAGACGTTGCAGGAAGGATTATCTAAACAGTCATGTAGAGGTCAGAAGAGATCAGTGGTTCATGAGCCATCTAATGCTGCTTGGGTGCAAAAAAGCACCAATATGGGTAACATATCTGAAAGACCTATTTATGCAAATTCAAATTCATCTTCCCATGAATCTGAGAATGATGTTCTAGGTTTCCATTCTGGTTTATTTGGGAATGTAGAAGATGTCCATTTTTCAAATCAAAGAATATCCCATGCTAGTTTTTCTAGGAAAGACAGAACTAGTTCAAACATAGTCAGAGGTTCTGTACCTAGAACAATTGATGGAAACATCAATTTAATTGATATTGATCAAGTCAATATCTCAGACTCTGAAGAAATATTCCCTGATGAAGATAAGGTATCCCAAGAAATAGAGGACCTGAATAGAAGAGTCCATCATTTGATCTCCTTAAGAGAACAAAAGGAAGCAAATAAGGAGAGAGAAGTAAAAGCAAAGTTGTTGGAGAGAGACAGGATCCTAAGACAAATTGCTGACCTTGAGTTGCTTGCCCAAGAAAAGGCTAAGAGTGAAGATGAAGGTCCTGTGATTAGAGAAATTCTAGTTCCCAAAGCCAAACCAGCATATAAGTCAGTAGTCCAACCAAATAAGGAAGTTCTTAGTAACCCATAGCCTGCTAGAAATGATATTGATAAAGGAAAGCAGAAATGCATGGAAGATGGGTCTGGATCTAAGACTACAATGGAGATCTCTCACAGGCTTTCAGCACATGAAAGAGAGATGGAGAGGATGAGAAAAGAGAAGGAAGATTTACAAATCAAATTAGAAAAGGATTAATTAGAAGTAGCTAATCAAGAAGTCAAAAGGAAGATTAGCTATTTGAAAGCACCTCCCATCACATTTCCTTCACTAGATCATAATAAACCTGTTCCTCATCAAATCCCACTCTCTCCTGTTAAAATTCAGTCAACTCTGCTTGTTAGCATTGCAACAGCCAATCAAGCCTCTAGTAGTAACCAAGGTAAATAGATCTCTCTAACTCAGAGCCCCAATGTAAGAATGAACATGGTTAATAACCATGTTGTTGACCCATTCCAAAGAAGACCTATTAACTTAGAACTGTATAGGCAACTCTTTTTTGATGGAATCCCAGGGTACCCTAACCATGTTCCTACTGAGTTAAAAGATAGACTTCATAAATTTGCTGGAAACAATGCAATTAGTGCAGAAGAGCACTTAAAATCTTTTGGTGACTTGATTAATGATTATGAAATTGTGGATGAAGATGTCATCATGAAACTATTTGTATAGTCTTTAGTAGATGATGCAAGAGACTGGTATAGAGGTCTTCCTGTGAATAGCATTGGGTCTTGGGAGGATTTTTAAAATTGTTTTTAGGAACAATATGGTGATAAAACAAATGTGAGCTTTATGCTCAATGAGTTCAACAATATCAGAAAGTCTAATAATGAAATTGTCACTGATTTTAATGCTAGATTTCAGAAAGCAATGCATAGATTGTATCAGGTAATGAGATTAGATGACAACATGTGCCTGAACACTTATTACAATGCATTTGATTCTAAAATGTCTTATATTTTGAGGGATAAAAATCCGCATAGCCTAAGAGATGCATTTAGAATTGCTATCAATGTAGAGAGCAATAGAAAAGCATCTAGGAAATTAGGAAGAAGAACTGATGGTAGGCTATGGCAGGAATCAGAACAACAACCTAACAAAGTTGCTAAAGAAGAAGATAAAATAGAAAAGTTAGTGACTGCTATAAAGGATCTTACTGCCAAGGTGAGCAAAAATGATAAACCCCATTACAACTAGCAAGATAAACCCCCCAGGTTGCATGATATGCCTTACAACACTACCTAGAAGGATGGTAAGCCTCAAAATGAGAAGCCAAAAAATACTCAGAGCCAAGATACCCCTGATCCTTTAAAAGGAAAAAATGTTCATAACATAGAGAGCACTCATTGGTGTATTGCTTGTGATGGGCCACATTCTCCTCATCAATGTGTTGTAGCTCAAGCCCTTGAAGAATCCATGAGACAAGAGGCTGAGCCTGATATTAATATGTTTGAAACTATCATAGAAAGTGATGGGGAATCTTCACAAAGTGAATTTAGTGATTGTGATGTGTTGGATAGAAAAAGTTCTTACCAAGGACAACTAACACTTGATTGGCATCCCACTTTGAATGTGGTAACAATCAAAGATGAAGAAGTTCATCTCAGGAGGCCTAGTGATGAAGAAGTAAGAAATCTCACTAAGGCTGCTATAGCCAAAGCCAAGCACAATTACAACTTAAGGAGCACTAAAAGGGATAGCGATCAAGGTGAACCTGGTTCTATGTTTATAAAAGAGGTATCTTAGAACAAAGCAGCAAGTAGTGCTACTTTGCCTCAAGCTGGTCAAGAGAAGAAAGATCAATTTAAAGAAGTACCCAAGGGTACAAATGATAAAGCTACTAATGATACACAAGGAGTTGCCACAACAAAGAAGGCAAGTCAACCTAAGGCAGAAAGAGTTAAAGCTAATACTGAGTTGAGCAGTAATTCCACTTTTGATATGGCTCAAGCTCTTCCCCAAATGAAAGTTACTGTCCCATTGATAGAATTATTGAAAATAAAGGAACATAGCAAAGCTGCTTTGTCTTTATTTTCTAACATATCTGACAGTAACACAGTTTTACCTACCAGCTCAGTTAAAGATGAAAAGGATCAGGAGTTCCAAACCCTAGAGGTTTATGTTGGAACAACTATTACACAAGAACCCTCACAGGTTGATCCTTTCTATGTCACTTTGTTAGTGAATAACCGGTTGATTAAAAATTGTATGATAGATTTTGGTGCACCTGCTAATGTAATGCCTTATGGTGTTATGAAAGAATTAGGACTATCAGTGAGTACAGTATATGGGAAATGCTATGCTATGGATAACAGAAAAGTGCCTGTGATAGCTACAATGAGAGATGTTGAAGTGAAGATAGCAACATTCCCTAAAGTGACATATAAGATGGATGTTATTGTAATTGAACCCAAGCCTCATTATGGCATGTTATTTTCCAGGCAGTGGGCTGCAGTAGTAGGTGGAAATGTTCAGTTGGATTTGTCATATGCTACCATCTTAATTAATGGGAATCAAGTCAAATTGTACAAAGAACCACATGCCCCTAGGGTAATCAAGAAAGTAGATCTTAGCATGCTCAATTGTATGATTGTTGTGGATCTTGACAACTTTAGAGTACAACCAATTTTACCCCAATTAAAGAATATTGACTCCATTGTGATTGAATTGGAATCTCAACAGCATGGTTTGTGGCAGATGTATTTTGATGGAGCTTTCTCTAAAGAAGGATCTAGAGCAGTAGTTCTTTTTGTGTCCCCATCAGGTATAACTTTTAAGTATTCTTTATTGTTATCCTTTCAGTGTATAAATAACACTGCTAAATATGAAGCCCTGTTATTGGGGCTTGAAGTTGCAAAAAGGCATGGGATACAATTATTGAGAGTGTTAGGAGATTCAGAGTTGGTTGTTTCTCAAGTAAGATCCAAATATGCATCTAAGAATGATAGATTGAAAAGATACAAGCATGCAGTATGGGATGTCATTGAGCATTTTAGTGCATTCTCTATAAGTTGGATAGAAAGATCAAAAAATATCATGGCAGACTTCTTAGCAAATGTTGCATTAAAGAATGATGATGCAACACTAACTGGTATATCCATAGTTGAAGTAAAAGCTAGGCCCGCCATTCCTGACAATGTGTATAATTGGCAAGTGTTTGCTGATGATGTAGATATTATTAGGTTCATACAATGCATTGATGACTACAATGGACAAAAAATTGACTGTAATGCCTTGGTGGAAGTGGTTGACAATAGAGAAACTGTATTTGGAAATGACTTGGTTCAATTAGAGACTAATGAAATACCTAAAGGGTTGGTAGAGCTTGAAGGTATGTTCAGTTACAGTGACAGTCATCTGCACCAGCAATCAACCACTAAGCTAGATGAGTTAGAGGAAGTAAACTTAGGGACAAAATCATCCCCTAAGTTGGTATATATTGGAAAAAAGTTGCCTCCTCATGTCAGAATGAATCTCATTAATATATTAAAGAAGTATAAGCATGTATTTTCTTGGTCATATGAAGATCTAAAGGCGTATAGATAGGATTTGTTTCAGCATGAAGTCCCTTTGCTTCCAGATGCTAAGCCTTTTAGATAAAAGCAAAGACCTATTAACCCCCTGTTGGAATCCAAGATGCAACAAGAACTAATCAAATTAAGGGAAGGGGGGAATTATTAAGCCTATAAGGCATTCCTCATGGGTCTCGAATTTGGTCTTGGTGAGAAAGAAGAATGGGGACATAAGACT
Source organism: Cryptomeria japonica (assembly GCF_030272615.1). NCBI lineage: Eukaryota > Viridiplantae > Streptophyta > Pinopsida > Cupressales > Cupressaceae > Cryptomeria > Cryptomeria japonica. The sequence continues at coordinate 384,603,238 of NC_081413.1, forward strand.
GTGTGTTGACTTTAGAACCTTGAATGTTGCTTCCTTGAAGGATAATTATTCTTCTCCTAATATGGAAGCTATGTTGCAAAGAGTGACTGGCTATGACCTATTGTCAATGATGGATGGGTTCTCAGGGTATAACCAGGTGCTGGTAAAAGAATCAGAACAATTCAAAACTGCTTTCACCACCCCTTGGGGAACTTATGTGTATGTCAGAATGCCTTTTGGTTTGAAAAATGTTGGAGCTACTTTTTAGAGGGCGATGGATGTAGCTTTCAAAGAATTCATCAATATCATCATGGTAGTATATCAAGATGATTTAACATGCTTTTCCAAAAGGGTGGATGACCACTGTGGACATTCAGAACAGGTTTTCAGTAAGGCTTTGGAATTTGGGGTGTTTTTAAATCCTAAGAAGTGTCATTTTGTTGTTACTGAAGGGAAGCTGCTAGGGCATATTGTCTCTAAATAAAGAGTAAGAATAGACCCTGAAAGAATTGATTCAATAAAAAATGTGCCTGAACCAAAGAATGTTAAAGGTATCCAATCTTTCTTGGGCAAAGTTAATTTTGTTAGAAGATTTATCACAAATTTTGTAGAGATAGTCAAGCCCATTGTCAAATTTCTTAAAAAGGATACAAAATTTTGCTGAGATCAAGAAGCTTCAAAGGCTTTTGCTGAGATCAAAAAGGCCATTCAGGAGGCACCAGTGTTGAAATCCCCTGATTACAGTAAGCCTTTCTCTTTGTTTTCTTTTGCTTCATATCACACAGTGGCTGTTGTTCTATTACAAAAGGATAATGAAGGATATGAACATCCTATAGCTTTCTATAGCAAATCTTTACAAGCTGCAGAGTTAAAATATGAAATCATGGAGAGAAAGCATATGCTTTGGTCAAAGCTGTCAAAGCTTTTAGGCCATATCTTGTAAATGCACAAGTAGTTGCATATGTCCCACATGTTGTTGTCAAAGATATCTTATCCCCGTTTGAGGTCACAGGTAAGAGATGCAGATGGATAAATAGAATCCAGGAGTTTGATTTGGAAATAAAGATCACCAAATTGGTGAGAGGTTTAGGCCTTGCCAAGCTTATGGGTGAGTCAAACCTTCTTGATGTTGAAATAAAAAATGTTGAAGTTGAGAATATCTTGGTCACCAATATTGAAACACAGCCCTGGTACTCAGAGACAGTACATTTTTTAAGGGATGCAACATTTTCAGAAGGAATGACACATAATCAAAGAAGAACTATGAAGTTGAAGTCATAGAAATATGTCCTTGTTCGGGGTGATCTATTTTGGAGGAATAGAGATGGGTCATTACCAATGTGTTTGGATGAATCCCAAACTAAGAGAGTGTTAACTAAAATGCATGATGGAGTGTGTGGAGGTCATTACTCTGCTAAGACAACTGTTGGTAAGATAGTTCAAGCTGGGTACTATTGGCCTACTTTGTTTAAAGATGCCCATGAATATGTCAGGAGATGTGACCCATGCCAAAAGTTTTCATCCAAATTGAAGTATGAAGGAGCTTTACCCCTCAACCCAATTAAAGTGGAAGCCCCTTTTGTCCAATGGGGCATTGATTTTATTGGAGAGATTGTTGAGAAATCAGGAAGAGGTCATAGGTGGATTATAGTAGCTACTGACTATTTTACTAAATGGATTGAAGCTATACCCACCAGAAGAGCCACAAGTAAGGTTGTTATTGACTTTTTGATGGATAATGTTATAACTAGATTTAGAGTCCATGTAAAACTAGTAATGGATAATGCCATGAGCTTCAAGTCAGAAGAGTTTGTTGAATTTTGCACTAGTCATGGAATAATTATGTCTTACTCTTCACCTTATCATCCTCGGGGTAATGGGCAAGCTGAATCTAGTAACAAGAGCCTCTTGAATATTATCAAGAAAATCTTGGAAGAGAATAAAAGGTCTTGGGAACAAAAGTTAAAATTGGCTTTATGGGCTGACAAGGTTACTGTCAAAAAGGCTATTGGGGTCTCACCTTTTGAATTAGTTTATGGCACACAATCTAGGGTGCCTGTCAATAATTTTCTTCCAGTGTATAAGTTCCTATGAGCTGAGGACATGGAATTATCTAAACCTATGGAAGACCGGATGATTCAGATAGTGGAAGTTGAAGAAATTAGAGCTCTGGCCCACAAGAGGAATCTAAAGGTCCAGTTTTAGTCCAAATACCTATTTGACAAGAGAACCTCATTGAGAAAGTGCCAAATTGGTGATGTAATTCTTCAATGGAATGCAAAAGGATGGGATAAGGGAAAGCATAAAAAATTTGAGTCACTGTTGATCGGCCCCTCTATGGTCTGTGATCTGAATGGAAAGGACTCATATTTCCAATGCATGGACAATTCCTGAAACATTACTTCTCTTGATGTCCATGCATAGTAGGTCCTTGTTTATATATATTTAGGTTTGCTTTAGTTGTTGTTTTTGGGCTTGTGTTTGGTCTGTTTCTCCAGAGAGTTTTTGAATTCTTGTGTTGATCTTGCGATCAACCATCCCAACTCAGAGCCGTTGTTATCATTGTTTAAAAAATGGGTATTCTTTTCCTATAATTGGCTAAGTCTATGAAAATTTTGAGTCTGGTATGGCCTTGTTACCTCTAATTGCTTTAGGTCCAAAGAGGGTTTAGGGTTTAAGTCTTAATCACTCCAGTGTCTAAGAAACACCCTCTCTTTCTAATTTTGTGTTAGTTTATTCACTTAAAGAAGGGTCTATTTGTCGTGAGAAGTGTCCCCCCCCCCCTTCTTATTTCTTCCTAGGCAGGTCTAGCAGCACATTATTTTTCTAAGCTTTTCCTAAAGTTCTTAAATTTTAATCAGGTTTCCTAACCAGTGAGCAGGTTCCTTTTAATCTAAAGGTGCATGTGATTTCATAGCCCTAAGATGCGCGTGAGTTACCATTCGCAAAGTGGTGAAAGGCAGAAGTGGGTCCGACATCCAGGTTTTCACTAAAGATAAAGACCGATCAAGTTCTATTTGATCAGACGGCCCGCACGGTTTCGTAAGATAAAGGTGACCAAGATTTAACCTTCGCAAAGTGGTGAAAAGGAAATTGGCTCTGGCATCTAGGAAAAGACTAAGGTAAAGATCGATCAAGCTCCTTTTGATCGGATGGCTCACACAGTTTTGCTGAGTGAAGGTGCATGGGTTTTAGGCTTCGTGAAGTGGTGAAAAGGAATATGGATCTGCGAGGCAATAAAAATAGAAGGTAAATATTGATCAAGTTCCTTTTGATTGGACGGTCGACGCTATTTTGCAGCCCTAAGGTGCTTGAGATTTAACCTTCATGAAGTAGCAAAGTGACATGGCAGCCACTTGGTCAATGTCATGGCAGAACGAATGGATTAGACCGCTGACGAAAAGGAAAGTTGTCAGATACACGTGGCGGACCTGAAGTGGATCTCGTGGAATTTGTTTGATGAATAAAAGATTGACACATTGGTTTCCTTTGCCAGTAGATTGCCAGGTCAAATGGTACTGAGTCAAAGGGCCCACTTCTACCGGTTAAGTTTGTTACAGGGTGGGTATCTCAAGAAGGATCTGATGGTGGGCGCTATTTCGTAGCCTGAAGATGCAAGGTAATTACCACTCGCGAAACAGTGAAAACCACTAGCCTTAAATACTTGGAGCACAATTAGTGGGGTTAGCCGCCAGTCACAGGACAGAATAAAGATTGATCAAGTTCTTTTTGATTGGACGGCCCGTGCAGTTTCGCTGGGTGAATGTGCATGATGTTTAACTTTCACGAAGTAGTGAAAGAGATCTGAGCTCATCGCCAAATGAAGAATAGTCAATAAAGTAAAGGTCCTGCAAGTTTCACTAGATCTAACGATTGGCGTGATTTTGCTAGATGAAGAAGTGAGGATTTTAGGCTTCGTGAAATGGCGAAAAAGGAAAGAGATAGAAACACAAACATTTTGTGATCCGTTGGAGCAAAAATTTTGAATTCATTCGTGAATTCAATTTTGAGGTGATGGCCGAAGCATGTGGTGTTAATGTCGCAGTTAAGAACTCGATTGTTGTATATACACTCACATCAATTGAATGTAGACATAATTTCAAAGATTTGTTGCAGAAAAAGTGGTGCAGAGTAGAGTTCTTCAGGCCGAAAATACGTTTTCTTGTATTTTGCTTGCCAATTACTTGAAAGTTTGATTGAATTGTGGTTTTGTTCTGTTAAAGAATTGTTGTGATTAGTAATTGAATTACTTGCATATCATTGAGATGGCATCCAGAAGGGACTTCACAGGGAAAGTTAATTACCAGGAGAGAGCAATTTGTGATGATTTCCTGGAACAATTGTCTATGTCCACAAACGTAGCAGCTAAAGTTAAAGAATTAGTGCCTAAGGCTCCTCGCTTGAGAATAGGAGAAGGATTGTATGACAAGGATAATTAGCTAAGAGACTCAGGGTTGTCTAGTTTGGGTTTATTCAAGGTTGGATTTGGTATGAGACACTCCCCAGCCCCAATGAATAGTATTTGGGAGTTGGATGTAGGTAAATTGGTGGTCCCTGGAGTGTTCATGGATGTGGATCTCCTAACTCAGATTGCACACAACTATGACCCTATTACCAAAAATGTTAGGGATATAAATGGAAAAACCCTCATTGAAATAAATGATGATGAGTTCAGAAATGTATTTGGGCTTAATGAGGTGTCCAATTATTTGGAGCCCATTAATTTTAAATCATTAGCTCAGGTCTACAATGCATAGAGGAATCATCTTATAAATGGGCCTCTTAAATAATTATTTGTTAAAATAGGTGGATTGGCTGTTGTAGGACCTAATACCATGGAGCCTTTCTCCTTAAATTTGTTCACTCTTAGAGCCAAAGGATTATACTGGTCACTCTACCATATTTTTGGAGAGGATGCTGAAGTGAACATGCCAACTCATTACATGTTAATGATAGCTCAAATTTTAAATCCTTCTCTGGCAGTCACATTTGATTATGCCCCCTATATTACTGATGCAATCCATGAAGGCTTGATAGGGATAAAGAATTGTAAGGTGGATAGGCATTTTGGATGGTACTCCCTTCTCATGCATTTGTTTCTATTCAAGGGTGGTGACTACTTTGCCAATGAAATGGAACTGGTGAAAGAAAAGGATGGGGAGAAAATGCCAGTTCAATTATGGAGCATAGTGTTGTCATGGGACAGGGAAGATGCTAGCTACCTAAAGTTTGATAAGTGCTTTGCATCCAAGATCAGAATTCTTTTATGCTCAGAGAATCCAAGGGTCCCTAAAGATCTTTTGGAATTTCTTAGGCCAAAGGAGTTTGCTAAAGAAATCAAAATTGTCCACAATTGGGGTGACATGTACTTGTAACCTATTTACACAGTTTTCAGTGTGTATGGTTTCAAAGGCACTCCATTTTTGTTGTGATATCAGGTCCCATTGAAAGTAGGAATTGCAAAAGTCCTCAAGCAGATTGGGAGTGTGCAAGAGGTAGAGCTATCTAATAGAGGAAAAGGGACCATTTTCCCTATAGTAACAATAGCACATCAGTTTGTGATTACTAAGGGTGGGTGGAAGTGTTTTTAGGAGTTCTTTCAACCATACTGGCTATCCACTGCAGTGCCAAGGTTTTCTAACCCTGAAGACTTATTTGACAATATGTTTAGGAAGAGGGAAGTATGCAAAGGAAGACCTCACCAATTCCAATTCCCTGAAGACCTCATCAGAAATGAATTTGATTTGGATGACCAGGAGCTAAGGAAAGAAAAATGGGTGGCCTACAAGAAGGCTCTAGATTTTGTGCACCAATTTGACACCAGCTATGTTCCTTTGTCTAGTTTTCACCCCTTTGAGGAAAAAGTGAAATTCTTAATTCTTTTCTTTGAAGATGTAATGCAAACATTGAAGGAGAAGAGGGAAGCAGTGATTAAAAACAACCCTGAGAAGGCAAGACTAGTTCTAGCTAGGTCTACATCTGCTAAAGCAATCCCTCCTAGTGACTATGTATTGCATGGAAAATCCAAGTACAGTGTGTTAGTGCCAACAATAGGGGAGCCTTCTACCTCAAAAGGGAAGAGGAAAATACAAGATATCATTGACATTCAAGACTCCCCAAAGAAGCAAAGGGTGGGAAAGGAAGTGCAATCTAATGAGCCCTTGTATTCCCCATCTCAATCCCCTATTCATATAGGAGATGAGGAGGCAACGAATAAGCAATTATTGTAGTTAGGGAGTCTTGGGGAGATAGCCTATACCTATGATGAAATAGAAGATGGAATGCCTCAAGAGCCAGAAGATGCTGAGATGAACATAACCACCAATGAGTTCAAAGGCCAGCAACTGGATCCTGCCATTAAATAGGCTAGTGAGGAATTCTTAGTTGATAGCAACTTTGTTACCTCAGGAGATTTCATGCAATTTGTGTGGAAGCAAAATATTGATAAGTTTAATGCCAAATGTGAGAAGAGGAAGAGTGTGCAGTCCCACAAGGATGCAACTGTGGTGGAAGAAGAAATAAAACAAGAAATGGTCACTGAATTTAAGAACATCACTCCTGATCAAGGAAGGGAAATGTTAGTGAAGGCTGGTGTACTCATCCTCCCTAAATGGCATATAGCAGATGCCTTGGTTCTAGAGGCAGTCAGGAAAGAGATGAATCCTATGGAAGGAGTAACCTTTAGCAAGGATAATGTTGCCTTGGTCATGTGGTCTCTGAAGAGAGATGAAAATAAAAAGAAACAGGATACCCCAGAGTCAAGCTACCTTGGAGGTATGATAGTGAAGAGAGTACAAAATACTGGAGTGGTGGAGGCTACTAGCATAGTCTTAGAGATTGCAAAATTCAGTGTTGCAGTGGCAGAGAAAGAAGCAAAGGAAAAGGTAGATCTCTAGGCTAAGCTAGAGACATTCTTGAAAGCCTACAATGAGGCCAAAGGAGAGGTAATGAGCTGAGATAACATTATTGCTAATTTAAAAAGGCAATTGTCAGGACAATACCATCGAGGTGAGTCCTCAACATTGCTGATTGATTCTTCTCCTGCACAGCCTCCATCTACTAGCCCTATCATTGAATTCCCACCTTCTCCTGCACCTTCTAGTTCCCAATCAGTTGAGATCACTCCTCAGGAGTTGGAGAAGCTAAAACAGGCTCAAACCCTATTTGCAAATAAATATGAAGAGAGAGTGACGGCCACAATTTTGAGTTTTGTTAACACTATAGGATCATCATTGGTGTATAACAACATGGGTAAAGTCTTGGACATATGGAATGAGATAAATGGAGACAAGGCTATTCTAATGCCTATTTTGGACAAGTGGAAGCCTAGGGAAGAGGACTTAGAACTTATATGTGTATCTTATGATGAGGCAGGGGCTGACCCCATTATTAAATCCACTTGTGACTTGACAAAGGATTTGACAAAGCTAGCAGAAGGAATAGATAATGCAGAGAGGAAGATCAGTTTGTATAAGAAAGAGTACACTGAGCAAGTATTTGAATTATTTCCTGGGGGTTTTGCTAGTCCAGCTCAATTGAAGGACAAACAAGTATGGCTTAATGAATTAGGAGCCAACCTATCATTAAGGATAAAGGGAATCATTAGCATAGATGATACTTCCCTATTTGTTAGAACAATTGAGAATATAGAGAAGATTAAATCACACTATGGCTTTCTAAATTCAAAGCTCAATAAAATGAGAAATTCTTGGAAGAGATTAGCCAAGATAAAAGGGAAAGTTATTAACTTCTCATGGCTTGTTGATGTCATGTACTAGGAGTTGACAAGAAAGTATGTTGTGCTAGATGCAGAGGTTCAAGAAGAAGCCACATAATGACAACTGTGGGAAAGGGGCCATTAGAAAGTGGAAAAGATTTGCTACTTCTTGTTCAAACAAGAAGTTTGTTGTAACAAACCTTTTGAAAAGATATGAAGCTTGTATGCATCCATACTATTATAAATGGATACCGAGACTAGTTAAAAAAGGATCACAAGAATTTGTAAAGAAACTCTGCAGAAATATATCTTGGTTTTTCTGAGTTTATAGAGAATATTCTGAGTTTTTGTAAGTTTTTTTTCAAAATGAATATCAATATATAGACCATTAACTTTCGAGCCTAGAATTTGTGTTGTCTTCTGGTGTGCTTTTCAAATATTTACTGGTTTCATTTGGGTAATCTAGGGTTTATTTAATTGAACATGGTTTGTAATGTAGTCTTTATAGATATGTTTCTTAGCTTTCTTCTTTAGGAGAGGAATTAAATACGCAAGGAATATCTTTGTCAGTATGTTATTTTGTTGGAGACTTTGAATCTGATGAACACTATCTAGTCTAATAAGGAAAGACTCTTATATATGTCAGGCATGTATGGGGTTGATAGAAGCTGAAGTGATGATATATATGGAGATGTTTAATTATGAAATCCTTGTTTAATTTAGATGACTCTGTGGCATGGATAAGGCACTTGTATTAGTTGTAGCTCTCTTTCTACATTTCTTGTGGATCAATACTGAACATGAGTATAAGATTTCTTTTATTATTTGAGTTTGTGTTTGAGGCGATAAGATTCATTGGTTTTGGATTGGTTTACTATGGATCTATTTTAAGAGTGTTAATTTATTCACAAGAGGTATACCTGCCTGAACTTTGGATAAGTTTGAAGTGTAGAAGGTTCTTGAAACCTTGTCATATGTTGCTCTAAGGTTTTTTTTCCTTGATCTCTCTATTTGTAGACAGAGTTATTAATTTCTTACAGGGGATAAAAGGGGAATTAGAATTTGAGAACAACACATTCCTAACTCATACGAGTTTCTGTATAGACTATGAAATGTCATATGGAAAACAGTTAGCATTTTAAGTGTCCAAACATGAAAATTTGATTTTGCAATTGATGTATTTGGATTTGTGTGATGTTTAATTTATTTTCTAATGTAATTTGGATAATTTTTTGATGCTCTATTGTTTGATTCTTGCAGGTTTGATTGCCACATGTCATGTTTGGTGTGTTTATCCTCCTACAATGAGGCTAGTTTGTGAGTTATCCGATATAGATAGAGCACATATTGACTTGTGTGGGTTTACCCACCTTTTACAGATGCTAGATATCCATGTGAATCATGGGATGCTTACTGCACTAGTTGAGAGATCTCATTCTGAGCATAACACCTTCCATTTACCAATTGGGGAGATGACCATCACTCCAGAGGATGTTTACAGGATATTAAGGATTCCATTTGCTGGGGATAAGGTTGGTTACGATTCTACTCAGCATCTTGGTATATTATCCTTCAGACACATTTTTCATGATGAGGACATCCTTACGCGGGCTATTAGTTGGGATGATATGATGGCCAAGTATAGTGAGTAGTTTCCCCTGGCATGTGTCTTGGTAGGATTCATTGGTTGATTTGTTATGCTGGACAGAGGACAACAAGGTTTCTTATGTGGCTGGGCTAGGATGCTAGAGAGACTTTTGGATCATCCTGAGAGATTAGGGTAAGATTCTTGTTTATTAGCCCACATGTATCGTGAGATGCATGAGGTTCTATATAGGGAGGGGAAGAGCATCGTAGTAGGTTTCTTGGTTTTACAGATATGGGCCTGGGAACATATCTCAGTTTGCAGACTTATTATGGATGATGCTAGAGATCCACACTAGGCGATGGTTTACAAGTATTCTGGATATGTTACTCAACCCCATCTGGGAAAGATAGAGTATTGGCGATGACAACTTGATCTGATCATTGTTGTATGGAGACCATACATGGGTCTTGAGCTTTGGGATGACTAAAGAGCTATGTGGCGTGACATGTTCATGAATCGTCCTCTTTTCGACAAATTGGTGACAGTTATTGAGCGATTTGTTGTATCTCAGGTCATGAGGCAGTATGGTAGGCCTCAAGGGATTTCACAGGATTTCACCACCTACTCTCGTTATGCAAATGAGGAGAGTTGAGGATGGGCCCCTAGGTTGTCATATGCATTGAGCATGCAGGCACTGGCAGGGTTACAACGACTTTGGTGGGACTACCTAGATGACATTGCAGATGCGGGGGTATTGCCCCAGTACATGGATTGGTTTTAGATTCATCCCTTTCCTAGATTTATAGATCTAGCTGAGCCTGCAACTCTCATAGAGGAGGTTGAAGATGAGGACCCTGCACAGTCATAGGTACAAGGACATAGAGTAGAGGCTCCTAGGTGGGTAGGTGGTGATCCTAGTGCGAGCAACAATAAGATACCAGCTGGGGGAGGCAGAGGTAGAGAGGAGAGGGTGGATCCCTTGGAGCTATTGGTGTGGGGGTTAGTGGTGCTAGAATGACAAAGGGTAGAGAAGAGGAGGAGCGAGCAGCTCCTAGAAAGATGTGGCAGCAGAGGGATGAGAAGGGTGGAGATGGTGGCACAGATGGAGGCAGAGATGGAGGTGGAAAGCCTATGAGGGAGTAGGGGGAAGCTGATGTAGCATGGTCTATGAGATCGAGATTAGCAAGTCTGTAGTCACAGTTGATAGTGGCTCAGACATAGCTTGCAGAGTGGGACCGACAGTTGGCAAAGATCAGGGTAGAGAGAGACACTCTTCAGCAGGAGGTTTTGCACTATATGAGTCAAGCGGCTTATTATGTTGTGGCAATAGCATAGAAGTTCCTGTAGCATAGTAGGTTGTCCCATATTCTCAGTATATGGCTCAATTTGAGGGAGCTCGGGCACCTAGGTAGGATGCTGGTCAGAAGACTCCACCTCCTCCACCACCTAGCGATGAGGGAGAGGTAGAGAGCTAGATTTTTGTAGCTCTTAGATTTTGTTATATACCCTATTTTTTTGAGGCCCATACAATTCTTACTCCTGATGGGAGATTGTAGATGACAATTGATATTATTTGTACCCTGAGACTTTTATTTGTACTCTAAGATATTTATGATGATATATACGAGATCTTGGTTTGATTTCATCGTACTTGTGTTGATTGATTATGAGATGTTTTTCTATATGGTTTATTCTATATGTATGCATATTTGTTTGATATGGATGTATGTAATGCATATGGATGTGGATATTTGTTTTTGTTTGTTTCTTTTCATATGCAAGTAAATGATGAAAATGAGTAACTAGTAATGCAATTTTTTAATTTTTCTATGCAATAATATGAATGCAAATAAGCATGTATAATGAAATGTATGGATCTATATAAGATGTGTATGTATGCAACTAACATCCCAATACACAAGTACTAGATTGGAGAAATGATGAAAAAGAGAGACCACTTAGCTTATAAATGATGATACTTCAAAATATCATTCAGAAGATAAAGAGATCATTGTTATCATGCATAAATAACTCGAAATGCACAAAATGCAGAATGAATGCAAACTAAAAACTAGTCACTAGATTTAAAATGCTTAATTTTCATCACTGAGCGTTTACATACATAACAGGTAGAATAGAGTTCCTTTCTTTTCATGTGCAATATTAATTATCTTGTCCGCAATGACCCTTTTTTTCATTCATATTCTTGGACAGATTACACATGCATCTGGATTGCACATTTAAAGAAATTCCCTCAAAACAAACAAAGAAATGATGCCAACCTCCCTGTAGCATACAAATAAGCGGAGTCAAGGTATGTGTGGCAATTTCACCTTGATGTGAAGGCACTTACCACAAACACCCAACTGATTAGATGTTTCCAGATCATTAGAATCATTCCTACAAGCAGAAAACAAAGAAAATATTATGCCCCCAATCCTAGTTAGGAGATAGGTGACTGACTCAGATTGGATGACCGGGTATCACTGACAAAATGATGACTTGGTTGATATTTCTTAGGAAACGTAAATTGCTCAGTTGATTACCCTAAGACTAGGACATTGATCAGTTTCAAGCCACGAGGGTTCTAAAAGAACCAGGATATCACAAAAGTGACTAAAAGATATGTACAAGCGAAATCAAAGATGCAGGAAAGTGGGAAATGACAACATTGCATTGATAGATGGAGTGCTTGAGTACAAGAGGTGTCTATTTGCCAGGTTTTCACCTGCTTGGCAAAGATTCTATTTTTTTTTAATTTTCTTTTTAGGACATTTTGTGATTTTTAGGATTTTCTTCAGGACTTTTTATCTGTACAGGTTGCCAAAGAAGAGAATACTAAGTAAAGAATTTCTTCACGTGGATGGTGTTAATCAGTTCACAGAGTTGTTGTCCTTTTGATGTTGAGACCTGATAGGCACCAGAGCCAAATACTACAATAACGATGTAGGGACCCAACCAGTTGGGTTCAAACTTCCCTTTGTTGTCTCGAAACTGTTGATTTTTAGGATTTTCTCTTAGAACAAGGTCACCAACCTGAAATTCTCGTTGTCAAACCTTTTTGTTATATCCTTTAGACATTATCTTTTGATACACTCTCAGATGATCAAATGCCACTTGCCAACGTTCATCCAGCAACTCGAGTTCTTGCAATCTAGATATTCTATAGTCTTCATTAGTAACAAGACCTTGCAAAGAAACTCTCAAAGATGGTAATTCCATCTCAATAGGTAAGACTGCTTCAGATCCATACACCAAAGAAAAAGGTGTAGCCCCAGTAGGTTTTCTAATACTAGTTCTATAAGCCCATAGTGTCAAATTGAGCTGTAGATGCCAATCCCTCCCAGATTTATTTACTGTTCTGTGTAAGATAGTCATTATATTTTTTTTTAGAGGCTTCAAATTGTCCATTTCCTTGATGGTAATATACGAATGACCAGTGTTGTTTGATTTTGAATTTTTCATAGAGCTCATCTAGATCTTTATTCTTGAATTTTCTTCCATTGTCAGTCACAATGGATGAAGGTATCCCATACTTGCAGATGATATAGTTAAGGATGAATAAAGCTACTTGTTTGCTAGTTGCTTTGATGAGCAGAACTGCTTCTACCTACTTAGTGAAGTACTCAGTGGCAGTTATGATAAACTTGTGTCCATTGGATGATGCAGGATATATTTGACCAATGAGATCAAAGGCCAATGTGTAATGAAGGGTATGAGATCCCTTGCTAGAGCATGTATGAGATTCCCATGTAGCTGACACTTCTCACAAGTCTTAGTAGTTTCTGAGCTAAAGTTAGACCATTCAAATGAGATCCACAAATACCTTCATAGACTTTTGATAATGCACGTTGGGACTCTTCAGTTTTTAGACACCTAAGCAAAGTACTATCCAAACCTCATCTAAATAGATTGTTAGTGATGATGGTGTATCATGAAGTATTTTGGATTAGGTTCCTTTTCTCATTATGGGTAAGATTTTTTGGGACAATTTGGTCTCATAAATAAGAGTAAATGTGGCTATAACAAGATGAGTCATGTCCAATAATAGAACAAACTATCTAGGACTCAAGAGAATCATAGGTAGGGTGATGTAACTCTTCCACCAGGAATTCAAAGCAAAAATTAGATTCTTGTAACTCTGGTATGGATGCCAAGGTGGCCATAGCATCTGCTGCTCTGTTTGCAGACCTGGGGATCTGCTAGAATGATATAAAAGTAAAATATTTCTTGAGATCATCCACAATTCTCTTGTAAGGCATCAGTTTCTCATCTTGAGTCTGATATGTATCATTGATTTGATTGATGATTAGCTGGGACTCTCCATAGATGTTTAATTCCAGAACCTTCCATTTGATAGCCAGTTTGATCTCATTTACTATAGCTTCATACTCTGTAATGTTGTTTGTGCAAGGGAAAAGAATCTTGTAAGCCTTCGGGATTGAATACCTTTGAGGAGTAATAAAAATTAATCTAGCACCAGAACCATGTTGAGTAAAAGACCCATCAAAGATCATCTTCCACGATTGTTGAGTAAGGTGCATGATTGATTCATCTGGAAATTTTATATGTAGAGGTTGAGTGTCTTCAAGTCAAGCATCAGCAAGTTGATCTATAATTACCTATCCTTTGATGGCTTTGCATTCTACATATTCAATATCAAACTTTGTAAGAACCATGACCCATTTAGCCAATCTTCCGGTAAGTGTTGCTTTGTTGAGAAGATATTTGAGCGGATCAATCTTAGCTAGTAGCTTGATGGAATGTGCTAACATGTAGTGTCTCAATTTTTGTGATGCAAAGACTAATGTAATGATGCTTTTTCTATTATAGTATAGTTGATTTCATAAGACACCAATGTTCTATTGATATAATATATAGCTCCCTCTTTCTTATTTTTATCCTATTGTGCTAGAAGTGCCCCCAGTGATGAATCAATAGCTGATATGTATAGAATCAATGGTTTACCTTGAATTGGCAGCATCAGTATTGGTGGATTAGACAAGTATTCTTTGATTTGCTGAAGGTGTTGTTCACATTCTTGATCCCAATTGTATGTTACTCCTTTCCTTAATACTTTTGTCAAGGGTTGAGCTTTATCTGCTAGCTGAGAAATAAAGCATCTGATTGACTAGAGACATCCTTGTAAACTTCTCATTTGAATAATATTCTTTGGAGGTGGCATTTCCATTATAGCTTGGACCTTCTCAGGATAAACCTCAATTCCTTTCTTTAAAATAATGTAACCAAGTAATTTCCCTGATGTCACTCCGAATGTACACTTTATAGGATTTAGCCGAAGCTTGAATTTTTCCATTCTATCTAGTATGAGACCTAGCTCTTGAATATATGTGGATCTCTTCATAGTCTTTACTAAAGTGTCATCAGCATAATCTTCCATGTTTTTATGCATCATATCATGAAAGATAGTAGTTACTACTCTTTGGTAAGTTGCTCCTGCATTGTTTAGCCCAAATGGCATGACATTCCAACAAAAGGTTCCCCATGCATAGGTGAAAGTTGTCTTTTCTTGATCCCCAAGAGCTATTTTGATCTGATTATAACTGGAGAATCCATCCATTAGTGAGTACATCTCATATCCAGCAATCGTATCCACTATCATATCAATGTTAGGAAATGGAAAATCATTTTTCAAACATGCTTTGTTGATATCTTTGAAGTCTGTAAAAACCCTAGTAGATTTGTCTGCCTTTGATATAGGTACTATGTTTGAAATCCATTCTGCATAGTCTATAGCTCGGATAAATCCATCTTTTAGCAATTTTTCTAGCTCAGCCTTGACTAGCAGTGCCACATGAGGGTGCATCTTGCAGATTTTTTGCTTGAGTGGTTTAACTCTTGGTGTAATAGAAAGATGGTGCATGATAAGATCAGGATCTAGGCCTAGCATATCAGAGTATGTCCATGCAAAGTTGATCTTCTTTTCTTAAAAGAGATTGCTGAAATATTTTAACTCTTCTGTTGATTGTGATTGAGCTAAGTGGATGATATGTGGTGTCTCTTGACTCCCAATATTTATTGGCTGAGTTGGTTCAATCAATTTAAAAGACCTTTCCTGGAAGTGACTTTGTAGTATATCAAGTATCTCACCTTCAGGTGCCTCAGAGAGATTTTCACACTTAGGTACGTCCTTTATTTTTTCTATTTTTAATTCTGACATTGCCACAATGTGGTTTTCACCATCAGATCTTATATTTTTTCTTTTTTGATTTTTGTGACTAAGATACTTGATATATGTTTCAGTCATGTTCTCACTGTGTTCGTTGGTGGAAGAGTCAATTGGTTCAACTGAATTAAGGTAGTAGGATAACGTGTAGTCATTGGCAAAGATAGGTACATTCATAGGTTGGTTTTGGAGACTACAGTCAATTAGTTCAGGATGTACCAAGGATAAAGTTTGAACAACTTCAAGGGAGTTCATGGTATTATCATCATAACTTCGGACCAACAAGTCGAGTTCTAGAAGACTACCTTGCGTAAATGTCTAGAGACCAGGAATAGTCACAACATGATCATTGAAGTGCACATTAATATTTAGTTGACCAAATCCAATAGACCTACTCATAGCACCATTTTTTATGCCAAACTGGACTACATATCGTGGTTCGACAGTAATGATATCAGTAGGCGAATTCCCGACATTCGTGACAAAGGAGTCAAAGTTTGATGCTGAATAGGTATTGTCATCAATAGGACTGTTGTCGAAGTCATCAAAGTCATAAGAGGAAGTTTCTGACTCTTCTTCAAGTAATTGAGTGAATGTATGTATAGTGTCAATACCTACATGTTTGATGTTGTAGGTTCCTTCATGATTTGGTTCATTTATCACTTGTATCTAACATACCTATTGACATAACCTTGATGGTTCTATGAATTTATGTCTTCTAATCCATTTAGGTTCCTTTGGACTAATGACTGGTTCTGTTTCTATATCTTCCAATTCTTCTTGTGTAGTTCCATACCTGATTTGTTCTGTCCTATTAGAAGGAGACATAGTAGGTGAAGAATTTTCTTGTGTTCTTCCTTCTTTCAGCTTTTGTTCATAGTCTTCTTATCTTTTTAGTCTGATTTCTTCTATCTCTATTTGTAGTTGTAAGCATATCAGCTCTTGTGTGTCATTTGTGATATCATTAGACTCTTCTAGAGTTTCTATACTAGATGTATCTGAGAGATTATCTGGACCCCATTCATACTTGTTCGAGCTAGTTTCTGAATCATCTACTTTTTGTCTACCAGTGTATGTGACTGAAATTTTCAATGGTGCAAACAATTCTCTGATACTTTCTACCTCTTCTCTCATATCCTCTAGAATTTCTACTCCTTGTAATGTTGTAGTTGATACCATTGGAACTTGATTATCGATTGTTTCCTCTCTCTTGATTTCTAGTTCTTGTTCTTTTTCATACTCTTCTTGAGTCTATTGAGTGTTTACTTTCTGTGATATTGAAGGCAATATATTTTTCCTCCACTTAGACTAATGATGGGAAGTATGTTTCTGGTCTGATGTCTTTCCTGGGTTGTATCCCAGTCCAGCTTTGTCATTTGTAGACTTAGTTTTTAAATGAATAGGTTCAATAATACCTTCTTGATTTTTGCCTAGAGGACCAGTACCTGAATATCCCATGCATTGAATCATTTTATATCCTAGACCATATTGTGTCAGAGAACACTCACAATGTCTTATTTCTTTGTTTTCATTATCTTCTTTGAAAAGCCATTTGAGATCAACATCCTCTTTTATTTCATCTGCAAGGGAAGTAGAGGATTGTACAAAGAGACCGTCATATATGAAATTTGGAGTGGAAGTTTGTGGCTTCATAACCTCTGATGGTTTTCCTGACTGTCTTGGTGATGGAGGAAGAGAGATTAATGAAAGGACTGGTTTTATCTTGTATCCATCCATGCCTATATTTGTGATTTTTAATTTCTTTTCTAAGTCCTTCATCAAGGTTTATGAAATTTTAGCTGTAGAGGCTTCTCTATTATGAGGCACAAAGGTATCAATTCTCTCTGTCAATGCATTATAGAGGGAGTTTGTATCAGCAGGAATATTGACTTCAACTCTGTTATAAGGAAATTTTAAGCATTGATGATATGTAGATGGAACTACCTTCATTTCATGAGTCCATGGCCTACCCAATAAGATGTTATATGATAGAGGAAGATCAAGCACCTAGAAAATAACATCTCTTTCTACAGGTCCTACCTTGATTGGTAATAGTACCAGACCTTTAGAGGTTCTTTCTTCTTCATCATAAGCTTTGATTGTTATTTTCTTACGCGGATCAATGACATTTTCAGAAAATCCCAGCTATGTAAGCATATTATAGGTACAAATATTCAACCCAGTGCCTCTATCTATCAAAACACGTGTAACTTGGTGTTTATGGGTCATAGCTTCAATGTGAAATGGTTGGTTATGTGGGTGATTCAGCGAGTTGTCATCTTCTTCAGAGAAAGTAAGATAATGAGGCGAAGTCAGGTGACCCACCATAGATTGAAATTGATCAATATCTAAATGTTTTGGGACATTAGTAGTGAGCAATGCTTTGTCTAGGATCTCTTTATGAGCAGAAGAGATTTTGAGCAATTCAAAGATGGAAATTTGAGCGTTCGTTCTTTTCAATTGTTCAACAATGTTATAACCAGGAGAGAATGATGAAGCCAGTTGTTTGGATTTAGCTATGATTGGATATGTTTGTCTGTTTGAAGAACTTGGTAGGTTTGATGTTGTTTGAGTAGGAGTTGAAGAACTAGCTCCTTGGAGAGTGACTTTATTTTGAGCGTGGGTCACAACATTTGCATTTTGTGATTCATTTTGTTTATCTTTGATTATGATCACATTTCAATATTCAGGTTGGGAAAACTCAATCATGTTAATCATATTGTCATAGCTGGTATAGGTGTAATTAACTTTGCACCTCCTTTTGACTTTGAGGAATCACCTTGTTCGTAAACAGGTAAGGGATCTTTAAAAGCTTTGTGATCAACATTAGTTGAGTGATTTCCAACAACAATTTTTCCAGCGTCAATGAGATCTTGAATCTCATGTTTGAGCTTCATGCAGTTGTTTGTGTTGTGAACTTTGTTTCAATGGTATTCGTAGTATTCATTCTCTCTCCACCATTTTGGTTTAACTTTCAGATCATATGGCCTAGAATTGTCTGGTAAGGTTATCAGATCATTTGCCAATAAAGTTTTGAAAGAGGATTCATATGATTCTTCCAAAGGAGTGAAGTCACGTTTAGGTTTTGACGGTCAAGGTTTCTCTTTAAACCACTCTTTTACTTTCTTCAGAGGATTTTCTACTATAGTTTCAGCTGCTTTGAGTGCTTGTGTACCACTAGCCAGGTTAAATATCATGGATTTTGATTTTGCTTTAACAGTGTCTACCACTCCATCATTAACAATATTTCCGTTGTTTTAATTGTTTGTTTACCATTGTTAAGGGTGTCTCTTCCTCTTTAGTGATGAGGGCCTCAACATTATAACCAGTAGGAAGTTTAGCGCCTTGATTTGCTAGTTCTAGAAAATAGTCTTCTTTTTCTCTAGCCATGACAATCTTCATCATTTTTTGAAAATCTTTATCCTTTTGACATTTATGAATATCAGTTTTGGTAGGTTTAGAGACTCCATATTCATCTAATGAGCAATCACTATTAGTAGCCTAAATACTAAGATCATCATAAGTATTGTGTTTAGCATCTTGTCTTTCTTGTTTTGTTCCAAATATGGTGGGAGACAAGGGTTGATCATAATCTGGTATATCTGATGATGAAGGTTTATTAGTGTGAGGATCCTCTACGTAAAATGGATTATCCTGATATGAAAAAGATGGTCCTTTTCCTTTGGAAGCTTTCTTATGAGAACTTATGGTTTGAATAGGCATTTTTATTGACTGATGTGACCTAAAGTTGTTTGTGATGCAGAAGTCAAGATCAAATTTGGAGCTTGTTGTTCGTTTAACGTATTGATTGAGAGAAGCAACTAAGATTTAGTCTAGTTTCAGGAAAGATCTATCCTGTGTAAGACGTGATCTAAGTTACCTAGTTTGATTCAAGAGAAGTGACTAAGACTCGGTCTGGTTTCAAGAATGATATATCCTATGTAAGACGTGATCTAAGTAACTTAAGTTTGATAAATGGTTGATTGAACTAGCTGAAGGATGATCAACAAAATCGTGCAACGCAATGGCAGAACTGTACTGTTTAGATTTGTTTATGCTCAGAATGATGATAACCAGTTTTATGCTCATTGTAGACTATTTTAGGTAAGTTTGACTATTCTAGACTGAAAAAATTAGAGATTCGTACGATAGGTTTTACAAGACTAGATGACAGTTTAATAGCTTCAGGACTATAAAAAAAAAATTTGTACTAGTTGTTGCCTATGTTCGCACGATAGATGGGTATACCTCAAATGAAAAACTGATGAATTTAATGTTTTTCCATGCAACACAGGACCGGAGTTTAGATGATAATTCCCTAAATCGAATGACAGTTTATTAGATTTCGTACGACACAGAATAAGGACCTAGATGACAAACTGTAAGACCTGATCAAATTTTGTACAACAACAGTTATGTAGTAGGACGATAAATTAGAAGATTCATACAATAGTTTACTGGACAGAGACAAAATTCTGACAGATAAGGTTTTCAAAGACTGACGACGACCAGTTTTGAGATGGACTAAGTTTTTTTGACACAGACAAAGTTTTGACTAAGATAGACTAGTTTTTGACACAGACAGAGTTTTGACTAAGATAGACTAGTTTTTGACACAGACAGACCAAGATAGACTAGTTTTTGACATGGACAAAGTTTTGACCACTGAGTTGTTTATTGTTTTCTCCAATTTTTTGGTATTTTAGTTTCAGTTTCAGGGATGAAAACACAGTAAACATGCAATATGTATAATAACTTCAATCACAACATGATAACCCTATGGAAATTGGTGAGATAAGAAAACCTTTTCTTGCAGACTCACACCCAATAGCTAATCAGAATACGACCACTAAGTCTCATGCAATGGATTCTCAATGTCATATTAGCTGACTCCAAATGCTATTGGGGGCACGAAATGGTAAGTATCTTGGGAGAGTTTTTGATTAAGGAAACTCAGTTTTTAAGGGACCCAAAACCCGCTTACATAACAAGAAGATAAGCATGAAAGAAACTAGAGAGAACAAGACATAGAAAGAAAAGATGCAAAAGACCAACAGAGAAAACATTAGCTAAAGAAAAGGACAACAAAAAGCCAACGAGAGACTAGCAACCAAAGACTAGTATTACATTTCAGATAAAAAAATTATACTCTTCCGTGTCCTTAACCAACATCATCATAGCCTTAGTAGCTTCTCTTAGGTCTTTGTTCCCCTACTTCTAATGGGTGTCTTTAGTCTTCATACCTAGATTGTTGGTATTCTACCTTGTTCTTCATCTAGAGGATTAAGGAGAAGAGCTGGAGTTTAGCACATTGTCAATGATCACCATCTCTTTGTTTTGTTGGTTCTTCTCCAGACAATCAACAGGGGCATTCATATTTTGAGATGAGACCTTCAAAACTTTAAGGCTGTGATTCATAAATTTCTTCAAGGCCTTCTCAATTTTAGTAATACAGTTGATAATAATTTCATTATCAACCTCAACCTTATCTTTGACGATTCTGATCACATCTTCAAGATGCTTCAAGTCTCCCTTAATCATTTCTTTTTCCGGTCAATCTTGCATTTCAATTTCATCATCTGCCTCACTAGTGTCCACCTCTGCATCCTCTTTCTCAATATTGGTATCCTTAATCAAATTCCAAATCTTATAATCCAAATCTCTTTGTTTGTTCTAAATATTGGAGACATTTTCAATTACCCATTTCTGGAAATTGAAAAATTCTAGAGTGTTATTTCTAGCAGCGTTCAAAATGGAATCCATTGTTTCCATACCCTGCGCAGAGCTCACAAACCTAGGGTTAACTTCCTTCATGGTATGTTGAGCTTCATTCCTACTATCTGAGACAATAGGGTTTGAATCAAGCTCTTCAACATACTCTTTTCTCTGCACCTTCTCCTCCTCTCCTGCAGCCTCTTTCTTCTCACTCTCTGCTTCATCATCAGTCATCTTCCCTTGTTCCTCCTCTGAACCAGCATTCACATCCATGTCATCTTTATCTCTATCACCAAACCTCCCTTTCTTATGAAGAGGAATGTTAGATGAATCATCATCAGACTCAGAACCATCATGACCATCTGAAATGTGGGCATTTGCCACCAAAGGATCTTCCTTATTAACCCTATCTTTTTTCTTCAAATGCTCATAAATAAGAAGAATGAGACCTTGGTGAGCTATGGTATATGATTTGGGTTTTGTTGCATGGTCAACCAAGCTTTCATTTAGGGAAGAAGCTAAATAGAAAGGCAACGAGATCTTAAAACCATGGCAGAAATGGTTTAGAATAGCAAATTGATAATTATAAACCTTCGTAAACCTACCATCAACTGTTAAGAATTCCATCAAAACCCTTAACATCTTCTGCTAGAAGGATTTTACTTGATGAGGGAGGTAGTAAGATACATTGTCCTTCTTGGTGAGCTGAACCCTCTCTTCATCACTTTTAGGGAAGTTCTTGATCGCTTCCGCCACAAAATTTTGATCTCTGTAAAACTTGGTACCTTCCTTCTATAATCCAGTAACTTTCGCCACCAAATCCTCATCCAGCTTCCAAGTCTCCTTGAATAGAGTGACTTTGTTATTGTTCCATCCCTTGGCAAAACCTTGAGACATTGACTTTTTACTACCATAGAATTTTTCCATGTAGTCTGTGAAACCATGTCTGTGCAGCCTCCGCCAAACTTTCTGTTTGCTTTTCCAATTATCATAGCCAGAGGGCTCATTCCGATTAAGATTGCCTCCCATGTTGTAATTCAGGTCAAGGCCTTCAACAGAACACAAGTTACTCAAAAACTGAAAACCAGGACTTAAGCACAGACTCTTGAACAAAATGTTGGGCTCAAAAAATAGGGTAATTTCCTTGATTTTGAAAAGGTCTTTAATAGTAGTCACAATGAACCAACACTTATTATGATTAGCCTCGTCACACCAGTGATCATAATCACAATGCCTAAAAATGATCATCAGCTGACACTTCACATAACTCCAATCTCTGTCTTTGATATCCGGACCCAAAAAAGTAATGATAGACTTAACTTGAACCATGGACACGATCAAATAATAATTGCACCTGAACAACCTTCTTACAAGAGGATTCTCTGATATATTTAGTGTCCTCCTCTAAATAAACCCCCTCATTAGCTAATAGGTCAACAACCTTGTTACCTTCCCTTAGAGTATGAGAAATAAAAACACTATCGTAGGCATGTAATAATTTTTTAGCACCTTCAATGATATTGTAAATGTTCCAAGAGGGAGAACTAGTGCCTTTGATAGCCTGAATAATATAGAGAGTCTCCCCATCCAGCCATATTTTTTTAAAGTTAAAACCCTAAGAAAGCTGGAGGCATTTTAACATTGCCTGGGCTTCAGCAACATGATTTTTTTGAACTCCAAAGGGAGAGGCAATAGCAGCAACACAAACACCATGAGTATTTATGATGACTCCTCCCCCTCCCGACTTCCTAGGATTGCCTTTGGCTACCCCATCAAAATTCACCTTAACCCAATCATGAAAGGGAAATCTCCAAACAACATTTTCTCTCCTACTCTTAATGTCAGATTTGCAAATCTTGTGAATCAGATTCCATTCGGTGAGGATACCTTTCTCATTATCATTAATATTAAGATAACTCCACTGCTTGTTGTTCCTGTGAAGAGTGTTTATGTTTTCTTTAATTGCCCTGCAGATCTTTTCAAAAATCACCTAAGACGTACACTTGGCCTCCCTAAAAATTGTGTTATTTCTCTCCTTCCAGATATACCAACAGGTCATAGGAAGGACAAAGGACTAGAGGGTCTTGATTTGAGGAAATTTGGTGGGAAAGATCCATTGCCAAATGACTTCCTTGAGATTGTTATGCATAACCCATTCAACTTTCAATTGCATCTAAAATTTACTCCAGATTTCCCAGGTAAAGGAGCAATGGATAAACAAATAATCCATAGATTCTGCCTCTTTCTGACATAACTCACACCTGTTAGAAAACATGAAACCTCTACGAGCCAAGTTATCAATGGTGAGAATCTTGTTGTGAGCTGCAAGCCAAAAAAAAATGTTAACTTTAGGAATGAGGAATCTATTCTAGATTTTAGTCCATATTGGGTTGTTGACCTGAGTAGTAGTTTTTTTATAAGCAGATGCAACAGTGAAGTTGCCCCTAGGATTACTCTTCCAAAGAAACACATCATCAAAGTCTTTACTAACAGAAAAGGACAACAGATCCTACTGAAGCAGCGAAAAACCAACATAAATAACATCAAGCCTCACCCATTTATTCTCCTTCTAGTAATTACAAACCATAGACCCATACCTCTTTTGCATTCATCAATGAACTGGCTACAATCCTAACTAAAGAGAGGTTCATCTTTAATCCAAACATCCTCCTAGAACCTGATTTTGTCACCTTTGCCAAGGACCCATCCAGCTCTAGCTTTAGCAACTTTTATCGACTTGATTATACTATTCCATATGAAAGACCCACTAGGGATATCTTCAAAGTAGAGAAGAGAATGAGTATCTTGGGAGAGTTACTATCTCTCTTGCACAAAGATTATCCCCCCTTTCAGAGGTGAACTGGGTAGCTTCTAATCTTAATTGGAACTAGTAAGGGATCTGTTCGACGTGTCAGGGTATAAACTCAATTAAGAGGTCTCCCAACCTTGAAAACCAAGGTTTGATATACCCAAAGGTACAAAGGAGAGATATTACCGAGCACTCTCGTTGACTTTATTTTCATCAAATCACATTTATTTGATAGTGGGTTGGAGTACTTGGCGTTAGCCATTCCCACTTGGGTTGTTCCCCTCTCACCGGCCTTAATGGCTTTGACCTTATAGGCTCCTTGAGAGGGCAGGCCCGCTAAAGTTACAAAAATCTCAAACTTAGAAAAAGGTTCAAGGTTCGGGATTTTTGATTGTCTATGCAGACAAGAGCATACTCTCCTACCTCTCAGAATTTTCTTAAAACACAAAAGACAGATTTGTTCATTGACCAGATAGTAATTTAGGTACCTAAAAATGAATTTAAATAATACACAAAGTTTACTTGAATCTCCTCAGGCAACTTGCAAAGACAATGAGTCAGTAGTCATGTTGTCTTTGTTTGACAAGCATATTCTTCGACAAGCGTTCTGCAAAAACTGATTAGGATGTGAAAATTCCTCAGACAAATTAACAACAAATTAGGGTCAGCGTTAGTATGATCAAAATTGAATAAGAAAACCTGAAGAATGAAATCTGCTTTTAACCCAAAAATACAGAATATCGTACGACTATTCTCACTGAGTCATACAATAATTCATACGAGATCGTATGATACTTGTAGTTTGTCATTTGACATGTGGGAAATCTCATATGATATTTCACAGTAACTGTACGGATGAAAAATCCAAAAAAACAAAAATTTGAAAAATAAGAAAAAGTTAGTCTTCGAGGCTAATGATGTAGTCTTCTGCCCCATGGTGGGCGCCAGAAATGTGTGTGTGAAAAGTGGAATAAGTATCTGTTTAAGCTATAAGACACAACACTTCAATTAAGTCATTGCATGTATGGTTAGACAGATATAAGCATGAATAATAAAACCATCACAAATTGACCAATTACCTTCTAAAAGATGCAAGTATAGACTTGCTCTCAGATTTGTATAAGCAGTACCAATGACTAGACTACACCAAGATGAAAGATTTAATCTATATGAGCATGATATTAAGCCAAATGGATACAATATTATGCTAGTTGGATGAATAGTAAGCTATATGAATTCAAGTAATCATAATTGATCTAAATATGCAAAAAAAAAACTAAGATGCAATAAACTCAAAAAGCAAGCAATCACAATATCTTCAATGACTCCAGAGCAAAAACTGTATAATAACAATAAATCTCCAAGGTGTTTTGAATGAGAGATGAAGGCTGAATTTATAGAGAATCACAAGAGAGACCAACGGACAAGATCAATTAGCAATGAGAGGTTGAGATTATTCAAGAAAAAACACAATTTTGGATAATTGAAATAATTGAGAGATCAGATTCAGTTAACCTTAAGATAGATTCCAATTATAGTTGAATTGAAATGCATTTAGATTATAAGTTTGAGTTTGCATTAGAGATATAATTCAATTAATTCTATGCACTTGAGATGAAAATAGGTAATTCCATGCAATTCTTTAATTTATTCAAGAAAAGAGTCTTTTCAATGCAACTGAATTTCTTTTCTTAAAAGCTTTGAGTTCCAATTTTAGAGAATGATTAAATTCCTTTTTAATTGCTTTTCTAATTTCAAGTTCTCAATTTAGAAGAAAGAAATAATATCTCAAGTTTGATTTCTCTTTCAATTCAGTTCTTTTATTTTATTTTCAATTTAACTCTTGCTTTGTGATTAATTCCTCTTTTATAATAAATTAATTCCTTTTTTTATGATTAAATGGTAAATTTATTAATTAATTAAATATGCTAATATATTTAATAAATTAAATAGCATAATTGATCAAAATGATTTTCTTGGAATGATTTAATTAATTAAATAAATATTAAATTAATATAGAATAATTCACTTGCCATGTGGCATTTAATGATTGAAGAATTAATTAATTGTGTGCTCAAAGTTGATTTAATTGCCTTTGGTTAGGACCTTGGTGATGTTGTCGAGATTAGGGGCCCATGGTTTAGGTGACCATTTTTAGGGTATTACAAGTATTATCTGACTATGGGTAGGCTTCCCACCGTGGTTTTCCCCTTTAACGGGTTTTTCTCATACAAATCTTGGTGTCATGTGGATGGTATTTATTCTGTGATTATTGTTTAAGCTTAATTAGTTTAACTGCTATTCCAGTATTAATATTTTGGGTTCCGGTATTAAACTTTAAATTGTTAATAGTTTCGGTAATCTAAGACAACTGATTCACCCCCCTCCCCCTCTCATTTGTCTTCAAGTTATTTGAACTATCTAACAGATGAAGACATTCTAATTGAGCTTGAAGCATTGTTGGCCAAGCAGTTACCTAGAGGTACCAGTAAGTACAAAGTTAAATTACCTTTGAAGTGTTTTGCATGTAACCGAATTGGACATAGTGCTGCTAACTGTCCAAATGGAGATAATGAGAAAAAACGTGAGAAGTATAAGAAGTACAAAGGCAAAGGTAAAAAATATTGTCTCATTGTAGTGGATGGAGGAATTACAGATAAGGAATCTGAGGAAGATGCAAATGAGGACATTGTCTTTGTTTCTATTAAAGAATAGACATCAAATCAGAAGGCATTAGTATTTCACATGGATAGTTCTGATGATTGGATTATAGACAGTGGTTGTTCACACCACATGACCGGTGACCGGAGTAAGTTTCTTACTTTCAAGGAATTTGATGGAGGTGTTGTGAGATTTGTCAATGACTCACCCTGCATGGTAAAAGGAAAGGGAACCATTTGTTTAAATGTAAAGAGAAGTGCAGATGTGTTAGATACTTGACCAGTCCCAAAGACACTGAGAGGGGGGGTGAATAAATGTCTAACTAGTTTGATAAAAGATTTAAACTTGTTTTCAACTTTATAACCCAAATTAATATACTGGTAAATAAGTAATAATGCAATAAAGAGAAATAACAGTATAACCATCAATGCACACCATAACAAAGATATTTTTGGCGAGGAAACCCGATAGGGGAAAAACCTCGATAGGATTTGTGACCCACAATATTTACTCACTGGCCAATATGAATAAATATTACTTATACAATAGGGGCCTGCACTTGCAGGAAGACCAATAGCCTAGAGCTCACTGTTCAATCACAAAAAGGAGTCCCACTGACTACAATTGGATGGTTAAATCCAATGACAATGTACTGCTCAAAATAACATCTACAATGTTGGATTCAGTACCAATTTAAGCTCTATCAGATACCTTTGCCATAAGCCTTACTTCACTATGTTCTGCTTTTGTTCACTCATATAATAATTACATCATAATGCATATACATTTATTCTCTCTTATATACCGCTTGCATTCATTACCTAATTACATATCCTTTCTTTGCTTGCATACCTACAAAATGACCTACAAGATCTCATACATATATGAGTCTTTACAATACATCATGTTGGCTATACAAATAATATTACAATACAAAACAATATAATTTCCATGTCAGCTAGGAGTGTCAGTAAGATCTTTTATCGGTGTAGAATGGATGCCGGTGTGAATAATCTTTGTTGTGCATGTTGGTGCCGGTAGATGATGTCTATTGCTGGTGTAACCTGTGAACCATGTTACCAGTTGGTTTCCATCAATGACAACATCAACTATTCTCATCTGAGTGTATAATGCCAACAATCTCCCCCTTTGCCATTGATGGCAACACTCATGAGAAAAATTCAAAAGCTGATATCCAAAAATGAAGTCCTAAAATAAGAGTTCTCCCCCTGAGCAAATGATCCCTTCTGTACATTTTTCTCCCATAGTACTACTCCCCATTAGACATCAATGACAAAGGATGTCAAAAAAAAGAATCAAAGAGTTCAAAATTCTACCTCAAAGCCTGTAACTGGTTATGTATAATCTAAAAGATATCTGCTAAAATCAGATTAAGACTTTGCATGAATTTAGTGCTATCAGAAATAATGATTTCAGTCTATCTGATCATACCAGTCAAAGAATGCATATGTTGCTCTGGTGATCTTTCTGCTTGAATGGTTGCTTTAGACAACTCAATCTATCATGTTAGAAGGTTGTCCATGTAATACCCTAAAAATGGTCATCTAAACAATGGGCCCCTAATCTCGACAACATCACCAAGGTCCTAACCAAAGGCAATTAAATCAATCTTGAGCACACAATTTGTTAATTCTTTAATCATGAAATGTCACATGGCAAATCAATTACTCAATATTAATTAAATATTAATTTAATTAATTAAATCATTCCAAGTAAATCATTTTGATCAATTATCCTATTTAATTAATTAAATATCTTAGCATATTTAATTAATTAATAAATTTGCCATTTAATCATAAAAAAGGAATTAATTTATTACAAAAGAGGAATTAATCACAAAGCAAGAGTTAAATTGAAAATAAAATAAAAGAATTGAATTGAGAGAAATCACACTTGAGATATTATTTCTTTCTTCTAAATTGAGATTAACTTGAAATCAGAAAAGCAATTAAAAGGAATTTAATCATTCTCTAAAATTAGAACTCAAAGCTTTTGAGAAAAAGAAGTTCAGTTGCATTGAAAAGACTCTTTTCTTGAATAAATCAAAGAACTCGCATGGAATTACCTATTTTCATCTCAAGTGCATGGAATTAATTAAATTATATTTCTAATGCAAACTCAAGCTTCTTTTCTGAATGCATTTCAATTAAACTATAATTGGAATCTATCTCAAGGTTAACTGAATCTGATTTCTCAATTATTTCATTTATCCTAAATTGTGCTTTTTCTTGATCTCTCTTGTGATTCTCTATAAATTCAGCCTTTAGATCTCATTCAAAACACCCTTGAGATTTGTTATTATACACTTTTTCCTCTGGAGTCATTGAATATATTGTGCTTACTTTTTGAGATTAATTGCATCTTAGTTTAGCTTTTTGCATATTTAATTTACTCCATATTGATTGAATCCATATTGCTTGAATCTTTCATCCATCTTGCATCCATTTAGCTTAATATCATGCTCATATAGATTAAATCCTTCATCTTGGTGTAGCCTAGTCACTGGTATTGCTTATACAAATCTAAGAGTAATCTTATACTCACATCTTTTAGAAGGCAATTAGTTAATTTGCTATGGTTTTCGTATTCATGTTTATATCTATCTAACCATACATGTAATGACTTAATTGAAGTGTTGTGTCTTGCAGCTTACAGACTTATTTCACTTTTTTACACACATAGTCCAGTCTAGGACCAAGTTTATTTTTTAGCTCTCGGTCCTTCATTCTTATCCTTTCTTTTTCTTTTTCTAATTTATCAATCTTTTCTTTAAAAACTGTCATTTCTTGATAAAAAATTGAAGTAAGTTCCGAAGAACCTATCATGTTATTTTCTATATCGTCAATCTCCTAGTTCCGAAGAACCTATCATGTTATTTTCTATATCGTCAATCTCCTTTTGTGTTTTCCTTATCTCCTCATCAATTTCCTCTATTAGGTGGTGAGGCTTGCATGCTTCTTTATACAATTCTTTATATTCCAAAATAGTGGAATTAAGTGTCGGTATAAAGAATCAATATGCTCTGTGCAGTCCTTAATAATCTTATCAAAGAATTCACCTTTCTCCTTATTCACCCTTTCCTTAATAGTCTCTTCATTAATTTTGTCTATAGTTAGAATATTTAAAGAAATGAATTTGGACAATGTGTCTAATTTACCTAAAGATCCAGAAATGTGATCTATCTTACAATCTAGTGCAATCAATTTCAAAATAGGTAAAGTATCATCAATGGCCTTAAATTCTAAGGCATTGCATTTGATAACTTCTTTATGGAATCTAAAAGTACATCTGTCACATTAGTAGGTCTATAATCCATAGTGGAAGTGCTAGCCGGAGTGTGAGGTTCTGTAGTTGGTTTCTTCTCATCTCCGGATTCCTTAACCACTTCTGCTATCTTGTTTCCATTTTTGACCTCTTCTTTATTCACTTTTTCTTCCTTATGCTCACTCTATTTTTCAAATTTGTTTTCATCCTTACTATCTACCTTGATGACTAATGGTTCAGCTACACTTTGTTCTTGTCCCTTTTCTACTACTTCTTCTGCATGTGTTTCTACCAGTTTCTCAATGTTAAGATGAGTATCATCAGGGGTGGTATCTATTTTCTTAACTTCAACTATCTCCTCAATATTCTGCTGAGAGTCAACAGTGTTTACCGGTGACTCAGAGACCTCAACATTAGTAGCTTTAGCTCTCTTTTCCTCTGTAGTTTCCTTATCCATGACAATGTTAAAATCCCATGTGTCCACATTCATGGTAAAAATAATATTAGACTCTAGAATAGTGCCATCTTGTGTCATGTCTGCTACCTTCTCTTCCGATTAACTATCAGTTTGTGTCCGTGCCTCTATAGTTATTGGTGGGGTGTCCCGTGCTGGTGGAGGAAGGTTATCCTTGACCGTGATATTAGGTACACTATCAATTTTTCCTTTCCCTTATCTTTTTTATATACCTTGGTAAATGAATTGTCTATTTTCTATCTATCCATCTCTTCTTTCTTCTCTCTTTTCACAAAAAATATATCCCAATTATCTGCCATTTCATCTACTATTTCCTTGACTCTTCCTACCATAAGGCTAACCTGTCGGTGACCACTCACAAAAATTGTTCTATTTGCCTCTGATATTAAATCATCAATTTCTTGTTTGGAATTAACAGGATGCATAGCAAGTAGAGCCTCTACCTTTAATTTCTTGTCAAGTTCTATGACAGACATTCTTTTAGCCTCTAACCTTAAGTACAAATCATTTGGTAGATCATCTACAACCTCAATAAGAACTTTCTTGTATATATCTAGGTACAAAATAATGCTTTCCTCTATAGTATCCTTATCTGAATCCTTGAAAGAATGATAAAGTTTATTCACATTACTAAGGTTACCTTCTTGTGTGATTTCATTGATCAACTCTTCCGGTGTAAGAGTATCTGGTGCCTTAGGTTCTTATTTCTTCTTTGGAGTCACTTTCTTCTTTTGACCAATGGGCTCTCTTATAGCCTATTGTTTCTTTCTCTGCGTTCTTGACTTCTTGGGAGATGGAGCAGGTGTCAGTGAGGGTTTTCTTTTCTTCCTATCCACTCTCTTGAATTCAGTTGCCTTGTCACTATTAGAATCAGATGAAGTAGCCACAAGAGAAATGTGAGCTACCAGTTTCTTCTCTGATTGAATTTCTATCACACTAGTAGAAATACCACTAAGATTCATCAATCCTTTTGTAACATCCTTTACCATTTTAGAAGCATCTTTCATAAATTTATCTCTTTTCTTCCTCTGCTTCATCATAGCAACATCACTTTCAATGGTTTCAACATTACCAAATATTTTCTCTGTTGGTTTTGTTGGAGCATCTAGGAGTATTTTAGCATGAGTCTAAGATGTGTGAAGCCACCTCATATCCCATTTTAGTAATCCAGATAGTTCTGGGTCTAACTGCTTCCATCCAAATTTTAGCTCTTTTCACTAC
Organism: Cryptomeria japonica; assembly: GCF_030272615.1. NCBI lineage: Eukaryota > Viridiplantae > Streptophyta > Pinopsida > Cupressales > Cupressaceae > Cryptomeria > Cryptomeria japonica. Next base: position 384,634,875 of record NC_081413.1, read on the forward strand.
AAAGCATATATGTTTGCTATGAATTTAGGAACAGAAGATGAAGATGCCATTGCGAAAGATAAATACCTTTTAACTGAGAAATCCTTGAATGCTCTAAAAATACCTTTGATGCTTCACCTTTAGAATGGTTTTGCTCAGTTTTGCTCTCTTTGAAAGCTTGGATGCTTGGTGAATTGAAATGAGAAGTTACAATGCCTTTTATAACCAAAAATTAACTTATAACTGCAATAAATGCTTCGTCGGTGAAGTGAAAACTCCACATATCTGCCGGTAAAGAGGAAATATAACTTCTTACCACCAATCAAGGGTAAATGCATGATTTTCAATTTGGTGCCTTATCCCTAAGGGTTATTCCTTAGTTAGATGAAGAATCTCAAATCGGTGCAGGATTACCCTATTCTGCCGATGCAGAGACAAATTCATCAATTCTCTGGTCTCTCTTCCTAATCTATTATTTATAAAATTCTTGCTTGATTTCAATCACCTTTTCTTTGCCTTTATCATTAGATCCTTTATTGTTCATCAATACAGTCTTACTTCTACAAAATTTTGCAATATGCCCAATCTTGTTACATGCATAACAAGTTACAGTGTTTCTCTGAATAGCCTTTCCATAACCTTGACCGGTTTGAGTTCTGCATTGATTAGATAAATGTCCAAATCTACCAAAAACATAGCATTTCACATTCATTCTACAATTATCTAAGTTGTGACCATTTTTATTGCATTTGGAACATTGATCGGTGGGTAAGTTTGTATTCTGATTATTCCTAAATCTGCACTGATTTGCTCTATGACCAAATTTGTTGCTATTAAAACATTTCTCATTAAATTTATAAGCATTAGGTTGCCTTACCAGTTTGTTTTGATCATGATTATTTGCAGTCCTAGAACTTTCTCCATGTTCAAATCCAAGTCCAATTGTTTCTCCATCAGGTTTCTGACTTTTCAACATATCATCAAGATTATCTAAACTTTTCTTGAATTTGTCTTTGTATTCATCTGCAGTGACCAAATCACATTCCAAAATGCTAACTTGTCTCAAAAGTTCCTCTTTATCATGTTGCATGTGAATCAAATCAGTTTTAAGCATATCATTTTCATAACTAAGCCTTTGAGATTCATCTGATCTTTCATTAAGTCTTCTGGCCAAATCTTCTTCATTCCTCTTTCTATCTTCAATATCCTTGCATAGTCTTATGGTTAAATCTTGCATCTCATTCTTCATGTTACCGTTCTCTTATCTCAATTTCTCTACAATATCTTTGAGAGTTTATTTTTCTTCATCATCTTGATTTTGCAATTGCACATGTAATTATTTTCTCTTATTCTTTGCTATAACTACGTTATCTTGAAGTGCTTTGATGAATTCCCAAGCAGTTCTAATTTCATCTTCCAGTTTGATATTCTTCAATTTTTCTGCATCAAAATCTTCAAGAGCTCCTTCCAACTGTTCTCTCAAACTTTCCATCGGTACCAGTTTCAGAATCTTCCTCAAGCTATTAGGCTTTTGCAAATAGAGGACTAGGCTTTGATAGCAATTGTTAGATACTTGATCAGTCCCAAAGACACTGAGAGGGGGGGTGAATTAGTGTCTAACCGGTTTGACAAAAGATTTAAACTTGTTTGCAATTTATAACCCAAATTAATATACCGATAAACAAGTAATAATGCAATAAAGAGAAATAATTGGATAACCATCAATACACACCATAACATAGATATTTTTGGTGAGGAAACCTGGTAGGGGAAAAACCTTGGTGGGATTGTGACCCACAATATTTACTCACTAGCCAATATGAATAAATATTACTTATACAATAAGGGCCTACACATGCAGGAAGGCCAACAGCCTAGAGCTCACTACTCAATCACAAAAATGAGTCCCACTGACTACAATTAGATGGTTAAATCCAATGACAATGTACTGCTCAAAATAGCATCTGTAATGTTGGATTCAGTACAGGTTTAAGCTATGTCAGATACCTTTGCCATAAACCTTGCTTCACTCTATTCTGATCTTATTCGCTCATAGAATAATTACATCATAATGCATATACAATTATTCACTCTCATATACCACTTGCATTCATTACTGAATTACATATCCTTTCTTTGCTTACATACCTACAAAATGACCTACAAGATCTCATACATATATGAGTCTTTCTAATACATCATGTCGCCTATACAAACAATATTACAATACAAAACAATATAATTTCCATGTCGTCTAGGAGTGTTGGTAAGATCTTCTGTCGATGTAGAATGGATGCCAGTGTGAATAATCTTTTTTGTGCCTGCTGGTGCCGGTAGATGATGTATGTTGTTGGTGTAACCTATGAACCATGTTACCAGTTGGTTGCCATTAATGACAGCATCAACTATTCTCATTTGAGTGTATAATTCCAACAAGATGATGCCTACTAGGTTGAAGGACTGAAACACAATCTTTTGAGTGTTGCTAAACTCAATGACAAAGGTTATCCACTTGAATTCAAGAATGGGATGTGCAAAATCTATGGAAGCAAAGGTGAACTAATTGCAACTTGTAAGCAGCAGAAAGGTAACTTGTTTCATCTAAGTTCTAAAGTCAATAATTGTTTAATTGCAAAAGTAGAAGATAGTTGGCTTTAGCATTGGAGAGTTTGTCATGTAAATTTTGATATTGTAAAAGTCAGTAAGTCCAAATCAGTAAGAGGTTTGCCTTAGTTGGACAAACCGGTGAATGCTCTATGTAAGGAATGTCAGTTAGGGAAGATGACATCCTCAAATTTTAAGATCAAATCTTTCTCAGCAGAATATTTGCTATATTTAGTTCATACCGACCTTTGTGGACCAATAAGAACTAGGAGTATTCAAGGTGATTGGTATTTTATGATCTTTACTGATGATTGCTCAAGAATGATGTGGGTCATATTCTTGAAGGACAAAACAAAAGCCTTTAGAAATTTTAAGGCATTTAGAGCCTTAGTTGAAAAAGAAATTGGAAATAAGCTTAAGTGCTTAAGAACTAATCAAGGTGGTGAATTTACTTTAGAGGAATTCACTAGATACTGTGAAGACAATGGAATTAAGAGGCAACTTTATGCACCTAGGACACCACAATAGAATGGTATTGTAGAGGAACAACCAGTCAGTTGTTGAAGCTGCTAGGACTATGCTAATTCAAGGAGATGTAGCTAAGACATTCTGGAGAGAAGTTGTCAGCACAGCTGTATACACAATGAACTAGATACTAGTTAAAAGAGGTAAGGATAAAACTCCTTATGAATACTGGTATGGTAGATCACCTAATGTCAGTTACTTTAAGATTTTTGGTAGAAAATTTTTTATCAAGAGAGGTGATTATGTTGGTAAGTTTAATGCTAAGAGTGATGAAGCCATATTTCTTGGTTACTCCACCAAGAGAAAAGCCTACAAATTTTACAATAATAAGACAAAGAAGATCATTGAAAGTGCTAATATCCGAGTGGATGAGTTTCTTGAAGATTTGAGAGAAATCAATAAGGAGAAGGAGGAAGATGAACCTTACATTTTAGTTTTGGAACCAGAACCAGTGAAGCCAGAAGTTGGTGAAATGATTACTATAGCACTAGTTCAACCTGAACAGGTAGATTCTACAGAAGATGAAGAAAGCGAAGAAGAAGAGCCTAAAGGCCATGATCATGTTATTCCAAGGTATGTTAGACTCAATCATAATCCTGATTAGATTATTGGAGATAAAGATGCTGGTGTGTTAACCAGAAGAAGAATAAGAGAGAATTCTTATATGATCTCCACTATTGAGCCTAGACAAACAAAGGAAGCTTTTGGAGATGATCACTGGATCAAGGCTATGGAAGAAGAACTTGACCAGATTGAGAAGAATAATACATGGACCCTAGTACCCAGACCAGAGAACAAGAATGTAATAGGTACTAAATGGGTATTCAAAAATAAACTGAATGAAGATGGAGTAGTGGTCAGAAATAAAGCCAGACTGGTATGCAAAAGTTATGCACAAGAAGGTGAAGACTATGGTGAGACATTTGCACCGGTTGCAATATTGGAAGGTGTTAGGACTCTGCTTGCATTTGCAGCATATAGAGGATTCAAGGTATATCAGATGGATGTAAAGTTAGAATTTCTAAATGGAATATTGTAAGAGGAAGTCTACATTGAACAAACAGATGGTTATGCTTTGATTGAAGCAAAGGATATGGTGTAAAAACTAAACAAGGCACTCTATGGTTTGAATCAAGCACATAGGGCATGGTATGAAAGACTACATTCTCACTTAGTGAAGATAGATTTTCAGAGAACCAATGAAGACAACAATATATATCTTAATATTGAAGGAGATAAGATACTGGTTAGTGAGGTATTTATCGATGATATGATTTTTGGAGGCAATGATGACATGTTTGATGACTTTGCTAATGAGATGAAAAGTGAATTTGAGATGTCTCTAGTAGGAGACATAAAATTCTTTATAGGTTTGCAAATTCAAGAGATGAAGAATGGTATTTTTATCACACGGTCCAAGTATGTGAAAGAAGTATTGAAGACATTTGGAATGGGAGACTATAAACCAGTTGGAACACCAATGGTTACAGGCTGTAAATTATCTAAGGAGGATGATTCTGCATTAGTGGATGAAAAGGAGTACAAGTCAATGATAGGTAAACTACATTATGTTGTCCACAATAGACCAGATATTGCTCATGCAGTTGGATTAGTTGCTAGATTTTAGAGGAGTCTGAAGGAGACACACATGGTAGCAACTAAAAGAATCTTTAGATATCTAAAAAGCACAATTGATTATGGATTATGGTATCCATATGCAGGTAACTTTGATTTGAAAGTCTATATATATGTAGACTAGGTAGGAAATGTTGATGATAGGAAGAGTACAACTAGAGGAGCTTTCTTTCTTCGAGGAAGGCTAGTATCTTGGAGTAGCAAGAAGCAGAGTTGCATATCACAGTCAACCGCAAAAGTTGAATATGTTGCAGCGTATATGAATTGTACCCAAGAAATATAGATGAAACACATTTTGGAAGGTTTCAAGTTGAATATTACAGAACCGGTAAGTATTTTCTGTGATAACACCAGTGCAATAAACATTTCAAAGAATTCAATGTTGCATGCAACCAAGCATATTGAGCTGAAGTATCATTTCTTGAGAGAGAAATTGAAGAGTAAAGATGTGTCACTGGAGCATGTATCTACTAAGGAACAACTAGTAGATATCTTTACTAAACCTCTGCCTAAGGCTACTTTTGAGTATCTTAGAGGTTAGCTAGGGGTTTTACCCCTACATGATGTCAATTAAGCCGATGTGGAAGGCCATAGTCTCGGAGCTTATTGAAGATCTTGAAGTAGGATTGGTGTAGAGTGGAGCTATTCCACAATATGAGAAACAAGTTGTAGATCATTGTTGCAGATCGATAAAGCATGGAATAGTTTACTAGTTGTTATTGTTAATCACTTTGGCATTGTTGTCAAAGGAGGAGAAGAAGTGTATATGATTGATATCCAGTTACCAGCTAAAGACATGGAGACACAGTTGAAGGAGAGTATGTGATTGGAAAATGTAAACCAAGATTCCTATACCTATGTATGTGCATTACTCTCAATCATCACAATCTTAGGGTATTGATATTTGTATTGCCATTAATGCCAAAGGGGGATTTTGTTGGCATTGCATGAAGATTGCATTAATGAAGTAAAGTGTTGTCATTGATGTCAATAATAACTAGTAATGGAGTTGTACTGCAATTGATAGTGATGCAATAATGTAACTGATACTAGAGCAGTGAAGGAAATCAGTATTGGTATTTGAAGCAGTGTGATCAACTGGTAACCCTAACCTACTGATATGATGAATCCTAACCGATGGAGATTGGTGAATAGGTTATGTTGATCTATGATCAAATGGTGATCAAAAATGGAGATGCCACGTATGCATGATGCACGTGATGAGTTTCAAAGTGGTTTTGGCACGTAGAGATAACAATTTTATCTTGGGAATGAGAAAATTCATAGCATGAAGTGAATAATGCGTGATGAATTACAAGATCTAATGCGTGGTGATCCAGGAGCGGTCAAAGTTGTCTTAAACAATGTGCAGTTGGTTGCTATGTAATCCAACGGTCATGTTTGAACTGATATATTTGTAATCTCTATTAGATCTTAGGTTTTGTGCTATGTTACCAACCTATTGTATTGCTTATAAGGCCGATGAGTTATTTTGTAATGTAATTGGCAATTTTGTTAAGTGTGGTAGTGTGATTGAGTGCCAAACTAGAAGGAGTATCTACAGTATGTTTTAAAGGTAGATAGGAGCATAAAAGGATTTGACTAAGCAAGATAGTGTTATTACCAGATCAACAAAGACCCTATTGTTCTCTAACAATTACAACAGTTAAATCCCTTAATTGAGTAAGCTTTAACAAGCTTGGTGCTTTCTAAATCCTCTAACTAGGTGATCCATTAGCTTGGATTTGAAATCCTCTATTGAGGTTACTCCTAACAGGGTATTGCCTTTAACAGGGTATTGTAGTCAATCCATTAACCGGGTGGTCCTTAACCAGATCTGTTCCTAACATGACATTTTTGTGAAGCTTCTAACAAGGCTTGGCCCCTAATAGTGCGAACTTCAGAAGAGTTCAGAATATTTGTGGGTATTAATCCCCATCATGTTCTTTTCCCATTTAGGTTTCCACATCAAAAATCATTGTGTCAAGTGGTGAATGATTTTGTGGTTATGTTTTGATATGGTTAATATGATTAACTGGTAAAGTCACATAGATATGTTTAGATGACCCGTAGTGATCTGAAATGAGATATTACTAATGTTAGTAAAGTGGTTTGTTGTTTTGGTTAAATGGTATGTGAGTTTCAAATATGTTACACTGTTATATTGATATCTTAGTCAATCGGTAAGCTTGACAGTGTAGTATCAGTTTTTGATACAAAGTCTAAACCAATTAGTTTTGCAAGTTGTTTATGAGTTGGGATTAAGTTTGGTGAAAGTTTAGTTTTTTTTCTATTTGCTAATTCACCCCCCCTCAATAGTTGACCAGATCCTTATTGATTCATCATATCATCATAGGTTGTACCTGCTGACCTGACCAAATAGCCATCTGTCTATAAGGTCTGCATATCGTATCATCCTACCACAAATGATCAATCACAACTCTCCAATATAATTAATCACTTCTCTACCAATATCTCATGCATGGATACTCATGAGCCCTAGGCTCATTAATAACAACATTGACTAGGAACCCTACTAGCCTCATACAACTAATGTGCTTGAACATCCAAATTTGGACTAGGGTGTGATAGTCCTGAAAATGATTGTGCAATTTTTTTTTCATGCTTTAGTTAAAATATTAGTTATTCTAGATTAATTTTGTTCTCTATCATGTGTTTCAGGCTTAGTGTTTAAGACTCCATGCATTTTGATTAATTCCAACCACTAATCCCTTTAAGCCTGTTATAATTCTTCGTTACTTTTTTCACTTAAGGCTAAGGATCATAGTCATCATCGAGAAGGGGCCATGTTTCTTGTCATAGGAATCTTAACTTTTTATGTCAGACCCTTATTGATTTTTCATAAATCTGTACATTAATATTTACCATGGGCGGGCCCCCTTTAATATTTTAGCTAGTGCCTGATTAATTTTCCTAAGTCCAACATTAATATTTCTATCGATGTCTTTTTTTAATAGTTGAGTTACTAAAAGTTCATGTTATCTACACATGTTTTAATGGATGAAGATCTACACATGTTTTAATGGATGAAAATCTTTTAATCTTGGTCAAAAAGATGCTCGGTCATTAGGTGGTTAAGACTGGTGGATACCGTGACTGGGAGATAAAGCTTGAACAGATCTAATGGCTCTCACAACCCCATAGTCAAAGATGTTCAAAGGTTAAAGATCACGACATCGCGAGATGATTCCATGTGTCCAAGGTGGGACAAGGTAAGTCGAAAGGTGGGGGTCGTTGACCAAGATGAGGTGGAAGGTGAGTTGGAGGTGTCGTGTCATACCTTTGATGGGCCCACTTACCACATGTGATGGTCAATTTTTGGTTGACCAATTTTGTTCATGTGATTTGCTAGCAGGGAACTCATCAACGATGGAGATTCAAAATTAATTCTAATGCAGTTTCGAGTCATTTCTTCACTCATGCAAGTAGTAATGGCGGATGAAATGGTGATGCTTCATTCTAGAATAGTAATGAAAGCATTTTCAGAGCCATTTCCAACTCACAAAGTGATTCAAAGGTGATCAGAAGGTGATTCTTGAGCAAAAGAAGATCGGTATGAGTCCTTGTAGTGCAAAATTAAGTTGCATCTGATGCATACGAAGTTGTAAGTTGCTAAATCCTTCTTCTATGTTTTTAGAGCTATTGAAAGTGCAAATTATATGAAATTATAGTGAAAAGATTGTGAATTTCTCTAGGGTTTTAAAATTTGGTAAAAAGGGGGTGAAAATTCGCACTTTTCTATGTTGAAATTTATAGTCTCATGTTAAGCCCTAGTTTCCATTTTCCTTGTGTGGGTAATTGTTAAGAAGCCCTAGTCAAGTAGGATGTCTCCCCTGTGAAACCACTCAGGACAGACAGAGTATCTGAAGAGGAATATTTTTGATGATTTTCTTAATCAATTGAAGCCCTCGACAAATAATAAATATTAGGGGCAGAGACTTGTACAAGGCAAAACCCTAGGAGAAGGGTTAATTGATAAAGCAGTGATTTTTTTAGTGGCTAATATTCGCCAATTGGCTATTTTTTAAAATTTAGAAATTAAAATTTGGATAATAGTTCAAGTTTTAAGGTGACCTAAATCACCACATTTTTATAAAATTTTAGTTCAATCTTTATTTTAAATCTCTAAATAATTTATTTTATTAAATTTTTGAACTCAAAGATTTGTCAAAATATTCGATACATGGTTGGATTAGATTCACCAAAATTTTATAATATTGTACCAACAATCTTTAGTTGCCACCATTGATTCAAACTATAATCTAATGACCATCATTGCATTCCATGAGGTAAATTGTACCTACAAGTCGTAATGCTCATGGAGATTGAGTTGGTTTTCAATTGTTGGCATCAATGGAAACCAATGGTCTAAAAACAATTTTGGGCCCCATGAGTATTACAAATTTTAAGTACATTTTATTTGATGAAATACAAAGAGGGCTATTGTACTATAATAATTTAAATTAATGCCAATAACTAAATATAGTAGTGTTTACCCTTTAAACTCATTAATGATTTCCACCTTAGGCCTCTACTTTTCTATAAGAAATTACTTTTTAAATGAAATTATTTGCAATAGTAATTAATGTATACTTGAATTATTTTCTAAGATTCGCCAAGATTTTCTACCAAAAAATTTTGATGTAAAAAAATTCGCCAATAAAATTAATATTTTTCTTTTCAAAAATGAAAGATTCACTAATAAAAAGTATTTTTTTATCCAAAATAAATAAAAATTGGCCAATATTTTATATTTTCCTTCGAGGGGGGTTTCTTAAATTTATTACTCGATAAGGCATATAACATTGCGGATGGTAGGGTACCAATGACTGGGGTGGAAATGTTTAAGTTGTGGTATGGACAGAGAAATTTGCAATCCCCATTTTCAAGTGCCTGGCAATATGACTTGGGCAGGTTAGTGGTGCCAAATGTATTCATGGATGTCAACCTCCTCAAAGTTGTTGCAGACAGATATGACCATGTTTCTAAAGTTATAAGGGGAAATGAAGGAGAAATTTCATTGAGAATCAAGAGGGAGGAATTTCAAGAGATTTTTTAGTTGTATGAACCTTCTGCTAGCTTGGTTAAGATAGATTTGAATGAACTGATGGTAGAATATTAAATTATGAAGAGTTTTATTAGAGCTAGCCTCCTTCCATCTCATTTGGAAAAAGAAGGAGATACAACTTACCATATTGGCCCTAGTTCAGAAGAGCCTTTTCCTATTGGTGCTTTTTCCAAATATTTGTAGGCCACTTTCTTTTCTTTATGCCAGATTTTGGGGTTCAACCCTATTATAGTCATGCCACTTGATTTTATGTCTATGGCTATACAAATTCAGCATCCATATTTTATAGTGGTTTTTGACTTTGCCCCGTATCTTGAAGAGAAAATTCATGAGGGGTTACAAGATATTAAGAATGGTGTATTTATCACTCATTTATATTGGTATTCATTGTTAATGCACATGTTCTTATATAGAAATGTAGATTATTTTGAGGGTACCATGAATCTCAAGATAATAGTTGACATTATTGAGGTGTCGATGAAACTTTAGAGTATGGACATATCCTAGGATAGGCACGAGGATAAGTTTTGTGAGGTTTGATAATAGTTTTTCTTCTAGATTGAGGCAAAGATTTAACAGTGAATCCACCAAGGATTCCCACACAGCTGCATGATTTTGTAAGATGAAAGGAAAGGTTGTCGCTTTTAAAAATTGAGCACAACTAGGGGGAGATTATCCCTTATCCTGTTAGTACAATTATCAGAGTTTATGGTTTCCCTAGTTAGCCACATGTATTACCTTTTAATGTTCCTTTAAGGTTAGCTTTTTCTGAAGTAATGTGGCAAAAAGGTTGTATACATGATAAGGAGTTGAAGGGTAGAGGCAAAGGGACTATTTTCCTTGATTATACTATCATTCCATACTTTGTGATTATAAAAGGGGGATATGTGCATTTTGACAATATTTTTGCACCATATCATTTAGGGGTTAGCACAATCAGACATAGTGACCTAGAGGGGTTTTACAATATTTTCAGGGCAAGAATAAAAGGAATCCCATTTCCCCATGAGCACAATTTCCCTAAGGATATAATAAGAAATGAATTTGATTTCATGGCAGGATTGGAGGAAGGAGAAATGGATAGCTTTTAGGAAGCTATGGGCTATAGTGCAAAAAATGGATCCTAGCTATGATCCAATAAAAATATTTACTCCATTTTGTGCCAAGGTTGATTTTGTCATGAACAATTTTGATGAACTAATTCTTGCATTAAAGGAAAAGAGAATTAGACTTGAGGAAGTCCATGATTGGCAAGTTGAGAGAAGAAATTTACAGCAGCCTACACCCATCACACTGGAAGAAGCAACCCTGATTCATTAGATGAGAATGAAACAACCAGGTTCACCTCCTCCTCCACCTCACAGAATAGATGGGCTAGTAGAAGATAGACCTAGCTATGTGCCTCCTCCAAAGGTTGGTTTTGTAATAAAAAGGGTTAGAGAAAAAACATGTAGTGAAGAGGAGAGTAGCAGTGACAATGGAAGGTTGGTGAGAAGAAAAGGAAAGAAAATAATGAAGATAGATCCACCCCCAAAAGTACAAGTAAAACCTTTTAAAGGGGTCAAGATCATTGTTCTTGAAGAATTAGATAGGAGTCCTTCACCAACACATGTGCCTCTTTCACCCCCAAGGCAGGTTGAAGAACAAAGAGTGGAGAAACACATAGAGGAACAACAAGAGGAGGATATCATTGTAGTGACAAATGTGGAGATGTAGATTCGTATTCCTCCTGTGCCACCTACTTTAGAATTAGATCTCACTCCTTTAGATATTCAGGGTAGATCCTTTAGAGATGCAAGGAAGGAGGCATGTGATAGATTTCTTGAGGATGAAGCCTTTGTAAGAATCCCAACTTTCCTGCAATTTGTATGGAAAATGAAGATAGAGGAATACAAGAGGAGAAGTACTGAGAGAAAGGCCCAAAGGCCAGATAGGCCTGATCAAAAAAATTAGGATGAGGTCAAGAATGAAATGATGGAAGAATTCAAAGGAATTACTATAGATGAAGGCAGGACGATCATAAATTAGGTCGGAGTCTTAATTTTACCAGAATGGGATATAGCTGATGCAGTGGCTTTTGATGCAATTAGGAAATCAAAAGATCAACAATTCAGTTCAGAGCAGAAGCAAGGTTGGCACTGAAAGGATCAAAATTTGTAGATGATTATGCAACCTTTTTTAATATGGGAACTAGAATAGGGGCCTAGAAGGCCTAATATTAGTGATATAAATCCAAACTTGAGGGGAAGCCTCATTATAAAAAGAGCCTCTGATACATCAAATGTTGAGACCTCAAAGTTAGTTGTTGATGTGGCCAAATTGGCCCATGAAAATTCAAAGAGGGAGGCTATGGAAAAGGAGGAACTAAAGAAGTTTGAAAAGCTTTTCAATGATTATAATGCAGTTCAACAAACGTGTGTGGAGCTGCAAACTAAAGTTCAACGTCTTGAGCAGAGAAAAATAGGAGCATCATCTTCAGTTCCTACAATTGTATCATTTTTGTCAACATATAGGTCTCCACCTGTCTCACATGTAGATGTAGCAGTTCAATTTGATAGTGAGACTAATATTCCAAGCACACCATTAGTGTCATATGTTGATGAAGAGCTTGAACCCACTAGATCAACTGATCCGACAAGAGCCCAACTTTTGGAGAAAGACAATAAGTTGGAAAATAAGCTAAAGGAGTTAGAGGACCAGTCTGTCTTTAAGAAGAGAGAGATAGTTAGCTCAGTGCTAACTCATTTGAATGAGAAGGTAGACAATAGATTAAATAGCATTCATTCTTTATATTCTTTATTATTTAATGCCATTCAAAGTTTTGACAGAGATAAGGAAGTGGCAATCCCTTTGTTTACAAAATGGTTGCAAAGTGGAAATGAACTCAGAATAATGTCAATTTCTTCCAAATACCATGCTAAGAGGCCACCTACACTTCAGCCAACCAATTTGTTGGCAAAGTCAATGCAGGAAGTTCAGATGCTACAAGAAAATATAGAAAGAAAGATAAGGGAGTTGATGAGAAATTTCAGTGAGTTGAATGAAATACTTCTACCAGGTATTGAGGATGAAAGTGGGGCAATTAAGCCTTTACAATTTTGGAAAGAAGAGGCAGAAATGGCAATCAACACTCAAGTGGACTTTATCTGTGAGATGCTAGATACTAGCATGCTAGAGGATAGCATGGACAAGATAATATGTATAAGAATGTTCTTTGAATCTTTTGTAAGAGAGGCAAATCAAGTGGCAATTAAGTATACTCCATACAGAGAAAAACATGATGATTTTAAGAATTTCAAATGGCTATCAGATGAAGAATATGGAAAATGGAGTAAAAATTACTTAAAGGAGGAGTAAGGACTGCAAATAGTTAGTTAGTTAACTATTTGATGTGACAATTTGGCAAGCAGTTTTGTTTCTTTGCAACATTTACTTTTTGGACGCGAGAAACAACAAGGTGGGCCCATCTTAGATCTTCATCTACAAAACAAAAAAAGGCGATAAAGTGCATAAAGTGTCAAGATGAATCTATTATAGATATTTTGTGTTGGTTGTGACATTCTTTAAGGAGAATATTTAGTAACATAATTATGGGTAATTGGTCATTTTTGAATGACAAGTATCCCCTCTGGCCCATAGCTTGTTTTCTCCCATATTTTCTATAAAAGGAAATTCAAGGCCAAGAGATAGGATTCCGAATTTTATCTTTGTACTTAGTTTTTTCTAAAATTCAAAGTCAAAGGTTCCTGTAGAAAGTTTTAGGTGGGAATGAGCAAATTGTAAAGATTCTGCAGAGCAATAGATAAGAGTCTAGTGTCAAGTTTCTTGTAGGTTCTTGAAGGAGTTATATGTAAATTGTTTTATGATAGAAATAGAAAAATTTATTCAATAGAAATACAATTCTGATCTATTTCTCTCCATTGTACAATTCTATCATCTTTTGAATGAAATATAATCAAGGATTGCTTTCATCCAGTGCATTGTTGTCATGTATGTAGGTTTTGTTTATGCTTTGATCTAAGGGATCAATTAAATGCTAAAACAAAATTGCAGAGTGATAGGGTTTGTTCAAGGATTTGATAAGAAGTCTAGGTTCAAATTGCAGATAAGAAATATTGTAAGGAAATATTAGCTTAGATCTAAATGTTATTAGATAGAATTTTGTTATAATTCATTTTATGTCTTTTCATTTCAATGGAATAAGGCACCGATCCTAGCCTATTATAAGTCTTTACAGTTAGTTTTATACTCCATTCATCTGTATTTGTCATAAAATGTTGATTATCAGAATACATTTTAGTTTATGTATGTTTATCCATCTCATGCTCCAATAGGTTGAGAATCACTGAAGAACTCGCTATTCTTGAGCATTATCCATCTTTGTTGAGCCTTTATATGAGATTATTTGTTTAGTTTTGGTGTATTTTGTGAGTATGGCACAAAGATTATAGATTCACTAAGGGATCACCCTCCTAGGTCTTGCAAAGCCCAAAGTCTAGAAGGATTTACAGAATTCTTGTCATAGTTGGTCCAAGTTCTTGAAGATATTGATAGTTGGAGTTGGCTTCTACAAAGATAATCTGAAGAATCAACTTGGTTTCTGCCCTTTGCAGTGTAAACCCTTTGGGGAACCAATAGGGTGTAGGTCATCAAACTCTTCCCCTCACAATATACATAATCTCCTAGGTTATAGTAGAGATGCACTAGCATACTGTGTTCCCATGCAAACATAGTATGATGCTCCACCATCTCGCAAATGGCATATGCCAGTCCTCTGTTCATATGACTACCTGTCCCATCAAGACATATGGCATGTGCCACTATGGAAATCATCAATCTCCTCATTAACAGGATAGAACCTGCCAGATGAAGTAGTCTTCAAATGAGTATTTGACCTCTCATCTCTCTGAGTGTTGGTCTGCCAATACAATATATCTTCTCTCTCCTCCTCTCCACTTGTGAGTGATATGAATAATAGCTCATAGTCCTTCCTCTCACTAGTAATTATAGGATGTAGTATGCATCCTCCAAAATAACTATCATCTCCCCAATAGGAAGGAAGAATGTGGATGTATTTGAGTCCCACCTATCCATCAAGGCCATCAACATTGGCCCATGAAACTTGATAGTGAGCATGAAACATACCCACCACAAGCCTATTGCATGGAGAAGTCTATGCTCCTCTAATGTCACGTGAGGAGTCTAGCTCCTAAAATAACTATATGTGTGACTTGAGGTATGTTCTCATAAATACGGTAACTCCTACAAGAATCAAATATCATGTATCATTATCCTCAACATCAAAGTCATCAAAAAAATCAAAAACATGTCCTGACCCCATGAGTGCCACCTAGTGCCCCTTTTCTGGGACCATAGTGCCCTGATGGGATCTTGGCTCCCAGAGGGGACCATGGCACCCTGATGGGACCATGACACCTCTAGGGGGCCAAGGCACCCTGGTGGGACCACAATGCCCATCTTGGGTGGCCCTTGTTAAAATCAGGGTTTTGACAACTAATCTACCAAACCAAACACAACAAATTACCTAGATATAGTTTGGTGGGCCTACCTCATCCAATGGAACATTCTCTATGACTAACTGCCTCAAATTATCCATCCAGGTAAGCACTTCATCTCGTCAATGTGGCATTTTCTACTATGTGGGCTCCTCCTTTGCACTACGAGACAAAAAGGTGAATAAGACAAATGAATAGTGACACTTTTACTATTTAAGGTAATCTCTTTTCTAAACCATAATTTTTTATTTCACACTTAATCTTTCACATCTTGAGCTATAGAACTTCAATTTTCACACTATTGGTTGTGTTAAAATCGTGTTTTAGTTTTCTTTCTTACCAAATGATCCTCGATTCATTTTGATATTGTATCAAATATTGTTGTGAACAATTGTCATCAATTTCCCTCATAATTTGATGTGGTAAACATGAAACCCTATTTCAACATACTAATTAGCAAGCCAAAACAAGGGGGCCTATAGCTACCCTCAAATTTCATCATCCTTAGTAAGAATTTTAGGTGATTTTTTTATTTCAACTAACAATGTGGTTTTGCAGGATGCACTTCCTAACATTGTACTGTAGATATCATTAGGGGCTTCACTCGACATCTTATGTATATATCCTTTTACCCATGAATGTTTACTTTTATGTAGTTTATCTTGCATATGCACACAGTGTCATATGCCTGCTACAGTGGGGGTAAATGTAGTATTGTAAATTGAATACCCTTAACTAAGGTTGTCCAATTCCACACTTAAGCTAGCACTTTCTTTAGCGTGTCCCATTGCATGTTGCATTGATAGGGCTTCTTTAGGCATTTAATTATTAATTTAATTAAATTTGAAGTCCTCTCTCATTAATTCACACATCCTAAAATTCAGCCCTTAACCCTAGGTGCACCCCTTTTTTATTTTATCTTAATTTAAACCTAATAAAGTCTTAATTTCAATCTTCAAGGCACATTTTCCCATATCTATACATCTTGTATTGACCTACCATGTTGGATTTAAATTTATAATCATGATATCTTGCATTCATAGAAAATCAAATAAAAGTTGGTCGAACCAGGTAGTATACTACATGGTCCTGAACTTTTTCCCCTGAATTTTGGGAGCTTAATTTGGTGGTATTATATTGTTCAAATCCCACTTTATATTAATTTATATCAATTCTAATTTGGCCTTTTATCAAAATTAAAATTAGGGTTTCATATATAAAGCCTTTGTTTCCCTCATTTGAGGATCCTAATCTAGCAATTTAAAATGAGATCCTTATGAAGTGAAAGGGTAGTTTTTTATGAAGTCTAAAATCATCAAATTCATCCATCAATCAAGTCTTCATCAAAATTTTCATTAATTATGGGATTCTAAGGAGATATTGAAGAATGATAAGGGAATCACTGATTATTGATTGGCTTGTACCTCTTCCTTAGGATTTGGTATGATTTCACATTATTTTCATATCTCTATATTGAGTTTTAGATCTACATAATACTAATTTTTAGATTTGCATTGAATTTGTGATTTGAAGCATTTAAATTACACTCATTTTAGGGTTATGCTCAAAACATAGGGTAGAACTTCAATATGCACTTAGCTCATAGGGATCTTACAAGAACATGAGATTCTAGGGCACACACATTTTTCAATACAATATCAACTATTTGTGGAGGTGGAAATCAACAAAATATGGGGTTTGACTAAGGAAAAACACTATATAGCCATAAACACAACATTTTTCAATCTTGTAAGTGTAGTTATAGGTTTTCATTGGAGCAAGCAATTTCTAGGAGATCTCAGTAGACAAGCACAAACCCAATATCAAAATTTGGAATTGGATCTCAAGGACTAGGTCACCCCATGCCCTAGTCCTCTAGGATTAGATCAGACCATGCCTTGGTCTTCCTTAGTTGGCTTAAAATTTCACCAAGCTAGCTCAATCAAACTTAGAATTTAGTCTTATAGTTTGCAGCTTCACACTATCTCTAAGACCAAGGCGTACAATGCACTGATCCTGTCAAATCAAGCTCATCTTTGCATCATAGGTGCACATCAAATCCTCATTCTCAATTATGTACTTTCTATCTTAGTTTTTTTACTTTATCGGTCTGTCATTACTTCTATTGTAGTTACTTTGTTTCATCCTATTAGCATAGTCTTGCATGTCTACCACATTAAGTACATTCCCTTTCAAATTAGTGAAGGAATAGAAACCCTAAAAGTGTCTATTGACTCTCTTTCACAAGACAGTCAAGGACAATCACTCCTTTAGGTGCTTTCATATTCCAATATTTGGATGAAAGTGGCATTAGGTCCTAAAACTACTTGATTCCATTTTTACGCAACACATGTTTATTTATCAATATTTAAGCCCAACCTAAACCAGGTGGTGATACATCCAAGGAGCCACCTCCTTGGATCAACAAAGTACCAAAGTGAAAAGACACATTAATAGGTCACCAAATCACTTTGTGATTTTAATTTTGCCCCTATCATGTGATAAAAAAAGCAAATTGAAGGTTCCTTCTTCCTTAACTCTCATGTCCCTCTTCCTCTTCACCTCTATCCATCATTCCTCCTACCTTTTTGCTTCCAACATCTTCTCCTTGGATTTTTCTACAAAAGGCCTCTCCCTCTTATATGTTCTCCATAAGCAAACTTGTTTTTCACTTTTTTCATTGCAAAGAAACACCTAGCCTTTACAATAGTTTTAATTATTGTCTCTTCTCCTCTTAATGATTTTATTGTTTCAAGATCCATACACTATTGCTTCTCCATAACATTATTTCCCTTTACATCCTTTGGAGTTTCAACATCTTTTTCCACCATATAATGATGATGGGATACCTCCCTCAACCAAATTGTCTTTTTATGTTGTTTCCTCTTGGTACACGTTGTAGCCACATGCACTATTTAAAAACATATTGTACATCTAAAAGGAATTCCTTCAAAATCCATGAGGTGTAGCCAACATCCATTTGAAAATTCTAGATATAACTCCACTAAAGGATGTTTTGTCATATCCATGTCGAACAAAATATGAGTGTAGGTAGTATGGAGTAAACTTAAAGAACCCTCGTCAACCCCTAGAAAACTACCCAAAGAATTACCACCATCTTCAAAAAATGAATCAAGCCATAAATGCAACAAAAGATTTGGAATTACCCATGTTGGTATCTTGTCAAAGGATTCAATGATAGGGCTAAATCCAAGTACCAAGGTTTCAACAATAGAATGTGTAACAACCAAATATTTTAGAATGGAAAATTTCATTAATTTTTAATTATTCTATTTTAAGAAAATTTGTATCGATCATGTTCAACTGAAATTGAAATAGTTAATAACTAACTTTAACTTCAACTAACTAACCTTTTCAACGGAAAGGAAAAATAACTAATGTTTAATCTATTTTATATTTTTAAGAAAAGAAAGAGAAGGGCTAAGAGTTTACAAAATAAGAAACTTTCTGAAGAATGGATGCTTAACTCATTACAACTAGGAGAGGGGGAGAATCATCAAGGGATTTTCCATCCAACCACGAACATAATTGCCCCATGCCACTTCCTACTAGAAGGGACCGATCCGTCACGAGGGTAGCAAATAGAGGATAGAACAATTGCCATTAAGCCTTTAAGTCTGATGTTTAGAATCTACACTAACTAACTGGTCATACAATATATGTACCTCCTAACTTTCATGATACTCTAGCTAATTGTGTATCAGACTCTTGTGAATGATAGATACATGTTGATTGTAGTGTGAGCTTTACAAAGTTTTCATAATAAGCATGTAGGAGTGTAGTCAATATCCACCACCCTTACTCGACATAAATAATGAAAGAGTTGCATACTTGCAACTTACCCTTGGGTCTAATTGACCTTTGATAAACTTTGGAAAACTAAATTTCAAGGTGGATAGAGGTATAATCCTACCATGAGAATCAACATAAGTCCTTATTTAGCTCAGGATGTTTGGTTTTACATACAAATGACCTGGTTCAAATAAAATCATAGTGAGATTCACACTAAGTTTGAGTCTCAAAATAACATAATAGAGATAATTAACATGGATATACAAACCCTCTCTTACTTCCCTTATTATTGTTCAGTCAAATTTAACTAGTTGTACATGGTTACTTTATTTCAAGGAAAAGTTTAAACCAAAAGAGATTGGACTTCCATTAACAAATAAAAAACAATGTAATAATAGACTTCACGTACTTTTTATCATGAGGTAATAAACATTAGGTTCTCTCAATAGTGATACTATAAAGTGCTATGTTGTCTAAGGTCCCTAGTGAATACAACCATGCATTACGATTCTCACATTTCATTAAACAAACTAATATAAATAGCAAATATCAAGATCAAGAACTCTTTCAACTTTATTAATTATTCAATGATTCCTTAAACTTTACATAGAATGATTTGACTCCTGATCTTTAAGAATAAGAAACTAGCTTCAGATACACACACAAATAGAGGCACATTAAGTATATCTCTTGCCTAAGAATTTAGCAAAACAAAGTAGAAAGTATAACTGAGCTCACAGTGAATTGGCTCAAATATTAATCATATGCTAACAAATATTCCAACTACAAGACAAACAACACAACAACATCTAGGTGTCACTACCTCCAAACACTTCTTCCTTAGAACAAGATTGACCAACAAAAAGTTCAAAATTACGAAGCATTATCAAAAAACATCAATGATGTCTCTTACACCACAAAAACAACAACCTCCCAATATGGTCCAAGAGAGATTGGACTTCCAGTAACAAATAAAAAACAATGTAATAATAGACTTCACGTATATTGTATCATGAGGTAATAAACATAAGGTTCTCTCCACAATGATAGTATAAATTGGTATGTTGTCTAAGGTCCCTAGTGAATACAACCATACATTTTGATTCTCCCATTTCATTAAACAAACTAATATGAATAGAAAATATCAATCTCAAGAACTCTTTCAACTTTATTGAATATTCCATGAATCCTTTAACTTTACATAACATGATTTGACTCCCAATCTCTTAAGAATAAGAAACTAGCTTCAGATATACATGCAAACAGAGACATATTAAGTATATATCTTGCCTGAGAATTTAGCAGAACAAATGGATACTCTAGATGAGCTCAAGGTGAATTGGCTCAAATGTTGATCATATGCTAACAAAGCTTCCAACTACAAGACAAACAATGTATCAGCATCTAGATGTCACCACCTCCAAACACTTCTTCCTCAGAACAAGATCGACCAACAAAAAAGTTCAAATTTACAGAGCATTATCGAAAAAACATCAATGATTTCTCTTACACCACAAAAACAACAACCTCCCAATATGGTCCAAGTCTATCATAAATAACAAAAGTCATGGCTAACACCCAATTCAATCTCAGTAAAGAACACTAATGCCAAGATAGATAGGGACATAACGTCCCTACCGTTACACAAGGAAGATTTTCCCACAAAGGTGGTGACCTCCGTGATATTCTTGTTAGTGGTCACCAAAAATAAGAACCACCACCAATGCGATAATTTGCATAACATAAACTTACCAAAAGTTGTTCTTCTCGTACATGTGTGGATATTAATATGTTTCTCAAAAACATTTCAAGCAATAATAAAACACTCAAGAGGCAACATAGAATATGTATGTATGTATGTGTGTGTGTGTGTATATATATACATATAAATGTACATATACATATATACATGTATACACATGTATATGTATATGTATATATATGTATATATATACATATGTATATGTATATATCTGTGTGTGTGTGTATATATAATATATATATATACACATATACACACACACATATGTATATATATATTTATAAACATATATACTTATATATTATATTTATATATATATATATATACCTATGTTGTCGAACATAATAAGGGAGAGGCTAGTTAAACAAGAATGCTCAACATAAAAAATAGGCTCAACCAAGGATACCAAACCACTAAATAATACAAGGGTGACAAGATGACTCTAGGTCAACATCGACAAGAAAAGTGGAACAAACTTTACTCAACCAAGGCCAAGATGCTCAAGGTATATGTCCAAATTTCTAGACTCGTGACTCAATGGTAATGTTCTTTTCTAATATATGTGACCCTCTCCTTGATGATACTCTCCCTCCCTCCTGAGGGTGTTGTGATTCCTGCAAACACTTGGTCACAAGAAAATTCAATTAGTTACATCTTAACCATATATTATACTACTAAAAATTAATAATTTCATCAATCAATCTCTTTTAGATAACAACTTCATTCATAGAAGAATAAAATAATGTCACTGATTAACCAAAACAAAGCATAATACGAATTTTCCAAAATTAATATTTAGAGGGATGTAACATATCCCCCCCCTTGTGAATTATTGTCCTAGATGATTATTTAACATAAATCAAAATTCCAAACATATAAGAAAGTTCATTATTTCTCATTGTGACAATTTAATGGTTTTTAAATAAATGAGGAAAATTTTGAAGGATTTCTTCGTAATCCTCCTAGGTGGCATTTTATTTTGCATATTGGTTCCACTAGACCTTTCATTGCATAAGCTTGTAGTTATGTAGTCACAACTTGTGGACCTCTATCATTTTGAGCGGTTTAATCATGACCACCCTTGGATCTTTCTCCTACAAGGAATTCTAGTGAATTAGTCCTACATGGAATACCCAAGAAAATTATCTCAGATAAGGATGCTAGAATGATGTCAAATTTTTGGCAATCATTATTTGCAACTTTTGAAACACAGGTAAACATCAGTTTGGCTTACCATCTAAAGATAGTGGTCAAATAGTGAGAGTAAACCAAGTTTTAGAAGACCTCTTAAGGATGTATTGCATGGATAAACAATATAAATGGGAAGAATGGCTTTCTCTAGTAGAATTTTCTTACAACAATTTGTATCAATCTGTCATAAAAATGGCATCCTTTGAAGCATTATATGGAAGGAAATGCAAAACTCTCATTAGCTAGTATAGACGAGAGGACAATAACCCTCATTCCTGAAATGCTAATGAAAATGGAAAATTGGGTGAAGTTGATCAAGAAAAGGTTACAGAAGCCAATGACCGATAAAATAGTTACACCAATGCAAAATAGACTCTCAAACAATTTATAGTTGGAGAGAAGGTCCTCCTCATAGTAAAACCTCAGAAGAGTTCCACCAAGTTTGGAAAGGCCTCCAAAATAGCCCTAAGATACGTGAGACCCTTTGAAATCTTGGAGGTGATTAACCCAGTAGCTTGCAAACTTTCTCTACCACTAGCTCCCACCTGATTGCATAATTTTTTTCATTTTTCATATCTTAAGATGTATGTGGCAGATTTTGAGCTTTTATATCCTTGGTAAGGATCTCCTCTTAGCTTGGATGCATGCATTTATGTTAAGGATATCTCATTGGTGTTTATTGTCCTCATTTTTGGCTGTCACAAAAATAGAATAGACCTACAAATTTTGTCCAATTTGTAGTCCATGTTCTCTAAGCATGCTTTTTGAGGTAGTATCATTCCCCCTCATGTGTGATTTAGAACCCTTGATTCTTGATTTGGAGGTTCTAGTCCCATTTTGGGTCTTTTAAGTTAGTTTTTGTGTTTTGGTGTAAATTGGGTTCACAAACCAGAATTACACCTCTTTTTTGCACATCTAAATTGGGGTTACAAACCCAAATTACACTTCCCTTCAAAATTCTATAGTCCAATGCAAATCAAGTTTGTAACCCTGATTCGCACCACTTCATAGCCATGTAAAATTCATGTTAGGTGTAGGTTGGGTTTATAAACTTGAACTACACCTAAAGCTTACAGATATAAGTCACACTTATTTTTAGTGTAAGGTGGGGTTATGACCTCGATTTACACCAAGTCCTTCCCTTTGGGTGTAAGTCGATGTCATAACCTTGCCTTAAACCAATTCCAATACAAAATGAAAATGGTGTATATCAGGACCATAACCCCGATCTATTGTTCTCAATTTCTGATTGCTTTGTTTTCTCTACTAGAATTTCAAACCTCTGTCTCTTATGGAGAGAACAACAAGAAATAGAAACAAAAGACAATAATTAACAAGGTTTATACATAAACCTTCTACACTTTAAGCTTCCACTTAGCTTAGGTGGGTATACCTTTAGGATCACTCTTTCACAGATGCAATTGAAGACTTACAGAAGACCAGTGCCAACTTCTACAAACCCTACCACTTTAAACATAACTGGACATAAAAGAAAGACTCATATTCATTTTCATTGATCATCAAGAAGGTCATGAACTTCAACAAGATATACCAGTGCCTTATTTGAGCTTCAGAGTCATTCAGAATTGGATAAGAACTGATAGATGAAATTCACATACATGCCATTACATTCATTTAGCTAAATCTATATATGCCTGACATATATAAACTCTCACCATATGCTAAACCCAGTTATCGAGTTCAAGTAGAAATCATTGATTACCAACAAAAAGGATTTAAGTATATCTAATTTACCTCCTTGAGGGAACAACCTGAAAAAATTCTCATAAATTGCTTTGAAAATCATTCAATTAAACAATTCTAAATCATCTAATCAAAATGGTAACCAATCACGCAGAAATGAAGACAATAGGAATCAAGACTTAAAATGTTTTGGTCTGTATATTAATATTCTCCATCAAATTCTACATAACTTAGAATGATTTTCCAAAAATCCAGAAAAAAACATAAATACATTTTGCCAGAGCTTTCTTATAGAATTCTTGTGATGATTTTCTAAGTAGTCCTGGTAACAATTTATAGAGACAAGCTTCAGACTTCCCTAGAAATATTTTGTTCTAACCATAATTCCCTCTCAAAAAGGGTTACATTGTTTACTAAAGAAAACAGGACCAAAACTAATTAGTTAACCAGCTGGAGAAAGGCCAAATGACTTCTCAATATTCATAGGTCGAGCGCCAGGTGTCCTCAATTCTTCAAAAATCCGATTAGCCCAAAATAATCTGTTATAAGAACTAACTACTTCCAATTTCCTGAGGGTTGTCACATGTTGCAACATATGTTGACTCTTCCTAAGCCTCTGCTTCTTGCATCACATATTTATCTTTCCATTCTTTGAATATGTCATCACTAGGCTAAGAAAAGTTAACAATTTTCTTCTTTAACTTATTTAATCTCTTCCATGTATTCCTTAACTTCTTAACTTCTGCTTCCAAAAATCCAAAATGTGACTTTATTTTTTCAATCTCCTCAATAGTTTGAATGAACAAAGGGGTACTATCTAAATTTATGATGTCATTTATTCATTGTGATAATTTATGGCCTAACTCACCAAGCCATTCCTCTTTGTCTTTCAATTTGTCATTATTAGCAAAACCTCCAAGGAACAGTTCAAGCTTTTGACCTGCATATTCTTTTCTATATAAGTTTGCCTTTCTTTCTATACTAACCCTGCCTTCTACTAACTTGGACATATTTTTTACCACCTCATAAGTGGCTTTAGCAGTGGCATCAACATTTTCCTCCTCTTGGGATAATTATATGAGCTCTAAATCAGCTTCCCTAGCAATCCATTTATCCAAAATTGGCTCCAAAAAAGCCTCATCTTCTTTCAATGAATTCAAAAGGTTCACAACTCTGTTCATATTTATGAACACAATTGAAGCCCCAACTGTATCAACAAATTTCAAAATTGTTCCCATGATCTTCTCCTCATATTTACTTGCAAAAATAGCCTGATCTTGCTTCAATCTTTCTATCTCATCTTGGATACTTTCAGCAAATTGAAAACTAGGAATCTCAGGAGAAAGAGAAAATTCAATAATTGGGCTAGTAGGAGGAGGTATCACCGGAAAAGAGGCAATCATCAAATTAGAGGATTCACCTTTTTGTTGTTGTCCTGCCATCTAGCCCTTCAGCTTGGCAATTGTGTTGTCCTTATGAGTTATCTCAAGTTTAGCTTCATTGTAGGCTTTCAGGACCATTTCTAACTTCACCTAGAGATCAGCTTTCTCCTTGGCATCTTTCTCAGCCACTGCCATACTAAATTTTACAGATTCTAAAGTTGTACTAGCAGCCTCTATCACCCTTGTGTCCTTCACTCTCTTGACAATCATGCCTCCTGAATAACTGGATTCTGAGGAGTCGTTCCTCTTTTTTCTTTCTTCTCTTCTTAATGACCACATTACTAAGGCCGCATGGTCATTGTTGTAAGTTACTCCTTCCAGGGGGTTAGTCTCTTTTCTAACTGCATCAAGAATTAATGCATATCCCAGTTAGCGAGAATCAAAACTCCAGATTTTGCACTCATTTTCCTTCCCTACTTAGGGGTAATTGCCTCAAATTTTGCTAGCATCTCTTGCTTTACTTTTGCGTCAACAATAAATGTATCCTTTTAGGGATGTTCAACCTTCCCCTTCTCACATCTCTCCTTGAATTGGTCTATATTATTTCTCCAAACAAACAATAAAAATGCTCATGTTTTAGCAAAATTGTTATCTGCCAAAAATTCCTCATTGGCCTGCTTAATGATAGGGTCTACTTCCTTACCTTTGAACTCTTCAACAGTCAAGTCCATTTTGGCTCTTGTTGGTTCTTCTGGCATTCCTTCTTGTAGCTCTCCATATGTGCAGGCAATTTCTCCAAGACTCCCTAATTGCAACAATTGCTCAGCTACTGCATGCTCATCTCCTATGTGTATTGGGGATTAGGAAGGAAAATATAAGGGCTCATCTGTCTGCACTTCTTTCCCTACCCTTTTCCTTTTTGGAGAGTCTTGGATTTCAATGACATCTTCTAGTGGCCTTTTTCCTTTCAAAGTGGAGGGCTCATTCCTTTTGGGCATTACTATATTATACCCTAATTTTTTGTACATCACATATTCACCAAGGCGAACGACCTTGGCATAAGTAGGCTTTGCTAAAACAAGTTTATCTTTCTCAGGATTAACTCCTATTACAACCTCCCTTTTCTCTTTTAAATTTTGCATTAGATCCTCAAAATAGACCACCAAAAACTTAATCTTTTCTTCAAAAGGATTAAAACTAGCCAAAGGATCATAGTTTCTATCAAAATGCTGAATGAAATCTAGAGTTCTTGAACACTATCCATTTCTCCTTCCTTACTTCTTGTTAATCCAGATTAAATTCATTCCTTATTAGGTCTTCAGGGAAATGAAATTGATGAGCTTTACCCCCACATCTAACTTTCTTCCTAAACATACCGTTGCAGAAATCCTCTAGATCAAAAAACCTAGAAACTGCAGTAGGTAGGCTATATGGTTGAAGAAATTTGTCAAAATGTACCCAGCCACCCTTGGTGATTACAAAATGCTATGCCACTATGACTGCTGGAAAAATGGTCCCCCTTCCTTTATTTGTCAACTCTGCTTCTTGAAGTCTCCAATTTGCTTCAAGATCTTAGCTATGCCTACCTTCAAAGGGACCTGATAGGGGAGCATATATGGAGTTCCCCTAAAACCATACACTCTGAAAATAGTAGAAATGGGGTACAAAATTATATCCCCCCAGTTATGCACAATTTTAATACCTTTAGCAAATTCTTTGGGTCTAATAAATTCCAAGAGATCCTTAGGAATCCTAGGGTTTTCTTGACATAAAAGGATTCTGAGCCTGGATGCAAAGTATCTATCAAATTTCAGATAACTTGCATCCTCTCTATCCCAAGACAAAATGGTACTCCATAACTGAACAGACATTTCCTCTCCCTCTCTTTCCTTTAAAAAGTCCATCTCAGTTGCAAAGTATTTAGCACCTTTAAATAGGAACATGTGCATAAGCAGGAAATACCATCCAAAAGGTGTATCTACTTTAGCATTTTTTATTCC
Source organism: Cryptomeria japonica (assembly GCF_030272615.1). Taxonomy (NCBI): domain Eukaryota; kingdom Viridiplantae; phylum Streptophyta; class Pinopsida; order Cupressales; family Cupressaceae; genus Cryptomeria; species Cryptomeria japonica. The sequence continues at coordinate 384,662,075 of NC_081413.1, forward strand.
AATTAGGCCTTCATGAATGGCATCAGTAAGGTAGGGTGAAAAATCAAAAGTCACTGCTAGGGATGGATTCAAAATCTGTGCCATCATAAGCATGTAGTGGGTTGGCATGGTGCCTTCTACATCTTTTCCAAGAATCTAACATAAAGACCAGTATAATCGCTTAGTCCTCAGAGTAAAGAAATTCAAAGGGAAAGGCTCCATCGTGCTTGTGCCTATTAATGTCAATCCTCCTACTTTTGCAAATAATTCTTTCAATGGCCCACTCCTAAGACTATTCTTCTATGCATCATAGACCTTCTTAACCATGTCAAAATTAATAGGCTCTAAATAATTTGAGGCCTCACTTAGCTGAAAGACTTTCCCGAATTCATCATCATTGATTTCAATTAAAACTCCTCCATTCATATTTCTCACAATTTTAGTGATGCGGTCATAGTTTTTTGCAATCTGAGTCAGCAAGTCAACATCCATGAATACTTTGGGTACCACAAGTTTTCCAACATCCAACTCCCATATACTGTTAGTTGGGGCAATTGAATTTTGTTGACTAAATCCTACTCTGAATAGTCCTAAACCTATCATGCCTATCTGAGCATCCGTCAACCAACATCCTTTATCATATAGCTCATCACCAATTTTTCAGATGGGGAGCTTTAGGCACAAGTTCTTTTATTTTGGCTACACCATTGGTGGATTGAGCCAATTGCTCCAAGAAATCATCACAGATAGCTCATTCTTGGTAATCCACCTTTCCTTTGGGTTCCTTTTGTGGTGCCATCTTAAAAACTATCCCTACCACAATGACTATTTCTGATAATTTCTTATAAATTTTGAGCACCCCAAGAGAAAGAGATACAGAACAGATTCACAGAAAAACTTACTTGTAGCTTGAGAAAACTCAGATAGCGCACCTATTTTCCACAAAATTTCTTCGAATGCCCTTTTGCTATGTTGAATTTCAAATACTATCTTATCAATGAGTCTTAACAATAACTGAACATTGATTAACAATTCATAAAACCGCACACTTCTGTAGTTAAACCTTTTGATTTTTTAAAAATTTGGCTCCAACGGCCCAGAAGGGCACCCTCTGCACATTTCTCCTTTGGTCGCCAGCCTGCAATGGTTAAAGTTCAAATGTATTTCCACTGTGGTACAATGACCACCATCAGATCCTGCTAAACTAACACACTCATTAACAACAATAACTTCCTTGATGGGCCCATCAGTTACTCACTTATCCGCCCTTTGTCACTATATCGCAACAGTTATCAGTCGAGCAACTTTTCTTTGTGGTATAGCGACCATCGTCAATCTTTTCTAATCTTACTAGTTCTTTAACATGCCTTGGCCTTTCTTTTCTCATGAGCCCCACTGGTTGTCGCCATGTCATAATGAATATCCATCCTGTAGCTTTTTGTTGTAGTATAGCGACGGTCATGAGATCTTCTCAAAACGGCTTGACCATTATGATTCATTACCACTTAACCACCATCATTTTACTGTTCATTGTAACCACTTGCCTTGACCATTAGCCTTAACCGCTGCCACTAATGCTTTGTCACCATATCGCTACGAATATCCATCGTGCAACTTTTTGTTGTGGTATAGCGACAACCGTTCGATCTTCCTGGACTTGGTGACCTGTTAACTCGCCTGAGCTACTCTCTTGCTGTTGAACATAGAGTACCACTGAGAGGGGAGTGAATCAGTGGTTCCTAGGTCTTTTCTTTTTCTGATCTAACTTGAGAATATCAATTATGTACTTAATCACATAAACAGTCAAACCAGTAATATAAGAAAGAAAGCCAAAGTGACCATGCACACACAACCACTCACAACACCAAATTTATGAGGAAAACCCAATATGGGAAAAAGCTCGATGAGAAAAGTTGCTGAAGTCTACTGCTCCAATCCAACCTCATAGGTAAAAAATAGAATTACAAAGGTTTTAGGGCACCAACCCAAGGAGCACCAACCCCTGCATTTTTAGGGCACCAACCCAAGGAGCTCCAACCCCTACACCATACTTGGCGATGTATATTGAATACTATTTGAGTGCAATTAAGGCTTCTTACTACAAATGAATTTTGCATCTCTTGAATCAATTAACTCTTTGTTATCTTTCTCTTCTTCTCACACACAGTCTCTCAGTACACTATGTCAAACTGGGATGCTGCCTGCTCTACCATGCCTTACTGATTAGGCTCAATTGCTCGACTATGAAACTACTGGTAGAGTCCTCTTACCGATTTGCCTACTTACTCACACTGTAACTTGATCAAGAACCCTTCTCAATTTTTCTTCTTCCAACTCCTCTCCACACTACTTTCTTCACTATAGCATCATCATCTTCTATTCATTGCTCCATTTTCTTATGAGATGATTTCCCGCAAAAAAAAACAATTCAAAAACCAGGCGGTTAGGGTTTCTTCACCATCCTCAAGGCAAATCAAATATAGTCAAATCTTGCAAGATCTGATCTCCTTGAAGTCCATCAGTTCATCTCCATCATTTCTATACCTTTTAAGACATGTTTTACAGACAGGGGAAAGACGATCTTTTATATAGATTTACATTTGTCAAATTGCTATTAATGCCTCTATTGTTTCCTTCTCAAGGTATTCTTTCAATCCAATCTTCTTACTTCAATCCAGTTGCCAACTACTCCCTTGATCTTCCTCTATCATTCCTTCTTCCTTGAGCCGCAATCAGTTCGATGCAATCCCTTGATTTTTGGTTCCTTCATTAATGGCGAATATCTGTTTCATCGACCCTGTGGATGAAGCTTCATCAAACCACACCCTACTTTCCACCTCATATTCACACTAATCAAGACACAACCTTCCAATGTTTAGTCAATCTGAAAAACACATACTAGTAAAACCCTTTGCCAGTAGAGTGTTCTTCACCTGTTGACCGATATAGCATCCTATACCGGTTGTACATCTTAATATCCTACCTCTTCATTATTAACCAAGAAACCATCTACCATGCTCAATCTCTATTGGTTGACATCAATGACACCTAAGTGCCAAAATGCCAACACTTGCCAGGCCCCACCACTTGGTCGCCAAGCCGCAATGGTTAGCTGTCGAGCATTTTCACGCTGTGGTATAGTGACAGCTATGAGATCAAACAGGAACTTACTCAATCTTTAAGGACCCGACACATACATAATCAAAGACACAAGACTTAGGAAAATAAGTGAAATATTTCAAGATTAATAGATCCCGCCTAAGCCTAGAACACAAAGCGGTCCCTTTTCAGTGATAGCATGACCCTTCCACTTAAGTGGAAAAAGCAACAAGCTGAAATAAAAGATTTGGAGATAAAGCAACACAAAGGTTTGTGTTTTGAAATATTTTGAAATTTAATATTAAACCCTAAAACCTTTTGGCCATGGACTCGCGGACAAAGACCAAACTCCAAAATTTTGACAGATTTTCATAATAAAAGGCAATAATTCCAACAAATTTAAAACAGTGATAATAGGGCTCTAACTGGGGATTGTTGGATGCAAGACCAACACAAGAATTCAGAAACTCTAGAAAGAAGACCAAAACAAAAACCCAAAAGAACAGAAAGAAAACATAATATATACGACACCTAAAACTATTGTGCATGGACAAGTCAAGAGAAGTAATACTTCAGGAATTGTCCATGCACTGGAAATTCCTGTACTTCACCATTCATTCTCTTCAATAAATATGAATCCTTTCCATTAACATCCACAACAATAAAAGGGCCTATCCATAGTGATTCAAATTTTTGTGCTTACCCTTGTCTTGTCCTCTAGCATTCCATTGAAGGACCATATCATCAACCTGGAATTTCCTATTTGTAGTTCTTTTATCAAACATATACTTTGATTGCAGTTGAATTTTTAAATTCCTCTTATGAGCCATAGCTCTCATTTCTTCCAACTCTACCATCTGAACCATTCTATCCTCCATAGGTTCTGATAACTCCAACTCTTCAGCTTGCAAAAACTTATACACGGGGAGGAAATTGTTTACAGGTACCCTAGTCTGTGTCCCATAGACCAATTCAAATGGAGATACACCAATAGCCTTCTTCACAGTAATCCTATCTGCCCACAAAGCCAACTTAAGATTTTGATCCCAAGATCTTTTGTTTTGTTCAAGAATCCTTTTAATAATATTCAGGAGACTCTTGTTACTAGATTCTGCTTGGCCATTGCCTTGTGGGTGATATGGTGAGGAATATGACATAGTGATTCTATAACTTGCACAAAATTCTACGAATTCCACTTACCTAAAACACATGGAATTATCCATTATTATTTGTATAGGCATTCCAAACCTTGTTATTACATTATCCATTAAAAACTCAATAACTATCTTACTAGTTTCCCTTTTAGTGGTTATGGCCTCAATCCACTTTGTGAAGTAATCTGTAGTCACCATGATCTTTCTATGACCTCTTCCTGATTTTTCAGCTATCTCTCCAATAAAGTCAATGCCCCATTGGACAAAAGGGGCTTCCACTGTAACAGGGTTAAGAGGTAAAACTCCTTCATATTTCAATTTAGAGGAAAACTTTTGGCAAGGATCACATCTCTAAACATATTTATGGGCATCCTTGAACAAAGTGGGCCAATAATATCCTGACCTGATTACTTTGCTAGTTGTGGTCTTGGCTGAATAGTGACCTCCACACACTCCATTGTGCATCTTTGTCAACATTCTTTTAGCCTGGGAATAATCTAGGCACATCAATAATGCTCCATCTCTGTTTCACCAATATAAGTCTCCTTGAATAAGCACATAATTTTGAGACTTCAATTTCAATGTCCTTTTTTTATATTGGGTCATTTCATCGGGAAAAGTTGCATCCCTTAGAAAGTGCACTATTTCTGAATACCAAGGCTGTAACTCAATACTAATGACCAAGACTACCTCAGTTTCAACATTATTAACATCAACAGTAACTAGATTTGACTCAACCATCAATTTAGCAAGGCCTAGTCCTCTTACCAGTTTGGTGATCTTGATGTCTAAGTCAAACTCTTGTATTCTAGTTATCCACCTGCACCTTTTACCAGTGACCTTAGACTGAGACAAAATATCCTTGATAGTTGCATGTGGAACATAAGCAATTATTCTTGCATTCACAAGATAAGGCCTAAATTCTTTAACAACTTTGACTAAAGCATATGCCTGCTTCTCCATAATTTCATATTTCAACTCAGCAGCCTATAAAGATTCGCTATAAAAGGCAATTGGATGTTCATACCCCTCATCATCTTGCTGAAGTAAAACTGATGCTACTGTGTGATATGAAGCAAAAGAGAAGAGTGAGAAGGGCTTACTATAATCAGGAGATTTCAACACCGGTGCTTCTTGGATAGCCCTTTTAATCCTGTTAAAAGCTTGTGCAGCTTCCTCATCCCAAGAGAACTTTGCATCTTTTTTAAGTAACTTGACAATGGGCTTAACAACCTCAATGAAGTTAGCTATAAACCTCCTAACAAAATTTATCTTACCCAAAAAAGATTGAATCCCTTTAACATTTTTTGGCTGAGGCACATTATTAATAGCTTCAATTCTTTCTGGGTCTATTCTGACCCCTTCTTTGGAAACAATATGCCCTAACAATTTTCCTTCAGTCACAACAAAGTGACACTTTTTTGGATTCAAAGATACACCAAATTCCAAAGCCTTGCGAATTTTTTTTTCCAAATGACCACAATGATCATCCGCTTTATTGGAGAAACATGTTAAATAATCCTGATAAACAACCATTATGATGTTGAGGAATTCCTTAAAAGCTACATCCATAGCCCTCTGAAACGTTGTACCAGCATTCTTCAGACCAAATGGCATTCTCACATACACATAAGTTCCCCAAGGGGTAGTAAAAGAAGTTTTAAATTGCTCAGACTCTTTCACTAATATTTGATTATAACCTGAGAACCCATCCATCATTGATAGTAAATCACAACTAGTTACCCTTTGTAACATAGCCTCCATGTTTGGGGATGAGTAATTGTCTTTAAGAGATGCAACATTCAAGTTCCTAAAATCCACACAAAGCCTTATGTCCCCATTCTTCTTTCTGATAGGAACCAAATTGGATACCCATGAAGAATGCCTTATAGGCCTTATAATCCCCCCTTCTCTTAACTTGGTCAATTCTTGTCGCCTTTTGGTTTCTAAGAGGAGGTTAATAGGTCTTTTCTTTTGTCTGAAAGGCTTAGCATCAGGATGCAGAGGTACTTCATGCTGAAATAAGTCTTGTCTATATGCCTTTAGATCCTCATAGGACTAAGAAAAAACATGTTTATAATTTCTTAACAGATTAATGAGGTTAGTCTTGATATGGGGAGACAAGTTCTTCCTGATATATACCAACTTAGGGGATGACTCTATCCCTAAATTTACCTCTTCCAATTCTTCCAATTTAATGGATGACTTTTGGTGCAAATGACCATCATTATAACTAAAGATGCCCTCTAATTCTACCAATCCTTTAGGTATCTCATTAGTTTCTAACTGAACCATGTCATTTCCAAAAATTGTTTCTCTATTATCTACTACTTCCACCAATGCATTACAATCAATTTTATGTCCTTCATACTCATCAATGCATTGTACAAACTTGACTATATCATCATCATCTTCAAACACCTGCCAATCATACACATTATCTTAGATAGCAGGTCTAGCTTTTACTTCAACTATTGATACACCATTTAATGTCACATCCTCATTTTTTAATGCAACATTGGCCAAAAAATCTGCCATGATGTTCTTTGATCTTTCAATCCAATCAATAGAAAATGCATTAAAATTCTCAATTACATCCCAGACAGCATGTTTATATCTTTTCACCAGATCATTTTTTGATGCATATCTGGACCTTATCTGGGATACTACTAACTCTGAATCCCCAAAGACTCTTAATAACTAAATTCCATGCTTCTTAGCAATTTGTAGCCCCAATAATAAGGCTTCATATTCAGCTGTGTTATTTGTACACTGAAAAGCCAGTAAAAAAGAGTATTTGAAAGTAATACCTAATGGGGAAACAAACAATACTCCTACTCCAAACCCTTCTTTAGAGCAAGCTCCATCAAAGTACATGCACCACAAGCCTTCCTGTTGAGATTTCAATTCATTAACAATGGGATTAGTATTTTTTAATTGAGGCTGAATGGGTTCCACTCTGAAAATATCAAGGTCTACATCAATCATGCAATTGAGCATGTTAGGATCTACTTTCTCGATAACCCTTGGGGTACATGGTTCCCTATACAGCTTAACCTGATTTCCATTCACTGGGATGGTTGCATATGAATCTTCTAATCGAACATTTCCCCCAACTGCTACAGCCCATTGTCTGGATAACAACATACCATAATTAGGTTTAGTGTCAGTCACGATAGCATCCATCTTGTAGGTGGCTTTAGGGAATGTTGTTATTTTAACCTCTATATCCTTCATGGTACCCACAATAGGTACTTCCCTATTATCCATAGCATAACATTTCCCATACAAAGTACTCACTGACAGTCTCAATTCTTTTATGACACCATATGGCATCACATTTGTAGTAGCTCCTGAATCAATCATGCAATTTTTTATTAACCTATTGTTTACTAACAAAGTTACATAAAAAGGATCAACTTGGGAAGGTTCTTGAGTAATTGTAGTTCCCATATAAATTTCTAGAATTTGTTACCCTTGATCCTTGTTATCCTCCTCAATACCTTTAAGTAAAGATGATGTGTTGTCTGATATATTAGAAAGCAAAGAAAGAGTAGCTTCTCTATGCTCCTTTATTTTTAGCAGTTCGACCAGTGGCACTGTAACTTTCATTTGGGTCAAAGCCTGGGTCATATAAAATGTAGAACCTACACATGACTCACCATGGGCTTTAACCTTTTCTATTTTTGCCTAACCTTCCTTTTTATCTACAGCAGTCCCTAGTGAATTGTCAGTAGTACTATTCTCTGCATTCTCTCCCAGATCTTTGGATTGGTCCCCTTTTGGATGGCCATGTTGGGGTAGAGTGTTACTACTTGCCATATTTTTCTAAGACACTTATTTCATGAACATAGAACTAGGCTCACCTTGATCTCCATCCTTTTTGTTACTTCTTAGATTATGGTTATGTTTGGCCTCAGCTATAGCAGCTTTGGTGAGATTTTGGACTTCTTCCTCACTAGGCCTTCTAAGACGGGCTTCTTCATCCTCAATTGTTACAACATTCAAGATGGGATGCCAGTCAATTGTTAACTACCCATGATAACTTTCACTATGGCTCAATGCATTATACTCACTTGCTTCACTTTGTGAAGACTCATCATCACTTTCAACAATAGTTTCAAACATATTGACAACAGGCCTATCATCACTCTGATATCTCAATTCACCATCACTCCTCATAGATTAATTTAATGCTTGGGCCACAACACATTGGTAAGGAGAATGTGGCCCATCACATGTTGTACACCAAGGAGTGTTTTCCATATTATGCACATTTCCACCCTTTAAGGGATCAAGTGTATCTTGATTATGTGTGTTTTCTGGCCTATCTTGCAAAGGTTTACCATCCTTCTAGGTGGTGTTATATGGCATGTGATGTAACCTAGGAGGCCTATCTTGCCAATTGTAATGAGGTTTGTCATTTTTTCTTACCTTGGCAGTAAGATCTTTCATGGCAGTCATTAGTTTCTCAATTGTATACTCTTCTTTAGGAACTTTATTTGATTATGACTTTGACTCTTGCCATAATCTACCATCAGTCCTCCTTCCCACTTTTCCTGATGCTTTCCTATTACTTTCCACATTTATGGTGATTCTAAAAGCATCTCTTAAACTATGTGGGTTTTTATCCCTGAGGATGTAAGCCATTTTGGGGTCAAATGCATTATAGTAAGTAGTTAGACACACATTTTCATCTAACCTCATTACTTGAAAAAGTCTATGCATTGCCTTTTGAAACCTTTCATTAAAATCTGTGATGGCTTCATTATCTGATTTCCTGATGTTGTTAAATTCATTGAGCATGAAGCTCACATTTGTCTTGTCTCCATATTGCACTTGAAAGCAATTTTTGAACTCTTCCCAAGAACTAATACTATTTACAGGAAGCCCTCTATACCAATCCCTGGCATCATCCACTAAGGTCTGCACAAACAATTTCATAATCACATCCTCATTGGCAATCTCATAGTCATTAATCATGTCACCGAAAGACTTCAAGTGTTCTTCTGCACTCATAGCATTGTTTCCAGCAAACTTCTTGAGTTTGTCTCTTATCTCAATAGGGACATGGTTCGGATAACCAGGGATTCCATCATAGAAAATTTGTCTATATAATTCCATATTGATGGGTCTTCTTTGAAACTGGTTACCAGCAATATTATTACCAATGTTCATTCTTAAATTAGGACCACCAGCTCGAGGGACTTCGTTATTTTGGTTACCCAATTGTAGAGGAGGGATTTGGTTTGATGGGGCCATACTAAAAGAAAAAGAAGAGGTATTTTGGTTAACAAAAGGATGTTGACTCAAAGGGGTAATTGTATTCACAGACATAGTCAATTGAGTTCCTACCATAGAATGTGAAGCATACTAAGGTACAATTTCACCCTAATCTGTTGAAGGGAAGATTATGGGAGGAGCTTTTAGGTAATCAATTTTTCTTCTAACTTCAGCATTATTTGCCTCTAGCTCAGCCTTTTCCAATTCCCTTTGTAGGTCCTCTTTCTCTATCCTCATTCTCTCTATTTATACTCCATGTAAAAATAATCCACGATGTAATGTCTCATTTCTTGCTATTACCTCCACAATTTTGGATCCAGACCCAGTCTCCATAACTTTCTATTTCCCTTTGTTAATAATGGTTTTAGTAGGTTGTGGGTCACTCTGAACCTCCCTACTAGGCTGCATATGAACTTTGGGTGCAAGGCTAACTTTAGCAGTCAAATTTTCTGGGATAACAGTACCCTCTTCGTTGCTCTTAGGATCTTCTTGGGTGAGTAGTTCGAGGTCTGCAATCTACCTCATTAACCTATCTCTTTCAATGAGTTTGGCCTTAATCTCATTTTATTTGTTCATTTCCTTTTTTGTTCTTAAGGAGATTAGGTAATGAACTCTTTTATTAAGAACCTCAATTTCCTAAGAGACCTCATCTAGATTTGGGAAAATTTCCTCTGAGTCTGATAGGTGGACTTGATTGAAATCAATCAAACTAATATTCCCATGTATATTTCATGGTACAGAATCCATCCTAACATTGGAACTACTTCTATCTCTCTCGGAGATGTTAGTATGAGGCAATCCTTGATGAAAATTTTGGACATCCTCAATATTGCCAAATAAGCCCGTATAAAAACCCAAAATATCTTGCCTAGATTTATGAGGAGTATTAGAATTTACACCTATGGGTCTTTCAGAGGACTTACCCATATGGCTTCTTTTCTATATCCATGCAACATTAACTGGCTCATATGTAACTGCTCTTCTTTGGCCTTTCCAAGTTGGTTTGGGCAATCCTTCTTGCAACTTCTCTTGAGGATTCTTCCTCATATAAGACCTTGTATTCCTTCCTCTCTCCATTGTATGTGTCCCCTTAAACGACCTGTAATTTGCTAAGAGCATTGGTTGCTTTTTTTTTTAATCAGAGTCACCACCCAATTGCAAAATTAGAAAATATTAACTCAACAGATCACTCATAGGAAACAAAAGAATACGAACACTAATTTTAGCGAGAAAATGAAAAGGGAAGCACAAGGATATGCCAGCCTATTACAATGACACAAGTAAACTCAGATGCGGGTAAATTTCGGGCAATACAAACACTGATATGTAGCATAAACTTATAGTATGACTCTCCCCAGCAGAGTCGCCATTTTTGTTGTTCTCAATTTTTGATTGCTTTGTTTTCTCTACTAAAATTTCAAACCTCTTTCATTTATGGAGAGAACAACAAGAAATAGAAACAAAAGACAACAATTAACAAGATTTATACAGAAATCTTCTACACTTTAAGCTTCCACTTAGCTTAGGCGGGTATACCTTTACGCCCACTCTTTCACATATGCAATTGAAGACTTACAGAAGACCAGTGCCAACTTCTGCAAACCCTACCACTTTAAACATAACTAGACATAAAAGAAAGACTCGTATTCATTTTCATTGATCATCAAGAAGGCCATGAACTTCAAAAAGCTATACTAGTGCCTTATTTGGGCTTCAGAGTCATTCAGAATTGGACAAGAGCTGACAGAAAAAATTCACATACATGCCATTACATTCGTTTAACTAAATGTATACATGCCTGACATATATAAACTCTCACCATATGCAAAACCCAGTCATCGAATTCAAGTAGAAATCACTGATTACCAACGAAAAGGATTTAAGTATATCTAATTTCCCTCCTTGAGGGAACAAACTAAAAACATTCTCATAAATTGCTTTGCGAATCATTCAATTAAACAATCCTAAATCATCTAATCAAAATGGTAACCAATCACGCAAACATGAAGACAATAGGAACCAATACTTAAAATGTTCTAGTCTATATATTAATATTCTCCGTCAAATTCTACATAACTCAGAATGATTTTCCAAAAATCTAGAAAAAAAACCTAAATACATTTTGCCAAAGCTTTCTTATAGAAATCTTGTGATGATTTTCTAAGTAGTCTTGGTATCCATTTATGGAGATATGGATGCGACAAGCTTTGGACTTCCCTAGAAATATTTTGTTGTAACCATAATTCCCTCTCAAAAAGGGTTACATTGTTTAGTAAAGAAAACAAGACCAAAACCAATTAGATAACCAGCTGGAGAAAGGCCAAATGAATTCTCAATATTCAAAGGTCAAGCGCCAAGTGTCCTCAATTCTTCAAAAATCTGATTAGCCCAAAATAAACTGTTACAAGAGCGAACCACTTCCAATTTCCTGAGGGTTGTCACATGTTGCAGCATTGGTTGACTCTTCCCGATCCTCTGCTTCTTGCATCACATATTTATCTTTCCATTCTTTGAATATGTCATCACTAGGCCAGGAAAAGTTAACAATTTTCTTCTTCAACTTATTTAATCTCTTCCATGTATTCCTTAACTACATAAATTAAATGTGACTTTTTTTTTTCAATCTCCTCAATAGTTTGAATGAACAATGGGGTACTATGTGAATTTATGATGTCATTTATTCATTGTGACAATTTATGGCCTAACTCACCAAGCCATTCCTCTTTTTCTTTCAATTTGTCATTATTAACAAAACCTCCAAGGAACAGTTCAGGCTTTTGACCTGCATATTCTTTTCTATATAAGTTTTCCTTTCTTTCTATATGAACCCTGCCTTCTACTAACCTAGACATACTTTTTACCACCTCATAAGTGGCTTTAATAGTGGCATCAACATTTTCCTCCTCTTGGGATAAGTATATGAGCTCTAAATCAGTTTCCCTAGCAATCTATTTATCCAAAATTGGCTCTAAAATAGCCTCTTCTTCTTTCAATGAATTCAAAAGGTTCACAACTCTGTTCATATTTATGAACACAATTGAAGCCCCAAATGTATCAGCAAATTTCAAAATTATTGCCCTGATCTTCTCCTCATATTTACTTGTAAAAAGAGCCCGAGATTGCTTCAATCTTTCCATCTCATCTTGGATACTTTCAGCAGATTGAAAACCAGGAATCTCAGGAGAAAGAGGAAATTCAATAATCGGGCTAGTAGGAAGAGGTCTAGCCAGAGAAGAGGCAATCATCAATTAGAGGATTCACCTTTTTGTTGTTGTCCTGCCATCTAGCCCTTCAACTTGGCAATTGTCCTGTCCTTATGAGCTATCTCAAGTTTAGCTTCATTGTAGGCTTTCAGGACTATTTCTAACTTCACCTGGAGATCAGCTTTCTCCTTGGCTTCCTTCTCAACCATTGTCATACTAAATTTTGCAGATTCTAAAGTTGTACTGGTAGCCTCTATCACCCCTGTGTCCTTCACTCTCTTGACAAGCATGCCTCTTGAATAATTGGATTCTAAGGAGTCATTCCTCTTTTTTCTTTCTTCTCTTCTTAATGACCACATGACTTAGGCCACATGGTCATTGTTGTAAGTTACTCCTTCCAGGGGGGTAGTCTCTTTTCTTACTACATCAAGAATTAATGCATCAGCTATATCCCACTCAAGGACAATCAAAACTCCAGCTTCTGTAATCATTTTCCTTTCCTGCTCATGGGCAATTGCCTCAAATTCTGCTAGCATCTCCTACTTTACTTCTACCTCAACAACAGATGTATCCTTTTGGGGATTTTCAACCTTCCCCTTCTCAGATCTCTCCTTGAATTTCTCTATATTATTTCTCCAAACAAACTGTAAAAATGCTCTTGTTTTAACAAAATTGTTATCTGCCAAAAATTCCTCACTGGCCTACTTAATGATACGGTCCAGCTCCTTACCTTTTAACTCTTCAACAGTCAAGTCCATTTTTGGCACTTGCTAGTTCTTCTGGCATTCCTTCTTGTAGCTCTCCATATGTGCAGGCAATTTCTCCAAGACTCCTTAATTGTAACAACTGCTCAGCTACTGTATGCTTATCTCCTATGTGTATTGTGGATTAGGAAGGAGAATATAAGGGCTCATCTGTTTGCACTTCTTTCCCTACCCTTTTCCTTTTTGGAGATTCTTGGATTTCAGTGACATCTTCCAGTGTCCTTTTTCCTTTCAAAGTGGAGGGCTCATCCCTTTTGGGCATTACTATATTATACCCTAATTTTTTGTACATCACATATTCACCAGGGGGAACCACCTTGGCATAAGTAGGCTTAGCTAAAACAAGTTTAGCTTTCTCAAGATCAGCTCCTATTACAACCTCCCTTTTCTCTTTTAAATTTTGCATTAGATCCTCAAAATAGACCACCAAAAACTTAATCTTTTCTTCAAAAGGATTAAAACTAGCCAAAGGACCATAGTTTCTATCAAAATGTTGAATGAAATCTAGAGTTTTCTTGAACACTATCCATTTCTCCTTCCTTACTTCTTGTTCATCCAGATTAAATTCATTCCTTATTAAGTCTTCAGGGAATTGAAATTGATGAGCTTTACCCCCACATCTAACTTTTTTCCTAAACATACCGCTGAAAAAATCCTCTGGATCAGCAAACCTAGCAACTACTGTAGGTAGCCTATATGGCTGAAGAAATTTGTCAAAATGTACCCAACCACCCTTGGTGATTAAAAACTGATGTGCCACTATGACTATTGGGAAAATGGTCCCCCTTCCTTTATTTGTCAACTCTGCTTCCTGTAAGTCTCCAATTTGCCTCAAGATTTCAGCTATGCCTACCTTCAAAGGGATCTGGTAGGGGAGAAAATATGGAGTTCCCCTAAAACCATGCACTCTGAAAATAGTAGAAACAAGGTACAAAATTATATCCCCCTAGTTATGCACAATTTTAATACCTTGAGCAAACTCTTTGGGTTTAATGAATTCCAAGAGAGACTTAGGAATCCTAGGGTTTTCTTGACATAAAAGGATTCTAAGCTTGGCTGCAAAGTATCTATCAAATTTCAAATAACTTGCATCCTCTCTGTCCCAAGATAAAATGGTACTCCATAACTGAATAGGAATTTCCTCTCCCTCTCTTTCCTTTAACAATTCCATCCTAGTTGCAAAGTATTCAGCACCTTTAAATAAGAACATGTGCATAAGCAGGGAATACCATCCAAAAGGTCTATCTACTTTAGCATTTTTTATTCCAATTAGGCCTTCATGAATGCCATCAGTAAGGTAGGGTGCAAAATAAAAAGTCACTGCCAAGGATGGATTCAAAATCTATGCCATCATAAGCATGTAGTGGGTTTGCATGGTGCCTTCTACATCTTCCCCAAGAATCTGACATAAAGACCAGTATAATCCCTTAGCCCTCAAAGTAAAGAAAATCAAAGGGAAAGGCTCCATCGTGCTTGGGCCTACCAATGTCAATCCTCCTATTTTTGCAAAGAATTCTTTCAATGGCCCACTCCTAAGATGATTCTTGTGTGCATCATAGACCTTCTTAAGCATGTCAAAATCAATAGGCTCTAAATAATTTGAGGTCTCACTTAGCTAAAAGACTTTCCTGAATTCATCATCATTAATTTCAATTAAAAATCCTCCCTTTATATTTCTCACAGTTTTAGTGATGGGGTCATAGATTTTTGCAATCTGAGTCAGCAAGTCAACATCCATGAATACTCCAGGCACCACAAGTTTTCCAACATCCAACTCCCATATATTATTAGTTGGGGCAAGTTAATTTCACTGACTAAATCCTACTCTGAATAGTCCTAAACTTTCCATGCCTACCTGAGCATCCCTCAACCAACAACCTTTATCATATAGCCCATCACCAATTTTCAGATAGGGACCTTTAGGCACAAGTTCTTTTATTTTGGCTACACTATTGGTGGATTGAGCCAATTGCTCCAAGAAATCATCACAGATAGCTCATTCTTGGTAATCCACCTTTACTCTGGGTTCCTTTCACGGTGCATCTTAAAAAATTTTCCTACCACAATCACTATTTCTGATAATTCCTTACAAATTTCAAGCACCACAAGAGAAAGAGATACAGAGCAAATTCACAGAAAAACTTACTTGTAGCTTGAGAGAACTTAGATAGCACACCTATTTTTTGCAAAATTTCTTCAAATGCCCTTTTGCTATGTTGAATTTTGAACATTGTCTTATCAATGAGTCTTAACAATAACTAAGCATTGATTAAACCTTTTGATATTTCAAAAATTTGGCTCCAACAGCCCAGAAGGGTGCCCTCTGCACATTTCTCCTTTGTTCACCAACCCGCAATGGTTAAAGTTTGAATGTACTTCTACTGCGGTACAATGACCACCATCGGATCCTGCTAATCTAACACACTTGTTAACAATAGAAGCTTCCTCGGTGGGCCCATCAGTTAGTCACTTATCCACCCTTTGTTGCTATGTCGCAACAGTTATCAGTCGAGTATCTTTTTTTTGCAGTATACCGACCATCGTCGATCTTTTCTTATCTTACCAGATCTTTAATATGCCTCGGCCTTTCTTTTCTCACAGGCCCCACTGGTTGTCACCATGTCGCAACGAATATCCATTGTGCATCTTTTTGTTGCGGTATAGCGACAGTCGTGAGATCTTCTCAAAATGGCTCGACCTTTATAATTCATTGCCACTTAACTGCCATCATTTTACTGTTCACCATAATCACTTGCCTTGACCATTGGCCTTAACCACTACCACTAATGGTTTGTCACCATGTCGCTCCAAATATCCATCATGCAACTTTTTGTTGCAATGTAGCGATAGTCATTCGATCTTCCCGGACTTGCTCACCTATTAACTCACCTGAGCTACTCTCTTGTCGGGCCCACCACTTGGTCGCCAAGCCGCAATGGTTAACTGATGAGCATTTTTCGCGCTATGGTATAGTGACAGTCATGAGATCAAACTGGAACTTACCCGATCTTTAAGGACCCAACACATACATAATCAAAGACATAGGACTTAGGAAAATACGTGAAATATTTCAAGATTACTAGACCCCGCCTAAGTCGAGAACACAAAGAAACCCTTTTCAATGATAGGATGACCCTTCCACTTAAGTGGAAAAAGCAACGAGCTGAAATAAAAGATCTGGAGATAAAGCAACACAAAGGTTTATGTTTTGAAATATTTTGAAATTTAATATAAAACCCTAAAACCTTTTGACCATGGACTCGCAGACAAGGACCAAAATCTAAAATTTTGATAGATTTCATAATAAAAGGCAAGACTTCCAACAAATTTAAAACAATGATAACATGATCTACACCAAGTCTCCCCTTTTTAGTGTATATCGGGGTTGTAACCCTGATCTACACCAAGCCCCTCCTTCATGGTGTATGTTGGGGTTATAAACCCGACATGAACCAAGCCCAACATGTTTTCCTTTGTTTTGCAGTGGTGTGAATTGGGTTTGTAAACCCAATTGCCATCACTTTCCTTTACAAACCCAATTTACACCAATATATTTTTTAATATTTTCTAGTGCAAATCAGTCTTATAAGTTTGAAATTCACTTACCACGCCTTTGGTCTTTTTTGTCTAGCTTTGGGAATTCTCAAAATCCATTTCCGCAACTCAATTTTAGACACCTGATTCCATACACCAGGACTTGATAATTTTAATGTGCGGGCTACCAAGTAAGGACATATAGACTCCATTGGTGAAGAATATTGGGAACAAGAAGAGGCTCCAAACACTTAGTCATTGTTATGCATCTCTAGTGTAGTGGCATTTTGTAATTCCAATCAACACCTCAAGCATCATTTTGTATTCATGTGTTTTGCATATAGAACATGCACAAGGTCTAAGTAGGAATCCTCTTTGACTTAGTCATAGTTTTCTTAGATTAGCTCATTTCACCTCAAATATATATATGAGGGTTATCATTGTAAATCTATCAATCTTTAATTGTATGCAACAAAACTTTGCCGAAGTGAAGAGCAAAGTGAAACTTTGAGTTCATATTGTTATTTTGCAAATTTGATCAAATAAGAAGATACCTTTGGCATTCAAACTTTGTGTTGACTTCATTGTGTTTATGGAAAGAGTCTTCTTACTAAATCTTAGTTTGATTTAGTGAAGGTGTTGTGGAAAAATATCATTAAAGAGTAGAGAAAGTTTTGATCTGTGAACCTTGTGTCATATTTCAGCACTTGTCAAATAGAGTTGGTAGGTTGATATCGAGACAAAGACTTTGTGTTTTATTTCAGTTATTTTAGTTGAAGAGATATTGTAAAAGAGGTAGTAATTTGAAGATTTTGTGCTTCATATTGTTATTTCAAAAATAAAGATTATCAAAAGTTGTAATAAGATATCAAGATAAAGACTTTGTGCTTTACTTTGATTATCTTAGTTGACACAATGGGTTACAAAATTTATTTGGATAAAGGTTGAAAAGATAATAGTTATTTGTAAGACTTTGATCTTAAGCATTATTTTCTTGTCTTGGAGAAGAAACAGAGGACTTTGAGCCTTCAAAGAAACTTTCCTTCTTTATTTGTATTTTCATTCACATACTTTAAGTTATTTCTTTGTAACTTTGAAGTTTTATTAATCATTACTGCTTCGCATTGTAGATTTTTCCCTGAAAGAAGAGGAGATAATAACATCTATTCTAAGATAGAATAAGATGACGTACCGCCCATGTTTAGAATAGGATTCATAGTTAAATTTGTATTTAAAGTAGAGATAGTAGTAAGAAAAAGGGGGAGCCTTACCTTACAATTAGGAGGGATTCAATCTCACCCATTGTGGCTGAAACCACAATTTTGTGAACTTCCCCAGTTGACAAAATTTTCACCCAACTATTTATGGTGACTTTGTTGGGGATGTGATATGCATCCAAAGGCATCATTCTTTTGGTTGAAGTATATGAGTATTCTATTCATTTTAATCTATCAAGCTTTCACCGAGGACATGTAAAATGGTTGCCCAAGGTCCTTGGGGGAATGTTTTTGGTCCATTGAATCTAACTCAACCTCTACTTTCTCTTCTTGATGGCTTGCAAAAGAATTTTCCCAAGTTCTATGGGGATGGTAAACAACATGCAAATGAACATCTTTCTACTTTTTACATTGCATGCAGCATTTTGAGGGTTGAACATGAAGATGTTTCAGTGAGACTATTTATTGAAACACTCCAAGGTGGTGTTGCTAACTGGTTATACCATCTTGCACCACAAACCAACACCAATTGATAAACACTAAGAAAAAAGTTTGAAGAGAGGTTCAAGACTATAGAAGATGCTCATACATTGTTAGCACAATTGACTCAAATGACAAAGGAGCCACAGGAACCCATGTGGGAGCTTGTGGCTAAATTTAATAAGTTGTCTAACAGAATTCTAATGGTGGCTCAACCCACTACTAAAAATTTGAAGTGCTTCTTCATCAATGCTCAGTTGCTTGAGGTGAGTTTCTTGTTGAGAAGGGAAATTCCAAGAGACCTTGAAATTGCACAATCCCTGTCAGTTGAGGTTGAAGATGATCTTATCCTTGCGAGTAAGATAAGGATAGAGCCAAATGGGCTCTGGAGAACCTTTGGAATCATCATCTACCAACAAGACACATCCCATGGTGCAAAGGTTGGCTAATGAGGTGCTTGACCTCAAAAATAAAATAGCTCAAGGATTATTCTCTTCCCCTTACTCGAAGGAGGTTGTATTCAAATACTATCTATGATTATGTTGCAAGGAATGAGAACAAGCTTCATTCACCACCAGAAGAGCTTGCACTTGAGGCACCACTAGTGAATATAGAAATGAGGAACTTTGAATCTGAACAAAGTGATCTTGCTAATCTCTTCCAGAAGAAGGAAGCATACATAGTTGGCAAATCTCATATCTATTGAATGTGTTATCAAGGAGTTGTTAAGCAAGATACAATGGGGTATAAACCTTCAAGTGATGAAACCCACTTTGCTAAAGTATCGATAAAGGAGGATAATTAAGTCTTAAGATGTGAAAAGATGAACATGCATTAAGTTACCATTCAAGTTGAACAAAATGAGAAGAATGCGTCTATATTTCAAAATCATGAACTTGGACATATTGTGCATATGGAAAATAACAAGGAACTTGATGAAGACATTTTCACAAGCATAATAGAGGATTTTTTCTCAAGTCTTGATGACAACTCAATATCTCTCAGATCTGAAGTTTGTGAATAGAATGATGAAGAAAGTAGTGCAGTCATGTTATCTCTTGAATCACATGAGTAAACTTATTGAACTCAGCATGAGGTTGTGGTTGAGGAAGCAACTAGTAAAGGCATAGCGGGCGAGAAGAGCTCAGATTTTTTCCTATCAAGGGGATGTCCAATAAGACATCTAGTTTGGATGGAAGCTAACAAGATGTCAAAAGTCACACTTGAACCTGAGCATGAGGACACAAATAAGCATGGAATCAAGCATGCATTTGCAGTTGAGAAGAGGCAACCCATATTCATTGATCCACTTTGGAGTAGCAGCACATATGATCAACTTGAGGAGGAAAGTGCATTTGTTCATTTATTCCAAGAAGTGATGCATCATCTCATGGTACTATTGTTTGTGCTTCATCTACACCTGGTAGTTTATGATCATGTCAAACATGACACCTTGTTGAAGAAGAGTATCTACTTTGGAGTACTAGTTAATGGATTCATTTGAAGGAGTTCTTGTTGTTGGTTAGTCTTTGCGTTAGGTTAGTTTCTCTTTCCAATAAGTGTAGTTGCAAAAAGTTGAGTCTTGTCTCGATAGGTTGTAGCTAAGTCTTGTCATCCTTTTGTCTTTTATGTCTATTATTGCTTGAATCTATAGCCCAAAGGAAGATAAAGACACTAAGAGTTTTGGATTCTTCTCCCTTCAATCATTCCAACAGTCGAAAGGAGTTCCCCAGTCAGAGCCAGCCATTGTCCTCTTTTTTGGCTATCACAAAAATAGGATAACCCTTACAAATTTGTCTAATTTGTATCCCATGTGCTCTAATCATACTTTTTAAGGTAGTCTTTATTCCCCCTCATGTGTGATTTAGGACCCTTGATTCTTGATTCAAAATTTCTAGTCCTTTTTTGGGTCTTTTAAGTTAGTTTTTGCGTTTTGGTATGTCATGTTCACAAATCCAAATTACACCTCTTTTGTGCACACAAGTGTAAATTGGGGTTACAAATCTAAATTATACTTCCCTTCAAAATTTTATAGTCCGATGCAAATCACATTTCTAACCCCAATTTACACCACTTCATAGCCATGTGAAACTCATGTTAGGTGTAGGTTGGTTTTATAAACCCGAAATACACCTAAGGCCTAAGATCTAAGTTACACCTATTTTTGGTGTACAGTGGGGTTATGACCCCAACCTACACCAATTCATTCTCTTTGGGTGTAAGTTGTTGTTGTAACCCTACCTTACACCAATGCCAATACATAAGGAAAATAGTGTATATCAGGGTCATAACCCCAATCTACACCAAGTCTCCCCTTTGCGGTGTATATCGGGGTCATAAACCTAATCTACACCAAGACCCTTTTTCATGGTGTATGTTGGGGTTATAACCCCAACATGCACCAAGCCCAAAAAAAATTCCTTTGTTTTGCAATGGTGCAAATCGGGTTTGTAAACCCGATTGCTACCACTTGCCTTTGTTTGACCCCAAGGTGCAAATCGGGTTTACAAACCCAATCTATAGCAATATATTTTTTAAGATTTTCAAATGCAAATCTGACTTATAAGTTCAAAATTCACTTACCACACCTTGTTGGAAAGAGACACTACATAGATGATCCAATATTGTCATTGATGGAAAATAATGCTAATGCACCCATCCGCATAGCTCAGTTTGTTCATACCAAAAGTTAGATTGAGTTTTGGATAGATCTGATGAGATAGAACAAAGTATTTGACAAAGATCGAGTTGATTAATTCATAATTCAATACATGTTTATATCTTGTGTTGCGGATCTCAAGGAAACATTATGGGTGTATTATCTACCATATTCCAGGTTTGTAGCATTTGGTGTTGACTCATGGTTGAGTTAGATGATCCGGTGTGTTGGTTCTTAGTTTGTTAGAGCAGTTCGGCAGTATTGAGTAAATAATCATTGTGCGAATTATGTGGATTGACTTTGGTGCTCACTTATGTGATCATGATAGTTTTTTAGATAATTTTGGTAGCATGTGGACCATTCTTTTTGGTCCACATGATTTTTTTGGTTCCCATTCAGCCAACTTGAAGAACATGTTTCGTTTGTGTGTTATGCATTTTTCGGCCAACATGTAGAAGATCAAATTTCATGTTGCAGATATAAAAGACCAATGGAAATGATCATTTTTGGTATCCATGTGTGTGTGATTGATTGTGTGTAGTTTCACATGCGCAAGTGAAAGAATTCTGCTCTCGAATAGTGATGAATAATAGAATAGATCAATGTAGCAGAGCAGTATGTGATCAAGAATTTTGTGCTTAACCAGAACTGTACTGAAGCATTTGTAGATGCTATTTTTTAGTTCAGACATTCCAATTATCTTTTGTAAAAGGTATTGTAAGGCAGTGAGCCTTCCAAGGTTGTAGCCCTTACTGTTTTGAGTCGTGAGCTCTGGGTAGTGTGCCTAAATGCATGTGCATTCTCTTATGTAATATTTCTATACTTTTGCAAAGTATATTGATATTATGGATCTCATCCCCATCGTGGTTCTTCCCTTAACCAATTTTTCCACGTATAAAATATGGTATTATGGTGTTGTTGTTGTCTACTTTGTGTTTCTATATCTTTTTATTGTTCATTTGCATTAAGTGGTTGAAAACACAAGTTAATATGATTAAAAATTGGAGAACACTGACTCACCCCCCTCACAGTGTTCATTGATTCCAAAACTTGGTATCAGATCCTAGTTCCTTAGAAGAATCCTAACAACTTGAGGAGGATCTAGGAAGGTGAATAAATGGATTCCGGCAGTATTCAACATCAGCTTATTGTGGCACTTGAGGATCTTGATCAAGCCCAAAAAGAAGTCTGGTAGATGAAAGAAAATATTAAAGATGATGAGAACTTCATCCAACCATTCATGGATCAGTTGAACAAGTCAAGAGAGAAGAGAAAGGAACTTGTTGATAAGCTAAAGGAGAAAGAGAGCCAAAGCATTGGTGACCAATCCCTAAAGAAGAAGACAAAAGAATGTGAGAATTTTGCAAGAGAGAATGTAGCCCTGAAACATGATATGGAATCTATAGCAATGAAATTGATCACAGAGATTGAGGAAAGGAAGAAGAATGAAGATAATTGGTTGTGAGAATGGTCAACTAGAGCATGATTTGTATGAAACCAAGGAAGAGATTGGAAAGCAAATCCTTCTTCTTAGATATGATCTTGAAGTTGCAAATGAGTACAAGGCGAAGTTCAAGATCAGTTCAGCCAAACTTAATGAGATGCTTGAAAGTCATAAGAGTGAAGATGACAAGAAAGGACTTGGATTTGAGAAAGGTGAAAGCTCCGGATCTGGTCAAAACTCTCAATATCAGAAGAACAAAGCTAAAAGGTCTCCGGTAAGGCAACCTAATGCTCATAAGTTCAACTGTAATTTTTTTGTTTGTAATAAATTTGGTCATATGGCTAGTCAATGCAGAAATAGAATAAATCATAATGGTGTATCTTTCTCTAGTCATTGTTTTAAATGCAACAAGTATGGGCATAAGTCAAATGAATGCAAAAGTATGATAAAAAAACTTTCCAAATAGGAGAAATATTAGATGTTATGCATGTGGTAGGTTTGGACATGTTGTTAATCAATGAAAATAAAGAGGAAATCAAGGGAATTTTAGGCCTAGACACAAAAAATATTGTGTGCTACAATTTTAATAAATACGGTCATATTGCAAGATTCTGCAGAAGCAAAAATGTGAATAGGAATGGTTTGGTAGACAAGAATAAGAATTTGCAGGAAAATGTTAAATGGAAGTGAAAGTGGAGGATATCAAAGATCAAATGAAGAAGACATGGATTAAGTAGAGTGGTTCGAGTACTAAAAGCAGGGTTGCACTTGATTTTGATACTACAAATTCCTCTGGGAATTAGATTGAGGCCTTTGGCCTAAGGGGAGTCTTAATGTAGATCCTTTCTACCCTGCCAGATGTTGGTGTCAGAAGATTGACAGATTGTCAAAAGCTGTATTATGGTACTGTAGATATTTTTGAAGGATTTCTGGAAGAGTATGAGTGGATTTGAAGATCCGCAAAAGATTTCTTGAAGAATTGTCTATGTATGCAAGGTATCCAAAAAAATTGGGGTAAAGTGCATTTATTATACCTAAAAGTTAGGTATGCAAAAGATAAAAAGTAACTTAATCACTTCATTTCTCACTTTTCATTTGAGAGAAGAAGAAGAAAGAGCTCTGCAAGTAGAATTTTCAGAGGTCAAAAGCACGAAGAATATTTGTTGCACAAATTTACTAATCTGATGGTCAAGGTATTTATCAGTGAAACCTTTCAAGTTTGAAGTTTGAATTTTTGAAATGGCTACCTCTGGAATTGCAACCCCTCTAGTCATAGACATTACCAAAAGAGGTCAACCAGACTTCAAGAAACACCTATTTATATCCATGGAGGACGTTTGGCCATTTGGAGGAATTGATTATGTGTTGCATTGATGTTTCGTCATTGATATCAACACTAGCTATTTTGGTTGCTTTACCAGTATCCTTCTGGTCCCGGTAAGATGTTTGGTTTCTGGTTGGATTAGATCATGATGATCCAGTATACTCTGATATGTTTGGGTTATGGAATTGGCTTATTCATGCTACTCAGATTCATGTTCAGTTAATTGGTTTTGATTTTGTGATCAGATTCTATCATGTATGCTAGCAAGCTTGGTTTGTTGTTTTGGCGAGGGTTTCATCGACAGAGATTTCTTGAAGATCTTTGATGATATGCATAAGTGGTGTTGGTGGGGCTTCTGGTGGAGATTCAGGATGATGATGGTGATCATGTTCGAGACTTGGTTGATTGGAATCATTTCTTTAGCGTGTGTGGACCTATATTGGGTCCTTGTTTATCTAGGTTATGGACCGGCTTAATGTAACATGTGGATTGGACTTATTGATGTGTTTCTGGGATGTCTTATGGGTTGGATATTATTTGTTTGGTCTTTGGCCAACATGTTTTGTAATTATGTAATTGTTTTATTTTTTGGTGGTCGACCTTATTGTTTGTGGTCGAGGGTTTGTATATATATGATGTAAGATCTCCTTGTAGATCATATAGAAAGGGATATGGAGTGTAATAGCAGCAAATACTGTAATAATCATTCAAGCAGAGGATTTCATCGATCATTGGTGATCGAGATGGGTTTATGTAAGATGATTTAGTCCTCTGGTATTGAGCTTAACTGGAACTATACTCAGGCATAGGAGATGCTATCTTTGCAGTTCATTCTTTCCTCCAGATTGTAGTTTGGATTTCTATGTAGTCAGTGAGACTCTTTTTGTGATGAGCAGTGTGCTCTAGGCTGTTGGCCTTCCTACAAGTGCAGGCCCCTCAATTTTAATCATATACATACTATATATGTATTATCTGACTATGGGTAGGCTTCCCACTGTGTTTTTTCCCTCTACCGGGTTTTCCATGTACAAATCTTGGTGTCATGTGGATGGTATTTATTCTCTGATTGTTGTTTAGGCTTAATTGGTTTATCTGCTATTTTGGTATTTGGTTTATGCATTCCGATATTGATCTTTTGGGTTTCAGTATTAAATTTTTAATTGCTTAAGGTTTCGGTAATCTAGTGACAACTGATTCACCCCCCCCCCCCCCTCTCAGTTGTCTTTCGTTCATTTGAACTATCTAATAGGATTATCCAAAGAGTGCATTCTCATCCATTTCACATGATGTTTTGCATATTGAGGATGTTAGGGTTTTCACGCATTGAAATATTGAGGAGCTTCAAAGCATGCAAATGTTGAATTTATACCTCAAGTAGATGATAGATGAGGTTGGTCATCTGAAATCCAAATTTAAAACTATGGAGGAAAAGGGTTTTGTGCAATACATCAAATTTTTGGTGTTTGATGAACCCGAATGGGTCCACCATGTACTCAAAAGGATGCATGATGAAGAATTCTATTAGGGTTGTTATTGGTCTATGCTCAACTGGTGACTTACCGTCACTAAAGGTTGGGAAGAACCAGATGGTTACAAATGCTATTGGATAAAGATTTGACCAAAGAGCCATAAAAATCAATGATATTCTGAAGTATGATGTTAAGTTTTCTTCTATGGTAGATATACCCGAGGGATAACTATATTTGGAATAATTATTTATGTTGCATATGAAATGATCTAGGAGAATAAGAAATATGACTTGTATGAACTGCTTCAGAGTGAACTAATAAAGAACCTAAATCAGATCAATTATGACAAGAAGCACCCATTCAAGTATGGAACCTTGATCCTATGCATGTACTTTTACTTCATGAACAAAGTTCTAGGAGCAAGTCAGGTCTAATAGGCGTATGAAAGACATGTGGTGGTACAGATCAGAGAATATTTGTATAACATTGATGATGCCAAGATCCTAAATGCTACTCTCTAGGGTTATTTCAAAAACTTTTAGAGTCCTATGCATGATTGGGAAAGCATCCCTAAGGAAATAGTTGAGAAGTACCAACATACAATTTTCTTCATGGTAGACAAAGATCAATGCTTAATGGAAGTTGTAGAACCTATAACTTTTTGGATCATGCCCATGGGGTATGAAGTGGAGAAAGAAATTCTTGAGCTATATGCTCAACATTTTCTTAGCAAATGAGTCGACACTTTTTGGTGCTCAGTTATGTGATTGTGGTATATTTTTAGACAATTTTGGTAGCGTGTGGACAATTCTTTTTGGTCCACATGATTATTTTGGTTCAGATTCAACTGACTTGAAGAACACATTTCATTTGTGTGTTATGCATTTTTGGGCTGACATGTAGAAGATCAAATTTCATGTTGTGGATATAAAAGTGATGAATATGATCATTTTGGGTATCTCTGTGTGTGTGAAAAGTGTTTGTGATTGATTGTGCATAGTTCCACCTGTGCACGTGAAATATTTCTGCTCTGAAATAGTGAAGAACAACATAATAGAGTAGTGTAGCACAACAATATGTGATCAAGAGTTTTGTGCTTAATCAAAACTGTACCCAGGCATTTTTAGATGTTATTTTTCAGTTCATATATTCCAATTATCTTTTGTAAAAGATATTGTAAGGCAGTGAGCCTCCCGAGGTTGTAGCCCTTATTATTTTGAGCAGTGAGCTCTAGGAAGTGTCCTTGATGTTGAACATAAGATGCCACTGAGAGGGGGGGTGAATCAGTGGTTTCCAAATTTTACCCTTTTATATCCTATATGTGTATATCAGTTAGCATAACTAACATATAGAAAACATACTGGTTAGGCAGGAGGATGACACAAATACAACCACACACAAAAGGAACATCACATAACACTAGATGTACGAGGAAAACCCAATATGGGAAAAACCTTGGTGAGAAATGCTGCTAGAGTCTACTGCTTCAATCCAGCCTTGCAATGAAATATTGGTTACAAAATTTAGGGCACCAACCCAAGGAGCACAACCCCTACTTTAGAGCACCAACCCAAGGAGAACCAACCCCTACACTGAACTCCAACTCAGTGATTACAATATCAAATATTGAAACAAAAGTAATATCCTAGTTACAAATAAACTTTGTAACTCTCACACATGTCTCTACAACAGTTCACCTCTATACAAATCTATGTTGGTTCTCTGCTCACCTTCTCTCTACTGCAACCTTACTGGTTTAGCCTCTGCTTCTTCTCTATCGGTACTTTTCTCTATGCTCACTACTGGCTCACAGCTTTCTGGTTAGTTCACTTGTCGATTTAACCCCTGCTCTGATATTCTCTATATCTTCTCTATAGGTTCACTCTTCTCTGATTCCTTTCTTGGTTTACTA
This sequence comes from Cryptomeria japonica, assembly GCF_030272615.1. NCBI lineage: Eukaryota > Viridiplantae > Streptophyta > Pinopsida > Cupressales > Cupressaceae > Cryptomeria > Cryptomeria japonica. Next base: position 384,689,596 of record NC_081413.1, read on the forward strand.
CTCACAAGTTCACACCACTGTCAAGCTTAATGACAGTCTGTCGGTTGCTTTACCCTCGCTAGTTGCACCCTCCTAACTAGTTCTCTCTCAAGCACACAATCTCCTCCATGATTGTCGATGGATTTTTTGTTGATGTTTCACTCTCTATCCTTCATCACCTGGCCTGCAACATCATCAATCATCTTTGGTCATGAGTTGGCATATTTATATATAAGTTTTCCCACCAAGACCAACATTCAAATCTCTAGCGCGCTAGGGTTCCTTCATCAACCTCAAGGCAAACCAAATCAAATCAGATATCCTTCCAAGAGATCAACCACCTACAATTGATCACCTATCACCACAAATCATGTTGCGTCCAGAACATGTTTACCATATTTGGCAAACACTCGCACCTGCATTTGTCAAACACCTATGAAGCAATCACATAGATAGATTCACCTACTCTGATAAGAACCTGGATACTCTACCTCAATCATGAATCCACCAAATTAGATCTTTGTCCTCTGATCAATCTCGAGCCACATCCTTTTGCAACATATCCATGATTTCTGCTATCAACATTAATGTCGACCAGTCACCACCTACCTCACCGAAAACACTTTACTGACCATAGCATGTAATAAACTTGTCTCCTATGTGTCTTATTTTTTCTCATCCACCTCTGCTAAGTCATCTATGTCAGTCCAGACAAGATCAGTGACAAACCACACAACTAGGTTCATCTACCGGTTCTCTTACCCAAACGGTTAAACCCTAACTGATCTACCTTCAAATTTGCACTTTGTTGATCTGTCGGTGGAACACCCTTACTGGTCATCACACTTGCCAAGCCACCTCATGCACATATTCAATAGATGGGAGCCTTTCACTTCTGCACCTTCTCAGCTTTATTGGTGGACATACTTACCAGTAACCACCTTGATGACACCATGTCATCAACCTTCAACAATCTCCATCTATTTGCATCTGTGGCAACACCTTTCTCAATCTTCAATCCCATCGCACTCTCTATCTGCAACTGCTTCAACTTTTCCTTCTTCATCAATAGATTGGTTCTCCTATCAACTAGTTTTTCAAAGTGACAAACCTAACCTTCCTTCTCTATACCAGAAACTCATCATGTCTGCCCTTGTTGATCCAATGCACATCTCTGATTTCATGCACCTAAGGCAACTTAGTGTTTCACTGGTTGAGCCTTCAATCACCTGCCTTTAACTATTGGCAACCTATCCCAGAGAGATGTAATGCATTTCATGCATATTAGGGGATAAGTTCCACTTAATAGTGGAAGTGGATCCTTGTCAACTATATCCGGCATTGCACCAATATGGCTTCCCTATTTGAGCAGGCATATCTTCAAACATGAACATATGATCCGGTTGAGAACACTCACTGTTAGTCATCTCTTCAGCTAGTGACATCTTCTTCATTCAGTGACTGCATCTTTATCTGGTGGGAGTCTTGTTGTTTCACATCAAACATCCAATAACATACTAGTTGTCATTTCTTCATTAGCCCACCCTGCTTGCTCAATTGTCGGTTGGAAATAATGCACTGCCAACATATCACTTACTTGTTGTTATACCATATCGGTCTCTAATACATGTCTTCAACACAAGTCAACACTAACTTGTGTATTGGGGACTCCAATGACCATTATGTTAGATGATACTCTCTTCGTTACTGGTGACTTGCTATGCTAGTTGACATCAATGACAACAGTGCTCATCAATTTTCCATACCGGTTACCATCCTATATCGGTTGACATCAATGACAACACAATGCCAACTATCTCCCCCTTTGGCATTGATGTCAACACATGTAGTATCTAGTATACTACATATTCTTTCTCCCCCTTTGACAACAATGGCAAAGGCCACTAACATGGTTTCTCTCCTCCTTGTCTCTATCATCCACTAACAAACTTTTCTCTCTCCCTTTTTCTCTATCGAATGTTTCTCCTCCTTTAACCATCATACATTGCATCCTCTCAATCCATAACACTTGAGATAGAGGGCTCAACCACCAACTGACACCAATTTCTCAGCAACCAAGTTTATATTCAAACTGGATGCCAATTGCATATACAAGTCTAAAACCAATTAAAGGAACACGTGTCAGTAAATACAACTTACTTGTCGGTTAGACTGCATCATCTCCCTTTGATATGTAGAAGTTATTCTGACCCCAATTTGTTGATACCAAGTGTTGAAGATGATACTGATACCAATTATGTCTTCTCCGATACCAAATGCATATTCTCCTATATAGGTAACTCTTCCTCTTTGTAGGCAACACTTTTGATGGTTCAATTGTGATTTCAATTAAGTACAAATTAAAGGACCGATGAGCACATCCCAAAGTCTCAATCATACTGGTACAATCATAGACACATTCTCTCCCTCTATGTCTAGGAAGTTTGATACAAATCAAAAAACATGGTTGTAAACTCCCCCTGAGTCATTGATCTCAAGTCATTTTTGCCTATCAAGTTCTAAACCAGTTTTCCAAACTGCACCTTATACTGGTTGATTTATGAATGAGTGATCAACTGATGATCTCTCAGCTCCATTATATCCACCACAACTTATGACATGATCTTAGATGTACAAAATACCATACTACATCTCTATCATGCTAAAAATTAGACCGGTTAGCCCATTAAGATGCATGCATATAAGATCTACTACCGGGCCAACATATGTCTTTCAGATCTTTTCCAATACCACCTGGGACATAATCACCTCAATCCATGCTACCGGAGTTATTGCAATGATCCCAGACCTCATTGACTTACATAACCTACAATACTGGTCAATGTCCATACCGGTAACATATTGCCAATACCAGTTTCCTATGTCGGTTTCCTATATCCACCAGAGCACCTTCCTTCAGCTCTTGTCTTCTTGTGTCAATTTCTTCTGATTCCAAATGCAATTTATCAATCCTATTGACACATGCAGCAACAATCTATCTCTCATCTGTAGGTATGTAGCCAAGGCAGAAATCTACACACACTGCCATCTCATCTTCTTCCTTCTTACCAACAGCAAATAATCCTTTCATCTACCCATTTTCACTAAGGGGGTGAATAATGTGATAAATGAGTAACTCCCCCTAAGGTCTTGCATCTCCTTTAAGTCTTAGGAGATATCACCTATGAATTGAATGCACAGTGTTGGTCCATGGTCCTACTCTCTTCCTTTTTCCTCCATACCTGCTTGATCTCATTACTCTTCCCATTTGCAGTCATGGGAGCAGGTCTTACCTTCTTCTATTGATTTTTCCTTTCTCTTCCAGGTTTTACAGCATGACTAGAAAAATTTCTATAGAAGCAAACTATAATCATTCCAAATGCATGATTGGAGGACCTTCTATCAAACCAGTTTGACCATCTTCTTCTAGTCATGCTATTGTGACCGACTACCGAAACCGGTGGACCTCTTGATCTTGCAGAGACATTTCTCCTTTGGTTCCATGTAGGTCTTTGACCTCCATATGTACTATATTCATTTCCATGTTGAGCATAGGTTCTATACCGGTTGCCATATGACTGCAAGTTCATCATTCTGCAATCATGACTTCTATAGCCAAATCCATTACACCTCCAATAGACAACAATATTGTTTCTAGGAAGAGCATATTGCCTTTTCTTAGACTTCATTTTACATTCATCATTCATCTGCCTTATGGCCATATTATTTTCATGCAAAACAATTACTAGAGAAAGGGGGCTTGTAACTTACAAACTTTTTTGCCATGCAAGAGGAGATCTTGTCGGTTTAGTATCTCCATTTATGCTTCTTTGAGGGTAGATCATGGATTGTCCACACTCTCTTGTTCTTCCATATGATCCCTTCTTCTCCTACACTTGCTTTGTCTTGTGGGCAGCAACATTTCTTTGTCTTCTACTAGTAGGAGGTCTTCTATGTTATCTTCTCATATTCTTTCTTTCGGTGAAGCTTCCTTCTCCCATCTTTCCTTTTCCTTTGAGATTTGAATTGTTCTTCCTTCTTGCATTGTTGGTCTTCTTCATCATGTATTCAATAGTTGTGGTCAGATCTATCTTTCTTCTAGGAGTATTTCTAACAATGAAGATATGTCCCTTGTTATCTCCATTTGAGGAGACAAACTGAATGTCTTTGTGGGGGACATTCTTGTTGGTGGAGCATTCACCGACACCACTTCATAAACCTTTGGTATCCTTGGAGTGTTTTTGTTTCTTTAGCATTTTATCCAAGCCATCACTACTGCCACCAAACTAGATCCTTACCTTGAGCTCATCTTGACATTTCTCAAGGTCTTTGTGGAGATTCTCCATTTCTCCTTCTAGCTACTAATACTCTTTATCCTTTACCTCTAGCTCTAATGCTAGATATTAACAATTGCACTCCTTGGTGTCTTCTCTTCAAGTATTCAGCTCTGAGATACATTTCTCATATTCTTCAAGGAATTTGATTAACCAATTTTGTTCCACAATAGCCGCATTCTTGAACATTTTGTATTCATTCCCCACTCTACTAAGTTCTTCAAGTGCATTTACAAGTTCTCCTTCAAGATCAACTTCTTCTCCTTCTTCTTCCTCATCTTCACTATCACTGCCAAACACATCTTGTCAGTAGGAATGATCTACATGATCATTCTCAGATGTGTGCATCTCATCTTCTGATTCTCAAGCCATGAAGAGGTGGGTTTCTTCATCATTGTTGCTGCTGCTAATAGATCTACCTTCATCTGCTGACTCATGAGTTACATTTTCCTTCTTTTTTTTGCAAACTAGTTCTGCAGTTCTAGGCTCATTTTCATCAAACTTCTTTAATCTGTCTCATAGGATTTTTGTTGATCTGCATTTGTCCACCTACAAGGAGACATCACTAGATATCCCACTGAGTATGGCCTCCATAGCTTCATCATTGCATTTATTTCTCCTTTTTGCTTCAGGACCGATGGGAGGATTGAATTTACTAGGGAAGTCATTTAGTACTGACATCCATACATCAAACCCAAGGGAGGACAAGTAGACTTCCATCCTACGACTCCATATAGAAAATTTTGAATCATCAAGCACCGAAGTAGGGGGTGACACAAAATAGACCATTGTGTTCAAATACCAGAATCTACCCAAGCTAGAGAAAGCTTATCAACTGGGAACCTAGCTTTGATACCAATTGTTGAACACAAGATGCCACTGAGAGGGGGGTGAGTCAGTGGTTTCCAAACTTTACCCTTTTCTATCCTATGTGTGTATACTAGTTAGAAGAACTAACACAAAGAAAATATACCAGTTAGATAGGAGGATGACACAAATACAACCACACACAAAATGAACATCACACAACACCGGATGTACAAGGAAAACCCAACATGGAAAAAACCTTGGTGAGGAATGTTGTTGGAGTCTACTGCTCCAATCCAGCCTCACAATGAAACATTGGTTACATTATTTAGGGAACCAAACTAAGGAGAACCACCCCTTCTTTAGGGAACCAACCCAAGGAGAACCAACCCCTAATTTTAGGGCACTAACCCAAGGAGCACCAACCCCTACACTGAGCTCCAACTTAGTGATTACAATATCAAATATTGAAACAAAAGTAATATCCTTGTTACAAATGAAATTTGTAACTCTCACACATGTCTCTACTTCTTCTCCATCGGTACTCTTCTCTCTACTCAGTACTGACTCATAGCTTGCCAGTTTGTTCACTTTCTGGTTTAACCCCTACTCTGATCTTCTCTATCTCTTCTCTGCAGGTTCACTCTTCTCTGATTCCTTTGTCAGTTTACTACTCATAACTTCACACCACTATCAAGCTCAATGACAGTCTATTGGTTGCTTTACCCTCGCTGGTTACACTTTCCTAACCGGTTCTCTCTCAAGCACAGAATTGCCTCTGTGATTGTTGATGGATTCTCAATTGCTATTTCACTCTCTATCCTTCATCACCTGACTTGCAACATCATCAATAATCTTCGGTCATGAGTTGGCATATTTATATATGAGTTTTTCCTCCATGATCGACATTCAAATCTTTGGCACCCTAGGTTTCCTTAATCAACCTCTAGGCAAACCAAATCAAATCAGATTTCCTTTCCATAGATCAGCCACCTACAACTGATCACCTATCACCGCCAATTACGATGTGTCCAGAACATGTTTGCCATATTTCCTCCCTGGTTACACTTTCCTAACCTATTCTCTCCCAAGCACACAATCACCTCTGTGATTGTTGATGGATTCTCTGTTGCTATTTCACTCTCTATCCTTCATCACACGACTTGTAACATCATCAATCATCTTTGGTCATGAGTTGGCATATTTATATATGAGTTTTTCCTCCATGATTGACATTCAAATCTTTGGCACCCTAGATTTCCTTCATCAACCTCTAGGCAAACCAAATCAAATCAGATTTCCTTTCCATAGATTAGCTAGGTGATTAGTTGCAGGTGACTGATCTATGGAAAGGAAATCTGATTTGGTTTGGTTTGCCTAGAGGTTGATAAAGGAAACCTAGGGTGCCAAAGATTTGAATGTCAGTCATGGAGGAAAAACTCATATATAAAATATGCCAACTCATGATCGAAGATAATTGGTGATGTTGCAGGTTGGGTGATGAAGGATAGAGAGTGAAATAGCAACAGAGAATCCATCAACAATCACAGAGGCGATTGTGTGCTTGAGAGAGAACTGGTTAGGAAAGTGTAACCAGTGAGGGTAAAGCAACCAATAGACTATCATTGAGTTGGATAGTGGTGTGAAGTTATGAGTAGTAAACTGACAAAGGAGTCAGAGAAGAGTAAACCTACAGAGAAGAGATAGAGAAGATCAGTGCAGGGGTTAAACCAAAAAGTGCACAAATTGGCAAGCTATGCGTCCAATCTCCATTTGTCTACATCTCTGGCAACACCTTTCTCCATCTTCAATTTGGTTGCACTCTTTATCTGCAACTGCTTAAACTTTTCCTTCTTCATCAATAGATTGGTTCTCCTATCAACTGGTTTGTCAAAGTGACAAACCTATCCTTCCTTCTTTGTACCAGTAGCTCATCATGTATGCCCTTGTTGATCCGATGCACATCTCTAATTTCATGCACCTAAGGCAACTTATTGTTTCACTGGTTGAGCCTTCAATCACCTGCCTTTAACTCTTAGCAACCTATCCCTCTGAGATGTAATAAATTTCATGCATATTAGGGGATAAGTTTCACTTACTGGTGGGAATGGATCCTTGTCAACTACATCCAACATTGCACCAATATGGCTTCCATGTTTGAGAAGACATATCTTCAAATAGGGACATATGATCTGGTTGAGCACACTCACTGTTAGTCTTCTCTTTAGCCTATGATATCTTCTTCATTTGGTGACTGCATCTTTATTCGGTAGGAGTCCTGTTGTTTCACATCAAACATCCAACAACATACCAGTTTTCACTTATTTATTAGCTCACCCTACTTTCTCACTTGTCGGTTGGAAATAATGCACTACCAACATATCACTTACTAGTTGCTATTCCATACCAGTCTCCATTACATTTCTTCAACACAAGTCAAGACTAACTTGTGTACCAATGACTCCAGTGACCATTATGTTGGATGACACTCTCTTCTTATCGGTGACCTGCTATGCTAGTTGACATCAATGACACCACTTTTGGTATACATAAATGACAACATTTCTCATCAATCTCCCATACCGGTTACCATCCTATACCGGTTGACATCAATGACAACACAATTCCAACACCTCAATGCATGTGCAATATCCTATGTAATATTTCTATACTTCTGTAGAGTATATTGATATTGTGGATCTCGTGCCCAGTGTGGTTTTTCCCTTAACTGGGTTTTCCACATATAAAATTTGTTGTTATAGTGTTGGACGCATAGCTTGTTGGTTTGTTCACTTTTTGGTTTAACCCCTACTTTGATCTTCTCTATCTCTTCTCTGTAGGTTCACTCTTCTTTGATTCCTTTGTCGGTTTACTACTCATAACTTCACACCACTATCAAGCTCAATGACAGTCTATTGGTTGCTTTACCCTAGCTGGTTACACTTTCCTAACCGGTTCTCTCTCAAGCACACAATCGCCTCTATGATTGTTGATGGATTATCAATTGCTATTTCACTCTCTATCCTTCATCACCCGACCTGCAACATCATCAATCATCTTCGATCATGAGTTGGCATATTTATATATGATTTTTTTCTCCATGACCAACATTCAAATCTTTGGCACCCTAAGTTTCCTTCATCAAACTCTAGGCAAACCAAATCAAATCAGATTTCCTTTCCATAGATCAACCACCTGCAAAAACTCATATATAAATATGCCAACTCATTTAATAAATTTTTTTGGACGCATAGCTTGCTGATTTGTTCACTTTCTAGTTTAACCCCTGCTCCAATCTTCTCTATCTCTTCTCTGCAGGTTCACTCTTCTCTAATTCCTTTGCCAGTTTACTACTCATAACTTCACACCACTGTCAAGCTCAATGATAGTCTGTTGATTGCTTTACCCTCACTGATTACACTTTCCTAACCGGTTCTCTCTCAAGCACACAATCACCTCTGTGATTGTTGATGGATTCTCTATTGTTGTTTCACTCTCTATCCTTCATCACCCGACCTGCAACATCATCAATCATCTTCGGTCATGAGTTGGCATATTTATATATGAGTTTTTCCTCCATGACTGACATTCAAATCTTTGGCACCCTAGGTTTCCTTCATCAACCTCTAGGCAAACCAAATCAGATTTCCTTTCCATAGATCAGCCACCTGCAACTGATCACCTATCACCACCAATTACGATGCATCCAGAACATGTTTGCCATATTTGGCAAACATGACACTTGCATTTGTCAAACACCTAAGAAGCAATCATGCAGATAGATTCACCTACTCTGATAAGCACCTGGACACTCTACCTCGATCATGAAGTGACCAAATCAGATCTCTATCCTCTAATCAGTCTTGAGCTGCATCCTTCTGCAACATATTTGTGATTTCTGGTATCGATATTAATGTTGACCACTCACCACCTACCTCACTGACAACACTTTACCGACCACAACATACAAGACACTTGTTTCCTATGTGTCATCTTTGTCGGCATCCACCTCTGCTAAGTCATATGTGTCGGTCTAGACAAGAACACCGACAAACCACACAATCGGGTTCATCTACTTGTTCTCTTAACTGACTGGTTATACCCTAATCGATCTGCCTTCAAATATGCACTTTGTTGATCTGTCGATGGAATACCCTTACCGATCATCACACTTGCCAAGCCACCTCATGCACATCTTAAACAGAGGGGAGCCTTTCACTTCTTCACCTTGTCATCTTTACCGATGGACATACTTACTAGTAACTACCTTGATGAAACCATGTCATCAACCTTCAACAATCTCCATTTGTCTGCATCTATGGCAACACCTTTCTCCATCTTCAATTTGGGTGCACTCTCTATCTGCAACTGCTTCAACTTTTCCTTCTTCATCAATAGGTTGGTTCTCCTATCAACTAGTTTGTCAAAGTGACAAACCTATCCTTCCTTCTTTGTACCGGCAACTCATCATGTCTACCCTTGCTGATCCAGTGCACATCTCTGATTTCATGCACCTAAGGCAACTTAGTGTTTCACTAGTTGAGCCTTCAATCACCTTCCTTTAACTCTTAGCAAACTATCCCTCAGAGATGTAATGAATTTCATGCATATTAGGGGATAAGTTTCACTTACCGGTGGGAATGGATCCTTGTCAACTACATCCAACATTGCACCAATATGGCTTCCGTGTTTGAGCAAATATATCTTCAAACAGGCACATATGATCTAGTTGAGCACACTCACTATCATTCTTCTCTTCAGCCTATGATATCTTCTTCATTTGGTGACTACATCTTTATCTGGTAGGAGTCCTGTTGATTCACATCAAACATCCAACAACATACCAGTTTTCACTTATTTATTAGCTCACCCTGCTTGCTCACTTGTTGGTTGGCAACAATGCACTGCCAACATATCACTTACCAGTTGTTATTCCATACCAGTCTCCATTATATTTCTTCAACACAAGTCAAGACTAACTTGTGTACTGATGACTCCAATGACCATTATGTTGGATGACACTCTCTTCCTTACCGGTGACCTGCTATGCTAGTTGCAATAAATGACAACATTGCTCATCAATCTCCCATACCGGTTACCATCCTATACCGGTTGACATCAATGACAACACAATGCCAACACTTGAATGCATGTGCATTATCCTATGTAATATTTCTATACTTCTGTAGAGTATATTGATATTGTGGATCTCATCCCCACCATGGTTTTTCCCTTAACTGGGTTTTTCACATATAAAATTTGTTGTTATAGTGTTGTTGTTGTCTACTTTGTGGTTCTACATCTTTCTTTTATTCATTTTCATTAAGTGGTTGAAAAGACAAGTTAATAAGATTAAAAACTGGATTCACCCCCCTCTCAATGCTCATTGATTCCAACACACCTTTGGTCTTTTTTGTCTAACTTCGGGAATTATTCAAAATTCATTCCTCCAACTCTATCTTAGACACTATATTCCATACACCAAGAACTGATAATTTTAAAGTATGGGCTACCAAGTGAGGACTTGTAGACTCCACTGGTGAAGAATGTTTGGAAGAAGATGAGGCTCCAAACTCTTAAGCCTTTTTATGCATCTCTACTGTAGTGGCATTTTGTAATTCCAATTGACACCTCAAGTGTCATTTTGTATTCATGTTTTTGCATCTAGAACATGCACAAGTTCTAAATCAAGTAGGAATCCTCTTTGACTTAGTCATCATTTTCCTAGATTAGCCCATTGCACCTCACCTATGTATATGAGGGTGCTCATTGTGGCTTTATCAATCTTTAATTGTATGCAAAAAAACTCTGTTGAAGTGAAGACAAAGTGAAACTTTGTGTTCATGTTGTTATTTTGCAAATTTGATCAATAAGAAGATAACTTTGGCATTCAAACTTTGTGTTGACTTCATTGTGTTTATGGTAAGAGTGTTCTTACTAAATATTATTTTGATTAAGTAAAGGTGGTGTGGAAAAATATCATTAAAGAGTGGAGAAAGTTATGATTTGTGAAATTTGTGTCATATTTCAGCACTTGTCAAATAGAGTTAGTAGGTTGATACCAAGACAAAGACTTTGTGTTTTGTTTTAGTTATTTTAGTTGAAGAGATATTGTAAAAGAGGTAGTAATTTGAAGACTTTATGCTTCATATTGTTATTTCATTAAAACAAAAGGATTATCAAAAGTTGTAATAAGATATCAAGATAAAGACTTTGTGCTTTGCTTTGATTATCTTAGTTGACATAGTTGGTTACAAAAGTTATTTAGAGAAAGGTTGATAAGATAATAATGATTTGTAAGACTTTTTACTTAACCATTGTTTTCTTATCCTAGAGAAGCAACAGAGGACTTTGAGCCTTCACAAAAAAATTTCTTCTTTATTTGTATTTTCATTCACATACTTTAAGTTATTTCTTTGTAACTTTGAAGTTTTATTAATCATTTCTTCTCTACATTGTAGATTATTTCTTGAAAGAAGAGGAGAGAATAAAATCTATTCTAAAGAAAGAATAGGATGATGTACCACCCAAGTTTAGAATAGGATTCTTAGTTAAATTTTTAGTTCAAATAGAGAGAGTATTAAGCAAAAGGGGGGCCTTCCATTCCAATTAAGAGAGATTCAATCTCACACACTATGGCTGAAACCACAATTTTGTGAACTTCCCCAATTGACAAAATTTTCACCCAATAGTGTTGAAGGTTTCTATCTTTTCCTTACCATATCAACATATATTTATGTTGACATCTTAAGGGAGGCCATATAGGCCTCCTTGTTTCTTTTTGTATTCATTGATGTACCCCCTTAATGGTAGTGGTGTGTTGCATAACACCCCTTGAGGCATGGTTATCAATGTATCTCTAGAAACTTTCCTAACATATAACCTTTGTTTTGATCATCTAGCATAAAACAACATCTTAGTTTTATCCTTTCCTATTCTTCTTGAGGGCGTTGATAGTATATTAATCACCTAGATTTACAAAATTTGTTAGCCAATAACATCCAAATGAATCATCTTAATCATCTAGCATGACACAATTTTCTAAAATGATCTTTTGTCAAACATGTTTACACTCCTTGAGGCGTTGGTCATCTAGTATAGTGAGAATTTCTAGTTTGATTATTGTTGTTGTTTATGCTCCCTAGGACGCTAATCTCCTAGTATATGGTAGATTGCTACTATGATCAATTTGTTGTAATACATGAATCACATAAAACAATAAAAATTTTTGTAATGTAGAATACATGTCTCCATTAGATCACACAACATAACACAACTTCTAGGCGAATGGAATTCATGGCTTATCTATGGACCCATTGTAGCATCGTAAAATTGTGACACTTGCAATTTTGACTGCATTTGGGTCTTCATGATGGCGGCACAATGTTGAACCTGAATGGAGACCCCGAAGCCTGTTTACGACATCAAAAACTGCATCTTTTTGCACCTTGGCCTGATCCTCCTTGCACCCTGTTGTCCCGAGAGGTGGGACCATGGCGCCCAGTGCCCTGGTCCTTCAAGACCATGGCGCACAACACCCTAGTCCTTCAGGACCATGGCGCCCAGCGCCTTGGTCCTTCAGGACAATGGTGCCTAGCGCCCTGGTCCCTCAGGACCATGGTGCCTAGCGCCCTGGTCCCTGGCCCTATTTTGGGCCCGGTCTCTTGTTGGGCACCGGGTCTTCAAGTTTGCAATTTGGAAAATAATGCTCCTAGGTCAGCCTAAGGTCAGAAAAATCAGTCTCCTAACCCTAATTGACAGCTATATAAACTACATTTCCCCTCCCAGAAAAGAGGAGGAAAAACATATGTGTGCAAGAGGTGGAAGCGCTAGGCAAACATTCAAACATTCAAACATTCAAACATTCAAGCATTCAAGCATTCCTTCAAGCAATTGAGCATTCTAGGTCTCCATTCAAGGCTAGGTGTTGTATTCAAGACAAGGATTCAACCATTTAAGAGGAGATCACCTACAACATACAACATACAACATCATTACACCTTCGCATGTAAGAATATAAACATTCTTACAACAAGGTATCAGTACTTGATTACATTACAAACACTTACATTTATAGCATTCTCATTTCTTGGTTAATTCCAAAACCAGGGTTTGACCTGAAGGCAAACCCCTAATCCCTAACCCCCCAATCATCCTCTCTTTTCTGTGTGTAGGTTGCAGGTACGCGGCTGTAATTGAAGATCTAGAATCCTTGTGCAGAGATGAACAGATCCCCCTTCGTTTCGCGGATTTTTCGGAGGACCGTGTGCACTCTGGGCGCCATCGTCCCATCAACTTTTGGTCAAACTTGCAGGACAGCTTCGTCTCGACATTTCACTGCTAATTTCAGGTTCGTAGCTTCATCCCATGTCCCTATCTCTGTCTACAAGCGAATCTTTCTTACTTTACATACACTCCTAGTTCAATCCTTCCATCTACATTCTTTACAAAAAAGGGTATCCTTGATGTCTCAACCCTTGAAACTCATTTAGAATCCAGTCTCACATTGTGTGGGATTGGATCTTGTGGGTTTCAACCCCTCTTTTGAATGTAAAATCTCTCCTAAGTGAAAACTGTCAACCCTAGTGACCTCCTTTCTCTCTCCTTGGAGTGGGGGAACACCTGGGGTTTGATTTTCTGCTTTACATTTTGGTGAACCCGATGTGAACATCCTAATTCTGATTATTCATGGTTAGATCTGAAAAATTGGCTTCCTTAATTACATTTCCATGTTTGATCTTTTGCAAATTTTAGAGGTTAATGGCATAAAAACCCTAAATTTTCTTTTCAGCAATTGAGCTTGTGAAATGTTTAATTGTTAATGCTTGTTTCAGATCTTACCTTCTATTGCAAATTGTCAATTTATATTTGTGCTTTAATTTTGAAAATTAAGTGGTTAAGTGTCAAAACCCTAATTTTTAAAACCCTCTTGATTGAACCTTTGACCGATGGTTTCACTAATCAAAACACCTTCAAATCTGCTATAACTTTGGATTCCGCAACAAAATCACAATATCTCTCATCCCTGAAAATTTTGAAAAAAGTTGCGAGGACCATGTGCACCCCAAGCACCATCGTCCTCGACATTTTTTCTGAAATTTCGGGAGCTAGATCTTACTGTATTTTTCTACTTGAATCCATAATCTTGGCTGATTTCATTGATTCTAACACTTTCAAAATTAAAGTCAAAGTTGGTCTAGTGATCACTTGGGTTAAGGCTTATAATCATTCAAAAATTGTTGAAATTGAAATTTTGTGTTAAAATCGTATTTCTTATTGTCCTAAATCTGAAAAGTGTGTTGGCATTCATTCGAAGTTTCAGTGCTTTATTCAAATTCTTGCAGTTTGTGACTTTTGAAATTAAGTGTTTAATCACAACAACTTTGATTTCTGCTTTCAAAATTGAATTTTTGCATGAAATTGAGTCAACTTTTAAATTTCAAAGCTTTCATTGCTTTCAGTATTCCCTCTAAAATCATAAAATTCAAAATTTCAGTTTCCCTCTCTTTTTCAAAATTCAAATTTTGCATTTTTCAACAATCTTGGTAGGGTTCAATTTTGAGATTGCAACTTTAATTTGGCCTATCTGCAGATCGTAAAATCACTCAATTTTTTCAGATTAGCTTTAAAATCATCATAACTTTCATCCCTGAAAATTTCAAAAAAAGTTGCGAGGACTGTGTGCACTCCGTTCGCCACGGTCCCCAACATTTTTTCTGAAACTTCGGGAGATTGTCATTTTTGCATTTAACAGCTTAAATCTAGGAGATTGGCTGATTTTATTGAAATTTGCTACCTCTAAATTTGAAAATAAATTCAAAATTCAAGATTTCAATTTTCAAGATAACAATTAAAATTAAGTGCTACCCCCTTGGCCCTAATTTTCAATTGTGCCTACCTTTCTTGGAAGTTGTGTTTCCTTCTTCTTTCACAAAGTTCAATCATTATCTCATTGTTCAAATTTGCCAACTTTATTTTTTTCAAAATTCAAAATCTTCTCTCTCTCTCTCTAGTGCATGAGTTTTACAACAATAAGCCCTACTTACACTATTCCCGTTAGACGAAGCCTTAGAATTAAGTCTTTCCAAGGTTTAATTACCGAGGAGATGGAACCTAATTTGAATGGCCTTTTTAACGAGGACATGGGTAATTCCTCTAATCCTCTTAATGATGAAGAAGCTCTCCATGAGATTTCTGTAGAACAACTTTCGAAATTGGATAACCAATTTGACGATTTTCAACAATGGATGTCTCAAGAATACCTCGATAGTCAAGCTCTTTCATTAATTGAGGGTCTAAAATGTATGGTTCAAAGTGATAAGAATGGAATTGATATTTTGCATGGTATTGCACACATCGTGGATTCGAATGTGAAGCCTATGAAGAGTTACGCCGAAACTTTAGGTTATACACAACCTCCTACTCAAGTCAATCATTCTATTCCTTTGATAACTTCTATTGCTAGTATACCTACTTTTACATCAAACATAATGACTACTTCAATACAAAACATTCCACCTATGATCACCAGTCATGGGGGCAATCCTTCTTCAATCAACCCTCTTCCTTCATTCAATCTGACTTCTTCATTCATTCCTTCAATGAGTGTCCCTATTACATCTCCACAAATGAACATGACGCAAGGGGGCAATTCATTTAACCCTTCCATTCCTCCTTGTAGTGTTCCTTTTTTCCAATCATCTCCTATGACTAACCATCATAGTGTCCCACCACCTTATTCTCAATCAATAACTTCTTTCAATAACATAATACCTCCATCACAATCTCACATGTCTAATATGAACTCTTCGACTGAAGCGACCATTAACAATCTTGCACAAACTGTCTCTTCTTTACAGCAACAAATTGCCTCTATGAATCAATCTAAGTTTAGTGTGCCCACATTTGATGTTGCGAGCCCACTTTCTCTTGACATTGTTAGAGCTATCCCCCCTAAACATGTTGAAATCCCGCAGTTGGAGCTTTATAATGGTAAAGGTGATCCTCTAACACATGTTAAGACCTTTCAAACAATATGTACCGATTTTGCTCATGACCAAAGGTTGCTTGCAAAACTGTTTACTAGAACATTAGGAGATAAGGCTCTACAATGGTATTGCTCGTTGCCTTCCTATTCTATTACTTCTTTCCAACAACTTGCAAATGCTTTTATTCAACAATTTCAAAATAATATAAGTCCTAAAGTTACTTTGATTGATTTAATGCATTGTAAACAAGGTGTTAAAGAAAAAGTGACTGATTTCATTGGTAGATATAAGCATTTGTGTGCTCAAATTTCTTTTCCAGTACCTGACAATGATATTCAAAGAATTTTTATTTCTAATTTACAAAAAGATATTAGAGAAAAAATTTTGTTTTCTGAGTTTACTTCTTTCCAACAGTTGTGCGCAACTCTTCACAATTATCAACTGACTATGAGTCAAATGGAACAAGCAAATCCTATGGCTCCGAGTGATAAGGGTGATAGTAGTCAACAACCATTTGGGAAGTTTAAACCGAACAGAGAGTTCATCAAGTTCAATGAAAACATCACCAACAACAATGTGAATGCAGCATCAGGTGTGCCTCCTATTTCTAAGTTTTTCAAGAAAGAAAGAAAGTTTACTCCTTTGAATGAATCATTGCATAGTATTATGAATAAGTTATTGGAACAAAATGTGCTTATTCTCCCTCCTATAAAGAAAATAGATCCTGCAAAGATTAATTCACCCTATTTTGATAACAAATCTTTTTGTCAATTTCATCGTCAACCTGGGCATGATACTGAAAAATGTTTTGCTTTAAAGGGTAAAATTCAAGATTTGATTGTTAATAATACTATCTCTGTTTCAGGTGTGAATGATAAAGGCAACACATCTGTAGCTCTTCCTAACCAAAATCTTAAGATTTTTACTGATCCATTACCTTCTCATACCTCTAATGTGATTGAGACTAATGATTCCTCTTTCTCACCTGATGGTCTTGTGTCTATGACTCTGAATGTGATTAACTTTGTAGAGCAACAAAAAATCCCTAAAGAACCTTCCATCACATTTGATTCCAGTGAAACTATCAGGGCACCTGATGGTCCTTTATATATAATTGCAAAAGTCAAGAATACACCTTGCCATGGAGTGCTTATTGATCCTTCTTGCATGGTTAATGTCATTACTGAAGAATTTCTTTTTACTTTGCAATTGAATCAAGTGATCTATGACAAAACAAATGTGGTTGTGAAATTATTTGATGCATTTTCTTCTCCTGCAATTGGTTCTATTACATTACCTATTGAGGTCCATAACAAATCCCTTGATGTGAACCTTTCTATTATTCCGTCATCCAAACAATTTCGTGTGAAGCTAGGCTATCCTTGGCTATCTTCCATGAAAGCTATTGCTTCTCCTATTCACAAGTGTTTGAAATTTCCCCATAATGGTGAAGTTGTTACTGTCAATCATAGTCTCTTTAAACCAGCTGAAAGAACTTCTAGCATTCCTATTGATTATTTTTGGCCTAAACAATTTCAATCTCTTCCACCGCGAAGTGATCATCTTTTCAAATCTTATCAAAAGTGGAAAAAAGATATGATCCTATCTCTAAGTGAACCTAGAACACCCAAACTTGATATTCCCATCATTCTTGAGAAGGAAGTTCTCCCTTTGAAAGATAAAACTAATGTCTTTCCTCAAGAAGATTCCCAATCCATCCCTATGGATGTGACTACGTCTATGTCTAATAAACTTTCTAAAAGTAGACCTATACCTCCTCATCATGATGGACTTGGTCTCCTTCCTAAACCAAATATTCCTCCTTTATATGGAGCAGTTCCTCCTCCTTCCTCTTATAGAGAGAAGAGACCTTCCTCTTCTCCTATTGTCCAACTTAAGAGACCACAACCTAAACACCCAAGTGATAAGGATGAGAACATTCCTCCTCCTCAATCTTCTCAACTTCCTACTAAGACTAGACGAAATCGTTCTGCCCATGAACGCTAATGAAAGCGTCGTCTTAGAGCTCGTGCAGCTATTTCCCAAACTTTGCAATCCCCAAAAACACCTTCAGCTAGTATTATTCCATTTTCTCCTCAGCCGAAAATTGAGCCAAAATCTCCTAAACATAAGATGCATGATGGTTTTGATCCTGTGCGAGTTAAAGATCCTATTTTTATAAATCTTGACGATGATATAGATGAAAATGTTATTCATGATGAAAATGTTACTCCTCTTCATTCTGATAGTGAATATGAATATGTTGATGTTGATAACCATTTATCTATTGAAATTTCTAAAGTACTTATCCTAGCTCCTAGACAAGAACAACGTGGCTTGGAAAATGAACATAGCCATTGTTTGGATCTTGTGATAGCTCCATCTACTATGTTGGATGTTCCTCCTCTAGCATGTTTCCTGCCTTCCCGAAATATTGATCAGCAAGATCGGGGGGTGGATGACATGCTAGACTAGTTCATTAGCATAGCAGACTCTTTCCTCCTCTCTTGATCTCTTTTGTTACTTCTTCTATGTGTTATTCTCATTCTTCTATTTGTTGTCCTTAGTGTTGTCTACTTGAGGACGATGCAAAGCATTGAGATCTCTTTTGGTCTCTCTCATGTTGACTCAAAAGACACATGTGTTCCCTTCTTCTAGGTGACCTTCCTTGATTGGGGAATGAAGAACAATTATGCATACATACATATGATATACATGAATTATCATACAGCATACTGACCCCGAGGAAAGCGAAGTCACCTCGTGCTTTGTGTTTTGTGTCTATTATCCTTGGGTTTATCTCACACTTGGGGGCTAAATCTTTGTGATAACATGCTCCTTTCCCTTCTCATTTCTTATATGTATCACTACCTTAAATAAATCACCCCCGATGAGGTGTGTGTGATCACTTTAACATAGGGGGCATACACTCCGTTCATATCTCTTCAAGATACTTAAAAAATTTCTTGGCAAACTTAGCCTTGCCTTGAAAATTTTTGGTATTTTTCTTGCATGACTCATAGTGAGGGAACCTTACTACTGACAGTCATGGTTCTCCCTCATGATCTTCCCTTTTACTTTGTCAATTGAAGTCGTAAGATCCTTAGTCCACTGGGGGCTTGGTGTATCTTGCCTCCTTGACACAGTGAAAGTCTTTCAATGTTGTTTCCTTGTATGTTACTGGAAGTATGGGCGTACGCTTATACTCCCGCTAAAGTGGGGGCTAAATGTAGCGTCTTAAAATTGTGACACTTGCAATTTCGACTGCATTTGGGTCTTCACGATGGTGGTGCAATGTTGAACCTGAATGGAGACCCCAAAGCCTATTTACGACATCAAAAACTGCATCTTTTTGCACCTTGGCCTGATCCTCCTTGCACCCTGCTGTCCTGGGAGGTGGGACCATGGTGCCCAGCACCCTGGTCCTTCAGGACCATGGCGCCTAGTGCCCTGGTCCCTTAGGACCATGGTGCCCAACGCCCTGGTCCCTGGCCCTATTTTGGGCCTGGTCTCTTGTTGGGCATTGGGTCTTCAAGTTTGCAATTTGGAAAATAATGCTCCTAGGTCGGCCTAAGGTCGGAAAAATTAGTCTCCTAACCCTAATTGACAAGTATATAAACTACATTTCCCCTCCCAGAAAAGAGGAGGAAAAACATATGTGTGCAAGAGGTGGAAGCGCTAGGCAAACATTCAAACATTCAAACATTCAAACATTCAAACATTCAAGCATTCAAGCATTCCTTCAAGCAATTGAGCATTCTAGGTCTCCATTCAAGGGTAGGTGTTGCATTCAAGATAAGGATTCAACCATTGAAGAGGAGATCACCTACAACATACAACATACAACATCATTACACCTTCGCATGTAAGAATACAAACATTCTTACAACAAGGTATCAGTACCTGATTACATTACAAACACTTACATTTACAACATTCTCATTTCTTGGTTAATTCCAAAATCGGGGTTTGACCTGAAGGCAAACCCCTAATCCCTAACCCCCCAATCGTCCTCTCTTTTCTGTGTGTAGGTTGCAGGTATGCGGCTGTAATTGAAGATCTGGAATCCTTGTGCAGAGATGAACAGATCCCCCTTCATTTCGCGGATTTTTTGGAGGACCGTGTGCACTCCAAGCGCCATCGTCCCATCAACTTTCGGTAAAACTTGCAGGACAGCTTCGTCTCGACATTTCACTACTAATTTCAGGTCCGTAGCTTCATCCCGTGTCCCTATCTCTGTCTACAAGCGAATCTTTCTTACTTTACATACACTCCTAGTTCAATCCTTCCATCTACAATCTTTACAAAAGAGGGTATCCTTGATGTCTCAACCCTTGAAACTCATTTAGAATCCAGTCTCGCATTGTGTGGGATTGGATCTTGTGGGTTTCAACCCCTCTTTTGAATGTAAAGTCTCTCCTAAGTGAAAACCGTCAACCCTAGTGACCTCCTTTCTCTCTCCTTGGAGTGGGGGAACACCTGGGGTTCGATTTTTCACTTTACACCCATAACATAACACAACTTACTAGTTGTAGGACCATACACCATCTTCTTCTTCCTCTTTTGAATGATATATTGTCTTGTCTCTTTCTATAATTATTCTTGTGCTTTTGAAATAGAATTATGAGGATGATACTTATTATTTGAGCAATCTTAACGTCAAGGTCCCTTCAACTAGTTGACTTGGAGCCTTTGTTTTTGGTATTAAAATTTATTTGGTTTCTTTTTATTTTCTTTGTTTGCTTTGTTTTTTTTGTTTTGTTTTGTGTGTCTTGTGCTTACTTTATTAGTGAATATTTCTATGTATGTTCTTGTGTGAGTTAATAGGATCATAGGCTCTAGGGATTTCTTCTCTCAACTTCACATCATCTTATCCATAGTAATGGGGGCTTCACTTAATGAACCTAGGTTATATCACCTATATTCATGGCATACTTAATAATCCCCCTATTTTAAAAAAATATTGCCCTAAACTCTTTTTTTTCCACCCCCTCTTAGTACATAACCTGAATTAAAAGCCCCCCTATTTGCACAAAATATTGCATTTTTTCATATCCCGAATTAAAAACTCCCCTATTTTCACCAATGGGCAATATATTGCACCCTCATTTTTGGGATATTGAACCCCCCAATATGACGCATGTGATATGATATTGCCTATTTAGTGAAGCCCCCATTTCCATAGTATGTTTTTCTCTCAGTTATTTTATCTACTTTACTATGAGTAAATTTAGTGTCATAAATTCTATATTTTTACAATTTCACACTTTATTTAGGATTTGACTTCAGTATGTTTTCTCCTAGATAACTTTAAGCATATCCATGCCCTATTCTACCCTATAATTTAATTGTTAAATACACAACTTAATTACTGTCAAATGCTAATTTTGAAACTAGGTCCTATGTTTTGGACCATGCCACTTTAATTTTCCTTTCCTTTGTTCGCTTTTGAGTGGACTAGGACATCTAGTACCCTAGTCCCTCCAAAGGGGACCCAAATTTAAATATATGTGAGTGTTAGCTTCTATCATTCATGATTCGATCTCAAATTTTTCACTTGACTATTAGTTGTTGACCTACATTAAAAATAACTTGTGATCCCTATATAAAGCACATCTTTTATCATTCATAGGGTCTTAGATATCTAAGAAATTCTAAAATTATCAAGAAAGTGCACATATATGAGTATCCAACATGTTGAACAGCACATTATAACATTCAACATTCAAGTATGATTTCATGTTTGTCATTTAGGTTTATCATTTTATTGTATTAATGTATGTAGGACTTCTATAAAGAGCATTAAATCACCACCTTTATGTGAAAATCTATGAGAGATTTCCATACCTAAGATATAATCATTTCACTTCAACATTTCTAATCTCTATCCTCCCTAGGACACACACTCTATCATCACAACTTTATGGAGGTGGGAACACCAACACAACATTTGACTTAGGAAAACCCCTATATATCACAACCCTTCTTCCTTGTTTTTCATGTGTGCAAGTTTACATCCAATAAAAAAGTGTTATATGAGTTTAGAGAAACTATCATAGGTCACAACAACTTCTGAACATGCAAAAACACCTAGACTAGGGTTCCCAACACCTACATCTAGCACTTTTTAGTTGGATTTTTGGGAGATAGACCTACAAAATATTTTTCCCAATTCCACTCATTTTTTTTAGTCACAAGAACCTCATACTAAGGCACTTTAAACTCATGTCTAGCATTTCTAGCTCCAATTTATAGAAGTGCCTTTTTGTGTCTTCTTTATATAGCTATCTTATTATGTTTCTTTTTGTTTTTTAATTTACTGTTATTGTTAAAAACCATCTTGTTGCTATCATTTACCCTAGATCCTAAACGCACACTCTACACTCTCAATTCCATTACAACAAAAGAAAAAAACTTCAAGTGTTTATCTCTGCTATTAGGAATGTAGTTGAACCTATTCATGTTCTAATGCTATGTAATGGATAATTAAGATCTTAGTTTGCATCCATACACCTAGTATATCATTTCTATACATCACATACAAAAAATAAATCCCCAAGGTATCAAATTATAAAAGGTTGCTTCTATCTAAATATATCAATATATGCCACTACAATACATAGTGATTAGAATATTTTTATATCTCGGATGCTAATCATTGGTGAACATATGGAATGATTTGGTACAATCCTAAAATTTATTCCATTCTATATAGTTCTCTTAATATGTGTCTTCATGGAAATACTTATTTGTGCATTCCAAAAATTCTCCCTATCTAGGTTTCTTATTCATCACATCATATTTTAGATTGTTAATGTTTCCTCTATTATTTCCCCTTGATAACAAATTCTCCTCCCATGACTATCACACATGAGGCTTAACATTGAGGAGGGTGAATGTTATTTTCTCAAAATGGGAAGTGGTTTATATAAAAGTTCCTTTCCAACTTGGATAACCCATTATTTACATCAATTTTCTCTTGATTTTTTATATTTTTTTCTAGAACTTGAAAGAGGTGTGACTAGATAATGACCTTTCTATTCATTATATATGTGATTGTAAGTTATATCAATTTTGTTGGAGGAGCTAGAATAACTAGTTTATCATCTTTGTGCATTATCTTCTAGAACCACATTGATTAAAACTAAAGGGAATTGAGTCAACTTTTTTTTTAGTCATTTCCAATCATGTGTTCTTAAAGCGGGATATTTTAATTAATCTTGTGTCTTGAATCCAAGTTTTTTATATACCAAAAATGTGTAATGAGATATAGAGTAGTAAATATCCCTAGTACCACTAATATAAATATTTTTGTGGATCAAGATATAAAGCATTGATGAGGGACTAAATTTATTGTAACAAGTGATTAGAATGACAAAAAAATATGAAATAGCAATCACTAAATATGAATGATATTTTTATTCAAAATTGAATTCCTATTAATTTACTATATACTATAAAATTTTATCCCATTTATACATTTTAAATGAATCTAGAAAACTAAAAATAGTAAGACATTGCTCCTATGAAAATTTAAAGTCATCACACCTATGTCCTCCTTGGAAATTGCAATGCACAATAGTATGAAGGAAATTTAGTTACAAAAAATTAAAACATAAGAAATCTATTGAATTTTGTTAGCCTAGAATTGATTGGATCATAATTCCTATCTCATTGTGTGAAAACTAATTGGATGTGTTAGATGTGATAAAAAGATCTCTAAGAGACCTAGTTTGGTTTTCTTGAAGGGAAAAGGCTTCAACAATCCTATTGAACGAAGTGAAGTCTCAAAGGGATAATTCTACTACAAGGGCATCTAAAAATGTAAATAAGGGAAACACAAACTTTATTTTATCTATCTTACTTCCAACAAAGTAATCACCATCCAAATTCCCCTAATTTTATATCAAATTAATATATAATTTAAAATGGGTTTATTATTGAAGGGTAGACAAGTCCCACCACATCAAGGGTGGAAAGAACTTCATGTTATTTTCTTAAAAAGGAAAGGATGACCCTACAAAGATCTTATAACCTTCATGGTAAGGTTGTTAAGGGGAAGCATCAAGGTCATTACCTTGGGTAAAAAAGCAAATGACAAAAAGGTTCACCAAATTTTCAGTAAATTTAACATTATCAAATCAATTAAAGACAGTTTGTATTCTAAATATTTTTTTTAGTGCAACATGAGATGGTATACATGTCATCAATTGTAAGGAGATCTATTTTGTTGAGTCTTTATAGATTTTGGGGACCAAAAGCCTCTTTATTGTCAAGGTGATCTGTACAAGGATTGGTTTGACATCATGACAATAAGGAAGAAGAGGTTTTTAATTAGAGGTAGATATTTGAACTTGAAGAAAAATCAAGATAGTATGACACATTGTAAAGAAAGATTTGAAAAACTAGAATATTGAGAAAAAAAAGGAGTGTTTCTAGCATATGTGAAACTATCAATTTCCAATGGAAAACACTTCTTATATTTTCAAAGGAAACATCGTCCAAATAAGAAAAAATTTCACAATTATGCTCTAAGAAAAGGGTAGTTTAATTATGAAACAAAAAAAGGCCCATGGTGTTCAAATTTCCTCAATTCTTCAAGTTCTTTGACTTTTGAACTTTTCTTGTTCATCGTAAAATATTAATATTAAATGTAAAACAAAAAGGGGCATATAAAGCATAGGTAATTAAGATAACACAAGGAATGTAGATAAATTAATTGTTCCAAATATACTCTACTCAAACTAGGCGCAAAATAATACATTTTTCAAGAGTTGGAATTTTTGAGACTAAATCAAGTTAAGTTGGAGCTAATAGGACCAAGAAGCTTAATATTTATATCATTATAGTAATTATGGATTTAAGTGATTTATAATCACATTTTGTTAGACTTTTCTCTCACATATGGATTTCTCCAAAGTAAATCCTCATTTTTAATCTATGGCGACATTTTCTCTCATTCCCTTGTAAAATCTAAGTTTAATATTTTCTTAGAGAATTATAATCTTGTATGTCCCTTATTAAATTGCTTTTTGATTTATAGTGCATAGAAATTCCATCGTAGTATTTACAAATTATAGGTCATGACCTAAAATATTATCTTTACTATCACTTGTTCATTAGTTTTTATGATTTCACACTTAAATAATCAACCAACAAGGCATTATCCATTTGACACCATTATATTACCTCAAAAAGGAACCACACAACATGCACAAAGATTTAGTAAATGAAGTTGTGAAAGTTGTTAGCCATGGAGTATAGGTACATAAAAAAGTTCAATCATTCAACTAAAAAAAAACTAAAAATCAACTAAAAATCTACATAGAATGAAGAAATTCTTTTAGAATATAATTACTCCTTATTGTTTATATAGAATATACACATCTTGCATCAACAATATTAGTATTTCATTATCCAATAAAAATCAAGCGACAATGATTTTATCAAGGGCCATCGATGCTTCACAACCATCATGTCCCTAAGGATTACACTTAAATTGTACTAATTCTATGCTATACATTTAGGATTGGAAAAGATTTATATTTTATAATGATATTGTAATGAAAGGGAATGTAAAGGTTATTCTACATTCTATTTTTTCAAATTGTATTAATTGCTTGTGATATGATTACAAAAGATTCCTTTACCCACTTGTATTGTTATGAATAGAAACATCTATGTCAGATGGATTAAAGTGAAGGACATGTGATATGAAAATGAAACTTTATCGATGATGTTTAATATGATGAGTAAATTGAACTTTTATATTATGAATATTTAAATATTTAGTTGATCATATTTCTAGTTTTTTTTGGCTATATGTTGAACATATTAAAGGGTGAAATTGAGTGTTCAAGTGATCTCCATGGCCAATGAAAATTTAGAAGTCTCTTAGAAATTCTAATCTCTTAGAAATTCTAAACATGATTTCCTGGTGAAGCTTAGTTATATCCATCTAAAGGGATTATGGACCTTTTGTGTGGTGACTTTTTTGTAATGTGATATGTAGATAATGTTTGTAACGTTTGAAGTGAATTAATTTTTGTGTAGGTTGTGGTTCAATAAAATGGATATCATTATTGTTAATTTCATATGATTTTTTTAGCAGTTTAAAGTGGTCATAAATTGTTATTTTTTAATATATCCTATTATTTGTACAATATTTAGTCATGGGGTTAGTATTAAGAATATTTTGGAATTTTTATTTCACTTTAATCTATGTTTTGAGCCCTTTTAAATGTCTTTATTCATAAGTGATGATAATTTTAACTGAAGACATGAATTGATAATGTGTCATCATTACATTCCACCCTTTAAGGTTTGGTTAGGGTTGCTTGAGATTTAATTAATCTTTTGTGACTCACCCATTATGGTGGACACATTTAATTCCTTTGAGAGAAATAATCTCCCGATTTGTGTGACTCACTTAGAGGATTATACAAGAGCATCTAGTTGCATGAGAAATCAACATCAACCCCAAAACATTATATTTGATTTTTAGCTTTAGTTCAATTTTAGTGTATACTAGATTATTTTTCATAGTTTTATTCAAGAGAAATTTCATGTTGAAATTTTGGTCAAGTGAAGACTCCATCTGGGAGAATTTTGTTGGAAACTTGAGTTGTGTTGTCATTTATGTTAAACTTGTTTGGTGTTGTCATTGATATTATGGGTGAAGATGAGTTTGTTTTGTCTATGATTTCGTGTAGTGGTGAGAAAGGTGAAGATTTGTAGTTATTTGATTATGGTATATGGTCCAAAAATGAGTGTTCGGACATTGTTATGTTGACTAGTGATGATATTGAGTGAGTATGTGGTGTTTCCAGAAGATGACAATAGTCCAAACTGAAATATGTAGGAAAGAGTATATAAAGCCTTTATGGAAGAATGTTATATTCTGCTAGGTTTTAAAGATGATGAATTGTGGTTCTGGATTTAATATCTATTTTATATGGATGTTGCACTATAATGTTTTTTCAGGTTCTTAGTTTCTCAAGTGTTGAAGTTGGTTATCATAGTTTGTTGGCAGTGAGGCTATCTGTCAAGACTAGTCTAGAGAATGCCCCACATTGCTCTGAAGTGTTGGTTAATATGTTGTGGCTTGGAGGAAATATTCATATAGTTCATGTAGTGTTCCAAATCATATTTCATGTGTTCGTTTCCTTAGCAAGTGAAGTCATGTTGTTATGTTGTTCAACATTATCAATTGTGTTGGCCTCTAGCTAACTCAGCTAGTTTATCTTATTTGGATAATACTCTTGGTTTGGATATGCATTGGAGATTTTGTTAAGGAGTTGTTAAGGGTCTTACTTTGGCATGAGAAGATCCACACTATGTAATTTACATCAGGTGATGTTTTTGGGTTGACTAGCTAACATGCTTTATTGTTTATCTACACACTACGTTTGATGACTTTGGAAGAATGGTTAGTGTGTGCGGTTCATTAGAATCAACTTTGTTAAAAAATTTGTGATGTATTTGGGCCCCCTTTATCTTTTGGGGTGGACAGAATTTTGTGTGGTTTCTCTTGGTAGATGACCTTGTATAATTTATGTATATTATATCTCTGGTCAACCTAGTTGAGGGTTTCAATGAATAAGATAGTTTATAAAGATGTGGAGATGTGTGAATTGAGGCATGATTAATTTGGATTGGTTTTGAATGATGTGCAAGCATATATGGAGAAAAAAAGTGTTAATTTCACTTTATGATGAGCTTCAATGATCATATCTTCAGTGTGATAGAGTTTTGAGACAATAAATGTGTGAGTTGTTTTTGTCATGATATTATTCGCTTGACATAGTGGTTCAAAGGAAGTTTCATGATTAGGAGATCTTGTTCATTTCAATTCGTCATTTCCTTGTACCTATTGGAAGATAATGTTTCCTTTTGGCAACTTGTGTAGATATATATCCTACCCTAGATAAGTGAGCTTCAATAATACAAATCAATTGTATCTTTTCCTAGAATTATGCACCTTAGCAATGCAAGTCCATTTTAAATTTCCCTAAGGTTGTGTGCCTTAGACTTGCAAGTCCAAATCAAGAGTAGTGACTTGCCTTGACCTTGAGCCTAAAAAATTATAATCAATTATTCATATTGTGAGTTTGATTATCATTATGGTTTTTCCTTGCTTGGGGTTTTCCACATAAATATGGTGTTCACTTGTGTATTGTGTTTTGTGGTTTCATGTTTTATTATTGCAGACACAAGATAAATGTGGTTTCAAGTTTAAGGGCTTAAAGATAAATTGGTTTAAGGTCTAGACTTATTCACCTCCCCTCCCAGTCTTGTGGTGCCTTCAATAATCCATATCAAAGCGAGGTTCCTATAAGATAATATTAACTTCTTGAGGAAGGTTTGGGATGATGTAAAAGATTAGTTTCAAAACATCAAAGTTTGATGACACAAATTATTTTGTGTGGAAGGCACAAATGGAATATCATTTTAATTGCTTGTCACTTGGAATATGGGATATTATCAAGACTAATTATAGTGCTTCAACTGGTGGTCCTTCTACTCCGGATGAGGTCAAGAATCGTGAAAATAATTCCAATTCGATAAATATAATTACTAGTAGTTTGAGTGACTCAGTTCTTGAAGGTCACTGGATGCAAATCTACAAAGGAAATTTAGATAAGTTGAGCAACATTAATGAAGGAGATCAGAAGACCAAGCAAGTCAAGATGTAGACTCTAAAGGATATATTTGAGACACTAAGGATGTCTAAAGATGAAAAAGTTTTGGATTAAGGGAAAAATAGGTTTTGAAGGGGCCCTGAAACCCTTTACATCATAGATTCTAAATGATTTAGAATCAACAAAACCAAACAGAACCAAAACCAAACAAGGTGTAGAGGATAAAGCAATAAATAAAGCAGTCAAAGAGACAACAATTTTGAAGGGACTCGAAACCCTTTACAAACAAATTTTGAATGGATCTAGATCCCATAAACAAGAAGTTGTCAAAAGATAGAAAAAAGAATTCACTAGACAACCATGGGTTTTAAAGGCTCTCATAACCATAAACATGGGTTTTCAAAGAAGGCTCCCACAACCTAAAATAAAATCTCTAAAAAAGACAACCAAAAATTCTAGAAACCAGCAAATCATTTAATGGGGGCCCTTCCTTTCGAATGAAAATGTAGAGTCATGTCAAAGCCTCCCCCCTTCATTGTATTTTTAGTTTATTTACCCTTCACATTCTACCAACCATCTTCTAGCCTTTCAGCTTTCTTCTGCCACCCCTGCATCTCCTCATAAGAGAAGCAAGACTTTCTATCAAGGTTCCACCATTAATCCCATGAGGGAGCAACAAAATTTCTATGTCCACCACTAACTTTTGTTGGCATTATGTGAACCAGTATAAGGACATAATGATATTGTATGTTGTCATTTATGTCAATATGTGATATAAAGTGAACCAGCATATGTGATATGTGAGAAGAGATGTGTGAACTAGTATATATGCCAAAGTGACACGGTGTATTTGCTCAAGGTGAACCGGCATGTAGTTATTGGAACTGGCACATGGAAGCATTGTATGGCTACCGGTTGGTAGGTAGTTTCCACTTTAGGATTTCCGATTAGAGTACCTCAAGCCTGTGTGACTCAATCGGTGATCTTTGTGTGATGAGTTAGTAGTATAATGGAGAACAGGTCGTGTTTCCACGTAAGTTATGTCCGCATGAAGGATCTTGCATGAAGAAGACTATTCCTATCTACCTCGGGAATGTGCAAAGTTTGTCAAACGGTGATAATGCGTGATGGGTTATCAGCCACCATGAAATCAGTGGATAATGGATGATGGAGAATGTCTTGAGATCGATTCAAGACTATTGCATTTAATGCAGTATGATTCAACGGTCAGGATTGAACCACTTGAATTGCTTAACCTAATAGGTTTAGGGTTTAAGGTTTTTTACTACCGACCTATCTGTTTCCTATAAGGTCGATGTTGTGTTTCTTTCTACGGTTGTTGCCAAAAATTGTGTGTGTGTATCCAACGGAAATGATACGTGATTCTTGCCAGACCAAAGGAGAGAAGAGATACCTACAAAGTGAATGTTTGAAGAAGGTGAAGAGGAGCCAAAATGGATCTATATTTAGCATTGAGTGCTATTACCAGATCATTGTAATTCCTGTTGATCTTTAACCACTTCAACAGTTGTGAAATCCCTTAACAGGGTATCCTTAACTGGCTTGATACAAATCCCTTAACAAGGTAGCTTTAACCAGCTTGATTCAACTCCCTTAATAGGGTAACTCAAAGTTATTGAGTTCTGGGAAGCTATAAAGCTCTGAAGATCCTTTAGCTATTGAGTTCTTGAAATCCTCTAACAAGGTAACCCTAACTGGGTATTGTGGCCATCCCTTAACCGGGTGATCCCTAACAGGATCGGTTCCTAGTAGAACCTATTGTAATGTCTTTAACCGGACAAGGCTCCTAACAGAGTGGACTTCAAAAGAGTTCCAAAAGCAACTTGTGGGTATTCATCCCCATCGTGGTTTTTCCCAGTTGGGTTTCCACATGAAAAATATGTGTCATGTGTGATGTTTTTATCTTGTGATGCTTTGTTATTACCTGTTGAGCATATGATGGTTCTATGTTTTATGCCTATCTATAAAACATATTGAACTAACTATTGTGAAGATCTGATGATAGTTTACCTGTTCATGCATGAGGGTGTAATGGTACTATAGTATTGAGTTAAGAGGAAAGCTTAGTTAGTTACCGGTTTATGATTGTTTTAGTTGTTCTGGGTCTTACTGGTTGCACTCTGTTTCAACCAGTATTACTGGTTGCCAGTCATTTGGAATATTTGTTGTCAAACCAGTTTTGGACTGTATATTTTTTTTGTACTAATTCACCCCCCCCCTCTTAGTACCGGTTTGGTACTATTCATTCATCATTGAGTTATCAATTGGTTTCAGAGCGCTCTAGGTCCTCTATGTTGTAAGCTTAACCGCTTGAGGTAAAGATCCCAGTCAAATGATGAAGAGGGAAGGTCCAAAGTTTAACAAGGAAAATTTTGATATATGGAAAGATAGGATGAAGATATTCATCAGAAGCATGGGTGCTCAACACTGGAGATGTTGAGAATGTCTATGTTGTCCCTACCAGTACTCTCACCGATGACCAAAAGAGAGAGATACAAGAAAATGGGCAAGTCATGGAAGCCCTCATTAGTAGTCTATCTGACATTAAGTTTATTGATTTTCAGGACAAGGTAAATTCCAAAGAGGTATGGGTTGCTCTTGAAAATATCTATGGTGGTGATGAACATGTAAAATAGGCTAAGGAAGAAAGCCTGAGAGGGAAGTTTGAAGATATGCGGATGGTTGAAGGTGAGACCATTTAGCAGTATGGGATAAGAATCAAAATGGTTGTTGGAGAAATCAAGAGTGCAGGTGGTAAAATAGAAGATTCCACTATGGTAAGCAAAGTCCTGAGATCCCTGTTGTCGATCTATGCAATAAGGGTTGCTGCTATTCAGGAGCTGAGATCAATAGACAAGAATAAGGTATCCTTGGACTCCATCATAGCCAAGCTGACAGCCTATGAGCTAAATAGTTTTGATGGCAGTGTTCAAAAGACTGAATCAGCATTTAAAGCCTCTGTTATACCATCTAGAAAAGGAAAAGAAGCTAGCACTAGTGGTGAACCTAGTTAGTACAGAGAAATGAATGATGAGGAGATTCTGATGGCATTTGAAGCTCTCCTTGCCAGGAAGCTTCCTAAAGGAACCGATAAATAGAAAGGTAAGCTACCTTTGAAATGCTTTTCTTGTAACCAGATAGGACATATTTCTATAAACTGTCCTAATGGTGATAACAAGGACAAACCAGAAAGGTTCAGGAAATTCAAAGGAGGAAACTGAAGAAACTGTTTTGTGGCAATTATTGAAGGGGTCACAAATGAGGAATTAGAAGATGAAGAGAATGAATACACTGTGTTTGTTGTTGTAAAGGAAGATGTGGCAGACAAGAAGGCTCTTGTCTCCCAGTTTGATAATTACAATGAGTGGATCATTAATAGTGGCAGTTCTCACCATATGATAGGTGACCAGAGCAAGTTTCTATCCTTGGAGGAGTATGATGGTGGTGTGGTTTGCTTTGGCAATGATGCACCATGCATGGTAAAAGGTAGAGGGTCCATCTCTCTGAATGGAAAGAGCGGTGCTGATAATGTGTACTGGGTTGATGGTCTCAGACACAACCTTCTAAGTGTTGCCCAGCTAAATGACAGTGGCCTCACTCTGGAATTCAAGAATGGAGTTTGCAGAATCAAAGGAAAAGATGGTGAATTGGTGGCCACTGGCATGCAAACCAAAGGTAACCTATTTCATCTTAATGCAAATATAAGTACATCTCTTATGGCTAAGCTTGATGATAGCTGGATATGGCATAGGAGACTCTGCCATGTAAACTTTGATAACATTGTGAAGGCTAGTAAGATCAAGGCAATTAGAGGGTTGTCGGTGCTAAGCAAACTGGATAATACCTTGTGCAGAGAGTGTCAATTGGGGAAAATGTCTTCCTCAACTTTTAAAGGTAAATCTTTCACTGCTGACAACTTGCTTGATCTTGTGCATACTGATTTGTGTGGTCCTATGAAAACCAGAAGTGTGCAGGGTGATAGGTACTTCATGATTCTCATTGATGATTGCTCAAGAATGATGTGGGTCACATTCTTAAAAGACAAGTCTGAAGCCTTTGTGAAATTCAAGGCTTTCAGAGCAATAGTGGAGAAGGAAAGTGGTAAAATAATCAAGTGTCTCAGAACTGATCAAGGAGGGGAATTCACTTCCGGTGAATTCAACAAGTACTGTGAAGAATTTGGTATCAAAAGGCAACTATCTGCCCCCCGGACTCCACAGCAGAATGGCCTAGCAGAGAGGAATAATCGGACTATGGTTGAAGTAGCTAGAACCATGTTGATTCAAGGAAAGGTAGCTCACACCTTTTGGAGAGAAGCGGTGAGCACTGCAGTCTACACTATGAACCGGGTACTCATCAAGAAAGGTAAGGACAAAACTCCTTATGAGTATTGGACCGGTAAGACACCTCTGGTTAGCTACTTTAGGGTATTTGGTAGCAAATGTTACATCAAGAGGAGTGAACATCAGGGAAAATTTGAAGCTAAATGTGATGAGGGAATATTCCTAAGATATACCACCAAGAGTAAAGCTTTCAAGTGTTACAACAATAGGACTCACAGAATTATGGAAAGCATCAATGTAAGAGTTGATGAATCCTCTAAGAAAACTGAGGAAACCGGCAATGAGCAAGCTATAAATGAACCGGTTTCAACCTTCTGGGAACCGATTGTCAGTCAACCAAGTACCAGTAACAGTGTTCTTGAACCGGTGAATGCTGATACTGATGAAGATGAGGATGAAGAGGAAAAGAAAGAAGAACCAGTCAAGACCATTCCTTGGTATGTCAAGCTGAATCATGATCCTAAGAAGATCATAGGAGATAAGGATGCAGGAATCCTTACAAGAAGAAAGGTCAGAGAAAACTCATGTATAATCTCTGAATTTGAGCCTAAATCATTCAAAGAGGCTCATAAAGATGGAGACTAGATCAAGGCAATGGAGGAGGAACTTGACCAGATAGAGAAAAATGGTACATGGTCCCTGGTACCCAGACCAGAGCATAAAAATGTCATTGGCACCAAATGGGTGTTCAGAAACAAGCTGAATGAGTATGGCACAGTGATTAGAAATAAAGCCAAATTGGTGTGCAAAGGATATGCTCAAGAAGAAGGAGAAGACTATGGAGAAACCTTTTCTCCTATAGCCAGATTGGAAGGAGTTCATATGCTTCTTGCATATGCAGCTTTAAAAGGGTTCAAAGTATATCAAATGGATGTAAAATCTGCATTCCTAAATGGTGTACTTGAAGAGGAGGTGTATATAGAGCAACCAGATGGGTTTTCCCTATCTGAAGATAGTGATATGGTGTGTAGGCTACATAAAGCCTTATATGGTCTAAAGAAAACACCTAGGGCATGGTATGAGCACCTACATTCCCATCTTATGAAGATTGGATTTGAGAGAACAAGTGAAGATAGCAATATCTACTTGAAGTCTGAAGGAAATCAGATCATGATCTGTGAAGTTTTTGTTGATGACATTATCTTTGGTGGAGATGACAAGATGAGTCATGAGTT
Organism: Cryptomeria japonica; assembly: GCF_030272615.1. Lineage (NCBI taxonomy): Eukaryota > Viridiplantae > Streptophyta > Pinopsida > Cupressales > Cupressaceae > Cryptomeria > Cryptomeria japonica. Next base: position 384,723,884 of record NC_081413.1, read on the forward strand.
TGCTAATGAGATGAAGAAGGAGTTTGAGATGTCACTCATAGGGGAGATTAAGTTCTTCATTGGGCTATAGATCCAGCAGATGAAAGATGGAATCTTTATCACTCAGTCCAAATATATCAAAGAGGTGTTGAAGACCTTTGGCATGGAAGATAGCAAACCGGTTGGTACACCGATGGTGACCGATTGCAAATTGACAAAAGAGGATGATTCTGCACTGGTTGATGAGAAGGAATACTGATCAATGATTGGTAAGTTGCATTATGTAGTGCATAGAAGACCGGATATTGCACATGCAGTTGGCATTACTGCAAGGTTCTAGAAAAGTCCAAGAGAATCCCACTTGATTGCAGTCAAGCAATTCTTAGGTATCTGAAGGGAACAGTTGACTATGGATTGTGGTACCCATACAGCAATGATTTCAATCTGAAAGTGTTCACAAATGTTGGTTGGGCAGGTAATGTGGATGACCAGAAAAGCACAATCGATGGTGCATTCTTTCTTGGTGGTAGACTGGTCTCATGGATGAGTAAAAAGAAGAGTTGTATCTCTCAGTCTATAGCGAAAGTGGAGTATGTTGCAACTTTAATGAACTGCACTCAGACAATTTGGATGAAGCATGTACTGGAAGGCTTCAAAATCCCTATATCTAAACTGATAGGTATATTTTGTGATAACACAAGTGCTATCAATATTTCAAAGCATTCAGTTTTAGATTCTAGAACCAAGCATTTTGATCTTAAGTATCATTTCTTGAGGGAAAAGGTTTAGCATAAAGAGATTGCACTGGAACATGTTTCCAATAAGGAGCAGTTAGCAGACATATTCACCAAGCCTCTCCCAAAGACTACATTTGTGCATTTAAGAGGTGAATTGGGGGGTACTGCCCCTTCAGGAGGTGAACTAAAAGTATTTGTTCCATATCAGTCAGGTATTGCAAAGTCATTTTTTTTGTTGATTGATGTGTTGAAGGATGCTACTCCTCAGGGTGAGCAGCATAATGGAACAGGGATGCTTGTGCCTCCACTTTAGCATTGTTGTCAAAGGGGGAGAAGGAGTGAAGCAAAAAGATATCTGCAAAAATTGGGGGAGAAGATCTGAAGCGGAGAGATATCTTTGTATATTGCCATTAATGCCAAAGGGGGAGATTGTTGGCATTATGTGAACCGGTATAAGGACATAATGATATTGTATGTTGTCATTGATGTCAATATGTGATATAAAGTGAACTGGCATATGTGATATGTGAGAAGAGATGTGTGAACTGGTATATATGCCAAAGTGAAGCGATGTATTTGTTCAAAGTGAACCGGCATGTAGTTATGGGAACCAGCACATGGAAGCATTGTATGGCTACTGGTTGGTAGGTAGTTTCCACTTCAGGATTTTTGGTTGGAGTACCTCAAGCCTATGTGACTCAATCAATGATCTTTGTGTGATGAGTTAGTAGCATAATGGAGAACAGGTTGTGTTGCCACGTAAGCTCTGTGCGCGTGAAGGATCTTGCATGAAGAAGACTATTCCTATCTACCTCGGGAATGTGTGAAGTTTGTCAAACGATGATAACGTGTGATGGGTTATCAGCCGCCATGAAATCAGTGGATAATGGACGATGGAGAATGTCTTGAGATCGATTCAAGATTGTTGCATTTAATGCAATATGATTCAACGGTCAGGATTGAACTGCTTGAATTGCTTAACCTAACAAGTTTAGGGTTTAAGGTTTTTTGCTACTAACCTCTCTATTTCCTATAAGGTCGATGTTGTGTTTCTTTCTAAGGTTTTTGGCAAAAGTTGTGTGTGTGTATCCAAGGGAAGTGATACGTGATTCTTTCCAGACCAAAGGAAAGAAGAGATAGCTACAAAGTGAATGTGCAGAAGGTGAAGAGGAGCCAAAATGGATCTATATTTAGCATTGAGTGTTGTTACTAGATCATTGTAATTCCTGTTGATCTTTAACCACTTCAATAGTTGTGAAATCCCTTAACAGGGTAGCCTTAACCGGCTTGATACAAATCCCTTAATAGGGTAGCTTTAACCGGCTTGATTCAAATCCTTAACAAGGTAACTCGAAGTTATTGAGTTCTAGGAAGCTATAGAGCTTTGGAGATCCTTTAACTATTGAGTTCTTGAAATCCTCTAACAAGGTAACCCTAACCGGGTTTAACCCTTAACCAGGTATTGCAGCCATCCTTTAACCAGGTGATCTCTAACAGGATCGGTTCCTAGCAGAACCTATTGTAATGTCTTTAACTAGACAAGGCTCCTAACAGAGCGGACTTCTAAAGAGTTCAAAAAGAAGCTTGTGGGTATTCATCCCCACCGTGGTTTTTCCTAGTTGGGTTTCCAGGTGAAAAATATGTGTGTCATGTGTGATGCTTTTATCTTGTGATGCTTTGTTATTACCTGTTGAGCATATGATGGTTCTATGTTTTATGCCTATCTATAAAACATATTGAACTAAATATTGTGAAGATCTGATGATAGTTTACCTATTCATGCATGAGGGTGTAATGGTACTATAGTATTGAGTTAAGAGGAAAGCTTAGTGAATGACCGGTTTATGATTGTTTTAGTTGTGCTGGGTCTTACCAGTTGCACTCTGTTTCAACCAGTATTACTGGTTGCCAGTCATTTGGAGTATTTGCTGTCAAACCAGTTTTGGACTGTATTTTTTTTTGTAATAATTCACCCCCCCCCCTCTCAGTACCGGTTTGGTACTATTTGATCATCATTGAGTTATCAACTTTAGCTACATTCTCAGTCATATTCACCATTTTATAACACTCAGCATGACTATTTTTCAATAAATCCCTAGAGTTGTCCTCAGCTGAGTTTAGAAGCTCAATCCAAGAATCCTACTGACAAATCTTAGCTTCCAGGCCTACACCTTCCATCAAGCCTCCAAAGACTTGGGGAGGCAGAGTAGGAACAGAGAAAGAAGGAACCTCTTTAGAATCAACCTCAGACACTTTTTCCACCTCTTTCCCCATTGAATCACAAGATATCAATTCATCATTCCACCAAGTCTCTTGTCTAAATCTCTTCTTCTTTGGGCAACTCTCAGCCAAGTGCTTAGTCTAAAAACACCTCCTACATCTAAATGGAATACCTTCATACTCCACTTGTTGGATCCATTCTACATTGTCTAGTTTCAGAGAAAACTCAATAGGAAAAGATTTTGTAGAATCCATCTCAACCAAGATACGAGCATAAGTTGAGTATAAAAGATTCTGAGAATCCTCATCCACTCCAGTAAAATTGCCTAAGGAATTACCAATAGCTTTCAAACAAGATTTAATCCAAAACTAAAGTGGGAGGTAGGAAAATCTTACCCGAATCAAAATCTTATTGAAAGATTCAGTAGCAGGATTGAAGGTTGGAGACCAAGGCTTCAACAGAAGCAAGAATTTGTCCTCCTAGCTCCAAACATAGTCACATAATTTTTTCTTCCTATCAGCTTCACTATCAAAAGTAAAATAGGAAAACCTCAGGCACATGGAAAGATCTATAAATCACCATCCAAAATGGGTTCCCAGTTAACTGAGATCCATTTGACCATCTCCCCAAGGGAAGGCCAAAAACCCCCAAAATCTTCCAATTAGCCTGTTTTCCATATAGAGCCCATCAAAATCTTTAACCTCTACTTCAACCTCTTTACTCAACCTAACAAAGATCCTTTCTGGTAGCGGATCCAAGCATTCAGCAGGAGCACCCTTCCCCTTAACCACCTCTGCAAAACCAACACCACTCTTCCTAGTATTAGCCGTAACAAAGAAGGAACCAAGAGGGCGCAACACAGAACCAGGGATTGATCCCCATCACCATGTTGGTTCCCAAATTGGGTTTTACGCTTATGCAGCAACCAAGTTGATCTCTCCACTTCTTATGAGGTTGCCAGCCTCATTTATCAAAAAAATTCAAGGACTTGGACAAACTTAACAAGGATATAAGATCCTTCTACACTTTAGGCTCTCCAAAACTAGGGAGGGTGGTCCCTTAATGCATTTACAATCTTTGCACCACACTTGTAAATAACATTAAATACAGTAGATAATCTCACCAAAAGGCTCAACAACAATTTAAGGAGATGCTAAATGATGGCTAACCATCCATTGATCTACAACTTAAAGTGGAGCAATGAGAATGAACAACTCTTCAAGCTATTAGAAATAATGTTTCTCATATGTGCTAACCAAAAAAGGAGAAAGTTCATCAACTTCCTGGAGCCATGAGACATTTCAGCTCATAAACACACATACATAAAATGAAAGATATTCTGATTCAAACAAAGCTTGTAGCAAGAGCTAATGATTTTGACAACAACACTGACTATAAACACAATTGCTAGTTGTGATCAGTGCCTCATTCTATTGGGCAACTTGAAACTATGAAAAACATAAAATGACATATAACAAGATTTTATCTAGAAGGTATTAGATCCAAGATAACACTACCTTACAGTGTATCTCATCAGTGATTCACATCCAGAACTACTTACCTAAATCCTTGCATAAGCCCTAACATTTTGCAACTCTATTTAAGCAATTTAATTGACCCCTTGGGCCAAAGCATAAACAAAAAACCACATACATTACAATAATGCACTAAATAAAATAAGCCCTTGGTTGATTTTACTCAAAAACTGATAGAATCATACAATGGAGAGAAGCTAGACCTGAACCATATTTTCATTTATTTCAAATGCTACTTCTGCCACATAACACTTTACAATCCATTCTTCAAATGCCTACAAAAAACTTGAACATTGGACTCCATATAAAATTGCTCTGCAAAATGCATTACATGCTGCTCAAAATAACCAGTCTACTACATGGATCTAAAACCTCTAGACAAGAACTACCTACATACCCTGTACAAGAGAAAAATTTCAGAACCTTTACAACAGAGAAGAAAGAAGAATAAATATAAGAGAGGAAGACTTCAAATCTGCTCCTGCTTTGCCACATGTCTTCTTCAATTTGCCCTATTGAATCGATGTGTCCTATCTCTTTCATCTCTTTACATCTGAAAATATCCTTGCATTTTCAAAATCTAACCTGCACTTTCCCAAAATATCTTCTTGTAGCTAGGAAATCAAAAATCATCACAAGCAATATAAACATTAATCATTAGCTCAATCACGAAAAGCACATTGCAATGATCTATCCTAACACACTCAATAAAGACATGAAAATGAAACATTCAAAACTAAAGACTATGCAAACCAAACGTAGATCTGAATGCTTCCTTTATGCGGCTCCATTGTTCTTCTTTCCTCTCCAAATAGCCTTTGTTTGTGGATCTCACCTTCAAGTGCATACACATGAGATGAAAGCAAATAGACAAGATTATGGTGCAAGAGTACTCGAAATGTGATTTGATAAAGTGATTAGAAATTCGATAATCTGATTAGGGATTAGATTGAAGAAATTCATCCAATTTATAGAGAAATTGGAGAGATGGATCAAATTAGCATGATTCAATTCAAATAGAAATTGTAAATCAAAATTGACAATTTATGACAAATTATGCACTTTCTATGCAAAATTTGATTGATTGATAATTCATGACAATTTATGACAAATTTCTATGTCAAGAATTGATTGATTGTCAATTATGACAAATTATGACAAATTTCTATGTCATTCCCATGAAATTAGGAGAAAAATAGGAGAGAATTGAAATTAGGAATTTAGAAAATAGAAAATTAGAAAAAGAGGAATTAGGAAATTAGAAAAAGAGGAAATTAGGAATTAAGATAAATTAGGTGAATTAATTAATAATTTGTCATTTATTAATTAATTCACAAAAAGAGGAATAATTAGCCAATTAAATGAACATTTAATTGTGATGAGAAGACTTAGGATAAATAAATAATTTATTAATCCTAAAGGGAGAAATGACAAACAAGGTTAAATGATTAAATCATGAAACCCTAGAAGATGAATTAGCAATGCGAGGATGACAATCAGGTCTTGATGAAAGATAATTGATGTCGATTTGATTCTGATTAACAAAGGACCAATGTGATAAATGATTTAATTGATAAATGCGCCAATTGACGAGGAACAATGACTAATTGATCCAAATTGACATAATTGAGACAAACAACGATCGATGACAAATTAATTGCAAAATGAGAAGATTGAAAATGACCATGATCGATGATGAATCGATCACAAAATGACAAGATTGAAAATGACCACGATCGATGACAAAATCGATAGCAAAATGACAAGATTGAACATAATAACGATCGATGACAAATCGATCGCCAAATGATAAGATTGATAAGAGGACAAAACCCTAATTAGGATTGACGATGTCCAAAATGATGACAAATGAGCATGCACATTGATGTGATAGGATAAAATTGATCAAAATCATGACTGGATAGTGTTGTCGACAAAACCAAATTTGAGAGCGAGACGAATGAAGAATGTAGAAGAATGAATCGATGCTCACAAATGATAAAAACCAAGTGCGTGACATAGGAGAAATGTTAATGCGATGCCAAAAACCTGAAATGAGGCAATGTGCAAATGTTAAAGTATGATTCCGCAAGCGTTGACCATTTTTAGGTGTCTACACTTCTAACTAAAAAATATTCTCCATTTTGGCTCTCCTTATGCTTGGACTGAAAAATATCTTCTCTCGTGAATGCATTCCTTATGAAAACAAAATTATTTATCTTTCACATTCATTTCATATTTTTGAGAATGCCCTTTATGAAATATACTTTATCCTTGAAAAGTAATTTTGCAACTGCATTTCACTTTTACCCATCCCTTTTCAAATCATATCTTGTGAAACATTTTACTTTTATTTTTTCCTTTGCTAAAAGATCATTTTTACCTTTGAGTGAAAATGTTTTACCACACAATCAATATACTAACCTTTTACTCATTATTAAATCATTTTCACTTTCATGAATCTAATGCCCAATGACTAAAAAAAAAATTTCCTTAGTGAAAAAAGAAATATTCACCCTTCATAATAAGACCACTCTAAACAATACTTAGTGAAAAATACTCCTCTGTAGCATACAAGAAATAATATTGGGTAGAAAGCCACTTGATTATTTGAGTTGGATTATCTCATATATTCCCTTTGTCTTATGCCTATGTGAAATAATATTTCACACTGTAAACAAATTTCATGCTACATTTTCCCCCTTGGGTAAAATAAACTTACATATTTATATAATATTTCCTTTTCTGAGTAAAATTTTACTCTGCCCTTTTACTTCACCTTCAGTAAGAAAATATACTTCACTTCATTTGTAACTCCCTCCATAATATTTTCACACAAGTGAAAATACTCATTTGCAATTACAATTTTCCCTTATTCACTTTCATTTTTAACCACTATGCTTTCTGAGTAAAACATTTTACTGTCCTTGAAAAGGGGATTCTCATGTTTACAACAAAATTTTTATCTCTTCCTTTACCCCTTAATCTTTCACATGAATATACATTCTAGTTGATGAAAATGTATTTGCAACTTACATTTTATCTGTGATTGGCCTTTATTCTTTCCATTTGCAAAATAATTCATCCTTGCCCTGCATATAATCATCTTGGACAATCCTCAATTCTTGGCAACAAAAAATTTCTCACACTTATTTTCTTTTCACCAACAACTAGGTGAAAAATTACCCATCTCTTTCAACTCACACAATATTTCCAATGTGGCTTTTAACATTCATTGTGCTATTTTACCTTCAGAGCCTAATATATATACTGCACGTCTTTTCAAATGAACAATCTCACTATAACTATTTTTGCCATGAATGCTTCCTATACTTTCATATTTTATATACATTTATGCCCATAAATTTTACTTACAATGTCATTATAAAAAAAAAAGTCAATTCATAATGCTTTGACAATTTACGACACAACACTCAAAGGATCCACTCTAGCTCTGTCAATACTTTCTATTTCATTGACATCTTTGGTAATGCAGCTTCAAGAAATCACACCTCCTTAAAACTCAAAAGGTTCAAATGCATTATCTATGCCTTCTCAGAGTAACGACCTCCCATCTTCCCATCACGCAATCACGAGATTGCAAGGATGTAATAAAACATGCACTGTTATTAACCTTCCAAAAGGAAATAGAAAATCTTTTATTTTCTATTTAATATTTTGTGACTCTCAAAATTTTAATTTGCCGCATTTGATTTTGATTTTTTACTTTCGCGCCCACCAAATGCTATATGTGTTCTTCATTTTAAATCATTATAAAATCATTTAAATGGTATTTATCTTGCATAACAATATACTTAACAATGCTACTTAAAACATTATTAAATAATTTCCCGAGACAAGACACTTTCTCTTATGCATTATTATTTAAATCATAACAATGATTTAAATAATAAAATATTAAAACTAACCTTGCAAGCACAACTTCGATGTTTGGTAATGCAAGTTGGGTCCCCCAGCTAATTTTTATTTATTTTTTTGTTCTAAAATAAATGGGCCCTAAAACTGATCTAGAACCACTAGAACATCCATCTGAATCAACCATCTGCAAAAATTTAATCATTGAAACTTGCTTTTTACCGTTTTGCAAAAATGACCAAAACACCTCTGGACCCCCAGAAACCACCTTTGAAAACTACTCAAATGGCCACTTGAGACCATGCCATTTGACAAGAACATAGTGTGATATACTTTTAGTCACTTGCAAAATAATTTTGCTTGATGATTCCTGAGATGCAAGATATTAATCATCAAAGTTCAATACTTAGTTGTTTCTGCATTGAAAACTGCCAAAAACATCTTCAAACCCAGTTTCAAAACAATTTTGAAAACATATTAGATGAAATCATGAAGAGATGGAAACTGGAACACACACTCATTTTACTACAAGGAATCTTAGGGACCAATTGGTCTGAGAAAATAATCATCCGGGTGAAAGATATTACTGCTCAAAGTGGCCCATTTACATGTTGTTTCTGAAACACTGGAAAAGTCCATATGGAATGAGCCTTGAAAACTGACCAAACAAATAGCTGGTGGGCTACAAATTGGGTAGATGGTAGAAAGACCTATAAAGAGTCATGGTGTACTACCACTTTTGATTGTAGGTCAACTGGGTGTGAAATACAAAATTCTGAAGAGGAAACTGAACTGTTGTTTGACACTGTTTGATTTGCATAAAACAACAAATTGCAAATGATTTGGCTTTGAAACAACAAATTGCAAATGATTTGGCTTTGGAAAATAGGTCAAATGAAATCGTGGGAATCTGAAAATGAGCAGGGTAGTACATAATTTTTCAAGGAACACAGGGGAACAAGAATTTCCTCATGACAATTAACAGGGTGCAAGTTATAAACCTCTAAAGTAGGCTACTCGAGATTTCCAGGAAATTTGAACCATGCAGATTTGTGCAAACCCCTAAAAGTAGGTGCATCAAAAACATGTTAAAAATGATTGTAGGAGCTTGCAGATGGATATATGGACTTCATGGAATGTGTCCAACACATTCTCCAAGTTATTTCTCATGAAGTTTACTAGATCCCAACTTATTAGCTCTCAAAAGGGTCTTCTCTAATAGCTTTTAAGTGGTATACTTTTTCATACCTTAGCAAATTTCATATGGCAACCTCTAATTTTTTTTTAAATTAGAAGGTGCCAACAGTGGCTCTGATTGGGGATGTATGTCTCTTGTAGGCATAGAAAAATTCCAAATCTCTGGGGAAGCAGACCATTGCAGAGAAAACCAATAGGAAATTATCTAGACAGGGCAACTCAAACAGAAAGGAAACTCTTCATTCGACATTGAGTCAAAAAGGTAAACTCTACCCCAAGCTGCTTGTGGCTTGAAGGTCAAACCACATGTGATGGCCCAAGGCCATCTGAAAAGGTCAGACAATACTTTCCTCTGTCATAAACATGGTTTTCCTTTGACTGTATTGAAACCAATTTGATAACATAGCTGGAATGTCATTGGTCAAGCATGCTGGCATTATTTATCCAGCTACTATGCTTAAAATTATCATTGCACTCACTATTGAACTTCTAAATTTTTTGCAATAATTGAAAATTCAAAACATTGTGTGACCAAAACAAGTCATGCTCACTGAAAGACACACTTCCACGTTGAACATAATATGTATCATGTCTCAAATCACTATCACACTCTGTAAAAACATCACTCAGTTGAGAAAACAAAGACTTCTGATCTGGCACACAACTGAGAATATAGGTTTCATTCAAATCATTATTTTTCTAATCAAAAGAGGAAATCTCAAAAGAATCCACCTTCCCAATGTACATACTAAGCAAACTATTATCAAGAGAAGGGAGAAGATCACAACTGATCCTCTTATGCAATTGTAAATCATCAAGTTGAAAAAAAATTTCAGCCTCTGGCTCTGAGTCCCATTTGATGTCATTCATATCAACAACATGGGTGCATGTTGGAGTATCACATCCTCCCATCCTATCACCACTTTGATCGTAGCCACCAAGAGCCACTTCCCCCTCATGTGCACTAGCACTCTCACAAAGAGTGCCATCATTAGCATCCATACACATGCTGCTAGAAGAAACAACCGAGTGTTTATTAGAAAATAAATCCTTATTATCAGCACACATGTCAAAGTTGAAATCGAACAATCCCATCCATTCAAGCTCTTTGTCTTCTTTCATATCAACTAGCTCCATCATGTGAAGGAGATTGATAGTTGCTACACTATTTAATGTATCATAAGAGACAACCTCACTATCAAAAACCAAATCAGTAGGGTGCATAAGTTCATCACTCTTTCCATGTGCATATCTCAAGTATTTTGTTGCTAGAAATTCTGAGATTCCTTCACTATTGATAGAACATGTCCTCTTTCTCACTAACATGTCCCATACTGCTATCCTCTTCAACTGAAAACTTACTGGATTCATGAGAGCATGTATGTTGTCATGTGTTTTTTATCATCTCATGCTCCAAATTGGTTGAGGATCACTGAGGAATTTGCCATTCCTGAGTATTCTCCCTTTCTGTTGAGCCTTTATATGAGATTATCTGCTTTGTTTCATGTATATTTTATGAGTGTGGCATAGAAATCACAAATTAGCATGGAGATGACCCTCCCGGGTTTTGTAGAGCCCAAAGTGCAGAAGCATCTTGTATCCTTGTTATTGTTGGTCCAATTCTAAAGAATATTAATAGTTGGAAGTGACTTTCCATAGATATTTAAGAAACATCTTGTTCTCTGCCTTGTGTCAGTGTAAACCTATTTTCGGGCACCAACACACCAAACACCACACCACCACCAAAAATCTTATTTGCCAAAGAGGGTCGAACAGATATCCCATTCGCAAGCAAACTACAGCCATCAGATGCATGAGAAACCCCCCCAGAGAAAGTCTTAGTTGAAACCTCAGCCACCAGTGAGGTTGGGAGGAGCGAGAATGCCATTTCAAAATAAGATCTGAAGATGAGAATGTTGAACATAACCTAGACAGAGTGAATGATATAGTAAATGTTGTTAGCAATATGCTATATTTGGTTAAGTGTTGTCATTGATGTCAACATTGTATCCCAGTTGGATATGGTTCTACTATCCTAGTTGGAACTATACCGATTAGACTTGGTGTTTATCTTGGTTTTGGCTAGGATTCTGATCCAGTATGATCAAATATCTGGTTTTGATTTTTCGATGCTTATTCAGGATGGTTATATGCTTGCCATATTCTGTTGGTTCATGATTTGGTGCTCCGATAGCTATCGCTTATGTTCCCAGTTGGTATTTCCTGGTACTAGTTAGCTTTACCAGTTAGTGATATTTGATGATTTGGTTAGATGATTTTGGTCTGGCTTATGGAATCAGTTTTTATCATGCTGAAGGTGCTTCTTGATCATATCCTAATTGTTTGGTGGTCCTATTTGGATCCGATTAAAAATTCTATGTTATTGCACTAAGAGTTTTTACCAGTTGGTGAAACATGTTGGTGATTGGTCTTAGCGTGATTTTCGGTGGATATAATTGTTTGGGAATTTTCTTTAGGTCCAAGCTATGTAATGTAAATTATAATATTGGTCTAGTGATATCGTGTAATGTAATTTTTGTAATTATGGGTTTATGGGTTTAGGTTTTAGCTGACCTTATCAATAAGGTTGATGATCTATATTTATAGGTGACTTATTTATGTAATTGGATATGGTTTTTAGGATCAATGGTTATGTCTACATTATCAGAGGAAGGTTTATGTGCGAACAAGTGATATATCATTTGGCAGAAGGTTTTGATGTTGCAAGGAAGACATTTGTGCTTAACTGGAACTGTATCAAGCATTAGGAGATCTACTTTCACAGTTCATTCTTTCTAGATTGTAGTATGATGCTTTTGTAAGTTAGTGAGACTTCTCTTTTGTGATGAGTAGTGATCTCTAGGCTATTGGCCTGATTAAAAGTGTAATCCCCATTGTAATTATTTCACATACTGCTATAAAAGTATTATCTGATTGTGGGTAGGGTTTCCCACCATGGTTTTTCCTTTTACCTAGTTTTCCACGTCAAAATATTGGTGTTGTGTGTATTGTTCTTTCATGTTTTATATTTCATTGTGTTGGTTTCTTTGTGCTTCAGTTTAAAGGTTTCAATCTGAAATACTTTTGTTTTCTGATAGTAAACTGATTCACCCCCCTCTCAATTTACTCCCGATATCAAATATGTCTAGCAATTGGTATCAGAGAAAAGTACTCTCTGTAGAAGCTTAATCGCTTGAAGAGATCTGATGGCATATGCATGTAGTTCCACATTTAACCCCTATCGAAAGGAGAGTCCCAGATTTAATGGCATGAATTACAAGATATGTAAAGAGAGAATGAAGATTCCTCTGAGATGTCCTGGAGCTGAAGTTTGGGAGATAGTCGAGAAAGGGTATATACCTCATGATCCTAATTCTAGAACACCAACACCTGTTGATGAACAGAAGAAAGCTGCAAATGATGTTAGAGTGAAAGAGGCATTGTTGAGTGCCCTATGTGATGAAAACCTATTGAATGCCATAGAGTTGGAGAATGAAAAGCAGATATAGATAAAGCTTGAAACTCTTTATGAAGGTGACCAAGCAGTAAAGATTGCAAAACTTTAAGGCTTCCAGGTAAGATATGAAACTTTGAAGATGGAAGAAGATGAGAAGATTAGTTCTTTCATGAATAGAGTGAATGAAATTGTCATGGGAATCAAATGTTGCGGTGGATTGGTTAGTGAGGATAAGGTTGTGTCAAATATTTTGAGAGTTCTACCTCTCGCTTACAAGATGAAGGCTACTACAATTAATGAACTTTGGACAATGTCAAGTACCCCTGTTACTAGAGACACATTACTTGGGAAATTGACTAGTTTTGAGCTTGAGGAACTTGGAGATCAGAGTGCTACTAAAACAGAGACTGCATTTAAAGCATCTACCTTTGGTAAGAAGAAGATAGATTGGAAGGAATTGTATGCTAAATATTTGAAAGACATTTAGAGACAAGACATAGAACTTAAAGAGTTGGAAGCTCTAATTGCTATAAGAATCTCTAAAGGACCGACTGGAAGTAAGTATGAAGGAAAAGTCCCTTTTAAATTTTTTTCATGCAATAAGATTGGTCATTTTTCTTCTAGATGTCCTAAGAGAGACGCTAGGAATCAAGAAAGATTTATGAGGAGTTATAAGCCTAATCTATAATATCAAAGCAGACCTAGATTTAGAAGGAATAAGGATAAATCATGTTATTATGCTTGTGATGATGATCTTTGTATTATTGATGATGATGATGATGATGATGATGATGGTGGATCTACTAATGGAAGCTCCGGTAAAGATTGGGTCTTTATTTCTATCAAGGATGATTCTCCTAAACCTGTCATTGAAGCTACTCATACTAAGCAGAAGGCCTTAGCTTCTAAAATTGAAGGGAAGGATGAAGGGGTTATAGACTGTGGATGCTCACATCAGATGACTAGTGACAAGAGAAAGTTCCTAAATTTGCGAGAATTTTATAGCAGACTAGTCAGATTTGGAGACAACAAGGCATGTAGGATCAAAGGCAAAGGAACAATATCCTTGGATGGTAAGGCTAATACTAATAATTTTTATTATGTTGAAGGCTTAAAGAATAATATTTTAAATGTAGGTCAGATGGTGGATAGAGGATTTAATTTGCAATTTAAGGATGGTAAATGCAAGATTATCAATAGATCTAAATTGGAGAGTGCATCTGAAACTCAGACCAAAGGCAATATCTTTCATCTGAACTCTGGTGAGAAGGCTTGCTTGATTGCTCTGGTTTATGAAATTTGGTTATGGCATTAGAGGATGTGTCATGTAAATTTTGCTTGCATAGTCAAGATCAGTTCAACAAACGTTGTTAGAGATTTGCCCAGGATTGTTAAACCTCATAATCTGGTATATAGAGAATGTCAAATGGATAAGAAAGCTAGAACATCTTTCAGAAGCATACATGATAAATCTAATAAAATTATTGATCTTATTCATACTGATCTTTGTGGACCAGAAAGGACAAAAATTTGTCAAGGTGATAGATATTTTATGTAACTTTTTAATGACTATTCTAGAATGATGTGGGTTGAATTTTTGAAACAAAAATATGAAGCTCTTGAGAAATTCAAAATTTTCAAAGCTTTGGTTGAGACAGAAATTGGATTGAAGATAAAATGCTTAAGATCAGATCAAGGTGGTGAGTTTACATCTGGTGAGTTCAATGACTTTTTTGAGAAGCATAGAATCATAAGACAATGTTTTGCACCTTGAACCCCACAACAGAATGGATTAGTAGATATAACGAATAGAACCATATTGGATGCTGCAACCAAAATGATGACTGCAGCTAAATTGCCTAATATCTATTGGAGAGAAGCTGTCAATACCATTGTATACATTTTCAACAGAGTACACATAAAAGGTGATACCGGTAACACTCATGAATTGTGGTTTGGTCATACTCCTACAATCAGATATTTCAAAAATTTTGGAAGTAAATTCTATATCAAAAGAGATGATGCATTAGGAAAATTTCATCCTAGAAGTGATGAAGGAATATTTTTGGGTTATTCTACTAAGAGAAAAGCATATAGATGTTATAATAAAATATTGAATAGGATAATGGAGACCATAAATGTTAAGGTGGATGAGCAAAGTAATAATCAGATCAGATTATATGACTATGGATCGAAAGATGAATTTGTCAAACCAAAATCAATAGAGCAAGCACCTATTTAGAGAATTGAACCAGTGACTTTGGCAACACCAAAAAGTTCAACAGTGACTATTGAATAGCAGAAAGAGTCAGTAAATCAAGAAAATTCAAAGACTCCTAGGTATGTGAAACTAAATCATTCTGAAGATCAAATCATTGGAGATAAAAGGAAAGGTGTGATGACTAGAAGAAGGTTAGCTATTGAAGAGGTATGTTTAATTTCTCAAATTGAACTAGCATCTTTTATTGAAACAAGTAAAGATGAAAATTGGATGAAAGCAATGGAAGAGGAATTATATCAGATAGAAAATAATAAGACATGGCAATTAGTTCCTAGACCTAAAGATAAGAATATTATTGGAACTAAATGGGTTTTTAGAAATAAATTAAATGAGGAAGGTCAGGTGGTGAAAAATAAAGCTAGATTGGTTTGCAAAGGTTATTCACAAAAAGGAGTTGATAATGATGAGACTTATGCTCTTGTTGTAATAATTGAAGCGGTAATACTATTTCTTGCCTATGTTGCACACAAGAACTACAAGGTATATCAGATGGATGTCAAATGTGCATTTCTGAATGGATATCTGGAAGAGGAAGTCTACATTGAGCAACCTGGTGGATTTTCTTTATTAGAGGACAATAACATGATTTGTAGATTGAAGAAAGCTTTATATGGTTTCAAACAAGCCCCTAGAGCATGGTATACTAGATTAGATAAACATCTTTCAAAGCTCAATTTTAGTAAAGGTAATGCTGATAGTAATATATATTATAAGATTGAACATGATGACATACTGATCATTGAAGTCTTTGTGGATGATATCATTTTTGGTGGAGAAGAAAGTTTATGCATGAAATTTGCTGATGATATGAAGAATGAATTTGAAATGTTTATGATTGGTGAGATGAAATTTTTCATAGGTTTGTAGATCACTCAGACTGATAAAGGTATTTTCATTTGTCAAACTAAGAATGTGAAGGAATTGCTTAAGAAATTTGGACTTTAAAATTCTAAACCTATCGGTACTCCTATGATAAGCGGTTGCAAATTGTCTAAGGATGATGAATCTCCTAGAATTAATCCAAGCAGATACAAATCAATGATTGGTGGATTGTTGTACTTAACTCAGACTAGACCTAATATAATAAATGGTGTTTGCATTGCTTCTAGATTTCAATCAGATCCTAGAGAAACTCATGATATTGTTGTCAAGAGGATATTCAAATAACTAGCAGGTACAACAGACTATGGGTTATGGTATCCAAATGATGATGATTTCAGACTATGTGCATATACAGACTCTGATTGGGTAGGAGATGTAGATGACTGGAAGAGCACTACAGGTGGTGCTTCTGGAAGAGCATTACAGGTGGTGCTTTCTTTCTTGGAAATAATTTGGTTTCATGGCTTAACAAGAAACAATAATTCACTTCATTATCTACTGCTGAAGCGGAATATGTAGCTGGTGCAACTAACTGCACTCAGATATTATCGATGAAACAAATGTTGAAAGATATAAGGGTAAGTTATGATGAGCTTATTGTTATTCACTGTGATAATATTGTTTCTATTGATATGTCAAAGAATCTTGTATTTCATTAAGGTATAATTTTTAGAAAGAAAAGGTTGAAGCAAAGGAAGTCAGATTGGTTTATGTGCCTTCTAAGGAACAAATTGCAGATATTCTAAGAAAACTATTTCATAAAGATACTTTTGTATATCTCAAAGATTAGTTGGGGGTTACCACCCCTCTAGAAGAGACTTAGAGATACAAGAATGCATCAATCTGGTGAACCTATCAGACATTATTTCTTATACGGGTTAATGAGATGATGTTGTTGCTCAGGGAGAGTAGTCAGTCGTTTGGTTCAATATTTCTTTTTGGTTTGGTATTCATCCTTTGTCATTGATGTCAAAGGGGGAGATGGTTCTCATGTGAAAAACAACTAAACTTTGAGGAGATGGTATTCATGTTTATCTTAGGGGAAGATATACTTCAAATCAATCTTCTTTGGGAGACTGTTGGCATTCCTTGGCACTTGCATGTTTTCACATTCAGTATTGCCATCAATTCCAAATGGGGAGATTTTTGGCAATATGTTGGATTTGGGTAAGTGTTGTCATTGATGTCAACACTGTATCCTCATTGAATATGGTTCTACTATCCCAGTTGGACCTATCCTGGTTAGACTTGGTGTTTATCTGTGTTTTGGCTGCAATTCTGATCCAATATGACCAGATCCATGGTTTTGGTTTTTGGATGCTTATTCAAGATGGTTATATGCTTTCCATATTATGTCAGTTCATGATTTGGTACTCTGGTAGGTATTTCTTATTTTCCTGGTTGGTATTTCCTGGTACCAGTTAGCTTTACCAGTTAGCGATATTTGATGATTTGGTTAGATGATTTTTGTCCGACTTATGGAATTGGTTTCTATCATGTTGAAGGTGCTTCTTTATCATATCATGATTTTTTGGTGGCTTTGCATTGGCTGGTGTGTTGTTATGGTGGTCCTATTTGGATCCGGTTAGACTTTCTATGTTATTGCACTAAGGGTTTTTACTAGTTGGTGAAACGTGTTGGTGATTGGTCTTAGCATGATTTCTAGTGGATATAATTATTTGGGAATTTGTGTTAGGTCCATGCTATGTAATGGAAATCATAATATTGATCTGGTAATATCATGTGATGTAATTTTTATAATTATGGGTTTATGGGTTTAGGGTTTAGTTGACCTTATCAATAAGGTTGATGATTTGTATTTATAGGTGACTTATTCATGTGATTGGATATGGTTTTTGGGAATCGATGGTTATGTCTGCATTATCAAAGGAACTTTTATGTATGAACAACTGATATATTATTTGATAGAATATTTTGGTGTTGTAGGGCAGAAATCTATGCTTAATCGGAGTTGTATCGAGCATTAGCATATGCTACTTTCATAATTTATTCTTTCCGGATTGTAGTCTGATGCTTTTGTAAGTCAGTGAGACTTCTCTTTTGTGATGAGTAGTGAGATCTAGGTAGTTGGCCTGATTGCAAGAGTAATCCCCATTGTAATTATTCCACATACTACTGTAGAATTATAATCTGATTGTGGGTAGGGTTTCCCACCATGGTTTTTCCCTTTACCGGGTTTTCCACATTAAAATATTGGTGTTGTGTGTACTATGCTTTCATGTTTTATCTTTCATTATGTTGGTTTCTTTGTGCTCTAGTTTAAAGGTTTCAATCTACAATAGTTTGATTTCTGATAGTAAACTAATTCAACACCCCCCCCCC
The DNA here is from genome assembly GCF_030272615.1 of Cryptomeria japonica. Taxonomy (NCBI): domain Eukaryota; kingdom Viridiplantae; phylum Streptophyta; class Pinopsida; order Cupressales; family Cupressaceae; genus Cryptomeria; species Cryptomeria japonica. Next base: position 384,742,392 of record NC_081413.1, read on the forward strand.
CTCAGATTACTCCCAGTATCAGATCTGTCTAACAATTGGTATCAGAGAAAGGTCCTCTATGCATAAATTTAACCGCTTGAGGAGATTTGATGGCATCTGGATCTAGTTCCACATTTAATCCTTACCAAAAGGGGAGTCCTCTATTTGATGGCCCAAATTACAAGATATGGAAGGAGTGAATGAAGATTCATCTGAGATGTCTTGGAGCTGAAGTTTGGGAGAAAGTGGAGAAAGGGTATTACCTCATGATCTTAATTCTAGAACACCAGAACTTGCTGATGAACAGAAGAGAGTTGAAAATTATGTTAGAGCGAAAGAAGCATTGTTGAGTGCCCTATCTAATGAAAAACTATTGAATGTCATAGAGTTGGAGAATGCAAAGTAGATCTAGATAAAGCTTGAAACTCTTTATGAAGGCGACCAAGCAGTAAATATTGCAAAAATTGAAGGCTTTCAAGTAAGATATGAAACTTTGAAGATGGAAGAAGATGAGAAGATTAGTTATTTCATGGATAGAGTGAATGAAATTGTCTTGGGAATCAAATGTTGTGGCAGATCAGTTAGTGAGGATGAGGTTGTGTCAAAGATTCTAAGAGTTCTACCTCTGGCTTACAAGATGAAGGCTACTGCAATTAATGAACGTCAAATAATTTCAAGTACCCCTATTACCAGAGATACATTACTTGGGAAATTGACTTCTTTTGAGCTTGAGGAACTTGGAGATCAGAGTGCTACTAAAATAGAGACTGCATTTAAAGCATCTGCCTCCGATAAGAAGAATATTCATTGGAAGGAATTGTATGCTAAAGATTTGGAAGATATTGAGAGAGAAGAGAAAGAACTTGAAGAGTTGGAAGCTCTAATTGCTAGAAGAATCCCTAAAGGATTGCCTGGAAGTAAGTATGAAGGAGAAGTCCCTTTTAAATGTTTTTCATGCAATAAGATTGGTCATTTTGCTTCTAGATGTCCTAAGAGAGCTGCTAGGAATCAAGAAAGATTTATGAGGAGTTATAAGTCTAATCTGGAATATCAGAGCAGACCTAGATTTAGAAGGAATAAGGATAAATTATGTTATTATGCTAGTGATGATGATATTGGTATTACTAATGATGATGATGATGATGAACCTATAAGTGGATCTGGTAATGGAAGCTTTTGTAAAGATTGGGTCTTTATTGCTATCAAGGATGATTCTCCTGAACTTGTCATTGAAGCTACTCATACTGAGGAGAAGGCTTTAGCTTCTAAAATTGAATAATTAGATGAATGGGTTGTAGACAGTGGATGCTCAAATAACATGACTGGTGACAAGAGGAAGTTCCTAACTCTGCAAGAATTTGATGGTGGACTAGTCAGATTTGCAGACAACAAGGCATGTAGTATCAAAGGAAAAGGAACAATATTCTTGGATGGTAAGACTAATACCAATAATGTTTATTATGTTGAAGGCTTAAAGAATAATCTTTTTAGTGTAGGTCATATGGTGGATAGAGGATTACATTTGCAATTTAAGGATGGTAAATGCAATATTATCAATAGATTTGGATTGGAGATTGCATGCAGAACTCAGACCAAAGGCAACATCTTTCATTTGAACTCCACTGAGAAGGCTTTCTTATTGCTCGGGTTGATGAAAGTTGGTTATGGCATAAGAGGATGTGTCATGCAAATTTTGATTGGATAGTCAAGATCAGTTCAACATAAGTTTTCAGAGATTTGCCCACAATTGTTAAACCTCATAATCCAGTATGTAGAGAATGTCAAATTGGTAAGCAAGCTAGAACATCTTTCAGAAGCATACATGATAAATATAATAAAATTCTTGATCTTATTCATATTGATTTGTGTGGACTGACAAGGACTAAAAGTTTTCAAGTTGATAGATATTTTATGTTACTTATTGATGACTATTCTAGAATAATGTGGGTTGCATTTTTTAAAGAAAAATTTGAAGCTCTTGAGAAATTCAAAATTTTAAAAGCTATGGTTGAGACAGAAACAATATTGAAGATAGAATTATTAAGATCAGATCAAGGCAGTGAGTTTACATCTGGTGAGTTCAATGACTTTTGTCAGAAGCATGGAATCAGAAGACAACTTTCTGCACCTAGAACCCCACAACCGAATGGATTAGTGGAAAGAAAGAATAGAACCATATTAGATGTTGCAAGGACAATCATGATTGAAGCTAAATTGCCTAATATCTGTAGACACCTAAAAATGTCTCATTAATTCTACACTGATTATTCATCTATTTAATTAAGTAATTCTTTAATTATTTGAGTAAACTAACTATTTCTTCTAATCATCGCCCTTCAACACTTTTAATTATTCTACCTCTATTCTCAAATCATTTAAATTAGTTAACCATATCTCAATTATTAATTAAATATCAATTAGTTAATTAATTGCAACATTTTCCTTAGTTAAATAATCTTTATTATTTAAATAATTCTATTTCCCAAGTTTAAATAATTTCATTTAAATTATTTAAATTAATTAATTAAATTCCTCCAATTCCCCAAATTATAATTCCAATTAATTTCATCTAATTTCATTTCATATTTCCCCAAATTCGAATTTCAATTAATTTCATCTAATTCCAAATCACCAAATTCACATTTTCCCCAAATCTGAATTTCAGTTAATTTCATGTGCTTTTCAGCATTTGAATGACCAAATTCAAATTCAAATTGAAAATGAAAATCAAATTCAATTTCAAATTCCTACAACACATGCTAAAATTAGAACTGATTGATCAAATCAGTTGTCTAATCAGTTAACTCAATTAACTCATCAATCATCCTTTTTTAACTCAAAATCAATCCACTTACCTCTCCAATTAGTTCAATCTTCTAATCAATCAACCCAGTCAACTGACTATTCTATTCAATATACTGGTCAATCAATTGAGTTCACTCTCCAATCAATCCAGTTGACTACTCAATCAAATGAGTTAACAAATCAATCAATTGAGTTCACTGATCAATCTAAATTAGTTGTCTCCCAATCAGCACTTGAGTTATATTTCTCACCCCCTTTGTGTTGAAAATCTATAAATTCAACCTCTTCTCAATTCAGTCTAGAATCACAATCTTCAATATTGTTGCTTATCTTATGCAGGAAATCAAGTGCAATACCTGAGAGCCACCTACATCAACAACAATGGAGAAGAGAAATGGAAGCCTTGATATGTCAATTGAGGGAGATTTTAATTAGTTTCAATTCAATTCAATTGATATTGCATTATTCTATTGTAATTTAGGAGTAATGTTGATTAGATTAGAGTTGTGATTCGCTCTTTGATATCTGATTGTGCAATTTAGACTTATTTACTGCCTGAGTACATTGTGGTGAACCCGACGTGAAACATTTTAACCTTCATTTTTTGTTTTGACAAATTTTGCAGATCCGTACGTGCACAGGAAGTTTGATCTCACAATTGCATATGCATAAATTCGTAATTGCTTATAAGATGTCGCAATTGCTATCATATTATATCGCAGCTACTCAGACAACATATCGCAATTGCTTAAACATCTCGCAATTGATTTAAGAGGATGCAAAATTTAATTTTTATTTTTCATTTCTTCATTGATTGATACTGCACACCTAACCCAAAAAAATTATCAAATTATAGAAATTTCCTTTTTTTGGCATAAAATGGTTCTAATCTGATGGCAGGAAAGCTAACTTTTGAAATTGTAGGTGCTAGGAGGAGAAAGAATAATATCAAAGAGAGCAAAAAATTATATCTTCTGTCTTTTTCTTCTATCTAAATTCAAAAAAAATAAAAAATTTAAGCCTAACTGATTTGCAATTACTCTGACAGAAAATCACAATTGCTCTGTCAGAAATTCGCATTTGCTCAATTCTCAGTTCGCAATTGCTATTATATCAATTTGCAATTGATTAGATACTGATTTGCATTTGTAGAAATGGGTTAGAATGTTTTTGTTTATTTTTCTTTGTGTTTTATGTCAATAATTGCCTCTGTTTGTGAAACTAGAGGGGTCAAATCTGTATCCAACTTAGAAAAGTCATAACTTTTCACTCCGAACTCAAAATTGCAAACCGCTTACACCGTCGGAAAGATCTCCAAAATTTCTAGTTCTAGTCATTTTTGGACTTGCCTGTGGCAATGTCCTTAAAGGACCATCCAAATTTTTGAGGACTCAAAATGCTCCAAAGGCCTCCGAAAATGCAGTTTACTAACATGTAGAAAAATACCAAAAATTATATTTTTTTGATATTTTTGAAATTTGTAACCCAAAAAAGAAAAAATTAGGCTAGATAGCCTACCATGTGTTGACTAACATTATTCTTTTTTAGTAGGGGTAGCTTAGAAACACGTTTTGTGGTGCTTTAAATAAAAGAAAAAAACAAATTTCATCATTTCTATGCTGGTTAAAATGAACACCATGTCTGTGTGGAGCAACATCTCCACTTAGAATAGAAAATCATTGCAATGAAGGGATAAAAAGAAATTTGTTTTTTGTGTCTTTGAGGAGATTGGTATTATGCTCTCCCCTTCAATGGGTGATCAAAAAATCAAACTCTCTTCCTTCATGCTTTCCTTTATTTTTTGCAATTAAATCCTTTAGAAGGCCTTCCCTCCCGATTTTCCCTTAGGGCGCCATTAAGGTCAGTCAGAGGGGAATTACCTAAGTGGCCAACAACTAAAGACAAGTAATCCAAGCCACTATAATCAAATGCGTATGTGATGAAAATCATGTGTGATGAGTGTTACATGTTGTCACAATGACATTATGCCACCCTCAGTGCCTATACGGTGCGTTAAAATCTATAGAGCGTAACTTCTACAGACTGGGAGACCTCCCTCAATGGAGTGTAAAACGTTGCTGATTATGACCACTCGAACGAAACCCTGTCTAAACACAATAGAAATTAGAAGCCAAGTTGAGTCAATAACTAGACACTTGTTTTATCACACTACAAGGGTGGGGAAGAATATGCCCCCAAGACACTCACCATATATCTCCCAGGATAATGGACCAATTAAGGAGCAATCTTCTTTGAGCTAATTTTTGGAAAAAGGCAAAATAATGGGTGCACCCTAGGGTGTGACACGGTTGTTTGAGCTGACGGAGTATCAAGATGTGGTTTGTGGTAATACTTGTGACCTTTTGACCTTAGGAGAGTCTATCTAATGTGATATCGAATTGCCCAAATACAACGAAAACAAAATAGGGTCTTGAAAAAGACTCCAACATTCATGCGAATTTGAAAAAAAATCCTTAAACAAGTATTCTTTTCATGGCTTTATTCTTTTTGATGTGTTTGTTGTGTCCTTTACTACATTTCACCAAGTTCAAACATCTTAGAAAATACCAAAAAAACAAAGTGGAATCTCAACTAAAGTTTTGTCAAAAACATCAACAAGATCAAATCCCTCAACAAAGTCAAGTTTCAATATCAACAAGATCAAAACCCTGCAGCAAACAAGCTTGCCAATATTAACATCAAATCAAACTTTTGCAACATTCTATAAATGAAGAAAACATCTTACATGTTGTGATCTTAGGTTCAAACCAATCAAACAAACATCATGGATTGGTGTTATGCATTTCGTAGGGAAGGTGAAGAATTCATCTCTTCCATTCCTATTCCATCACCATCCATAGAAATATTAGCTCAGCAAATCAATACTTTGCAACAACAACTGAGAGACATGAATAGTCCTAGCAACCATAAGGGATGGTTAGAAAATATGATGAGGGAGGTGATAACCATGAGGGAATCATTATCAGACCAACCTTCTTCTTCTTATGAGACCATTCAAACATGCCAACATTCAATCTTCAACAAAATCATTCCTACCCCAGTTCAACCAACATTAGAGTCATGTCAACCTTCTTTCAACCCAACATATCAATCATACCAATCATATCAACCCAGCACTCAAATTACCTCATTCATCCAAAATCAAGCCTATTTCAACCAAAATCAAGCCTCTTTCAACCAAAATCAACTCCCTTTCAACCAAGGTTCAAATCAAAATTCATATCAACCCAACATTCAAACTCCTTTCAACCAAAATTACATCCCTTTCAAACAAAGTCCAAGTCAAAATTCATTCAACCAAAATCAAACCTCTTTCAACCAAAACCATACTCCTTTCAACAAAAATCAAATCCATTTTAACCAAAGTCCAAATCAACCACATCTATCCACCATTTCATCATCCCCTAAGGTTATACAAGACCAATCCTCACTAACTTCATCCAATAGCACAAATCCAATCTAATCCAAGTCATGATTCATAGAGTCTCGTTCAAGATCCTTTCTCATCAAGTCAAAAGGTTGAAACCTTCCATTAATCTCCAATGAATATCCAAACTCCTTCCCTATGTCAGGAGGACAATCCAAAATTGGAAGAAATCAGTCATGAAATAAATCAAGATCAAGAACAAACCTTTTCATCCTACCCAATTTTTGATCAAGATCCCGTCAATCAAGAATCTTATGATGATCCCCTCTTTCTTTTCTATTCCACTCATAATAACACCCTTATTTCGCAAGGCCAAGATGTTCTTTCAAGTACCATTTACATCCACCTCCTAAACAAGATCCCATTATCATTTCTCCTAGTCTCCCTCGTAATTCCAATACACAAGTTGTTCATGAACCCCTTATCAATGAAATCACCAATCCAGATCATACTACACAGGACAACTTGTCAATAATGGTATGTGCACCATCATCAAATGCCAATGTCATGATGGAAACAAGCATAACACCAACTAATGAAATCAACACCCATATTGTTACATCATCTTCTTCAAGCACAAGCATAACCCCAGCTAATGACATCAACACTTGGTTGGCTTCATCATAATCTTCAAGTGCATCAATAAAAATAGGTATAGCACCCACTCATGTCACAACTTTGAAACCAAAATCTATTTTCCCCATACACCCACACTTTGAAGACTGGGGGCAAGAATGTCTACCATAACTGGATTGGTTTGAAAATAAGGAGCCTATAGCAGAAACTGTACATGAAAGACTCCCGACTGAGTATCCTATTGAAAAAGACAGGTTCATCCAACTCTTCAAACAAAGACCAATGAATTATCTACACAAAGTTCATACTAACTCAATAACAACATGAACCTAAAAAGATATTACATCTAAGGGTGGGTTCATTTCAATTTTCAGTACTGCATTTGCATATTTCTTTACTGTATTGCATAACTCCATTCCAGAGTGCATCATAGTTGCTTGCATATCACCATTGTACAACATATAGCTGCATATCATTATTTCTTTTCTCATATAGTTGCATCAATAAAAACATGATGATTGTCTGAGTTATTCACATGTCTGCACTGAAAGGAACAACGATTGTCTCATTTCCTAGATAGTTGTTCATGAAGTCTTTAGGAGGCCTTTAGTCATCCATCTTCAACATCACATTGTGATTAAGCTTTATCCTTGGTTGGGTATAAATTTCACTATCAGGTCTTGTTACCCAAAATATATCAATTGGTATATCTCACACATTAATCGAAAGCTCTAAGTCATTACAAATACCTAGTTGGTCATGGGGCTAGTGAAAAATCTAATATTTTGCTTCAGCGCCGCTGTAATTGTCATACCCAAGTAGGTTTCATTACTTACAAATCAAGGTAAGAAAATAAAAGAAAAAAGTGTTATGTCAATCTCAAGGCAAAAAAAAATAAAAATGATATATTACTGAAATATCATGCATACAAGTGTAACAAAAAAAGCTTGACTATGGGAACATGCAAGTAACTCCATCAAGGCTATGGGCGCCTACTGGAAATGGAGCAATGTTTGAGATATTATAGTGCATAACCTCATCGGATCCCTAAAATCTTGTTGGCAGCGAGGCTCTATCCAGGTTGCTTTTGAAGTCAGAATAACTCACATAGCTAGCCACATAGGATTCCAAGGGTCTTTGATGGTTGTAAGTCAGAATAAACTCAATTGCACACACATGGGCAAAAGAAGATCAAAATTTCAAGAATTGATGGAGAATTTTTTTGCACCTCCATTCATAAATCTTGGTTACATAGTGTGTTAGGTTGGATGGTCTAAGTCTTTTGAGAATGGATTGAACTCCTATCTCTGAAATGTTTCGTACCTTTAATCCAATTAGTGCATTTCAGAATGAAAGACACACACACTCATCCTTGTTCAAATAGGAACTGCATTTTTGTCATGCATTCTGCATTAGCATAACTCATATCAAAAATTTATTGTCTCCACCACATTATGCATCATCATGTTATCATCATAGGTCTGCATACTTGGGGACATAACTATAAAAATCAATCAAAAACATTCTCAAAATGTCATGAAGAAATCAATCAAAAACATTCACACAATGTCATGAAAAAACCAAAAAAATCAAAAAATCAAAGCAAGAAAGCATGGGCTATCCATCAAATCAAATCAACAAGAGACAAACTCACAAAGTCTACAATCAAATTGATCACATGTCTTGTTAATCAATCAAACTCTATCAAACAACAACATGTCTTATACAAGGAAGGTTACACTTGAAATTAGACAGATCGATCTTATATGGGGTACTCACTCTTTTAAACTAGACATTCCTATCAATGATCACACAAATTAAAACAATGTCGTAGACTAGTATGACTACTAGATTTGTCCAAGTTAGTCTTATATTTATCAACTAGTAGCAAGTCATGTTTCATCAATAAGAAAAACATTTGAAAACCATAAAAATACCAAAACATTCAAAAAAGTCCTGAAGAAATTAAAAATCAGAAAACATCAAAATCACAACAAAAAATTCAAATACGATCCTCAAAAAAGAACAAAAACATTGAGAAAATACCAAAAAAAACCTAAAACATCAAAAAACAAACTAAAAAATCAAAAAACACCACAAATACAAAAACATCAAAAAATCAAGCCTAGAAAATATTACACCGCAATTGATGTCAAAATCCTACGCAATTGCTAATATTACACCGCAATTGATGTTAAAATCTCGTACAATTGATATCAAAATCTGGTGCAATTGCTAAAATCCACCACAATTGCTAGAATGGGGCAAAAACACAAAAAAATCAAAATATCAATTCATGAAATACCAAAACATTGAAAATTTTAAAAATATCAAAAACTTTCAATAAACATATCACACAAGAATCAAATATCCTAGCAGCTATCCAACAAACACCTCGCACAAAGTTAAACAAAGGATACAACTATCTTGTCAAAATATTTGCAATCAAGCTGATCAACTATCTAATCTACCAAATTACTATCAAACTATCAACAGGATCAACATCTTGTCTAAAACAGAACCGGTACACTTGAAAACAGACAGATCGGTTTTATATGGTGTCCAAAACTTCTGAAACCAGACATTATCAAAATCACATCAAGCAATCACATGAAGACACAAATCAGTATGGTTGTTGCATTTTGTTCTAGTTGGTTTTATCTTTTATCAAATTGGAAAAGATAATGTTTCTAGCTACTCAAGGATGTCCAAAAAGTGACTAGAGGAGCTGTGATGGGCATGCTCCTTTTCTTTGTTTGTTGTTTGTGGTTTGAACCAATCAAGTTCTGGGGAAATTTCTCTAGTGGGTGTCTGTGATAGGATCATTCCTCTTGTGAATGCCACACATACCTCGACCCCTAGCATAATTCCTAGAATGGAGGGTTCATTCCTTGTCTGCTATGTGTTTGTTTCTTTGCAATGAGATATATTTACATCTTGGTTCCTCATACCCTGGTGTACAAAGCTTCATTGCTACATAATAAGGCTCAATGATGAAAATTAATTGCACTATAAATAAAGACAAGAAGACTATTCATCATCAATCATATCATTTCATTTTTCTAATATCATCATGTTGATTGTCTCTTCATATCATTCTCTCATCAATCATTTTTCTACTTGATCATTCTTTCCAATGATTCTTTCATCAACATGATCTCTGTCATCACTTAATTTCAATCTTTTCATCTTTAATTCTATCATTTTCTCATTTCAATTATCCTATCTATCAATCAATTATTCTTCACCTTTATCATATTGTATCATTCATCCAATGTTTATCTATCTTCATCTTATACAGGATGTATCCTTCCCGAAACCAGATGTTTTTGACCTATCATTTGTCTTATACAGGATGTGTCCTTCTTGAAACCAGACATGATCATCTATCTTTGTTTTATATAGGATGTATCCTTCCTGAAACCAAATAGATCAGTCTTATATAGGATGCATCCTTCTTGAAACCAAACATTTTGATCATTTTGTCTTATACAGGGTGTGTCCTTCTTGAAACCAGACTTTATCTTTGTCAGATCAATCATATCAATCTTATCTATAAATCATTCTGACCATTTATTTTCTCAAATCAAACTCATTCATGCCATAAATTAATTTTTCATCTAACATTCTTCTTCTTTCGAGAGATCATTTGTGTCTTCAATGCACAAACAATCTCTCGAGGGGACATTATGCCCTAGTGTCACCGGGGCATACTGGGGCATAATTTTTTCATTTTCTTTGAAACAATGTCATTTCGACATTGTCTCAAAGAGGGGCAAATGTAGACACCTAAAAATGTCTCATTAATTCTACACTAATTATTTGTCTATTTAATTAAGTGATTCTTTAATTATTTGATTAAACTAACTATTTCTTCTAATCAATGCCCTTCAACACTTCTAATTATTCCATTTCTATTCTCAAATCATTTTAATCAGTTAACCATATCTCAATTATTAATTAAATATCAGTTATTTAATTAATTGCGACATTTTTCTGTTAAATAATCTTTATTATTTAATTAATTGCGACATTTTTATGTTAAATAATCTTTATTATTTAATTAATTCTATTTCCCAAGTTTAGAAAATTTCATTTAAATTATTTAAATTAATTAATTAAATTCCTCCAATTCCCCAAATTATAATTCCAATTAATTCCATCTAATTTCATTTCAGATTTCCCCAAACTCAAATTTCAATTAATTTCATATAATTCCAAATCACCAAATTCACATTTTCCCCAAATCTGAATTTCAGTTAATTTCATGTGCATTTCAGCATTCGAATGACCAAATTTAAATTCAAATTTAAATGAAAATCAAATTCAATTTCAAATTCCTACAACACATGCTAAAATTAGAACTGATTGATCAAATCAGTTGTCTAATCAGTTAACTCATCAATCATCCTTTTTTAACTCAAAATCAATCCACTTATCTCTCCAATCAATTCAATCTTCTAATCAATCAATCCAGTCAACTAGCTAGTTTATTCAGTCTACTGGTCAATCAATTGAGTTCACTCTCCAATCAATCCAGTTGACTACTCAATCAAATGAGTTAACAAATCAGTCAATTGAGTTCACTTATCAATCTAAATCAATTGTCTCCCAATCAACACTTGAGTTCTATTTCTCACCCCCTTTGTGTTGAAAATTTATAAATTCAACCTCTCTTCTCAATTCAGTCTAGAATCACAGTCTTCAATATTGTTGCTTATCTTATGCAGGAAATCAAGTGCAATACCTGAGAGCCACCTACATCAACAACAATGGAGAAGAGAAATGGAAGCCTTGCTATGTCAACTGAGGGAGCTTTTAATTAGTTTCATTTCAATTCAATTGATATTGCATTATTCTACTATAATTGAGGAGTAATATTGATTAGATTAGAGTTGTGATTTGCTCTTTGATATCTGATTATGTAATTTACGCTTATTTACTAACTGAGTACATTATCTATTGGAGAGAAGTTGTCAATACCATTGTATTGACTTTCAACAAAGTACACATCCAAGGTGATACCAATAAGATTCCTTATGAATTTTGATTTGGTCATACTCCTACATTCAGATATTTCAAAAAAATTGGAAGTAAATACTATATCAAAAGAGATGATGCATTAGGAAAATTTGATCCTAGAAGTGATGAAGGAATATTTTTGGGTTTTCTACTAAGAGCAAAGCATATAGCTATTATAACAAAACATTGAATAGGATAATGGAGAGCATAAATGTTAAGGTGGATGATCAAGGCAATAATCAGATTAGATCAATATGACTTGGACCGGAAGATGAATTTGTTAAACCAGAACCGGCAGTACAAGAACTTGTTCAGAGCATTGAACCAATGAGTCTGGCAATATCAGAAAATTCAACAGTGACTGTTGAACAACAGAAACAGTCAGTAAATCAAGAAAATTCAAAGACTCCTAGGTATGTGAAACTAAATCATTCTAAAGATCAAATCATTGGAGATAAAAGGAAAGGTGTGATGACTAGAAGAAGGTTAGCTATTGATGAGGTATGTTTAATTTCTCAAATTGAACTGGCATCTTTTATTGAAACAAGTAAAGATGAAAATTGGATGAAAGATATGGAAGAGGAATTATATCAGATAGAAAATAATAAGACATGGCAATTAGTTCCTAGACCTAAAGATAAGAACATTATTGGAACTAAATGGGTTTTCAGAAATAAATTAAATGAGGAAGGTCAGGTTGTGAAAAATAAAGCTAGATTGGTTTGCAAAGGTTATTCAGAAAAAGGAGTTGATTATGATGAGACTTATGCTCTTGTTGCAAGAATTGAAGCGGTAATACTATTTCTTGCCTATGTTGCACACAAGAACTACAAGGTATATCAGATGGATGTCAAATGTGCATTTCTAAATGGATATCTAGAAGAGGAAGTCTACATTGAGCAACCTGATGGATTTTCTTTATCAGAGGACAATAACGTGGTTTGTAGATTGAAGAAAGCTTTATATGGTTTCAAACAAGCCCCTAGAGCATGGTATGCTAGATTAGATAAACATCTTTCAAAGCTCAATTTTAGTAAAGGTAATGCTGATAGTAATATATATTATAGGATTGAACATGATGACATACTGATCATTGAAGTCTTTGTGGATGATATCATTTTTGGTGGAGAAGAAATTTTATGCATGAAATTTGTTGATGATATGACGAATGAATTTGAAATGTCTATGATTGGTGAGGTGAAATTTTTCTTAGGTTTGCAGATCACTTAGATTGATAAAGGTATTTTCATTTGTCAAACTAAGTATGTGAAGGAATTGCTTAAGAAATTTGGACTTGAAAATTCTAAACCTGTCGGTACTCCTATGATAAGTAGTTCCAAATTGTCTAAGGATGATGAATCTCCTAGAATTAATCCAAGCAAATACAAATCAATGATTGGTGGATTGTTGTACTTAACTCAGACTAGACCTAATATAATAAATTATGTTTGTATTACTTCTAGATTTTAGTCAGATCCTAGAGAAACTAATGATATAGTTGTCAAGAGGATATTCAGATATCTAGCAAGTACAACAGACTATGGATTATGGTATCCAAAACATGATGATTTTAGACTATGTGCATATACAGACTCTGATTGGGTAGGAGATGTGGATGACTGGAAGAGCACTACAGGTGGTGAATTCTTTCTTGGAAAGAAGTTGGTTTCATGGCTTAGCAAGAAACAATCATGCACTTCATTATCTACTGTTGAAGCGAAATATGTAGCTGCTGCAACTAACTGCACTCAGATATTATGGATGAAGCAAATGTTGAAAGATAAGGGTAAGTTATGATGAGCCTATTGTTATTCACTATGATAATATTGTTTCTATTGATATTTTAAAGAATCTGGTATTTCAATCCAAATCAAAACATATTTTTGTAAGGTATAATTTCTTGAAAGAAAAGGTTGAAGCGAAGGAAGTCAAATTGGTTTATGTGCCTACTAAGGAATAGATTGCAGATATTCTAAGAAAACCATTGCCTAAAGAAACTTTTGAATATCTCAAATATTAGTTGGGAGTTACCACCCCTCTGGAAGAGACTTAGAGATGCAGGAATGCATCAATCTGGTGAGCCTATACGACATACTTTCTTATCCAAGTTGATGAGATGATGTTGTTTCTCATGTGGAGTAGTCAGCCATTTGGTTTAGTTTTTCTTTTTGGTTTGGTATCTATCCTTTTCCATTGATGTCAAAGGGGGAGATGGTTGTCATGTGAAAAACAACTAATCTTTGAGGAGATGGTATTCATGTTTATCTTAGGGGGAGATATACTTCAGATCAATCTTCTTTGGGAGACTGTTGGCATTCCTTGGCACTTGGATGTTTTTCACATTCAGTGTTGCCATCAATACCAAAGGAGGATATTGTTGGCAATATGTTGGATTTGGTTAAGTGTTGTCATTGATGTCAACATTGTATCTCGGTTGGATATGGTTATACTATCCCAGTTGGACCTATCCCAATTAGACTTGGTGTTTATCTTGGTTTTGGTTGTGATTCTGATCTGGTATGATCAAATCCCTGGTTTTGGTTTTTGGATGCTTATTCAGGATGGTTATATGCTTGTCATATTCTATTGGTTCATGATTTGGTGCTCTGGTAGCTATCGCTTATGTTCCTAGTTGGTATTTCCTGGTACTAGTTAGCTTTATTGGTTAGGGATATTTGATGATTTGGCTAGATCATTTTGGTTCGGCTTATGGAATTGGTTTCTATCATGTTAAAGGTGCTTCTTGATCGTATCTTGATTGTTTGGTGGATTTTCATTGGCTGGTGTGCTGTTATGGTCATCCGATTTGGATCTGGTTAGACTTTCTGTCTTATTGCACTAAGGGTTTTTATCGGTTGCTAAAACGTGTTTGTGATTGGTTTTAGCATGATTTCTGGTGGATATAATTATTTGGGCATTTGTTTTAGGAAAATGCTATGTAATGTAAACCATAATATTGGTCTAGTGATATCGTGTGATGTAATTTTGGTAATTATGGGTTTATTGGTTTAGGGTTTAGCTAACCTTATCAATAAGATTAATGATCTATATTTATAGGTGACTTATTCATGTAATTGGATATGGTTTTTGGGATCGATGGTTATGTTTGCATTATCCAAGGAAGTTTTATGTGCGAACAAGTGATATATCATTTGGCAAAGGTTTCAGTGCTGCAAGGCAAACATCTATGCTTCACCAGAACTGTATCAAGCATTAGGAGATGCTACTTTCATAATTCATTCTTTTTGGATTATAGTTTGATGCTTTTGTAAGTCAATGAGACTTCTCTTTTTTTATGAGCAGTGAGCTCTAGGTTGTTGGCCTGATTACAAGTGCATTCCCCATTGTAATTATTTCACATACTGCTACAAAAGTATTATCTGATTGTGGGTGAGATTTCCCACTGTGGTTGTTCCCTTTACCAGATTTTCTTCGTCAAAATATTGGTGTTGTGTACTGTGCTTTCATGTTTTAATTTTCATTGTGTTGGTTTCTTTGTGCTTCGGTTTAAAGGTTTCAATCTGCAATAGTTCTGATTTCTGATAGTAAATTGATTTACCCCCCCCCCTCAGTTTACTCCCAGTATCAGATCTATCTAATAAATGCAATTAGAGGTATTGGTTGAGAATTAAAAGAAAGTGAATTTATGAGAAAAGTAATGAGCATACTACCTAGATCTTATCAACGTAAGTTGTATGCTATTGAAGAAAGTCATAACATGGATAAATATACCTTGGATAATCTCTATGGATCACTCTCTACCTTTTAGATATCAAAGATTGTGAAGCTACAATCAAAGCCACCAGGAAAATTTAAGTTGTACTTGAAACAATCAATGATTTTAATGATATTGAAGTGAACTTTGTGAGGCGATTGAAGATTGGATCCAGAAAAGACAAAGGTAAGTTTCCCGTCAAATGTTTTAATTGTGGAAGAATTAGTTATTATGCTTCTAGATGTAAATTTAGGGAAGATAACTCTAATAGAGCAGATGATGATTATAAGATAAAGGATAATTATAGGAGAGATGATGGAAACAGAAGTATAGATGAAAGAGATAAGCCTAAGAAGATTTTTTATTCAATGGAGACCTATTCCTCTGATGAAGAATATTGTGATGACTCAAATGAATCATTATTTTTTCCCATAGAAGAAAAGGATAGTGAAAGGTCTGATACTCTATATGATGAGAATATTGAAAGATAAATGACTATGAAGGTTGCACTACATGCAAAAGTGAAACATAAATATTGGATAATTGATTCTAGATGCTCAAATCATATGACAAGTGACAAAAGGAAGTTCATGGTGGATCAATGAAGTTTGTTGGTATAAAGGTTGCACCTATTTGTGGTAAAGGAACTATATCCATTGATGGTAAGCATAAGATAGATGATGTTTAAAATGTTAAAGTTTGAAACATAATATTTTGAGTGTGAGTTAGATGTATAGTAAAGTCTAGAATCTTATATTTCATGGGTATGGATGTGAGATCAAAAAAGGAGGTTCCAGAAGGTTAGTTGCAAAAGGTATAAGAATAAATGGTAATGTTTATTATGTAAAGTAAAATAAAGGAAGTAGTTGTGTATTATTGTAGAGCAGTGAATGTTGATTGTTGCACAAAATTGTAGTGTCCTAAATTGTGCCTAGTTCATTTATGACACTTATGCATGGTGCTCGGTGCACTAATGACAAACTCATGATCAAAATACCACCATCTTGACATCATGGGCCTCGAAGTCAAAGTGCCCTTGTTTTCCTCAAAACCCCATTTGGGCTTATCTTTGAGAGGGTGGAAGTGCACCACATAGAGACCTGCACTCCGTGCTAATGTCTCAATAGATTCATGGAACCTTGCATCTTGCAGTTAGTCAGGCACCTATCAACGCATGTCCCTTGGCTTGCTTTCAATTGTAATGGCTCTCCACGCCTCTTCTCAGCTTTAAAATCTCTTCTTCGCTCATTTGAAAGGGTTCTTCTCCTTCTTCTTTACTATTTATTGGCTCTCTCTTATCTCTCTTATCTCTTTGGATCTCATTGTACTCTCTTGAACACTTTGCAAGTGCTCTCAAGCTATCTCTATCCATAGCACTCTTGCAATCATCTTGCAGCAACAAGAACATATCTTGAGTTTCATCACGCTCGTATCTAAAAGGGGGGTTTGGCTACACGTCTTGTATTCTCTTAATCATTTATCTATCTTTTATCATTGCATGCAATTTATCTATCATATCTCTAAGTGTATCTATCATCTAGGTGCATTTAGCTTATCAATGTATCATTTTTATCTATTTGCAATAGGGGTTTGCTTCCATTAAGAAGAGTATAGTTTCTATTTGCATTTTATATTTTATCTTTTATCCAATCTATCTATCTAGCTATCCATGGAGGTGGAAACACCGAAGCGGGGGTCTGACTGAGGCAGGCCCCTATACAACCCCAACATTTTCCCCTATCTTTTATGTGTAGGTGATGAATAGGTTTTACGCAGTCAAGGAGTGTTGATATCTTTTTGCAAAATTCTATGCTCTTTGATCATACAGATGACAACGCATCACAGAGATGTTATCCCACCACATTGGTGTCCAAAACCCAAGACCTGCTCATTTCTCTTGTATAATATTCTCTTGATTTTGTACCATGTTGTTAGTTTATATTTTCATATTTCATCATTTTTGTGCTTTGATCATTCAATTATTTTTTTATTAGTGTAGCTTTATTTTGCTGTTAACCCCTGGCTCACCCGTAGCACTAGTATAAATGACAAGTGGTAGATAGATTTGTTCTCTATAGATTTGTCATCTTAGAGGTAACAAATCTCCTCCTCTATATTTTGGTGAACCTGACATGAATGCCTAATGTAAGATCTCTTCCTCTTGTGTTTTGATGATTTTGACAAAGCAATCTCTAAGGATGACTTTGATATGTTGGAGAAGTTTTAGAGGACTTTTTAGAAGCACCTCTCTCCAAAAGAGATGTAAAAGAAGTGTCATCTTCCACAACATCCTCATTTGAAAATGAGAAGTCCGTGAATGTTATTATTGTCTTTGCAACTCCTAAAAGGCCTAAGAGACCTTGTATTTATGTGACTACAACAATTCTTTCTCTAAAGAAAGTCAAAATCATTAATGGAAAACCTATTAAAGGAGAAATTTTTGATTTGCCTACTAAGTTTATGCAATCCAAATAGTTGACTTACAACACCATTTCTCACAAGTATAATACTTAGAGGAATAAAAAAACTCTTGATCAATCACAAGTTTCTTTGCCACCCTCTTGGCCTAGTCTTCCTCAAGCACCTTTACCAACAGATAAATGAACTAGTGACTATGATCTTATCGAGAAAATTAAGGTTACTCCCACTAAGATCTCACTATGGGATTAGCTTCAAACTACTCTGGTGTATCAAGGTATGCTACAAGAAGCTTTGGAAAATATCTTACTACCTTCTTCTACGAGACTAGTGGATGTGAATGCGTTGATGGATCATATTCATGCAAATTCACCGAATATTACTTTCTATCCTCATGAACTTTTGCCTCTAGAAGTGACAAATTGGCAGAACCTCTAATGATAATTATTCATGTGAATGATGTTAGTATTAGACAACACTTTTTTATATACGCTATACACTTAATGTTTATAGCATAGCTCTATTACCAAAAATCAAGGTGGATCCAAACACCTTGGCAACTTCTTCCTTGTTTATCTAAGGATTCAATAACAGTGGTAAAATTGATGTAAGAATGGTCATAATATCCTTGAAGGTTGGAATTGTTACTATTCCAACCCTTGTACATGTGATTCCAGGTCATTTGTCTTATAATATCCTTTTGGGTAGACCATGGCTTCACACTTTGGGAGTTGTATCTTCTACACTTCATGGATTTGTAAATTTTGTAGCTAATAACCAAGTTGTAATGATCAAGTCTAACCCCAAAGCTATGTGTCTTTGTCAAACAACGGTATTTGGTCAAGCCTTGATTGCACCTTCTTTTCAAAATTATTTACCTACCTTATCCTCTTCAGTGATAACTCCTACTTCTGCCCTGTCCCCTAAAAAGGAAGAGCAGAAGAGTGAGGAAGTCCCAAAGGAGGAAGTTCCTAAAAGGCAAGATCCTATGGAGGAGAAACTACCTAGGGAGAAGGATTTTCTAAAAGAAGACTCCATGAAAGTAGATCTCCTCGAGGTACAAGTTGTGGATTCTATTCCTAAATCACCTTATCCATCCAAAGTAAATGCATGCTTGGGTGATGATTTGGGTTCCTTAAATTTCACTAACTCTCATGTCGGTGAATACAAGGTGGACCTTGTCCACCTAAAGTTTCCCAATATTTCATTCACTTCGGCTGCAATAGACAACTATGCATCTATAAAGTCAAGTGATGCTTATCATGTTGATCACCTTTTCTTTATAAAACCTCCTTCATTTAAGGAATTGCATAATATTTATGGTCCTGGATATAAGCTTGTATCACAACTTGATTATGATGGAAAGGGATGTGGACCTAATGGATAAGGTAATCAAATTCCTTTGGAAGCTGAACCTCATCACCACAACACCAGACTAAGATATTGCCATACGGGTCGAAGAAAAAAACCATGGTTAACTGTTAACATGATTTCTATCGATCCTCTTCCTCTTAAGCTTATTCATCGATAACTTATTGATAATTCAGCGCAGCTTGATGAAGTTGCCTTGGACCTTTTTCCTTTGGAAGAATCCTTGAAGGAATTTCTTGGTGTGTATGCCGAATTGCCCTCTTATCACCATAAAAATCAAATCTCCTATTGTTTAAATACCCAAGCGTATTTTGGAGAATTTGTTGAGCAGGGGGCACCATTATCTTATAATGAGGAGCATATACCCATGTCTCATCTAGAAGACCATAGTGCACTCCTTAGTGGAGAGATTACTGATGTCATTATGAGTGACAAAACTCCTAATAAGGTCATCAAGGTTGGGAAGTGTTTATCCTCCAAAGAATCCAAAGAATATTTTGATCTTTTACATCATTTCCCCAATATATTTGCTTGGTCTTATGAAGAAATGTCAGGCATTGATGAGTCGATTGTGGTACATAACATTGTACTAAGTCTTGATGCTAAACTTGTGAAATAGAAGATTCGAAAGATGAACCCTAAAGTGGCTTTATTAGTCAAGACAGAGATATAAAATCTTTTAAGGTTGGTTTTATCCATCCCATTGACTATTCACTTTGAATCTTGAACATTGTTCCAGTTAGCAAGCCTGCTGGTCAAATCTGTATTTGCATTGATTTTCAGGATGTGAATAAAGCTTCTCTTAAAGATGATTTTCCACTCACAAACATTGATATGATTGTAGATTCAATCACAGGTTATGCATTGCTCTCTTTCATGTATGGTTTCTTGGGGTATAATCAAATTCACTTTAACACAGAAGACCAATATAAAACTACCTTCACAACTCCTTGGGGAAATTTTTTCTATGTTGTCATGCCATGTGGGTTGAAGAATGCGGGAGCAACCTATCAATGAGCTATGACCTTGATATTCCATTATTTCATCCATAAAATATTAAAAGATTATGTCGATGATAGCTTGGTAAAATATGTTTCTCGTCAAGAGCATATTGAACATATTCAATTAGTCTTTGAGAGGCTTTGATTATACAAGATGAGACTGAATCTCCTTAAATGTGTTTTTGGTGTGGATGTCGAGAAACTTTTGGGATTCATTCTCTCATTGAAGAATTGAGATAGATACTAATAAAATTGATGTAGTTGTAAACATGCCTCCACCTAAAAATATCTCTTAGCTTTGTAGTTTGCAAGGGAAGATTTAGGCCATTTGCAGGTTTGTAGCGCAATTGGCCAATTGTAGCCTTCTTTTCACATCATTTTTGAAGAAGGATGGCTGTTTCAAATGGAATAAGGAATTCCATAAAGCTTTCAATTCTATTAAGAATTATTTGGCTAACCCTCCTATCTTGATGTCGTCTATGTTTGATAGACCTTTCCTTTTGTGCACCTCTACCTCGTCTCACACTTTGATAGCTTTGCTAGCTCAATGTGATGACGCGGGCCAAGAAAGAGCAACCTATTACATTAGTCATACCTTGATAGAGTAGGAAAATCAATATTTTGTTGTGAAAAAACAAAGTATAGCTCTTATCTTCATGAAACAAAAAGACATTACATCCTTCATGCAGAAACATGAGTTATCACTAAGAATGACATCCTTAAGAATCTCTTTTTGAAAGATAATCTTTCAAGTAGATTGGCTAAATGGATGATGCTACTTTCTTAGTTTAACCTAAGATTCATAACTCAAAAGTCAATCAAAGGGCAAGTCATTGTTGATCATTTAGCTCATGCCCCATTTGAAAAATATTTTTCTACCTTAGATATTTTCCCCGACAAACATGTATTAATTGTTGGCCAAGAGCTCATATGAGATGTGTATTTTGATGGATCAAGAAGTCAAATTGGTTCAAGAGTGAATGTGGTCCTTTTCTTTCCTGGAGGAAACCAATCCCTCTTTAATTTCATTTAGAATTTCATTGCAATAACAATATCGCTAAGTATGAAGCCTTAATTGTTGGGTTATGTGTCATGATTGCCATGGATGTGAAACACATCTGCATCCATGGGGACTCTGAGCTTATTCTAAATCAAGTTACAGGCATGTATCACATTAAGAAGTTGTAGTTATCTCAATATAAGGATTTGGTCACAACCATACTGAAATATTTCACTACTTATACAATCGACAATATTTCGTGGAGAGAAAACCATCATGCAAATGCAATGGAAAGTGTTGCTTCCCTTGTAGGCCTAGACTTTGGTTAGGATGAATATCATTTCATAGTATAAGTCCTCCACTCTCCAGCTATAACCAATCAAATCCAATTCGATTGCGCATATATTGATTTAGGAGAATGGTTCACAAACATTTATAATTATCTTAAAAGCAGAATTTTTCCTGATGACAATAGCAAGAGCTCACATGTACGGATCCAAAAACTTGTCCCTCATTATATCCTATTATCCATTATCTTCCATTAAAGATCATATAATGGCCTTCTTCTATGTTGTTTGACAAAAGATGAGATACCCCTTGCCCTCTAGGAATCTCATTCAAGCTCTAGAGGTGGGCATCTCAGGGGCAAATATTCGATCCACGAGCTGATTCACATGGGGTATTACTAGCAAATAATGGAGCAAGATTCCTTTTCCTTTGTCAATAAATGGCCCCAATGTCAACAACATAGTAACTTGATTTGAGCTCTCATACAAGAGCTCTGAACCCAAGCTTCTTCATGGCCTTTTTAGACATGGGGGTTAGATATCATTGGTAAGATATCTCCCCCTTCCTCTAAGGTTCATACAAGTTTATCATCACTGCTACAGATTTTTTCACAAAGTGGATCAAGGATATACCTTTGAGATCCACTACTGCTAATGTGATTTGTGGATTCATTATGGATAACATCATTTCTCAATTTGGTTTGCCTACTACCCTTGTATCTTATAATGGTACACCATTTAAGAACAAAGTAGTTAAGTAGTTTCTTGAGAAGTTTCACATCCAGAATCATTTTCCTACAACTTATTATCCTCAATATAACAATCAAGTGGAAGCATCTAACAATACTATTGAACAAATTCTACGTAAGACCGTTACTAAACATGGTAGAGATTGGCATACTCAGCTGGTATGTGTTTGTGGGCCTATTGTACGAGTGTATGTATGACTACGATGACAATGCCTTACGAGTTCATGTATGGTGTGATGCTATCATGCCTCTTGAGTTGGAGATTTTATCATTACACATATCCCTAAAAGGGCTTCTTGATGATGATTCTTATCGTACAATTCATCTCAATCAGCTTGAGTTGTTAGATGAGCGTCATTTGAAGGCCCTTCAACATCTTCAAGCTTATCAAAAGTATTTGTCTAAATAGTATAACCAAAATGTGCTACCTCGGTCGTTTAATATAGGTGACCCAGTTCTTTGTCAGAATCATAGAAGTGCCAATGCACCACCTGATCAAACAGGGAATTTTAGCCCGAATGTGTTGGGTCCATACATCATCACCTTTGTCTATGGTTTTGGTGCCTATGGTTTATTCCATATGGACGGTATGCCTCTCAAAGAACATGTCAACACTCTGCAGCTACATAGATATTATGCATAGAAGTGTTGGCAATAGTGACTATGTGTTGTCATTGATGTCAACACCATATCCTAGTTGGATAGGGTTCTTTTCCAGTAGGCTCCTGCTATCTCAGTTGGTTCTTGGTCTCGATTGGACTTGGTTTTGGTTGATTCTGATCCGGTATGATCAAATCCTTGGATTTGATTTTGGATAGTTATTCAAGATGGTTACATGCTTTTCATATTCAGTTGGTTCATGATTTGGTGCTCCAGAAGCTATCATTTATGTTCCCGATTGATATTCCTAGTACCGGTTAGCTTTACCAGTTCGCCATATTTACAAATTTTCTTAAGTCATTTTGGTCTAGCTTACTATATTGGTTTCTAACATGCTAAATGTGTTCTTGATCATGTCTTAATTGTTTGGTGGCTTTGCATTGGCTGGCGTGATGATTTGGTGGTCCTATTTTGATCTGGTTGGTTATTCTATGTTATTTCACTGAGGGTTTCTACTGGTCGGTGAAACGTGTTGGAGATTGGTCTTAACGTGATTTTCAGAGGATATAATTGTTTGGGAATTTTGATTAGGTCCATGCTATGTAATATAAATCATAATATTGGTTCAGTGGTATCATGTGATGTAATTTTTGTAATTATGGTTTATGGGTTTAGGGTTTAGCCGACCTTGTTATCAAGGTTGATGATCTGTATTTATAGGCGACTTATTCACGTAATTTGGAAAGGATGATGTCAGTATGGTTATGTCTGCATTATCAGAGAGAGGTTTATGTGCGAATAAGATATATCATACAGTTAAGGTTTGAGAAGGTTCTAGTATTGTAGGGCAAACATCTGTACTTAACCAGAATTGTATCAAGCATTAGGAGATGCTACTTTCATAGTTCATTTTCTCTATATTGTAGTCCAATCTTTATGTAAGTCAATGAGACTTATTTTGTGATGAGCAGTGAGCTCTAGGCGGTTGGCTTGATTGCAAGTGTAATCCCCATTGTAATTATTTCACATACTACTACAAAAGTATTATCTGAATGTGGGTAGGGTTTCCCATTGTGGTTTTTCCCTTTACCGGGTTTTTCACGTCAAAATATTGGTGTTGTGTGTTTTGTTCTTTCATGCTTTATCTTTCACTATGTTGTTTATATTATGCTCCGGTAAATGGTTTATAATCTGCATTAATTTCTTATACTTGTGGAAAAATGATTCATCCCCCTCTCTCATTTTTTTCCTGGTATCAGAGATTCTAACAATTGGTATCAAAGCATGGTCCTCTCTGCAGAAGCTTAACCACTTAAGGAGATTTGATTGCATCAAATTCTACATTTAATCCCTACCAAAAGGAGAGTCCCAAATTTAATGGTACAAATTACAATATATGGAAGGAACGAATGAAGATTCATTTGAGATGTCTTGGAGTTAAAGTTTGGGAGATAACAGAGAAAGGTTATACACCTCATGATCCTAATTTTGGAACTTCGACACCTCCTGATGAGCAAAAGAAAGTTGATAATGATTTCAGAGAAAAAGAAGCATTGTTAAGTGTCCTATCAAATGAGAAGTTGTTGAATGTCATAGAACTGGAAAATGAAAAGTAGATCTAGTCGAATCTTGAAACTCTTTATGAGGGTGACCAAGCAATTAAGATTGCAAAACTTGAAGGTTTCCAGGTGAGATATTAAACTTTGAAGATGGAAGAAGATGAGAAGATAAATTATTTCATGGATAGAGTGAATGAGATTGTCATGGGAATCAAATGTCGCGGTGGAATTGTTAATGAGGATGAGGTTGTGTCAAATATTCTGAGAGTTCTACCTCCGGCTTACAAAATGAAGGAATAAATGAACTCCAAACAATGTCAAATACCCTTGTTACCAGAGATACATTACTTGGGAAATTGACTGCTTTTGAAGTTGAGGAACTTGGAGATCAAAGTGCTACTAAAATTGAGTCTGCATTTAGTGCATCTGCCTCTGGTAAGCAGAAGATGGTCTGGAAGGAATTATATGCTAAATAATTGGAAGACATTGAGAGAGAAGACAGAGAACTTGAAGAGTTGGAAGCCCTAATTGTCAGAAGAATCCCTAAAGGGATGGTTGGAAGTAAGTATGAAGGAAAAGTTCCTTTTAAATGTTTTCCATGCAATAAGATTGGTCATTTTGCTTCTAGATGTCCTAAAAGAGCTGCTAGGAATCAAGAAATATTTATGAGGAAAAATAAGCCTAATCTGGAATATCAGAGTAGACCTAGATTTAGACGGAATAAGGATAAATCATGTTACTATGTTGGTGATGATGGTTTTGATATTACTGATGATGATGATGAACCTGTGAGTGGTTCTGGTAGTGGAAGCTCCGGTAAAGATTGGGTATTTATTGCTATCAAGGATGATTCTTTGAAACTTGTCATTGATGCAAATCATTCTAAGGAGAAGGATGAATGGATTATAGACAGTGGTTGCTCACATCACACGACTAGAGACAAGAGGAAGTTCTTGTCTTTGCAAGAATTTGATGGTGGACTAGTCAAATTTGGAGACAACAAGGCATGCATTATCAAAGGCAAAGGAACAATATCCTTGAATGGTAAGACTAATACTGACAATGTTTATTATGTTGAAGGTTTGAAGCATAATCTTTGTAGTGTAGGTCAGATGGTGGATAGAGGATTTCATTTACAATTCAAAGATGGAAAGTGCAAGATTATCAATAGATCTGGTTTGTAAATTGCATCTGGAACTCAGACCAAAGGAAACATCTTTCATTTGAACTCCAGTGAGAAGGCTTGCTTGATTTCTCAGACTGATGAAAGTTGGCTATGGAATAAGAGGATGTGTCGCATGAATTTTGATTGTATAGTGAAGATTAGTTCAACTCAGGTTGTCAGAGATTTCCCAAGATTATCAAATCTCATAATCTGATATGTAGAGAATGTCAAATGGGTAAGAAAGTTAGAACTTCTTTCAAAAGAATACATGATAAATCTGATGAAATTCTTGATCTTATTCATACCAATCTGTGTGGACCAGCAAGGAATAATTTTTTTCAAGGTGATAGATACTTTATATTGCTTATTGATGATTACTCTAGAATAATGTGGGTTGCATTTTTGAAAGAAAAATCTGAAGCTCTTGAGAAATTCAAATTTTTCAAAGCTATGGTAGAGACAAAAATAGGATTGAAGATAAAATGTTTAAGATAAGATCAAGGCGGTGAATTTACATCCAGTGAGTTCAACAACTTTTGTGAGAAGCATGGAATCAGAAGATAATTTTATGCACCTATGACTCCATAGCAGAATGGAATAGTGGAAAGGGAGAATAGAACTATCTTAGATGTTGCAAGGTCAATGATGATGGAAGCCAAATTGCTTGATATCTATTGGAGAAAAGTTGTCAATACTATGGTATACACTTTCAACTGAGTACACATAAAAGGTGATACCAGTAAGACATTAATTATGGTTCAGTCATACTCCTACTATCAAATATTTCAAAAAATTTGGAAGCAAATGTCATATCAGAATAGATGATGCACTAGGAAAATTTGATCCTAGATGGGATAAAGGAATATTTTGGGTTATTCTACTAAGAGTAAAGAATACTTATGTTATAACAAAAGACTGAATAGGATAATGGAAAGCATAAATGTCAAAGTGGATGAGCAAGGTAAAAATCAGTTCTGATCATATGACTATGGACCGGAAGATGAAATTGTCAAATCAAAACTACTTGTACAAGAATCAGTTCAGAGCATTGATCCAGTTGCTCTGGTAACATCAGAAAATTCCACAGTGACTCTTGATGAGCAGAAAGAGTCAGAATGTCAAGATAATTCAAAGACTCCCAGGTATGTGAAGCTGAATCATTTTGAAGATCAGATCATCAGAGTTAAGAGGAAAGGTGTGATGTCAAGAAGAAGGTTAGCTACTAAAGAGGTATGTTTAATTTCTCAAATTGAACCAGAATATTTTATTGAAGCAAGTAAAGATGAGAATTGGATGAGAGCTATGGAAGAGGAACCAAATCAGATAGAAAAGAATAAAACATGGGAATTAATTCCTAGGCCTAAAGATAAAAATGTTATTGGAACTAAATGGGTTTTTAGGAATAAATTAAATGAGGAAGGTCAGGTTGTAAGAAACAAGGCTAGATTGGTTTGCAAAGGATATTCATAGGAAGAAGGAGTTGATTATAATGAAACTTATTCTTTGGTTGTAAGGATTGAAGCGGTAAGACTATTTCTTGCCTATACTACACACAAAAACTACAAGGTATATCAGATGGATGTTAAATGTGCATTTCTGAATGGAGATCTTGAAGAAGAAGTCTACATTGAGCAACCTGGTGGATTTTATTTATTAGAGGACAAGGATATGGTTTGCAAATTGAAGAAAGATTTATATGGATTGAAACAAGCCCCTAGAGCATGGTATGCTAGATTAGATAAATATCTTTTAAAGCTCGGTTTTAGAAAAGGTAATGTTGATAGTAACTTATATTATAAGATTGAGCATGATGACATACTAATTATTGAAGTCTTTGTCGATGATATCATTTTTGGAGGAGAAGAAATTTTATGCATGAAATTTGTTGATGATATGAAGAATGAATTTGAAATGTCTATGATTGGAGAGTTGAAATTTTTCTTAGGTTTTTAGATTACTCACATTGATGAATGTATTTTCATTTGTCAAACTAAGTATGTGAAGGAAATTGCTTAATAAATTTGATCTTGGAAACTCAAATCCTATTGGTAGTCCTATGATAACGAGTTTCAAATTGTCTAAGGAAGATGAATCTCTGAGAGTGAACTCATCTAGATACAAATCAATGATTGGTGGATTGTTGTACTTAACTCAAACCAGACCGGATATAATGAATGTTGTATGTATTGCTTCTATATTTAATTCTCATCTAAGAGGAAGTCTTGATATTGTCGTTAAAAGAATATTCAAATATTTGGCAGGAACAATAGATTATGGGTTATGGTATCCAAAGGATGATGATTTCAGATTATGTGCCTATACAGACTCAAATTGGGTAGGAGATGTGGATGACAGGAAGAGCACTACAGGTGGTGCATTATTTCTTGGGAAAAAGTTGGTTTCATGTCTTAGCAAGAAACAATCATGCACTTCATTATCTACTGTTGAAGCTCAATATGTAGTTGTTGCAACTAATTGTACTTAGATTTTATGGATGAAGCAAATGTTGAAGGATATAAGGGTAAGTTATAATGAGCCTATTGTTATTCACTATGATAATACTGCTACTATTGATATGTCAAAGAATCTGGTATTTTATTCCAAATCAAAACACATTTCTATAAGGTATAATTTCTTGAAGGAAAAGGTTGAAGCAAAGGAAGTCAGATTGGTTTACGTGCCTACTAAGGAACAGATTGCAGATATTCTAACAAAACCATTGCCTCAAGATAATTTTGAATATCTCAGAGATCAATTGGGGGTCACGACCCCTCCAAAAGAGACTTAGAGATGCATCAATCCGATGAGCTTATTAGAAACATCTTCTTATCCGAGTTGATGGGATGATGTTGATGCTTAGGGGGAGTAGTCAGTTGTTTGGTTTGGCATCAACCCTTTGTCATTGATGTCAAAGGGGGATATAGTGTTCATGTGAAAATCCAAAAATCTTAGGGGGAGAGATATTTTGTTGGTTCTTGATTGTTTAGGGAGATTGTTGGCATTCCTTTGCATTTGAATGTTTTCACATTCATGTTGCCATCAATGCTAAAGTGGGAGATTGTTGGCAATAGTGACTATGTGTTGTCATTGATGTCAACACTGTATCCTAGTTGGATATGGTTCCTTCCCAGTTGGCTGCTACTATCCCGGTTGGTTCTTGGTCCCAGTTGGACTTGGTTTTGGTTGATTCTAATCTGGTATGATCAAATCCTTGGATTCAGTTTTGGATGGTTATTTAGGATGGTTACATGCTTGTCATATTCAGTTGGTACATGATTTTGTGCTCCGGAAGCTATCATTTATGTTCCCGGTTGATATTCCTGGTATTAGTTAGCTTTACCGTTTGGCGATATTTGTTGATTTGGTTAAGTGATTTTGGTCTGGTTTACTGTATTGGTTTCTTACATGTTGAAGGAATTCTTGATCATGTCCTAATTTTTTGGTGGCTTCACATTGGCTGGCGTGATGATTTGGTGGTCCTATTTGGATCCAGTTGGTTATTCTGTGTTATTTCACTAAGGGTTTCTACCAATTGGTGAAATGTGTTGGAGATTGGTCTTAACGTGATTTCCAATGGATATAATTGTTTGGGAATTTGACTTAGGTTCATGCTATGTAATGTAAATCATAATATTGGTTTGTTTGTATCATGTGATGTAATTTTTGTAATTATGTTTTATGGGTTTAGGGTTTAGCCGACCTTGTTATCAAGGTTGATGATCTGTATTTATAGGCGACTTATTCATGTAATTTGGAAAGGATGATGTCAGTATGGTTATGTCTGCATTATCAGAGAGAGGTTTATGTGTAAACAAGATATATCATTCAATGAAGGTTTGAGAAGGTTTTAATATTGCAGGGCAGACATCTGTGCGTAACCAAAATTGTATCAAGCATTAAGAGATGCTACTTTCACAGTTCATTTTCTCTATATTATAGTCTGATGTTTATGTAAGTTAGTGAGACTTCTTTTTGTGATGATCAGTGAGATCTAGGTGGTTGGCCTAATTGCAAGTGCAATCCCCATTGTAATTATTTCACATACTGTTGCAAAAGTATTATCTAACTATGGGTAGGGTTTCCCACCATGGTTTTTCCCTTACCGGGTTTTCCACGTCAAAATATTGGTGTTGTGTGTTTTGTGCTTTCATGATTTATCTTTCACTATGTTTTTTATATTGTGCTCTGGTAAATGGTTTATAATTTGCATTAATTTCTTATACTTGTGGAAAATTGATTCACCCCCCCTTCTTAGTTTTCTCCCAGAATTAGAGATTTTAACAAGAAGAAAAGTTGTATGTACTATGAACGTGACACTTAGATCTCTACGATAGTCATGTCATGATATATCTTCATAAACATGACATCTAATCATATTTGTGTTATGGAGTGACTGTACATATATACAACTAAAATTTAATCATGTATATATACAAAAATATGTAAATTAAATCATGATGAACATCTAATCTAAACCATCCATCACATGAGCATACATAATAAGCACATAAAACTAAAATTACATCTGCCCATAATGACACAAGATAAGATCAGAATGTTGAATCTCATATATATATAATGTCAATGTAAAATATCGATATACATGTATCGCATCACTACAAAAACAAGTGATGTTGACATATGTATCTCTGAACTACATTAGTACATTCATATACAAATCAAAAGAATGGTGTACATCTGATTAACTACATATGTGTCCTTGAGGTTGCAAGTGTTGGGGGGTCTTGATCCCATCATGGTGGTTATCTAACTGAGGTAGATTAAAATCTCATAGCCATAATGCTTCATGACCACAAGCCCCTCAGCTCCCCTCATATCTCCACTATGGTCTCTCACTGCATCATGAGGTCCTCATGCAATGTAGCCTCTCTCTAGTGTGCCGCCTTCAAGTCTGCTAGTAGCTGGCACACTCGGGCGTGATCAAGGTGACCATCTGTGCCCTATTGTGAAACATCCACCTACCATCAGAGGTCATTAACTTGGCTTTGTAGAGCATCATGTGCCCTCACAGAACTCTCATCTTGCATCACTTCCTAGTCTCTCTTTTTGATGACAATGCAAACCTCCAACAAATCCTAGTCCTTTGTCCCATCACGCTAGCCAATTGTGTTGTTACCTGCCCTAGCTCCACCTAGCCCTACTCATATACCATTTGAAGTCATACTATAGGCTTGAATAGGTGGGTGTATCTCCCTGTTGTTTGAAGAGGTTGGTAGACATCCAATACTAGGTGTCGGGTCTACACATTGTGGATGATCTCTGCAAGTGACTGATGGATGAAGCTCAGCCAGTCGACAACACCCTCTGCAAACACAAAAACCATATATCAGTATCTACAACATCAAATAGATCTACATGTATATATCTCAAATCATGCATGAGAAATACTAACATGTACAAACTAAAATCACAATGCATACCAAGATCACCCCTCCGCTAGTTTGGATCTCATGGAGGCACCCTACTAGAAGATGCCCCCATGACTATTGTTGGTGTTAGTGCCCATGTTGGTGGTGATGGTGGTGGTGCAACAGGTGATGGTGGGATCCCCTTAGTTGCTAGCATTGGAACTGGTCTCTTTGGGCTTAAGCTCCCCACCTTGTGTCTCTGCACCGGCCTATCGCCCTCATTACTCACAAAGGATTGGTCATCCTTGTATCTTTCTAGAGCTTCTCCTATCTCCTCATGGAGCATCTGATGGGAAGATTGGGAAAGTCCCTACTGTGCCCCACTAGTCTGCAAATTCCTAGGTGACTCTAACATTATCAATATCAAGCTGCGATGTGATATTGTTATCATCACTACCCTTGGAATTGTCACAAACATCTCTGAGGATGGGGTGGAGTAGGTCCTATGGTTGCACCGTTCTCCTGGAAGAATGAACATATGTGGGGGCAATGGGCGAGATGGTTTGTACCTACCTGAATTTTTGCATACATCATCACCAGTAGTAGGGCACAACGATGTGATTCTGGAAACTGAGCATGAACTGATTGCACCACATCCATAGGAGATGGATGCGGTCCATGGTCCATACCCCCATGTCGTGGAATGATTACCATACAATGTTGCCAATCCCGAGATGGTCGATGGTGATCCTCTAGTATGTGAGATCCTTAGTTTGCCACTTATCGCGTCGCAATGGATAGTCATGTACCCTTGACATGTCTATGGGAATAGGAACAGGAAAACCAAATGGCTTGGTACATGTGATATGCTCAAATATGTAGACCTACATCATGGTGCACATTGTCAGCCTCTAGTACTCATGATGGATGTAGCAGGTGAGCTCATAGTATAGATGCACAAGCATGCTTTGTCCCCATGCGTATAGTGTGCCACAATCCATCTCCTGAATCAATGGCACAAATTCAATTGTCAGCTCTAAACTATGGTCATCAGTATGCACCTGGCACACCACAGTTGCTATCATGATACACCAAGCCAAGGGAATCAGAACTCATCCCTAGCCCATCGCTCATAGGTAGATGTGTCTGGTCGCATTGACTATCCGACTGAGGGCCTACTCCTACTGCTTGCCTAGCTCTGTGCCCACCAGGATGGTAGGGGATATCATTTTCCCTCGGATGGGTAATAGAGGATGTGGTACATGTCTATCAATGTCACGGTCATCTCCCCTATAGGAAGATGGAAGGACATGGTGTCTGCATCCCATCTCTCCATTAGGGCTCACAACAGTGTATGAAACTGCAACTCCAATAAACGGAAGGTCCACCACAGTCCCACTCTCCTGAGAAATCATCTATCTGCAACCAATAGCTCCTTCACCCAATCTTGCAGTGTCTACAACAAATGCCTCAAAAAATACTTCTGCATCTAAGGCAAATTTTGCACCAAAATAAACTTCTAGTCAACCTCTATTAACATTCTGAGTCAGATGCTAGTGCGTCCTTAAGATGATAGTGTGCCTCATAGATGCTAGTGTCTAGGAAGGACTAACATATGGTCCCTGAATGATATCGCATGCCCTAGATGGACTCGCAACACTAGGACCTAGATGCCTACATAGCATTGAAAAAGAAAATTATGAAAAAACACATAAAATGAAGCATAAGAGTGAGATTTGCGACGTACCTACTTGAGATCATCGCCCTGCTCCATCGCGGTCTAAAGCTCCTCTATCTTGCTCACCCTATTCTCTCATTTGTGTGAATTTTTTCTCAAACTCTATACAAATCACAATGGAAATACTCACAATGAATAGTGAAAATGCCCCTTCTAGGGGCTCGCTCTCGAGTATATAGCCTAATTTTTGTCTGAAATTTTTCTCAACCATTTTGGTACAATCTTGGCTCGTTTTCCTTCCTTTTTTCCTCACCTCACTAGGAGAAAAACACGAGGGGACATATACTCACCTTTATCAATTTTTTCTCTTTCTATCCATACTAACACTTCTTAAGCATTCCTCTCGCCGAAGTAGATTCTTCCATTTTTCGTGCTGACAGATTTTTGAGTTTTCCAGTATGGGAATCATCATGCTAAATAATGTGATTTCTCATGGAGACTTGGGGGCATTATCCATGATTTCCAACTCGACCTCCATGGCCTCTACAGTATCCTTTTTGGGCTAAGTATCTATTACATTCATTGCATTGCATGGACTTAATGAATTTATCTTTCTAAAACTACTTTAGTATGCTTGATCCCTTGAGTCAATCGGTCCACTAAAGTGGGGGAAAAATGTAGTGTCCTAAATTGCATGTGGTGAATTTATAACACTTAAGCATGGCATCAATGTATTAATGACAAACTCATTATCAAAATTCCACCATTTTGACATCATGGGCCTTGAAGACAAAGTACCCCTATTTTCCATGAAACCCCATTTGGGCCTATCTTTGAGAGGACGAAAGTGCACCACGTAGACATCTACACACCATGCTAATGTACCAATAGATTCACAGATCCTCGCATCTTGGAGTTAGTTAGGCACATTTTGATGCATTTCCCTTGGATTTCTTTCAGTTGTAATGACTCTTTGTGCCCCTTCCTAGCTTTAAAAGCTCTTTGCTCATTTTAAAAGGGTTCTTCTCCTTCTTCTTGGCTACTTCTTGGCTCTCTCCTATCTCTCTTATCTCTTTGGCTCTCATTGTGCTCTCTTGATTACTCTACAAGCGCACTCAAGCTATCTCTATCCATAGCACTCTTTCAATTATATTTCAATAACAAGCACGTATCTTGAGCTTCATCATGCTCGTATCTAAAAAGGGGGTTTGGCTACACGCCTTGTCTTCTCTTTATCATTTATCTATCTTTTATCATCGTATGAAATTTATCTTTTATATATCTAAGTGTATCTATCATCTATGTGCATTTAACTTATCAATATATCATTTTTATCCATTTGCAATAGGGTTTGCTTCCATTAAGTGGAGTATAGTTTCTATTTGCATTTTATTTTTTATCTTTTATCCAATCCATCTATCTATTTATCCATGGAGGTGGAAACATGAAAGCGGGGTCTGACTGAGGCAGGCCCCTATACAACCCCAACATTTTCCCCTATCTTCATGTGTGCAAGTGATGAATAGGTTATGCCCAGTCAAGGAGTGTTGTTGTTAGCTTTCTATGAAATCATTTGCTCTCTAGTCATACAAACGACAACGCATCACACAAATGTCCATGCACCATGCTAGCATCTAAAACCTGAGATCTACCCATTTCTCTGGTATAATCTTCTCTTGATTTTGTACCACGTTGTAAGTTTAGATTTTCATATTACATCATTTTTGTACTTTAATCATTCAATTATTTCTTTATTAGTGTAGCTTTATCTTATTGTTATCCACTAGCTCACCCTTAGCACCAGTATAAGTGAGGTAGTGCCGGATATATTTGTTCTCTATAGATTTTTCATCTTAGAGGTAACAAATCCCCTCCTCTACAAAAATAATGGGACATATTAACTTTGACAATATGGTGAAGATTGGTTCTTCTCATGTTGTGAGAGGTTTTTCAAAGATTATCAAACCTACCAATATAGTGTGTAAGAAATGTTAGATGGGAAAACAAACAAGAGACGCATTCAAGAACAAGAAGTATTCTACTACAAGACAGTTGGAGTTTATTCATATTGACCCATGTGGATCTACAAGGGCAAGAGGACTAAATGGTGAAAGGTATTTTATGTTACTCGTTGATGATTATTCTAGAATGACATGGGTTACTTTCTTAAAACAAAAATAAGAATCTCTAGATAGATTTAATATATTCAAATCCATGACTGAGAATCAAATAGAAGCCAAGATCAAATCTTTAAGCTTTGATAGACGGGGAGAATTTACAACAAATGAATTTAATAGATTTTGTCAAGAGCATGGAATTAGGAGGCAATTGTCTGCACCTAGAACTCCACAACAAAATCAATTTATTGAAAGAAAGAATAGGATTGATGTCAAAATGTCTAGAGTTGTGTTGAAATATGCTAACCTGACCAATATGTATTGGAAAGAATCTATCCATACTATTGTATATATACTTTAAATGGTACAAGTAATAGTGAATCACAAAATTACACCTTATGAACTCTGACATGGAAGATCACCTACAGTCAAATATTTTAAAATATTTGGAAGCAAGTGCTACATCAAAAGAGATGACGAGGATTTGGGAAAGTTTGATGCAAGATCGGATGAAGGAATATTTTTGGGATACTCTACAAATAGAAAGGCAAACTGATTACAGAAAAAGGCTGAAGAATATTGTGGAGAGTATGAATGTTAGAGTAAGTGAAGAATAGAATCTAGTTGCACCTAAACCTGAGATTGAGATGGAAGATAGCCCCGTTAATATAGAATAGAAAGATGTCATAAATGATAAAGAATACTCAAATGTAGAAGAAGAGGAACCTAAAAAATCACCTAAGGCATTCGCAAAGTATGTAAAGAAGAATCAGTAAGAAGATCAAATCATTGGAAACAAAAATAAAGGAGTTCAAACTAGAAGAAGACTTGTTGGGGCTAGTGAAAAAGACAAGTTTTTTTTCTTATCTAAGACAGAGCCAAGTAATTTTGCAAAGGCTAGCAAAGATGATGGATGGATGAAAGAAATGGAAGAGGAGCTAAATCAAATAAAGAATCGAACATGGGAACACGTATCTAGACTTATGGACATGAATGTGATAGGAACAAAGTGGTTATCCCAGAACAAGCTGAATGAAGACGGAGAGGTCAAAAGAAACAAGGAAAACCTAGTTTGTAAAGGTGGAGGTATAAATTTTAGGAGACTTTTGCTTTGGTGGATAGGATGGAAGCTATAAGGATATAAGAAAGTTAAGGAATATTAGATGGATGTTAAGCCAACATTCTTGAATGGAGAGCTTCAAGAAGAATTTATGTTGAATAACCTGATGGTTTTAAGTTGTAGAAGATCTAAATATAGTTTCCAAATTCAAGAAGGAACTTTATGGACTCAAGGAATCTCCAAGAGCTTGGTATGCAAGCTTGGACAAATACTTGTAGCAAAATTTTAGCAAAAGGTACATGAGATAGTAATCTTTATTTTAAGGTTGAAGGTGATAAACTGTTAATAGTGGTTATGTATGTTGATGATATCATTTTTGGAGGGCGTGATGTTGTTAAAAGGTTTGTAGAAGAGATGAGAAAGAACTTGTGTTGTCAATGATTGCTGAGTTGTCATTTTTCCTTGGTCTTCAAGTAACATAGTTAGAAGATGGAATTTTTATTTCTCAGGCCAAGTAGCTTAGGGAGATATTGAAGAGATTTGGTATGGAAAATTGTAAGCTAATTGTAATTTGAGCAAGGATAATAGATCTTTAGAAGTTGATTAGAAACAATATAGATCCATGATTTGTGGATTGTTGTATTTGACTATCTCAACACCAAATACTATGCATGTAGTCTGTTTGGTTGCCAAATATCAAAATAATTCAAACCAATCTCATGATCAAGTAGTGAAAAGGATATTCAAAGAACTGAAAGGCACTCTACATTTTGGTTTGCGTTATAAGAAGGATGATGATTTCTCTTTGAAATCTTACACTAATGCTAATTGGGTTAGATGTGTTGATGACAAAAGAAGTACAAATGGTGATGTATTTTTCTAGGGAGACAAGTTGCTCTCTTAGTTAAGAAAGAAGAGAGATTCAATGTCAATATCTACATATGAAGTAGATTATATTTCAATAACATCCTGTTACACTCAAGTTATGTGGATGAAACAAGCTCTTAAAGATATCAAGGTGATGTATGACTAAGGAATCCCTATTATGTGATGATACAAGTACAACTAGCATTTCAAGGAATTTGATGATGCATTCAAGGACTAAACACATTTCTATCTAGTATCATTTATTGAGAGGGAAGGTTGTAGAGAAGGAAGTCATATTGGAATATGTGGCTACAAAGGATCGGATTACAAATATTTTCACTAAGGCACTATCAAAAGATACCTTTGAGTATATCTACTAGAAGTTAGGGGTTATTAAACCTCCTTCAAACTAGATGCATATAAGTGGTACATCATTTCATGGGGATAATAAAAATTTATCCTTTGTCTCTCAAGTTGATGTGGTGGCTACTCTCAGGGGGAGTAATGAAGTTTGTGATTTCTTAGTTGCAGAAGAGAGATATCCATGTCAAAGGGAGTGTTGTAGATATCAAAGTTATACCCAAGAGGGGAAGAAATATTTATAGAGATTAGTATGGAGATTTATGGTTTGTAGTTTTGTGCCCTTTGTCATTGATGTCAAAGTGGGAGGAATTTTCATTTTCGTGGTATAAGTGTTGCCATTAATGATAAAAGGGGAGATTGTTAGAAACTTGAGTCGTGTTGTCATTGGTGTCAAACTTGTTTATTGTTTTAATTGAATTCAAACTTATTTGGAGTTGTCATTGATGTCATAGGCTAAGAAGAGCTTGTGTTGTTTGTGATTGTGTGTAGTGGTGACAAAGATGAAGAAGAAGTTGTAGTTATTCAGTTGTGTTATATGCTCCAGAAATGATTGTTCAGATGTTGTTATGTAGATTGTTGATGTTATTGAGTATGTGGTGTTTTGGAAAGCTGAAAGTAGTGGAAACTAAAATATGTAGGAAAGACTAATTAAAGTCTTTATGAAAGAATTCTCTACATTCCTCTAGTTTTTGAAGATGATGGCTTGTAGTTCTGGATTTAATTTCTATGTTTTGTGGATGTTGCATTATCATGTTTTCAAGTCCTTAGTTGCTATGGTGTTGAACTTGGTTATTGTAGCTTGTTGACAATGAGGTTGTCTGTCAGGACTAGTTTGGAGAATGCCCCATATTTCTTTATAGTGTTGGTTAAAGTATTACATCTTTGAGGAAATGTTCATATAGTTCATACAGTGTTCCAGTTCAAATTTCAAGGGTTGGTTTTCTCGACAAGTGGTGTTATGTTGTTTGGTACTATTAGTTGTGTTGGCCTTCAGTTAACTTATTTGTTTTATGTTATTTTGATCATAATATTTTAGTTTGCATATGCATTGTAGGTTGAGTTAAGGTGTTGTTATGGGTCTTACCATGGCGTGTAAAGATATGAACTATTTTATTTACATTGGGCAGATAGTGTTTTGGTGGTGAATCTTCGCCAATTGGCGAATTCCGCGATTTTATTTTTTCAAAAAATGGCGAATAGTTTGGGGCAACACAGTGGTCAAATCACACAAAAATTTGAGGTTAATAGTCCATTGTATTCTGGCTTCGCCATTGACCACACATCATTCAACGTGCATGCCCGTAATATTCGCCTGGAATCACTCAAACGTGGGTATTAGATCACCTCCATTATTCACTAGAAATAGTAAAACGACCCAGTACCCAGGACCTATTTCGCCAATGGTAAATTAAATGTTCATTACACGTGTCGGCCAAATTTGCCTATTGTTAAATTTCACATTAAGCATAATGAGGCCTAATTCACCAATATCAATTAAAACATTATAAGCATTTGAGGACCCATTTCACCTGCTTAAATCAAGATGCATATTAAAACGCCCGTGGAATTCACCAAAAATGCAATCATGGATTGATATAAATATAATTGAAAGTTTGAAACACTCTTTCTTACAATTTGTTCGTGTCTGATTAGTAAATTTGGGAGCTCTCGATTCGCATTCTGTAATTTGAGTTGGAACGTCGAAGTTGATTGTAGGGCAGAGGGCCAAAGTTACAATCCTGTAACACAGGTCCAAGCATTCCTGATTCCTGATTCAGAGAATTGAGAAGGCATAAAGGTGAGTAATCATTTCTTCATACTTGATAGTATTAGTTTTAATTCATAGTGAGAGGTCAAGACTCAAGATGTCAGACATGGGTGAGACTCCTCAGGGTGGTGAAGGAATTGAGATGTCAGACAAGGGTGAGACTGAGACTCCTCGGGGTGCTAAAGGGATTGGGATGTCAGACAAGGGTAAGACTCCTCAGGGTGGTAAAACTAAAAGGGATTGGGAGGCCATCAAAACTCCCAAAACTTAAAGATACTACCATAAAGTCTTACTTTAGAATTGGCAAAGTTTCTGGTCCATCAACTTCTGCAGTTGTAGAAGCCATTCATAGTAGCTCACCACCACCACAAGGTGGAATTGTCATTGAGTTAAATGCATCAAATGAGGATGACAATACCGACATGGCTGAAGATGTTCTAAGGGATACACACAATGAGATAATTCAATTGGATGCAAATGCTAGTACTGAAGATGATGTTGGTAGGAAGAAAAGAAAAAGGAAAGTAAAACTAAGGTGGGAGTGGGAAATGACAAGGAGTTTTAAGATTGATTGGGTAGCAAAGTACCCATTCATTGAACTAGTCCCAAACAATGATGAACAACCAATAGAATGCAGGTGTAAGATTAGTAGCTAGAAAACTAAAAGAGAGAAGAAGATGTAGCTAAAGCTTGACACCATAGAAAAACATATTGGTAAGGTTTATGAAAAATAGATCATAGACGGAAAAGAAACACCATTAGTAAGATGGAAATCAAAGGAAGAATGTCTTCATTTTAAGTATGTCGTGGAATATGAAGAGCATAACCACAAAATGACACTGATTGGTAATAGAGGAAATACAATCAAGGTTGGGCTTGAACATGCAACGAAAGATACAAACTTGGCAAAGACTGTTCAGATGAGTGTTATTTTTCATATTCTATTGAGAGGGCGTCTTATGAAAGATTTCCTAGAACATAGTAATTTATTATCTTTTTTGAATGTTCCTCACTATCCTATGTCACATTGGCCAATAAGCGCTGGATGGGAAATGACAAACTATCTCGCTGAGGTGGAAAAGCAAAATTTACAAGAGAGTGTAAAAGAGTCAAAATTCATTTCATTATCCATAGATGAAGTTACTATGGTAGATAACACTTCTTGGGTCTGTATGCATGTGTATACCGTAAAAGAACATGTCCATCGAGCTCATCTACTCTATGTTCATAAAATGAGGGGCAATTCAATAGCAGAAAATTTATATTTGGAAGTTAAGAAAGCTTTGAATGAAATTGCTGGTATGGATGACTTGACAATTGCCAAGAAGTTGGTGTGTGTTGGAGCTGATGGAGCTGCAGTAATGCAAGGTCAAAGGACCAGTCTTTGCACAAGATTACAAACTAGTATTGCACCATACATGCTTGGTATTCACTGCATGGCCCATCGAATGAATTTAGCATATAGAATTGTAAGCAATTTCCCTACAGTGTCAAAAGTTGAAGATCTGGTCCACAAGCTCCACTCATACTTTTGCCGAAGTCCTAAACATTTTGCAGAATTTTAGATTTTTGCTGAGGGAGTAACAGCAGGAAACAAGCTTCTCAGGGATGTTGAGACCAAATGGATCTCCTTGCATGGACCATCAGAATGAGTTCTAACAGAATATCAATCCTTGATCGGACTAATCTATGAGCAACGCCTCACAATAGACAAAGATCCTGATCTCTTACATAAGTTAAGTGATATAAAGACTCTGTTAACTTTATCTAGTCTTCTCCCCATGCTAGATTCAATGAACAAACTTGTTAAGAAAGCCCAAGATAGAACTATGTATATCAATGAGTATAGAACTCTACGTAAAATGACATGCTTGGGCTTGGATGGTCTATATTCGGATCTAACAGGGAGAAGCCCAAATTTTTTTAGGTGGCAGATAATTATAGATTTGAATCATGCTGATTTTTTTTAATATTTCAATGCAAAAAATGAGTTATGTGTCTTTGTAAAAGGATTTCAGCTACCAATGCACCAATCTAAGACGGGAAAGTGAGGCAGAGCACTACCAGTTAAAAAGGAAGATTTTGACGGGATTTTAAAATCTGTTAGTGATAATTTGAAGTCTATTGCATACGAACTTTCATTTGAGATTCGTGAAAGATTCCCTCATGAAGAAATACTTGAAGCCATGGGTTGTGTGTATCCTCAATTTTGGCATTCAATTGGAGATAATCTAAATGACACAAAGGTGTTTCATAAAAAACTAGAGGAATTGATATTGACATTTTCAAAAGATGCATATTGCAATGGACAGCCAATAGAAGGAATTTTAAATTTAGATCATCTTAAAAAACAATATAAACGCTTTGCATTGTGTATGAAATAGTAGTTGGATAACTTGGAGAATCCATTTGAACTTGGATCAATCACAAGTATTTGGAAAATGATAGATCAGAGTGAAGTATTTGCATATTACAATACCAGAATATTTCAAACTTGTTGATTTATGTCAAACAATGATATTGGAGTCGGTGGAAGATGAGAGATTTTTCAATGCATTAGGGCTTTTGAAATCAAAGATCAAAAACAAATTAGACAAAAATTTGGAAACTTGCTTGAGGTTGTTTGTAACTCAATATAATGTTAGAGATTTTTCATATGATAGGGCACTACCAATCTAGAATTCCATGCATGAAAGACGAGGATTGTGCAACACTTTAAAAGCTAGTGGTGCTACTGCTAGTGCTGAGACAAATGATGGATTGCAAACTCAGAGTCAACATGAAGATGAAGAAATTTTTGAATACTCAACTCAGAATGAAGATGAACCTGTCAGTACTAGTCAGTTTTCGGATCTTGAGTCCATTTGGGATATAGAAGCCTCAGACTGAGTCACTGAAGTGAATTAGCAGTCAGTTTATAGGTATTTATACTACAATTCTTGAGTCATATTACAATTTGCAATACTATAGTTGTCATTCA
This sequence comes from Cryptomeria japonica, assembly GCF_030272615.1. NCBI lineage: Eukaryota > Viridiplantae > Streptophyta > Pinopsida > Cupressales > Cupressaceae > Cryptomeria > Cryptomeria japonica. The sequence goes on from NC_081413.1 coordinate 384,784,289, forward strand.
TAATTTTTGATATTATATTCCTTGAATTTGTCAATTAGAACGAATACTTATTTCATATTTTTATTTGTGAATTTGAATTATTAGTAAACAATTAGAACATAGTTTCTAAATTATTAGTAAACAATTGAATTATTCATAAATTGGTTCCACATTATGTTGAACATGAAATGCAACAATTTGTGTCACAAGATTCATAAAATTATTTATATTGCATAACTGTTAGAACCTTTCTACTGTTCTATATTAAATGCTTAACATGATGTTAGAACAACATTTTTTCCATTTTTCCAAAATGCCAACTCCTTTAGGACTGCAAAATTTTTGGCTAAGTCATGTCGAGCTTCGATTCATGTCGTGGGTTTATCCTCTGATTTTATGGAAGTATTTTTTCACGATTTCTGGTCAGGTTCATGGCGATTAGGGTTTTGCGTTTGTTTTTTGTCTTAGTTGGCTAGTAAACCGAAGTTGTCGTGCGTTGAAAATCTAAGTTGTCCTCTCTCTATTTGTCCATGTCAATGTCAAGTGTGGTCAAATGGTTGGTCAGACAATGAGACGTGTTTAATGTTTCATCTCTAAATCACAGATAAATTTCATGTTTAACAATTTAAATGGTGAGTTAGGGAGTGTTGGCTTGGGTTTAAATCGTGAGGTCTCTAGATTTCTAGGTGTTAGCATTTTATGTTAGCGAGTTGGAGATTGTTAATGAAAGTGCTTTGGTCACGAGGTCTCAAGTTGGTCTGATGTCATGCATTATAACCATGAGAGTTAGCAAGTAAGTCATTAATAGACATGTTGTGGCACTGCTCGCACCTGTTTATGAAGGTAACATAAAACATTGGAGAGTGAATGACTATCGATTTTTGTTGGTACTCGTTGGTTCACTGCGGTTAAGAGAAATAGTTTGAGATTTTATGGTTATCGCTAGCTCGCAGGTCCTTTGTCATCAAGTCAGTTTAAGTTGCGAGATTGCGATTAATGGGAGACTTTAGTTGTCGCTACCTCGCAAGATGTTTTGCACTTGACCATTTTATGTTGTGAGGTTGTGACTGGGTGTGATTTTATGTTATCCCAAGGTCACGAGGTGTTCATGGTTAAGTCATTTTAATTTGCGATGATGCGATGTGGTTGGTATCGCAACTTAGTTGGTTTGGTCGCTTGCTCGCAGGTTTTGAAGTTGTTTCGCATTTTATGTTGCAGTCTGGCAACAAGTAAGTTTTGGTCTAATTTTGTGGTCATCGCATGCTCATGGGTTTGTAAGTCTTAAGTCAAAAAGTGTTGCGAGCATGCGATGGCGGTTAAGTGCCTTGTTGTCACGGGATTGCAATGGTTTAAGTCAAGTTAAGTTTTGAGTTGTGAGCTTACGATGAAATAAGTTGTTTTGTTAGATTTATAGTGGTCGCCAACTCACAGGTAAAGAAAGAATATTACAAATGATGTTGCGAGGTTGTGACTGAAGGACTTGATGAAGATCAACGGTTGTCCCTCACTTGCAAGATTCTTTGAGGATTTCTAAAAGGGGTTGCAAGCTTGTGATTAAGAGGATTTGGTAGAATTGTCGCTAACTCGCCGGTTACTTTCCAAATTGTTATAACCGGTTGCGAGTGTGCGATTAAAGATGGGGATTCACACGTGGACTTGTTTGTCGAGTTTTGTAAAAATTTTGAATGGAAATCACCAATCAAATAGAAGGGCATGAATTCAAATTTCACTCCAGTACTTCAGCTTTGAATAAATGCCACAGTAGCTAGTTCATGCAAGTGTGCCAATTAATGAGAGAAGTGACGGTGCCCAAATATGATAAATTGCATGATCAAACCGAGAATTTATATAATTGCATTCTATCTTTGAGGTAATCCAATGAATTGAGCTCTGCAGTAACGTTGGAGAATTCAGAGTGTTGGGTGTGGGAAAATTTCAGAAAATTGGTTAACTTTTTCTCCTGCAGCTAAAATGAGCAAGGCGATGACAAGTGAAAGTTCCAAGCCCAAGGCCACTGAGGAAAAGAAGGATAAGAAATACAAAGAAGAATTTGTAGATTTGTTGCCAGGGACTTCCATTTCTTTGAATACAAATAAAATGTCATGGAAAGATTTATGGAGCTAATGTAGAAACCCGACCACGCTTTATATGTCTACTACTACTCTGTTTCATTATTTTTGGAATAATAGGGTTAAGGGTGTGCCGATGTCAAACCCTTGGGATTTAAATATGGCAAAGTTAATTGTGTCAAATGTGTATGTTGATGTGGATTTGATCAAAGAGTTGGCCAACCGTTATTGCCCAGTATCTAGGGTAATCAGAAGAAAGAACCAGTTTTCCCTAGTTTCAATTAACAGAGCTAGCTTCCTTGAAGCTTTCCAGATTACTGGTGTTGCATGTATAGATATAGATTTGGAGCAGATTGAAGAGGATTATGAAAAATACAAAGGTTTTATCAAGAAGCATGCAATGCCCAGATACATGCCTAGGGTGGATGGGAAACTAGTTAGAATTCTAGACAGTATCGAGCCACCATTTGACATCACACCTTTCCACCATTATATGCATTGTACAATCTATGGATTATGCAGAATGTTGGGTTTTGATGGAGATTCAATAGTGTCAGCTGAATTACTAATGATGGCTATGGGCATTCAACACCCAGATGTTAACAAATATTATGATTATGTGGGCTATGTGGTTGAACACATTCATAATGCTCTAGTTGAAATTCAGAGTGGTGCACCCAGCCCTACATTTAAGCATTATTCATTGTTGATGTATTTAATCTTGTTCTATAATGTTGAGTTTGTGAATAAATAATTGGAATTGTTCAAAGAAGAATTTGGTGTCTTAATGCCAATACAAAGATGGAGCCAGGTTTGGGATAGTAGTTCTCCCCATTCTTCTTTCCTTTACTTTGAAAATTGGATTGTTTTGCCAATTATGGAAATGCTAGGAATAAATAGCGAAAGATTGTCAATTAATGTTAGGAGAGTTTTGAGACCTTACCAGTATGCTCCAAACTAGTCTATTTCACATAACTAGGGAGACTTTTTCTTTTTTGATAACTTTACTGTGATCAAAGTCTATGGGTGTCCTCAGCCTCCCCATATTTTACCAAAATTTATTCCAATTAGGATTGCTTTTATAGAGTTTATTTGGCAATTGACCCTAGTTGAAAAAGAATACCTTGAGAAACACATGATGGGTTCTTTACTTCCTAGGCTTTGGGTTGTGTCTGATTTTACCATTGGTAGGAATTCCTTTGATGAAGTAGTCAATTTCCTTAAACAGTATAGATTGGTTAATGATGTGTCTAGATTTTGTGATCTTGAACAATTTATTAAACGTGCATTGCCAAAAATGACACCTTGGGCCACAATAAAGGACCATGAACCATTGGATGATGAAGATGTGGTTAAAAATTTGCTGAGAAAAGAGGAAGTACAAGAAAGGAGAAGAAAATGGAAAAATTTGATGAGAGTTGAAGCAGAATTGAAGGATGCTGACCCTAGTTTCTCAAGTTTTTGCCCTGATAACCCATACCTGGAGAGGATTAACAGAATGTTGAGTTTATAAGAAACTCTGATGGAAAAAATGCCTCAAATTCTAGAAGAGGTTGCTCAGCAGCAAGACCCCCAAGATGGAAAATCTTCACATGGCAAGAGGCCACTTATTCTTTCTGTTGATGATGTAGAGAGTGGGGATGAAGTTCAATCTGCTTGAGTGCCACTTGCAAAGAAACAAAAAACCAAAGAGGTGCGTGCAATTGTGAGGAGAGAACCTGGAAGAGCAATTGTTACTAAACAAGGACACTACTTTCATCAAATAAGGACACATTTCAGAGAAGCAAGGCAGAATGAATAACAGGGAGAAATAAACGAAGCCCTTGCTCAAGGCTTTGATGAGCATGTGATGTTGTCAAATGAGTTCATGAAAGACGATGACTTTATTAAGTTAGATGAATTTAAAAGTTTTCTGAGAAGGTTGAAATAAAATCAATTAAGACAAAATTTGATCATAGAGGACGGAAATGTAGAAAAGAATGAGGAGATTGTCAAGGCACTGCAGGAATATAATCCTGACAAGGAGCAAATAACTGTGGATCAGGAAAGACAATTGATTAAGAGCACTAATATGATTGTGATGCCTGAATGGGATATCCAGTCTATTTTTATTATTGATCAGATTAGGAAGCAAGAGGACCCATTGTTTAAAACTGAATTTGAAATTGGAGATGTAATTAGAGGATCATGATTTAATCCTAAGTCAAAGACACTTGTTGCTTGGTCTTTGGCCCCTTCCACTCAAAATCGCCACCTTCTAAATATCCAAGTAGAAAAGAAAGCTAACAGAATGATCTGAAATTTGCAGAACACAAGTGACACGGAGATTGACTCATTTTTTACTCAAATCCAAGTAGAAAAGAAAGCTGACAGAATGATCTGAAATTTGAAAAACACAAGTGACACGGAGATTGACTCATTTTTTACTAAATTTTCTTTTATGAATTTATCAAAAATAGAGGATTTTTCAAGAATATACACATAAACATATAACCAATTGATTGCATTAGCTAAAAAATATAAAGAGACACTAATGAAGAAGGCCGCTCTAGAGGAAGAGATAGTGGAGTTGAAAGAAAAAATTACAAATGAGCCCCCTCCAATATAGATTACAAAACAAGTACAAGAAATACCAGCCGATGTGACAGCAAAAATGGAGGAATACACAGAGAAAATTGAAAAGCTTGAAAAGGAACAAAATGTCAAGGCTCTCTCTGTTGTGTCAGAAAATCTAAAACATGAGATTAATGTATTGAAAGTAAAATTGATGGTAGTGCATGATTTGCACATTTCTTTGAAAGAGGCAACTAATAAATCCTTTGAGGCTATCGCTTTTCTTGGACCTTTGTTCAATGTTTGGTCAAGAAGAAGCAGATTAATGGATAAGTTGGATACTACAATGTTGTAAAGTGATGAGTTCCCTCCCAAGATCAGTGACACTAAAGACATGGTGGAGGTAATCAATGCAGCTTATCCATTTATCACAGGGAAGGATGTGCTTATAAATGAAAAATTGCAGACATTTGGGGAAGGTTACAGTACATTGGTTCCTTCAATTTATGGTAGCAATGGAGAATTGAAATTAGTTTCTGATTGGACTAGTGAATTTGATTTGATTTTGGAGGGAGAAGAAATAATCAAGCATATAGATGATCAGGTTGATGTTGATTTCCTTAACGGTATGCTTGATTCACTGTTCAAGGTTGACGTTGACCATATAAAGTTTTTTGTTGAGGCCAAGGAAGTTACAGATGCTAGATGGATAGAGTCAATTACAAAGTTTGAAGAGGTAAAGGGATTCAGTTGGCCAATAGACAAAGATGTGGACAGGTGGCAAGCCATGCTAAAGCAAAAGAAGACATGTCAGGTTGCTAGTGCTACCCAAGATTCCTCAAAGTAAGCCTAAGCTTGTTGTATCCTCATCTTATAAAAGGATTCCAATATTAATTTGAGAGGGATGGCCAATTTTTTTTTTGATCAATAGAGAGGGATGGCTAGTTGGCCACTTTTATTGATGTTGAAAAATCTTATACAATTATAATAGTTCAACTGTTCAAGAATTTGATAAGCGCATAGCTGAATCGCATTTTGAATTTACTTTTTGATATCATTATGAATATAATATCAATATCATTTGTAGTTTGAGATCTTCACATAATTGTCTTTGTGTTGAATTTACATTTTCACTGTGAATTGAATGGTCAAGGGTTTTTCAATTTACGTATCTGCAAGGCAGATTATGGAATTGTTCTAGGATTTCTTTCAAGGAAAGAATTAAAGTTCCTGGGGCAGTTTCAGTGAAATCATTTTTTTTAATACAAATCTGATGATTATATCATTTGTATGAATCTTGGTTTTGTATGTAACGGCATATTCATTCATGTTTATTTGCAAATGAATCTTATTGAATTTTATTATCAGGTTGTCTTTGAATTGTAAGTGACTCTATGCCCTAGGATAAGGTACTGGTCTATTGTCTTGATGTTGTCTTGATGAAATGACCTTCCAATTATAATAGTTGATTCATTGTGGGTGAATATATTTTCTTATTTGCCTTTGATTATGAAAGTGTGATTTTTTTGAGATCTGATTTAATGATTGCATTCTTTTTATATTAGATTTGATTAGATTTTGGATCTACCCTCATTTGTGTTTCATTATTACATCTTGTTTAGGGTTTGGTTTTTCATTGTGTTATATATATTTGATCTCACCTACCCAACCTTAGACTATGTTCTTACTTCTTTGTCTATAACATCTATCATGGAATTGGATCCTCAAAATATTTCCTGTATCTTATCCATCGATATGTTCGAGAAGTTTTCTAGGACCTCAAAACCCTCTTCCCTAAAGTATTCTGCCCACTAATTACAATGAGGTGCATCCTTAATATGATTCCAGACTAACAGAAATTATGCATTCCTGGGCATAATAGGAAGCATTAAATGAAAAATTACATACACCATAACAATGCAACAAATGAAAAAACTCTTGATTCTATTCATTTGAAAGATGGTAGAATTATACACCAAAGATAAATAGATCAGAATTTAATTTCTATTGAATAAAATTACCACTTTTGTCACAAAATAAATTTACATATAACTCCTTCAAGAACCTGCACAAAGCTTGACACTAAATGCTTTTTATTTGCTTTGTAAATGACTGTACAACTTACTCCCTTTACCTAGACTCACTACTAGAACCAGAAAAGGAACCCTTCTAATGGTCTTGATTTCCCTTTTTATAGAAGAAAAGGGAGCAAAAAGCATCAAGCCAAGAGACACATGTCAATAGAACATTTACTCTCAGCAATTAGGCCTAAAAGACCATATGCAATTTTGTTAAAAAAAATATTCTTTATCCATGCGCTGGTCGTGAATCAAAATTTTCAACTAAAAAATTGGTAGAAGCAAAACTGCTTGAGCCATGCCAATATCACCCTGATGCCTTCGGATGGAGTGTGAGATGTTATGTTTTTTCCAATAGATCGTTTCCCTTCTTGGAAGGGATATTGGGACCTAGCAAGAAGTAAATTCACCCCTAAAATAGAGGAGGAGCTTCAGCCTTCATGCCCAGGAATAGAGAAAATAGAAAGAGGAGCTCAAGCCTTCATGCCCAGGATCAGAAAAAGTGGAAAGAGGAGCTTTAGGGTAAACATAATATGTTGGGGAGGGGTCGCAACTTCCATGTCATCACAAAGATGATTGGTTGCCACTCCCCACCCAAACAAATCCTTCTTTCATTCCTCTGCGGGCTCCTTCTTCAAACCCCCTGCCATCCTATGGCAGAGTAGAAGCAGAGGATGTGCCATACGTGGCCTTTCTTGATAAGAAAAGGATTTCATGCCCCCTCTGACAATCCTTCTCACTTTCACAACCCTCTGACAATAAACAAACTCACACGGGAGAAAAAAAATCAAAACACCCATCTGGTATCACAGAGCACATAGAAACTCCATGCACGATCTTGCTCAAACATCATCTTCCTTTATGAGGAAAAAACCACTCCTCAGAAAATTAAAAAGGTTTCTTTTCTCTTCTACCAATTAAGTCACCACTCCATTGTATTTATAATTTTTAACACTTCATCTAGTGATGCTCATTAACGTGAAAAATCATCATTTTGGTGCTTTTCAACGTGACTCTAGACTCTAGAAGTCATGCCTATGACTATCAAATCCACTGCATCCTGCTAAGGCTCAACTTATGTGAATGATTTTGTTCTGATTTTATTCTTCCTTGATTGTACAAATTTTTCTTCAGAATCCCCGACAACAAGCAACCTCTGATTTCTCAGAGAAATCCGTAATCTCCCATCTCTAACTTAGAAGCTATCCAATCATTTTATGCCTCTGAAACCGCCGTCCTCGCTTGTCTAATCAACCTTGACTCAGGAGAAACCTTCAAACTAGTCCCTCAAGAATAAGTTAGCATCCAAGCCTTAAAAATTCCTCGTACATATTAGCTTGCCACCACAGTTGTCGCTAGCTCTCATGCTTGTTTAATGTTAGCATTTATAGGTCGCGAGCTAGCGACTAGATAGTTTATGGTTATGTTTTATGGTTATCGCCAGCTCACGAGGTTAAATATCTGAAGACGTGACCAAGCCACGAGCTGGCGACAAGTTGGTTTGGGTTTACATCGCAAGGTCTCTATCTTTTTGGGTGTTAGCATTTTATGTTAGCGGGCTAGAGATTGTTAATGAAATTGCTTTGGTCGCGAGGTCTCAAGTTGGTCTGATGTCATACATTATAGCCACGAGAGTTAGCAAGTAACTCATTTCATACAGTTGTCGCTAGCTCTCATGTTTGTTTAATGTTAGCATTTTTAGGTCGTGAGCTAGTGACTAGACAGTTTGTGGTTAAGTTTTACGGTTATCGCCAGCTCGCGAAGTTAAATGTCTGAAGACCTGATCAATCCGCGAGCTTGCGAGTGAAGTGTTTGTGGTTAAGAGGTAAAAAATTTTATGTTGGCAAGTATGCGACAAGGGTTAAATTTACCACTATCTCCAAGTCATTGCGGTGACGAGGACTTAACATTTTGTGGTCGAGAATTGGTGAGTGGCGGTTCAGTTGCCCTCGATCGCTAGATCTTCAAGTTATGAAGGCTTAGAATTTTCAGCTTGCAAGCTAGAGATAGATTCGTAAGGGCTTGTCGCTAGGGTAGTCTTTCAAGCAAAGGATTGATGACTGTGTGCCACGTGTTTTAATACTTGACGCGGACTGTTGAGGTGCCAATATATTTTTTTTACGTTTTGGAAAAAGGTTGAAAATGCCAATATATTTTTTTAATGGTTTGAAAATAGTTTGAAATTGCCAATATTTTTTTTTATGGTTTGAAAATAGCTTGAAATCGCCAATATTTTTTTATAATGGTTTAAAAATAGGTTGAAATTGCCAATATTATTTTTTAATGGTTTGAAAATAGGTTGAAATTGCCAATGCAAATATTTTTTCTGGTTTTAAAAACATTACAATTCACCCATGCAAATATTTTTTTGGTTCTAAAAACATTCGCCAGGATTTTTCACAAACTTTGAGTGATCACAGATGATTCACCAATGGAGATTATTATTTTTTCTCCGTAAACCGCAAAATTTTGCTAGTAAAATTAAAATTTTCCTCAACAATTATATAGCTTTCACCAGGTTTTTACACCTTGTCCGAGGGGGGGGGGGTGTTCTTAAAGTTTTCCCTAACATTGGGTGATATTTTTAGGTCAAATGACTAACATGCTTTATTGTTTATCTACATGTTACATTTGATGTTGACTTTCTAGGATTTGTTAGTGTGTGTGGTTCATTGGAATTGACTTTGAAAGACCTGTTGCGATGTATTTGGGTCCCCTTTATCTCCTAAGGTGTACCGCATTTTGTGTAGTTTCTCTTTGTGGTTGACATTCTGTAATTTATGTATATTTTGTATGTAGCCGACCTAGTTGAGGGTTTCAATGAATAATGATGTATTGTATGGATGTGTGAATTGAGGCATGAATTGATGTGGAATGGTTGTGAATGATGTGCAAGAATATGTGGAAAAAAATAAGTGCAAATTTCAATTTGTGGTGAGCTTTGATGATCATATTTTTTATTGTGACAAATTTTTGAGATAGTGAATGTGTGAGTTGTCTTTGTCATGATATTATTTACTCAACATAGTGGTTCAAGGGAAGTTTCATGATCAAGAGATCTTGTTCATTTCAATTCATCATTTTCCTGTACCTGTTGGAAGATAATGTGTCATTTTGGTAGCTTGTATAGATCTATATCCTACCCTGGAGCAATGAGCTTAGTAACGCAAGTCCATTGTATCTTTCCCTAAAATTGTGTGTTTTAATAATACAAGTCCATTATATGTTTCCCTAAGGTTGTGTGTCTTAGTCTTGCAAATCAAAATCAGGAGTAGTGAACTACCTTGTCCTTGATTGTAGAACATTATAATCAATTATTCATATTGTGAATGTGACTCACATTGTGGTTTCTCCTCACTTACAGTTTTTCAAATAAATCTGGTGTTCTCTTGTGTATTGTGTATTGTGGTTTCATGTTTCGTTATTGCAAAGATAATCTAATTATGGTTTGAAGTTTAAGGACATGAAGATAAATTGGTTTAAGGTCTGGACTAATTCACTTCCCCCCTCCCCTCTCAGTCCTGTGGTGTGTCCAACAAAGGCCTTAATGAGTATCTAAGGTTTCAATTTGGCAAAAAAGGAGTAAAATTGGCAAATTTATGCCAAGTTAGAGGCGCAAGAATGCTTACAAACAAGTTGGAAGTTTAGGCCTCCTTAGGAACAACTCCAAGGTTAGGTTAGTTTGGAAAACCCCCAAAACTCTTGATTGTTCCTAGTCAAAGTGTTTTCACTAATAGAGGGTAAAAAATGTTGTCTTCATAGCAATGGTGATTTTTTAAATGGAGATTCTTAGAATTTTTGTTTGCAAAGACCCTGATTGTTAAGTAAACTCAACTAGACACAAACTAGAGGTGGGGATAGTTTTAAGAATTCCAATAACCTTGATGGGTTTTGAGTCCCACTCGTACTCCTAGAAAATAGTGATAAGCTCATCTTTTGTTGAGTACCTATAGCATCGTAAATTATACACCTTTATTAGTGTGTCCAATTTCATACTCTCCTAGCACCTATTATAGTATTTCCCTTTCCTTTATGTATTATAGAACTTTTATTGTAATTAATTAATATCTAATTCAATATTATGGGTCTTATTCCATTTTATTACATCATCACACTCTTGATTGGGCCCTTAATTATAGGTGTGCCCTTTATCATTTTATCCTGATTTATCCTTAATGCTACCCTAATTTCAACTCTCAAAGCATATTTCATATATTTGCACATTATTGTTTGAGCCAACGAGTTGGAATTTACATTAGAACCTCATTATCTTGCATCCCTAAAAATTTAGAAAAAAAAAGTTGATAGGACTAGGGCACTTTGATTCACCATGGTCCTACCCCTTTTTCCTTGAATTTTAGGAGGATAATAAGATGGTCCTACCCTATCCAAATCTAGCTCTATGCGAAAACATATCAAATCTTTGTCGACCTAAAGCTAATTTCAATTATGAAATCCCTATAGAAGGCATCCTTCTCAACTCATTTTCATCTAAGCAATCTAAGCATGTTAAGCAATCCAAGCAATCTAAGAGATCAAGAGGAATCTATGCAACATTCATTATCAAGCATTTTCAAAGATCTCCAAGGCTAGATATTCATCCTTCAACCATTATAGAGAAAAATTACAACAATCTTATGCAAGCATGTGTGTGTGATTAAGCTTTTGTATTTGTCATGTCATTTCACACAACATTTGTGATTACATTCAAATCTAGCAAAGCATCATCATCAACAATTACAGATCTGAGGTATATCTATTGAGCTTTTATTTCAGTATTTGCACTATTTCATTCAAGGTTATTCCTAAACCGAGGTTTGACTTAGGAAAACCCCTATTCCCAAAGATTTCCCCTTTCTTTTTGTGTTTAGGAAATAGGTACATAGTTGTGTTCAGTAAGATTGATAGAGTTGATAGAGACGAATAGGTTTAGATCTCTGAGGTAGAAAATTTAGAGGACCATGACAAATTGATGCACCCTGATTCTAACAAATCATGTGGAAATTCTAGGAACATATTCGTGACATCTTATTTTACCTAGATCTATGTCAGTGGCTCTGCATGACATCTATAGCTCACTATTTATACCAATTTACCTTAGAATTTTTCTTAGTTTACCCCAATTTTAGCATTTTCACAATTCAACTTAGAAAGAGGGAACCAAACCCTAACCAATGAATCTAATCAGAAATCTCAACCCTTTCCTTGGTTGGATTGAGCCTAGATCTATTGGATTCGCCCCTATTTTGATGTATTGGCTAGTTTGGTTAATTCATGGTCTTATCCTACTTGGTAAAACCCTAGTTCCAAATTACACCTCTACAATACCTAATGTCTTTGGAAGATTTGATTATGTTGCAAGACTTCAAAAGGAATACATAGTGCTAAGGTCACCATTGGATCGAGACTCACAATAAGAATTGTAATTAGTGTCATTTAAAAACTTTCCAAGGAGAATGAAATCGTCGAAGGGAAAAATTTTTGAGGAGAATAAGATCATTGAAGGACCTAAAGCTTGAACGACCTTCAAAATATTGATGTTGATGGAGGGTATGATATTTTTCAAAAACTTGATAGATGCATGACAAGGCCATAGGAGTAAGGTCATATGTGGGGGCTTTGAGATCTATTCTCATGGGGCAAGAGGTCCCATCAATCAAAAATTTATGCTACAAGATATTTTGAATCTTTTCCTAAAAAATGACACAGAGGAAGGACTTAAAATAGGTTATCACAAAACATGGCAAAGTATCTCATCAAACTCCAACATGGCTTGATTCAAAGGCTTGTTCTTTAGGATTTGTCTAGAGACCTTTTGAACATGTGGTATTTGTCTTTTCCAAGTGACATAGCACAAGGTTTGTGATGTGATCAAATGACAAGGGAACAATTCCTACTTGATGATCTATAATTATGCTTTTATGTTCAAGGCTTGTTCTTATCTTGGTCTTTTGACTCTTAGGATAGTTGAATATCCAGGAAGCTGAGAGGGGGGGTGAATCAGTTGATAATAAAAAAATTATTTAACTTTAATTCACAGATCTGAAATGATTAACACAATTAAAAAAACACGAGAGCACATGCACAAAATAGATCAGACACAACAAACACTAGACTTTACGTGGAAAACCCAAGAAGGGAAAAACCATGGAGAATGGTAATTCTCAATATATAAACACCAGTTAAGGTGAGACCGATTAAGGTGATTTTTACAAAGGATGAATCACTACCCTAAAAGGCTCACTGTCGATGGGTTCACTACCCTTAAAGGCTCACTGCCGAAAAAGAAAGAAAGATAAAGAGGATCCGCCACAAAAACACAGTTTGCACTACTAGAACTGCTTCTAGTAATAATCTGCAACACAATCCTCAGACAATAACTATATTCCTTCAATCTTGCATGTCTTCAATACAAAAAGTTGTATACCATCTCATCAATCCATACTCCTACATATATTATCTCTGAAAAAGCATAATTCTCAATGTCGGCTAAGACAAAGATCTAAAATAGGTCTCCACTAGAAATTCTAGCGGTGGGAAGGAATGATAAGTAGACCATATTACACCATTCCTCGTCAAACATATCACCATGTTACATACATCACCAAAGTCAGACCCAAAACACATCTGCACGCTATGTTACACATCTTCAATATCTGGTCCAAAACCTCAAGCTCTAGACCAATCTGAACCTAAAGATAGCACTGAGTCACATCTTTTGAAACACCAAAATCATTTAGTAAAACTGGGAAACCTCCAAATGAACAACATGCCTTAATCAAACACTTCTTCTAAACATACCACACTCGGACCTAATCCGAACCATAATATTTGACATCAATGACAACACATAATGTAATGCTAACAATCTCCCTCTTTGTCATTGATGGGAACATCCATCAACAACAACAACAAGATAATAAACAAACATTCCACTCTTTCTCTCCCCCTTTGACAACAATGACAAAGGCGGACAAAACTTCCCCTATGAAACTCACTCTTTCTCCCCCTGAGAGGAAGCACCCAAGCATTAGTCTAGAAAATAATATGTAAGCTGCTCACTGGACCAATGCACATAAAAATGCACATTAGTTCAAACTAGAAAAGGGTAATACCCCTAACTTCTGTCGGAGATACTCAAAAGTATCTTTTCACAATGCCTTAGTGAATATATCTACAATTTGCTCTTTTGTAGGTACATACTCAAGTCTAACCTCATTATCTAGAAGTGTTTCCCTCAAGAAGTGATACCTAATAGATATATGCTTTGTTTTAGAATGTTGTACTGGATTCTTTGAGATATTTATTGCACTAGTATTATCACACATGATTGAGATAGGGTCATCAAACTTTACACCAATGTCCTTCAAAGTCTTCTTCATCCATAGAATCTGAGTACAACAAGAAGTTTCTACAATGTATTCTTCTTTTTCTATAGATAGACACACGAAGTCTTGCTTCTTAATCAACCAAGCAACTACTTGGGAGCCAAGGAAGAATGCTCCTCCACTTGTACTTTTTCTATCATCCACACTTCCAACCCAGTCTGCATTTGAATAAGTTGTGAGGGTGAAATCTAAGCTCCTGGGATACCACAACCCAAACTCTTATGTGCCTTTAAGATATCCAAAAATCCTTTTTCTGCCACAACGTAAGATTCTTTCAGTTCTTGCTAAAATTTGGCTACCAAACATACTGCATACATGATATCTGATCTAGTAGTAGTCAAATATAACAGTCCTCCAATCATTGATATATACTAACTTGCATTTACCTTAGGTGATTTATCATCTTTAGTTAACTTGCATCTGGTAGTCATAGGTGAACACACTGGTTTGGAATATTCCAATCTAAACTTCTTTAACAGTTCTTTGACATACTTAGACTAAGAAATGAAAATTCCTTTGTCATTTTGATTAACTTGCAATCCAAGGAAGAAATTTAACTCACCAATCATGGACATTTCAAATTCTTTTTATATCTCATTAGCAAATCTCCTGCACATGTCTTCATTTCCTCCAAAGATTATGTCATCACCATATACTACCACAATTAGAATTTTACCTAAATTTGTCTTGAAGTACAAATTGATGTCCATTGAACCCTTCTAAAATCCTTGATTAGTTAGATACTTGTCTAACCTCCCATACCAATCTCTAGGAGCTTGTTTTAGTCCATACAAAGCCTTTTTCAATTTGCAAACAGTGTCCGGATCATATATCAACCTAAATCCTTTCGATTGTTCAATGTAAACTTCTTCTTTCAGTTCTCCATTCAAGAATGTTGATTTTACATCCATCTGATAAACTTTGAAGTCCTTAAATGTTTCAAATGCCAAAAACATCTAGATTGCCTCCATTCTCGCAATGGGGGCATATGTTTCATCAAAGTCCATGCCTTCAATTTAAGTGTATCTTTTGCAAACCAACCTTGCCTTGTTTCTTACAACCTTTCCATCTTCATCCATCTTGTTATGGAATACCCATTTAGTTCCAATCATTTTTTTTTCTTCTAGTCTATTGACTAATTCCCATGTTTGATTTTTCTCAATCTGATCCAGTTCCTCTTTTATTGCCTTCATCCAATTCTGATCATTACAAGCTTCTTCCATTGTCTTTGGCTCAATTTCATATATTAAACAAAATAAGACTTGTTCTTGTGTTTCTTTTCTTCTTATGATAACACCTTTTCTCTTGTCTTCGATGATATGTTCTTCTGAGTGATTCTTCCGGACATACCTTGGAGTCTTGGATGCAAATGTTAGATCATATTGATCATTCTTTTCTTCACTCTTTTCTTCTTTCTTTTCCTTTTCTCCAAACTCCTTAGATTCATATCCCGCTTCTAAATTCTTAATCCTTTGAAGTACTCTCATCAACTTTTACGCTTGCACTTTCAACAATAGTATTCAACCTTTTGTTGTAACATCTATATGCTTTGTTCTTCATTGAATAACCCAAGAATATGCCTTCATCTACTCTATTGTCAAACTTTCTAAGATTATCCTCATCTCTCTGTATGTGACACTTGCAAATCTCCTGCACATGTTTTCATTTCCTCCAAAGATTATGTCATCACCATATACTACCACAATTAGAATTTTACCTAAATTTGTCTTGATGTACAAATTGATGTCCATTGAACCTTCTAAAATCCTTGATTAGTTAGATACTTGTCTAGCCTCCCATACCAAGCTCTATGAGCTTGTTTCAGTCCATACACAGCCTTTTTCAATTTGTAAATAGTGTTCAGATCATATATCAACCTAAATCCTTTCGATTGTTCAATGTAAACTTCTTCTTTCAGTTCTCCATTCAAGAATGTTTATTTTACATCCATCTGATAAACTTTGAAGTCCTTAAATGTTTCAAATGCCAGAAACATCTGGATTGCCTCCATTCTCGCAATGGGGGCATATGTTTCATCAAAGTCCATGCCTTCAATTTAAGTGTATCTTTTGCAAACCAACCTTGCCTTGTTTCTTACAACCTTTCCATCTTCATCCATCTTGTTCTGGAATACCCATTTAGTTCTAATCATATTTTTTTCTTCTGGTCTATTGACTAATTCCCATGTTTGATTTTTCTCAATCTGATCCAATTCCTCTTTCATTGCCTTTATCCAATTCTGATCATTACAAGCTTCTTCCACTGTCTTTGGCTTAGTTTCAGATATTAAACAAAATAAGACTTGTTCTTGTGTTTCTTTGCTTCTTATGATAACACCTTTTCTCTTGTCTTCGATGATATGTTCTTCTGAGTGATTCTTTTAGACATACCTTGGAGTCTTGGATGCAAATGTCAGATCATATTGATCATTGTTTTCTTCACTCTTTTCTTCTTTCTTTTCCTTTTCTCTGGACTCCTTAGATTCCTATCCTGCTTCTAAATTCTTAATCCTTTGAAGTACTCTCATCAACTTTTACGCTTGCAATTTCAACATTCTTATTCAACCTTTTGTTGTAACATCTATATGCTTTGTTCTTCGTTGAATAACCCAAGAATATGCCTTCATCTACTCTGTTGTCAAACTTTCTAAGATTATCCTCATCTCTCCGTATGTGGCACTTGCTCCTAAATACTTTGAAACTTTTTACTATCGGAGTTCTACCATACCAAAGTTATAAGATTTCTTGTCATACTTCCTTTGATACAAGATTCTATTAAGAGTGTATTTTGTTGTATGAATTTCTTCTTTCCAGTAAACTTTCGGTAACTCTACTCCTTTTATCATGGTTCTAGCTGCCTCTTGTATGGTTCAATTCATCCTTTCAACTAGACCATTCTATTGTGGTGTTCGGGGGCAGATAATTGTCTTTTGATGCCATGTTTCTCATAGAAGTCATTGAACTCATCCGAGATGAATTCTCCTCCTCTACTAGACCTTAAACACTTGATCTTTCTATCAACCTTATTTTCTACTTTTGCCTTGAATACATTAAACTTCTCTAATTCTTCAAATTTCTCTCTTAGAAATGCAACCCAAATCATTCTAGAGTAATTATCAATCAATAACATGAAATACCTATCACCTCGCAAGCTCCTTGTCTAGTTTGGACCACAAAGATCTATGTGAACCAAATCTAGTAATCTGGTGGACGAGTACTCCTTTCCTTTGAATTTGCTTCTAGATTGTCTACTGACTTGACATTCCCTGCAGATGTTGTTCTCCAGTTTAGTCAATTAGGAAAAATATCTTACTACACTCCTTGAACTAGTCTGCACCAACTTGTCAAAATTGATATGACACATCCTCCGGTACCATAACTAGTTGTCATCAAGTTGTGATATCAAGCAATGTTTCGTAGCTCCTTCCAATTGGTACGTATTTCCATTTGTCCTTCTTCCGGCTACAATGACCATTCTAGACTCCTTCCAGATTTCACATCCATTGTCCTGAAAAACAACATTGTATCCATTTTCGCACATTTGTCCAACACTCAAGAGATTATGATGCAAACCCTTCACATAATAAATATTGTAAGTGTTATGTTTTCCATCAAAAGTAATTGACCCAATACAAACAATTCATGTTATCTGATCATCTCCAAACCTAACTGAACCTCCATCATATTTTTCAATTTTTATGAACTTACTTTTATCACTGGTCATATGATTTGAATATCCACTATCAATCAACCACTCATTCTTATCACTTCTAGCATGAAATGCATTAGCAACAGTATTAGAGATATCGAACTTAGGAACATCCTTTTCTACCACAAACAATCACCATCCTCATAGTTTGATTCGTCATCTAAAATTTCAGCATCATCCTTAACATAATATGCTTTCTTATTGAATTTTCCCTTGTTTTCCCTAAAATTTTGTTTAGATCCCTTTTCCGGACATCCAAATGCGATATGACCAATCTTTCCACAGCTAAAACATTTAAAGGGTAACATACCTTTGTAATTTCCAGTGCCTTTCTTTAGTTTTCTCACAAAGTTTGCTTCCACCTCATCTGGGCTCTCTTCATCATCTGGACTATCTTCAGATGCCTTGAATAAGGTCTCTGATTTGTCTTTGTCCTTTCCAAACTTTATTACTTTGAATGCAGTCGGGATACCAAAAAGCTATTCTTTGGTGAACTTTGGATCATAGGTTTCTTCAATTGCTGAAATCTTATCAATGTAGCTTACTAGTAATGTCATCAGGATTTTGTTGATTACATCTTCATCACTCAAGGTTCCTCCAAGCTCTCTGATTTCATTCACTGTGGTGTCAACCTTCTCAAAATAACTTACAATGTCTTCTCCTTCCATACTCAGGTTTTCATATCTTCTCTTAGTTGTTAACCTCTTTGTCAACTTGACTCTCTCATTTCCTTGGCAGATGTCTTTCAGCTTCTACCAAACTTCATAAGTTGTATTCAAAGAGATAACCTTGGTTAATTCAGTTTTTGATAATACATTGAAAATAGCATACCTTGCTTTTTAATTCTCTTCATAGGCTTGAATCTCATCTAAGGTGTTAAAACCATTTGTCGATAGAAAATACTTAGTCTCCACAATCTTCCAAGTGTGGAATAACCTTTCATCTTCATTTTCCAGAAGCTATAATCATATCCTTCAAAGATAGGAATGGATAACTTGTGTGCCATCGGATCAGGATCTACCTCAAGCGATTAAGCTTTATATCAAGGAATCAAAGCTCTGATACCAATTGTTGAATATCCGAGCAACTAAGAGGGGGGGTGAATCAGTTGATAATAAGTTTTTCTTTTTTATTCACAGATTTGGAATGATTAATAGAATTAACAAAACATGAGAGCACGTGCATGAAACAAATCAGACACAAGAAACACCAAAATTTACGTGGAAACCCCAAGAAGAGAAAAACCGTGAATAATGCTAGTTCTCAATATATAAACACTAGTTAAGGTGATACTGGTTAAGGTGATTTTTACAAAGGATGGCTCGCTGCCAAGGTGCTCACTGCAGATGGGCTCACTGCCTTGAAAGACTCGCTACTAGTGGGCTCATTGCCCTGAAAGGCTCACTACCGAAGAAGAAAGAAAGATAAAGAGAATCCACCACAAAAAACATAATCTACACTGTCGAAACTGCTTCCAGTAATAATCTGCAACACAATCCTCACACAATAACTGGATTCCTTCAATCTCGCATGTCTTCAACACAAAAAGTTGTATATCATCTCATAAATCCATACTCCTACATTACTGTCTCTAGAAAAACATATTTCTCAATGTCAGCTAAGACAAAGATCTAAAATAGGTCTCCACTAGACATTCTGATGGTGGGGATGAATGAGAAGTAGACCATATTACACTGTTCCTCATCGAACATATCAATACATTACATACATCACCAAAGACACACCCCAAACACATATGCATGCTATGTTACACATCTTCAATATCTGGTCCAAAACCTCGAGCTCCGGACCAATCCAGACCCAAAGATAGCACTAAGTCACATCTTCTAAAACACGAAAATCATCTGATAAAATCGGGAAACCTCCAAACACACAACATGCCTTAATCAAACACTTCTTCTCAACATACCACATCGGACCTAATCCGGACCATAGGATTTGACATTAATGACAACACTTAATGTAATGCTAACAAGGATAACACCTCAATAGTGCAAGGCCAAACAATATCTTTCGTAGACCAATCACAACCAAGGCTCTTGAAGGTTATAATAAATTACATTCAAATGGTCTTAGTACATACTTTATATTGACAAACAATGGAGAAATATGAGACTGGTTATTCAACTATCATAGATGGCCTCTCTAGGATAGTCATTTATCCTTGTTGTCCAATGGCTTTTTAAAACTTAAAGACCCTTGGAATGGGCATGTACAACTTCCTTCCACTCCCCTACAATCCTCTCCAATCACAAGGAGACCTCCAAGCCTTCAACAAAATGTTACCTTCAACATCTACTATTGTTACAATGTTTGCTACATAGGGATAGCAGACCTCCTTCATGCAAACCCTACAAATCTTAACACAAGTTCTTGCAAATTTGGCATATGAAAATATATACAATTACAAGCCATTCCACCAAGTTATAGAATTTTCCACCAGTGGAAAGCAAAGATATACATTTATTTAGGCCACTAGTTACCCTAGGTAGGGTTTTCACCAATCTGGAGAAAAATGCAGTATCTTCCTTAATACTTGATGAAATTAAATGAAACAAAAAAAAAATTAAAGTAAATGCAAAGAACTTTCATTCCCAATTGGTCTTGGATCATTTAATTGATGAAATTAAATGAAACAAAATACAAAGAACTTTCATTCCCAATTCGTCTCAAATCATTTAATTGATGAAATTAAATGAAACAAAAATGCAAACAACTTCCATTCCCAGTTCGTCTCATATCATCTAATGCACTATACAATCTATACCATTTGCTGCAACAACTTGCAACTTCAGAAAAATAGTCTGATGGGCTACGTATGGTAAAATGACCATAACTTTCTCCAAATTCAATGAAAAAAACACCAAACCAATTGAAAGTGAGAGTTTATTCATCCATTTATTAATCCCAATCAACCTCAGGACCGTACTAGATCATACATATTTGTACCATCCAAGAGAGAAGCAAAAAATTTGGAAAAGTGTAGAAATTAATGTGTTTTTATTGCTCAAAACTTGAAAGTACAAACATTCAACCCTTGGGTCGTGTGTATGAGGCCTATTTATGCCTATACAAACCACTTAGAACCCCCAACCAAATCTTAATTGACATTTAACAACCTTTTGAAAAGTTATCACAAAATGAAAAGTTTTCATACAATATTGACAACAAATGAGCAATTTTTACATCTTTTAACCAAATGACCACATACTTCCAAAAATGACTCCAAATGATCATTAATGGTCCAAAATGACCTTATTGACATCAAACAATAGAAATCAAAACAAAAATCCAAGTTTGAGTATGAGGGTGCTCCTGCACCAAAAAAGAGCAACCCCTACTTTTGAGGACTACATATTTCAACCGGTGCAATTGAGGTTGGGCTAGAAATTGCCCCACCAAGTTAGGATGTTCTACCACTTGTCAATTAGCTACTATTTTAGATTCTTGCCAAAAAGAAAATAGAAGAAAAATGGTGTTTATTTATTAATTTTTTAATTGCAGTACACCGACTTCCCTAAATTTTGGAGCTTAAACTTTTAAGATGAATTGCATTGCTAAAATCATGGGACCACCAACTACAAAATATTCCTAAAAAATCTTAGCAACACCTACTAAAATTGTTTAGGAAGCCCCCTCCATAAGACCTTACACTAAGCCCAAATTTAACATTGGGTTCCTAATAATGCTGAAAGCTTTGACAAAGGCTAGAACCTTAACTTACGATGAATTGAGCTAGTTCCTAATGGAACCAAAATCTTCACCTAGTGAAAGAAAACATCTACACAAGCTTTTGAAGGCCTCTTAATGACACGTGGCTATTGAGGCGATAATTCAATGTTACATCTATTTGGATACTCTGTATAGACAAATATAGAAGGGTAAAACAAAGTGTTGTGAAGGGTGTTTTCAGCGATAGCGAGAGGTTGAGACCAAGAGGGTTGTTAGGATACAAAAGAAACTCACCACCATAGAAGGTGAGTAGAGAGAGAGGGGGGGGATTCTTAGGGAATGAATACCAATGGATAGAAGATGTCACATATGAATTATGCAAAGTCAATAATGAGGAATGAGGCAGTCGTTCGTCATAAGGAGAAAGCTAGATTTGTGACATATAAAAGATGGATTATGTAATTTATTGAAGCAAATTTGGTATATGAATAGAACATTTAATTTGTGTTGTAATTGTGGATATTTGAATGATATATATGTTTTCTATTGAGTGAGTTGTATGGTTGGAATATATGATTTAATACATTCCATTAGGAGAAAACATTTGAGCTCCTTTGGAAGGAGGTTGTCCATGTGGTTAGCTCACACTGGTTCTATTTATTATTTTCTTGTGAGTTGACGAGGATTTTTTGATTTTTTATATCTTTACTTGAAAATTTGTAAGAGGAGATAACTTTTGGTCATAATTGATTGAGAAAGAGTTGGCTTGTGGAGAGGAGGTTTGGAAGAAGTGCTAGTGAATCTTCTACGATAATCTATATCAGTTTCCTGGAGAGTTTGAGAGGTTGGTTCATACGCCTTTAGATGTAGTTTTGTGTATGTTAAAGAAATGAATGTTAATTTAAATACGTGTGTGAATGTTTATTTGTTATTTCCATTCTAAAGTATTTCAAGTTATGTTTTTTATGGGTTGTGATGAGAGAGAAATCGTCACAACTCTCCCTATATTGAATCTTGAAGAAGGTTCAACCTTGATTTTATGAAAATTGTAAAATGACGGCTAATGTTAAATAAAAATGGTGATTTATTTTTTTGGTTGAGTATGAGTATGTATCTTGTATTTACAAGAGACTTCCTAGCTTGAGCCTGGGTTGTGAGTAACCCTGAGACTAGAAGGTGAGCATCTCATTGACATTATGGAAGGTTTTATGTTGTTTTATGCACTTAAGTGGATTTGCATTGAAACACATTATCTTTCGAGGAATCATTCTCATTTCTTGTTGTATATCCTTGTCGGAACAAGTTGTGTAAACAACCCCAGAAGGGTAAAAATGTTGTTATAAACATCCTTTCAAAGTATATTGTTAACAAAAAGTTGTAATTATTAGTTTCTAAATAAAATAATTTCTATTAAAGCTCCTTGTGAATCTTGTTATCACGGGTGTAGTTTTGAAGATGTTGTAAATATTATTGTGTTTTATATTATATTAAACAAAAGTAGAAGTGGAGATATATTCTTTTGTCTACATGGAAATAAGTTTTCTACCATTGTGTGAAATTTGTATCATAGACCTTCACTTTTCCATGCTCTTAAAAATCGTAAAAAATTAAACCATACATTCCTTAAAGGAACATTTAACTTGTTTTCATTATGTGCGTATGAATTGGAAAAATGAAATAAATATTTAATGATTTCCTTATTTTATTGTTTTAGTTTTGTGTTTTAAATTATATTATAAGTTACACATGTATTGTTAAGATAATGTGAATGGGTGTTGCAATATCTTTTTATTTATATTTTTATAATATAATCCCCTTTGTTTAAAGAGTAATTTAATTTGAGAGATGTTTGAACAATATTTTCATAAATAATTTAATTGGATAATTCTTATAATTTTATTATATTAAGGAGATTGAAAACTTTATTTATAGTATTTTTAAATTAATTTTGAGAATTAATCATTGAAAGAAATCTAATAGGAACTACATAAAAATTATAGTTATTTTTCATTTGTTATATATTTATTTTCAATGTTTGAAAAATCTAAACCAAAGATATATTAAATTAATTATTGCAATCATTTTATAAGGTTGAAAACTATTTTATTTAAAGCATTTGAATGTATTTTGAAATTCAAATTTGGTGGCCACCACAAAATTACTTGCCTTTTTACTATAGGAACTACATAAAAATTATAGTTATTTTTCATTTGTTACATATTTATTTTCAATGTTTGAAAAATCTAAACCAATGATATATTAAATTAATTATTGCAATCATTTTATAAGGTTGAAAACTATTTTATTTAAAGCATTTGAATGTATTTTAAAATTCAAATTTGGTGGCCACCACAAAATTACTTGCCTTTTTACTTACGTTAAATCCATCATAAGGAGTGTGAAATGGATTTCGCAAAACCCCTTTCACATTATCTTATTTCCTTTGCTCTTTGGTGGTGTTTTTGTGATGACATTGCATGTGCAACATCAATAGGTGTGGACATTATCATGGCATGCTAAGTATGAAAGAGTTAGTGAATTGAGTACTTGTTAAAAAAGAAGGTTCATGGATGTCTTATGTCTACTTGTAAAAATGTGAGATAGATACAAAAATAAATATCAACTAGCAACTTTGATCAAGTATAATTATGAATATAATTAAAAGCTCCAATTCATTATTTTATTTTTTTATGGATAATAGATCGTGGCCGAATAATTGTATTAATAAAATGAAAATACATGAAAGTTTACAACCCAATTTAGTGTGGGCACCAGTAGGAAAGAATCGAGCGAAGAAAACCTCTGATCTTGCCCAAGGAAAGGTAATTCCTAGAAATAATCAGGTAATACAATAAATGGCCAGATGCCATTTCAGAAAATTACAATTGATAATTCATGTCGAGTACACCATACTCATTCCATCGTTGATGGATGCATAATTTGACTGCAATGGAATCATATCCTGCTCAAATTGAGAAGGTGTTGTTCTAAGTAAGACATGATGAAGACCTCCACCTGAATCCTGCAAAGTCGGATTGCCAAAACAGAAACCACGTTCTTCCTGCACATTGTTAGGCTAGTTCCAATTAATAATTATGAGCAACTATAACCCAAAATTGATAAATTCCCCTGTTTTGTCTTAATACTAACATTTCCATCGATTTCTACTGTGAGGACATACTCGAAGATTTCAAAACAAGATAGATCAATATACTCTCAAACCTGCCTAACAAAAACTTACCAATGCATCGAAGAGAAATCAAGGTAAGCAAGACCCAAAGCAAGGTAAGCAAGACCCAAAGCAAGATTTAGCTGCCAAATCTAAGTAACCATAGCATAACCCAGTCTAGGGTCGTGACAGTCGTAGACAAATATATATACAAAACAAAAGATATATGTGTGTGTGTGTGTGTGTGTGTGTGTGTCTATATATATATACATACATATATATATATACATACATACATATATATATATATATATATATATATATATATATATATATATATATATATATATATATATATATATATATATATATATATATATATATATATATAAGAAAGAGAACTCTGATTAAGAGCAATGACAAGCATGCAGGGGATCACGCCAGAGAAAGCACCGAGAGGGTGAATAAACCACATCTTGAATATATCTGCATGAATCTATATATTCATAAAACCATCTATATCAACCATATATATATATATGCAAAACTTTGAGAATGCACCCAAATCAGAGAAGACGATTAATTAAATTTGAAACGAAAGAAACACAAAGTTGGACAATAAACAAACTAACAACACGGCTAAGCTAAATATAATATTAGCATAAACATCCATATGTCTATATTACTTTCAATAGAACTTAAAGCAAAAGTAGTCATTAGGTATCAAAGGTGTCCTGTCGGAGCCAAGAGAGACGATATAGTTAAGGGTAAACCAAAAGAAAAGCAAAAAACTGCCCTGCAGAAAGAGAGTAAGTCCTAGGACTCAAGAGAGACCCGACTCCTTTTCAACCGAGCCTTGCTTGCCGACGACCCTGAACTAACAGAGGATTCTCCTGGTCTGGAAGCAGGGGCAGAGGGGATCTCTACATCGTTAGGGACTACTTCAATGTCTTTCGCCTCAAGATAGTTAGCAACTCATCTATTACAAGGCAGTTTTTTAACATGCAGAAGCCACATGAGGAAGAAGAAATTTTGTTGCCTTATCGGATTGTAGGCCGCAAAGGAAACCTCATCTTCTATTTCCAAGATTGGAAATCTTGGCACTGGTTTGTTCTTCCATATAAACCTGTCATAGTTACAAAGCTTAGGGAGTGTTAAATCATCATCCACATTGATGACAACCCTATCCAATTCGCCCAACAGTTCCTTCTTGAAGACACTTCGACATAATTTCATAACCACCTCCCTATCCTTCTCAAAGTGCATGGCCACCACTAGAAACATTGAAGCTATATCAGAGTTGGTCCTAGTTCGGTCATCATTCTTGATATTCTTTTTCCCTAATATTTTCTTAACCGCCCGAATAACCAGGACATTAGGGAGGACAAGAATACCTTTCAATCTATCTTCGTTGATGTCCCCTGTAAATGCCATTTGTCTCTTAAGCCCAACTAGCCTCAACGGTGTGTCCATAATGAGACCAACTCACTCAGATCATTGAACAACCCAGATTAACTTGGAAGGACCGACTACACTACAGAGAAAGATATAAGAAGCCACTACTTTAGTAATCGTGCTTAGAAAAGCGTCATAAAAGATAGCTCTGCTATCTTGAAAAAGGACCTATTTAATCACTTAAGAGTGTTAGAGAGGGAGGGATGAAGGGTCACGATGCAAAGAAAATGATGAAGGATGATCTCCAAGATCAAGGTAATTAATACCGATGGCGTTTAATTGAGCTCTTTGCGTACTGATCACAGCTAGTGCGCGAGACAAGGAAGGTCAAATCAATGCCTCTATAGATGTCATCGGAATAGAGGTTTTAAATCAAAATAGAAGAGAAGGCTATGTAATATAAATACATATATTAATGCATATATAAATGTATATATGAATATATATACAAATAAGAATAGATAGATATATATACAATTTTATGATTCTAAAGAAATATAGATGTATATGAATGCATATATATACATATATATGTATATACATACATTTATGTATATGTATGTATATATGTATACATATATGTATATATGTATGTATACATATATATAAGTATATTAATACAACGTATTATTCATATACTATGTCAACTGAGGATAGCATATGAAAATATGATCAGGATATGTCTGCATATATATATATGTGTGTGTGTGTGTGTGTGTGTGTGTGTGTGTACACATGCAAATATATATGCACATATATATATATATATATATATATATATATATATATGCAGATATAAGTATGTGTATGCATGAGGCTGAAAATATGAGAGCAGGGGATGAGTACAAATTCGTACTAAGACATGGGTGTTATTGCAAGATGCTTCTGACTGCCTGTGAATTGACTAATCTAAGCGAACGGGAATGAAGGACATGATTTTATTCGTTCCATCTACCCCTATACTGGCTTGATTATCCACCATCGAGTTAGCTTCTCTATATATATGGTTTATTGCGTAATGTAGTAATGATAGAGCTTTGTCCAAAAGGCTTCTAAGTTCCCAATTTGGCATTGTTCTGGTTCTGATTGCATTAATTATAATGGCCGAGTCACCTTCAATTTCTAATTTGGATATTTTTAATTGCCTACACAGGTTTAATCCTTCTATTAGGCCAAACATTTCTGCAATGTTGTTAGTGCATTGTCCTAAATGTATAGATTTTGAACTAATGCAACTACCATTGTTCGAATGTATTATACAACCTGCACCTTCCAACCCGGGGTTTCCTCTGGATGCTCCATCGAAGTTGAGTTTATACCACCCATTCCCCGGGGGTAACCATTTGCATGCTCTCCTCACCGCACTTTTATCTATGCCTTCCTTCCTGATAAAGGGGCGAATCTTGATCCCCTTCCATTGATTTCTGATAAATCTGTCCCAGTCTATAAATATCTTGTCATGTTGTGGGATAGACAAGTTCTTGTTGTTGGTTATTTCAGTGATGGAGGCTTCTATCCTTGCTATAAGTTTATCCGCCTGCATTTCTATATCCTTAAATATTCTCTTATTCCTCTCCTTCCATATTTCCCAGATGATTATGGCTAGACTGCAGATCCATAAGTGGAGGAACAGAATATTTCTTTTGATGATCAACCATCCTTTGAACCACTCCATCAGGGAGGGGATAAGAGCACCTGACCATCCTAGTTGGGCCATCGACCAGTACCAACATTTATGTGAATAATTGTAGGTTGTAAAGATATGTTTCCTCATTTTCCTTACATAGGAGGCAGATTGAAGGCCCTTCGTAACCTCTAAGTTTAAATTGTTCTGCAATGAGAACCCTTCCTTGGATTGCAGCCTAGGCAAAGAGACCAGCTTTTGGGAGACAGAATTTGTCCCAAAATAGTATAGTCGGGATGTAATCTTTGCAGACCATTTCCTCATCGTATATGGTTTTGAAGCCATCTCTACAGTTGTACTGCCCGTCCTTAGATTTAGGCCATATCAATTCATCCGACCCATGTCTGAAGATTATCCTTCTACAACTAAGTATTTGATTCCATTGTTATCCATCATGAAAGGACGCGTCTTTCCAATTCCACCCAATTGCTAAGTTTGGTTCCATTGTTATATATTCCCTTACACAATTACCCCATAGGCTTTTCAATTGTAGCTTTATACCAGTAGTGTCCATAACTTGTCTATCAAAGGATGTCCCCCCTAGGAGTCTTCCCAAAACAAAGCAGATTTGCCATCGCGAATGCCCAAGGACAAGAAGTTGGATATGAGTGTGCGACATTCCTTTATGAAATTCCAAATTCTCGAACCCTTGGGTGGTTCCATATCCCTGAATACTGCCTCCCTATGATTACTCATAAAATACTTGTTCCTAAGGATTTTGGCCTACTTGGCTTCTGAGGAGGTGTATAATCTCCATACCAGTTTTACCCCTAAGGCTTATTTTGCCAGAGAGTTTTCCTAATCCCTGTACCCCCATCACATCTTTCTCGGCATATTTTGTCCCATGCTATCAATTTAAGTTTGTTCCTGTCCTTTGTGCCTTGCCAATAGAAATTTCTGATTGTTTGAGTCAATTTCTTGTGGTCTCCTTTTGAAAGTGGGATACATGAAAGTAGGTAGATGGGCATCACCGCCAAGACTATCTTAATAAGTGTTAATCTTCCTGCCCAGTCAACCATAAGTCTTTCCAGGAAGATAGCCTTTTCCTTACCTTCTCATTCCCAGAGTTTATTAGTCCTGATGCCTTTGTCCAAAGGCATCCCTAAATATGTAAATGTTAATTGACCAATTTTGTAACCTAAAAATGATGCAATTCTAGATTCCTCCTATGTTGTCATGTTAAAAAAGAATATTTCAGGTTTTTTCCCAATTGACCATTTCCTCGGATGCCAGCCCATAAGAGTGCAATATTCTCTTTATTTACTTGGCTTCATTCAACTTACCTTTCCCCAGAATCATTGTCTCATCAACAAACTATCAGTGAGTGCACGGATCTACACCTCCTGCGATTTGGATACCCACAAGCCTTCCCGCTCTCCGAGATGCATCTAAGCATCTTCCTAGGGCTTCAGACATCATAATGAATAAAAATGGGGAGAGTGAGTCTCCCTTCCTCAGGCCCCTAGTTGCTCCGAAAAACACTTTCGGCTTCCCATTCAATACGATTGAAAACCTTGAGTTCGAGATGCAAAAATAGATCAAATTTACCCATTGTTTGTTAAAGCTAAAGGCTCTCATGCAACTACAGAGGAAATACCAATCCACTTTGTCATATGCCTTTTTAATATCTAGTTTTATCATCATGTTTGGCTTGCCTTGGGCCTGAATGGAGTGGATGGCTTCCTGGACTATGACTATCCCATCCAAAATTGATCTATTGGGACCAAAACCAGTTTGCTCTTCTGAGATGATGACTGACAGTAATTTTTTCAACCTATTGGCCATGACCTTTGATAATAATTCATAAATCATGTTGCACAAAGAAATGGGTCTGAACTCTTCCCATTTTGAGGGATTCTCCTTCGAGAGAGTAAGGCTAGGAAGGTGTTGTTGATTTCTTTCAAGAATTTCCCCGCATTTCGAGCAGATTCCAGGGCATCGGTGACCTCATCTCCTAAAATGTGCCAACATTTCTGAAAAAAACCTACGGGGAAACCATCCGGCCCAGGGACCTTGTCCCCTTGGAATTGGGATAGAGCAGTTTTAACTTCTTCATGAGTGATTTTGGAATTCAACATATGATTATCGTCATTTGTTATTAGTTCAGCAATAAGGTTCTATTGTCAAGGAGGTCCGAGTGCTCCGAGTTGTTGAGGATATTTTTAAAGTACTGGGTTGCATCCTCCGCAATTAGATTATGTTCTGTAATGGTTTGCCCATCATTGCTGATGATCTGAGTAATTATGTTTCTTGCCCTTTTCAGTTTGACACTGTTGTGGAAAAATTTGGTATTTCTGTCTCCATCCTCTAGCCAAGTTTCTCTAGATTTTTGTTTTCAGAATCTCTCTTCCTTGGCCAAAATATCCTCATACTCACATAGAAGCTTTTTCTCTGCCTCATATGTTGTTTGGGTCATCCCATGTTGCATAACATCCTTATTCACAAGTTCCAGTTCCTTTTCAATTCTTATCTTCTCCTCAAAGATGTTTTTGAATTTCTTTTTGTTCCAATCTAGCAATTTATGTTTAATGTCTTTCAACTTTGAGACAAGATAGTACAATTTGGATCCAACAAAGACACCTTCATTCCACCATCTTTGGATATTAGGGAGAAACTCCTCATGTTTGAACCACATCAGTTCGAACTTGAATGGGCGCCCAGATGTCTTTGCTTCCCCTAATATCTCTAAAAGCATCGAGTAGTGGTCAGAGCCTGACCATGGTGGCTTTTAACTCGGAGTTAAAGTGAGACAGGTCTCCTTTGAAAAAAAATATGTCTAGAGTTTCAACAATGTTGCAGAATCCTTTTCTTTTGTTATTCCATGTATGCAAGCCCAACTCAATCCTAATTTCCAAGAGATTGTTTTCGCTTATCCAATTAGCAAAGTCTCTTTGTGGTTGTTTAATGGACCTTATCCCCCCACTTTTATCTGTTGTGTAGAATGGTGTTAAAATCTCCTCCTATGATGATGTGCTTAGATTCCTGATTTCTTAGGAAGTGCTCTATTTCTTACCAAACTACCCTTTTCTTGTCTATTGGGATTGGGCCATAGACATTCAGGATGATAAATTCAAGGTTTAGGCTGAGAGATCTTACTTTGCCTGTCAACCAATTCTGCATTCTGGCGCAGCATGTGAAAGTGATTGAATTCCTTTTCCACATTATTGCCAACCCACCCGAAGCCCCTATAGAGTCCACTATCTCCACCTGCCACTGGGTGAATTTTCTACTAAAATTGGTTATGCTAGGTCCATAGCAGATTTCATTATACTGTGCTTAATAAGGCGTTGTTTGTTAGGGGGCCCCAGGCCCCTAACATTTCATGCTAGTATGTTTATTCCATTACAGGGAGAGGGGGGGACTTTCCCGAACCCATTAGAGTTGTAATTTTGGTCTGCCCCTCCGCTTCCCCATCCATTTTCATCTTGTCTAAAAAAGACTTCCGACCTCTTTTGTTGGCAGTGGATTTTCCACAATCTGGAATCGATTTATCACCTACCACCTGGAGGATGCCTCTATTACACATTGTTTTGGTTGTTGTTCATTGCCAAATTATTTTATCCTTCTTGCATACTGATAAGTTCTTTGATTATAAATTCTCTCTCTTCTTCTTCATTCAACCCTTTCACAACCGGAGAAGACTTCTCTAGATTAGGAGAGTCTAAGGCGTTCTCCTCAGGTAACACCTGGGTTGAGTTATTGCCTAATGTCTGGGCTCTGGTAGGAGTCTGCTCATACTCTAAATTGAGATTGGTATTATTGTTTGCCACATCTGCCAAAGCATCGTTGTATACTTCCTCTACAAATTCTTCTACTAGTTTACCCATTAAGTTATCGATGGCGTTGCTTAATTCCCTCTGAATCTGATCCTCATACCTATCTTTGTTATTATGTTCTGTCTTATTTGGACTATTTCCGGTCCGTGGATCTAGGGGGGGGAGGGAGGGTGGGGGGGGGTTTGCTTGATTATTTTCCTCTTGAGGGTTAGCATTGATGATGAAGCCATCAATATCGTTGGGCTTGAGGTTTTTGTGTGCTAGGGTTGATCCTTTTGCAAAAGGATAATTTCTTCGAGATCAGGCCAAGATACCATACCGGAGATAAGATATAATTGCCATCTACTATGTCTAGGGATATATTTTTTAAATTCTTCATGCTCTTATCTTCTATTAAAATTTTGATATCGGATTTTTCCGACCAATTCGCTTCTACTGCTATGAATTTGCCTGATTTATCCCCAATTTCTATGAGGATTTTGGCATGCATTAACTCAACAAGAACATTGTGAATTTCAATCCATTTAGAGGATGTTTTGAATTCAAATTTATTAGCATCGAATTTAGAATGCCAATCAATGAATTTAAAATTTACTCCATTGTAGAAAACAAATTCCTCAAACAATAGCTTCGTTTTCAATGATTTCTTATGGCATTTGATATACGAAAAATTATTAGCTAGGGTAGTGATACTTACCTGTCTATGGAATGCATCTTTCCACCATTTAGCAATCTCTACAAGGGGTTGGCCATTTCTACCCCATTTTGCAAAAACCCCATGCTCTTCGCAATGATTCCTCAACTCCAGTGCGTCACTGGGAGTGGAGATTTTGATGCAATCCAAGTTGGATGTTACCGACTTTAGGACATATTGATTACTTCTTGCCTTGGGGGCATAATTATTCATAGAATTATAAGAGCTCCTAATCATCGGAGCAGGTTCGATGACACTGAAGTTGTGGCGTCATTGTTGTAGGGCCGCTCCTCCAACTCCAATAGGTTTTATAAAACCCTCTGCATGATTAAAGCGTGGTTGTGAATTGCGTAGGGGCCTTTGAAGGGATTGACACCGATTTGATGTAGCAACCCTAGTTCCCAAGGGAATGCGATTTGCCTTTGTAGCGCAGTCTGGGATCCGAGATGTAATGGGGACTGCCCAAACTTTAGACAAATCCATCAAAACCCTCGCTTCCCTTCTTTCAGCTTTAGTCGCTTGCCTGCTTTTCACCGTATGCCATGGTTGATTCTGTAGAGGGGGAGCCCTACCGGTTGTTGAGGGAAACCCTATATCATGCTTGTCGAAACCTCTATGGTTATGTTGTTCGTCGAAATACAAAGCCATGTTTTTTTATAAAGCTCCAATTCATTATTCATACAACGTGTTACATCAACAAATTAGCATTCTATCATCTAATGAGGAGCAAGAGGCAATAATATAACCAAGAGTAATCAATTGTTCCCAACCATTATATCCCTAAGGATTGCACTTGGATTGTAAACCAACAAGCTATTGTCCATTTGCCACCATCATATAGCCTCGAGAAGGCACCCACAACATGCACAAAGATTTAAGTGACAAAGTTGTGAAGGATGTTAGCCATGAAGTATAGGTAGATATCAACTATTAACTAGCTAATAGCTTCTATATCAAGCAGAACAAAATGAAAAAAGATAAAAATAAATTAAAAAATTAAAAAAATTATTTTTTATGCTTTTGCACAAAATCAACCAACAAGATATTATCAAACTTAGCACCAACGTAGTGCCTTAAAAAGACACCCACGGAACATTAACATAGATTTAAGAAACAAAGTTGTGAAAGATTATAGTTGTGGAGTATAGATAGATAAAAAAAATTAATATCAATCATTCAACTAGCAAATAATCTAAATCAAGAAAAAATCTACATAAAATAAATAAGCAAATAATTTAGACACTTAAATCACCAACCAAAATATTGTCCACTCAGCATCATCATATCGCCTCAAAAAGGCACCAACGCGAGCAAAAAGATTTAAGGATCAAAATTGTCAAAAATTTTAGCCATTCAACTAACAAAGTAAATCTAAATCAAGTAAAAACCTACATAAAACGAAAAAATAACTAGTTCTCAATCTTTTGCACTTAAATACTCAACCAATAAGATATTTATACTGCATCGTCGTATTGCCTCAAAAAGGCACTCAAAAAACATGCAAAAAGATTTTAAGAAACAAATTTGTGAAAGATTTTAGCCATGGAGTATAGTAGGCAGAGAAACAAAGATCAATTTTTCAACTAGCAAAAACTCTAAATGAAGTGAAATCTACATAAAATGAAAAAATGATTTTACAATATAATTAAGCTCCATTTCTTTATTCATATGGCATATCCACGTGCTACATCAACAAGCTTAGCACCCCATTGACCAATAAGGAGCAAGAGGCAATCACATTGTAACTAATCGGCGATTTTAGATTATCGAGGGCAATCAGTAGTTCTCAACTATCATGTCCCAAAGGATTTCAGATCATTCTCCTAAATTTCATTATTAAATATTATATTTATCTTTTGTTTGTCTTCTTATTCTGGGACCGGGCATGTACCCTGAAATTGGGTTTAAGTTATTACATAGTTTACTCTAAATCAAAAAGCGAATAGAACCTCCATGAAAGGACTGAAAGAATGAGATGTGGATTAGACTTAAACAGAGTATCTGACAGAAAAATTAAAACCTTTATTTCACAAATTGTAAAATCAAAACCTCACAATTGCAAGTCATTTAATGATAACTTACAGTGGAACACATAAAATTCCATAAGCAAACAAATAACAATCATCTAAATATTTGCCGCCTTCGTTGTACTTCACTTAATGCTTGATTGATTTGAGTTAGCCGAGGATCATCCTTAGGAATATCCCTTTCCTGCAAAAAATACAGATAGATAATGTAAGAAATAATTCAAACAAGCTGTGATAATCCTACAGCTCAGTAGAACACCCAAATCAAGAATACCATTAAGCCTTTATGATATGCTTCCACAGCAGTTAATGGGGGTACAATGTGACGAGCTTGCATTAGATCCCATATGTAATTTGCTGTTGTAAATCCTCCAATCTGCACAAGGAAGCATAATGTGGTCTATACTAAGATTCTTAACGAAAGAGCTCTTCCATAATTCAAACATTTAATCAGACAAATTCTACACAAATGTATGTGGAGCATTAGAAGGTACCAAAACAGACACTATAGCATTCATATTCATACAAAAGAAAAACTTCATTTGGAATAAAGTTTGTACACTTACTTGCTCTCCTGATGCAATTGTTAGGAGCTCACCCCCTAATCTTGGAGTGAGAAACCATCCCCTTGCAGTCATTTTTTCCTGTCACATATGGCATACTATCTATGTCAAAAATAATTTAAAAAATTGGAAATTTCAAAATTATCATGTAAAATAAAATTCTCTCACCAACGCTTCTCTTGCTATCTCCATTCCTTTAGGAGTGTGGCCAATCATGGCTCCCTGTGCTAGAGTCTATAATACACAAATCAACAGCTTCAAGATTGTTGTTTTGACTATCTTAAAATACAATCAGATGTAAAATATAAATGGAAAGACCCTTATTTAAACAATATAACTTAAAAGAAGAACCAACTATGCTCATGAATGGGGAGCATATCTGCAATAAAGCCAAACAAAACTCCATTACAATCAAATATATGCCTGCACAGCTATTGCATTTCTTATGAGCAGCTGCAGAATGCTTAATCTGATACTGGAAACAGCATGGTAAGTTTCAACCTCCAAACTAGTAGTAAAACTGAAATAAAGGAAAACAGATAAGGGAAACGTGAATTAAGAACATAAGAGACTGACCCATATGCACTTTTATGATATTCAAAAACCATTTTACTGTTACAGGGCCTTGTTCAACACATGAACATTGAAGACTGCAAGAAGCTAACTCAATGAATGAATTCCCATGCTGAATTCATATTGTATCAACTATATGGATGATTTT
Organism: Cryptomeria japonica; assembly: GCF_030272615.1. Classification (NCBI taxonomy): domain Eukaryota; kingdom Viridiplantae; phylum Streptophyta; class Pinopsida; order Cupressales; family Cupressaceae; genus Cryptomeria; species Cryptomeria japonica. Next base: position 384,819,846 of record NC_081413.1, read on the forward strand.
AAGAAGAAACTTCGGGAAGAGATGATAAGAACACTAGCAAACTCTCCCATTGGTCAACTAGGGAAGTCCTCTCCAGTTCAAGGACATCATAAAATATTCATATATAGGAATACATGCTTAATATCATATGCATAGGTGTGTAAGATAATAAACATTGTTAGTTGTTAGAAGACAGTTGTGAGAGTTATTTGTTAGTTGCTTGGTTAGTTGGATTCTGTTGTGAATCCCATTTCATAAATATGTAGTTTGATCAATGATTTTGAATCAAGAAATTTTCCTTGTGCTTGTCAAATAGCTCTGCATTTTGTTTTGATGATCTGCAGATCATCCTTATGATTTTGTTTGTAATTGTTAACACCTTCAATTGGTATCAGAGCGTAAGAAGAAGAAAACCTGTGCATTGCAGAGAGAATAAGAATGCAGATTTTTTTGGAAAGCGATCATCGCTGTCTTCTTTTGACTGCTGCCAGTTAAAAGAATAGAAAGTGTCGCCAGAATAAGAAGATAAGTTTTTCCCTGCTCACAAGCAAACTTCTGTGCTTGGTCATTAGTGATCATGTCCCACGTGGAGGAGAAAGTGCTATTTCTGAGTATACGAGGTAAAAAGCCTAAGCTTTCTAAGGGTTGTCACAAATCTGAATATGGTAATGATTTCAAATATGAGCATAGAGGTGAGCCTAGTCACAACTATAGAGGTAGGGGCTATGATCATGGAAGAGGTTCTAGTTTTCAAGGAAGAAGTAACAATTACAGAGATAAAAACATGGATACTTGTAGAAAGTAGAGACAAAAGACATGTTCAATGTTTTCATTGTAATAAATTTGGCCATTATGAGTCTGAATATTGGCATAAGCAATCTGCTCACAGTATTGAGGAAGATAAAATGTATTTTTTTCTTGTTTGAATATAAATTCTAATAAAGAAACTTTATGGTATATTGATTTTGGTTATTACTCACATATGACTTCTAATGAAAATATATTTATTAATTTGGATGAAAAACATAATAGTACTGTTGTGTTGGGGGACAATAATCACATGGGCTAAAGGAAAAGGAACAATTGAAGTTACAAATGAGAATTGCAAAATTAAGCATATTTTTGATACTTCGTTAGTTCTTGCTCGAAGAAATAAAAAAGAATTTGTTATAGTAGGTCAGATGCTTAAGCAAAATTAACAAGTTATAGGAACGAATGTATAATTGAAAATAAGTCACAGATATAATTGAAAATAAGTCACAAAGATATGCAATAGTTGCATGTGCACAAATGACAGGTGATCGTATGTTTCTCCTTCACTTTTCTTCAAGCAAGCAGGTCTTTAGTACTATAGAGGTGCATGATGGTCAAGTATGGCATCGAAGGTATGTGCATCTAAATTTTGGTGGTTCACTTTTGCTTAAGAAGAAACATATGGTTGAACAATTGCCATTTCTTAAGAATGAACAGAAAATTTGTGACGAATGTTTGTTTGGAAAAAAAGATAAAAATGCTTTTCTGATTAGTTTGTATAGAAGGCCACGAAAACCCCATTGAAGTTATTCATACTAATAAATGTGGTCCTTTTGTAACTCCCTCACTAAATAAATCGATTTCTCACTTTCATTGATGATTTTTCTCATAAAACTTGGATCTACTGTTTGACTGATAAATCGGAAATTTATGATAAGTTTGTTGAGTTCAAGCAAATAGTTGAAAAAAAAGTGATCAATTCATTGAGGTTGTCAGATCAGATAATGAGGGAGTATAAGTCACATATCTTTTTCGAATTCTGTAGAGAACATGGTATTCAAAGAGAGCTTGCCACTTCCCACACTCCACAGCAAAATGGGGTCACTGAATGAAAAAATAGAACTATATTTAAAATGGCTATAAGCATGATGAAAGAAAAGAACTTAAATTAAAATTTTAGGCAGAAGCAGTCACTACTACATTTATTTGTTGAATAGAAGTCCCACAAAAGTGGTTCACGAAATGACTCTTGAACAATCCTGGTCTGGTTTTGGACCATCTGTTGCTCGTCTGAAGATGTTTGGTTGCGTTGCTTATGCACACGTCACTAAAGAAATAAGAACAAAGTTTTGTGAAAAAAGTATCAAATGTATTTTTATTGGTTATGGATCTGAAAAAAAAGCTTACAGATTATATGATCCTGTCAATAAAAAATAAGACAAGAAGAGATGTCATATTCTTTGATGAAAGAGCCACAGTATACTCTTGATGAAAAGGCAAAGAATATCAAGATTGATTTGAAGAAATCTAACACATTGAGGTGTTGCTAAACAGATTCTCAGGTATCTTAGAGGAAAAATGCATTATAATATTTCTTTCCAACATTCCAAGAAAAGTCAATTGGTTGGATATACTGATTTTGATTGGGCAGGCTCTATAGATGATCGGAAGTCTAATTTTGGTTATACATCTAGTCTTGGTTTTGCACTCATTTCTTGGAAATCCAAGAAGCAATCTACTGTATCTCTTTTTACTGCGGAGGTTGAATACAAAGCTGCTAGCTGTTTGGTTGAGGAGAATGTTATAAGATATACAATGCCTTCTGGATGGTCCCACAGTGTTGTATTGTGACAATTAAGAGTACTATTTAGATGAGTAAAAATCTTGTGTTCCATAGCAGGACTAAACACATTGACATCCAACACCACTACAATCGTGAGTTGGTTCAGGAAGGCTGGGATGAACTTGTATATTGTCCCACTACAACTCAAGTCGATTTTATTTTCACAAAGCCCCTTGCTCATGATTGCTTCCAAACACTTTGGAGTTTAGTTGGTGTTCTTCCCAATGTTCATTATGGGGGAGAAAAGGGGTGATGAACATTTTTCTTCTTGTTTTCTTTTACAATGTTCAGTATGGGAGAGAATGCAAGATAACAAACATTGTTAGTCGTTGTTAGAAGACAATTGTGAAAATTAGTTGGTAGTTGTTGTAATTAGTTGCTTGGTTAGTTGGATTCTGTTGTGAATCCCATTCCATAAATATGTAGTTTGATTAATAATTTTGAATCAAGAAATTTTCCTTGTCCTCATCAATTATCTTTCCATTTTGTTTTGATGATCTGCAGACCGTTTTTAAAATTTTGCTTGTAATTGTTTGACACCTTCAAGTTGGAATTACATTTATGCACAAGATTACGTAGTGCATATGAATAAGGAATTGAATTGCTTAGAATTGACTGGAGTGCACATGATCATTCTTGTTCGATAGCACCCAGGATGCCAGTAGAGTGTTCCCATTCCACGAAAGTGATAAAAGGGGGCATAATGTGATCAAAGGAATGGGAACACTCTACAGAATACAGATAGCTATAAGATGGCTTCAATCCTACTCTTCCTACATTACTAGGATGAAAATAGTACAATAGCTTATGATCAAAGAGGGCCTCAAACATTGGATTAAATTCCTTTGTATGACCTCATTATTTTAACTCAATTATGTCAACAATTAAGATATCATACTCAAAACTTTTACCTTCAACACAAATTAATCAAGAAATGATCAAACATGAACTCTTAATGGTTAAACCCTTATGTGAAAACAATCCGGCATATAATTTGGTTGCACCACTAGGTCCCTAAGTACTACAAATCTTGCCCACTTGTTTCTGAACAAACTCAAAAGGGCATGAAGGGAGACATGCCATAATACGGAGGTACTATTGAACACTGCATTATTTTCATTGAGAAAAATGGTTTGCAAAAATAGGAGTCATATGGAATAATCATTTACTTTTTTAATGTGTTGGAAAAACCAATGGACTTACAGTATACAATTCCACTGCCAACAGTTTCCCAGAATTGACATATTCATCGAAGACCTGTTTACCTCCTTCAATATCCCTGCAATGCAGATAACACCTGCTTACACAATAAGAATTTGTTAGACCACCTAGACATGGAAAGAAGAGAAACTTTAGAAAAGTGCTCATATAACTACTGTATGCTGTAGAAAATGTACTTTCTTCTTCTGAAAACTATGTGCACACACATTGCACATACTTGTATAAAACTCAGAAAATAATGTCAAAACTTTCGAAGCAACCATAAATAAAGAAAAGCATTAATAATATATAAGAATCTATAAGAAGTCAGGATCATTTACTCTTAAACAGTTTTAGCAAAGCAGTAGTCATAAGTTCTACGTTTGCTTTGATAATCCTTATGACTAGCCGCTTCTCCTATCCAGCTTTGCAAGTAAACAGCAGTGCAAATCTAATGGCTGATTTGCATCACTGAAATTAAACTGATTGCTACAATTTACAAAATGAAATGAACGCATCCTTTTTTATTTGTTTATGCTTTGACTGCTTGCCCTAGGTTTTATCTTTTGAGAATACCTTTTTTATTCAAAACATTGCAGACGTCCTTTTCTATTTTAATTCCACCAAGGAAGAGCCATGAGACATTGGTTTGCTTTCTGGTAGGACGATTCCTCAGGTCAAACTCCTGAATGCAACACCCTTGCATGCACAAGGGCTCTCTGCCTTCTCGAGTTTAAAGTTGGGTCTTACACATGGTGAAAGCCTATCTCAACCACTAGACCACAGCCTAACAAACCAGATCACACTTTTGTTTCTCTTAAGTACTTTAATCACTGGTAAAACAGGCTCTTTTTGTTCCAGTATGGAAGGTAACACTGGGATTCGTTGATATCATACTAGAGATGTAAATGTCCATATAATAAAGACAATTACAAATTGGTAAGTGTATAATATGTCAACAAAGGTGAAGATTGCTATTGATATCATAGTTGGATGAATCAAACTAAGCACAACTCGGCAGACCCAAAAGTTGTGACTCCGCAAAAATCTCGGCAACTTACAAAATTGCTCAAGATTATTTAAAAAAATACTTTTCTTGCAAAATTTAATAACAAAATTTATCCAAGGAGGACAAAAGTGTTTTCTATTAAATTTGATTCATTTGAATACAAATTGAGTATGTCACATCATCATGCAGAATCATAAAACAATAGTTAGTTGGCAACTATTATGAATTTATGATGATTGCCTTTGAAATCATCATAATTCATAAATAGCATATACAGTATTTTGCATCTTCCTCTTCCCTAGTCTAGTAAAACTTGGGTAGAGATTCTAATCCTTGCACTCCATTGCAGCTCGTTGATTAACATTGAAGGCTATGTCTGTGGCTTTGACTACCAAATTAATGACCTCATCTCATTTGTTGTCTACCTTTCTTGTGCTAAGCTGAAGGTTGTATTGCTTTTTCTAATAATAATGGCATTTGAATCTTTCATACTGATAGTAGGATACTTCATCGTTGATCAATGATATTATGATAGTGATAAAGATAATTGCCTAAGTTGTCAATTTTGGTCTCCACTCCTGAATCCCCTCATTGTTAATCAGATTTCTTTAGTGGAGAGCCTAATGGGATTAAGGGATAGTGTCCCTCGGGGGGTTTTGGGGGAAACACCCCCAACATGGTCAAGCAACAAAGTCATTCGTGGGTGTTTGGGGGCAATGCCCCCAATGGGGTCAACAAGAAACACCCCTCATGGAGGGTATGGGGGCAATGCCTCCAACGAGGTGGAGGGGCAGCACCCCTCATAGATGCCTTTGAAACCACACAAAACTTCAAGTCGTACAACAATCTCAAAATTTTATCACATAAGGGAGAAATTCGGTATTTAGGTCATTTTAGATTATCAAAATGTTTTTACAAAATAATTTTTTAAATTTTTTTGGGTAGGGACTCGCCAAGTCTACCAACTATTATTGATGTAACCTAAGTTACCGATTTGGGCATGGGTACGGATACGAAATCGCGGAATCAGCCAAAAAGAAAAAACAAAAAATCTTGGGTACGGGTACGGGTATGGGTACGTCCGTATATATATATATATATATATATATATATATATATATTGGTGTGTGTATTCAAACATCAAAATTAAAAAATATAAACTGTATCAATGTAGAACTATAAGAAGAGTGATACTCATAAATCCATAATTGCCAATAAATAAAATATTTTGATAGCTCATTCATAATTTACAAAAATGAAAATACTAAAGTCTCAAAATGTCATTACACAATGCAAATTCAAATTATAATCGATTTTAATATTCATTTTCTTCAGCAGAAGCATCAAGGTCAATTGCAATCAATTGGATTGCCATTACTACTAGTTGTGCCAAGTGTAGGAGCTGGTTCAATTTCATTTTTAAAGCATTTGACAAAATGCCAAATCATTAACAACATAAGGAAAGTGATTTCACAAAACAAAAGCAAACAGCTGCAACATATGCATAATGTAAATCAACTGAAATCAATCTCAGTAATGCTGATATAAAGTTTACTAACCTCATGTTCATAGGTATAGCTCACAAATGCAACTGAAATGATATTTAATTGCTTGCTTGCTCGCATATTCTGATAAAATCTGCTATCACAAAGTTATGAGAGTAAAACTGCGGTTTTAATTTATCAAATTAAGCTTGGGTACGACCCTTGGTACTTCCTGGGTGCTTGGGTTCTTTGTGGGTCCTTCACAGAAGAACCCTACCCAGGAAGAACCCAAGCCGTGCCCAAGGTCAAACCCGAACCCAAATCGCACCTGTACTAGGACCCAGGCTAAAATAGAAGAATCTGGTATCTTAGGATATAACATAGAACTAACACACTACTTAAAGTTGTGGTTAGTGACTTAAGTTTCATAACTATATAGTAGAAATTAGTGTAATGTCCCCATTTTTGTGCCCACCTTAGCGTCAGTGTTTTTCATGGATTAGCCTACTTTGGTCCCCGTAAGCTAATGCAATGATTAGGGAACCCTTTGGATGATTGTTGCAATACTCTCCATCTCAGAATATCAGTATATTTGAGGTTCGCCTTCCAGAGGTCTTCAAGCTCCTTTTGGACACACTATTTTTAGTAAGTCTCTTGAGCATTTGGGTTCCATACTATTTATAGTAAGTCAATTGGATGGTTGGAAGGCACCCCGGTCATTAATGGGCAATTGGCAGAATTAATAAAATGTTCTGTTATTGGCATTTATTTGGAGTTATGATTAATATTAATTTATTAAAGTTCCAACTATAATAATTTTAATTAAATTGATGACTTTATATTAAGAGATAAGGGGGTATTAATTGCATAAGTTATTTTAATGCTTATAATTAATCATTTTTTAGGGAGCTGACTACAATAAATGTTTAATTGAAATGAAATGAAATTATTAAAGTGCATTTCATTTCTTGAAATCGTGGGTTTTGAGTAAATTATAAAAGAGCTCATGAGAGCTCATTATTGGCATTCATGTTTTGATATTTTGGAGAAAAATTGAGAAGGGTCTGCTGCTTGGCAGATTTCTATAGCTTTTTGGCTACGAAATCCCTCGAGCACACTATTTGCAGGTATGAAAGATCACCCAAGAATACTTTGCTGATAACTCCATTCAGGGGTTACGCTGGTGATTCAACTAATCAATTTGCAGCAGTTATTCAAGGATTTATTTGCAGATTTTGGAGTGCACATTTGTTAGAACAGATAGTGCACATACTTGCACGAATTCCAAGCCAGATCAAAGTTAATTTGGTTAATTCAAGGGCCAGTTGTACACCATTAGAAGGGCTGCGTGGGATTTTCTGCCAGGTTTTTAGGGCAGAATTTAGTAGGAGGCACTTTGGGGTTATTATGGTCAAGCATTGAGGAACGTAGGGTTTGGTGCAAAAAAAAACCAGCAGTTGCATAATTATTAAATTTATTATAGCTGACATGGTATGTACCGAATAATTAATTCCATGCTTCCAGATTAAGGGCTTTTAAGTCAAGTTTTCAATTTGAAAATTGCCTCTTGTATTTTCCTCTAAGCATTTCGATTTCCAAGCATTAGGTGTTTAAATTGGGATGATGATGATTCATTGTTGGAACATAATGCTGTCCTATAGTCTATGGTCCACAATATGGAGATAAGCATGAGGAAAGAGGTGTTCCAGCCTTAGCCCATTGGTTTCTAATTTTCACATTATTGACAAGTGGCTGTCCTACATTACTAGTCATGGAGTTTTCAGACTGTACTTTGAAGACAGCAGTTGTTTGGATAGATTGTTGAGGTTGGGACCACTACTTCAAAGTTGGAGGATGGCATGATGATGAGATCCTATCATCATATAACATTGGAGGTACTTTTTGCACCATCGTAGGGATAATATTTAGTTTGTATAGTGCTGTTCTCATTTATATCAGCAGCCTAGTATGGATTAGCATATTTTTCTATGAACCTATGATGGGCATTTTTCACATCCCTATAAGATCATCTAGAGTTAGATGGATAATTGGTGATAGTACCACTATGAGAGATATCTATCTCTTCCTTTTCCGTGGATGTATTGCAGTGATCATTTGGGACCCAGGTGAAGTTTTCAGCTGTGAGATAATGACTCAAGATCAGGGAGGTGATTTAGATTTTAGAAATGGTTTGGTTGGCAGATTCTACACTGGCCTTTTGTTAGGGATTGGTTTGCTCCACTTATGGGGCATCATGAGGCGAGATGTTGAGGTTTTTGTTCTATGGTTGAGCAGGTTATTTTTCTTGTTACCTAGGATTGTATCAGGTACAAGGGTTGCAATTATGGACCTCACTAAGATGCCTTGGCAGGAGATGTTTCCTGATATATATTTCAGCAATTTCAGTCTGGGTTTTGACGATGATTACTTTTGGGGGTTCCAGCAGAGTACAGTGCAGATTTCGCATGATGGTTTTTCAGTTATGATCAGGGTGGCACAACATCAGCATGGTTGATCCTTTCCGAGATTGACATGGGACCCTGGGATCATTCTTGATTCCAATTTGGATCAGTTCATTGATTGGAGGTTGTGTTGGCATTGATTGGGGACAAGCAATCTTTGGAAAGGGTAGACTGTAATGTCCCCATTTTTTTGCCTTCCTTAGCGTCATTGTTTTTCATGGATTAGCCTATGACTTTGGTCCCCGTAGGCTAATGCAGTGATGAGGGAACTCTTTGGAGGTGATTTAGGGCTATTTAGCAAACCCTTTGGATGATAATTGCAATACTCTCCATCTCAAAATATGAATATATTTGTGGTTTGCTTTCTAGAGGTCTTTCAGGCTCCTTTTAGACACTAATTTTAGTAAGTCATTCAAATGGTTGGAGGGTACCCCGGTTATTAATGGGCAGTTGGCAAAATCAATAAAATGTTCCGTTATTGGCATTTATTTGGAGTTAATGATTAACACTAATTTATTTAACTTTCGACTTTAATAATTTTAATTAAATTGATGACTTTATATTAAGAGGATATAAGGGGTATTAATTGCATAAGGTATTTTAATGATTATAAAGTCCTTTATTAATCATTTTTGAGGGAGCAAACTACATTAAATGTCTAATCGAAACGAAATGAAATTATTAAAGTGCATTTCATTTCTCCAAATCATGGGTTTTGAGTAAATTATGAAAGGGCTCATGAGAGCTCATTATAGGCATTCACATTTTGATATTTTGGAGAGAAATTGAGAAGGGTTTGCTGCTTGGCAGATTTTTATAGCTTTTTGAGGATGAAATCCCTCAAGAAGGACACTATTTGCAGGTGTGAAAGATCACCCAAGAATACTTTGCTGTTAACCCCATTCAGGGGTTAGGTTATGTTGGTGATTCGACTGATCAATTTGCAGCTATTATTCAAGGTTTTAATTGCAGATTTTGGAGTGCAGATTTGGTAGAACAGATAGTGCACATATTTGCACGAATTCCAAGGTAGATCGAAGTTAATTTGGTTAATTCAAGGGCCAGTTGCACACCATGAAAAGGGCTGTGTGGAAATTTCTGCCACATTTTCAAGGCAGAATTTAGTAGGAGGCACGTTGGGGTTATTATGGTCAAGCATTGTGGAACATAGGGTTTGGTGCAAAGAAAACAACATTTCCAGAATTATTAAAGTGCTTATAGTTGACTTGGTATGTACTGAATAATTAATTCCATTCTTCCAGATTAAGGGTTTTGAAGTAATGTTTTCAATTTGAAAATTGCCTAGAGTTGTATTTTCCTTTAAGCATTCCCCATTTCCTATGTTCATTTTTTCATAATCTTAAAAAACTCAGAAAACTCAAAAAAATAGAAAAAATCAAAAAAGCAAAAAGACAGAAAATATTCCAAAACCCGAATTCAAAAGTATATAACAGGGTGGGATATTTCAATTAGGCCTTTGATGTGACTTCCATAAAAAATGGAAGCCCTTAATCCATTATGCACGTGTACTCCATAAAAGGATAACCTATTAGCTTCCCACTAATAATACAAATCCTGAAACCATTGAGGGAAAGAGAGATACTTATAAACAACAAATCCAACTACTTAGGACTCTTAAACTCTGAATCCTGAATTCTATGTATTTCAGTTGCAGCAACACGTTTGACAAAATCTCTGCAAATGTACCTGTTCTTAATCAAATTATTACCTAGTATAATGGAAGTACTGTCAGTGCAAATTAAGTGTATATCTCTACGAAACCCGGGGACGCGTCCCCTACCTGAAAACCCCCGTCCCAGTCCCGGGGACGTTTCGGGGACTTGGGGACGGCTTCCCTAGCTGTGGGGGACGTCCGTACGTCCCGGGGACGGCTGGGGACGGATTGGGGACGTCCCAGCCGTCCCGGGGACGGCCAGACGTCCCCCACATCTAGGGCTAGGGAAAAATATTAAAATAAAAAAAGTCGTATTTTCAAATTTTTTTTAATGATATTTTTTGCGTAATTGAAGGAGTGAAATATCTCATGAAGGGTTTTTTGCCAATAGAAAAATAACACCCGATGCCTATATAAAATAATAAAAGTATTTTTGGCCTCGCGGGGCGCTGCCCCTCGACCCCGCCCTGTATCGCGACAGGGAGCGCGCAAGGGGCGCTGCCCCCAAACCCCCGTCGAAAAATATAGGGGGGAACTGCGCTGATGGAAGTAGTGAAAATTTAACCTCTAAGTCTGATTAGGCTCCATTATGTATTTTATTTCTTTAATATCTATTATGATATGCATATTGACAATGTGAATGAATTGAAATTCTGAATTCTGAGTGCATATTGAGTATTGAGTCTATTGATAATGTTGTATGTTCGATGTTTGCATTCTAAAATGTTTTCATAGTATCATACACATGCTATATCCATGTTTTCATATGAATATAACGTATAGATGCATGCTTTATCCATGTTTTCATATGAACATTTAGAATTTTCCTATATATTTTAAATTTTCCCTATATTTTATACAGCTGTCCCCTTTGCCGTCCCCCCCCGTCCCCAAATTTGGCAAAAAAATTTGCCGTCCCGGAAACTCGTCCCCCCGTCCCCCCGTCCCCTCGTCCCGGAAACTTGGGGTAACATAGGTATATCTCCTATCCATAAAGCACATAACACATAGAGACTACAATATGCAGATTATTGTAGTACTGTCGCTAATGTCCAGCACACCTGCCTAATTATTATATAAACTTTATATTTTGTCATCTGAATAGATCAAAGAGTAACATTGCCTGAGGAGGACTGCAGTTAGTATGTGAATACTACATAAAATTAATCTTTAATGCACAGATAAAATATTGATTTTATTTCCTTGAATAATTTGTGTCATTCCTGACTAATTGCTGCTGAAAATAAAATCAAAGATCATTGATGATGCATATTGTAAATATAATTTTGTAAACGAACCAGGGAAAATACAGGCATTTGAAGTATGGACATGGGCATTATTCTATTACACAGATGTTATTTCCACCGGGTAGAATTCTGTGTTAGGGGAAGAATACTATGATACTTTGTTGCAACTAGACATCTGTTATGATTCAGACTGACTTGTACATCATCTGTAAATGTCTAACTCGCATGATAATACTCACAGTTGCATATTTGGTGTCTGCAATGTTTTTAACACTCTCAACAAAAGTACAGTTTACATGTTTATATCCAAAAAGTGAAGGATAGAAAAAAGAGATAAAACAAAACAAGTACACTTGCAGGAAGTTAAATCAAATAAGAATGGACATATATGTGTTCATTCCTAACAGAACAGAGGATATGAGAAGTGGGACACAAAGTCCCTGCTGGAATACTACTTTCTTCCAGTAGATAACCTTTTGTGTTCATTCTCCTTACCAAAGGAGATAAGCAAACTGACAAGAAGGGTTCACCTTCATTTCTAAAAAAAAGATTCATGGCAATAGTCATAAGTTTTTGGAGGATGCATAAATAGTATTGTACAATCTTTGTTATTTTGTTTCTCTAATATTCTAAGTTGCTCCAATTTCTAAGGCCCCACGCAACGGTAATTCCTCCACCAGACAATCTATTGTTCAGGAATGTGTTTTCTGGTTGTGCTGCTGATTCATTTTCCATTAATGGCATAAAATAAACAGTTTACAGATTTCTTGTTGTTGTACAATTGTTGCTAATAGTTGTATTCTGTAAAAGCTGCTTTGCCTTCTTACCAGTACAATCATTTCCAGTCAACAAACAATTTATAGGCAAGCAGAGAGGAAGGAACAATGCAGCTCTTACAAATTTAGAAACTCTTCGGCACTTCTAACAAAGAACAGGCATGAAGAAGATTTGCAAGCACAAAGCAGCATAAGGTCATTTTTCATAGGAAAAATAACATCCAAATCAACTCAAACATTTGCTTTCTTTTGAAAACTATTTAGATCAGTTTTCTTTTCTTCATCTTTTGGGATCTCATAGTTTTTCAAAGGCATTGTTGTTTGAAGGAATAGCAGTATTTTAAGCAGATTATGAATGTGTATTGCACAGCCGTGTTAATAAGATGACTGGAAAGTATTTTTTAAGATGATTATGTGTGACCAAGTGACAAATCTGATTTGACATCTCTTTGTTTTTGGCAAATGATTCCAGTCAAAGAATGTTGATATGTGTCACACCCTAGCCTTCTGAATAATTTTTATTATTAAATTATGACAATTAATGTAATGTCCCCTTTTTAGCAGTTATCTGGCGATTTGTCATTAGCCCCTTTTGCGGTGGTCTTGAGGGCTAACCAGGACTTTGCAGGGATCTGTGTTGGATTTGGCCTAGGCTAATTCAGTTTTGGGCCAAACAGAGTTGATTTGACTGAGTTTCCAGGAACTTACTATTTATAGTAAGTCAGTTCGGGGGCAGTGTCGGGAAATTTTTGGTGCGATTTGGTCGACATCTTTTGGGTGCATTTATTCATTCACCTGGATTGCATTTTATATGAAGGAATTAATTATTCAGGCAAAAATCAAAAGTTTCTAAAGTTAAATTTAATTATTTAACTTAAGGGTTTATTTAATGCTGAAGCTAATGTTTTAAAAAGAAATATTAAACTTTGTGGAGACAAAAAAGGAAAATGTTATTTTATTCTATTTCTCATTTATCCCACATTGATAGTGCTTTGGGATGCATGCCAAAAAGAAGTGATAAATAGAAGCATTTAATGCCGGAAACTCATCTTGGAAATAGGTTTGGGATTTGAATTTCTGGAGTTGATTCTGGAAATCTTTTGGGCTTTTGAGGACGATTCCCCTCATTGGCGACATTTCTCATGTTTGTGAAAGAGCAAATCTAGGAAATATGAACTAAATAAAGGATTGTGTTGGCACATCTGAGGTAGCAAATTCTGGAGATATCTTGCCTGGTAAGTTCAGAGGCTTTAATACTTATTCAGTGTTTAATATCCATTGCTGAGCACTGTTCGAACCTAGCAGTATACACAAATCAGAACAACAAGGGAATGGTAGAGAGAACACGCTGTTTTCTGCATAAGGATACCTCAACTTCCACGTGGTTACAGACTATTGCAGGGACATGGTGATAGCACAGGGCATTGTGAATGTATTAAGAGCAGCGTAATGTGGAGGTCTATCTGAAACGACTAGTTCAAGAAAATCGCACTGTGAATTATGGCAAATACCTTCCAATCCAGCGTGGAATCTTGTTACAGTCTGGGGAGTGGGCAGCGACCTGTTTGGTAGTGTTGTGCTCTGCACTGCACACCCCGTCCTTTTGACAGGGACCCCCGTGGTTGCAATCTGCCTAAGTGGTAGAGAGGAGTTCAAGCCATTGGCTTTCAAAGCTAAAGGTAAATCCCAAAAAATTTGAAGGCAACAGAAGGAGTGAAGTCACTCGAATCCACCACAATACCCTCCAACTGCCGAGCTAAGTAAACCCAAAGTCCTGCATTCTCATTTATAAAGCCAGAACCATGAAAAGGAAAGGAGTTTCGGCCTTTTCATTCATTTTGTGAGAAATAAATCCACCAAGGCAAATCGTGCAAACAGGCTTTCTGAGCCGAAAATGATAGAAAAACCACTTAAACTCTCAAATCGGTCTCTAGGGCCAAAAAGACATAAGACATCAAAAATCGCACAAATAACTCCATTTGCCCAAAAAGTCATTCAGGGACTAAACTCTTGCCAAAAGAGCCTTCTTGCCCGAAAATAGAGTAGAGGAAAGTTCACGCATATCATACTTCTAGGCCGAAATTCACCAAAGAGTGAAAATCACGCAAAACACCTTAAATGGACGAAGTTTCAATCGCTGTGTAAAGGGCCGAAAACTAGAGAAAGTATTAAATCGCGTAATATAACCTTTGGAGGCCAAAATCTTCAAGGATTTAAGGCTCACAAATCGGCTAAGTTTCCCGAAATGCAAGCAAAGGTGAGAACCAGCTAAGTAGGCCAAAATTCGCAAAACAGCTCACAGGCCAGAAACTTTCAAAGTTCGAATGAGCTTGCCAAATCACCAAAATCCCCATGTGAAAGGGAGTAAACCCAAAATTGGAAAAACTCAGCAGTTTTGTAAGTTTTGTGAGGTGCCGAAGTATGGAGGGAGGCGTTCAAACTAAATCACGCATTCTTGCAAAAAGGCCCGTAATTCCTAAACGCGAAGTTCAAAGCCCGCAAATCAGCTCAACAGGCCGAAATGTGAGAAGAGTCGCGCGAAAAGGGGCTGAAATGTGAGAAGAGTCGCGCGAAAAGGGCTTCAAAGAGCCGAAAAACGTTAAACTCGCAAAATAAACCAATTTCCCGAAAATGATTCACAGTAAAAAATCGTACGAAGTCATCTCACAAACCGAAAACTTCAAATAGTTTTCCAAATCGCACAAGTCAGAGAGGACACAAGACAAGCCTGAGTTTCGTTTCAAACCAGTCACGTATTTCGAGATTTTTCAAAGGAATAACAAAGTTTAAAATTGCCTATATCCCTCACAATGCCTGAGTTTGCAAGGGAAACAAACAAGCTGAAAAATGCCAAAAGAATGTTGTTCAAAAATCGCATGCTCCTTATGAAATGTTTGAATTTTGCTAAGGGGGACATTTTGAAGGTTAATCCACAAGTTTATGTTCCCTCATTTTCTTAAACATATCAGAATTTCTCACTTTAATCCCAAGGGTCAAATTTTAGGAAAGAGGTTCGTTTAGAATAAGGTCGCGGATTTAAACTTAACATCTCACAGTTTACCTCTCAGGCCTGAATTTCGTCTAAGTTGGACAGGAGTCAAGACGAAAGATCGGATTTCAAGTATGAAGAGAGGCATTTAAAAGATACATCTCACAAAGAGCTTCCTAGAATTTAATATTTGTCAAGTTAATTTACTTAATTTTTCAAATTAATTGATTAAAGGTGAAATTGATTGCTTGCAGGATCACGATCGACGACATCGAGGAACAGCTAAAGCGTCAAGCCCGAAACACTAACCAGCAAAGACGCAAGAATGCAAAACGCAAGCTAAGTCGGGAAGCAAAGAAGAGGAAATGCACGATCGCACCATGGAGCGCGAGATCGGAACCGAGCATTGAGAAGCGTATCGTTAAACAACAAGCTAAAGTCCACCACCGGGACCAAAGACCAGAGAACACTTTGAATGCTTCAAGTCTATACATTCTTCAGAAATGCACAGCTGGAAAGATATTCCAGAAATTCAGTTTTAAAAACTGAAATTGTTTTAATGTAAAACTGTCTGTGGGCCCCGCTCGAGATGTTTTGAAATAGAGGGGAAACAAGTCGGTTGTGGACAGTTATGTTCAACTACTGGATAGACCCAAATTGAAGCCAAATAGAGATAGGTGGTTGAGAAGGTGGTTAGGTGGATGACTGAGAGTTTAATAGGCATGGGTTAAAGCTGCCAGCTTCTGGAAGGCAAGTTGCAGCCCTTGGATGCAATCAACCCTGGCCACCAATTCAAATTGTAGAACCTATAAAAGGCAGAGGCTTTTCTTTTGTAAAGAGTTAGAATTTTGTAGTTAGATTTTAGAGTTAGAATAGGTTAGATTTTAGGCATAGCATAAAGATGCTGCAGAAATTGTTGTAATGGCAGCTGAAGCAAATATATGAACATTGAAATATGGTGTTTGTTGTCTTTGTTTAGAATGTTTGCATGGTTTCTTCCAGCTGGTCAATTTTAGAGTGCGGGGATTTTAATGGTGAAGTGTGGAGGGGTATTTGATGCATTTCTGGTTCATACCATTGGGGGTCTGTTGATTGTAGGTCACCGTGCATGGTTAGTCTAAACCCAAATTGTGCTTAGTTCAACAGCAGGTGTTTGTCTCAGGCTGCGCCAGAATTGGGTGCCTAAAATGAGTGTCTTCGGTCTGAAAATCCTTCATCTCTTGGAGCTTGCACCGTTGTTGCCTAGTTGTGAGGGTCTCTCTGGCAAAACAAGAACTGGTTTATCGAAATCTGTCTACCCGCTGCATCAACTGTTATCATCCTTGTCCTTAGGTCTCCTAAACCCTTCCTCTTTGCTTTTTATTTCGCAATCTGAGAATCGCAGCAGACCATCTTGTTGCAAAACGTAAGACCCCTTGTGCTCCCAGCAAATCACATTTACCGTTCAGCTATCCCGCAGTCAAGACCTGACAATCGAAACCTTGAGGTCGTCCCTCATTGATCAATTTAAAACAGCATTAGGGATTTCCTTATCTCAAGAGAGGATAGGATACTCGGCGAGATCATTCTATTCTGCGTTGGCCGGATAGAGTCGTAGTTCCACGATTTAGCCACGTCAATAGGTAGTTCATGGGAGGCGCTTATTACTGCCAGTCACGCAGAAAGACAAAATCCCAGTGAACAACAAGAACCCGCAGTCATCCTGAATGCGTTGTAAGTGCTGGAAAATCGAATTAGGGGGTCGTGGATTCAAGGAAGGTGCCGCTAGCTGTGCAAGAAGTGAATCGTGTTGTAAACAGGAAGCACAGGAAATAATCTGCAGTGAAGATTACGCCCAGCTGTAGTTACGTCTGGAACTGCAATCAGCATTTGGCCGAGTTTTATATGGGACGTTATTTTCAGATTATCTTTGTTTGAAGATTTGTGTATCCGAACTGGGCGCCTCTGTGCATTGGTGGATGCAGTTAAGAAGTAACGGTAGTTCAAGAAGAAGGTGCAGGCACTTGGGCATGGAAGGTTCAACTTAAGTCACAGAGATAGTTCAAGCAGGTTCCTCATCCATTACTTGAAAATATTGAATATTCTTTATATTTGAAAAAAAAAATAGTTGTAAGCACTGTTCAGAAAACAGTGAAGTCTGAACGAATTTAATGTTCTAGATTAATGCTTTTCAGTTTGGCACGAGAGACGATAGCATGAATAATTTCTAGCATTGTATATGCATTTCTCTTGAATGTGGAATTACATATGTCTGTCAAATTTCAAACACCACACGCACCAGGATACAACTAAACCACAGAAAACTCAAGAAAGAAAAGGACCATTACTGAATGCTTGCAAACTATTTGAAGAAATACCAACAGCAGGGTTGATAGGGATATTTACAGAAGATAGGACATCCTATTACAATTAAGTAGGGAATAGCATAGCAGCATTAATCTTTTGGGGAAAAAATCGGCAAATAATCAGATATATAAACAACCATTAAAAATTGTAGAAAACAATCAAAATCTACCTTTTTTATGTATTTAAGGGCATTTCTAGCATAGAGATATTCAGACCAAATAAAATAGAGAGATCAACCCATGAACTGTAGAAAATAGAATTTTGTAGTTTATATTTGTATCATTGATTACATTGCACAAAACATACCACAACAGCATAAATAATAACTACAGAGTGACGATGTCAAAATGTCAATTACATTATAGTTTGTGACTTTATAAACTCAACCTATAAACTAAGTACAAAGTTTGTGGTTTTTCTCTATGCGTGCCTTTTATGTTATGAACATCTGCAGACTAGAATAGATGATTTTAAGATATGGCATACTTTCTAGCTTGAGGTTACATTTATTGATTTAATGATATGTTAATCAGTTAATCAACAAAAGTATTATAAAATGGCTAAGTTGCTAGTATGGGTATGGGTACGAGATCCCACTAACCAGGGGTTTGAGAGTGGAGAGTTGTTGTCACCTTTTTCACACATCTCCCCATTGCAGATGGGGACCCCCTATTTTTTCTTTGGCGTCGCAACTGCTAATCACCAGTCCTTTTACAATGAGTTAAAGTTTTTGAAGTCATCCTAACCCAAATAGAGAATTCATGGTCAGAATAGTGTTTGAACGTTGTCAAAGTGCTTAGCAGGTCCAAAGGACGAGGATCACAATTGCTCTGAGCCATTTCTGACAACTTTCTATTTTTAGGAATTTTGCTTTTTTTGCTTTTTTCTAAATTTAGAAAGTTTTGTTTCTGGTACTTTATGCACAATCTGGGAAGCATCTTTTTTTGGCTTGTTTTTTGTTTGTTTTTTCACTTTTTTCTTTTTTCTGCTTTTTTGAAAGTAGAGCCTGGGTTTTGTTCCTCAGGACATTTGGTCAATGTCCATGTCTTCAGATTCGAAAAATTTTGCCTCTACAAAAACAGGATTATGTTTTTTTGTGGAATTAGGGTTTTGATCCTAAGGCCATATCATTACCGCCCATGTTGTCAGAATTGAAAAATCATATCTCCAAGTGCAAAAAGCAAGGTGAAAACCCTAATTAGGGTTTTGTTCCATATAAACATGGCATGAACATGTCTGATCAAATATAAAGGTGACAATGGAAGTAGACACATGGCTGTCCAGATGAAAAATTCGCTCAAATTGAAAGGCATGGAGTAAGAGGTTCAATCAAGCAAAGAGCAAACATGTCCAACATGCTACCAAGTCTGCCTTGGCATGAAGTCTTCCAAGTTTGCTCAAGCAAAGGAGAAGTTGGCAAACAATTGGCAAACTCCTATTCAGTTAAGCAACCCATGGCAAAGGTTAATCAAACTCCTACCTTTGGTTAAGGAGAAAAGCTAAAGCAAACATGTCACATAGTCTTCCTAAAGTCCGCCAAGTGAAGAAGAAAGATGGCTAACTTATGGCAAAGTCCGCCTTAGCTTGAAGGTGTGGAATGGCACATTAAACCCAAACTCCGCCTAGCATGTTGGAAGAATGTCCAAGACACTCCAAACTCCGCCCAAGTATCAAACAAGATGGCAAGAAGGCTTCCAACTCCACCCAAGGCAAGCACTCCAGACTCCGCCCAAAGCAAGAATGTCAAAGCATCCTTCAAGTCCACCTAGGCTAAAGAGTAATTTGAAAGCAAGACATGGAATAAAGCATACCATGTCCGCCTTGGTCTATGAAGCTCCAAGTCCGCCCAAGATGAAAGGCATGAAGCAAACATGAACATGGCAAGCACACCTCAAAGTCTGCCATGTCCAAGGCATTCAAAGTCCGTCTAAGCATGCAAGCAGTTTAGATGGCAAAAGATTTGTAAAGTCTGCCAAGGAACATGTGGAGGAATGTCCAAACATGAGAAGTCTGCCTTGGTAGTTAAAAAGGGGACCAACATGAAGTCGAGTCTACCTTGGCAAGGTGAACACCAAGTCCGCCTTGGCAAGGTGAACACCAAGACTGACTAAATGGGGAGATTGAATGACGAGGCCAAGTGTGAAGTCCGACCAAGGAAAATTGTCTAAGCTATTAGCAAGTTCGCTCCTCCATTTGGCAAGGTAAAGATGACAACGTCCAAACATGTGCCTATCCAAAGTCCAAAGAAAATAAAATTTGCTAAGGTAAATTGCATGAAACACAAGTTGACTAGGCATAAATGGAATATGTGAAGATGCCTGCACTAGATGGAAATTTGCCCATAACCTATGAGTAAGACATGAAGAGGACCAACTTGCCATGGCAAAGGAAGAAAATGGCTGGAGGAAAAACAAATTTGACAAAATAAGCACATGAAATCAAGGGTCAATCAAACGAATGGGTTGGAAAATAAATTTTCATAGGCAATTTTTCGACACAAATTGAAGAATTCAAGGAGGACATTCAACAATCAGATTGTTCCAAGTCAACATGTCCAAGTTCAATGAACCTGACTTATCCAAAAGCTTCTAGAAGGAACACATCACAAGGCAACAACCTTCTATTTATTATTGATTTATGTTTAGCAAAAGTATAAGTGTCTTCAAATGTAATTTTCTCATTGGTCGAAGGGTAGTTAGTTGTAACAAACCCTAATTAGGATTTTATTTTGTAATCTCGACCATTGATTGAAAATCAGTCTTAGCCATTGAAATGTACTTGAGGAGCCTATGAATTGAGCTCACCCCTCATTTGTAAATCATGGGAGCATGTTGCAAAACATGTTGAGATAATTTGTTGCTTATGATTGCCAAAGTAATAAGTAATACATAGTTCGAATTGATGGTGATTACTTCCCTTATTTTGGAGTTTGCATGCTTCTTATCCTCATCATAGTTTAGATTTTATTTCAAGTTGTTAGATGAATGAAAGATTTGATAGTTTAGATTGGTGAAACTTTGCTCATACTTTCTTTGAATGGATGATTTTCATTCAATGTGTAAAGTTAGCCTGAGCTTTGATGTGTATGCTTAACTTCTACTTTGAGTAATATTGTTCAATTTTCGTATTATTCATAAGTGTGAAAGTCTTGAGCACAACCTTACAAGATTGCACATGCTTTGCTTAGTTGTCCTAAGTGTGGCGAAACAAAGTGTTGTTATTAGTTTCACCCAATCTTTACTGTCTCTTGAATTCTTAGGAATAGATTAGAATTTCCAAACCTTATCTCCTTTTCAGTTTTCTTGAAGTCCATGATCCAAAACCCAAACGATAAATCTCCGTTGTTAATTGAACAAGCCAAGCGTATGTTCCCCTTGTATTTCAGCATACATAACCAAGAAAGCTATCCAACACAAAGTCGCTCGTTCGCACATATAAACCTTGGAGTCGTCGTGTGGTCTTTCTCGCAATCTTGGCACACGTAGTGATTTTGTTCGAGAGGGTAGAGTATCCTTGGATATTTTATTCTAATATCCAAAATGATGCTTGTATTGGGTGAAATGATGCTTTTAGAGGCATTTTAGAGAAAAGAGAGAGTGAAGAGAACAAAATGATCTTTGTATTGGGTGAAATGATCCTTTAAGAGGCATTTTAGAGTTTTTGGATGCAAAAAAAGTCAAAATTGGATGACAAAAGGGAGATGTTAGGTAAAATAATATGTAATATTACAAACTTATGAGTTCTGCTATGAATATTACCACATACAAACATCAAAAGGAATCTAATAAGCTATCAAAACCAATCTCCATTTTCAACTAAAAATGTTCATAATGTCTATAGCGAGAAGAACATTCAGGTATTTGTTGGCCAATTGAAAAATAACCATACAAAAATAACAAGGCACAAAATAGAAAAACAAGGGGTCCTTCAGCTGAATAACTAAATCATAGATAAATGCAACAAAGAAACAACATTGAGAAAGATGAATACCTAGAATTTCTGCACATCACGTTGCTAAAAAAAACCCTCTGATTTCCATCGATTCTCTGCTCTTTCGAAACCAAGAACACACTGAAGACGTCGTGCGACATTTTTTATAAGAGATTCACACGGTTTTTACACTACTTTGAGGGTTTTTTGTGGGTTTCACGCCGATTTTAGGGTTGCTGATATTTCGTGATTTTTGCAGCCAATTAAACCACAATTTAATCGCGATTTGAATGCAAAAAGTCATGGAAAATCATTGACCAATTTTTCCAAAATTTTTTGGGGAAAATATCGTGCCCTTGCCTAACTCATGATTGATCACGATCAGTTGCATCTTTGGTATTAGTTATAAACTATAGGGGCTCTCTCCTTCCCCTCAAAAGTGCCATCTATAATAGTGAATAATAGTATTAATTTTAAAGCTAGTGTACAATATTAATTATATACTTGTTCGCAAAAAAATCCATGGGAGGCAAGGTGTGCAGAGAGCTTGAGTCATATCGAAGCCGCAATTTAGAGCATATTTGCCAACTGCTTCTCCACTATCTCATATGCCCCGCATGATTTCGGATGATTGGGGGCCCTTTCAAATTCAGTTGATGACCACCATCACTCCTCCAACTCATTTAGGGATTTTCACGGGTTAGAAAGAAAACTAAGGGACAAATAACAAACTATTTCAATGTTGAATCCACATTGACTCTAATTCCATTTCGGATCGACCCTATTTCTAACAATTTAGAAATTTCACGAGTTTTTCTAGGGTTTTGCAAGTCTTACAATGATTTTTTTCACATTTTTTGCCATTTTGGGGGGATTTTTAACATGGTTTAAAGGCAACTTAAATGAAAAAAATCCTTGAAAATTGGGTCAAGGATTGGTCAACATTTTTTTTGTGAATTGAGATTTTTTCAGGGAATAAATTGGCTGGCTCTAGGATTCAAGATTAATCGAGTATAATCGCGATTTTTTGCAGACTATTGCTTCTTTGCCTGGAATACTATCAATATTGGTTACTAAATTATAAGTGGCATCAAAAGTTGAATATTTTAACAAATTCAAATTCTAGTAAAAATAATTATGCACATCAAAAAAATCAGTACCTTGTTCCAAGTATGTATGTGAAAGTTCTAGCTTTTGGAAGATAAAAAAACTGAGCACTAGCGTGGTAGTTTCATTTTTGTCAGTGGTGATTTCATAACCATTGGTCTGTATGAACCAGCAGTTATTTCAAAATTGAACATGCAAGTGGAGGAAGTGTTGTGAAGGCATTTTTCATCCATATTCTCATCATTTGGGCTTCCAATTTCAGCCCAGAACATGACTTAAGGTGCATGTTATTTCCCAAGAAGGTAATGGGAAATTTTTTGAGCCTTTATTAGCCATTAGAGCTGAAAATGAAAATTATTGGCAGTTTGGACCAGCTAATTAATTGTGCATAGTGCTAGTTGGTGAATTGTGTTGAGATTAATGCTTCTCCACCATATTGGTGCCTAGATATTTTGGGTTGATACTGAGATGCCAATGGGCCTCATGAAGGCAGCAAGCTTGTAAAATAGCATATTTATAGTGGATCTGAGAAAGCTAATACTCTTTTTGCTAGAGTTTCCTCCTGATTTGGGCCTCTTCAGAGTAAACCTTGTGTTCTATCCAATTTGTGAGTGTATTTAAAGGTTCCTTTTACTTGTTCTTTCAATCGTTGCAAGATCATACCTGAATCTACTACAAAGAATACAAGTAATTTGACTAAATAAGTAGGAAGATTCATTCAATTGACTCCCAACATGCAATGTACAATACATTAGAGGCATCACAAGGTGTTTACAATAGTATGCAATGTTCATAGAACGTTTTGTTTGTGTGAAGGATTGCATGTCTGTAAATGAAGTAGCTGGCAACCATTAGAGAGGATGTCATAACATCTTAAAATTCAAGTATTTGTGTTGTTAATTGGTCACAGAAGTTATAACAAAACTGGAAAGATAAAATCTGTAGTTGATGACCAGTTAAGTGATATCTCCACTTTGGTTTACAGATCAACAACTTTATGGCATTCATATAATCATGAATTGTGTTACTATTTGCAAGACTCATTGAGAAACTAATGTAATGATTAAACAAGTTAATTTCTTTACTCTTTATGATTGCTGTAACAAATGATCAAGAACAATAAAAGTTGTACTTTCTTACAGGTAGTAGTTTGCATTAATTGTGATTGCTTAATCATAAAAAATTCTTTTAAATGACTCATTCAGTTCCGTTAATCAAATAATAACAATTGAAGATGTGTAAATTGGTCAATTAAGTAAATAGTGTTTGGGAAAAACAAAAGGAACTTCTCAGATAGATTCCTGTCCTTTATCAATAGTTCACGCTCTGAAAAAAAAAAATTCCAATGTGCTTTTCCAGCCTCCAGCTAAGGGGATTGTTACAAAATATATCAGAAATTTGTAGATTCAATTTTTATGTTGATCAGTTAACCCTTTTACAATTATGGAAACTTGGTCAACTCATGTTTATCACAAAAAATCCATATGACTACTCTATCAATTGTTGAAACTTGAAAGAAACTACTTCATTGATCTAATTCTTGTAGATATTGACCAAGAAAGAGGTGATCTTAAAAGGGAAACCAACTGGTTTCCATATTAAAAAAACCTTACAGATTAATGGTTATTTTTACAATTTTTATAAAAATATGGCCAAATGAATTCCCCAGCAGGAGTAACTAACGCATCTCCAAGAAAACTAAAAAAACAAATATACAAGAACACCCTACCCCATGCAACTGAGCCATGAAAATCTAGGTAAGATAGATAAGGACAAAAAATTATAGAAAGCACCAAGAAAGATGCATATAGGCATCAACATCCACAAATATATGAAAAAGGTTTGGACTGTCAGTAACACTCTTAACATTTGAGTCGGGAATTACAGCGAAAGCTCAAAAAATTATGCTTGCCAGAATGAACTACTCTATATGCTTTTTTCAAAATTTACTTAAGCCAACTATAGGAAATATAACTTGAAAATCCAGCAAGAAAACTAAATAGCATGGAAATGCTATCAAACTGAACCACGCAACATTCAAACTATACTCGAAAGACATTCCTTGAGATTCAAGCAATGTAGGAATCTTTAAACATGCTATTAAAGATGTTCAAAAGATGTAAGCATATTATAACAATTATTCAGAGCTTAACGTGCATGTAAACAATCACTGATAATTCTCTCCAAAATATAAGCACAGCTTCTACCAGGATTTGATTTGTACATATTCCATAGTTGATGTACTACATGGATCTAAATTTTGATCTAGAAAAGATGATTTTACCTCATCACTTGTATTACACAGAAGATATCAGGAGTATCGCCATCTCCTTTCAACATCTCCATAAGTGTATCTACAGACTGTGACATTTCAAACATTACAAATCAATGTTAAACACAAATATACTAGATTAAAGAATTCAAGTTTGTAAAAGTATTTATCCCATGAAGTAAGCCAACAAAATTTGAATACCTTAAACCTCAAGAACAAGAAAAAGACTCTTTCATATAGAGCAATATGCCAGGATTTATGTATCACAAAAACATAATTTCAGAACCCTAATGATGTCAGAATTTTTTATTTCAAACCTATGTTCGATGGAGTTTCCAAGATGGCAAGACAGGGAGGCATGTTCCTAGGACAGCTACAGTAGGGCCCCATTTTTTGGGATGGCAAAGATCAGGACAATATATAAATATAAATACATGGAAAAAAAATTCTAAAAAAACATTTAATTTAAGATTTTAAAGCGTGCAAATTAAAATATGAATAGAACAATCAAGATTCAAACTATCAATTAGTCATTAGAAAAATTGAAAAATAATTGACATACATTATTAATTACTGATTAGATCAATCTAAGTTACCAGTTCAAAATTAAGCAAGGGTTCGAGTTCGGGTTCACAATATGGTGGAATTTGTTTTCTTGGGTTTGGTATGGCTGGGTATGATAGTACTCTTTAATGCCAGAAAAACAAAATAATCAGGACATAATTCATTTATTCAATGTCAGATGTCAACAAAAAATTAAAATTAAAATCAATAATCTTCATATTGCTCTCCATCAAGAGCATCAAAGTTAACAATTCATTTGTTTGAACCAGCCATAGAGCCACTCCTACTAGCCATGTAATATGTAGATTCTACCTCATCTAAAGAGACCAAAACAAGTTGTGCAACAAAAGTGTCCACGTTGGCACACCCAAGGGTTACATCCCAATTCCACATCAACCCCTTGTTGTAATTAGTTTTCTAATGTGATAAAAGACACATGGTGGAATGCACATAGATCAAATCCTTAGCCTTTTTTACAATCAACTAGTTGTGCTTAACTAAAGGGCATTAAGGAGCATGTACTCCGATTCTGCCTAAGAAAAGAACTCACAACCTATCAAAATTGCGTAGAGACTCAAAATAACATTTGCAATTATAAAATATATTACACACCAATGAAAGAAAAGTTAAAAAAAAAATTTAAAATTAAAAAAAATAGAAGTGCATACCTAAGAAATAGAACCTTGGCCTTGGATATACCACCATTAATTAGCTTGTATCATAAACTGATCTCAAAGAGCACAAACATCATGATTCCTTGAAGATATAATGTGGCCAAACTCACCCAAGACAACAATCTTCACATCTTTATCTAAGAATATTCTTTTAAATGTGATTATGTACACACTAGCAAACTCTTGATCTTTATATGGTGCCACTCTTGACAAGGAAAGTATCCATGTGCTCTAATATTTTTGGGACAAAGCCAATATTATATTACGTTATGACATGCCCCGCAACTAAACACAGCATTAAAATCACATGAGACTTGAGAATTACTCTCACCAGAAAATCGCAGCATTATAAAACTCAAATTCACTGCCTTTGAACTTATACAAAGGAAATACAAAGGGCAGCAATCCATTAATATGTTTCATTAATATTAAATTTAGAGTGCTATGAGCAGAAATTCCTAACAAGCATTTAGTTAAAAATAAACTAAGAATTACGGAAGCAATTAAGGATGGAAGATTGCATGAAAGGTTGTGACTTTCTAAAAAGACAGCAATTGCGAATAGGCGTATCCTTTCAAGATGAAAAGGTATGACCCTATCCATCATGGAGGTTATAAAAGGAAGCCTCATTTGTAAAAGGCATGGATGAAGAGCGATCAAGAAGAAGCAAGAAGCTTAAGATTTAATAAGAATAAT
Organism: Cryptomeria japonica; assembly: GCF_030272615.1. NCBI lineage: Eukaryota > Viridiplantae > Streptophyta > Pinopsida > Cupressales > Cupressaceae > Cryptomeria > Cryptomeria japonica. The sequence goes on from NC_081413.1 coordinate 384,846,852, forward strand.
TGGCAGATTTATATATTTACAATATATTGGGCTTTAAGGTGCATAATGCATAGACCCTGATATTGCTGATTTGCAATTTTGTCTTCCTTCTAGGAATGGATGTAATTAACATATTACAATTAATATATGTTTATATATTTCTTTCAATGCTGTTATGATAGTGGGCATAATAAATTATATAATAGATTCCTTAACACTTCATTCGACCAACCATCTCATTATGGAAGGTAGAATAGAACACATATAAGGGATGCAAGTAGCACAAGTTTCCATTCAAGTAGAGCAACCCCAAGTGGGGCCAGGAGGCCGAATGGCAGATGTCATTCCATGCTCTTGGGCTTGATGGAAAAGAACAAGCTTGAGGCACCTTATATGATGTTCTAGGGGACTCCATAATGAGGATAGGATGTAAGGGAAGTGCCATTTAATCCCACATGCACATTATGTAATGATTAATATAATGTTCCCAACCCTAGTAGGAAAGATCGATTTTATATCTAGCAGGATTGACAGGTCTCAATCAAGATCTAATCGGTCAATGATATCTCTATTTCATTCCTTACTTTACTTTGGATTGTGATTTTAGGGCAAAAACTAGGTCATTTACAAAAGGGGACATTACAAATGGTATCAGAGCTTTGATCTTGCCATCTTGCAGGGTAAAGATGAATCAATGAATGCATTCTAGTCAATAAGAAGGATCTAACAATATGTGTATTCGCATGTATGCTTCATGTCTACATATATCCACAAGTATGCTTTGTGTCTTTATGTGTATGCTCTGTGTTTGGTTCGCACCTAATTTGTTTCCAGCATGTTTGCTCCATGCTTAATCATTATGAAATTACCAAATCATTCCAGACTCTATAAGAGCTTTAAATGCTGCCCTAAAACTTGATAGATGCCCTAAAACTTGATATTTCATGGTGTTCTACAAAAAGCCTCCAATTAACATATCATCTGTGATGCATCAGCATAATGTTCTATGTTTACATCTTGGGAAAAGAGACAGACGAATTGATATCATGGCAAAATCTCTGTTGCTTTCCATATTCATTGAGCTGCCTGGTTTAATAGGGTTTGCGGTAGGTAATAATCTGGCCAGCTGAGAATTGTACAGAGTCTATAGTCTTATATTTGACAGAATCCAGCACAGAGCTTCAAAATTTGATAACAGTTTCTGATGTAACTTGGTTACTGATTGACTGGATGATATCCCTAACCCTGCCAACTATTATTGCAAACTGGTCATCCCTTCACATGGCCTCCATACAGTCTGCTTGGGATCAAATTGCTCAATTATTCTGTTCATTTCTGTCAAGCTATGACTTAATGTTATTTCCATTAATGCCATAAAAATTCATCCTCCATAATCACTGGATACAAAATTTAATTTTGCAACCTTATAGAAATGAATAACATTTGGTTTTGCATGAGGAACTAACCCCTGAGATTGATTGGGCAAATTCCATTTGGGAGATTTTAACACTCATAAAGATCTTACATTTCTTTGACTCTGGGGAACAACTTAATGACCTTTTTGCCTGTTCCCGACACCTAGAGAATTCACTGAGTCTGGTAGGCTTTCTTCAGATCAACCATGGATAAAGGCTTGACTGGGTAATATCCTCACTAAATTAAAATATCAATACAGTAGCTTCCAATCCTTCAGTAGCTTCCAGGTTGAGCAGATTTGAACCTACTAATTGCTATCTAAAATTATCAATACAGTAATTATAGACAATGATATTAATAATATAATCTGATTATTACAGTTGCAGAGATGGCCTCAGTTAAACCTTTTGTATCCAAGAAAGTAGGACTCAAAAAAAGACTGTTTGAACAAATATAGACATAAAATTGCAAGAATCAATCTGCCTTTAGTCATTATAATACAGTCCAACTATGTAGTGCTGTTATAGCAGACCCTGAATAGTTATCTTAGACTACGAAACCAGCTATGGCATGTGCTATTCACGGGGATAAGTAAGATTAATGTTAGAATATTGTGATTGATGTCCAAGTAGTAACGTCATTGATGCCAAAGAATACAAAGTGTAAATAGCCTAAATATGGAATTGGAAACTGTTGTCATTAATGTCAAGGTCGACTCTTCCTTAATAGCATCTCCATTGAAGAGAATTGTTAAGGATAGAAGCAATGATAGGCCGACCATTTTCTAGAATCAGTTTTAAAGACTTAAAAACAAAAGAAACCGATCTCCATCAAAACTCACTCCACTATGGGCGAGATGAAGAATATGGGCGATCATATTGAAGTTAAACTAAAATTTCAACTTATTTGTTTAAGCCGACTTACCTTAAGCACCAAGAATTTAATGGGAAATCTGATCAGAGACAAATGGAGCTGCAAATATTTTACACAGAATAATACGTGCTACATGTTTTTTATTCAAATGCATCACACTTATATAAGAGTTTAGTCTCCTACATTATAGGAACCACTCCCTAATAATATGAGCTGTTTTAAAAACTCACATACCTATAATCTCTCGTACAACTAATAATATATATTATCCTATAACATTCTAAGTTCTGACAAACCCCACTAACAATATTATATTCTAACAATAATATTGAGTTGTTTGTCAACAACTTTATAGCTAACCTAAACATCTATGTGAACACTAATTCCCAACACCCCCCCTCAATGTGAACATGGGGAAGAATACATCACAATACTTGATGATGACATTCAGTAGCTCACCAAAAATATAAGGCAAGTGTAAGGACATACACATCTACTCATAACAACCAATAGTGGAACTAGCCACACTATGCTTAGTGTACTTTCATCCAAGGACAAGGACAAACACTCTACCCATGGAACCAAGGATAGGACTTGTGCTGCTAAAACTGTGGTCAATTATATTAAACATGCACATATAATGAGACAACAAAACATAAATGGAAAGCAAACTGAAAACTACATAATGAAATCAAAACCATAAGCCTTCCTTGAGATGTCCCATTTTCCTCTATTTTTGAGGACCTTGAAGGTGTTGGATTGTCGGCTCTTAGCAAGCAATGACCTTCAAAGTGGCAACTCAAAAGTTGAGTAGCTATATGATCATGATAATGCAAATGCATGAGGCTAAGATGATTTGATGCATGCTTACAACTAGGATGATTAATTAGCTAAAATGAGAATTAAAGCTACATGATTGGATAATTGAAACTAGATTAACATGATAAAAGCTAATCTAAGCATGCTAGTATTTGATCTAAAATGCTAATTATGCTAGATGATATGATGTAAAATGCCTATAATTAACAATGCAAAAACTATGAATGCAAGGGGGTTGCTTTTGCTCCAAAATGAGGGGTATTTATAGGAATTCCAAGGCCAAAGCTGAGGTGGCAAAAATCGACGGTCTGGATTTGATCTAAAAATATCAAGGGCTAAGATTGAGGAAGTTGGAGAAGAGGTTGGAGGAAGGGACACTTGTCATCTCTGTGGTGACAAGTGTCAAAAAACTTTGCTCATGAGAGGGCAAGTGTCCAAGGGAGAAGACATGTGGCAAAAGTGCCATGTGTCTCAAGGAGGAGATATCCAACCCATAGGAGGTTAGAATAAAAGAGGTTAGGATGTGCAAGATAGGATAGGGTTAGTTAAACCCAAGATTAGATAGAATGGGTTAGGTTAGGGGGTGGTTAGGCTAGGTGGTTAGAAGTCAGGAGCCATGTGCTCATATTTGAATTTAGAAATTCAAATATTAGGAAAATGGTAATTAATCTCAACAAACTTGAGTTTGTTAATCTTAATTATGGTATTAGCAGAATTGATTAAAATGAAGGGAATAAATTAATTTGAAATTAATTAATCAAAGGGGGATTATTGAATGAACTATATAAATAAATCAATTAGACTTATTTACTAGTAGATGAATAGGGAAATTAATTAAATTGCTTGTGAATTCAATTAATTGGGAAGGGGGATTAATTAAATAACTGCATATTTAATTAATTATCTTCAGACCATTTTTAGGTGTATACAGGACTAACACATCTATCCAAGGTTTTACATCAAGTTTGGATAGGGACAAACACATCTATCCAACATCAAGGTTATGAACAAGGACACACACATCTGCTCACAACAATTATGATTGGAGACAAACACATCCAATCATAATTGCATCTTGTGAATGGGGACAAACACATCCATTCACAAACAACCAAGAAAAATGATTGGGGACATACACATCCATTCACAAACAACCAAGAAAAATGATTGGGGACATACACATCCAACCAAAACATAAAAAGCTTGAACTCCAAGTCCTCATTGTCGTGTATGCAGCCACCATCTATCATTGCCACTATGATCACAAATGATATGAGACAGTTTCTGCTGCCACGTGGAAACTGATCTTGGCTTTAGTCATTTTGGCACAAATAGTTTTGTCACTAGTGGAATTCCACAACCCCGTCACTAGTGACCGACGAGAGGTCGATGAATGTCCTCCATCCTCATGTGCCTTCGTCTTCTAGTCAGCTTGCTACTTAGCAAATTTGGCTTTTGATTAAAGAACATATTCTCCCCCTACACAAGATGGACGTCGTATAAAAGCAATAAGGCACCCAATTTGAGACTGTCCTCCCTTGATATGAACTTCTCTTCTACAAACAATGGGAGTGTCGAGTACCACCAATCATGCACTCCAATTACAACTGAGACAATTTTTATATCTTTTTTTGACACTAACACAACTATAAAGCTTATACTAATCAATACAACTTGACTATGACATAAAATATTTTCTTATGAAAAAATAATAATTAGACAATAAATAACAACCTACAATGAAACTATTGAAACTTAACTACAATCTGAAGTATTTTACCCTTTTTGAGATCTGAAACTAACAACTTTGGAGAGGAACTAACAATCATGCACATATTAACCAACAATATATCTTCTTCTAATTTTCTCTCAGCATCTTAGAGATTCATAATCAGGTAAAACCTTTATAATCTCAACACTCACACACCAACACAACCAATCCAAAAAATATCGTGAGTATTCAAGCAAATAAGAAATTTGCTAACAATTAAATATGATTTCTTTCACCCTGCACTATCTCCACGTCTCTCTCTGTATTTTCTTCTATGCCATTCACGTTGCCCTTCATTCATTTCTTAGACACCATGCTCACACCCCACATGATGGAAAACTACCAACTATAATTATCTTAATCTGATCGTTGGCTTTTATTACTCATTCACTTGATATTTATTTGTGCAGAATGAATTGGCTTTAGTGTTTGTTGGAAAAATGTAGGCCTACTGATGTTCACATTCTACTTTATCTCCACGAATGTAGATTGGCCTTCAATCTCAATGCAGATTGCCTTTCAAAAAATGGTTTTAACAAAGAATACTCAACCTCCCAATAGAAGCATGTCAACAAAATACCCTTACAAACATTTCAATAGATTACCTCCTTGAAACAAAAGGAATGAAATCCCACTGAAAGGTGCAGCTATGCTTGCTCTCACAATTGGTTACATCATACATTGATCTTGAATCCTTTGTTTATACAAAATAATACCCTCTCTTTTTTGCGTGGTGGGATTATAAATACATGTCAAAGATAAGAATGCCAACTTGGAATATTTCTCTCCAAAGCTGCCACCAAAAACTTCTGCCCTCTTAGCTACAGCTAAACCAACACGTCCAAGTCCAACTATTCCAACACGCTTTCCAGTAAGCCTGGAAATCAACTTGCAGTCTCCCTTACTCTGCCACAGACTCTAGCGAACATAGCGATCAAAAGCAGAAATATGGGGAAGGGCATCGAACAAAAGAACGACGGCCAAGTCCGCCACGACATCAGTCAACACATTAGAAGTGTTGACCACTACAATGTTGTGTTGCCTCCACTTGGCCAATTTCTATTAAAATAATAATTATCTCTATTCTAAAATGGTCATATTAGTTGTCGACATATTTAGCTTTTTAGATTTATTTAGTGTTTTAAGCTTTTTTAAGCTTTAGTTTAACGGTTCATTCTTTTTAGAACACTGTCTTGTAATTCCTTTATATAGGGTTGTATATTCGTAATTAATTCATCCGATTATTTTATTCAAATTATTTTTTGTGGTATCAAAGCATGGATAAAAATTTTGGAGAATTTATAATTCTAGAAAAAATTCATAGTGATTTTTTTTACTGAAATTTTTTCCTAAGTTTTTTTTCCTGGGCGAATTTTTTAGGGCATTCTTTTCTGGAAATTGTTTTTTCGAAGGTTTATTCCTTTGAAAAATCGCAAGTATTTTTGCAGGTCTGGAAGATTTTTTGGAGCAGAATATTTTCTAGGGCACGCGTTTTTTTCTGCAAAATCGCGACTTTTTTCCCGACTCCATTCGTGCTTTTTGCGTGCAGATTTTCATGACACGAATTTCTTTCTCCCGTTGGCCCTTTCCACGCGTTTTTTTTGGTCTGCGTTTTTCTCTGTGACTTGTCGGATTTCTACAACTGCATTCAAGGATCTGTGCGACGCGATTTTCGGCTCTGCCTGTGTCGGATTTTTCCACGCGGAAGGTTCACGTGACATCCCGCGGATTTTTTCTGTGTTTTCTCTGCCTGTGATTTCCGCGACCTTCACGTTAATCTTCTGATTTTTTCGACGTGATTTTTGTTTAGACCCGCAAAATTTCCGACGGCTTCTGCGTTTTTCTGGGTTTCTACAATCTAGATTTTTAGTGTTTTTCGCGATTTTCGTGCTTTTACAAGACTTGCGGAGACAGCTAGGGTTTTGCCCTAATTTTTTAGCCTTTTTTTTTTAATCATCTGTTTTATTTACTGATTTATTTTTAGAAAAATCAATATTTTTTTTGCAGAATATTATTTTTCTAATTATTTTCAAAACAAATTACAGGTTTCAAATTTGCAGGAAATATTATTTTCTCTGTTTTCCATAATTTCATGTCTTGGATTCCGTACCAAGATTTGTCTCAAGAGTTGTCAATTTTTTTTACTGATTATCTTTTTGTGACCTAGGGTTTACAAGAAAATTTCTAAGTTTTCAGCAATTTGCACATTGGAATTTGTGTCTCAAATTTCGTGCCAAGATTTTCAGCATCTCGAAATTTATGCATTTGTTTCTATTTTGATTTTTAATCAAATTATTTTGTCTTGTTTTTCATGCCTTCAAAGGGTTGACCTCGTTCAACCTCGGTTCCCGTGATGGCATCTTTGGCCAACGTCATGTTGAAACATAGTCAAAAGTTCAATGGCCACAACTACAACACCTGGAAACAACACATTTTTTAATATCGTTGCCTTGATCAAATTGTTCTAAGAAAGGCCTCTCGTCCTACAACAACCAGTACAGACCACAATTAATTTGATGAGCACACTCGAGAGGCTGTCATGCTTATCAAGTTATCAGTCATAGATGATCAACTCCCTCAAGTGCCTTCAGATAAAACAACTAAAGAGATCTAGGATCTCTTGAAACATCTTCATGAAACATATTACAAGAGTTGAACTTTCTTTCTCAAGACTGTTGTTTTCTATCATGATGGATGAGAAGTCGTCTATCCAGGCACATTTTACGAAGATCAAGGACATCCATGACCAGCTACAAGCTATTGGCCGCACCATGGTTGAAGAGGATATGGTAGTGATCACGTCGAAAAACCTTCCCAAATCATAAGAGCATTTCATTGACACGCTCAATATCTCTTCTACTAGTGTTGATTTGAAGTTTCCCGATCTCTGCAACAAGCTTCTACAACAAGATCGATGGAAGCCACAGTTTGGAAGCAGTGCTAGTTCGCCCACTGAATGGGCCTTCATGGCTGAAGCTTCGGATAAGAACAAGGGTAAAGCTCAGTCCTTCTAGCAGAAGGGGCAAGGTCAATCTCAACAGTCTTCGAAGAAGAAAAGTGTACAATGTAACTATTGTCACCAATTTGGCCATATGAAGAAAGATCGTAGGAAATTGTTGGCATTTGTACAATCTAAACTGCGAGGGTCTTGGGAACAGGAGCAGGCTCATATTGTAGCGCGTTCTGAAGAGGAGTCAGCCTTCTATGCTTTCTGAAAAGCAAATTTCCTATTTGCTAGGTTTTCATGATTTTTTCTAGAAAAATTGTTTGTTGGTTTTTTCCATTTTGTGCTCAAAAATCATCTGTAATTTGTGAAGTTCACGTGAGATTTTGGTTATTTAGATTTATGATGGGTGTTCCTATCTTTGGGTTTTTACCATTTTCCCCGAAAAAACAATGATTTGTGAAATCCAATTTTCAAGGTTTGACGGTTTTTTCCACAAAATCATACTTTGTTACAGTCAGTTTTGGGTCGCACTTGGAATTGTTGGGGCGAACATCTACAACAGCAGTATCTTGCAATCTGTTTTGGAGTTGCTGGAGCAAACAGTTCTTAGTACTCTTTTGCAAAAGTTTTTGCGGTTTTTGCTATAATTGTGTTTGGAGGGTTTGTCGATTTTTCCTCAAAATCGTGGTTTTCGGCTCATTAATTCGTGTGCGACAAATCTTTAATTTGTGTGTGAGGATAACATCAGCTTGGATAGCTTCTGGTACTCTTGGTCATTTACACTCTGCAGATCATGCGAGGGTCTCTGTAGCGGCAGAGTGTCCTTTGCATTTGTGACCAAAAGACCTACAATGTCTTTTGTAGGGTATTGAGTACGATGACCATTAGGGAGGGTATTAAAATAATAATTATATCTATTCTATAATGGTCATCTTAGTTGTCGACTTATTTAGCTTTTTAGTTCATTTAGACTTTTAAGTGCAACTATTGCTTCTTTTATAAGAATGCATAGTTTGCTTTTAATTTTAAGCTTTATTTAGCGTTTTAAGCTTTTTTAAGCTCTAGTTTAATGATTCGTTCTTTTTAGAACACCATTTTATTATTCCTTTGTATACAGTTGTATATTCCTAATTAATTCATCCGATTATTTTATTCAAATTATTTTTCAAATTCACCCAATGTGACGTTGTTGATGGCCACAATCTCCAAACAAGTAAGAGCATCTATCAGCTCTGCATCAATCCCCAATAGGCACGATCTTCACACAACCATCTACGCAATCCTCTTAATTCAATGTTTTGCTTGTTGCCTCTTGATCAGTAGGATAAGACATGTCACTTAAGGTGGATTCCAATTATCATAGCATTACAATCCCAAATTCTAATTTATCCGCACCAAATCATGGCAGGACAGTGAATGAGTGTTTAGAAAGGATGCCTGCTTTGATACCATAGAAGGAAATCTGATCGGAGACAAATGAAGCTGCAAATATTTTACACAGAATAATACATGCTACATGTTTTTTATTCAAATGCATCACACTTATATAGGAGTTTAGTATACTACAATATAGGAACCACTCCCTAATAATACTAGCTGTTTTAACAACTCACATACCTATAATCTCTCATACAACTAATAATATATATCATCCTATAATATTCTAACAAACCCCACTAACAATATTACATTCTAACAATAATAATAAGTTGTTTGTCAACAACTTTATAGCTAACCTAAACACCTATGTGAACACTAACCCAATAGAATTAAGCTAAATAAACAATGGTCTATGAGGCCAACTCGTATAAAAAGGACAGAAACGTCTAAATTAAGAGACATGGATAAAGACGAGTAAGTTGAAAAAAGACATTTCACCTGGCAAGAGATGCATACTTTCATAGATCGCTGAAGATATAAAAAAAACATTTGACAAGTGAAGAAAAGATGGTGTGAGGGTTAAAGAGAAATATCATATCTAGTTGTCTGTATATGAAATGCATATATACAGGATTAATAGAAGATTTTATAGCAGTGATTCAGAAATTGAAACTTGGTTGCAATGTAGAGTTTCAATCAACTCTTGAAAACACTTACATAAAACAGCCAAGCTGCTGCGAAACATAAACACAATTAACTATGTTCAATAGTGCATGAACTAGAGGTAAGGCAAACCTTCTGAGCTTGCCCTCAGCATTCAGGTTGCTGAAAACAACAAAAGACAAAACAGCCTCTAGAAAAGCTGAGCGCAAGCCTCGAATAATTTTTGACAGAGCAGATGTGCCAATCAAACAACATTTCACCCAGTCTTATTCATTGGCATCCAACAAAACAAGACCAGTTAATCATTCATAATTAAGAACAACCCAATTAAGGTCATAGATGTGTGACATGCTTCTAATCCTCATCTTAATATGTGAAAAGATAGCCCTTGATTCAAAGAGATGTCCATGACATTGTACAAACAGAACAATTTCTTGCAAACACCATTGATGCTGTCGCAAGATGACCTTGTTTGTTCTCTCAGAAAGATGAGAGAAAACCTATCTTAAATTACAAACCTTACAAATTTTCAAAGCCTTGGTTAAGTACAGAAGTGAATTGTGAGATAGATTTTCATAAAAAGAAAGTTAGAAGTTGCAAGCCGTTCCCTTTGATGAATCAACGCAATCATCCCAATTTACAATTTGCTTGAGGACAAGCAATCTTGGGAAGGGCGGACTGTCATTACCCGCAATTAAACACAGCATTAAAATCACTTGAGACTTAACAATTACTCTCACCAGAAATCACAGCATTACAGAACTCAAATTTCCTGCCTTTGAACTTATGCAAAGGAAATTCAAAGGCCGGCGATACTTTAATATATTTGATCAATATTAAATTAAGAGTGCTATGGGCAGCAATTTCCAAAAAGCATTTAGTTAAAATTAAACTAAAAATTAACACAGCAATAAAGGATGGAAGATTGCATCCTTTCAAAGGGGAATAATGGTGAAAGTTTGTGACTTTCTAAAAGGACAGCAATTGCAAATAGGTGTATCCTTTCAAGACGAAAAGGTATGACCCAAATGGATATAAAAGGAAGCCTCATTTGTAGAAGGCGTGGAGTGAAGAGTGATCAAGAAGAAGCACACAGCTTCAAATTTAATAAGAATAATTGGCAGATTTATATATTTACAATATATTGGATATGGTGCATAATGCATAGACCCTGCTATTGCTGATTTTCTATTTTGCCTTCCATGTAGGAATGGATGTAATTAACATACTATTGTTAATATCTGTTTATATATTTCTCTCAATGCTGTTATGATAGTGGGCATAATAAATTATATTGTAGATTCCTTAACACTTCATTCGACCAACCATCTCATTATAGAAGGTAGAATAGAACACATATAAGGGATGCAAGTATCACAGATTCCATTCAAGTCAAGCAACCCCGAGTGGGGCCAAGAGGCAGAACGGTGGGTGTCATTATGTGCTCTTGGGCTTGATGGAAAAGAATAAGCTCGAGGCGCCTTATATGATGTTCCACGGGACTCCATAATAAGGATAGGTTGTAGGGGAAATGTCATTGAATCCCACATGCAGATTATGTAATGATTAAGATAATGTTCCTAACCCTAGTAGGAAAGATCAATTTTATATCTAACAGGATTGAGGGGTCTCAATCAGGATCTAATTGGTAAATGATATCTCTATTTCAATCCTTACTTTACTTGGGATTGTGATTTTAGGGCAAAAATTAAGGCATTTACAAAAGGGGGGCATTACACTTTAATATATATTGTTTTCCTACAGTATATGACAGTCAGATCTGTTCAAGGAAAAATATTCTTGGATAAAGAAAATGGATGCATGACACAATTTCCTCTTTATTTCTAAATCTGGAAAATTCACTAGGGACTCTGAAATAGATTCACAAACAAGAGAACCCTAGTTGCATTGATGCAAGTAGTTGTATGGTATTAATATGAATAAATTGCAAGTGGCAATAACTACCTTCACAAACAGTAAGCTTTGACAACACAGAGAGATGATTTTGCCATTCCAATTTGTAAGGGGACCAATTTACACATGAAAAAGGATATTTTCTCTCCAAAGATAAGAGGCAGGTCAATCAACAACCCCACAAAAAAGTAGACAGCGAGGATACTCTACAATCCTAGGTTTTTTTAAGGATGCCTACTTGGTATTATTTGATTTGACTGATATTGCACATCAGTTGCAGCTAAGAATTAATTAGCCCAAACCCTACCTACATTGTCTATAAATACCAAGATGGCACCTATAGACAATAGGTTTGGCCATGCCAATATTTCACTCCTCACCTTGAGGATTTGGTAAAGGATAAAGGAGTCAAAGTGAGGATGCTCTACAATGCCAGATATTCTACCAAGCCTCTATATTATTGTTGAATTTGGATGATCAGTGCATGTTCATCGAAGCTATGAACTGATGAGCTTGGATCCAACCAAAAATTGACCATAAATGTCAAATGGCACTTCCAATAATAGGGTTGGCAATGCCTATAGTTTGTGACTCACCTTGACGTTTTGGAACTTCTGTAGAGGCCTTCATACAACCAAATCACATGTTTGAGTAACTTCCATCATCATGCAAGCCGTTTATTACATATCCATTTGTGTACATAATAATAATTGCTGGTCTAGCCATGTCTAGATAGATATGGGTAATACTGCGCACATAATCCTAGGTTATATGTGTAATAAATTGTTATTACAAATAGTTGTTTTCTTCTAGAATTTGATGAGTCATACTCAAGATGACTTGAATGGTCATACATTATTGACAAATATGTAATTTAAATCTCATTTTGGTGAATAGGATTTCCGGGTTTGCATGTCCAATTCTTTTTTGCAATCTATTTCCTAGCCTAACATTGGTATCAAGGCACGAGCTATATTTTAGACAATTTTTGTAATCTTATGGAAATAATTTATTTTAAACTTAGAATAATATTAACTGAATAGGGGCTCACCCCTAGCCCAAACGGTTGGTAAGGTTGTGCTAAGGCTTTGGGTTCTTCCCATGTAGGTCCAAGGTTCAACTCTCACTAGTCGGGTTAGCCCGATGGGTGTGCCTTGCAGGCTGTTGCACCCATCCCTAAGGGACTAATCTCGCCCCATTGGTCCCCCAACTGGGCAATAAATAAGAAAGACCAAGGTAAGGTCTGGTGGGACACTAGGATGAGATGTGGGGACACCCTTGGCGTGTGTGGGTGTGTGGGTGTGAGTGTTGTTTGCCCTCTCGGGTAAACGGTTAAATGCAGAAAGTAAATGCCCACAACATAACGGAAATATATTAAATAACCAGCCTCCGTATTAATTCCACAGTCCATGTACAATAAGTGCTTATAACATTACATCTAACATGACTAACATGATCCTCCTTCGAAGAAAAGGTACACAATATATAATACCCGAATGGGTATGACACAACCGTTGCGACTCCAACTACCTACCCGTCGGCCAACTAACTGACCGCCGTAACTCATTATTACCGACGACAACATAAACATAATATAACAACATAACATAATGATTATTCCCGTCAACATCATCCCCCCCAAGAAAAGAAGTCGACTCCGACGACTTAATACAAAATAGAGATGAACGGCAGGAACTCCTGACGCCAGTCGGGCCCGGATCTTATACACTTGCTGCGTCCTCGCCTGAAAACCCTTTTCTGCTACCATCCAATGCTCAAGTGCGGAATTCACCAATATTGCTTCCTTTGCCATCACGGTCCTCCTGTGCCTAACCCAAACTTGTCTGCAAAACACGTTTTTCAGTCTCAGCTTCCACCAACTGCTACTCAATTGATACTATCTCCCTAGCCAATTTGTCCTCGATGGCCACCCGTGCTGCTCTCCCGGCATCCAACTCCTGGGTATGCTGAACTAAGTCTCACGCGACTATTGCCTCCAACTTGGTGGTCAGCTCCTCCCGAGCCCTCTGTGCATCCACCAAGGCAACCTCACGTCCAACCGAGACATACTCCGAGTTCCTCAAAGCGTACCAGTCATGCCTGGAGGTGGCCACAATCCGCTGGCACAAATGCTAGGAGACACCTCAAATCCTCCATCACACTCCCCAAAGGCTAAAAACTGAACTGAATAACTCCCTGGTGTCATACAACTGCGCAGACCTGCAATGCCTTCCATCGAACTCTGTTTGTTCCCAACCTCCAAATCCGTCTCCCTCTACGACTTATGGCTTCCCCGCCAATGCTTAGCTGCGCTGCGGGCTTCTTCCTCACAATATGGACAACCACAACACTTCCCGTGGTCTTCTGTAGCTCAAAATAAACTGGGGGTCTGGGGGCAACGCCCCCAGCGGAGTCGAGGGGCAGCGCCCCTCGCGGGGTGTGGGGCAGCGCCCCAGCGGGGTCGAGGGGCAGCGCCCCCGCGAGGTCGAGGGGCACATCATTTCTGTGATATTTTATGATGTCAAAACCCTTCTTCTACACTCCAATATTTTCAGTGTCTAGGCTCCAGACTCTAACAAATCATTTTAAATCTGGCCGCCATCGTTTTTTTTTTTGTTTTTTTTTTTAGGCACTGTAATGTCCCCGATGGCATCCCGGCCATACAAACTTCCTGTACGGTCAACACAGCACTGGCACCTCCGATCGTGCGGTCAACACCCTCCACCGTACGACTGTGTTTGTTTGTGCGGGGGCTGCGTTTATGTCTTTGTGCTCCGCGACAGCAGTGGTTTCTACCGCACGGTGGTGGACGTCCCACGTGCACCGTACAGTGGTTCCACCGCACGGTGGTCCCACCGTACGGTGGTTCCATCGGTGTTGCCACCGCACAGTGGTGCCACCGCACAGTGGTTCCACCGCCGGTGGCCGCACCGTCGGTGTTGCCACCGCACGGTGGTGCTACCGTACGGTGGTTCCACCGTCGGTGTTGCCACCGCACGGTGGTGCTACCGTACGGTGGTTCCACCATGGCTTTCTTCTCTCTCTTTCCTTTTTTTTTTCCCTACGGTCAGCTGACCCGTACGGCCATACGATTTTTTTTATTTTTTTTGGCTCTTTTTTTTTTTTTTTTTTTTTTCGTTTTTTTTTTTTCTGCTAGAGAGTCTTCTGCTGAGGTCCCCTGTCTCTGAGATCGCCCTTCATCCTTCTCAGTTTTCCTTGCCCAAGGGTTTCCTATTGTGGTCCTGTGCCTCTTGAGTCACCTGCCTCACCTCTCAAGTCCCCTTCCATCCGCTCAGGTCCCCCTTTGGGCTCTCGGGTGTCCGTCCGGCCTCTCAGGTCCCCTACGCGCTTCGCGTGGTAGGGTTTCAATTTGTACCCGTTGGTGGCAGTTCTATTTTCAATGGCCATCGGAAGACCTGGAACCACAAATTCTATAAGGACCACGACCTCCTTCCCGTACATAAGAAGAAGAAGGATAATAAAGATTTTGAAGACTACGGTCTTCCATACAGGGTTCCAATCGTTGCCGACACTCTTCGGATTATTTATGCCGCTAGGGTTTGGGGCGTCTCCCTTCCAATATTCTCTGTATTCCGGCAGGTACACCTCTGTTGGTTGCTCTGGTTCCTCTACTTCGAGCCTGTAGCTTTGGAACATTTCGTAATCCTCCATTTGCCAGTGGAAGAGCCCGTTAGTCGAGCATACCTCATCTTCAGAACATCCCTCCAATTCTAGCACCCCTTCACTATTCGGCTCCATCGCGTTCTTGCCCTTGCTTTCATCGGGACCCCCTTCCCTTTTATTAGAGTCCTCTGAGTCCGAGTCTGAAGAGGCAAGCTCTTCGCCGACATCTTGGGTGTGTAGGTCAATGGTATATTTCCGCCCTCCCTTCTCCATGGAAAGTGTATTTTTCTTCCAGTTGTGGTTTACCCTCGCGTTGATCAACCACGCTCTCCCCAGGATGGCATCATAGCCTTTCTTCTTCGAGGCAATAACCACGAAATCTAACAAGAATGGTTGCGTACCAATTGTCACTTGTTGGGCCATCAACAGGCCGAGTGGCTTAATGCCGTGTTGGTCCGCTCCCACCAGGTTGAATGTGGGTGGCCACAGGGTGGGCTTCCCCAGCCGCTTCCATGTTTCTTCTGGTAGTACATTCACCCCAGATCCACCGTCCACAATGGTGTCCTTCAGAATGGTCCCACGGATACCCATTTCTACCACAGCTGGGTGTCTACCACTGCTCAAGGCTAGTAACATCGGGTCAGTCGAAGGGCTGACGGAAACCTCCACCTGTGGTGTACTCTTCGAAGCGGTGGCGAGAACCCCTACCTATGGTGCACTCGACGCTGCGGTGGCGGGAACCCCTACCTGTGGTGTACTCGACGATGCGGTGCTTTGCACATTGGTGAGGATGGCAGTCCTCAATTGTGGCATAGAGTCTAGAAGGTCTTTTACCTTTATCGGCACCTCCATCTGCAAGATTTGCCCAATGATGTTATTTTCCGCTTCCGTACGGGATGATGTACTCGCCACCTCGTTGTCTCGTCGTTCGGTCGTCATCTCACGTTCAATATTGGCCTTTGCCTCCCGTAATCTCTCCTTCTCCGTACGGGGGTCGGGATAAGTGGCTTTTTTCGTCTGGGCACGAGTGATCGCCAGTACTTCTATCTCACGAGTCTTCTCAGCCTTCTCAATGTTGAGGAGATTAACCCCTGCCTGCAGGCAATTTGCGTCCTCATGGTCGCCTGGCCCACACCAACGGCAGAGGTGCTGAGGGGTGGCTTCCTTCGTGCAATCACGGGCGAAGTGCCCCCACTGATTACAGGCCCTACATTGGATAATTGGCCGGCCCTTGGCGTCATACTGGATACGGCTTCCATTATTGTTATTGTTGCTATTCCTTCCGCCGCCGCGTCTGTTGTCCCGGTATCCTCCAGATGATGCCGTTGTGTTAGTATGTTGGCCGATACCCGCTGGTGCGGATGTTGTGGCCTGCTCCGTGAATAACACCTGGTTCGTGCTTCGGGTTTTCATATTGTATGGGCACTCCTTGGTGGAGTGTCCCATCACTTGGCAAATCTCACAGAATGCCTTCTTCGGGCAAGTACCCCTTGTGTGTCCGTCACTCCTACAGTCTGTACACCACACTTCATTTTCTTCCGTCTTACTTGTACTCCCTTTCATGGCTTTGAATTCTTTCAACATTCGTTCCATGTCCTTCTGGAGCGCGTGTACCTTTTTACCCGATTCGCCATCGCTACTGCTCTCCCCGTCAGAATCTTCATCATCGTTAGATGAATATCTATTACTTTTCTTCTTCCTTGATGTTTTATATTCGCTTTCTAGATCCATCGCCCTGTTATAGGCGTCATCATATGACGTCGGGGGTACAATCTTCATTTTTTTTCGTAGGGAGGATTTCAATCCTTCCACAAACCATCGTTTTTTTAAGCCGTCAGCCGGCTGGCTCTCCATTTTACCCAAGAGTTCTTTCAGCCTCCGACTGTATGCCCGTACTGTCTCCTTAGTACCTTGCTTGGTACTGTATATCTCTGTCACAATTTCGTTGTCATCACGAAGCAACCGGAACTCCTCCGTGAATTCCTTCTGTAGGGTAGCCCATGTGGCCACTTTTTGCTTATCTACATCGGAGTACCAATCGATGGCAATTCCTCGTAACGTGGCTGGGAACTGCTGTACCCAGTCATCCTGGTCTGTTACTCCGTTGGCGGACCAAATGGTTTCACATGTACGGCAGTGCCGTAAGGGGTCTTCCTTGCCCTCCCCTGTGAACTTTGGCAATTTTTGTTTACTCGCCATCCCACTGCTGGGTCTCGCTCCTCTAATTCCTTGTGTACTTGTCCCTGGCGATCCTCTGCCTCTTGCAACTGAACCTCCACTCGTGGGTCCTCCGGAAAAAGTTGCTGACACCGAACCAACCAAATTGCCTCCCGTACGGTACCCTTGTGCTCCCTCGGCACCTTCGGTCGTACCGTCACCTTCCGATGTCTCCCTCCGGTTGGTTGTCTCCCTCCGGTTGTCCTCTGAAATGGACAAATTCTTTAGCAAGTCTCTGGTAGCGTCGATCAGGTTTAGACTTCGCCTTGTTTGTTCCACCAACTCTTCACGGCTTCTTACCCTACGGTGGTATTCTTGCGAACTATAGAGTTCTCCTTCGGCACCCTCCGTGACTCCTTCTGGCAGCCCTACAACAGTGTAGACAGTGTAGTTCTCTCCATCTATCTCTGCCTCCGCAACCTCCGTGACACCTCCTGGGTTCCCTTCGGGCAACCCCTCAGCCGGTCGTCCCTCGGCAAGCTGCCTTAGCCTACGCCTTCATTCTATCTGCTGTCTGAGGTTCAATGCGGTTTGTGCCACTTCCCATTCGTCACTCTGTATCTTTTTATTTTTGTCCTTATTTAGTCTATTGGGCATAAGTCAAAGGTTCAATTTCCTCCTGGCCTGGCGCCATCTCGTTCCGTTTCCCGTCGGCTGTTCTCTTTGTAGCGTTGTAGGATTTGTTGTCGTCGCTCTTCCTGGGCAATCTCCTCCAGGTGGGCCTGTTGTGCCAGCGATGCCTGTGCAAGCAGCCGGGGGAGGTGGTTCATTAACCGGTTTACTATCGGGCTAACCTCCAGCGCTGTCCACACGGCACTTGGTGGGATTTCTACCCTACCTGGAGCAAAATTGAAAATTCTCGCGTTGCCGTGTCTTCTCTTGTATAAAGTTCTGTCCGCGCGTCGTCGGCCTCCGGGTTTACTTCACCAACGGGTAGGCCCATTGTGTCTGTGCGCCACCCGTGTCTTCCGTTCCCGAGTACGTCTAGGCAACGGCGCCAAATGTTTGCCCTCTCGGGTAAACGGTTAAATGCAGAAAGTAAATGCCCAGAACATAACGGAAATATATTAAATAACCAGCCTCCGTATTAATTCCACAGTCCATGTACAATAAGTGCTTATAACATTACATCTGACATGACTAACATGATCCTCCTTCGAAGAAAAGGTACACAATATATAATACCCGAAGGGGTATGACACAACCGTTGCGACTCCAACTACCTACCCGTCGGCCAACTAACTGACCGCCGTAACTCATTATTACCGACAACAACATAAACATAATATAACAACATAACATAATGATTATTCCCGTCAACAAGTGTATATCTATGTATATATATACATATGTATATTATGTATAGATACATATATATACATACATATATATTTATACACACACACACACACATATATATATATATCAGTTGGCACTTCAAACACATCAAAAAGGGGCATCGCTGTGTCCTCATAGGCAGCATGGTACTATCATAACAGGTCAAGGGGAAATAAATCAAATCACTGACCTTCATCTTGGAGGTCTCCAAATTCCATAAAGCAGAATTAAAGACAAAAAAATTATTTGTGTGTTTTAAAGGTAGTGCACCATCCTCATATCTGCCACACTACATTAGATAGTGCAGACTTGAAGAATTATTAAGGATGTTTCTTAATACCGCCACATGGGAAAGGTGATGTGGAGGATGCAAAAGTTACAAGGGAGGCTATAACAGGAAATTCAATAAAAATACCAGTGCAGCCTACAGTAGACGCTTGTGATCCCATTCACCTAGCCATGGGACCCTCCATTGACCCCAACCACCTTTTTACACAAATATGCATGAGGAAGACTTGGAAGGGGATCATGTCAATTTGAAAATTCAGTATATATATATATATATATCCCGATTTACATATTTTGGCTGTACTGAGTTTTCAGATTGACATGATCCCCTTCCAAGTCTTCCTCATACACATTTGTGTAAATAGGTGGTTGGGGTGAATGGAGGATCCCATGGCTAGGTGAATGGCATCAAAAGCATATACTGTAGGCTGCACTGATTTTTTTATTTAATTTCCTGATATAGCCTCCCTTGTAACCTTTGCATCCTCCACATCACCTTTCCCATGTGGTGATATTAAGAAAAATCTTTAATAATTCTTCCAAGTATGCACTATCTAATGTAGTGTAGCAGATATGAGGATAGTGCACTGCCATTAAAACACAAATAAAATTTATGTCTTCAATTCTGCTTTATGGCTTGGGAGACCTCCAAGATAAAGGGCAGTGATTTGACTTATTTCCCCTTGACCTGTTATGATAGTACCACGCTGCCTATGAGGACACAGCGATGCCCCTTTTTTGTGTGTTTCAAGTGCCAACTGATTCACATCCACCTTTTACAGATCAGTTTCTGCCATTTCAACTCCCTCCTTTAAGTGAATATTGTAATTTTATGTGGTAGGACTGGTGCCATTATTTTTCCACCCAATAAAATACTTATTTTCTGAATTATTCTGAAAATGATCGTACCTCTGAAAAATAATAAAATATGCACTTTGGATTTTCTGATATGTATGGTACTTGTGAAATCTTGGAATTCCTGTTAGCCCAATTTTGACCTCTGTGAAGCCAACTTGTAGGAACCAGAAGATTGCTACCTTCCAATTTTGGGAGATCAGAGAGGGTTTTTGTCCTCAAGGAAACTTGCTAAACCAAAGCTCTGTGCAAGGGTTTTTGTAATTTTTGCAATGCTAGAATGAATTGTGTTTTTTTTTTCTCGAATAGTTCCCCTTTTCAGTCTTTTAATTAAAAATTTCCTTTTTCCTCCAAGCTTGATAAATATTCTTTTAAATAATTAAACATAAACATCTTTTAATTTTGCATTTTTCAACAATTTAATATTTTAATTATTTTCCACACAACCACCAAAGTTACGAAAAAAATTAAAATATGCCAAATATTATTTTTGACCTTGCCACCAATACCAAAAGTGCATATGACAAATTTCTATTTCAAACATGGCATTCTTCAAAGATGATGGACATCTCCCTAAAGTGTGGCATGCTTCAAAACTGTCAAATCCGTACATGAGAAGTACTATTTTATGCATCTTGGCTCCAAGAACTCTCTACAACTGACATACCACTCTCTAAAAGGCTGGTACTTTCCAAGAAAGTTGGAGTTTCCAAAAGTGTTGGAATTGACCGGAAAAAGGACATTACAAAAGTCAGGGTTTGGGTTGGACAAAAATTTCCTACAAGACCAAACTGCAGTTACATGAGGTTAAGTGCTTCTCCAATTTGATGAGCTGTTTTTGTCCGTAACCTACATGCCTCTGATTGCTTTTGATCACCAAAATCAAGAGATGGCTGAAAATCCATTGTAAACATAAGTTTCATTTTTTCTTAAGAGTGGTTTGTTGAATATATTTACATCTAGAATTCTTGGATGTAACATACACCCATGGAATTTTACTTTTTATGTTTCTTGCAAAGAGATGATAACATAAATTTATTTAAATTCACCACTTCTGTTTCTAAACTAATATTTAAATTTGCATGCATTCATCAGCTTTTGCAACTAAACATGACAGAAAATTGAAAACCATTCAACAATGCTTTCATAAACAAAGATTTGCAAACCATATAGTAACAAATTTCATTAACCACAGAGGTAAGAATAAACATTACAGATCTGGAACAGTAAATAGAACTGGCTACAATTAGGCATTATCCTTATTCAGGCCTAATCTTAATCCCCTTCTAATTTCTAATCCTAGATGGGAGACTTGCTTGTCTAGGGGGCAATGATACCATCTCCATAATGCAGCCCAGATTACCGGAACCTCAGTCCATTCACCCTTGGGGCCCACAGCCCAGATTTCAGGATCATGAGTTCTTTCACCCTTGGGGCTCATCTATCATGAGATGGTTTTACTCCGCCTCTCCCTAACAGCATCACACCACTCCTCAGGAAAAAGGAATTAGAACTGGTTAAGAGCTTGGGACTGTAAAGATGTGTTACCCCCGTTTTCAATTACCCAAAATTTGAACATATCTGGCTAGTCAAGTATGTGCATCTTGTAAGAATGTTTCCAAGATTCGTCACCATATAGTTTCAATCAGAAGCCTCCATGTTGAGTCTTGTGATGAGTTGGTTGAAATTACCTATCTCTTATCTTTGCAAGCTACTACAGTTCTTAGTCATAAGGTATGAAAGCATGGATCAAACATTTCTTTCCATATGTGGCAACATAAATAAAATGTGTGAGCAGTTTGACAAGCACTCTTTTAGAAAAAGATGCCATGTCGTGGAATGTAACAGATACTCACAAGGTTGGAACATGAAAAGGAAAAAGGAGAAAAACGTTTCGATGAGTTTAGGTGCAGGTGGATAAGTGGAAGAACTGCAATCAAAAGTCGAACGATGTCACTAACTTCTCAAATCCAAAACATCATATGCCAAGATTAAAGGAAAGAATCAGCAACATGGGAGTCTAATGAAGTTTTCGGCAATAAGGACTTCATCGGCAAGTTGTGGTGCTTTCACAAATCACCGATGGAGTAAAGATGCACTTGGGTTCGTTATCCATTCAAATTTCGGCAACTTGTAGCACTTTCAAAAATCACCGATGAGATGAAGATTAGTTCAAGAATGACTCACCGATGAGATGAATATTAATTCAAGAAGACCAAGTCATTCCCTCACCTGCATTTATCGGCAACTAGGCGAGTTTTACCAAGGCGGTTTGTTTAAAGTTCACATTCTATCAGTCAGTTGTGACACTTTCAAAAATTACCAATACGAAGATACAAAAGATCATTTGAAGTCTTCATGATGATTCGGTGAGTTGTGCCCCTTGTGCAAATCACCGAAATGACCAGATTCACAGTGACTAAACAGTTACAAAAACCACGGATTGCTAACATCGTGTGTTTTTGTTCGGAGAGTTGTTCCAATTTGCCATAATGCCAATGTGAATTAGAAGTTAGTTATGATAACTAATTTGCCATGGATTTGTTGAAAAGGCTTTAAAAAACTTCTAGCAAATGCGATTGGCCGGTGCAACGACAAAACTTTTCTCTCACCATGCACAGCTTGTGGAAATATTGACTCAAGATAGGTTATGAACATCCATCAAAGCACAATGGCGAAGAGATTTTTGTCAGATATTTAAGTTGGAAATGCCACAATCGACATGCATGCAAAAGGCGGAATCATAGACAGCATATCCGAATTGTCTAACAGAATGCCTCGAGGAAAGAAATGAAATGATTGCAAAATTCGCACAAAATGTATTTGTTGAAAAGGTATTAAAAACTTTCAGGTAAGTATAATTGTCAAGTGTAAAACCAATTCCAGAACCTTTGACCATATTCTCCCTGCTCACGTCGAAATTAGGAACATTCGAACCGAGTATAGTTATCCATCAAAGCACAAAAAATGGAAGAATGTTGTCATTTATTATACGTACAAATGCTCTAACATCGGCATGCAAACTGGAAACATACACGTGGAGCTAGATTGTTGGGGAAATCTCTCAAAGAGCTGTCATCTCATGGAATGCAATATTTGCATATATGGTGCACCATAATATAATCATCAAGAACGGACCCACATTGTTTGACAGCATACCTCAAGGATGCGGCATCCAATGGAATTCACGGATAGCAGAATGTGCACAAAATGGGTTTCGCAAGGAAGCTCTCAAAATCTACGAGTTATTGAAGCACTTTCAAACACATCCTAAAATTGTAAGCTTTGTTCATCTGAATGGCCTTCGAGCCCGTCGTGGCTATCTTGAGGACACATTAAATCTTATTATTTAAGATGACAGTTAAACTTGTGCTGGTTGGATATCAAGTGACAGATAGACACATAAGACATACAGATTTGAATAGATCTTCCTAGCGCATGAAGACATCAGGCTAATCCTTCTTGGCTGCGCAATAAATGAAGCATAAAAACATATGAGCATTTTTCAAAACAAAGATTGAATATGAATTGTATCTCAAAAGGATCTGGTGTCATAGTATGTCATGATTACATGATTGTCAAAATGAGAGTGAAAATTTCCACATACATGGCGGTAGTGGTTTCCTTCTCCACATATCGGGCTCATAGAAGTATATCACATTCACCTATTATTGATGTGTGTTTTCTGCACATACAAACATAGAATAAAATACCAAAGTATTTTACCCTCTCTTAAACAAAATCACCTTAGATGCTAAATATCTGATCAACTAAGACGATTCCAAGGTTTCTATGGTAAGTTCTTGACATGTGGGTAACTCAATGGCTTCATGTGAAATGTTGTTTTCACTTGGGGACTTACATAATTGTTCGATTTGTGAATCTTTCATGGATTTGGAATTGGAATAGGCTATGCCGATGACTTAAGATTTTGCATTTGAGCTCTTGATCTAATCTAACAAGGATTTCTGAAAAAAAAAAAGGAAAAAAAGGAATAGGGTCTAGGAACTTCTATTCTAAAGCCTAGAATGCAAGAAATAATGAACGATTCAATGGAATCCTACTAGGTAAGGTCTCCCCATCAAGAGAACAATTTGACAAAAGCTTAGTGCAATCATCTAAGGTATATTTCATAGATGTTCAAATCATTACCATCGAACATTGATACCATCAAAGCAATACATAATAATGGACATATAATAATTGAAGTTAAGTTCATAAAATTCCAGTTGACCACGCAAGGCACACTTACAATCAGCAAGAGCCTAGTGGTATGGATTAAATGGATTCCACACAAATACATTCAGCAAATTCCTTCATTCAATCTAAAATACTTGAAACAAATTCTAATCTAATTTGGAGGCAATGAGAACCACAAATGCATACGACACTTAAACAAAATCACCAACACTTCAATGATTATATTCAAATATGCAACATGTAGACGACAATTCTCAATAATCTCTCTTACAAATGAGAGGCAATGGGGTTTATATAGAGCCTCAAAAGAAATGAATGGCCAAGATTCATTCAAAATCAAGGGCCAAGATCATGCCAACATAGCCCTAAAGTTGCCCTAATTAGGGTTTACATCAAAAAAGGAATCACCAACAAGTCATCAAGTAGGGAATCTTCTAGAAGATTTCGTCCTGCATTCCTCTCTCTAGCAACATATTCCAGATTTCTAGCCAAAACTGTATCTAACTCCTCCATGGTAATGCTGGGCAAAGCTTCTTGTTGTGCATCAATCACATCCAATGCATCGGAACAAGCATCTAAAGTATTCTCCCAATCTGGGATAAGCTTCTGCGAATTATGGACATGGATCAACAAGGAAACCAAATCATCAATTTGATCCTTCTTAAAGAATCCAACTGGCTGAAGTACATGAACTTCATCTTATCTCTCAATTCTTCTAAGTGTAGACTGCTAGAAGCACTAACATCTACCCCTAACAACTCTTTAATGCATGCAAGTATTTTGAATTGAATCTCCTAAATTAATCCTTCCATCTCTGCACAGTCTCAATGTGCATGTTCATAAGTGGATTTCCGCATGGCCAATGAACAATACTAACCATGGAAATCATATTTATCTCCATCATGTACAACTCTCTCCTAGACCAACGTGGACATCAGAATTTTCTTCAACACTCTGAGGCGAGGAACGGTCTTCTCTTGTATAGGGTAGAAATCCTCCCAAACTCCCTCCAAGTCTTGCATTGATCACCCGAATTGTATCACCAAGTTCCTGGAATTCCTGTTCTTTTGCAGTTTGTCAAAGGGCAACCAAAGTGATCTGGAAGTCCATAGGAGTAGCAGTATCTCTAGTCACATCACCAATCGAGATAGCCACCTATGCAATCCGCATTCCTGTTTCATATCTAGCTATATTAGAAAGTATCTTAGCCTTCTCAGGTTCTTTTTATTATTACTCTTGGCTAAGTAGTCATCAATGTCATCAATGGGTTGGCTCTCTACCATCTTCTTATTGGGAATGGTAGAAATTTTCATACCATCATCAAGATACATTTCCCGATCAAATCCCCATAATGCGGATTTAACATTATCATCATCCTCCTTGTCCTTGGTCAAATCATAAACATTATTGCCTAAACTAACCTCCAACTAGACAATAGGAGATCCCAACTGCTCATCATCTTCATGCCGCAATGTTGATGTCGTCGTAGCATGTAGCTCCTGGATGTTCTCTAGCAAAATTACTGTATTGGAGCATTGTTCAAATTCCTTGCTCTTTTTTCACACATCTACCTCCTTCACAGATGGGGAACTAAGGGGAGACAAAGGAGCGCTAGGTTTATGATTCTTCTTCTTTGATTGCTAACTAACTATCTCCTTCCCCTTCATCTTGGATTCTCCAGGCACACTCTTCCTTCATTTAGACCCTCCTCATCTACATGAATCCTCACATCACCGATTGTTCTTTGATCATCTTCAAGAGAGGACTCCTCTTGTTTCATTTTCTCATAAGTGAAGACAATACCCATATCTATCAACCTATTCATTTGCTTGTCAACCCACTCTCTGGAGAAATCAATGACATCTCTCATCAACGCATTCAAATCTGTTACTTTTGGCTGTGATCAATTAGGCAAACGGATAGATTTCTTCATTTCATTCTCATCTTGCGGATGAGTATGATCACCATCATCCACAATTTAATCCAGAATGAGAAAGAGTTCACATTTCCTTATAAAATCTACTGACATCCTAGACCACATCATCTTCTTCAATGCTTGTTCATCCATTAGATTCGCCCAGTAATCCTCAATGTCAACCTTGTGTATGAATCTTTCTCCTCTGATTCTTTCAACATTTTTATGCGGATCAAATTTGTCTCTGCTCTTGTAAGTTCCAAGGCGATAGAATGCAATCTTATGAATCATTGTACTAGCTGTAACGGCAATGTAGCACACCTCCAAAGTTTTTCCTATCGCAATAAGAAAAGTCATCCTTGTTCTATGCTTCTCCTTTTGGATGAAATCGAATTCCAGACATTGTCTCACCACCTCAAGTAGGATCATCCTGTCTGTAGGATACCTAGGAAGCTTGTATGGTTCAGATCTAAATCCCTAAATCCTTAGGTATATGAAGGTGCGAAACTGTACGTACCACAATCCATATTGTTCAACTAACTCCGTTGCCGCTTGTTGTGACCTTTTTACACATCGCCCCATTGCAAATGGGGACCCCCTCTTTCTTGATTTCCACGTCTTGTTAGTTTAGGGTTTTTGGTGGTAGGCAACAATTTCGAGCTTCCGGTGCCCAAGTCTCGAATTTTGAAGTGTGATCACGCCTAATTGTTATTAGGGTTTTCAAGTCCTGGGTAGGATCAAATGCACATAAAATGTTAGATGTCTAGGTGATCCTAATTTTGTCTAAGTGTAGATTTTGAGTGTGATTGAATTTTAAAGTGTCTAAGATAGAGATATTTTTGTGCCTAAGTGTTAAAAGGTCCTTTAGGGGGTGTTTTCTTGCTCCTAGGAGATTATTCAAGTCAAACTTGCACTTTATCCCGATGAAATCTGTTTAGTCCTTAATGTGAGGTTGGTAAACTCACAGATAAAACAAGGATTTCCCACACGTACCAACTAGTCATGTAAGAGAACATTCATATATCAAAGCATAAGTAGCAATAACAAACAGCTATACCAGAAGAATGATATCTTTATTGAATTCTCAAAAATATGTCAGTACAATGCCATCCTTGCCGAGGCTCCATCCGAATCATATATAGACTCGACGGTTGGTAACTAAGAATGATATCTTTATTGAATTCTCAAAAATATGTCAGTACAATGCCATCCTTGCCGAGGCTCCATCCGAATCATATATAGACTCGACGGTTGGTAACTAAGAATGATATCTTTATTGAATTCTCAAAAATATGTCAGTACAATGCCATCCTTGCCGAGGCTCCATCCGAATCATATATAGACTCGACGGTTGGCCAAGTTACCAACCGTCACTAACTACCAACTACCCCACGGGAACCTCTCGGCAACTCAAACATAAACATAAACATAAACACCCATCCCAACTATAAACTAACATGTGTTATTGACTCCTAACATCAGCCCCCCTAAAAAGTAGTCGTCTTCTAGAAGACTAAGACAATAGGGGCTGGAATACAAAACAAAAGACTAGGACTGAGAAGGGGGAGGAGGCATCCCTGTAGTGGTCGAAGAAGGTTGTTTTCCTGTGTGGAGTCTAAGGTTCTTCTTTGCCATTAGCTGTCATTCCCGTGCCTTCTTCACCATGTGTGCGGCTTCCAACAGTTTTTTGTCTTTTGGCTTCAACTATAAGGTAAGCTCGGCCACTTTTGCTGCTAGTACTTGCACCTCCTTTTGCATGTTGCAATGGGCCTCATAAGTAGTCACCTTCGCTTCTAGCTCAGCCCTCAGGTTCTTCTCTACTATGGCTAGTTGCGCACGCTTCTTCCCTTCCTTCTCCAGTTTTGCTACATACAGTCATTGGGCCTGTTGCTCTATCTAGCTCTCTCGCATCTGCAGGACCACATCCCGGAAGGATCCTTCCATACTGCGCAAGGTGGTACCCAAGGTGCCCACTCCTTCCACTTCCATTCCTGTACCATCTCCGGCGTACTACTGTCTGGCCACCCCTGCTGCTCGAAGTGGCGCGCAAACTCGTCTGCACATCCAAAAGTCATGAAGTGGTGCACTTTCTCAGTGTCAGCGAAATTGTCGGCCTCCATCTGCCCAATCAAATGTGCCATTTCACGTGCTACATCTGAAATCCCCTGTAGCACCCAAAAGAACCGCTGGAGCGAGCCTACTGGATCGCTACGATCTGGTGGAGTGAGGTGAAGTCTTGCCAGTAGTCCTTCAGACCTGCTTTCCCCAACATTGAGGATCCTGGGGCTCAGTCTACCACTTCTTGTTGCTTTATTCTGCTCCTCAACAGACATCCTCTCATCTTGATTTGTGATAGGGGTATGTGTCTGGTTCGGTCCAACGGCCATGGCCTGTGGTGAAGGCGAGGGGGGAGGGTGAGGTGTGAGTGCAAACTGCCCCAACCACCCATCCAACGATGCATCTATATCTTCATCCATCAGTGTCTCTAGTACTGCCAACTCTTCCAGACCATTTCTCATCATCGGTACATCCCTTGACTCATCTTTCTCCGTTGGTACCATACTAGTACCCATCGTACTAGCACCTGTTTTGGTATTGTCCTAGTACTTGTGTTGTACTAGTACTTGTTGGTACCGTACTAGTACCTGCTAGTATCGTACTAGTACATGTCATACTCGTACTTGTTAGTACCTGTTGACGTGTATTTTGTACACTATCAAACACAGAATAAAATACCTAAAGGTACCTTATCCTCTCTTGAGTAAAGCCTCTGATTGCTGAAGATATCGCGAAAAAGGATCAATCAGGATGACTTCAAGGTTCTTGTATGTAGGGTCTCTACGTGTGGATAAGCTCTTTGTGGTATGATGTGATTTGCTGGAATCACAAGGGGACTTACATTTGATGCCTGAACTTCTGATTTGCTTTGAATATTGCTGGAACACAGGATTTTCACTAGCTTAGATTTGAAAAAAGGAAAAAAGATGAGGGCAAGGAAAGGATCTAATCCTAACACTAAGAATGTAAGAGCAATGAATGATCTTTGATGAAATTCTAACTAAGTCTTGTTTTGACATCATAGGAACATCTCCACAAGGTTAGTGCGATCTTCGAAGGAAAGCTTTATGATGTTCAAATCATCACTACAGGCATAGACACCATCAGGTTGATGCATATCGATGAAGAAGCGACAATTGAAGTTAAGCTTAAGCTGAATGATTCCAGTTGACCACGCAAGGCAAGTCTGCAATCAACAAACTGCTAGTAGTATGGATATACGAATTTCACCATCAATCAAGCACATTTCTTCCACTCATCTAATCATAAAATCAAACATGAGAAGTATAAAGACCATGCAAATTGTCGAATCGACCCATAAATTTCACCATTTCTTCAATGAAGTTACAAGTCTTTTACAATAACATCTTGGCAACAATCTTTGCCTTCTCTCTCTACTCTACTCTAATTGCTATTCTATCTTATTACTTATCTATCTCTTATCTATCTAATGCTTCCAACTATTTTCTAACTCCCTAATTCCCTTTACAAAATGAAATGTCAGGGCTTGTGCCCTCAATACAATTCGATGGCTTAGATCAATTCGAGATCGATGGCCAAGATTCAACAATGAAAACCCTAATTAGGGTTTGTTACAACCATTACATAACATTTAATGCTTGACCAATGATAAAATTGTATTGCTTGGACACATGTCCTCTCTAGAAAATTCCACCAATGGATAGCTGGGGTAGGTACATCGGAGTTTGTGCCACCTTCCATCAGTTAGGTACATTGAATCTTGAAATGCTGAGGTGGACCACACTGACTGGAGAAGTGATGACTAGGATGCCACCTCGTCTGACACTTGTAACTTGGTAAATATTCAACTTGGTGTTGTTGAGAAGCTAGCTTTAATTAATTCATCTGGAACTATCTGCTTCTTCAACGAACCCTTGTTCTAACTTCTTGTGTCCTTGATGTGCAGGACGATTGATGTACCTTGCCTTGGAATACTGGACTGGAGAAGTCGCCCTTGATGACGTTAGTCCAAAGAAGGCCGTCCTTGTCGATGCTAGGCTGGAGGAGGTCGCCCTTGTCCTTGCTTGACCGTCCTTGATCTGGCTTGATTTTCCTTGAGGAGAGTCTTCCGACTTGTGGATCTTTCGAGCTTGGGAGTCGCCATCTTGGTACCTACACAACATTTCAAAATTAGTAATATATCTTTGAAAAAATTAAACTTTAAAAGGAAGATTCAAGATTTTAATTAGGAAACTTCATGATAAATCTTGAGTTATCATTTCCTAATTTAGGATTTTCAAAGCAAAATTTAAATCTTCAAAAATGGTGCCAAGGTGATTACACCATAGCTCCACTTGGGAATTAATTCTAAAAAATGATGCAAAAATAGGAGAATTCGCTAGGCAAAATGTAGATCAAAACTCCCTTTAGCAAAATGCGCCCCCTTTAGCTTGGAAAAGAACTCCATCTTCCACTAGCTTCTTCAAGATCTGGAAATTCGCCTTCAAATACCTTCAAAACATCTGGAATTTATCCTCCAATCTAGCAAGAAATACGCCTCTCCAATAGCCTTCAAGATGAATTTCGCCCTCCTTAGCCTCCACACTTGATAGAAATTCACTCCACACAAGCTAGATTTCGCACCTCCTTCCTTGCTTCTCCAAATCGCACTTGAAAGGATGATTGAATGATTTGAATTGTGAAACAACACCTCCAATATATAGAGCGCTCACCTTCCACTTACCCATGAGGCCGACCTTGCAAGTAAAGGCAAAAAAATAAATAAAATTAAAAAAAAAGAAGAGGCCGACTTGATAAAATGAATAAAAATAATACCTCAAGCGCTTCATCTTTTAATTTTAATTTAATAATAATTAATTTCAAATGCCTCAATAATTAAAATTTCGATTTTTTAAAGGCATAAATTAATTATTAAATGTTTTGCGCACTTATTAAATGTCAATTTAATTTCAAAAATATTTCAAGGTTTTATCGAAATTGGCATTTAATGTGTCATAGATGATATTGGCGCCTAGGCATGGCAAGATAATGGACATCAACAAGATCGCTCTGGTCCCTGGGAGAGGGACAGGAGCGCCCATACCTTTTGGACCTCACACTTCTTGTTTTTTACGTCCAAGACCTCATTTTTGACGTCCAAGATGGCATTTTTACTTAGAATTTCGAGCTCAATTTATTCGATCTTTGAAATGAGTGCACTTTAAAGCATTTTCGCCCTGGTCCCTTGGTGAGGGACAGGAGCTATTTTGCAAATCCAAGCTTATCCGTCCTTTGTTAGCCTTCCAAATTATATTCAATGGATAAATCATGTTTTCCTTGGTCTCTTCAAATCATAAAATTGTCTTGATCCTGCAAGAACAATGCAAATTTGAAATTCAAGCTCCGGTCCTTCAGTGAGGAACGGGAGCACTTTTGCAATTACAAGCCAATTCGTCCTTTGCTAGCTTCCAAAATTATCTTCAACGGATCGATTGCGTCTTCCTTCACCCACCTCAAACGTAAAACTTGTTTTTCTCTTGCCCGAATCTTGTCTTGAGGGAAAATCGCTCTGGTCCCTTGGAGAGGGACAGGAGCGCCCTAGCCAGTCACCTTGGTCCCTTGGAGAGGGACAGGGGCCAACTTGTTACTTAGGCCGATTTTCTTCATTGTGGCGTACTTAAGTTATATTCAACGGGCAAAACATACTTCCCTTGACCTCCTCAAATCGCGAAACCACTTAAATCTTGCAAGGATAATGCGAAATTGGAATTCAAGCTCCGGTCCTTCAGTGAGGGACAGGAGTGATTTTTGCTCTCAGGGCCAAATCTTTTTACTTTTCACTTCAAATTTCCTTCGTTGAGGAAAATATCATCTCTTTACACGCCATGAATAAAAGTTTGAGTCCAAACAAGGTCTAAAAATGTGTATATGAATAAAATCGCTCTGGTCCCTTGGTGAGGGACAGGAGCGAATTTACCTATCTAGACAAATACTTCATCATTTCATCGTCCTTAATCAAGTCTGGATGCTCTATCACATTCATTTTGTCCTCCATCATGCCTTTGATGTCTCAATTTGTCCAAACAAGGTCAAGAATGACTCCACTAAGCTTTTTCGCTCTGGACCCTTGGTGAGGGACATGGGCGATTCGCCTTGGACCCTTGGAGAGGGACAGGAGCGAAATTCGCTATGGATCCTCAGTGAAGGACAGGAGCGAAATTTGACTTTTCGAACTCTCTATCAGGACAATTTTAATGGAATATAACATTTAAGTATAAGAAATGTCACTTATACTTTAAGTTATATTCCATATATACTTTCAAGATGTTTGAGAGTGGTTTCAGACCTCCAGGAGTTATATAGCAAAATCTAGTTTTTTGAGGTTTTTCAGTTTCCAGACTTAGTCAAATTTCAGGATCAGGACATTCCAGACTTAGCCAAATTTCAGGATCGGGACTTCCAGACTTAGCCAAATTTTCAGGACATTCCAGACTTAGCCAAATTTCAGGATCAAGACTTTTAGACTTAGCCAAATTTTCAGGACCTGCTATCCTATTGATCTCCCCGACAGCACTCAAAATGCAAAGGCTAACTAACAAAACCCTAAAAGACCAAAAAACAAACCCTAAAAAGCAAAAAAAAGCAAGGGTCCCCATTTGCAATGGGGCAATGTGTGAAATGGTCACAACAGTACCGTACTAGTACATGTCGTACTAGTACATGTTAGTACTGTACTAGTACATGTTGTCGTACTAGTACCTGTTGTGCCAGCACTTGAACCTTATCGTACTAGTACCTGCTGGTACCATACTAATATGCGTCGTACTAGTACTTGTTGGTACCGTACTAGTATCTGTTGTGCCAGTACCAAAACCTGTCGTACTAGTACCAATTCCTTGTACGACTACCTCTTCTTCCCCTAGTACGGCTGTCTCCTGAGCTATCTTATTCGGATTATATTGTACAGCCTCCTCTGCCACCGTTTGCTCTGCCATATTGGTAGGTTCCGCAGCTGGTGCAGCTTGCGACTCGAGTACGGCTAAACTGATCTGCGACAGTGACACCCGTCGTTGTGTCGGTGGTTCTCCTTCATTGATTTTCTGGAACATCACCCCTACTGGTCATATGTCCCCAACCGGACTCGCTACTGTAAGTGCTTCCTGTGGTACCAAATGTGCTTAAGAGGATAATTTTGGGGGTGTGAATTTCACCCACATGCTCTTCCACTGTGCCCGTAGCCCTACATGTTGCTCTTCCTCTTCCTCCTCTTCCTATTGCTGCGATTTCGCTTCCCCTTCATCCTCTCCTGTTGTGTGTGGTGTCATACGGAACCCCTCATCGCCACTCTCCTGCTCCTCAGTCTCTTCGGTACTGCTGTCATTTTCAACCTCTATGGACACGTCCATCTTCCTCCTCTTTGCCGGCTGGGCGATGTCACCAAGCGTGTCTAGATGGGCATCATAGTACATGGTTGGCTTATAAGGTTCCACCCTTCCGTGCGGTTCAAAAGTTCCCCACATTTCTGGCGGTACTTGCAAGCATACGACATCCAGGAATAGGCTGATGGCATGGTGACACATGTAAAATGTCTTGTGTTTCAGCTTGAGAAAATCATGAATTCTTTCCGCCAAAAGTTGCCCCTAGTTGTATACTTTGCCACATTTTATTCCATTCATTAACCCTATCATCCAAATGGCTATGTGTAATGTCCCCTTCTCATTGATGACCTTCCAATGGTCCATTAGCCTATTCCTGAGACCCGTAGGCTAGGTGGAATGAAGAATGAGGGTCCAGCATTGATGAAGTGAGGACTTACTATTTTTAGTAAGTCAGGGGATGGCTATTCTGGTGACACTGTCCTACTGAGCTCTCCATGCTCTATCTCTGGGCACGGAGATCATGCTTTTCGGAGCATTAGTTCTTGACTTACTATTTTTAGTAAGTGGCAGTATGGCATAATTCTATTTTTGGTAGTGGACAGGGTCCTGATCCTGCAGCAACTCAGTGGTCTTCCTGGCTCAGTTTCATCCTAGTTTTGACAGGAAATCAGTACGAGAGTCATATGTGACGCAATTAAATATTATTTCCTTATCCTAAAATTTAATATTTAAATTATTTTGATTATTTGCTACTGATTTTTGGAATTGGGGATTAATATCTATTATCTCCTAAGTTTGGCGAAATTCATGTGTATTAAGGGATGTTGAAATTACTTAGAGGAGTATTATTTTTATATTGCATCTCTAATATTCGCCAAAGTGGTTAACGTGGGTCCATGTCTTTGGCGTGGGGTTTGACTCTTGAATATGGCGCTACAATTGGGTCCACATGAAGGTGAAATGAAATGCAAACGAACGAAGTGGAATTTGGGGAATTTGCATTTGAATTTGCTTGTGGAGAAGTTATAAATAAGAGCCTTGGGCTCTCATTTGAGGTATCTTGAAAAAATGTAATGTTATGCTGCCAATTTGGCGACAGAACTTGAGGCTTCGGAGTGCGTCTCCCTAGTGCTTCCCGATTTCGTACTTGAAATATAGTACCTAATTGCGTGTTGTATTCTACTACATTCTCAGAGTTCGTCTTAGACATTTTTGGTGTTGAAATGATTCTAGAGACTTGCTGGTTTGCATGTGGCTGAAGTACCTTTTCGATCATACCTCTCTGCTGAAGCGACTGACGATTATGGGTATCATCTCCTTCTTCCTTCCCAGCATTGGCGATAAACTTTGTGAGTTTATAGCATGTTTGTTTGAGTTTTGAATTTGTTATGCTAAATCGAAATTCCTAGGTATAGCGTGGGTTTTTGTTTTGCATTGGGATGCGTGCAAAATTAATAAGGGGTTGGTTGGGTTGTGGCTTTGATTGGTTGTTGTTGAAAGTGAAATATTGTGGGATTGGGACTAGTTTGAATTGATTTGGATGTATATTGAGGGAGTTATGAGCTTTTTAGCATTTTCATAGGCTGCTGATTTGTAATTCCAGCCTGCAAATCCCACTAAAAAAGTGGAAGAGGCTGGCTTGCTGCCTACTATCAAGTAACTTTGTAATTTTCAGTCCTCCCACTGCATAAGTGGTCGAGTGATACTTATGTGTAATGGTCCTCCCGCTGCATAAGCGGTCGAGTTGAGATTGTTATGTAATTGCAGTCCTCCCACTGAAATATTGCGGTTGAGTCATTCTTATTTTGTGTATCTCACTTGGCTAGTTCACCGCCAAGTTTCCTTGTTTTCCCGCTGGATAAGCGGAAGGGGCTGGCTTGCCGCCCAAGCATTGCATTGTATTTCAGTTTCTTAAGCTAATGATCCCCTCAACACCGTATGCTCTCACCTTCCCACATTGGGCACTTGGTGATCAGAAAGTGGAAGGGTTACTTTCCCAGCATGTTTAAGATTATGATTTCTAACCTTAACGGGTTAAATTCTTGTTGATGTTATTGTTGGTCTTAAAAATCAAAAAAAAAAAAACTGGGATATTACAGTGGTATCAGAGTTGGTTTTCCTGCCAGCCTGTGAGTTTCAGTGGGTTCAAAAGTCTCCATGAGTGACAGAGACGTCAGATACTACAACAGAGAGCAGAAGAGACAGCAGTTTCAGATTCCTATAGTGCTGGAAGAGGACACATTTTCAGAAGTACTGAGAAACAGAGGGAAGGATCTAGATACCTCAGATTCAATGGATTCAATGGCAGATAAGACTACAGAACCAAATGACGCACCTGATAAGAAGCTAGAGAGACAATTCAATGCCATGATGGACATGATGTCTCTACTGCTGGCCAAGCTCAACCAGAACGTTGTTGGGGTCCCTAATCAGCCCAACAATGGACCAGAAGCCAGCACTTCTAACACTCCTGTAGGCAATGGAAATGGGAGTAACAATGGAGGTTCAGCCCCAAGGCCTTTACAACCTGTATTTCTGCCAAGAGAAGTACAACAAGCTGAAACAGAGATACCCACAGCTGATGAAATAAGGAACAGCTACATGGAGTATGCTTCTCTTCCTGGTGAAATCCGAGATATCCTAACTCTGGACCAGTTTATGAATCAGAAAATGAAGAGAGGGAGGAGGAATGACTACAAGTCTGCTGCCCCAAGAGATTATCAGCAAGCTCTTGGAAGAGTGACCTTAGCACACTTTGATGGAAGCGCTAAGAGTACAACTAGAGCATGGGTAAAAAAGTTGGACAATTACTTGTCTTTGAGACCTATGTCGAAGGAGGATACCATCAAGTTTGCTACCTTGCACTTGGATGGAGTGCCCCACGAATGGTGGTACCATGGGTTGGTCACCCTTGGTCATAACTTAATCACCACCTATGCTGATTTCACCAACAAGCTGATTGAGAGATTCGACACCAGGGATCCAAAGGTGAAGTTTAGAGAACTTGCACAACTCAGGCAGCAAGGTTCATTGGACACTTACGTGACTGAATTCCAAAACCTATCAGTCATGGTGAGCAGCATCTCAGAGAAGCAGTTGGTTGTCCTTTTCACTGAAGGACTTGAGGAACCTTTGAGAGGATGGGTCAAAGCTTTTGATCCGTCCACCCTAGTAGAAGCTATTAAAAAATCTAGAAGTATGGAGTTGGCTGCCCCAAAGAGTAAAATTCAGTCCAAGCCTTTTCCTTTCAGAAAGGGTAAGAAGAAGTTCACAAATCAGACCAAGAGTTTCCCTCCTCGAATGGATGATGAGCTTCGTCAAGAGCTCCGGAGGAAGAATCTTTGTTACTCTTGCAGAGAACCTTGGGCCCCCAGACATAAGTGTCATGGAAAGGGGAATTTGCATCAGATGGAGTGCTATTCTGCAAATGGATCAGATTCTGAAATTTCAGAACAGCAAACTGAAGTTGAGGACAGCGAGTATGAAGAGGCTCCTGAAGGGCCTGAATTTGGGTCAGAAGATAGAGGAGTGGTTGCTCAACTCTCGAGCATTCACAAAAATGAATCCTTCAGAGTTCGGGGTGTGATTGGAGAGCATCGTGTCATTGCTCTCATTGACACAAGTGCAACACACAACTTCATTGATGAGAGGATTGTTGCAAAAAAGGGACTAGTGGCAGAGGAAGTTGAGAGCTTCAAAGTCATGGTAGCAGATGGCTCCATTATATCCTGTAACCGAATGATTTCCAATATGTCTCTGAAGTTGGGGAATCATGAAATCAGAGGTGATTTCTTTGTGGTGAGCATTGGAGGGACTGATGATGCAGTCCTCGAGATTTAATCGCTGAGATCTCTTGGTGAGATCACACTAAACCTACAAACCATAGAGCTGAAATTCATGTCTGAAGGGAAGAAGGTAGTGTTGAGAGGAATGTCGCATGGGGGACTTAAAGTGGTATCCTTGAAAAGAATGGAAAGGCTAATCCGCCATAATCAGGTGGAGTGGGCAGCAGAGTGTTTGATAATGCCTTCCAATCCATTGGTAGATAAGGGCAGCTATTCCTCAGATATTCCAGCAATGATCAAGGATAGAAGCAAGATAATGGTCATGCCCTCAAAACCACAAAAAGAGCATAGGAACTATCCTGAAGACATCCAAGCTTTGATAACAAAGAGAAGCAAGGTGTTCGAAAACCCACCTCCTAGCAGACCTCCTAAAAAGAGGTGCCGAACACATTATTGAGCTTGAAGAAGGAGCTAAGCCAGTCATGACTACTCCTTACCGATATCCTAAGAAGCAGAAGGATGAGATTGAGAAAGCAATTCAGGAATTGCTTGACATGGGTTACATACGGCCTAGCAAAAGCCCCTTTGCTTCAGCTGTTGTTTTGGTAAGAAAGAAGGATGGGACCATGCGCATGTGTGTGGATTACAGAGCCTTGAATCAGAAAACCATCAAGAATCGGTATCCTATTCCGAGGATTGATGAGCTCATTGACGAGCTACATGGGGCAGTGTTCTTTTCCAAGATTGACCTCAAGTCGGGGTACCATCAGATTAGAATGAGAGCATTAGATGTGGAGAAGACTGCTTTCAGATGCCACTTTGGGCATTTTGAGTTCCTAGTCATGCCCTTTGGCTTGACTAATGCTCCAGCTACATTTCAGTCATGCATGAACAAAATCTTCCAAGAGTAGCTAAGGAAGTTTGTTTTGATATTCTTTGATGACATACTTATATTCAGCAAGTCTTGGAAAGAACATTTACAGCAGTTGGATGAAGTGTTGAGCATATTGGAATCCGAATCCCTGTTTGCCAAGGAGTCCAAATGTGAGTTTGGGATGGAAGAGTTGCTCTACCTGGGTCACATTATCAGTGCAGGTGGTGTTAAGGTGGATCCTCAAAAGATTAGAGCCATCATTGATTGGCCTACTCCCGAAAACATAACACATTTGAGGGGATTTTTGGGATTGTGTGGATTTTATCAAAGGTTTGTGAAGGGATATTCACAGTTGGCTGCCCCCCTCATAGATCTTATGAAGAAAGGAGCTTTTGAATGGTCCGAAAAGGCACAAACAGTATTTGAGTAGTTTAAAAGGATCATGAGTTCCTGCCCTGTTTTAGCATTGCCTGATTTCACCAAGCCATTTGAGCTACAATGTGATGCATCTGGAGAAGGTGTTGGTACGGTCCTCATGCAGGATAAGCATCCTATAGTCTTTGAGAGCAAGAAATTGAGAGGCCTTGAGAGACTGTATTCAATTTATGACAAGGAAATGTTTGCCATAATGCATGCCCTTGCGAAGTTCAGGCAGTATCTGGTGGGGAGTAAATTCATTGTTAAGACTGATCACAATAGTCTTAAACACTTCATGCATCAGAAAGATTTGAATGAGAGACGGCAGAAATGGGTGAGTAAGCTGCAGGCTTGCGATTTTGATATTGAGTATGTTAAGGGGAAAAACAATGTTGTGGCAGATGCCTTGTCCAGAAGACCCCATTTAAGCTCACTTTGCGAGCTTACTGCTGATTGGAGGGAGTTGTTGCTTGTTGATTATGCCAAAAATCAATTTGCAACCAGCCTTATTTATAGAAGGTACTTTTCATGATGAAAGGTACAAACTGGTTGAGGGATTGATACTGTACAAGGGAAGAATCTTCATAGTAGCTGAATCTAAGTTAAAAGAGAAGATTTTGAAGACTTTCCATGACATCGCCCTTGCTGGTCACCAAGGTTATTTCAAAAAATACAGGCAGATCCGGGAGAGATTCTCTTGAAAGGGACTTAAAAGTGATGTTTTGAAGTATATTAAGGAGTGTCATACATGTCAGAGGAACAAAGATGAGCACAATCTACCAGCTGGATTGTTACAACCCTTGCCTATTCCCAGTCAAAAATGGGAAAGTATTTCCATGGATTTCATCACGGGGTTGCCTCGGGCTCAAGGGAAGGATAGTATCTATGTGGTGGTGGACAGACTTACAAAGTTTGCTCATTTCTTCGTCATCACCAGCTCTTTTACAGCAACAGAAGTTGTTAAAGTGTTCTTCCAGGAGGTGTTTAGATTACATGGTTTACCGAAGAACATTGTGAGTGATAGGGATAGCAAGTTCCTAAGTGCTTTTTGGCAGGAGATTTTCAGATTGTGTGGTACTGTGCTCACTCCAAGCACCAGTTATCATCCTCAGACTGATGGGCAGACCGAGATAGTGAATAAGTGGTTGGAAGGTTATCTTAGAAACTATGTCTCGGAGCAGCAGAATACATGGGTGAGATGGCTTCACCTAGGGGAATATTGTTACAATTCCTCCT
The DNA here is from genome assembly GCF_030272615.1 of Cryptomeria japonica. NCBI lineage: Eukaryota > Viridiplantae > Streptophyta > Pinopsida > Cupressales > Cupressaceae > Cryptomeria > Cryptomeria japonica. The sequence continues at coordinate 384,886,760 of NC_081413.1, forward strand.
ATCACATGTCCATCCAGATGTCACCATTCATGGCACTATATGGTTATGAAGCTCCTAGCTTTGCGGACTTGGTATTTGGTGATAGCAAAACCCCTCAGGCAAAAGATATGATGCAGCAAAGTAAGGATATTCAGAGGATTCTGAGGGACAATCTCCAGAATGCACAGAATCAGCAGAAGTTGTATACTGATCAGCAATGAATTGAGCGCACCTTTGAGGTGGGCGACATGGTTTATTTGAGGCTCCAGTCATACAAACAGTCTACTCTCAAGAACAGTGGTCTTGAGAAGTTGAAGCCACGATTCTATGGGCCTTTCACAGTCAGCAGAAGGGTTGGAGAAGTGGCGTATGAGTTGGAATTACCAGCAAGCAGCAGGATCCATAATGTATTTCATGTGTCTCGCCTTAAGAAGGCTCTGGGACATAATGTTGTTGCTTCAGCTGAGTTACCTCCGCTTGATGAGGAGGGAGAGTTGGTTTTGGTTCTGGAAGCTATCCTTGAATTCAGGGAACGATCTTTGAGGAGGGAGAGTTGGTTTTGGTTCCGGAAGCTATCCTTGAATTCAGGGAACGATCTTTGAGGAGAAGAGTAATCAGGGAATACTTGATCAAATGGAAGAATCTACCAGCAGAGGATGCTACGTGGGAAAATGAGGAGATTTTACTACATCTAGCCTTACAGTTGCTTGAGGACAAGCAATTTTGGGGAGGGTGGACTGTAATGTCCCCTTCTCATTGATGACCTACCAATGGTCCATTAGCCTATTCCTGAGACCCGTAGGCTAGGTGGAATGAAGAATGAGGGTCCAACATTGATGAAGCGAGGACTTACTATTTTTAGTAAGTCAACGGATGGCTATTCTGGTGACACTGTCCTACTGAGCTCTCCATGCTCTATCTCTGGGCGCAAAGATCATGCTTTTCGGAGCACTAGTTCTTGACTTACTATTTTTAGTAAGTGGCAGTATGGCATAATTCTATTTTTGGTAGTGGACAGGGTCCTGATCCTGCAGCAGCTTAGTGGTCTTCCTGGCTCAGTTTCATCCTAGTTTTGACAGGAAATCAGTACAAGAGTCATATGTGACGCAATTAAATATAATTTCCTTATCCTAAGGTTTAATATTTAAATTATTTTGATTATTTGCTACTGATTTTTGGAATTGGGGATTAATATCTATTATCTCCTAAGTTTGGCGAAATTCATGTGTATTAAGGGATGTCGAAATTACTTACAGGAGTATTATTTTTATATTGCATCTCTAATATTCGCCAAAGTGGTTAACGTGGGTCCATGTCTTTGGCGGGGGGTTTAACTCTTGAATATGGCGCTACACTTGGGTCCACATGAAGGTGAAATGAAATGCAAACGAAGTAAGTGGAATTTGGGGAATTTGAATTTGAATTTGCTTGTGGAGAAGTTATAAATAAGAGCCTTGGGCTCTCATTTGAGGTATCTTGAAAAAATGTAATGTTATGCTGCCAATTTGGCGACAGAACTTGAGGCTTTGGAGTGCGTCTCCCTAGTGCTTCCCGATTTCGTACTTGAAATATAGTACCTAATTGCGTGTTGTATTCTACTACATTCTCAGAGTTCGTCTTAGACATTTTTGGTGTTGAAATGATTCTAGAGACTTGCTGGTTTGCATGTGGCTGAAGTACCTTTTCGATCATACATCTCTGCTGAAGCGACTGACGATTATGGGTATCATCTCCTTCTTCCTTCCCAGCATTGGCGATAAACTTTGTGAGTTTATAGCATGTTTGTTTGAGTTTTGAATTTGTTATGCTAAATCGAAATTCCTAGGTATAGCGTGGGTTTTTGTTTTGCATTGGGATGTGTGCAAAATTAATAAGGGGTTGGTTGGGTTGTGGCTTTGATTGGTTGTTGTTGAAAGTGAAATATTGTGGGATTGGGACTAGTTTGAATTGATTTGGATGTATATTGAGGGAGTTATGAGCTTTTTAGCATTTTCATAGGCTGCTGATTTGTAATTCCAGCCTGAAGATTGGATATAGCAGAAATTCATTGTTCTTAGTGTTATAATCTGCATTTCTCTCCTCATCTTATCTCTATTAATGTAAGGTTAAGTAGTAGTGCTACTAATCAGTTCTGTTTGTAACTCTCATCCCACTGAAAAAGTGGAAGAGGCTGGCTTGCCGCCTACTATCAAGCAACTTTGTAATTTTCAGTCCTCCCACTGCGTAAGTGGTCGAGTGATAGTTATGTGTAATGGTCCTCCTGTTGCATAAGCGTCGCTGCATAAGCGGTCGAGTTGAGATTGTTATGTAATTGCAGTCCTCCCGCTGAAATATTGCAATTGAGTGATTCTTATTTTGTGTATCTCACTTGGCTGGTTCGCCGCCAAGTTTCTTTGTTTTCCCACTGGATAAGCGGAAGGGGCTGGCTTGCCGCCCAAGCATTGCATTGAATTTTAGTTTCTTAAGCTAATGATCCCCTCAACACTGTATGCTCTCACCTTCTCACATTGGGCACTTGGTGATCAAAAAGTGGAAGGGTTACTTTACCTGCATGTTTAAGATTATGATTTCTAACCTTAATGGGTTAAATTCTTGTTGATGTTATTGTTAGCGTTAAAAATCAAAAAAAAAGAAAACTGGGATATTACACTATGTCGGATGCCCAGCTGGCTCCTGTGAGGCAACTTTTTACCAAGTCCATCAACATTTTCCATTCTCCTGGTGTGATAAACGCACGCTTCAACCCCCTACTGTTAGACCAAGCGCTTTTCCATTGCTCTTCTATGAGGTCATCTCTGCATACCAAATCCAACAGCCACTTCTTCTCCTTGGTGAGCTTCTTGGCCGGTTTTGCTGCAGATGCCCCCTTCTCGGGTATACCAAATACCCTCTTGAAATCTTCCGGTTTGAATGAAACTCGTACCGTGCAGCCCTGGAACTGAATGATGGAAGCCCTTTCTTGGCGGTTGTATCTAGATACCATAGTTCGTAGCACCGGCTCAAAATCCTTGATGTTGAATGTCAGCATCTGAATGGCATGGCCTACCTATGCTTTCCTGAGGGAATCCTTTATCACATGGTCGGGTGAAGTTTCCTCCCACCAAGTACGGCATTCGCTGCGAGTCACACTCTCAAAGGCTACATTCTCCGCAATGATTCCCTCTGGATTCTTCTGCACTTTTGGCTTGATTTTGGCCTTCTTGCTGCTGTTGGCTGGGTCTGTAGTGGTCATGGTTGCACTGTAACTGCTTTGCCCTGTTTTCTTGTTTTTGTCCAATCCTTGACCGTTATTATAACGGTCTGCATGTGTGCCCCGCCAATTTGTACGGACCATCATGCCTGTTGTTGCTTGTACGATGTACGGATAGGTTCGTACGCCTCCCTCCTCTAACCGTAAAGCCTCTTCAATTTTTGTGAGCTCTGCACATACCACCGTACGAATGGAACGAATTTCCACACTAATGCCTTCCAGTTTTGTATGAACCGCTTCCGTATGGACTTCTCTCCGTCGATCCCCGTATGTCATCGTACGGTCTACTCCTTGTCGTCTGTACAGTTCCTTCCTGCTTGTCGTACGCCTTTTGGCTTGGGTGACGTACATATATCGTGGTCGTACAGCCTCTTTCGAGTTGCTTCCCCTGTGCACCGTACGGCTTCACCATACGTCGTACAATGTTCCACGTGCAGTATTCGTCATACGGACGTCGTACAATGTTCCTCGTGCAGTATTCATCGTATGTCGTACGGGGTTCTTTGTTGTTCTGTACCGTACGGAATGATGTGCTTTGTCGTACGGGTTGATGTGCTCTGTCATACGGGTTGCTTTGGTATTCTTCGTCGTATGTTGTACGGACTCAACTCCTTGGCTGTGTTGGGTTGTGTCTCCTCACCGTCCGTATGTGCAATCTGTACACAATACGGGCTCCACTCCCTGGCAGTGCGTGTTGGCCGTACGTCTCTTCCTTCTCTCTTTTGTCGGTTTTGTTTCCATTACCTTGATTTTGCCTGTGTGTTGTGTACAAATGGGCTCTGTAGGGCTTTATATAATCATTTGACCTTTTTCAGGATTAGGTTTAGACTTAAATATTTTATTAACTTTTTATAAAATAATTGCCTCCTTATTAATTGTATTTTTCCCTTACTTATTTCCATCACCTTTGCCTTACTCTTTAATTTTTTTATGCTTATCAACCCTGGCCTTTTTATTTCTTCCACATACTTCTCATTTCTAACTTTCAGTACCTACTTCAAGTCCTTGTAGGTCCAGGCAAAGTAGTCCTTGTATTTCAAGAATATCCTAAAGGTCGCCGCCTTCAGTAAGGGGTTCCAGTCATCCCCTATGAGTATCACCTGCGGGTCCTCGTCCTTGCCTAGATTGACTTTTTTCACATCCCTTTCCTCGTACTTGATGGGTTTGTCTCGTTCCAACTGGTGGGCTGGTGTGTCATCCACCCGTGCCATCCCTTCTTGGTACCTACCGTACTTCGGGAGAAATGACTACTCTTCTGTACCGCCACTTGATTCCCCAATCTCACATATTTGCAGCATGTGGCACTCCGGGTGGAAGACCTCATAGTCCTCCATCTGCCAATGGAAGAATCCAACCAATGAACTAGTTCCATCTTCAGAGCATCCACCCAATTCCAGCACTCCTTCCTCGTTGGGTTCCCTCCCTCCTCTGTCTCCTTCGGGACCCCACTCCCATCTATTTGAGTCCTCCGAGTCGGAGTCAGACGACGCGAGCTCTTCACTAACGGACCGATTCCTCAGGTCAATCACATACTTATGACCTTCACTCTCAATTGAGAGTGTATTCTTCTTCCAATTATGATTGGCTCTAGCCATGATCAGCCATCCTCTTCCCAGGAGGACATCATACCCTTTTCTTTCCAGTGGGATGACTACGAAGTCCAAAAGGAATTGTTGTGTCCCGATCACCACTTTTTGTGCCATGAGAGTCCCGAGGGGTTTGATGTCGTGTTGATCCGCACCGACGAGATGGAATGTTGGTGGCCAAAGAGTAGGCTCGCCAAGACCTCTCCAAGTTTCTTCCAATAGCACGTTGACTCCGAACCCGCCATCCACAATGGTCTTTGTGAGCTTTTGTCCCATTATGTCCATCTCCACCACGGCAGGTTTTCGTCCAATGCTTACCGTGAGCAGCATAGAGTCCATGGCATCTGTACCAAGTTCCTTCACCGGAGCCGTACTATGTGGTTTTGTAATCGTTCAGTGTTCCTGGCCGATGGTGATGTCACCGACTACATTTGTTAGGGCCATCCTCAATTGTGGCATGGTCTGTAGAAGGTCAAATACCCGTATAGGTATGGTGGTCTATAACATCTGCTTAATGATAGTTTTCTCTAGTCCTTACCAGAGTGGGGTACTGGCCGTCGGGTGCAAGGCCCTCCGTTCTTCTGTCATCGCTCGCTCAATATCTGTCCTAGCTTCCTGGAGTCTTTCCTTCTCCGTGCGAGGGTCGGGATACATGGCTTTCTTGTTTTGCAATCTTGTGATTTCCAATACGCGTCCCTCCTCCAGTTCTTCTACCTCTAGCATATTCACCCCTTTTTGCTTTGGACAATCTATGTCCTCATGATTCCCCGGACCGCACCATTTGCACAGCAAACTTCCTGCATCACCTTCATTTTGACATTCCCGCGCAAAGTGACCCCATTCGTTGCATTTCTTGCATTGGATCATGGGTCATCCCTTTGTGTGGTATTGAATTCTACTCCTTGGCGTGTTATTATTGGACCTGTTGTTACCCCGTCAGTTGTTTCGGTACCCTCCAGAAGAGGCGTCAAAGTTTGTTGCCGGCTTCAGAGGTGTCGCTGGCGGTGTGACTTGGTCGGGTTGGGCGTAGAGCACTTGTGTGCTCCGTGCTTTCAAGTTGTATGGGCATTCCTTAAATGAATGTCCTAGTACTTGGCAGATGTCACAGAAAGCTTTACGATGGCAGCTCCCCTTAGTGTGCCCTTTCGTCTTGCAGTCGGTGCACCATAGTTCTTTTCCTTCTCTGCCACTTTCTTTGTCAGCCTTTAGTTCTTTCATCATCCTCATCATATCCCTTTGGAGTGCTTGCACGATTTTGGACTCCCCATCACTGTCTTCATCCGTACTGTCACCATCGCTCACCCGGCACTTTCCTCGGGATGTCTTATTTTCACTTTCAATATCCATCGCACGGTTGTATGCTTCGTCATACGAGGGCAGAGGGACCACTTTCATCTTTCGTTTGAGAGACGGTACCAGTCCTTCAACAAACCATCTCTTCTTGAGGCCATTAGCCGGCCGGTTCTCCATTTTGTTGAGTAGTTCCCTCAACCTTCTGTTATATGCCCGCACACTTTCACTTTTTCACTGCTTTGTATTGTAAATCTCTGCCACGATTTCATTGTCATCCTATAGGAGTTTGAACTCCTCTTGGAAAGCCATCTTCAGATTGTTCCAGGACGTTTTATACTGGGCATCCAGGTCTGTATACCAATCAATTGCTATTCCCCGCAAAGTGGTTGGAAATGCCTTCAACCAGTAATCCTGGTCGTCCTGGCCATTTGCCTCCCAAATGGTCACGCATGTCTTACAGTGTCGTACGGGATCTTCCGGCCCGTCACCCATGAATTTTGGAAGCTTTTGTTTCTCCGGGATGTGTGCCATTGTTTTTGTCTGGAGGGTTTTATGTAGTGCTTGGAAGTTACTATATGTCGAGAAGGTATTATGTGTCTGGAAGGTACCGTACACTCTTGACCTGGTTGGACCCCTGTTCGCAGGGGTTTGGTCACCCTCGCTCCTATAGTCCCTCCTTCCCAGGGTTTCTGGATCTGACCCTCCTATTTTGATTCCCTCTAACAAGGACAGATTCCTGATGCCAGATAATGTTGCTTCAAAGATATTGGCGATCTCTTCGTGCAGGTCCTGTACCGCCTCCTCTCCTTGTTCACAATATTTTGTCGGGTTGCTCTGCGACTCGACTCCGAAGTCCTCTTCACTCAACATCGAGTGTGGGGCCTGGTCGGCAAGATCTTCCTCCGCTACGTCTGGAAGTGGCAGGTTCCTCGCGACCTCCGCCAACTCCTTCCACGTACACGACCTTTGTCTCTCCCAACTACGACTCTGACTTCTGCTACGTTTTTCAGAGCTCTTTGATTCAACAACCTCCCTCAGCTGTCTTCTCCGCTCGACCTGTTCTTTTATGCGGAGAGATCTCCGTACAGTTCCCTTGTTTACTCCTTCAGTGGCAGTGGTATGTTTGTCTTTGTTTGGCCGTAGGGGCATCAAGTGCCAGAGGTACGGCGTCAGCTTGCCTCCCTCTCCTCTTCCTCCCTACAGCTCGCTCTTCGTACCTTTGGAGTACTTGTTGCCGACGGAGTTCCCGTGTAGTTTCCTCCCTTCGATCTTGGAGTGCAATCAGATTTCTAGCGAGTAACCTTGGAATACTTCTGAGTAGGTCAAAGACGGGAGTGCTGACGGTGAGTTCACCACATACTATGCCTTCAAAGACGGCTCTCTCCTGAGCCTCCCTCTGCACGTATTGCGTGACTAACACGTCCCACAACTCTACCAAATCTACCGTCAACTAATCCTCTGGGGTCTCTTTCATGGTACTTTCTTCGTGTGTGTCGCTGTCCACAACAATTAATTGTTGGTTGAATGGTCGGCCCATCAATTCCTTCCGCCTGCCGCCATAATTATCTCCAGGTTCGTTCAGGCAACGGCGCCAAAATGTTTAGTCCTTAATGTGAGGTTGGTAAACTCACGGATAAAACAAGGATTTCCCACACATACCAATTAGTAATGTAACAGAACATTCATATATCAAAGCATAAGTAGCAATAACAAACAGCTATACCAGATGAATGATATCTTTATTGAATTCTCAAGAATATGTCAGTACAATGCCATCCTTGCCGAGGTTCCATCCGAATCATATATAGACTCGACGGTTGGCCAAGTTGCCAACCGTCACTAACTACCAACTACCCCACGGAAACCTCTCGGCGACTCAAACATAAACATATACATAAATACCCATCCCAACTACAAACTAACATCTGCTATTGACCCCTAACAAAATCCCTATTTTCTCGCTCAAGTTTTGATGGATTTGGCTAAATCCCGATGCGTAACGATAAAATTTTAAGTGTTCAGATGATTTTAAGTGGAAGAATCATTAAATTCTTGATGAAAATCCATGTTTTAATTGTCTAAAAGTCAAAAATCCTGATGTAAGGTGCTTTTCGCCCTACTTTTTGCCCCACATTTCTGATGACCCATGATTTTCCAAACTCAAAATCCTAATGGGAGGAGAATTTCCCCCACAATTCCGATGGACCTTGTTTTTCCCCCATTCAAGTTCCTGATGGAGGACGATTTTCCGCCAGGGAGGTAAATTTTGACTATGGGAAATTATCCTAATGACCCACGATTTTCCCCTGAAATGCAGATGATTTTGATGCGGATGAAATTCCTTATCCTGATGCATGGTGAATTTCCCCAAGTGTGATTTTTGACGAACTTTGATCTGGATTTTTATCCAAATGGGGAGCGATTTTCCCCCAAAGTGAATTTTTTGGACTTAATGATGAAAATGAAGTGACTTTTAGAGTCCAAATGAAAATCGATTTTCCCCCAGAGGTATTCATTGACAAGTTTAATGATTTTTGATTGGGAATTTTGTCCCAATGGAGGTCGATTTTCCCCCAGCGAGCAATTAAAGTGATTAATAATGATATTTATTTGGATTGTTATCCAAATATGGAACGATTTTCCCCCAGGTGGCCAAATTTGGTAAAAATGAATAAAATTTAATGCAAGTGGGCCAAAATTTAATTGTTTTTGTGATGACAAACGATTATTTGATTATCAGAAACAATTATTTAATGATTTGCAATGATCATTTAATAATTATACATTTTCTAGATGCAAATTGATTTTCCTAGGCAAGTATAAAAGCAAAGTTTTTTTATCCCACATTGCTTGTTCGGTGAAACAACAAGGTGAAAACATGAATAAGTAAGCTTGCCCAGCATTATATTATTATTATTACTTATTTGTGACAGTTAAGATGCAGATTGAAGACACGTTATTGGTCTCAGCTGGGCAATTTTGATTGTCATTTTGACACCATTTTTGAGCTGGAATTTCAAATTGAAGGGCGATTTTGCCTAATCTTTCCTTGGCGCCTCATTGAAGAGAGTGGTTGCAGCGAGCTTTGGTGGCTGTTTGTGGCACATTAGGCAAATCTGGGAGGTGGCACAACTTTTGGAATTAGGCGATTTTGCATGGGGAGGTCAATTCCTCCATATTTTGGTGATTTTTGTTGATATCATTAATGCTTAAGGGCTGCCATTGTTCTCAGACCTTGTTGGGCGCCATCACTGGGAGAGATGTTATTCCATATTTGGCTGCAAACTTCATTTTCAGGCTCATTTCTTCATTTCCAGCAGGCACATACTTAGGCGATTTTGCTTGGAGATCATATTGGAGCCATTTTAGAGTGGTTTGGAGGCATTTTCTGAGTACACCATTGCTGGTGTAAGGACTGCAACTTCATTTCCAGGTTGTCTTCAGACCAATTCATCATTTCCAGCCACCCTTACACTTGGGCGATTTCATTGAGGTATCATTTTTGAGGCATTTTGTGGTCATTTTTTGAGTGTGTTATCATTTCCTAAGGTGTTGGCAAGGTCTGAAACTCCACTTTCAGACCTCTCTTCAGACTGATCTATTTTTACCAGTCCTATTCTTGCCCAGGTTTGATCACTCTGACATTGGGATGGTAATTTTCATCGAACTTGAGCAGTCTACATGGCTACAACCTCGTTAAATGACTGATTTATGATTGTCGCAAGTTGTCTTCAGACATTTGGCAGCCATTATTGTGTTTGGAAGGGTGTCTTCAGACATCAAAGAGTGAAAAATCAGACTTTTTACACCTTTCCAAAGCATTTCCAGATTGTGGTATACGCTTTTGGACTTAATTTTGATAATTTTCTGAGTATACAAGATGTCTTCAGACTTTTTTTTTTTATCTGACCTCATTTAAGTCTGAAAATAAGAGTTTTCTAAGGGCTTTATGAGGGTCTTTGACCCTATTCATATCAATTTCTTTCTATTTTCAGAATTTCTTAAGAATATGGATAGAGTTTCTGATTTCCATTCCTAAATTTGTCTAAATCATTAGAAATCATAACTAATTCAATTCTGAAAATAGTTATCAGGATAATTTTTCCAAGATTATTGACTTCTAGCTTCGTACAGGTACCATGTCCAAATCCGAGAATGGAGTTCGAAAGGAGCAATTAAAGATCGTTTGTATGCTTTTTATAGAGCACATCTGCTCTTGTTGGCCCGCATGGCAGGCAATATACCTCTTTGCTTGGAGGAAGAGGGGATTCTATCCGGATTCTCAATTGTCTTCCCAATGGAAAGGAATCAGAGATACAAACATGAATTTCTTGAATATGGAGCAGATGTGGCAAAGGATGTTCGGAACAAAGAACCAGATTCCCTCTCCTACCTATGCAAATATCATGAGGAGTGGCATATATCACACCATTGGATTTCCTCAATCCATAAAATGCAGCGAGTTCATTCTGGAATGCACAAGGCACTATGATTCTCTCTCCAGGATGATTCGGGCTTCCAAAGGGATAACCATCGCCTACCTTGCTGAGGATGCAATTGCCAAAGTGTTCGGGATACCTCATAGTACAGATATGAAAGAAAGGACAAAGGATGAATATGAAGCAAAGTACAAATTGAAGGAGGATGCATATTGCAAGGAAACTCAAATAATGCGGATAAGGAAGATCAACACTTTAAAGATTGGATGAAGATTTCGAGACAGGGATTTCCAAAGGCGAAGATGTGGACTAGATCAAACATGAAGAGGAATTCACCTTGATGGCAAACAAATGAAGGAAAACAAGTTCAAGACATGAGCACAAAGAATTTCACATCAAGAAATCAGGAATTACAACAAGAAAATTCAAAGTCGAAGAATGTCAAGGAGGAAACAGTTCGTGGAGAATTCCCTAACATATGGATGAAATTCAAAGTATCACAAGCAATTCCAAATATCATGAGGAATGTTCAAGGATAAGTTGATCAAGTCTATGACGCAGGCCAAGGTGCCATTCTAGTCATCATCCGTTCAATCAAAGTGTACCAAGTCAGCGTTCATTCAAGGAGGGAATAGGTGACACGTGGCATTACATCAAACACTATTTATCTTACCTACCCTTATCTCTCATTGATCAATGTAATGGTGGTTGCAACAAACCCTAATTAGGGTTTTATCTTGTAATTGGCCATTAATCTTGAATTGATTTGAGCCATTCATTGTAATGAGCTATCTATATAATGCTCAGTGATCTCATTTGTAAAGGTTAACAATAGAAGAATAGCTAGTAGTAGAAGAGTATAAGAGTAGTTGCTAGAAGTTAGAAGCTAGGAGTAGAGTAGGAGGAGAAAAGGCAGAAATTGTTGCCAAGGCTTGTACATGGATACACTGCTTTCATTGGAGTTAAAGTGAATTGTGGCATCCTTTTTACATGTTGCATGGTTTCTTGTACTTTAACCTCATAGTTTAGATCAAGCTTGAAAAACTCGGATTTTGCAATAACTCGGCAAGGCCAAAAAATTTTAAAAACTCGGGACTCGCCAAAACTCAGCAAAAAACTCGGCAAAACTCGGCAACTTTATCGAACATTTGAAAATACATTTTTTTTTAATATATAATTCAAAAGCACACATTTACACCAAATTTGTATAACATATATGATTTCCATGATATATAAATCAATTTTTTTTGGTAATACATAGCAACAAATGCAAGTATCATAGCATAAACCAAAAACCAAGTGCAACATATGTATAAGACTTCAATACATATCAACGTATCATAGTGACAGTCTCATAGAGTTATAGAGTCATAGACCACAAAACAAGAACCTCTGAAATTCTAATTACATATCAAGTTCAAAGTTTGGTATCAATGAAAATAAGAAATCATAAATTGCGTCTACGACTAAAGCTCAAAACAGATTGTGGCCGCTGGGTGGGTGGTGCTGAAGTAGTGGCAACATCCTCAACACTAACAGGTGCCTCTGTTGCATGATCAACCTCCTGCTCCTCCTCACGTGCTGCCACTTCCGCATCCCATTCCTCTCCTACCCTCTCCAACTCACTCAGCTGCTCATTAGTAAGGAATGGATCCAAATCATTATCAACATCATCAGGAGAAGCAACCCATTTTGCTACATATGGATCAATGTCATCCAAGTCAAGTGCTTCATGTGAATCTTGCCCTAGCACCTTCTTCTCATGTAATCGAATGTTGTACCGCACATAGACAAGATCATTCAAGGGTTGTTGAGTCAACCTATTGCGCTTTTTTGTGTGGATGTTCTCAAAAACACTCCAGTTGCGCTCACAACCAGAAGCACTACAAGGCTGTGATAATATGCGGATGGCAAGCTTTTGAAGATTAGGCGTTGTGGCACCATAATCTTCCCACCACAAATCTGCAAGGATACAAAATGTGATTTATAACTTGTAAAGATTTCAATAATCTTAAAGAGAGAAATAAATGGTAAAAATTAAACATATGTTTTTTTTTCCCTGGTCGTAAGGTGGCTCTCCTACGTTTGCAATCAGGTGAAGAAAACAATTCCCCTAAGGCCTTCTTATAACTCTGCAACTCATCAAGTATCAGGTCTCGAAGGATCTCATCATCAACTAATCTCCGAATGCATGTGTCAAGGCCAATTCTAACCTCTGCATCTGCTCTGAAACTCGGAGAGTAAAAAAACTTGGGATTCAAGAAGTAGGCAGCAGCATGAATATGTTGGTGGAGTTGATGGTTCCACCTCCGATCAATTATGCGCCATATGGGTTCATACTTGGTCTTGTTTGACCCATACAAGTGTTGAATCGCCTCTTTGGCCTTATCCATGGCCTCATATAGATACCCCATGGAGTTATGATCCCCATCCACCATTCGTAGCACCCTCACCAACGGTTCCGACACCTAGATATAAAAAATCTAACAAAATCAGCAGATTGAAATATTAGAAAATTAAATAATAAATCATCAATTAAAGTTTCAAAACTTACATTGATGATCTCCTCCACTATCTTGGCAAAATTAGTATCAAAAATGGCAATCACAACCTTCTCTGCTTCAGGCTTTGTAGCATAAGGACTCCCCAACCATCTTTCACTCATGAACATCCGCTTCAGGTTGGGCAATGTAGCAAGTATGCTCTGCAAGGTGAGGAAATTGGTAGCAAAGCGTGTGACCCCCGACCGCACAAGATCCTTACCTTCAGTGTGCTCTCTCATAAGATTCAGGACCCATGTGTGATTGTAGATGTATTTGGTGATATTCCTTCCATCTTCAACCACTTTCTTTACCCAACTTAGTTTCCCTATGTCCTCAAGGAGCAAGTCAAGACAATGGGCAGTACAAGGGCTCCAAAATAATGTCGGATGTCTAGCCATTAGAAGTTTGCCGGCTGCCACATATGCAGCTGCATTATCAATCACAACTTGGATGACATTCTGCACTCCCACATCCATCACCACTTCATCCAACATGTTGCACAAGGTCTCCGCATTCTTCACTTCATTGGAGGCATCAATTGATTTTAAAAATACTAACTGTCCTCCTGAAGCAACTAGAAAGTTGATGAGTGTCCTGTTCCTACCATTTGTCCATCCATCAGAAAGAATGGTGCAGCCATTCTTTTCCCAAATAGTCCTTTGCTCTTCCACTAATGCATGAGTGTTTTGGACCTCATCCTGCAATAACGGTCCACTTACCTCGTAACGGCTTGGGGATTTGAACCCCTTACCTGCCACAGTCAACGCGGTGACCAATTGGTCCCAAGATGGACTAGAAATAGCATTGAACGAAACATCGTTGTAGATAAAAAATCTAGCACACGCCACCTTGGCTTGTTGGTGAGCCTCTTTATTCCATGCAGTGCCAAGCAATCCAGGTTGTGCACCAGGAGTGTTACGTGGAATAAAGAAGTTTTCCATGTTGCTGTCCAAAGTTCCCTTTGCTCGTATCCGTGGCCCAAGGGAAGAACCAGATGTCCCCACATTTGTATGTGACCCCATGGAACTCAAATCTGCCCTTGGGGCTGCCATTGCCTCTGCTGTTCTCTTTTTTGTTGCCTTCCTTTGATCATATGCTTCAAGCGTTGCTATTGCATCTCTCGTAGCCTCTTCAGTACATTCTGTACAGCTTGTGGTATCTCGGCATTGAATTTTTGCAAGGTGATATTTGAACCTATTAATGCCACCTTTTACAATTTTTTTGCAATGGTTGCAAAAAACATCTCCTCGTTTTGGACCTGGTCTCCCATGTTTCCAACAAGGGTCTCTCTTTTTGCCACCAACTTTAACTGTAGAAGCTGAATCCATTTTCTTTCAAAAAGATGTGGAAAAGAACCTAGCAAAAGAGAGGCAACATTTAGAGATAAATAACATTGTTACCAAAAAAAATCACAAACATCCAAAAATTACAATGATTGTATAACTGTATTTTATTTACAGTCATCTATTAATAGATGACTCTCTAAAATTAAAATTTTTAATTGGTTGTGTATTTTTTTAAGTTTTTAACTTCAAATTTAAATTTAAATGAAATACTTTAATACACATTGACATTACACAGTTGACAGTCATTTCAAATGACTATGAGTATTTCACAATTGACTGTGTAATACACAGTCATTAATTACAATGTACATTAATGATTAATGTATTACACAGTCATCAGTCATTTGAAAATGACTGTATTACACAGTCATTTCAAAATTTCAAATGACCGTGTATTACACAGTCATCAGTCATTTGAAAATGACTGTGTATTACACAGTCATCAGTCATTTGAAATTTTGAAATGATTGTAATGACTGTGTATTACATAGTCATTTGAAAATGACTGTGTAATACACAGTCATTTCTCATTTGAAATGACTGTAATGACTGTGTATTACACAGTCATTTGAAAATGACTGTGTAATAAAATGACTGTGTATTACACAGTCATCAGTCATTTGAAATGACTGTGACTGTGTAATGATGACTGTGTAATACACAGTCATTTGAAATGACTGTGACTGTGTAATGATGACTGTGTAATACACAGTCATTTGAAAATTTGAAATGACTGTGTATTATACAGTCATTTGAAAATTGAAATGACTGTGACTGTGTAATGATGACTGTGTAATACATAGTCATTTGAAAATTTGAAATGACTGTGTATTACACAGTCATTTGAAAATTGAAATGACTGTGATTGTGTAATGATGACTGTGTACTACACAGTCATTTGAAAATTTGAAATGACTGTGTATTACACAATCATTTGAAATGACTGTGATTGTGTAATACACAGTCATTTTGAAATGACTGTGTATTACACAGTCATTTGAAATGACTGTGACTGTGTAATACACAGTCATTTTCAAATGACTGTGTATTACACAGTCATTTCAAATGACTGATGACTGTGTAATACACAGTCATTTGAAATGACTGTAATTACTAATGATTGTGTATTACATAGTCATTTGAAATGACTGTGACTGTGTAATACACAGTCATTTGAAATGACTAAGACTGTGTAATACACGGTCATTTTCAAATGACTGTGTATTACACAGTCTTAGTCATTCGAAATAAAACAATACAAAAAGATACCTGGTCGTGCGTGCAAATGCAAACAATACACAGTCATTTTGACTGTGTAATACACAGTCATTTCAAATGACTGTGTATTACACAGTCAAAATGACTGTGTATTCGAAATAAAACAATACAAAAAGATCACGAATAAACAAGTAAAAACCTGGTCGCGCGTGCAAATGCAAACCCTACTGCAAATCGCGTGCCGTTTTTTGCCTTCCGGAATCGCGCGAGCCGCGAAATGGAATAAAGACTTCGGTTTTTTTTTTGCCTGCGACTTAAGTCGCGTTTTTCTCGCATTTTGTGCCGCGTTTCGGGCAGGTTTTGGCCATTAACGGCGAGTATTTGCCAAAAAAATCGCGGCGAGTATATAAAAAAATCGCCCCGAGTATTTCCGCGATTAACTCGCGCGGCATTATGGATCGCGATTACTCGCGAGTTTTTGAATTGCTCGCCAAGTTTTGCAAGTATGGTTTAGATGAAGTGCATTGATCATGATTGAGAAGTGCAATGGTATTTGATGAATTCCTTTAGTGTTCATACTTTTGATAGTTTGATGATTGTAAGCTACTGTGCAAAGTTAGCCTGAACCTTATGATTATGGTTGCTAAGTTCAATTGTGGATGTTTGCTCAAGTTGTTTCAGTATTGGGTATTTGAATGAATGATCCTCAATAAGAAAATCTTTCGACTCCTTAGAAGCTCGCACTAACTTGGTGTGTCTTGGCGAAGCCAAGTTATGTTTGGGGAAATTTGTCTATCAAAGCACCATTTATTACCTTCATTGTCCTTAGGAATAGATTAGATTCCCTAAACCCTTTCTTTTTTATCTCTCTATTAGATGAGTTAGTCCCGAGTTCCAACAACGTCCAAGCATTCAAGCATTCATGTACAACATAAGTCCCCTTGTGATTCCAGCATTATCACATCAACCATTGAGCTTATCCACGAGTCAAGCCTGACATTTTTATGTTGTTAATGTTTTAGCAACACAAAAATCTGAAACATGATACACAGAATTTATCCTGGGAAAAGCCTCCACTTGAGGGTGAAAAACCTAGCCCACTAAAAAATGAACTTTTTATATCTCTGAAAATGAATACAACTGATGATAGTTTCAGATTACTATCAATCACAATAAGATAAGTTTGATTCTCTACAAATCAATCATGACAATGAAGTCAAATGATACATCTCATAAGACTGAAAACTCTAAACACAGAAAACATAAAATATAACTGATCTATCAGACTACACATGCACAACATTCTCAACTCCCTCTCAAAATGTGAGAAGCCACCAATATATCTATCAATCTGCTGAAGAGGAAGAAGACCACGAAATTGAAGGAGCGGTGAATATAAAGAATCGAATTACAAAATGAAGAGACTCCATGATGAAGGGGAAGAGTCACTGACAAAGGGATGAAGAGACTCCACGGTGGAGAGGAATAGTCACCGACAGAGAAATGAAGAGACTCCACGGTGGAGAGGAAGAGTCGCCGACAGCTACAAAGATAATTCACTGAAATCCTCGTAACCATCTCACCGACAACAAACAATAACTAAAGTCACAAATTAAATAAAGGACGATGAAGATCTTCTATCGCGGCTATAAATTCAACACTCCCTCTAAGCAAGAGAGAGATATTCATTTCATCATCTCATGACAGATACATACAGCTGCAATCAAAGAAAGTCAACAGAGTCTCATCACAGATTTTATTCAATAAAGTTGTTATCTCATCATTACAATATTCACCATAGCTACTCCTAGAGGGTGAATGAAAACAGAAATAAAAATCATAAAGTCATACACATGACTTCCACCATAGCTACTCCCAGATGGTAGATCAAGGGATTTCATCTCGAACTTCTCTCGCAAAGAAGAACTCATTAATCAAGGGATTTCACCTCGAACTTCTCTCGCTGAGAAGAACTCATTAACAAGGGATTGCACCTAAGACTTCTCCCTCACAAAGAAGAACTCATTAATCAAGGGATTTCACCTCAAGCTTCTCTATCACAAAGAAAAATGCTTTAACCAAATCTTCATGACGAGATATCTCCCCCTGAAGCTGAAATGTCATGCTTCCTCTCAAGCTGAAATCAATCTTCTAACCTCCTTGTCCAAGGTTACTTCTGACAATATGTCAGACTCCCTCTAAATGTTGATTCTTCTTCTGCGAAGAAATGCAAGCAATCTTCCTTCCTTGAATGCAATCTGTGATTCGTGGATTTGTCTTCAATTTTGAATTTGGCTTGAAACTCCATTTGTGTTTTCTGCGATGATCCCACCTTCAGCTGCCAATTTATGTTGCAAGGGAGGAGGGTAAAAAGCCCTGGATTACTCCTCACAAATATGAATTGATGTGATCTAAAGTTACGCTTTTCAGACATTCATCGCATTCAGCCATCATCCCAAACCTGCAAAACCAAAAGAGATTAAATTAGAATCCTCATTTTGAGCGTAAACTTTGAAGGTTTGATGGCAAACTGTGCTTTGATTCTCCACTTCCTCAACACTTTTAGCTTTCAACAAGCTGTGAACACTTAGAAATTTGAGAAACCCTTGAAAACTCAATCTGGTTTGAAGGTTTGGGAGTGAAATTTGTCTTTGATTGCTCTGAAAATGAACAACTTAGTCCCAAAATTCGTGAAATGAATGTCAAAATCAGATTTGGATATAGGGAAATGTCTGAAAAATAAACTAAGTTGTGAAAACCAGCTCCATTTTCCATGAAAACTTCATCAAAATTTGAAAACTAGATTGAAAAACTTCACCAATCTGCCTTGAATACCCCTCTCACCTTCAAAATCTAGACAAGAAATGAGTAGAAAGGATGCTTGGTGTGAAAATCTTCACTTCCCCCTCTTGTAAATGCCTTAGAAAAATACATGAACTGTTCCTGAAGCTCTGAAATAATCCTCTCTTCAAGCATCTTGCTCTCCAAACTTGAACTGTTGAAATGAAAGAAATGAATGAAGTATTTGTATAGAGTTTGAATTCTTCATTTAGAAATAAAGAAGATCCTCTTGAATTTTGTTTCTACTTAGTCTTTAGTCCTTCAAAGTGCAAAAGAAAGTTTTTAAATTAAATCTTAATTGAACTGAATTATAAATATCAGTCTGAATGGAAGTTTCTATTTTGGTTTTCAGTCTCCAAATCGAATTTGATCTTCCATATTATTCTTTCAAAAACTTTCAAAATCTGCACTTAGTTCGAACTTGATCAAGAGATTGTGCTGATAACACATAGGACTATTCCTTCTCTCTAAATTTAGCATTTTCTCATGAGGGCGGACTTGACTGACTTTGTTTCCCTTTGCAAAATGTTGCTGAGCAGACTTTACTTGAAGTGTTTCTTCTTGCACTTGAGGAAGGGCGGACTTAGAGGGATGTGTGCACCATTCCTTATGTGTTGGGCGGACTTTGTCTATTTCATGCACCACTCCATATTGCTGGGCGGAATTCCATGAGTTTGTGCACTTCATGTTATACTCTTGGGCGGAGTTCAATTCACTTAGGAACCTTTCATCTGCAGCATAGGGAGGACTTTGCTCTCTTTATAACTCATGGCAGACTTTAACTTGCATTGGCCCCTTCAACTTTCTTCCTAAGGCGGACTTTGTTTGACTTGTGCACTTTGCAACCATTCCCTACAGCGACTTGACAGATTTCATGCACCACATTACTTGGTGTTGCAGAAACATAGAAATAATTTGGGTTCAAAAACTTTATTGTCCTTGAAACTCTATGGAAAATAGAAAAATTACATAAATTATATAAAACATACCTAAATATCATAAGTAGTAGTGTTAAAATGCATAAGAAATGAGTTTAAGAAATGAGTTTAAATCATTCAAATTCACACCAATGGAAAACAACAAAATAATAAATAAATAAATTGGAAAAAAGATTTAATTATAAAAAGTGCTTATTAGCTAGAGTGCTTGTGAAAATAATTGGTCAAAATCTAAATGGGCTTTTGGGTAAGTAACTTGTTGAAGAGATTTTTTAAAATAGAACAAGAGCAAAGGGTAGTGAGCTTTTGAGACCAGAAGCAATCAACATGGAAAGAATGGGAGCGAGAGGACTGGTAGATTCTGAAATAGGAAACATGGGGAGAAAAGCAAAAAAATGATTGTACACACAGGGCAGGTAAATGGCAGCAAAGAGAACGGAAAATTTATGCTTCTAGCTCAAATGCAATCCCAATTTAAATTGGAGACCCTATTCATCCAATCTCTAATTTTAAGATTCAAAGGAGGCTTTGATAAAGATATAGACAACAATTATCAGCATCGAGAATTGTTGGTGTGAACGGGGGATACTTCCTATCTGGTTTCCTCTTTATGGATTTTTATTGCAGGTGATCCTATGAGCTTGAGTCCTTGAGTGACTCTAACAAGAATGGAAAGATCATGGAGAACCATTACAAGGGAGAATCTATAAGAGTAAATCTTGACAAATTGACCATTGGAGGCCCTATAATTCATAGCGGGAAAACCATCCTAAAATTCAGTTTCTAAACTTAAAGAGAAGGGCAAAAGCCAAGGGAGAAAAGAAAAAAGATAAGGATCAACAAAGGGGGATCTGGTCAACTTCATATTGCAACCCCAACCAGAATCAAATAGGAGATGGTTAAAGCAATTGAATGGTAAGGGAGAAGAAACAAGGTGGATTAAAAAAGAGGACAAGGAAATGAGGGGAAAACAAAGATCAATTAAAAGAAGTGACCTCTAATATCCCAACTAGAGATATTTGCGAAGAAACCTTAGGGCGGGCAGCTAAAACTAGAAATGAATCATCCTTTATCACACATTTGATGAACAACTAGCCTAGTAAAGATTGCGTTCTCAACTAGTGCTGAATAGACTTGGACAAGGAGGATATGGTAAAATTCTTACCCAAAAGATTTCTATTAATTGAATGTAAGTCTATGCAGCATAAGAATGAGATCTTTGAAGCAAGTTTGTGGATGCTGGACGGAATGGGCTTCTACCAAAAAGAATGAAAGGCAAACTTTGATGTGACAAAACATTAGATTTCAAACATTCTAGTATGGCTAAGATTATATAACCTCCAAGTAGAATACTGGGACCAAAAGATCTTGTCCTCAATTGAGTGAAGTTTGGGCAACTTCATGTAATTGGATGAGGAATCATATAGGAAGCAATGAAGGAATTTTTTAAGGATCTTTGATTTCTCCAATCCAATACCAATGCAGATTGTGTTGATATCCAACTCTAGCATCTGGACAGAATAGGTGGAATTTGAAGGACCAACATCTACAAGTTAAATTTGTTTAGGAGGCCTCCAGGCCAAAACGTGTAAGAACAGCAAATCCCTCAAGAACAAAATTGGGAAACAAGATTCACAGAGTGTGAGGGAAGATCTAGTTTTGGAGGAAGTAAGAGAAAAATTTTCATAGAGCATATTATGAAACAGATGGATCTAGAAAACCTAACAGAAAATATTGATTTTGATCCAAATTTACTCAAGCATCTACCCAATTTTGATCTAGCACTGAAGGGATTTGGAATTACTAGACAAGAAGAGAAGAACTGTTGCAATGAAGAGGAGATTATGAACTTCGAAGAACCAATGCATTAGATGCATGGAGCAGTACAAGAAGACAATCCCAAAGAGGAGGAGCTGGGAATCAAAAAAATAAGAACCATAAGGCAATCCCAAACATGGGAATATAAAGCAAATTGTGGACAATCTAGGAAAAAGGGTCATCCTCCAGACAAGGTCCTTTGAACAAAAGGTGAGGAGAAGAGTGGGCAGCTGAAATTATCCTCTATGAATCTGAGATCTAGGAAGGGAATGACAATTCCCAAAGAACAATAAGAATAATCTCATGGAATGTTACGTACCCAAATGCCCATAACAAAAGACACAATAAATTCTCAAATTGACTCAAAATGAATTTGATTCTTACACAGAAATGGTATTGGGCTTGGAGGAAGTAGAAAAACTAGTGAACAAATAGCAAAGTTGCATGGACACGGATACAGATACAAATACGGATACGTTATTTTATACAAATACAGCCATTTTTTTAAGACACCCAATATGGATACGGCTGGATATGACATTCATAAAAAACACATACACGTATATTTAACACAATTTTCTAAGTTATCAGAGGAGATTTTCATTACTTCAAAAGCAATATAGACACATAATTGTTACATAAATAATTATAAGTTGATTTAACAATTTACAATATGCAAAAATAGTAGAGTTGCATTGGAAGATAATTCTCATTTGATGTAGGTTTCATTCATACCAAATTTTTTTTTTAAAAATGCATCAAAGAAATGTTTTTAAATAAACTTAAGAAGCTTTACGTCATATTTTTTAAAAAAAATCAAATCATATAGCATTTGGCACGGTTGGAAATCAGGGTTTTTTGGGCATGCATGGGTATAGTATCAGATGTGTATCCAGGCTGTATCGGATACGGGGATACACACGCCCAAGGAGGGACGCGGGAGTTTCCAGCTACTCTGACAAATAGAGGTTGTGTAAAGGAAAGTTTGTTTCAAATGAAAGAGCATCTGCTGGCTTAGGAGTGATTTGGTCCACTACCTAAGTTGAAATCAAAATGATAGGAGCAGAATATAATTGGCAATAGTGTTTTCATCCTTACTGTATACAGCCATATACAACACTTGCTAAAAATTATAATTTTGGAAGAATTTTTTTGTAGAATTCATCATTGAACAGTGAATTGATTATTTTGAGGGAGATTTCAACACAACAATGACAAAAAAGGCAGAGTGATTCATCAACCCCAGTCCCAAAAGGATTTCTCAAGTTTTGTACTTAAAAACTTGATGGACTACATTCCAAAGGTGACACTTCCACATGGACAAATACTGTTTGCCCTCTCGGGTGAATAACTTAAAACACACAGATAAAACACGTAATGCAGAATACTAATGCCATAGATATCAGATGCAATATAAGAGATGTTATTCCATTCATAATTGTTCATCACAAGTTACATTCGGAAGTATATAAAGATATCGAGGGGGTGTGAGCGCCAACCGTCGCACCACAACTACCACCCCGCGGTTGCCAACTAACCAAGACGATTACAACTTAATTAACTAGTTTTATTTTCATGTACAATATTGCCGCCAACATCATCCCCCCCAAAAGAAAAGAAGTCGTCTCCGGACAACTTAATACAAAATAGAGATGACATTAAACAAAACTACTGACGCCAGTCGAGCCCGGAACTTATACACCTGCTACGTCCTCGCCTGAAAACCCTTTTTCTGCTACCATCCGATGCTCAAGTGCGGATTTCACCATTATTGCTTCTGCAAGAGATCTTTTTTTTTGTTTTTTTGTTTTGTTTCCTTGACAGCCCAATCCTCCTGTGCCTAAACCCAACTTGTCTGCAAAACATGCTTTCAACCTCCAACTGCTACTCAAATGACACTGTCTCCCTAGCCAATTTGTCCTCGATAGCCACTCGCGCTGCCCTCTTGGCATCCAACTCCTAGGTACGCTGAGCTAAGTCTCACGCTACTCCTGTCGCCAACCTGGTGGTCAGCTCCTCCGGAGCCCTCTGTGCATCCACCAAGGCAACCTCACGTCCAACCGAGACATACTCCAAGTTCCTCAAGCGTACCATTCCTACCTGGAGGTGGCCACAACCTTCGGGCACAAAGCCTAGGAGACGCCTCAAATCCTCCATCACACTCCCCAAAGGCTAATAACTGAACTAAATAACTCTCTGGTGCTGTATGCAACCTCCGAATCCGTCTCCCTCTACGGCTTATAGCTTCCCCGCCAATGCTTAGCTGGAGGCTTCTTTCTCACAATACGGGACAACCCAACACTTACCGTGCCTTCTCTAATGCCCTTCGCCCAACTCAAAAAGTGTATTGTAGCTCAAAAATAACTAAGGGTCTGGGGCAGCGCCCCAGCGGGGTCGAGGGGCAGCGCCCCTCGCAGGGTCACAACCTTCAGAACCACACAAAAGTCCATGGCGCGCATCATTTCTGTGATATTTTAAGATGTCAAAACCCTTCTTCTCCACTATAATATTTTCAGTGTCCTGGCTCCAGATGTCATCGAATGATTTTTCAATCTGGTCGTCATCGTTTTTTTTTAATATCCACTGTAATGTCCCCGATGGCACCCCGGCCATACAACCTCCCCGTACGGTCAACAACAGCACTGACACGTCCAATCGTACGGCCACCTTCCCGTGCCATCAACACCCCTCCACCGTACGGCTATGTGTTTGTTTGTGCGGTGACTTTATGTCTGTGGCGCCTTTATTCCTTGCGGCGGCGGTGGTATCCACCGCACGGTGGTCCCACCGTCGGTGTTGCCACCGCACGGTGGTGCTACCGTACGGTGGCTCCACCGTGGCTTTCTTCTTTATTTTTTTTTCTTTATTTTTTTTTAATTTAGTTGTCTAGAGAGTCTTCGGCTCGGGTCCCCTGTCTTTGGGATCGCCCTTCATCCTTCTCCGTTTTCCTCGCCCAAGAATCTCCTACATTGGTCCCGTGCCTCTCAAGTCGCCTGCCCGGCCTCTCGAGTCCCCTTCCATCCTATCGGGTTCCCCTCCGGACTCTCGAGTGTCCTTCCGGCCTCTCAGGTGTCCTTCCGGCCTTCTTGTGGTAGGGTTTCAATTTGGACCCGTTGGTGGCAAGTCTATTTTCAATGGCCATCCAAAGACCTGGAACCACAAATTCTACAGGGACCACGGTCTCCTTCCCGTACATAAGAAGAAAAAGAATAATAAAGATTTTGAAGGCTGCGGCCTTCCACATAGGGTTCCAATTGTTGCCGACACAAATGATCTTGGGATTATCTACGTCACCGAGGTTTGGGGCGTCTCCCTTCCAATATTCTCTGTATTCTGGCAGGTACACCTCCTCTGTTACTTGCTCTGGTTCCTCTACTTCGAGCCTGTAGCTTTGGAACATTTCGTAATCCTCCATCTGCCAATGGAAGAGCCTCTTCAATGACCCTGTCTCATCCTCGGAGCACTCTCCTAGTTTGAGAATCCCTTTGTCGTTGGGCTCCCTGCAGCCCCGTCCTTCATCAATCAAGTCGCCTTTTCCTTCACCCTCCGATTCCGAAGATGATGCCAGTTCCTCGTCGACAACCTGGGTACTCAGATCAATGGTGTACTTCCGCCCCCCTTTCTCCATAGAATGGGTGTTCTTTTTCCAGTTGTGGTTCACCTTTGTTGTAACCAGCCACCCTCTGCCTAAGATGGCGTCGTACCCCTTCTTCTTGAGTGGGATTACCACAAAATCTAGTATGAAGGGTTGCGTACCAATGGTGACCGGCTGGGCCATCAAGGTGTCGAGTGGCTTGATGCCGTGTTGGTCTGCACCTACCAAGTTGAACGTGGGTGGCCATAGTGTTGGCTTCCCCAGCTTCTTCCACGTATCCTCTAGCAGTACATTCACCCCCGAACCTCCATCCACGATGGTGTCCTTGAGGATAGCCCCGAGAATTCCCATCTCTACTACAGCAGGATGCTGACCACTATTTAAGGCCAACAACATTGGGTCAACCAAGGGGCTGACCGGAACTTCCACCCGTGTGGCACGCAAAGGTGCCTCCGTAGTGGTTTGTATGGAACTAAAAATGGCGGTTCTTAATTGTGGCATTGTTTCTAGAAGGTCCTTTACCCTTATAGGTACTTCCATCTGCAGTACTTGCCCAATGATGTTATTTTCAGCTTCTGTACGGGATGATGTACTCGCCACCTCGTTGTCCCGTCGTTCGGCCGTCATCTCACGTTCAATATTGGCCTTTGCCTCCCGTAATCTCTCCTTCTCCGTACGGGGGTCGAGATAAGTGGCCTTTTTTGCCTAGGCGCGGGTGATCGCCAGTACTTCTTTCTCACCAGTCTTCTCGGCTTTCTCAATGTTGAGGAGATTAACCCCTGCCTTTGGGCAATTTGCGTCCTCATGGTCGCCTGGCCCACACCATCGGCAGAGGTGCTGAGGGGTGGCTTCCTTCGTGCAATCACGGGTGAAGTGCCCCCATTGATTACAAGCCCTACATTGGATCATTGGTCGGCCCTTGGCGTCATATTGGATACGGCTTCCGTTATTGTTATTGTTGTTATTCCTTCCGCCGCCACGTCTGTTGTCCTGGTAACCTCCAGATGATGTCGTTGTGTTGGTTTGCTGGGTCGTACTCGCTGGTGCAAATGTTGTGGCCTGCTCAATGAACAACACTTGGCTCATTTGCGTACTTCAAGTTTTCATGTTGTATGAGCATTCCTTGATGGAGTGTCCCAACATCTGGCAAATTTCGCAGAATGCCCTCTTCGGGCAGATGCCCTTTGTGTGACCCTCTCCCTTACAATCAATGCACCACACGTCTTCGTTTTTGCTCGTGCTTCCTTTCATGTTCTTAAATTCCTTCAACATACGGTGCATATCCTTTTGAAGAGCTTGCACCTTCTTACTTGATGATTCGTCACTACTGCTTTCTCCCAAGGACTCCTCTTCTCCAGAGGACTTGTCTTTTTTCTTCCGCGATGTTTTGTCTTCACTTTCCAAATCCATCGCACGGTTGTATGCGTCATCGTATGAAGTGGGCGGTACAATTTTCATCTTTCTCCACAGGGATGACCGCAACCCTTCCACGAGCCATCTCTTCTTTAGTCCGTCAGTCAGCTGGTTCTCCATCTTCCCCAATAACTCCTTTAACCATCGGCTGTATGTTCGTACTGTTTCGTGCTTTCCCTGCTTTGCGCTTAACATCTCCGCCACAATCTCATTATCATCTCGAAGGAGTCAAAACTCCTTCTCAAAAGCTTTCTGTAGGTCATCCCATGTTCCCACCTTTGTTTTATCCACATCAGAGTACCAATCAATGGCTACTCCTCCCAGGGTGGCAGGGAACTGCACCACCCAATCTGCTTTGTCAACTACCTCGTTGGCTGACCAAATTGTCTCACATGTACGACAGTGCCGTACGGGGTCATCGTTGCCATCTCCATTGAATTTAGGCAACTTTTGTTTGCCCACCATCGAGGGGGGTCGTCTTCCTAGAGGTGGCCGTGGCTGCGTCTGTGCGCTGCTCCCTCCGGCATTGATGGTGTGTCCTGCGTGGGTGACTGGAGGTACGGTGTTTTGCCTGTCGTGTGTGGCACCAACAACCATACGGTTGTCCTACCCTCTATTCTCACCCGCACCCACTCCTGGCTCCCTCTGGTGATCCTCACTTCGTGGCGTAAGGGATAAGTTTCTAAACTGATCTCGAGTCTCTTCAACTAGATCCCGTCGTAACCTTGTTTCCTCTAGAAACTCTTCGTGGCTCCGCACCCTACTGTGTTCTGGCAACGTGTAGAAATTTCCCTCGGCTTCTACACCCTCCATGACACCTCCTTGGTTCCCCTCGGGCCACCCTTCGGCAGGTCATCCTTCGGCAAGTTGCCTCAGCCTCCGTCTATGTTCTACTTGCTATTCCAGAATCAAGGCCCTTTGCGTGGCCTCCCACTCGTCCATTTCTGCTTTCTTATTTCTATCTTTATTTAATATATTGGGCATAAATCACTTCCGTACATAGCAAGCACACGCCATGTACACAAAAAAAAAAAAAAAAACAAATTTATTATTTTTCCTTTCGGCCATAATTTATCTCAACATTGTGTTGGGATTATTACAGGGTTCGATTTCCCCTTTGCCTCTTGCCATCACGCTCTGCGTCCCACGACGATTGTTCCGTTTACGCGTCGTCGGCCTCTGGGTTAATCTCATCGACGGGTAGGCCCATCGTGTCCGTGTGCCATCCGTGTCTTCCGTTCCCGAGTACGTCTAGGCAATGGCACCAAATGTTTGCCCTCTCGGGTGAATAACTTAAAGCATATAGATAAAACACGTAATGCAGAATACTAATGCCATAGATATCAGATGCAATATAAGAGATGTTATTCCATTCATAATTGTTCGTCACAAGTTACATTCGGAAGTATATAAAGATACCAAGGGGGTGCGAGCGCCAACCGTCGTACCGCAACTACCACCCCGCGGTTGCCAACTAACCAAGACAATTACAACTTAATTAACAAGTTTTATTTTCATGTACAATATTGCCGCCAACAAATACGAGGCTGAATTATGGTAACATCACAAAAAGACTGAACTGATACTTGTAGAGAAGTGGCATAGTTCAGCTTTCTCTCATGAGATTTCCATAATTCTTCTCTCTAGATCAGACTACCTTCCTCTTCAGTTAAATGTGAAAGAAGTCTGCCCTTTTAAGGAAGCAATGAACCATGGTTTCTCCATCTCAAAAACTAAAATATATAAAGCAATACATCAAACAATGGAATAAGGAACACTTTAAGAATATTTTTGACGAAAAAAGAGAAGTGGAAGCAGAATTGTCAATCCTGAGTGAGGAAATCTTCAGCAAAGGAATGGACCAAGCAGCTATCATAAAGAAAATTCATTACTATCAAAGCTTTCAGAACTCTTAGCCAGGGATGAGATCCATTGGAAGCACAATTATAGGGAAGTGTCTCTCAATGAAGGGAATAAGAACAGATTAAAAACATCATATCTTGGTGAAAGGCATAACATGAACACAATTGTTTTTATTTTGATAGAGGATGGGAGAAAGTTGGAAGATCCCACTAAGATAAGGGCATAGACAATTAGATAATTTAAACAGCTGTTAAATAATTATGATGAACTTGACTTAACTACTTAGGATACACTTTTGGAAAAATTCCCTACGTTTGGTAACCACTGAACACAATCAGATGCTAACCACCCCTTTTACAGAAGAGATTAATTTGGCAGTTTCCCAACTCCATCCATATGAGGCTCCAGGGCCCGACAGTTTCTCAACATGCTTCTTTCACAAATGCTAGGAAATTATTCACAAAGATATGTATGCAGCACCGGAAGAGTCGAGGAGACAGAAAGATGCTGAAAGACTTATAAACAATTTACGTTCATTGCTCTGATCCCTACAAAAGCGGAAACAAACTCATTCAATAATTATATACTTATCTCATTATGTGATACCATCTACAAATCATTTTGCAGGCCATGGCAAACCATTTAAAAGTGCTTCTCCTAATTTTAATTTCAGAATAACAAAGTGGTCGTGTTCCATGCAGAGCAATTTTAGATGGTATAACTATAGCTCACGAAACCATACATAAAAAAGGTGCGGGAATGTTGATCAATTTAGACATAAGCACAAATAGGAACAAAGTTGATTAGAGGACTTCTTATGAAGATCAAAGAAAAATGGGCCTTTGCAAAGAATGGCTAGAATAAGTATATTCATGTATTTCAAATCCTTGCTATTCCATTCTAGACAACGAGAACCCTGTGGGATTTTTTGAATCATTGAGAGGATTAAGATAGGGGAATCCCATTTACCCCTTTCTTTTCATTTTAATGGCTAAAGCTTTGGCCTATGAAATTATGAGGGAACAACTTAATGGGGTGTGGAGAGATATCATAATTACAAAAGGCATTGAAGCCATATAACATCAGCAATTTGCAGACAACACAATCCTTTTTGGTGAGGCCACAAAGGAAGAGGAGTTTCAAGTTGACGTAGTCATATGACATATCCATCTACTCTAAAGCCTCGAGTTAGATAATCAACAAGGAAAAGTCAGAAATATTTTTTTAATGTTAGTGCTACGATCCAAAATTGATATATAAAATCCAGAGATTCAAGATAGGCTCGCTCTGAAATAAGCACCTTGGTATTCCATTATTTGGTGGGGGTAGTAAAGCAGCACTGTAGCAGCCTATTCTAGACACATGCAGGAGCAAAATGCAATCAAGGAAAGCCCAATGACTCTCCTTTGTGGGCAGCATATTAATGCTTAAATCAATGATCTCAGGTATCCCCATATTTTTTTGTTTAATGTAAAAGTCCTAAAACTGTCTTGCAATTCTTTAAGAAAGGATATTATAACTTTTTTTGGGCAAGGGAACAAAGAAAATGTTTTTGGCTAATAGCCTAGGAGACTGTCTCTCCTAAAGATGGGGCTAGTTAAGAAGCAACTAACTGTCGAAAAGATACTTGTCATTATGATTAAACTGATATGGGGTTTATACACTGAGCCAGCGAAAATTGTCCAGCATAAACATTTAGATGATTCTAATCCCAATCAAATTTTGACAATCAATAACCACCCCAGAGTGTCACACTTGTTGAACCTTTTACTGCCACCCAACGGCTATCTTCCCACCCACCCATGTTACGTAGCCGAAGGGTTGGGGGGGCCTGCCTAATTCGAAGTTCTAGGTTACGGTATAGAAGCTATAGCCCCAGAATAGTAATTGAGTTCAGCTCCGGGAGAAGCCTACCTTTTACTGTCTTGAAAATCACTGGTTACAAATCACATCACAACGGAGTTTCAACAGAGACACTTCACACTTCTAGGAGGACTCATGGAGCAGGTATGCAGTGCTACCTAATAGGGAGGAGTTATCTGAAGACATAGAAATCCTTTCTTTTACTAGGGGTTTTAAGCAGGGTTACCCGGGGACGCGTCCCCGACCTGAAAACCCCCGTCCTCGTCCCGGGGACGTTTCGGGGACTCGGGGACGGCCAGGGGACGTTTCCCCCCGTCCCCAAATTGGCTTTTTTTTTTAGGGGACGTCCCCGAAACGGGGGGACGCCTGCCCTAGTTCGGGGGGACGTCCGTACGTCCCGGGGACGGAAGGGGACGGCTGGGACGTCCCCAATCCGTCCCGGGGACGCCCAGACGTCCCCCATATTTAAGGCCTTTAAAAAATATAAAAAATATTAAAAAATTGAAATTTTCAATTTTTTTTTTTTTTTTCTAATATTGGGCTTTTTATTTATTCAAATTGTTATTAATAATATTAAAAATAAAAAAAATTAAAAGAAAACAATAAACATTAATTAAAAATAATTAATAAATTTTAAATTTATTAATTTAATCGATTAATTGAAATTCATAATTAATAATTATTAATTTTATAATAATAATATATATCAAACGTTTAAAATTTTGATTAATTCATATTATAAATATAAATATTAAATATTATTATATTAATTGAAATTCATATTATAATTTATAAATTAATAAATATAAAATTAAAATATAAAAACGTAAATTTATAACTTACGTCTTTGTTTAAAAATTAATATAGGACTGAAAGGTTAAGAAATTTAATTGTATAATTAATAATTTATATGATATATCATATACAATATAATCATATATGATATATATCGTATATGATATATATCATATATGATTATATCGTATATGATATATATCATATATGATATATGAATATCGGCTATCGCAGCACATAGCACAAAAAGTTAATACTTAAAACCCAACGCAAACTGCCAAGGCAAATACTGAAATACATAACGATATGAATATCGTTAAAATTTTTAACGGCAAACATAAAAACGCCCTAAAACGTTAAAAACGCCCTAAAACAGTAAAACGTTAAAAACGCCCTGTTTGTGCAGCCCGCAGCCGACGGAAATAGGACAGGTTTGGTGCTTCGGTGGAGACTTATGGTGGCATTTGCAGGGTTTTGACAGCCACAGCAGATTGAAATATTTTTGGGGGGGGCATTTGTAGGGTTTTGAGTCTTTTGACAGCCACAAGTATGTGATTTTTAATTTTTTTTGAAGGCTTTTGTTACTTTGTATCCATTCAACATTAACAAATAACAAATTAAAATTTAAAAACCAGATTCTAGTTTTAGGGCATATATTCATATTGTTAATTATTATAATATTATAATTAAATATTAATAATCTATTAATCAATTTAATCTTTTAGCAATTAGCATATATTATGAGAAATGTCTGATTTTTTCTTTTTTTTTTGGTATTTTATCAGTTCATTCAAAGAATCAAAATACAAAACAATGAGCAGCCATGGGAGTGACAGTAGTACTGACAATGAAGTGGAAGTGGTTGGTGGAAATACAAGTGAAAGTGTTGAGAAATCTAGAAGTAGTGGGCAGCAACCTAGCATATTTAAATGCCCTTCAAAAATTATGGAAACATATGCAAAGGGCCCTTTAAATAAAAACAAACCTCTTCTCCAATATGTTACACCTAGGCCTAGGGGTGAAGGGAAAAAATCTTCTGGAGGTAGTAGGGTGTGGGATTGCCATGTTTGTTTGAAAGATTTTAGGGGCAGCTACACAAGGGTAAAATCTCACTTTTTGGGTCTTCCATGCCATGGGGTCACATCTTGTCCAAATTTAAACGATGAGGAGAGGGTAGAGTGTCATAGATTGCATATGGAGGCAGAAATGGGAAAACAAGGTGGTGCAGTCCCAACACCTTCTTTTGCATCTTCACAAGTATCTAGGCCTACGACATCCACTATTAGTTGTAGTCAAATTGGGGCAAGAGGAAAGAGGAAGATGGGTAGTGGGAAGGGAGGGTCAGTAGAAGCTTTGTTTAATGTAAAAGGACGTGAAGCTTTAGAGTCATCTGTAGGTAGATTCTTTTTGCTAATGCCATCCCATTTAATGTGGCACGCTCCTCTTACTTCAAAGAAATGTTCATGGATATAGCCAATTTCGGTCCCACAGCCACCCCCCCGGGAGATCATAAGCTACGGACTACTATCTTAGACAAAGAATATTCCAAGATTAATGTGTTAATGGAGGATATGAAACGAACTTGGATGAGGACTGGTTGCTCTATTGTGAGTGATGGGTGGACTGATGTTAGACATCGTCCACTCATCAATATCATTGTCACATGCCCTGCTGGTTCTTATTTTCTAAAAGCTGTGGATTGTTTAGGGAAGCGTAAGGATGCAAAGTTCCAGTTTAGTATTTTGAGAGATGCCATAGAGGAGGTTGGGGCAGCTAATGTTGTACAGGTGATTACTGATTCAGCACGTGTGTGCAAATCAGCTGGTATGATGGTGGAGGGTGCTTACAAGCACATCTTTTGGACCCCATGTTGTGTTCATGCATTAAACAATGCATTGAAAGACATAGGAAAAATAGATTGGGTGAAGCATGCGGTGGAAGAAGCTAGAGACATTCAAATGTTCATTTGCAACCACCACACCTCACTTGCTCTCTTTAGATCATTTTCAAAGAAGGAGTTCCTCAAACCCATTGAAACAAGGTGTGCTACTGCTAATGCCTCTTAATATTGTATCAAACTTCCAATTTTGTATTTTAATTCTCTTTGAATAAAATATAGATATGCCACTTATTTTTTTATTATTTTAATTTTAATGAATATAGGTATGCTACTTACTTCATCTTGTTGGAGAGGATGCTTGAGGTGCATGATCCTCTACAATTGATGGTGGTGAATCCTGAGTGGACTAGATGGCGGGAATCAAACTCTACTGAAGGAAAATCTACCAAACAAAAGATCCTTGATGACAATTGGTGGTCCACTGTGAGATAAGACATTGCCGATTTTATTATTAAATTGTTGATTGTTTTAAAAAATAAAAATTAGATTGCTGATTTTCATATTCTAGTTTTAATATTTTGAACTTTGCACTTGCAGATACCTTTGCTCTATCATTTCTCCTATTGTAAATGTCATCAAATATGCTGATACAGACTCTCCTAGTCTTGGAGAGATATATGAGACATTTGACAGTATGCTTGGGAAGATTAAGCAAACAATTTCGGATAAGGATCCTACTTTGGAGGTCTATGAGCAGCATATCAGGCCCATTGTGACACGAAGGTGGAACATAATGAACACCCCGCTTCATATGGCAGCCTATGCATTGAATCCGAAATGGTATGCACCAAAGGATGGAAGGGTGCTTCCATGTGATGATGATGAGGTTTTAGATGGGTTCACACGGGCAATTGATAAGATATATACAGAGGAGCAGGCTTCCATACTTCGTGCACAATTCCTTGACTTCACAAATTTTCGTGGTCCTACATTGAGTAAACCACAGGTGAGGTTGGACATAGCCATATTAGCCCAAAAAGACCCTATTGGATGGTGGACATGGCATGGGAGAGATACACCACAATTGAAACCGCTTACCACTCGCCTACTTTCACAGGTTGCTAGTTCCTCTGCTACAGAGAGGAATTGGTCCACATATGGCTTTATCCACTCTATCAAGAGGAATAGACTTACCTCTAGACGAGCGGAGAAGCTAGTAGCTGTGCATAGTGCTCTTCGACTTCAGGATCGACAGACTCCAGAGTATCGACAGACTCCAGCTTTGCGATGGGATGTTGATCCCGAAGATGTGGCCCAGGTTGATGAGGAGGAGACAACACAGGGATTGGTTGGGATTCCATTGGATGAGGTGGATGTAGACCATGACAGTGGGAGCGACTCAGAGGACTCTGATTTTGATGCAATGTTAGGAGAAGCAGTTTAGGGGCAGCATTATACTTTGCTTTTTTGTATTTAGTTTCTGTTTTACTGAGTACTATTTTGATTTTCATATTGTAATTGACAATGCAACTATATGGCAGCAGTGTAGCCTTTGGGCATTTTGACATTTTGTATGTTATTTCTTTAAAGTTTAATATCTATTATGATATGCATATTGACAATGTGAATGAACTGAAATTCTGATTTATGAATGCATAATTCCATATTGATATTGTCTATTGACTATAATTGAGTATTAACAATGTTGTATGTTCAGAATTTACATTCTAAAATGTTTTCAACTTTTCATAGTATCATACACATGCTATATCCATGTTTTCATATGAATATATAATGTATATAGTATATAGTATATACTATATATGCATGCTTTAGAATTTTGAAATTTTCCTATATATTTTAAATTTTTCCTATATTTTATATAGCCGTCCCCTTTGCTGTCCCCTGCCGTCCCCAAAATTGGCAAAAAAATTTGTCGTCCCGGAAACGCGTCCCGCCGTCCCCTACCGTCCCCATCCCGGAAACTTGGGGTAACCTTGGTTTTAAGGTCCACAATTACCTGGAAGAAACAAAGAAAAAAGATGTTTGTAATGGAAGTGTAAGTATCCAAGGGGACTGGGTATCCCAGAGGACCAAATTCTAGGATTGAAAGGGATCTTTGCAACAAGGAAGTTTTCATCAAGGAAATCCTAAACTCAATTAGGTGGAGCTGCACAAAAACTAGCCAATACACAATGAAATTAGGCTAATCAATGCCAAAGGAGGGCTGCCCCACAAGTTTGTGCTGGAACAAAGCACATCTACCCAAAGCAGGCTCCTTTGCTTGGGCTGCAATGCACAAAAGATTTCTAGCCGCTGAACAGTTCAAAGTTCAAACAGCTTGGTTTTGTTGGCCCTTCAAAGTGCATTTTATACAGTTGCTAAGAGGAATCAGTCAATCATCTATTGTTTAGTTACGCTTTCATAAAGATATTTGTTAATGGCTCTCCACAAAACTAGGATGGTATGGGGCTTTTCCAAATGATATCTTGGCATTATCCAGGTCCTAGCCAATAATCAAGAAAGGATTAGTACTCTCATGAAAATGGGTTGTAAGGCCATCTATTCTCATTTGGGAAGTTTGGAAGGAACAAAATAGAAGGATTTTCCCCGCAAAAATATAGATGAAGCCCTCTTTGGTAATAGATTAAAAAGCTCCAAAATGGTACCAACAAGGAAGCCGAGGCACAAACACTCATGCTTGACCTCCAGATTTGCAAAACTAATGGTTTGTTGTCTGTGCATGTGGAAGGAGATTCAATGATAATTGTCAATGCCATAAGGAAAAGAGACACCCTCAATTGGAGACTAACTACTATTCTTCAGGAAGATGGTCAATTTTTGGATCCTTTGGATCAATTCACAAAACAACATGCTTATTGCAAAGGAAAACAAGAAGCAGACCTGCTTGCTAATCTTGCCATTGCAAACCAAGAAGAATGTATCATTAGCACAAAACCAGAGACATAGCCAGAACTTCAATCAAGATTAGCTCACTTGAACAGTCATTCAGCAGCTTCTTTAGACCTGGGAAATTTTCCTATAGCCCTTAAACCCTTGTTTTTCTCAAGCATGTTATTTGAGAGCTACAGAAGGAAAAATAAATTTGTTTCTAGTTGGATTTTTATCTCCATGTTGCATGTAAAATGTGATACTTAAGTCGGCTGCTATAGTTTAGGCAGGTTTTCAATAAACACCATAAACTAGACTGCATTAGAAGTTAAAATACTATATACATTGCATAATGTTACAGCATTTTGGCGTAGATATATAACATGGCACTCAGTGCTCAAACTTCAGAAATTCCAATAAGTTTAATTTAATGTTTTTGGTATACAGTTCAATATTGGGTGGTCAGTTATAATGTTAAATATTGTAAATGTACTTTTCTTATCACTGTTCACTCTGCCATCCCCTGAAAAGCACTCCCCTTCTGGTCTTCTCATCCTTAAAACTTAATGTAGCATAGGATATCTGCACAACAAATTGTATTATGTTTTTGTTTTCATGCTAATAACATGATACTTCAAATACATCATTTTTAAATTTCTATAATTCAAATTGAAATAAAAGCAGATATGTCTCAAAGAAACCCTTCAACCAGAAGCTTTGACGAATATTTTTCCATTTCGGCAAGGGTTTTATAAAAACAGCTGACAAGCTTAAAGCAGAAAGTTGATAGATCATTTTTCCATTTCAGCCAGGATGGCATACCTCCTTACTTCCCAGATCGGCACAAGCATGTAGAGCAGTATGATAAACAGTTAATTGCCTGTTAATAAAGCTACGCCGGTGTACAAATTCAGCAGCAGGAATATTGTATAGTTCTTCCTCAGTTACACTAAGCATTCCAGAATCTCCAGTTCCACTTGAAGCTTCTACAGATGACCAACCTTTTGACTGCTTGACTAATTCAATAATCTTTAAAACGCAAAGATAAAACATAAAAAATCAGGACAATGTACAACAGATTGTTAGATGAGAAGAAAACAAACAAAAATAACCTTCACTCTGAAAATCCTCAGAAGAGGTACAACCTTGGAGGTAGTCTCTTCTGTTACGGGTTGTCTGTTCTTAAATGCAGTTATAAGGCCAGCATAGCAGAACTTATTCAAACCAAGGCCTGCAGCAGTCATATCACGCACAATCGCATATCTGTACCAAAATTAGAAGACAGATCAGTATATTTTGTATTGCTTAAACTGGCTGCATGACCTTTTTTCATTGTATAAGTCATATCCTTTCATTCGAATTGTTTCATTGCATTCAGGTAAGTCAATAAGTCTCACAGGTAGAAAAAAAGAAGTTTTGACAGACACCATAAGAAAAGCCAATGGCCATGGCATTCCAACTGGTGTCTTCCAGACCACAAGGATGCTAACTAATGCTTAAAAATATATAAAGATAGCCCAACAACTTAGCAATAGATAAAATGCAATTAATACATAATCAGCCTAAGCTAAATCACAAAAGAATCTATTTATATAACCAAAAACGCTACTTCTCAGACCAGAAGAGTTGTTTCTCAGAATGAAAGAGCTACTGCTTTAAAAAAAAACTCCAAAATCTTTTGTATGTTACTATGTAGAGTTGTATGTAGGGTTTGTAAAAAAATTATTTTAAAATAGGGTTTGAAATTTTGATCAAACCCTACTCTTTTTTTTTTTTAAATTTACAAACCCTAAGATTTTTTGAAAAAAATGTACAATGAGAATGAATTCACTACAAAGAATGAATGTATTAAATTGTTTTTGTATTTGTAATGTCTTATGACTCTTATTGCAGCAACCTTCACTTTCTTATTTGCCTCAAGTTTCACAAAACTATCATACAATGTCTTCTTCTAAACCCCCAATTAGAAAGGACCCTGCTTGGAAATTTCATGAGGATTTTCCAAGGCAAAAAAAGGGGCAGACAAAGTGTTTTTTTTACAAAACAATATTCCATGGAGGCATATATAGATTGAAATACCATATTGCTGGTGTGCGTGGGCATGATGCCAATCGATGCATTGAAGCAACAACTGAGGCCATACACGAGTGCTATGTAATGGTTGAAGCAATTGAAAACAAAAAGAAGCAAAAGGATGATCTTGCGGCCATTGGAAGTGGGACAGCTTTAGGTTGTGTTGGAGGGCCTTCTTCCATGCCTCCATATCATCCCACTCACCATGCTACTGCTGGTCCTACTGCTTCTGCAGGTGCCAATACTCATGTTCCTACCACTGCCAGTGGTAGTGGGAGTGTTAGCATTGGACCTAGAATTAGTAAATCTAAGTTGGATACCTTCTTTGCGCCTCGCACTACCCCTGGGTCCCAACAGTCACTTGAGAGCATGGATTGGAACAAGGACGTCCATGATGCCGCTAAAATGGCAGTTGGCAGGTTTTGGGTCTACGGCAGTGTTCCATTCTTTACAGCCAGGTGAATGTTTTATGTTTGATTGTTTTAATTTTTATACTTTGATTCTTCGTTTTATTCTTTCCCGTGCATACTACATAGTACATACTTAACTTATCTCATTTAATTTATTTGTGACAGGTCTC
Source organism: Cryptomeria japonica (assembly GCF_030272615.1). Classification (NCBI taxonomy): domain Eukaryota; kingdom Viridiplantae; phylum Streptophyta; class Pinopsida; order Cupressales; family Cupressaceae; genus Cryptomeria; species Cryptomeria japonica. The sequence continues at coordinate 384,924,925 of NC_081413.1, forward strand.
CTTATTGGCAAGGAATGGTTGATGCCCTTACCATATGCGGGGCGGGGTTCAAAGCCCCTTCTGAGTCTGATTTGAGGGGACCCATTTTGACTCAATTGGTGAATGATGTGAAGAAGGAATTAGGTGAACAACGCCAAATATGGAGCACTAAAGGTTGCACCATCATGACTGATGGTTGGACGGATAGGAGAAATAGAACTCTCCTTAATTTTCTTGTTTCTTCCGCAAGTGATTGATAAATTTTAGTTTCATTTAGTCATTAATTTTTTATTTTTCATTTAATGATTTATTCAATGATCATTGATCTTGCTTTATTTTTTTATTTCAAGGGGCACCGTTTTCATCAAGTCCATTGATGCCTCCGCCCATTGCAAGAATGCCACTTACCTATGTGAGCAGATAGAGCAGATAGAGGAGGTGATTGATGAGGTGGGTGAGGAGAACGTGGTACAGGTGGTGACCGACAATGCAGCATATTATGTTGTTGCAGGTAAACATTTGATTACAAACTAATTGTGTTTGCAAATTAATTACTATTTTGTAACTTCATTAATTACAATGCAACAAATTATGTTGTTGCAGGTAGACTATTGATGGAGAGGCACCCATCTATAGTTTGGACTCCATGTGTCGCCCATTGCATTGACCTCATGGAGGATATTGGAAAACTCCCATGGGTAAAGAGATGTGTAGAAAGGGCGAGAAATGTGTGCAAATTTGTATATAATCATTCATGGGTGTTGGCTCTTATGAGACAATACACGGAGCAGAAGGAGTTAGCTCATCCACGAATCACAAGATTTGCTACAAACTTCATCACATTGCAGTCCATGCTTCGCTGTAAGTCGGCCTTGAGACGTATGATTGTTGGTGAGGAGTGGTCTTCCTCATCCTATGTTGCCACCCCTACAGGGAAAGATATGGCAAACTGCATTTTTGATGAGTGAGACTTTTGGATCCCTTCTGATGAGATAGTGAAGGTAAATTTTTTATAAATTCTACAATTTAACTTTTTGTTTTATAACTTATTCATCCTATTCTCTTATTTGCTCATTTTTCTAAATTACACAATATTTTCAATTTTGCAGTTTGTTAAGCCCTTGGTGGTTTTGTTGCGAGTTACGGATGGAGAAAAGCCCGCAATGGGCTATTGTAATGTCCCCTTCTCAGTTCTAGAGTGATGGATGGAGTCTTAGCCTATTATGCAAACCCATAAGCTAATCAGAGACTAAATTAGGGTTTTTGTCTTCGGGAAGGTTTTCAGAGAGGTGTTTGCAGAAGTTCTACGGTTTGCTCTCTACATTCTTTCTGGGTTTTTTGTGAGCTTCAGGATGGTATGACATGCATTCCAATCAGAAAAGATTTCAGAATTTACTATTTTTAGTAAATTGCTAAAGCCGACGACTGTTTTCTTTATAGGGATTTTCTGGGTTTTTTGAGAGCTCCAGCGTGATTTGACATGTAAATTCTTTGGAGATGATTTCCGGACTTACTATTTTTAATAAGTCATGACTGCCTGCTCAAAATGTGATGAAAATGACTTTTGACACACTTGCTATTTTTAGTAGTACTCTATTTAGTAAGTACTATTTTTGGCAGCGGTTCTGCAACTCAGCTCAGTGGCTATGTCTGACAGTGTTATTTTTGGCAGGATCCTGTGTTCAAACTCAAATGACTATTTTTAGCAGTTCAGTTCAGAGCTCCAACTCAGTTCAATTTTGGTGATTTCCAGCACTTCAGTCTCCAGCTCAATTTGGCAATAATCAGTATTTGAGGAGAAGGTATTTTTAATATATTAATACCTAAGGCATAAGGTTTTAATATTTGATTATTTTATGGATGGACGACTTAGGAAAAGGAGAAAATAATAATTCTATCCTAAGTCTACTTTGGCGAATTATTTCACCCCCTTGTTGGACACCAAAATACAATGCATTATTATTATTCTATATACTTTATGTTATCTCCAAAATTTCGACTTAAGAGGGGTCATGTTTGGACGCCATTTGCTAATGGGAAAATATGAAATGCAACGCCTAAGGGGTGAAATGAAATGTAATGGAATTTGGGCGCCATTTGAGTGGAATTTGAAATTTGAATTTGGCTGGCAAAAAGTTATAAATATAGGCCTTGGGCTCTCATTTGGATATCCAATCTTGTTATGATAACAAAGTGTTGTCGAAATGTCGTCAGATTCTTACTTCAAGGGATGCATGCCTCTTAGTGCCTCAATTTCGTGCTTGAAAGATAGCACCTAGCTGAATGTATGACTATTTCTCATCCAAAGGAGCAGATTGGGCTCAATGTGGTGAAGATTTGTGTGGATTTCTGATTGTTCTTGTTGTTGGTCGCGGTGTGTGTTGAAGTGTATTTTTGGTAGCAAGTCTCAGTGTGTCATTTTCCTCGTTTTGGGTATTTCATCTATATTCTTTATGGTTTAGGCGATTCATTTTGCAAGTTTATAGAGCTTAAAATGGTGTTTTGGATTTTATTTTTGCAAAATCGTACCTTAGCTGGTCGTACCATGTGACTAGGCGCTTTGTAATGCATGCATAAATTATCAGGGTCGGTTTGCCATGTTTTGTTGTCCTAGGAATGATCGCCTACCTCCTAGTGATCATTTGCTTTTAGTTTCGTGTCATTTGGTTAAGAATTGGGTGAGTTGTGAGTGATTTAGTGGGATTTGGTGTTGTTGGTCTGTGTGTTTTCAGCGTGCTGGGATTATATCAGAATTACAGTTTTTGGTGTTTGGAGTTGGTTTTGGGGTGTGTGAGTTCATTGGTGTGAAGAGAAATGACTTGGTTTCATTTGGAGTTGTTGGTCATGTTATTGCACTTGGTTCATCACTCTTATATGCTATGATTCATATTGTAATGTTGGTAGTAGTACTATCAGCAATTTCTATTGTTCTCTCTTGTCCCACTGCATAAGTGGAAGAGGCTGGCCTTGCCGCCTATCTTTGGAATAGTGATTTCCCTTAAATTGTAATCCATATTGTGCATTGTAAAGTAGGTTAGTAGTACTAACAGCTATCTAATTGGATTATTGCTCTTAGTCCCACTGCATAAGTGGAAGAGGCTGGCTTTGCCGCCTATTTTGAATATTGTAATATTGTCCTCCCACTGCATATGCGGTAGAGTTGATTGTAATTTCATTTCTAGTCCTCTCGCTGGATAAGCCGTTGAGTGATTGTTTTTTCAGTTTCTTGGTTTGTCCTTGGCTGGTTTACCACCTAATGATCTTTTAGTATTTTCATTATTTCGCTGAAAAGTGAAAGGGGCTGGCTTGCCACCCAAGTATTGTAATCAATTTCAGTTTCTTGCATCTAACGATCCCCTCAACACTACATGCTCTCACCCTCCCAGATTAGGCTCTCGGTGATCAAAAGGTGGAAAGGGTTACTTTCAGTAGTATTGGGATTTCATTTTTTAACCCTAACGGGTGATTGTGTTGATTGTAAAATGAAATAATTGAAAAAATTAAGGGGGATATTACACCTACATATATGACGGCATGGATAGGGCGAAGGAGGGCATCAAATCCGTCTATGGAGGAGATGAGAGCAAGTATGGTCCCATTTGGGAGATCATTGATAGGAGATGGCATCATTAGCTTCATAGGCCCATCCATGCAGCAACCTATTATCTGAATCCGGCATTCCATTTTAGCCCTACTTTCAAGGCTGATGTGGAGGTCCTTAATGGGCTATACTCAATCATGGAGAAGATGGCACCTGCTGGTTCTACTCAGACAAAGCTTATTCGAGAGCTAAAGTTGTTCTCAAATGCACAAGGGGAGACCTTCTCTCGTCCTATTGCCAAAGAAAGTAGGACAACTATGATGCCAGGTAAAAATAAATTGTAAGGCTTAATTTTAGTTTTATTGTATATTGTTAAATGAGTTTATGTGAGACTAATTTTATTTATTTTTCGCATTTCAAACTCAAATAATTGGTGGAGCTTTTTTGGCCCAATGACACCAAATCTTCAGAAGTTGGCCATTCACATCTTGAGCCAACCATGCAGCCCATCTAGTTGTGAGCGCAATTGGAGTATGTTTGAGCACATACACTCCAAGAGGCGCAATAGATTATCCGTGGAGAAGATGAATGATCTCATCTTTGTTCATTACAACCTCCACCTGAGAATGAGAAAGAATGCATTAGCTGACATCTCTCCTATAATTCTAGATGAGGTTGATCTTGATGCAGAGTGGGCCACTAAGACAGATCCTAAGGCTGTCTTTAATGATGATGACACTGATTGGATCAACCAGGTAGATATAGAGGCTGAGGTTTAGCCATGGTAGAGGAGGAGCAGAGAGCACGAGCAGAGACAAGAGATTCAAAAGCAGATAGTGACACAGATGTTCCTGATGTTGGTGAGCATGGCATGGTGTCACGGGGAGCGGCTATGGCTGCCGAATCATCCAAGACCTACCTTAGACGTCTTCGTAGGGGGCCAGGGCCAGCGGGTGCAGGCTCCTCTGAGCCATAGGCTTGTCGTTGTATTTACCTTTGGTATTTGTATGGAACATTTGATGATGATCATATGATGACATGGATTTCTTATTCCATGAGTTTTGTAATATTGTATACATTTGACAATATTTATATATCTATGTTTGTTATTTTCTTCAGCTACAATTTGCGTTTATGCTTACGTGATTGATGTATACTTGTGTATGTAATCAAATGAGCCGAGTTTGATGATGTTATTGTGTCTTTAAGGTGTATTCAATAAAGGGTGCATGGAACAAGCTTGAAATCTTTAAAAATCTCTAAATTTCTTGAGTTTTTCACTTTCCCGAGTCCAACCGAGTCTGACTCCAAGTCTAACTCCGAGTCGGCCTTGCCGAGTCCAAGTCGAGTCCGAGTCCTATTTATTTGCTTTAATCACATAAAGTAAGATAAATATGGAATTACAGCAAATAAGAAAAGAGACAATTCAGTTATTGAACTTGGGAGAACTCTACAACAGATATATATTTCACAAAGCACAGTACTGCCGCATAAGAATGAATAAGAGATAAGATATGTGACAATATATGATAAGTACAGCCACAGCAGCAAAAATCTTTTGGGGGAAAAATTGGCAAACCACAAGTATAAGATTTCTTTAAAAAATCAGGATTTAAAAAAAAAAATCAAGTTCAAAAAGAAATATAGAAAAAATAGTAGGAAAAGGGGCAAAAATGTGTTGTTTCTCAAATTTAAAGGCATAGAGATATAGAGAGAAAACTAAATTGACAGTTTATCCCATGAACTGTGGAATATATAAAATTTTATTGTTTATGTTCATATCAACTCTTGCCACTCCATCTAAGCCCGAAATATGATCCATCTTCTCAATGGAAAAGTTCTGAAATTTATTTTTCTGTACATAATTTAGAAAAGTTAATCTGAACATGCATGTGATCTGCATTATTGTTGTGAAACTCAGGTATTTGTTGTTTCTCAATCTCTGTTTATGCATACCGGTCGTGAGCCTCCCTTAGTGTGCAGCTCAACATTGGAGTCTGCATTGTTGTTAAGTGATATTTCTAATGCACTGTTACAGTAAGCTTGATTCAATATATTTTTATTCTAAGTTGCCAACCCTGGTATGGGGACAGGTACAGGTTTGAGGTTGCGGCATCATTTTTTTCCCTGAATACTTGTGTGTGTGTGTATACATTAAAATTTTAAGTACAGTGAACAGTGATACTTATCATAGTTGTAAATCACAGACTCAACAATTATTTGGCAAGCCAAAATAAATCGAAGACTTGGCAATAACTTGACAAGTTTATCAAATGCATTAAAATACATAAAATTTAAAAATATTCTTCAAAAAAAATATATTACTAAATTTGTCTAATATATTACTGATTTCCATCATATAAATCAAAATAAGAATTTAATACATATCATTGACCAAAAAATAAGTTCAGCCTCTAAGTGAGTTATAATGCTGCATCCACAAGTCATGTCATATGTAGAAGTTGCTTTATCTAAAGAGACCATTGACATGTTGTGTGATAATAACGTCTAAGTCAGCAGACTCGAGAGTTATATCCCAATTCCTCAACACCCCCTCATTGTAATCAAGTTTTTTATGTGACAAAAGATCCCAATAAGTAGTGGGGATTTGGGGATGGAGACCCCAATGGGGTTGAGGGGTAGTGCCCCTCATGGGGGTCTAGAGGCAACACCTTAATGGGGTCAAGGGGCAACACCCCAGGTCTCTTGGGGCCATGTCCCTTGCGGAGGTCTGGGGGCAACACCCCTCACAGATTCCTTGGGTAACACCTCTTGCAATACAAGGTGGGCTGAAGGTGCGGAGCACCTGCCACCAAGCCCAATTGAAACCCTTTGAAACCACACAAAGCTTCATGGTGAATGCCATTTTCACAATTTTATCACGTAAGTACAAATTTAGATGTTTGTGGCTTTTTGTTTATAAAAATGTTTTAAAATCGTATATAAAATTTAACATTAGGTTGCAAAATGAGGTTCTACTTATTCAAGTGAGTTTTTCATGAAAAATCCGGATCGTGAATGTATAGCAAGTTTTGGCAAGTTTTTATCAAAAACTGCCACAAATTTTGAAAAAAGTCACTGCGAATTTCAAATAAAAATCAACAAGTTTTTAGGCAAGTTACATGCAAGGACATTTTGCTCATGAGTTTTTCAACTATGATACTTATAATTGCTAATAAACAATATATTGAAATACCTCATCATTTGCAAAAAATGAATAAACTCATAAATTCATATCTGGTGGCTTGTCAAATGTTAATACACAATGAAATTTACAATCAATATTCAATGCTACTTCCACTAGCCATGTCATATGTAGAGGGTGCCTCTTCTAAAGAGATTATTGGCAAGTTGTGTAAGAATAACATCAAAGTCAGTACACTCAAGGATTAGATCCCAATCCCTCATCAGCCCCTCATTGTAATCAAGTTTCTTATGTGACAAGAGATACTAATAATTAGTGGTGATCTACAAGAGGAGACTAGCGATTGAGGGGCAATGCCCCTAATGAGGGTTTAGAGGCAATGGTCCTTGTGTGGGTCAAGGGGTAATGCTCCTTGTGGGGGGATCAAGGGGCAACGCCCTTCACAAGGATCAGAAGCAGCACCCCTAGCACATTCCTACAATACTTGGCAAGGATTAGGGACAAAGCCCCTACAACCAAAGCCGAATTAAGGCCTTTGAAACCACACAAACCTTCATGGCACACAACATTTTCACAACCCGAGTTTCCAGGACAGGGACAGCAGGGGACTGGTACGAGTTTCCGGGATGGTGATTATTTTCGTCAATTTTGGGGATGGCTAGGGGATGGCAAAGGGGACAGCTACATAAAAATAGGGAAAATTAAAATATATAGGAAAATTTAAAATATTCATATGAAAACATGGATAAAGCATGCACATATACATTATTGAACCTTAACATATAAGAACTAGCAGAGTTCTTATGCCATAATTTGTGTTAAATTGATAGTCAAAGTCAAATTGCTCATTGTCAAAATTCACTATCAATATGTAGAATTTATGGGGACATCCCCTAGGAGTCCCCTGTCCCCGGGACGTCCCCAAGACGGGGATACCTGAAAAAAATACCAAGTACGCGTCCCCGAGTAACATAGTAAAAAATGTTATTAAAAGATTTTTTTCTGTAATAATTCTCTAATGTCTATGAGCTTGATTAAATATACTTTAATTTTCTATAAAATCTAGAATGTAACATTTAAATCTTACATAAATTTCCATTCTTTGTGCCTTTGTTTAAACAATTTAAAGACATTTTCTAATTTGACATTTTAAAAAAAAAATTAATTTATTTTGTAACGTGATTGAATATTATAAATTATTTAAACAGTTCGCTTGTGGACAACCTAGAGCTTGCAGAGCCTTGCAAGGGGAATTGTGAGCCTTTTCTGATCTTCTGAGACGAAGTCCTATTTTTTAGGAGGGTTCCTACTTTTTAGGGGGAGATTAAGAGTTGGCCTGCAAATTATAGACATCACCCGAGGACCAGGTACATCATCAGTTTTCAGTTGGGAATGGCCTAGTGATGGTTTTGGAATAAGGAAGAAATATTATAAATTTTACTTTAATGTTTTTAATTCAATAAAACAAAGGACTTATTGTTTAAGTACTTTATAATGTTAAAAAATTAAAGAGACTGCCCCATGGCATGCCTCCCTAGTAAGGACAAGTTTTTAAAAGAGGCGAAGGGAAATAATGTTTCAATGAGCCCATGGAAACGGTACGCCCTGGTAGGAGGAAAGTTGTTTTTAAAAAATAAGACACTATTATCATGAAGGTGGGGGGACATAAAAGTTCACTAGCCTTGGAGGCCTGATTAATGATTTGATAAATTTAAAGTTTGCAACCCTAAAAGGTTCAATTAGGGTTTGAGGAGAATAAAGTAATATTGGGAGCCTCCATTTGGTCATTCTTGGCATCATTTTTATAGGTTAGAGTTGGAAATTCACAGCTCTACCAAACAAGGTCAGATTTACAAGTTGTAGGGGCGAAAAACCCTTCAATTCAAAGGGGACCTACAGGAGTGGAAGATCTCCCAAAGGTCTGAAACAGCATTTTCATTCAGGAAAGGGTTAAGGACATTTTCAGGTTGCTGCAGTAAGAAGAATCAGAAATTTTGTTGAGTTCTCTGTCCAAGGGCAGATCTGGACCATTTTGGCACTATACATCAGCACTCCAAACACCTGCAGCAAATTGTACACTGCCTGGAGCCATATTGCAGCATTTTCTACTTGGGCATGGGGTTTTCAAGCATAGTTTACAGCAGAACAGATCTGTATCAGTTCTGAAAAGACAAATCAGACCTAAGGAATCTCGGATCAGACCCCGTAGGAAGCAGATCAGTCCAAGATGAGTCCATTATGGAGAATAATTTCAGTTAATTGTGCCCTCCAAGCCATGCATTAATCATGTTCAGACCTGCACATGCCTAGATCAGGTGTGTTAATGTCCGTTTATCTTCAATAAAGTCATAATTCCTTCTATTTATGTTATGCACTTTGTTGTCTTTCCATTTCCGGCATTGACTAACTTTATTTTTCCATTCAACTGCAAAAACCCAAGCAAAAAACTACAAAAAAATCAGAAAATTGCAAAATTCAGAAAAAAAAATCAGAAAATACATAGAACACAAAAAATAAGAAAAAAAAGGCAAAAATCAGAATTTTGCAGATGATCAGAATAGGGTGGGTCTTTACAGTAACAGTCTAATGATATGTCTACAAGATGTCATGTCCCCAATTTTTGCCCTTCCTTAGTAACAGCATTTCTAGCAGGGTCGGTCTATTATCTAGTTCCCGTAGGCCAGCAAAGTGTGAAGGGAACCAACTCAGGGGCTTAGAGAGTCATGCATGAGCTTTTCAGGCAGTTTGGAGCAATTGACGGCAGTTTCCTAAAATCTAGGAAGGATCCCTACTTTTTAGGGATTGACTGGGAGTGGTCTATAGGGCATTTGGAGACCTCTGGGAACGTTTTGGAGACTTTGAGAGCATCTCCTATTTTTTAGGAGGAACTCCCAGTTCACTGACAGACCTTCCAGAGGTGCACACAGCAGAAGAGGACCATTGGGATTCAATTTCGGGTTGACAAGTCCAGTCTCCTACTTTATAGGAGCATCCCTAGATTTTAGGGGAGAACTATCAGTTGGACTATGAGGTTCAGGCATCCTTCATAGTCAGGTGGCTACAAGCAGTTTTTAGTTTTGAGCTCATTTGAGCATTTTATGAATAAATTGGGAAATATTTAAATATTTCCTAAGTTGGGCTAAATAAATAATTATAAAGTGAATTATTATAATCACTTTATATTACAATATATAATAAAGTACCCATGGGGCACATTTACCTAGAAGTTACAATTACCAAGTTATAACGTAAAATGGGGCCATTTTATATTATTATAAAATAGACCCTTGGCTTAATTGGAACCAAGCGAAGGCATTGTATGTGAAATAAAACATTGTTAATACATGAAATGAGAAGCCTAATTCGAAATTAGGGTTAGGGTTGGGAAAAAAAGTGAATAGAAGAAGGAAAAGGTAGCCATTTGAGACATATTCAGGTTTATTTTTTACATCAGCAACAGGTGGGAGCTCTAGAAAGGAGTATTCTATAGAAGATTGGCTTCCAAGAACGAAAACTCTTGGCAGATTAGGTAGCTAGACGAAAACCCAGGTTACAATTGCAATTCACAATTCAGAAAAATCATTTCAAAAGAGGGTTGAATTCTGTGCACATTGACTGGTTTCAGTTTGGAAAGGAGTATATTCATTGTGCAGATTACAAATCCAGACCTTGGGTGGCAGATAACACTCAATTTAGACCTCCAGCATCAGTTGTACAGCCTATAGCAGGAAATACACCCTCCTACAGTCAAGCGCTAAGGTTTGGAGCCAAATCAGACCTTACATCAGAGAAATTAAGTCTGATATCTCAAATTAGACCCAAGGAGAGCCCTTACTTGTTAGTGGAATTTACCCAGGTGGCTGGAAATTGCGGATCAGACCTATTACAGTCATTTGATGCTAACCAAGAACTCAGATCAGACCTGGAAATTCATATCAGTCTGATATCAGACCTGTCTACCTCAGTCTAGAAGCTCATACCATCTCCAAATAAGGCTCAACATCATCTACAACGAAGAGGAATCATTCCAGGTAGGTGTGCATGGTCTGTGAACCCAAATCTTTAATTTGGATTAACTTTGTAACTGTTGTAACAGTCTGAAACTTTCATATCAGATCTGTTATAAGTTGTAATCAGACCTGATTTATATCAACTAAAGGCAAATGTGGGTGTGGTATACTTGATATGTGCTTATGCACTCACTTGTTTATCAATTTTTGCATTAGTTTACATATTGGCATTGAGGAACTTTCAAACAAACATCAGAAAATATTCATACACTCAGAAATCAGAACTGAAACTGGAAACACTCTTCATGCCAAATGTTTGACAAAATGTCAAGCAATCAAATCTGAAAATTTTGGGTCAAATTAGAGTGGGGATCTTTCAGAAGAATTGTATAGCAACCAAATTTACAATAAAAAAAACTTACCAACCAATTCCAACAGCAGAAAACAAACATGATTGCAACAACAAACAAATGAGTCACAGGAAACCCTGGGGTCTGGACTAGAAATAAGATAATGCTCCAAATCAAACCATAAAGTCAAACATTTTCATGTCACGATTGAGGAACAAAAAATTAAAAAACTACAAAAATTGCAGGTAAAAACCATACTAACAACATCGCACATATGTGAAATCAAGTTGAACTCCAAAAAAAATCACAATTGTAGAAGAGCTAATTGGCAAAAATCAAGGAAAAACTAGTCAAAATTGACAATCAACATTTTTCCATTAAAAATCATGTTTTCTATAGAGAAAAGATTGGAAATTTTCTCGTTTCATGATTATTCATAGTTTTTTCCAATTTATGCTTCTATGAGATTAGGTATACAATAGGTGTGTGTGTGTGTGTGTTTATAGAGAGAGAGAGAGAGGGAGAGAGGTAAGTATAATCATTATAATATTAAATGATTCTAAATGTTGTGTAGGATACCCTCCTCTTGATGGATTTCTCTTCAAACCAGCTGTAGGCTTCGAAGATGCAGATTTTTCCAATCACTGAGCTGATTCTTCTTCTGGTAGTCTTCTCATTCAATCAAAACTAAAATATTTAATTCATGGCCACACATCACATCACAAGAATGCCTCTATATATACCCAGGTGAAAATCATAAACAAAAATCTCCTAGAATAACTTGTTGGTTGCATTTCTAATCCAATTTCCTAACGAGTTTTGCAAAATAAAATTTAATAATATTTATGAATTTTTAGTACCCCCGTTATAAAAGAAATCAAATACATACTAATAATTTAGGCATTAGGTTGGCAGTTTGACTCGAAGTAGAACTAGAACCATGGTATATAAGGCCAAAAGAGCTTAATAAATCCAATCTTAATCTTAATCACAGTGCAACCATGCCGCAAATGCAACAATTGTCTTCAAGTATCCTTACAGTCCCCATTCCATCTCACTAAAGTGCATGGGTCATAAGTTGTTACAACTGACAGATAAATTAGAAATGGTGTGAAAACTGAGTTCAATTTGATATGACTCTACATGCATATGGATTGATCTATTTTGTGTTTTTCATTCTTCAACCACTAGTTGTTTAGGCAGCCAATTCTAACACAAACTACATTGTGGCACTGAAGGATGCAGACTAGGAGATGGCTCAATTCTGATTTGTTTGTTTCAATATTAATCTTTGCCCAGCGTATAAATGCCTTAAGGTTTTGAAGGAATTTTATGTGTTTTTGAGTTTTTTGAAGTTTTTGCCTTGGGATTTGACAATGCATAAATGAATAACAATAACAATAACACATAAAATAATAGACTGGAAATGAATTTCAGACCTCTGATTTTATTTATCAGCAAAGAACAAATGAATATAGATAATTATTTTCAACAACCCAAGCCAATAATGGCCTACCAAGAGTCCAACGCTGGGAATAGAGGGTGACTTATTGGCCTAAACAGGTGAAATGACTGAATGAAGCACCTCCAGCTGCAAACCAATGACTCCTAAGAGCTTTATTCACCTACTGGATAATTATCGAATACAATTTAGTGAAGAAATCCATATTCCAATGCATTTCCTGAATTTCCCCCAGGAGAAACTCCAATTTGGTGGGTCTTCTACCCGCTGATTTGCTCCTATAGCTCCAGTATGAATTGTTTTCACCAAATAAATATGGGGAATCTTCTTATTTGCTGCTAACAATGAAATTTGTATAAAAACCCTGATGCAAAACCCCTTAATTTATTTTATTGAAACCCCAGGCTGTCCCAGGTGGTACGATTCAGCTAGGGAATGAATGGCTGCTTCTAATTTGCAATAAAATCTCTGAAAAAGCTCCAACAACTGCTCAGATCTGAAAAGAAGACTGCAACCCTGCTGTAGCTGCTAACAAACTCTGATTTTTGGCCCTTATTGGCAAAATATGAACATTCTTAGCAAATCGATAGCTTAAATATGAGGGGGATTTCGTTCTCTCGCCCAAATCTAAAGGTTTTTGTCTCCAAATTCAGTTCAGACACCTACAATAACGTTGCAGACCTGCAATTGCAAAATGCTCTCAAAAATAATAAACTCCAAACATGCCCAAATGGTACGTACAATGCTCTTTTATTCCACTTAGCCCTAAAACGAACTTCTCTTGGCATCCTTTTAAGATTCCAATGGAATCTTCTTTCCTTTAGTTTGGACGTACAAATTTGGGGAAGCTCATAACATAAAATGGCCACTTTTTAATTATTTATTCTTGCCTAGGAAATCGAACCATGGGTGCACTTAATGATTTAACTTTATAAAGTTACTTTTATGAAAGTTACTATTTGGCATAAAGTTTTTGATTAAGGAAAATCAGGTTTTAAGGGACCCGAAACCCGCTTACATAACGAAGAGATAAGCAATAGAAAAACTAGATAAGACAGAACAAAGAGAGAAAGGTTGCAAAAGAACAGCAAACAGAACAGCAGCCAAAGAAAAGAACAGCTCAAGGCCAGCAAGAGACTGGCACACCTAAAACCAAATTACATTTCAGATGAAAATCTTTATAGTCTCTTCCGCATCCTTGACCAGTATCATCATTGCATTAGCTACCTCTTTCAGTTCTTTATTTTTCCTGCATCTGTTGATTGCCTTTGGTCTTCAGCTCCAACTCACTTGCATTTTGCCTGGTTCTGCGTCTAGAGGAGTGAAGAACAGAACTAGAAGCCGACTCGTCATCGATAATCACCATTTCTTTATTCTGCTTGTTCTTCTCCAGGCAAGCCACCAACGCATTCATGTTTTGAGAGGACACCTTCAACACAGCCAGACTATGCTCCATGAATTTCTTCAAAGCATTCTCAGTTTTTTGAATCCGATTGTTTATCAGACCATTATCAACCTCACCCTTTTCTTTGATAATCCTCACCACATCCTCAAGGTGCTTCAAATCTCCCTTTATAATGTCACTTTCCGGCCAGTCCGGAATTTCTTTTTCATCCTCTGCAGCACTGGTATCCTCCGCATTATCCTCTTTACCTTTAATGTTGATATCCTTAATCAAATTTTCAATTTTAAAATCCAGCTCTCTCTGTTTATCCTGAATGCTAGTGATGTTATCAATCACCCATTTCTGGAAATTGATCATTTCCAGGGTGCTATTTCTAGCAGCATTCAGACTATTTGGCATAAAGTACTTATAAGTTTATAACTTATATAATGCACTTTTATAAAGTTACTTTATAAGATTTTCTAGTTATAGAAAAAGTTAACTCTATAATGAATTATTATAAAGTGCCTAAGATATAAAACCGCCATAGTCAAAAAAAATGACTAAGTATAAGCCCTCCTTCGTGGCAATATCATCTCCTATCCACTGATTTCACCTGTGTAGATGGCTAACAGGCGAAACTAGGACTCTTGAGTGATCACTGGAAAAATGGGGACATTACAAGTACTGATTTAGCTAACCTCAATTTTGTTAATTGATTGTACCTCCAAAGACTAAATAATAACTTAGTGTCATTTTCAAGCCTCCAAGAATATGCTTGTCTCAACCTTCTAAACACCCAACAATTAACAATTAGTGTCTAAAAACACTATTGCTACTCTTGAATAATTTCGTGAGAATCTCCATGCAACCTTTAAGTCTTCTAGGGCATCCATTGAATGAATGCCCCAACAAACACCACAACTTCGCTTGAATGCTTGCCAATACACTTTCACAACCTCTTCTTCAAATGGGAATGCCCCTCCCATATAGTTCTACCAATCTCATCTACAACACATTTAGAACATCCTTGTGATATAATTCCCATCACCAATGACCCAACAACAACATTTTTCTCAATTACCTCTTACATGTGTTCTTTCTCCTTTCTCAAACATGCCTAAGATCTACATTCCTTCACTAGATACCACTAGTGTACACTCATCCTAGAGCCACATCAAACTATGCTTGACTAAAGTTCAAAACAAAGTATTACTTTGCTTCTACAAAGACCAACGCAATCCTCAAGTCATTGAAGTTGCCTACTTGCCTTGGCCACTTGAAAGCTGCATCTAATGCACCTTACCCTTGGAGTACTCACATTTTTGTTTGACCTCCTAACCTTGACCCAATTTTATCCATGGTAAGTTCTCCATGACTCCAAAGATTGAATGGACCAACATGCTTACACTCCACAAGTCTCATAAAACCTTCAACTAGATGAAGGACATATAGGAATATCCTAGTTTGTTTCCCATCTCCAAAGAATGTCAAAATTTCCCTTCACAAAACCTAAGCAACCAAATTGCTTATAATCCTACCAACATCAATACACATCCATGAAACATATGTATTGGATATTTAAGCAAAATCTAAAACTCAACATTTGTTCCCAAATTGTATTCCACTGTCAAGGTCTATTTTGTCATAGCCATCATCATAGCAACTATGCACTCCAATAGGATTAACATGACCCTAGTACATTTCAACAAGCAAGCTAACGTACAAAGACTCTCAACACACTTAGAAAGAGCCTGTCACTAGAGAGATACAAACTAACCACGTAGCCACAACTGATAGAAAAGAAAGACATGACAGATTTGAATGCGTGGAAGACAGATTGGAATGCGTGGCAAACACATGGCAAAAGTGTCCATTCCATCCAGCAACAACGAAAACACATAGAACACTTGAAGCTTCAAATGAAAGATGGAAAGATAGACATCAATGACAAAAACACAACACAGTCTACATCAAACATTATAAAGCCTATGTAATATTTTATTTTAAAAGTGTTTTTAAATGCTTTCGAGAAAAAACGAAAGAAGTTCAAACTTGTTGTGACGTATTCACACATCGCCCCATTGTAAATGGGGACCCCCTGCTTTTTGCTTTCTAGGGTTAGTTTTCTTTGCTTAGTTGTCTGGTCTTGGCTTTTAGCCTTTGCATTTGAGAATTGCCAAAGGGCTCGTTAGGATAGGATGGTCTGCTTAGGCTCAAATTGGTCAGTAGGTGGTTCAGGTCAGGGTCTCTTCAAAGGCCTTCTCTAGGCCAGGCCTTTGCTCTTGTTTCTAGGTTAAGTCTTGATTGAGTTTGACGAAGTCCTTATATCCTGCTAGGAGTCTTGCCTTTTAGACCTATGTCTTTAAATTAAGGAAGTGAATGAAGGTTTGTGAGTGAGTATCATCAAGGATTTTCCCTTTGAGGGTTTGAGATTGGTCCAGTTGATGAATGATGAATTTCTAGGCATTAATTGCAGTGAAACTGACCTATTTATCCTTGGAGAACGCCTAATGATCAAGTCTAGACTTGAAAATTTGGAGAAAGGTCAAGAATTTGAGCGTTTTAGATAATTTCACTGCTGACCCTTCCAAAGGGTGCAGAGCGCAATTCTTGGATAGGTCATCTCTTTCCAAAGGTACCTAGGCGAAATAGTTAAGATGTCCTTGTAATCCAACTTTTGAGCCAGGAACTCCTTTAAGGTGGTTTGTTAGCATGTCTTGAGGTAAGAACAACATGAATGAGCGTGAAGTTTGAGTGTTTGGGTGGTATCTAAGGCTAATTCTTCAAATTCGCTCCTGACCCTTCCAAAGGGTCTAGAGCAAATTTCCTAATATCTCCCTTCCTGGTCTTAATTTGCCTCATAAACCTTATCCTTATGACGTTATGAAGAGAGAGTTGATGTGTGCAACAAAGTGAGGTGATGGAAAGTGAAGGATTTGAGCATAATTGCAAATTTCGCTCTGACCCTTCCAAAGGGTCCAAAGCGAAATTTGTCTAAGCCCTTGACCCTCTCAAAGGGTCCAAGGCGAAATTTTCCAAATGACCTATTTCCTCACTAGGAACATTGAATGATGGTCATGCATGGTAGGGAAAAGGATCAAAGATCAAGCTTAAAGCAAAGCTAAGTAAGAAAGGACATGAATTGAGCCAAAAAGAGCAAATTCGCTCCTGACCCTTCGAAAGGGTCCAGAGCGAATTTCTTCATGAAGCATTATCCCTTGCTCCAACCTTTGAGTTAATCCATTCCTAAGCATTCTTGAAGGCAAAACACTTGTTTTTGATGAGGAAAAGTTGAAAATGAAGTCAATGATGGAAAATTGAGCCTAAAACATCAATTTCGCTCCTGACCCTTCCAAAGGGTCAAGAGCAAAATTCTTAGAAAACCTTTTTTCCTCACCAGAAGCAATGAGTCGACACCACTTTGAGAGCGAGTTGGCTTGAGTATGATAAGATAAGCGGGAATCGACAAGTCCTAGGCAAGATGAATGAGAATTGAGCCTAAAAATGCAAATTTCGCTCCTAACCCTTCCAAAAGGTCCAAAGCGAAATTCCTAGAAAGACTCTTTATTTTGCCTAATGCACTAAAAGAACCTTGTTTTAAGCTAAATAGATGGCGAATTGACTTGATTATGGTAAGAGGAGATTTGATAAAGTCAAGTTTGAGGTGAGTTGAGAGGAAAAGAAGTGTGAATTGAGCCTAAAAGACAAATTTCGCTCCTGACCCTTCCAATGGTCTAGAGCGAAATTTCTTAAACACCTATTTTCTCCTTGTTTGAGGTCAAAATCTTAGTTCATAAGGCATGGTTGAGAGAAGATGGATATATACTTGCCTTAAGAAGTGAATGGAAGTAAAGGCAATGATGGATTTGAGGGTAAAAGACAAAATTCGCTCCTGACCCTTCCAAAGGGTCCAGAGTGAAATTTTATAGAATCCTCCCTTTGCTTCAAATTTGAACTAATTTTGTGCCTTGAAGCCTTAGCTAGGATGTCATCATGCCTTGAAAGCAATTGAGGGGTGAAAAGGTGGAGGATTTGTGCCTAAAAGGGTCCGGAGCGAAATCCTTAGGAGGACTCCTTGTTTCATATAATGCACCCAAGAGATCTTGTTTTAGGCTAAATTGAGGGCGAATTCACTTGATGATGATGGAGGAAGATTTGAAAAGAAGAAGAATGGTGTCAAAATGCAAATTTCGCTCTTGACCCTTCCAAAGGGTCCAGAGCGAAATTTCCTAAAAAACCTCTATTTGCTCCTTGTTGAGACCAAGATCTTGATTTCTAAGGCATGGTTGGGGAAGTATTGATATGCACTTGCCCTCGAAAAGTGATTTGAGGCAATGTAATGATAGAATTGAAGCTAAATCACAAATTTCGCTCCTGACCCTTCCAAAGGGTCCAGAGCGAAATTCCTTATAGGTCCTGTCCTTGCCCATGGTCCAAAGCGAAATCCTTGTTTTAGGCCTTTTTGGGGGTCAAATCAATGATGTCTTCAGGAGAGAGGGATTGAAAGGTCAAGTCTAAGACAAGACTAAGTCGAAAGGAGTATGAATTGAGCCTAGAGGATCAAATTCGCTCCTGACCCTTCCAAAGGTACAGGAGCGAATTCTTTCAAAATCTACATATCACCTCCAATTTGGGTAGAATCCTTGGTTCAAGAACTTTGCATAAGGAAGAATGACCTCATCCAAGCCTTAAGGACCTATAATCATGGTTTGAGCTAGTAGAAATGAGTAAACTTGATGAATTTATCCACAAATGTCAAATTCGCTCCTGACCCTCTCTAAGGTACAGAAGCAAATTTCTTTTAAAAGTGTGTCTTTTCCTCCTAGCTTCAAGGGAAATTGATTCAAATATCTTCTTATTGATGATTTAAGGTAAGAAATGCCATGTTAGAATGAATATATATCATGTATTCTTAATCATCTTTTGTTTTCTTTGTAGATCAAGAAGGTCGAGCTAGAAGTAAGATCAGGCCAGGACAAGGGCAACCTCATTGAGTTTCATCATCATCAAGGACACTTCAAATGCATGGAGGAGGACTCAAGGTGCTTCTAAAGTGTTGGAAGACTTCAAATGTTCAAGGAGTTGCAAGATATCCCCAAGATCTTCATTCTACCACATGGAGAAACCACAAGATATCAAAAGAAAGATCTTATAAAACTTCAAAGCGATATGAGCTACCAGAGGAGGAGTGACTTGACCAGGAAGGAAGCTTCATCAAACACGTGGAAGTCAAGGAGGTACATCATTCATTGAGTACATCAAGGACGAAGGAGGATCACCGAGGTCAGTGCAAAGGTACGTTGAAGAAGCAGATAATTTCAGAAGAGTTAATCAGAGTTAGCTTCTCAGCATCACCAAATTGAGTATCAAAAGAGATATGAGCAGGTACCAGACAAGGTGGCGTCCCAGTCACTGTTCCTCCAGTCAGATAGCTTCACCTCAGCATGTCTAGATTCAATGTACCTAACTCACCAATGATGACACAAACTTCGAGGCACCTACCCCTAACATTTATTGGTCCATTCTCATGAAATGTAATTTTCTCATTGGCTAAAGGAGTTTGTTGTAGCAAACCCTAATTAGGGTTTCCATCTTGTAATCCTAGCCATTCATTCTAAATCAATCAGAGCCATTGAAATGTAAAGAGCTCTCTATATAAAGCTCTGGCTCTTCATTTGTTAAGGTTAATAGTTAAGAGTTAGCTAATAGAGGTTAGAATAGCTAAGAATTAGTAGCTAGAATAGTGAATAGAACAGCAATTAGAGTAGATTAGGAAGAGAAGGCAAGAAATTGTTGCCTTGATTGTAAATGAACCCCATTTTCATTGAAGATATGGTGAAATATGTCATTTCTTTGCAATATGCATGGTCTCTTGTTGAATCTTCATTTTAGATGGTAAATAATTAGATTGAATGATGGAAGTTATTTAATGCACTTGTGTGGAATCCGCCTAGTCCAAACCACTAGCCTCTTGCTGATTGTAAGGGTGCCCCGCGTGGTCAACTGGCATTGAATGAGCTTAATCCCAAGTCGTTACGCGTCTATTGTTCATGCATTAACTTGAATGGTGATCAATGTCAGATGGTGTAACGATTTGAACATATTTGAAGTATCCCTTAGAAGATCGCACTAAGCTGCTGTTGAATTGTTCAGTTTGATGGTGAGACCTAGCCCAGTAGGACTCCACCTAGTCATTCATCCATCTTCTCGCATTCTAGGTCTTAGAGTGGACTTTCTGAGCCCTGTATCTTTTGATGTTTCTTTATCTTCCAGTTAGTAGATAGGACTTGAGTTCCAACAAATCAGACGCTCAAGCATTCGAATGTAAGTCCCCTTGTGATTCCAGCATAATCACATCACACCAACAGAGTTTATCCACACGTAGAGACCCTACATATAAGAACCTTGGAGTTGCCTCGATTGATCCTTAGGCGAAATCTTCAGCATTCGAGGAAACTTTGTTCAAGAGAGGATAAGATACCTTGGTATTTTATTTTGTGTTCGCATGTGCATAAAAGACACATCAACAAGACTGAGGGCTCAAAAAGAATTTATAAAAGGAAGGTGAATCGGTCATTTGAATCATCAATTGTTATTTGGAGTTCATTCAATTTTGGAGGTTGAAGCATTCAAGAACAAAAACATTTGGTGTAGGAGATCTGAAGGACAAAACTCTCTTAATTTCCAAAGTTGGATTTGAACACAAAACCCCTCTTGTCTAAGAGAGTTCATTCTACCTAGGATAGACAATTGTGTTGATTTCTTTAAGATTGAATAAAGATTTTGATTGTCTGGGACTAGATCAATTGAATATTTGCAAACAAATCTAATCAATATTATCAAGATATTAATAATTCTTCTTCATGAAAGGTTTCCAAACTTTGGAATTCCTGATTTTGCCCCTCTTATTGCTACAGTGCAGCACTCTATTGCTGCGGCACAACAATTAATTGTTGTACCCTTATGAACCTGCTACCAACATCATTTTGGTCTCCCATTCAAGGATAAAGATGCACTGTACAAGTCTGATCTGCAATTGATAGTTGTTCTGATACCTTCCAGCCTCTTAATTGTTGTGTTTCTACTAATTTACCCTTATTTCCAGCTCTACACCAGCCTCATCATTATTTTCTTATCCATACCACGGCCCTTGCACCAACTTTGGTTGGTTTTATGTAATGTCCCCTTTTTAGGCATAAACCATATCTAGAGGTTAGCCTATGACTTTGGTCCCCATAGGCTAACATGGTGATTAGGGGACCTTTATGAGGGTGTTCTATGGCTCTTCAACTGACCTTTTGGTGTTTATTTCAGTATTCTTCAACTCAGTGTCCTAGTTTATTTGTGGTGGGCCTTCCGGAAATCATTTAGAACACATTGATTCACACTTACTAATTTTCAGTGTTCCACAGAAACGCGTTTCCCCCCTCCAAGCCCAAGTCCCCCCATCCCTGAAACCCGTCCCTGAAACTTTTTCCCTTTGCCCCCCCATCCCCGAAGCCCGTCCCCCCGTCTCCCCATCCCCAATGGCCGTGGAACACTGCTAATTTTAGTAAGTCACTTCGATGTTTTGTTGACACTTACTATTTACAGTAAGTCACCAAGGTGGTCAATTGGCATCATACCTATATCTAGAAAGTGGATGGATTATTCCCATGAGTTCATATCGCAAATTATTAAAGGTTAATCAAGTTTTTAACTTTAATAATATTAATTATATTAAATGACTGATATAATGACATAAAGGGAGTTAAAGTGATTTTTAAGTCATTTCCATAAATTGACACTATTTTGGTGCATAGGGAAATATAATAAGATTTTAAACAATTACTAAAGTGTTTTAAGGAGATAGGCATCAATATTGGGAGATATAAGGTGAATATAAAATTGATTCATAAAGTGACTTTATGTTAATTAAAATAATAAAATTATACAAGGGATCGCTCTATTAATATTCCGAATTGCAAGTATGTAATGTTCCCACTTTGAAATATAATTTAATAATAAATAATAATAATGAAATTAAAATACAAAACAATAAAAAATAAAAATCAAACTAAAATATAAAAGAATATAATTAAATATAATTAAAATTTGATTAAAGTTAATTAATGGTCAAAAGGCATGAAATGATAAGTTGCAACTTCCTTATATAAGGGAGAAGAGAATTCATTTGAAGGCAGGATAATTTAGGAATCAGAAGTACAGATCTGATTTAAATAAGAAGTGCAGATCTGATTGTGAAAGGTTGTGTCCCTTATAAACGGCAGAAATAATGAAGAGTTGCACTCTTTCAAAGGGTGCTAATGGTGAAAGGGTGTGTCTCTTGCCAAAAGGCATACATGATGAAGAGGTGTGACCTCTCCCTCACATTGAGAGATATACAGGAAAGGAATCAAAAGCATCCAGTGACATCACCATGGATCAGATCAGATCAGAACTATTATTAAGTTACAGGCAGTAGCATCCTTGTTCTCGGTGGTATGCATAGGGACGTGCTTAATATGTATGCTTAATATATGAAACTTGATAATGTTTTTATGTTGAATTTAATAGTAATATTAATATAGACTGCAATGGATAACAGTCATAATTAATTTCATATACATTTATAGTACAACAAGAAATTGATGTATCTGCAGTCCCAAGCTCTTAACCAGTTATAATTCCTTTTTCCTGAGGAGTGGTGTGATGCTGTTAGGGAGAAGCAGAGTAAAACCATTTCGTGATAGATGAGCCCCAAGGTTGAAAGAGCTCATGATCCTGAAATCTGGGCTGTGGGCCCCAAGGGTGAATGGACTAAGGTTCCAGTAATCTGAGTTGCATTAGGGAGATGGTATCATTGCGCCCTAAACAAGCAAGTCTCCCATCCAGGATTAGAAATTAGAAGGGGATTAAGATAAGGCTTGAATAAGGACAATGCATAACTGTACTATGAGCAACCCTAGTCATTAATTCATAATTACTGTAACATGGTAGGTAGTAATGTATGTTTCCCTTTGGGAATTGACGGCCTATAAATAGGGGACATTACAAAGTAAATATGAATATTAAAAGAGAGAAAATTAAATGGCTTTTCAAGAAGCTTCCCTGGAAAATTATAAAAGGGCTCATTTGGATATACTTGGTTAATTTTATTTCTCTCTAAGAAGCTTCAGAGCTTTGGCTTTCATTTATAGGAAATCTGAGGATGGAAACCCTTCGAGTTTCTCGATGGATTGGATGAAAACCCAACTCCAAATTTAGAGGTATATCCACCCAGGGTTCATCATTGAGTATATTTGCAAGTTTACATCATTCTGGAGCTTCAACCAGCTAGGGTTTGAAGTTTATTAGCAGGTGGAAAACATATTGCTTCAGATGTAGAGGTTTTATTGCCATATTTTTCATAATACCTTGGACAACTAGGGTTTGGCATGAATATTGTGAAGATTTTGAAGCTTTAATGAATGTTGAAGGCTTGCTACAGTGATGTGAACAATGCTGCTACAATGTTGCACTACAGTAATGCTACAGTGATTCATATTTCTCCTACAGTGATGCATTTGGAGCTCTTATTCCATTCTTAGCAGGATAATTAGGAAAGTCTTATTGCTGCAGATCTTTGCATAACAGTTTGGAATCATATTTGAAGAGGTTCAAGGAAGTTTCTGTTAATGCATGATAGCTTCGGTAAGATAAATGATTGAATGAGAGATAAATGAAGTCTCTCATTCAATCATTTATCCTATCGATAATTATGATGAAAAACTTCAAGCTATTAATCCTTCATTTGATAACCATTCTTCATTCGTATATGATCAATCTACTTAGTTCGATTAAATGCTTAACTATCGATAATCATCCTATAGCATAGAATCCCGATTTAATATCGGTTACATTATTTGTGTTCACCGATTATTAAATCGGGCTAACCAATGCAATCCGATTTATATCGGTTAACATATTTAATAGTAAACAAATGATTATTGGATCAACCTAACACCGATTAGTATCGGGTGTCAATATAAGCTTGCACCGATTGATATCGGGTTATGTATGCACCGATTGATATCGGGTGGCAAGGTAAATACGCACCGATCGGTATCGAGCTGTGAAGTTAAGCATACACTGATTGGTATTGGTTGTTAAGATAAACATACACCGATTGGTATCGGTTGTTAAACATACACCGTTTGTTATCACTGCAATTAGCAAAGGGGCACAATCAAGTAATGTCTTGATCGGTCATGTCTAAAAGACATGACCGGTCAAGGCATTGCTTGATCGTACCCAGCTTGCATATATATATCAAATGGCATTTGTGAGAAAGGACATCGAAATCAATAAATGCTCCTCTCACCTGCCATACAAAAGAAGATAGTCAGATTTATAATATAAATAGATAATACATAGAACAAGATAATATCAACTAGAATATAACTTGCATATTGAATGGAAAATTGAACATCATTTACAGTTTCAATCTCATTATTTAGGTTGACACTCGCATTGCAAGCTTGGAAGCACTGCTGATATCCTCTGAGCATCATTCTCGGGCATATAAGTTCCCAGACAGCCCATGAAGCATGAGTTTCCAGGTCTCAAACTGCTCAGGGAGTTTGGCTTTATTTGGAGGACATTTCTAACTCATTGCCCTTGGTATTGGTGCAAGGATCAACCCCAAGGGACTCTCAAAATCATAGCTGGTTGCTAACAGCAGTGCCACTATTATTGCAGGTCTGTAATGACTGAAAGTTATTCCATTTATGTATTAATCCTAGTGACAAGTGAATAAACAATTTATTGTCGTACGCTTAATGAAACTAGTTTAACTTTACTTTATGCAATGTGATTGTTAATGCTCGAAAAGCCAATGAATAATAACTGAAAAAACAAACCAATCAGCAAGCTTGTGCTCAATATTGTATATCATTTCAACAAGATAATTGCAAGCAAACTGTTTGACAATAAACCTACATAGCTGTGTGGATGAAAGAAGTGGAAAAAATTATAAGTGTTAATGGGGTAGAGCATTTCAGTGGTATTAGAGCTTGAGAATCTGCTATTCTGTGTTGGCGGCATTATTCTGCGTTATGTCCTTTATGTCTTAAGTTATTCACCCAAGAGGGCAAACATTTGGCGCCGTTGCCTAGACGAACTCGGGAAAGGAAGACACGGATGGCGCACAGACACAATGGGCCTACCTGTTGGTGAGGTGAACCCGGAGGCCGACGACGCGCAGACAAAACTGTACACAGGAGAAGACACGGCAACACGAGAATTCTCGATTTTGCTCCAGGTGGCCATTCAGACATACGTTTGACGAGAAGCAGCGGAGGCAGAAATCCCACCAAGTGCCGTGTGGACAACGCTGGAGGTTAGCCCAGCAGTAAACCGGTTGATTGACCACCTCCCCCGGTTGCTTGCACAGGCATCGCTGGCACAACAGCCCCGCCTGGAGGAGATTGCCTAGGAAGAGCGACGACAACAAATCCTGCAACGATACGAAGAGAACAACCGACAGGACACGGAAAGAGATGGCGACAGGCCAGGAGGGAATTGAAATGTGAACTTCTTATTTTCAAATAAAAGTGTCATTGACACGAGTTGTACTTGAGCAGATGAATTAATAAAGACATGTTTTGATTTAAAGAATTGAGAGTTAAGGAGATGTGTTACAATTAATGCCAAACTTGTTGAATAAAGATAGAAATAGAAAACCGGAAACGAACGAGTGGGAGGCCGCGCAGAGGGCTTTGATTCTGGAGCAGCAAGTAGAACGTAGACGAAGGCTGAGGCAACTTGCCGAAGGACGACCTGCCGAAGGGGGGCCCGAGGGGAACCAAGGAGGTGTCACGGAAGGTGCAGAGGCCGACGGAAATTTCTACCCGTCGCCAGATCATCGTAGGACGCGGAGCCACGAAGAATTTCTAGAAGAAACAAGGTTAAGGCGAAATCTAGTCGAGGAGACGCGGGATCAGTTTAGGAACTTATCCCTCACACCACGGAGTGAAGATCACCGACGGGAGGCAGGAGTAGGAGCGTGTCCGAACGAAGGGGAGGGCAACAGTACGGGTGTAGGTGCCACACGTGACAGGCAAAACACCGTACCTCCAAGACACACCACCAACACTACCGGAGGTAGCAACGCAGGGCCACAGACACAGACACAACCGCCTCCAGGAAGACGACCAGGGATGGCGAGCAAACAAAAGTTACCAAAGTTCACAGGGGACGGCAAGGAAGACCCCTTACGGCACTGCCGTACATGTGAGACCATTTGGTCTGCCAACAGAGTAACAGACCATGATGACTGGGTACAACAGTTCCTAGCCACGTTACGAGGAGTCGCCATAGATTGGTACTCCGATATAGATAAGCAAAAAGTGGCCACATGGGCTACCCTACAGAAGGAATTCACGGAGGAGTTCCGGTTGCTTCGTGATGACAACGAAATTGTGACAGAGATATATAGTACCAAGCAAGGTACTAAGGAGACAGTACGGGCATACAGTCGGAGGCTGAAAGAACTCTTGGGTAAAATGGAGAGCCAGCCGGCTGAGGGCTTAAAAAAACGATGGTTCGTGGAAGGATTAAAATCCTCTCTACGGAAAAAAATGAAGATTGTGCCTCCGACGTCATATGACGACGCCTATAACAGGGCAATGGATCTGGAAAGCGAGTACAAAACATCTAGAAAGAAGAAAAGTAATAGATATTCATCTGACGATGACGAAGATTCTGACGGAGAGAGCAGTAGCAATAGCGGATCAGGTAAAAAGATACACGCGCTCCAGAAGGACATGGAACGAATGCTGAGAGAATTCAAGGCCATGAAAGGGAGTACAAGTAAGATGGAAGAAACTGAAGTATGGTGTACAGACTGCAGGAGTGATGGACACACAAAGGGTACTTGCCCAAAGAAGGCATTCTGTGAGATTTGCCAAATGATGGGACACTCCACCAAGGAGTGCCCATACAATATGAAAACCCGAAGCCCGAACCAGGTGTTGTTCACAGAGCAGGCCACAACATCCGCACCAGCGGGTACGGGCCAGCAGACTAACACAACGGCATCATCTGGAGGATACCGGGATAATAGACGCGGCGGCGGCGGCGGAAGAAACAATAACAATAACAACAACAAAAACCGGATCTAGTACGATGCCAAGGGACGGCCAATGATTCAGTGTAGGGCTTGCAATCAGTGGGGACACTTTGCCCGCGATTGCACGAAGGAAGCCAACACTCAGCACCTCTGCCGATGGTGCGGGCCAGGCGACCATGAGGACGCAAATTGCCCGAAGCCTGGCGTACACCTTCTAAACATAGAACCTACAAAGGCAGAAGTATTGGCAATCACAAGGGCACAGGCTAAAAAGATTGCCTACCCGAATCCCCACATGGAGACCGAGAGAGTGCGGGAGGCCAGAGATGAGATCACGAAGGAGATGGCCGCACAAGGACAAAACAGTCACCAGACAGCGAGTCCACCACGGACGAAGGGAGAAGAGGAAATCTTACGGCAGATCTTGCAAGTCGAGGTACCGGTGAAAATTCAAGACCTCCTGGAGAGTATGCCGCAACTAAAAACGGCTATTTTAAACTCTGTACCCCCACAAGTAAAAACGAAGGAGGTCGTGCGCCCCACAACCAACTCCGCGTTTAGGGAGGTCACGAACCCCGCGGTCGACCCCATGTTGTTGGTAGTCAACAGCGGACGCCACCCGGCGGTGGTAGAAATTGGTATACTAGGGACCACCCTAACAGACACAATTGTGGACGAAGGGTCAGGAGTAAATGTACTCCCAGAAGCGACATGGAAAAAGTTGGGAAAACCTACGTTATGGCCCCCTACGTTCAACCTACTAGGGGCAGACCAACATGAGATTAAACCCATTGGTACCCTCATGGGCAAGCAAGTGATGGTCGGCACACAACCATTTGTGCTGGACTTTGTGGTAATCCCCTTAAAGCAGAAAGGATATGACGCCATCCTGGGGCGGGGGTGGCTCATTGCAGCGAAAGCGAACCATAACTGGAAGAGGAATACCCTTTCTTTGGAAAACGTCAGGAGGAAGTACGTAATCGATCTCCGTACACAGATGGTGAGCGAAGAGTTAGCCTCTTCCTCCGACTCGGAATCTGAGGGACACCAGTTAGCGGAGGGTGGTAATAGATGCCGCATGGAGCCCAATGATGAAGGGGTGTTAGAACTAGAGGCATGCTCAGGGGACGATGGGGACTCCTTGAATGGCCTCTTCCATTGGCAAATGGGAGATTATGAACTATTTACACCCTCGTGCAACGTATTGAGCATCGAAGAAGCACCCAATATATTTCCCCCAGAGTATGGCGAGTATAAGGAGGGGGAGGCAGCAATGAATGAGGCGCCGGCACACCAATTTCCAGAAGGGGAGCCCATTAAGTATCAGGAAGCCAAGCTAAAGGAAATGAATCTCGGGGAGACAAGTGACCCCAAGATCATCCTGGTCGGAGATGATTGGAATCCAGTGTTGAAGGCCGCAGCCTTCAAAATTTTCCTGGAATACAAGGATGTCTTTGCATGGACATACAAGGACTTGAAGGGCGTGCCCCCAGAGTTATGTGTGCACCGAATAACGTTGGTACCAGGAGCCCAGCCAGTGAGGAAGCGGCCATACCGAATGAACAAAAATTATGCTGTACGAGTGAACGACGAAATTGAGCGGATGTTGGAAGCGGGCATAATCTTCAGAGTGCAGACAAGCGAATGGGTGTCCCCCATTGTGACTTCCCTCAAGAAAGAGGCCAATCAGATCCGGATCTGTGTAGATTTCCGATGCCTAAACGCTGTCACCGTTAAAGACCCGTTTCCCATACCCTTCACAGACAGCATCTTGGAGGAAGTAGCTGGACACGAAATCTATTCCTTCATGGATGGGTTCTCTGGTTACAACCAGATATCCATCGCGGAGGAAGATAAGCTGAAAACAACCTTCGTGGTGGAGGACGGTGTGTACGCATACAACCGAATGCCCTTCGGTCTATGCAATGCGCCTGCCACCTTTCAGCGCATCATCCTGCACATCTTCGAAAGGATGTCGGTGGGGAACTTCAAAGCATTCCTGGATGATTAGTCTATTTACAGTGAACAGGACATCCACTTAAAAACTCTGGGAGAGTGCTTAGAGAGGTGTCGGAGGGCACGATTGGCCCTCAACCCGAAGAAATGTAGATTCATGGTACCACAGGGGAGATTGCTGGGACACATTGTGTGTAAAGAAGGATTGAAAACGGACCCGGACAAGATTCGGGTGATAGTAGAGATGGAGCCTCCGACGGACGTCACGGGGGTAAAGTCCTTCCTTGGTCATGTGGGGTACTACAGGAGGTTTATCAAGAACTTCGCGGAGGTGTCCCACCCGTTGGATCAATTGACAAGGAAAGGGGAACCATACAGTTGGGCAGAGCCACAGAGCAAGGCCTTCGAAGAGCTGAAGACAAGGTTGATGGCAGCGCCCATACTGGCATACCCGAACTGGGATAAGGAATTCCACGTTCACGTAGATGCCTCAAACTATGCCATCGGGGCTACATTAGCCCAAGTAGGAGGTCACGGGCTGGACCACCCCATTTATTTTGCCAGCAGATTGCTCTCGAAGGCGGAGAAAAACTATAGTACCACAGAACAGGAAGCACTCGGTATGGTCTATGCAGTACAGAAATTCCGTCATTACCTCCTGGCCACACCATTCACATTTTTAGTAGACCACCAAGCACTCATGTATTTAGTGAACAAGCCCATTATCCAAGGGAGGATAAGTCGTTGGCTATTGCTACTACAGGAGTTCACATTTTTAATTGTGGTGAGACCAGGGCGAAGCCATGTCATAGCTGACCAGCTGTCGCGGATTAAGTCGGGGGAACCTCCAGAGGGAGTAAATGATGATTTCCCGGATGCACACTTGTTCCAAATAGCCGTGCTCCCTTCGTGGTACAAGACGATTGGAGAGTACCTATCGACGTCCCGATTTCCGGAGGGTATGCCTCCAAGGGAACGAAGAAAACTCGCATTAAGGAGCAGGACTTTTTCGCTCATCAACGGGTTACTTTACAAGATGGGGCCGGACCAGATATTAAGGCGTTGTGTCATGGAGGAAGAAGTCTCGAGTGTACTACGGGAGGCACACGAAGGGCCCGCAGGTGGACACATGGGTCCAGACACCACAACCCGAAAGGTGCTTCTCGCAGGACTATGGTGGCCAACGGTATATCACGACGCTAGGGAGTGGGTCGTGCGGTGTGACACTTGCCAGCGGGCGGCAAACCTCTGAAGCGGGACTTCATGCCCCTCAACCCGTCGCATGCACAAGAACTCTTTGAGCGATGGGGACTCGACTTTGTGGGCCCTCTTAAGGCCAATCGCGCACGACGGTGCCGATACATTATAGTTGCGACAGAATACTTGACCAAGTGGGTGGAGGCAAGGGCCCTGCAGGATAATTCGGCAGTAAGCACAGCAAAGTTTATATATGAACAAATCATTACGCGATATGGTATACCTATTCAGTTGACCAGTGACCGGGGAGGCCACTTCGTGAACCATGTCATACACCGGTTGACATCAGACTTCAAGATTTTTCACTCATTCTCAAGTCCGTACTACCCACGTGCCAATGGCCAGGCGGAGGCCACAAATAAAATAATAATGTCGGTGATATATAAGTCTTGCGGAGTGGAGAAGGATGACTGGGAGGAGCGCCTGCCGTCAATACTTTGGGCATACCAAACGACCTACAAAGTAACTACTGGACAGACTCCTTTCCAGCTGATGTATGGACAAGAAGCCGTGGTGCCAGCTGAATTCATGGTACCAAGTCTGCGGATTGCCATCGATAATCGCCTTGGTGACATGGAAAGCCTGAGGGAGAGGCTATACGCGTTGAACAAATTGGACGAGCGAAGGATGATGGCTCAGTGGGCGACAGAAACAGCCCAGCAAAGACAGAAGGTGTGGCACGACAAGCACCTCCGGCGAATGAATTTTACTCCCGGACAGCTGGTGTTAAAATTCAACGGGAGGAATGAAATTAAACCAAGGAAATTCAAAGTCCGATGGTTAGGGCCCTTCCGGATACGTGAGGTCAACACGAACGGGGCGATAAAGTTATGGACACTGGATGGGAAGGAGATACCAGACGTAGTCAACGGGTCGAAACTGAAAATCTATCACGAACGGAGGGAGCCGGGAACCCCCAGTCAGTCAGCCGCTCCAAAAAAATTAGAAAATTTGAAAAAAATATATATACGAAAATTTGGAAAAAAGTATATATAAAAGAAAAATTTGGAAAAAAAATATGTATACGAAAATTTGAAAAAATATACATAAAAGAAAAAAATCGAAAAAAATATATATATAAAAGAAAATTGAAGGAAGAAAAAAAAACAAAAAAAAAAAAAAAAAGAAACAAAATGTCCACCGTATGGTGGACACGCAGTGGCACCACCGACGGTGGAAGCCACCGTGCGGTGAAACCAACGACGGTGGGACCACCGACGGTGGAAGCCACCGTGCGGTGGAACCACCGACGGCGGAAGCCACCGTGCGGTGGAAAAGGCCCACAAACAAGTAAATAACACAACGCGCAAAGGTTCTTCATTACCACGCGGCCAAGGGAAGGGAAACGTCCAAAACGCCGACGAAGGAAAAAGAAGGAGACCACCACGGGGATAAAACACCACGCACAAGGCACACCACGCGGGAAGAGACATCGCCGAAGGGAAAGGGAGGAGACCCCGCGCAGCGCACGAAGGGAACCAAGGTGGTAAACGCCGCACACCACCGAAGGCCGCGAAACACATAAAAGGCCACGCAAGATTGAAACGCGGCACACCGAGGGAGACACCACGCCGAAGGGAAAAGGAAAGAAGACGCTGGCCAACACAGAAAACGGGAGGAGTGTCGTGCGTTTTTTTCTGGAGGTAGTTACCACCGCACGGCCACACCAAGTCCGCACAATTCCACGCAGCCACAGCAAGGGTTTTGAGCAGCAGCCACAAAGGGAAGAATAAGAGCCACAGGTAGACCAGCCGCACGGCGGCAGCCAAAAAGAGAGGGCCGTTACGAAGGGTGGATTTTTCTAAACAATCAGTTACGGGGTGATCGATGGATTCAACCGGGAAGAGGAGTTGGAAGAAACAGCTGCACGCTTCTTCCAGCAGCAGCCAGAAGAATAAAGGTAGCAATATCAGGATTTTAGCTTCAGGAGTGCGTGTTGCAGGCGGCACCATGGATGCCAGCGCTCGGCAAAAACAAAAACAGAAAACACCACAGGTTGCCGCAAGTGCCTAAAACACAGTGACGCCACAGAATATTACATTCGAGGGCTTGAATGGATTGGAATGCCGCAAATGGTGGCAGGATACCCCCGATAATGACCTGGTAAAGCAAAACCTTCGGAAGGCATAGGTAGAGTGGGCTATCCGGATGCCCGTGTTCCCTATCCGGGGGTACGAGGGTGCCCTACGCTTCATGGTGGACACCTTCGACAAACATACATGCACCAGCACATTTGAATACCTCCGGAGGGATGTCACTATATCCTTCAAAGCGAGGGATTTCACGAGGGTATTCGGCATTCCGGGCAGCCAGGGAAAGAAAATAGACCTGAAGGCCAAGAAGATGACACGGGAGGAGAAGGAGCGGTGGATTAAATTAGTCTCCCGGAATTTGACCACAGCGGAGTTGGACAGCGTGGTTAGAGCCACGAAGAGTCGGGGAATCCGCAAGACTTTTGTTGCAGAGGGCCATTGGAGGTGCATCATGGATGTTATCAAGAGCAGATTGACAGGGTCGGGCAGGGCGTCGGACATTGCCCTCCCGCAGATTATGCTGATGAATGGGCTGATGAATGGCATCGTGTATGACTGGGCAACGTTACTGGCAGAGCGTATGTATGAGTTTCTGACGCTCCAGCATCGCACATTCTACATGCCTCATTATGCTATAGGGTTATTCTTGGAGGCCACGCGGGAAGTAGTGCCAGAGGATGAGTTGGAGGTACGGCCGCAGGGACCGTTGGCAGCGGGAGAGCCTCCAATCATGTATTGGAGGCACTTGGACATTGGGCACTCTTCCGCGAAGCGGAAACGGGCGGTGGATACGGCCTCGGCCTCAGAGGAGCCTGACAGCGGGAGGGAGTCCAGCAGCACGGAGGATTCGGAGGAGGAAGATGAGGAGGACGATAGCAGTCAGGCAACGGAGGAGCCTGTACGCGTCCTGTTTGCCCCACCTCTGTTACCGATGGGCACGACTGTGCCAGCATCTGGAATAGGCGGCACTTGTATTCCGGCCTTCGGGCAGAGCCATACGCCTGTTACATTGGGTCCCCTCCAGCACGAGCAACAAGGAGCACCGTCGGGCCCAACCACAGCGGCACTTACCGAGGACATGGCAGAGTCAGGGACCGAGGAGTCACCGCACGGAGTAGTGGTCGAGCAGGGGCCGACGGAGGTGGAGGCTACCGAGTCTCACGTGCGGTTGGAGGTCGTGGGTGGTGACGCCGTGGTGACTGTTTCTGCTTCGTTGTTGGAGGAGCCGACCACAGCGACCCATCCCCCAGTCACAGAGATGCGTGCTGACCTCGAGGCTATGCAGAGCTGGCTCACACAGTGGTTTCAGATGACACTGGCACAGCCGGAGGGAGCTGTTGTATTTTCACCGCGTCGAGAGACGGGAGCGGAGGTAGTCCACTTGGATGACTCGTCAGGGGAGGCACATGGACTCACCGTTGGGCACGAGGCAGGGGAGGTCGCCTCTGGGCAGGCACCAGGAGATGGTGCACCTTCGGTGGCGGAGGCGGTACCTTCGCAGCAGGCTACAGTAGTGACCGCTCCACCAGGGATTTCCCAGTCTTCGGCACAGGTGGGAGAGGATGTTGAGACTTATCTCGCGGACATGGCTGATATGGTAACGAGGGGTAGGCGGGTAGTGGCCGCCGCCCAGACGCAAGCATTGTAGCAGGTGGTGGTGGAGCTCAAGCAGGTCCTACAGTTTATGCGGGTGGACTGCCCGACAGCCTTTGCTACCTGCTTTGAGTCTCAGGGGTGGCCAACTACGGAGACAGAGGAGATGCTCCAGGCCTGGAGGCTGCGTCAGCCCGTTGTGGAGGGTCAGGTGACGGCAATTGTCCGCGAGATCGAGCAGGTCTACAGGGATGCCTATTATACATTGAGGCGTACACAGCAGGAGTCTGCAGTCAGGGAGGCTTCCCGAGTAGCGTTGGAGAGAGAGGTGGCCAGTCAGCAGGCCTCATGGGCAGCCGAGAGGGCGCAGTTGTTGGCCCAGCTAGAGGTGGCCCGCACAGAGACGGCTGAGATCCGGACAGCGAAGGCCGAGGTGGAGGGCCGCTTGGCAGCCGAGCAGACACGGTTGGCCTGCGTGACGGAGGCAGTGGATACCAAGGAGGAGTTACTGGAGGCAGCACACATGGTGAAGACAGCTCTAGCGAAGGTCCTCGTGGCGGAACGGGATGTGGCTGCACGCACTCAGCAGGTGTATGAGTTTCGTTCCCGCTTGGCAGCCCAGACACCGCCATCTCACACTTCTACTTCAGGGACGCTTTCTCAGCCCCCTCCCTAGTCTTTCCGATATCTTGTATAGGTTGCATTATCTCCATTTTTGTAAGTCGCCTGGAGACGACTTTTCTTTTTGGGGGGGATGATGTTGGCGGCATTATTGTACACGGGCATAATATTAGTTAATTATGTGTAATTGTTTTGGTTAGTTGGCAACCGAGGGGTGGAAGTTGCGGTGCGATGGTTGGCGCTCGCACCCCCTCGGTACCCTTTTATACTCCGGAATGTAACTTGTAAAACACACTTATGATGAATAGAACATCTATTACACTTGTCTGATATTTACGGCATTATTCTGCATTATGTCCTTTATGTCTTAAGTTATTCACCCGAGAGGGCAAACATTCTGTGCAGTTTGTGAGCAATATAACAGATAGGTGGAAAAAATTATGTGTGAGCGGAGTAGAACATTTCAGTGGTATTAGAGCTTGAAAACCTGCTATTCTATGGAGTTTGTGAGTAGTATAACAGATAGGTAAGATGTATACTTCTGGTAAGTTAATTTATCAGTTGATAGGACTCTTCTAACCTATGAAAGACCCAGACATCAAGGGGTATGGTACGACAGAAATAAAATTGAAGCATAAGGGAAAGTCCGAAAATAAAACATCAGAACCCAAGGCAAATGAAAATGGTTCTTCCAGAGAAAAAATTCAGAAGGGTGTTGACGTGGCTAAAATCGCGGAACTATAGTCCATAATGTTGTTTTAATTGATCAAAGGGGACGACCTCAAGGTTTCGATTGTCGGGTCTTGACTGTAGGATAACTCAGTGATTGATGTGATTGCTAGGAGCACAAGGGGTCTTACAATTTTGCAACAAGATGGTCTGTATCTGATTCTCCAACTGGGAAATAAAATCAAAAGGGAAGGGTTTGGGAGACCTAAGGACAAGGATGATAACAGTTGATGTAGCGGGTAGACAGATTTCGATAAACCAGTTCTTGTTTTGCCAGAGACACCCTCACAACTAGATAACAACGGTGCAGGCTCGAAGGGATGAAGGATTTTCAAATCGGAGACACGTTTTAGACACCCAATTCTGGTGCAGCCTAAGACAAACACCTGCAATTGAACTAAGCACGGTTTGGGTTTAGACTAACCATGCACGGTGACCTACAATCAGCAAACCCCCAATGGTATGAACCAGAAATGCATCAAATACCCCTCTACACTTCACCATTAAAATCCCTGCACTCTAAAATTAACCAGCTGAAAGAAAACATGCAAACAGACTAAAACAAAGACAACAAACACCATATTTCAATGTTCATATATTTGCTTCAGCTGCCATTACAACAATTTTTGCAACATCTCTATGCTATGCCTAAAATCTAACCTATTCTAACTCTAAAATCTAACTACAAAATTCTAACCCCAAAATTCTAACCCTTTACAATGAGAGGCATCCTGCCTTTTATAGATTTTACATGTCGAACTAGTGGCCAGGATTGACAGCATCCAAGGGCTGCAACCTGCCATCTAGAAGTTGGCAACTTTAACCCATGCCCACTCAATTCCTAGTTATCTATCCAACCACATTCTCAACTGCCTACCACTATTTGGCTTTAATTTAGGTCTATCTGGTAGTTGAACATAACTACCCTGTGCCCCCTTTGTTTCAAAATATCTTAAGTGGGGCCCACAAGTAGTTTTACATTTAAACAATTTTAGTTTTCCAAACTGAATTTCTGGAATTAAATCCAGCTATGCATTTCTAAAGCATACACTTGCAGCTTTTGGAGTGTTCTTCAGTCTTGGGTCCTGGTGGTGGACTTTAGCTTGTTGTTCAGGTGATGTGCTTCCCAATGCTTTGTTTCTGATCAGGTGCTCCTGCATCTCCTTCTCCAGTTTTCAGCGCCTGGCTCCTTGACGTTTCAGGCCTTCTCCTGGTTCTTCGGGACGATGCCTTCGACCTACGAACAATCAATCTCACTTTAATAAATCAATTTGAAAAATTAATTAAATTAATTTAACAAACATTAAATTTTAATGTCTGGCTTCATCCTGTGGGGTTCGGGCTTTGAGAAGCTCTTTGTGAGATGTATCTTTTGAATCTCTCACTTCAAACGTGAACTCCGATCCGTCTTCTTGAATCGCTCTCCTATTTAGACAAAATTCAACTTGAGAGGTGAACTGCGAAAGATTTACTTTTTTTAATGCTTTCTCTCTTTAGCCGAATTTGGGTATTTACACCAAACTACGTGAGATTTTATTTTATGAGTTTTACCTTTACTTTAGCAATTTCGGCTTGAAGCGCTATTTTGCGAATTTGGAGCTAGCCCTTTGGCCTTTCGGGCCGATTTTCTCCCTTAAGCGTTCACCTCTCCTATCATTCTGAATTTCGACTTAGAAAGCCAATTTGAGAACTTCGCGCGTCTTATAATTTCGTCATTTAGGCCATTTTTCTAACTTAAGGCATATTTTTGGCCCTTTAGGCCGAGTTTGTACACACCACGATTTGGCCTTTTATTTCTCTTACTCTGGCCACTCAATTTTCTCTTTATCTTGCAATTCGGTTTGGAGGGGCGTTTTGCCAGCTTTTACGCAATTCGGCTAAGGAAGTCGATTTTCACTTTTATCCCGTAATTCGGGTAAGAGAGCCAATTTTCTCTTTAAGTTCATTTTCGGATTATGGAGGTGTTTTGAAAACCTTCAAAAATTTTGGACTGAAAGGCAACTTTGTGAACTGTGATGACCTTTGTTTATTTTCGGGCTTGAAGGAGATTTTGCGAGATTTAAGTCTTTTCACATTTTCGGCTCAGTCTTTTCACATTTTCGGCTTATGAGCTGATTTTGTCTTTAAGTGATATTTCGGGCTTAACGTTTCATTTGCAAACTCGAACTTCTTCCTAATTTTCGGCTTAGTTGATGAACTCCGAATTTCGGCCTTCTGGACCAAAACATGAGATGTTAGAGGTTTTCGGCCTATGAAGACGTTTTGTTAATTTCGGCTCAGAGGGAAGTTTTGTGAGCTTTAGACGTTTTAACTTTTTCGGCTTATTGGCCGATTTTGAGAACTTGGTATTTTCGGGCAAGTTGAGCCGATCTGAGAGTTTCGTCTACTTTCGGCCCACAGGGTCCTTTGGCAAACTTTTCTCCTACTTCGGCCTAGGAGGCCAACTTTCTCTCTTTTCCATGCATTTCGGCCAAAAGAGGCTTTCCTCGCGATTTTGTTGTGCCTACCCGTTTGACTCAAAACGAACTTCGGGTGATGGGGACTCTGGGCGATTTCTCTCTTCTATCGGGCAGATCAAACTTAGAATGGGGGTCCCTTGTCAAAAGACGGGGTGTGTGTGGGATACGCACAACAAAGGGGAGCAAGAATTAGTTAAGGAAGCAAAATATTTGTTTATCCTACAAAGGGGCCTGGGAGCTTAATCATTTGTGCACAGGTGAAATTGTTAGAAGAGGGGAACAGGAAGATTTCCTATCAACTTCCAAAAACCTCCTACCATCATTTCAAGAGGTACATCAGGAAATAGATGAATCCAATACAAGTTTTTTGTAGCAAAATGATCAATTGTTATGGAAGCTGATCTTGAGGATAAAGTTAATTCTTCATGTGTTCAAGCATGCACCATATAAGAAGAGCACATTGTTGAGGGAGATCGGTTGTAGCAAAATGACAGTGTGATCTCTAAGGAGTAGAAATCAATTTTTTCAAGTAATGATTGCACAAGTTTCTTGGTAGGAACTTCGAGGTTGTGCTTGACAAAATTAGTGAAATGAAGGTTTTCGTGGATGATGTTGTGTGTGCTTCCCATCTTTTCTTCATGAGGAATGTGTGTCATCATTGTTAAAGTACTTACGTAATGTTTCTATAATGGTCATCCAGTTAGTTAGTTTAGGATATTTCCTTTTTGTAGTTTGTTCTTATTTAGAATGTTTATCTTTTGTCTTTCGTCTCTGGTTAGTTTTAGGAAGTTCCGGTTTTGTCTTTCATGTTTTCATTCTCAATCGTTTCCATTATTTCATCTCATTTTGTAATTATCGAATATTCAATTATCATTTCTGGTATCAAAGCAAAGGTATTTTGTTTGGCAAAACTTCAAATAAAATTCGTAGCATCTCTACCCAGAATTTATTTCCAAAATTGTTTTACAATTTTTCATAAAAAATCGTGGTGTTGTTACCTAAAGTATTTTCAGAGGTTTTTTCACGATTTTTTTTAAATAAAATCATGGTTTTCTCAAACCGAGGGTTTATGAAGATTTTTTGGGTGAAATTTTTAAATAACATTCAGATGTTGGCTTTTCTAGTTTTTTTGGGAAAAATCGTGGAGGGTTTTCTGATTTTTTTCCAAAAAAACAAGGAGCATTTTTATCATTTTTACCAATTTTTTCACAAAATCATGATTTCTTATAGCGTTTTTATCGTTTTGACGATTTTTCCACAAAAATCGTGATTTCTTATAGCTTATCTTGGGCCGCACCTAGGGTCTCTAGGGCGAACGGTGTTCTTCTGCAAAAATTTTTTATGGTTTTTTTAACAGAATCTTGGTGTTGCTTGTTTTGACAATTTTTGGCAAAATTGTCTTCTTTCAAACCTATGAAATGTTTGAGTGGCTAATCTCAGTTTCCATATCTCTGAATAGTGGGAGAAATAGCTTTGTTATCGAACATCATGTTGGAAGGATTGTGGTAAACTTGGTCATATCCAAAAGTTCTACAGAACCATGAACAGTCTCAGTAGGCTCATTTCGCAAAGCGTTCTGAGGATAAGGGGCAGCCTTCTATGCATTCATGGCCATATCACCTGCAGATTATGTCAAGTCTTCTGTAGGGCATTAAAGTAATTAAGTAATGTTTCTATAATAGTCATTCAATTAGTTAAGTTAGGATATTTCCTTTTTGTGGTTTGTTCTTATTTAGAATGTTTCTCTTTTGTGTTTCGTCTTTAGTTAGTTTTAGGAAATTTCCTTTTTGTTTTTCGTGTTTCCATTCTCGATCATTTATGTTATGGAAAGATCATATTGTAATCTCTATTTAAGGAGCTTTTATCTCCATTTTGTAATTATCGAATATTCAATAAATCAATTATCATTGCAATCATCAAGTGTACCATTTGAATATGATGAGTACAAGGAAACAATAAAGTCTATGTGTGCTTTGACACAAAATGATGATGATGATGATGATTTTGTATTTGGGACTAATGCTGTCCTAGTTCAAAATCAGCAAGTGTGTAGAGAAGGTGGCATAGAAGATGATCAAGTCCTTCAAGGACAACCAACCACTTTGTCATACAAATCTGATTTTGCTCATACACCTATTGGCTCACACAATTTGGAGAGTCAACTGAAAATCACTGAAGATAGAATTGTTGCAGCTATAACACACTTTGATGACACATATGGAATGATTGAAAGGCACCTTTAGGAGGTCCAATTAGAGAAAACACAAAAGGGAGTTGAAGAGAAATTTTCACATTTGCGGGTGATGAAGGAAGGGATAAAAACGATCAAATCAGATTATCTACATCTTCTTTCAGATCAAGATCATCTCCTCAATCTTGCAAAGATTTATTCAGAGCCATTCAGAAAGAAGAAAGAGGAAGTAGACACCCTTACCTTTGAGCTCTTGAACACTAAGGACACCCTAGAGACTACCCAAGTGGCACCACACGAAGCAGAAAATCAGGTAGATGAGCTTGGTTTAGAATTGGTTTTGTCACATTCTTCTCTAACTCAATCAGAAATCCCATCTTCCATGGCATCATCAACTAAGATACAACATTCAAATACAACAAATGTGGAGGAACAATAGGTTACAAGAGTAGTTGATGAACTTCATGTGGGAGAGTTAGTACACGAAGATTTTGATTGCAGCCATGGAATGGTTGCCTTAATAAACATGGTAGGTGAGCACGATGCTGATTGTAAATCAGTTGTGGAGTATCTCATTGGCAATAATGATGGGGAAGCACATCAAGAGATTGAACTATTGAAAGTGGAGGAGTAAGGATCACAAGAAAGTTCAACTTGTAGACATGAGGTAAAGGCTTTGACAGGGAATACATATGATTTTCAGCAGGTTACACCTCTTGTAGCAGCTCCTGAGGGTGAGTACTCAGCACAGGAAGAGGTTGAACAAACCTTAGTTTGTTTTCATAGCATACATAAATCCATTGAATACCTCACCTGGATAGTTCGCTTTGATGAGGGACGAATTGGGCCTAGGGATGGAGTCTCAGCATTGAGTTTGCAAACACTTAAACAGGCACTTAAAGTGATAAAATCAAATTACATGCAATTGCTTTCAGGTAGAAACCATGCCATCATGTTTGCAAAGCAACTATATAGAGCATTTGTAGGGTAAGAGGCACAAGAAGCTACTTCAAGGGCTATAAAGATTGAACAAATTATTAGAGTTAATGATGCTAGGAGTAATGAAATATCCAAGGGCAGCAATGGTTCCATTATCATTGGGGGTATACATGATGATAACAAGAGCAAGATGAGTGTAGTTCAGCTGGTCTTAGTAGGCAGATTGTGCATGATGATGCAAGCTTTTCGCTCCATGCTCTACATGGTGAGATTCCTAACTCACACATTGAGGTATGGAATCCTAGTATTGATTCAGGACTTTCATCGGAGTCTATGAATGCATTTCACTATGACTACACTGTGAGATATGCATATTCTTTTTCATTCAGCCCACCTACCGATGACTTGATGTTCTAAATGACACATAAGAGTGGGGTGCATGACTGGTATGAGGTGCTTCCTTCTACGGAGGAAGGAACCAAATCCTGCCGGCATTCTCATTTGCTTCTCCAGGGTGGTCTCTATTTTGGGAGACAAGATAAGGAGGCAATATTGTGGCAATTTCACATTACACCTGTACCCAATGTAGGGCAGCAAGAGTTTTCTGATATCAAAGAAGATGGATGACCAATTTTCTTGTGGGATCCAGGCAGAGCACTCCCATGGGTAGTTATGTTACAGGGAGTTGTCAGCAGCTTGAGGATACTCTCTTTGGTGAATTTATATGGGCATACTTATTCGGCCACTCTGAAATATATTAAGATTCTCAGACCTGGGATCTAGGGATTTACATGATAGACGAAGTGCTTCCCAGGTTGTTGCAAATTGATGACAGTTATGTCAAAATGGTGCAGCAAATTGGAGGAATCATATCTCTGAGATTGATATGGGATCCT
Source organism: Cryptomeria japonica (assembly GCF_030272615.1). NCBI lineage: Eukaryota > Viridiplantae > Streptophyta > Pinopsida > Cupressales > Cupressaceae > Cryptomeria > Cryptomeria japonica. The sequence continues at coordinate 384,966,563 of NC_081413.1, forward strand.
AGAATTCAGATCAACATACAGGTGCAGATATCAATGGGTTTGGTATGCAGATGCAAATAGTGTGAGGGCAAGCAATCATTAGGAAGGGCAGACTATAATGTTCTGATTTTAAGCATCAGCTATTTCCTTGTTAGCCTATGACTTTAGTCCCCGTAGGCTAACATGGTGATTAGGGGACCCTTTTGAGGGTGTTCAATGGCTCCTCTAATGACCTTTTGGTGCTTATTTCAGTATTCTTCACCTCAATGTCCTAGTTTATTCGTGGTGTGCCTTCCAAAGATCATTCAGGACAATTTGATTCACACTTACTATTTTTAATAAGTCACTTGGATGTTTTGCTCAAACTTACTATTTATAGTAATTCACCCATGTGGTCAATAGACATCATTTCTATATCTAGAAAGTGGATGGATTATTCCCATCGATTGATATTGGCAATTATTAAAGTTAAATCCACTTTAACTTTAATAATATTAATATATTAAATGACTTTATGATATGATGACATAAAGGAGGTTAAAGTGATTTTTAAGTCATTTTCATAAAGTGACTTTATTTTGGCACCTAGGGAGTTATAAGGTTTTAAACTATGTTCCACCAAGTTTCGGGGACGAAGACGGTGGGATGTGTTTCCGGTACGGCAGTACTTTTGGGCTATTTTTTAGCTGAGTCTAGGAGACGGTTGTTAAAAAAAATAAAGGATTTTTTAAAAATGTAGAGAAGTTTAAAATATGCATATCTTAAATTGATAAAACATTCATCATAGACATTGTAGAAGATTAATACATAGGATTAGATTTGAATTCAGATTTCACATGAGAATCGACAAAAAAATTAACAAATTTAAATGCTTTCATTGTCAATGTGCATACATATTAAATTAGAATTATAACCAAAAAGCCCAAAGACTCCAAGTACCAACTATGAAATGTCATAAACTGTAAACAATAAACATAGAAGTCCATAATCAGCTGCCCATGATAATGAAATAATAAAACTAAAAAAATATATGGCTGTGAAAGATGCCGAATGCTGATTGGAACAACCTGATATGTTTTTCTAAGTCTGATTTCTTTGACTAGCAGTTGGAATTTTGGTTTTTTTAATGCAGTTTGAGGTTTTTAGGATAACTTGTGTGTTATTGTTTTTTGGAAGTGACAATGCAAAATGAATAACAAATGCAATACATAAAATAATTGACTGAAAATGAATTTCAAACTTCTGATTTTATTTATCAGCAAAGAACAAATGGAAATAAATGATTATTTGTAACAACTCACGCCAATTATGGCCTACCAGGAGTCCAATGTTGGGAATTGAAGGTGATTTATTGGCCTGAACAAGTGGAAAGATTGAATGAAGCACCTCCAGCTGCAACTAATGGCTCCAATGAGCTTTATTCACCTACTGAATAATTATCTAAAACAAATTTGTGAAGAAATCTTGATTTCAATGCAATTCCTGATCTTTCCCCAGGAGAGACTCCAATTTGATGTGCTTCCAACCCACTGATTTGCTCATGTAGCTCAAAATATGAACCAATTTCACCAAATAAACATTGGGATTCTTCTTATTTGCTGCTAACAATAAATTTTGAAAAGAAACACTGCTGTTAAACCCCTTATTTTGTTTTATTGAAAACTCCAGGCAAGATTTGGTGGTACAGCTAGCCTGGGAAAGGTACAGTCTGCTGATTGGGGTTACAAACTTGTTGGAAATTGTGACCTCTCTGCTCAGATCTAAAATTTATTCCCCTATGAAGCTGAATTTCTCTGATTTGCTCTGAAATGTTGCCCCAATGACCTGAAAAGACCTCCAATGATGATCAATATGCTGATAGGTGGAAGGGTTTTCGTCCTACACCTGCAATTTGAAGGTTTTCGTCTTCAAATCTACTTCAGAACTCTACCAAATACATTACAGACTTGTAGAAGATAATATTCTCTCAAAAAAAAAACAATTCAGTGCCAAAATGATTGTCAAATTCAGTTTTTATTTCTGCTCTAACCCTAATTTCAAATTAGGGTTTCATTTCCCCTTTTATTAATAGAATTATTTTATTTTATTTATGCCTCCTTATAAAAATCGAACCACAAGGGGCCTCCATCATTATTTTAATTTGACCCCTTCATTATTATAGTAATACTTGCTAAAATGCCTAGGTAAGAGGGCCTATAACTTATTTCCCCATAAAGTGATTATAATATCACTTTATTATTATTTTATTAAATCCAAACTTATGAAATATTAAAATATTTCCTTATTTATTCATAAAATGTGATCCGGGGCTCAGATTGGAATTTTGTCTGAAGTGCTATGATCATTGTTGACGACTGAACCCCTGCAGGCTGACTGGCAGTTCCTCCTAAAAAATAGGAACCTCACTCAAAGTGCTTGAAACTGTCTGAGAGGCTCCTACTCAACTTTGTGGTCCCCCAAGTGGTCAACCTGTTAATTGCCACTTCTCCCTAAAAAAATAGGAGACCTCCCTAAAAATTAGGAACTGTCGTCTAAATGTCTAAATCGGCTCACAAAGCCCCCTGCAAGGCTCCATGACTCTTGAATGGCTTCCCTCTTCACTCCACTAGCCTACAGAAACCAGATGATAGGCCAATCCTTGCTCAACTGCCTATCACCTAGGAAGGGGACATTACAAGCTGTCCATAATCAGCACATGGTAGGTTTAAGAGTCTAAATCAAAATCAGAACTTGAGTTTGAGTCATTGCTCCTTCTCTTACTGCTCTTCTCCTTTGCAAATCTGAAAATGAATGTTTGTTTTATCTAGCCAATAGTGGCTTGGGACAAAGGGAACGGCCAAAAGCCCCTTGGCCATCCCAGGGACTTCTAGTCCTCCTGGGAACTTCTAGCCATCCCCTACATCCCAAAAGCGTTTCCAAAACTTTGCTCAATTTGGGCACGACAAGGAACTTCTAAAAGCCATCCCCACATCCCTATACTGTCCCTAGCACGGGAACAGGGGTAAAAGCACAAGGGACATGTCTCCATGCAACATAGGTTTTAAATAATTTAATAAAGTGTTTTATGGAGATAATCGCCAATATTGGAAGATATAAGGTGAATATAAAATTAATTCATAAAGTGACCTTATGTTAATTAAAATTATATAAGGGGTCACTTGATTATTATTCCCAATTGCAAGTAAATATGAATATTAAAAGAGAGGTGTAAAGTCCCCTCCTAGGAGGCTGTCAATTCCTATAACTTAATGATAGTTCTGATCTGATCTGATCGATAATGTCAGTGGATGCTTTTGACTCCTTCCCTTTATATCTCTCAATGTGAGGGAGAGGTCACACCTCTTTATTATGGATACCCTTTGGCGAGAGACACACCCTTTCACCATTAGCACCCTTTGAAAGAGTGCAACTCTTCATTACTTATGCCCTTTAAAAGGGACACAACCTTTCACAATCAGATCTACACTTCTTATTTAAATCAGATTTGCACTTCTAATTCCCTAGTTATCCCCTTCTCAAAATGAGGTTCTCTTCTCCCTTTTATATCCCATGTTTGAAGGAGTCACAACTTTTCCTTCCGTGTCTTTTGACCATTCATTAACTTAATTAAATTTTTAATTATAATTAATTAATTTAAATTTTATTTTTATTCTTTTCTATTTTAACATTATTATTATTATTTATTATTAAATTATATTCCAAAGTGGGGACACTACAGTCCACCCCACTCAAGATTGCTTGTCCTCAAGCAATGATCATGGAATGTACAAAATGATTCCCAAAATATGAAATGGCTTTCAAAACACTCATAGAATAAACATGCTGACACTTTTTTGTAAAAAACCCTAGTTGTTGCCCTAAATCACCATTTTATGTAAAACTACAAATGAAACAAGATGCGTACCTGGTTAAGACCCTGCAATAGGTTAGGAAACCATTGAAACAATAAAATACGATATGTACCTGATTGAGATCCTGCAATAGGTTATGTATAAATAATATAAAACTTCTAACTTTCTAAGAGAGATGATTAAGCATAGATTCTTTATACTTAGGAACATTAACTCAACCATAGTCTTGTCCAACTCCTTATAGGAGCTCAATCAAAAAAAAAAGTGGGAGTAATAGGAATGATGAGGTGTCCAAGAGACCCTCTACCCTAGGCCCAAAAGGGGAGTAAAAGCCACGGCCCTCTTGGCCTCATAGGACCATCGGTCAAACTACCATGAGGTGGGATACCTGGTAAGGTATCCTATCATCGTTCCCCTTCATCACTCCCATCCTTATCCCCTTGTTAATAACCAATTATGATAGAGTTTAGAAAGATGCAATAGGGTGCCTTGAATGTCCTTCCCCTCTAAGTCCAAGAGCAGCGGACTCCATCTTACAACCCCTTGGCCTCATGGGACCATCGGTTAGGAGGACCTCATCAGCATTCTCCCTCTTGCACTTTCTTATACTACATACAAACAATATCTTGTGTGTGTGGGATAGAGGATGTAACTAGGTTCCTTGACTTAGGGTCCTTATGACCTCTTATGAGCCCCTCAGCACCTCCTCCATTACACCTCACACCCTTTCTTATAAGATGGACAAAATTCACATCTCTTTCTATCCTTATACTCTAGATCAAATATGGAGCATACACGAAGTATACACTTGAATGCATGAAGACACGGAGCATACACTTAAAAACACGAAGCATACAAATGGATATCTGCAAACACGGAGCATACATGTGAATACACATATTGTTAGATTCTTTTTCCTTGACTAGAATGATTCATTGATTCATCTTTAGATTCTTTGCCCTACAAGATGGCAGGATCATTGCTCTGACACCATTGTAATGTCCCCTCCTCGGAGGCCGTCAATTCTTGTAACTTAATGATAGTTCTGATCCGATCTGATCAGAACTGTCAGTGGATGATTTTGACTCCTTTCCTTGATATCTCTCAAAGTGAGGGAGAGGTCACACCTCTTCATTATGGATGCCCTTTGGCAAGAGACACACCCTTTCAACATTAGCACCCTTTGAAAGAGTGCAACTCTTCATTACTTCTGCCCTTTGAAAGGGACACAACCTTTCACAATCAGATCTGCACTTCTTATTTAAATCAGATTTGCACTTCAGATTCCCCAGTTATCCCCTTTTCAAAATGAGGTTCTCTTCTCCCATTTATATCCCATGTTTGAAGGAGTCACAACTTTTCCTTCCATGTCTTTTGACCATTCATTAACTTAATTAAATTTTTAATTATATTTAATTATTATTTTATATTTTAATTTAAATTTTATTTTTATTCTTTTCTATTTTAATATTATTATTTATTATTAAATTCTATTCCAAAGTGGGGACATTACAAGAGGGAAAATTAAATGGGTTTTCTGGAAGCTTCCTTGGAGAATTATAAAAGGGCTCATTTGAAGCTAATTTGGATATACTTGGTTAATTTTATTTATCTCTGAGAAGCTTGAGAGCTTTGGCATTCATTTACAGGAAATCTAAGGATGGAAACCCTTGGAGTTTCTCAATGGATTGGACGAAAACCCAACTCCACATTGAGAGGTGAATCCACACAGGGTTCATCATTGAGTATATTTGCAGGTTTACATCATTTTGGAGCTTCAACCAATTAGGGTTTGAAGTTTATTTGAAGGTGGAAGACATATTGCTTCAGATTTGGAGGTTTTATTGCCATATTTTTTATAATACCTTAGACAGCTAGGGTTTGGCATGAATTTTGTGAAGATTTTGAAGCTTTAATGAATGTTGAAAGCTTGCTACAGTGATGTATTTGGAGCTCCTATTCCATTCCTAGCAAGATAATAAGGGAAGTCTTATTGCTGCAGATCTTTGTATAGCATTTTGGAATTATATTTGAAGAGGCTCAAGGAAGTTTCAGTCTCATTGTTTTGGTTGACACTCCCTTTGCAAGCTTGGAAGAACTTCTGATATCTTCTGAGCATCATTCTCAGGCATATATGTTTCCAGGTCTGAAACTGCTCAGGGAGTTTGGCTTTGTTTGGAGGACATCTATACCTTATTGTCCTTGGTACTGGTGCAATGATCAACCTCAAGGGAGTCTCAAAATCATAGCTGGTTGCTAACAGCATTGCTACTATTATTGCAGGTCTGTCATGACCGAAAGTTATTCCATTTTTGTATTAATTCTAGTGACCAGTGAATAAACAATTTATTGTGTTATGCTTAATGAAAATAGTTTATCTCTACTTTATGCAATGCGATTGTTAATACTCGGAAAGTCAATGAATAATAACAGAAAAAACAAGCGAATCAGCAAGCTTGTGCTCTATATTCTATATTATTTTACAAGATAAATGCAAGCAAACTGATTGACAAAATACCTACATAGCTGAGTGGGTGAAAGAAGTGGAACGTGCAAACGGGGTAGCACATTTCATTTTACTCATCCATGCAGTTGCATTATCTGTTCGTAACTGGAATTTGTTATCCTTTAAGTTCTGGAATCAATAAAATATTAATTGTAGATCTATCTATGTGATGCTCAAGGGTTTATTAATGTTGATAAATAATTCAATTGTGCATGCAATCAAAAAGGGAAAAAATATAGAGATACACTTGCAAAGTATGGAATAACTCACAATGACTTATGTCTTTTCTATGAGAACATAGGTCCTTAATTTCTACATTTTTGGATTTAACACAATGTTGTCTTTTGGAACCTAATTGGCTATACCCTCAGATTTACCGAAGGAAAATTACTTCCCAACATAAGCCAACAAGAGAATAGCATTAGATTCAGGTTGCGTCACATTTTAGAAAGGGAATCCATTGCATAATTAATGTCAAAAGCCAATTAAAATATCCTTACTATAGCTTGGCCTCTGAACCACTACTACATCACTCCTAGTGGCATTTGAAACTAATCATCGCATCTTCCATTGAAGCATAAGTTTTTTTCCTATTTTTATCAGCACAATGTTCATTCTTCATTGTATCGTTTTGTCCCCACAAGCAGTTAGAATTGTAAACATCATCTTTTTGTTAAACCACATCTTGGCTGTAGTGTGCTAGAATATTTTTTATAAGTTTTACAATAGTTTGATGAAATGCCACCGCTGAAGTATGTTTATCTATTTGTATATTTTGTAAGTGCTTGACAAAATCCTTATTAAACAAAAAATTGGAACTGATTTAAAGATAAGTTTTTTCAATGGAATGCCATCATATCTCACGAGTTTCTCAGATTTGATAAGTAAATTGCATTACTAGCATTGCTAAAATGATCATACTAAAAGCACAAATTGAATTAGAGGCAAATCTAACCTCAATCATGTTGATGATATAGTGTCAGAAGCAATCCTTCAGGGCCATTAAATAGATATCAAATATGAGAATGGCCTATCGGCCTTACATATTTAATAAACCGATTTACGTATGCATTAATATCGAACCTATTGATTCATCGGGTTTGTATAATTAATCATTAAAGTTGGTTATCGGGTTTGTTATATAAACATTAGACAATCAATTTAATTAACAGATTGTGTTATTAATGAATCAGTTTGTTGAAAGGCAATTATGAAGAGACACGTCTTCTATTGGAAAGACATCGGATTCATTATATATGGAGAATACATCCTTCTTATTGGCAGATCGTGGCAGATAGAAATTAATACTCAGATCGAAATATACAAGAGGCGGATTTAAGATAGATATTCAGTAAGCATACTACATATTCTCTGGCAAACCAACGTGATCTTCTATAGCAGTCCGACTTATCCTTCTGCAGTTTGTGTTCAGTGAATCTGATAAGTTAAAGAGTTTCCATTCTGCAGCAATAAGAATTCAATTCAACATACCTTTGGCAGATTGAGTTTTGACAGTTCAATTTCTATATTAAATTGTGTGGGTAATTGTTGTGTGCATAAAGCTTCAAGCAGAGAAGCCATTACTTGTATATCATACTCAGACCTGATTATATATATAACTATTAATTTTTGTGGCTGGGTTTTTCACCTTCATAAGGAAGGTTTTCCCGGGGTAACTTAGTGTTCATACTGTTCGTTTGAGGTGAATTTTGTTTTCTAATATAATCTGATCTTAAATTTAACATGGTATCAGAGCCACAGTGAAAGAAGATTGTGATCAGATTCTAAACAACTTCTGAACATTATCTCCCCGCTGTGAAATATCTCTAAGTCTCAAAAATGGTGAATGGTCTTAAAGTCGAAGATAGACTTGAAGGCGCATCTAACTTCACCTCATGGAAGTTTAGAGTGCTCATTGCACTTGAAGAAAATGATCTTCTTCAATTCATAGAGGAAAAGGATTTATCCAAACCTAAAGATCATGAGGAGAAACTGCAATTCAAGATCAAAGCAAAGAAGATATTAATTGACTCCGTGAGGGATCACTTGGTACCTCTCATCTCCAAAATGACAACTGCAAGAGACATGTTCAAGACCTTGGAAGGGTTATATGAGATTAACAACGTAAGTAGGGCTCTGGCCTTGAGACAGCAACTCCACCAAGTGAAGATGGCAAAAGGAGATTCAGTCATCACATACTTCATGAAAGTTTCAGAATTGAGAGACCAACTATGCGCAATTGGGGATCAAGTGATAGATAAAGACCTTGTCATGCTAGCCTTGAATGGTCTGCCTCATTCATGGGAGCCATTTATTCAAAGCATAAGTGGAAGGTCAAAATTACCTAAGTTTGATAGACTTCGAACAGATTGTATTCAAGAAGAATCAAGATTGACTACCAGAGGAATCGTCAAGAGTTCTCAAAATGAAGAAACACATGTTCTTGCTGCTCAATCTACCAAGAAGCGAAAGTATTGGAAGAAGGGCAACTTCAAAAAGAATAGAGATTTCAAATCAGATTCTGCACCTGATTCTAGGAACAGGAAGAAAGATCTCTCTCGCATCCAGTGTTTTAGATGTGACAAGTTTGGTCACTTTGCAAAGGATTGTTTGACAAGACCTAATCATCAGGGAGCAAACATCAATGAAGTCTCATCTCAAAAAGAGGTTGAAGACAACTCCAATGGTTTTATTTTCATTTCAGCATTATCAAGCAATGTTCCCACGAACAGTGATACATGGTTAATTTATAATGGAGCCTCTTGACATATCACTGGTCATCGGGAGTACCTTTCTGATTTAGTAGAAAAAGAGTCACATCTCCAAGTCATCATTGGGGATGATGCACGCTATGCTGTAAGAGGAATTGGTGCTACATCTCTAAAACTTGAATCAAGAGTTTCTCTACACCTAAGTGATGTATTCTTCGTTCCAGGGATCCAGAGAAACCTAGTATCCATTTCGGCCTTGGAGGATAAGGGATATCAAATTGCATTTTCTGAAGGAAGAGTTCTTGCTTGGCCTAAGAACTCCAGCATCAAGACTGCTCGTGTGATTGGAAATCGTCATGAGAGTTTATACAAACTCTCCACTCTCCCAACTCAAGCACTTATTCATGATTTTGCAAGTTTCAGCGAACTCTAGCACAGAAGAATTGGACATCTTCACTTCATGGCTCTTCCATCTTTGGAGAAGATAGTAAAAGGTATTCCTAAACTCATTCATGTAAATGATGGTACTTGTAAAGGGGTAAAAATGTTAAAAGTCCTTTCCATAGTAGTGAAAGTAGGGCTAAAGAAATACTAGATCTTGTACATTCAGATTTATGTGGTCCAATGTCAATTCCATCCCTAAGTGGATGTTTGTATTATGCAACTTTTATAGATGACTACTCTAGGAAGACTTGGATTTATTTCTTAAGGTCTAAAGAGTCTGATGAAGTCCTAGGTAGGTTTAAAGAGTTTAAAGCTCTTGTAGAAAATATCACTGGCAAGAAAATTAAAATTCTAAGGTCTGACAATGGAGGTGAATACACCTTGGGTAGCTTTCGTGATTTCTGTATTGAGGCAGGGATCAAGGGGGAGTTTTGTGTTCCTTACAACCCTCAACAAAATGGGGTTGCTGAGAGGAAGAACAAATCTATAGTTGAAGCTACAAACGCTATGATTCATGATCAAGACCTTCAGATTTTTCTATAGGAAGAAGCCTCTAGAACAGCAGTGTATGTTCAAAATAGATGTCCTCATCGGATATTACAAAATATAACTCCTGAAGAAGCCTTCTCAGGTATCAAGCCTTGATCAGGATTAAATTGGGAAAATATTGAAACCTAATTTTTCCAAAATTTTATATTTTTTAGTAAATTGCAATTTTGAGGGTCTTCGGTGCATTTTTGGACAAATATGGTGCCCGGAAACATGATGAGAGATCATTGATGTTTCCGAAATTTGGTTCTAGATTATTTGAGTACCTTTCCAACGCATCAAACGGTTTGTAATTCGGAGCTAGGATGAGAAAGTTATGCCTTCTCAAAGTGGACTGAAATTTTATATTTAGTTTTTTGATAATTTTGATAGTTTTAATAGTTTAATTGTAATAAACATTATGATGACTCTTCATTTCAAATTCCAAGGGATTTGTGTGACCCTTGGGATACATTCGACTTGTATAAACTCCAATTTTGAATAGAATGGAGACAGTTTTTGGTTTGCAATCTTCTTGTTGTCAATTTCTTTTTGTGTTGAAATCTACAATACCGCAAGTATCACACTAGGTATTGTAATCTGGTTTTCATAAATCAGATCAAGCCTGATATCAATCACCTGAGAATATTTGGTTGTCCTGTGTATGTTCATATTCCCAAGGACAAGAGAACCAAGTGAGAGCCTTCTAGCAAGAGAGCAATATTTGTAGGCTACAGTGAAACCTCCAAAGCCTATCGTGTTTACATTCCTGGTCAAAAGCAAATAGAGGTTAGCAGGGATGTCACATTTGAGGAAGATGTTGCATTCAGAAAATCAAAGGGCTCATGCATGGAGATAGATGATGAGACTCCGCAAGACATGGATATCGACCATACTCCTGAGGTTCAGAGGGAGTCTACAAAATCTGATATAAGCAATGATCCAATTGAACCCTTGGATCCCACTGATGGGCCTAGGGATATTGTTGTGTCTCAAAAGAGACCTCTTTGGGCACGAAACACTATGCAGGAAGCAGAACAGTTTGCTGCTCCTAGAGGCACATTCAGAGAAAGCAAAAGACCACAAAGATTTTTTGGTTATGTTGCATTAATGTGTAATCTTATTGAATCTAAACCTTCTAGTGTAGAAGAAGCCTCAAATCAACAAGTTTGGAAAGATGCAATGGACGAAGAATATCAATCCATTCTCAAGAACAATGTGTGGGATATTGTGCCTAGACCAGAAAGGAAGTATGTTGTGTCTTCCAAGTGGTTGTTCAAAATAAAACATGCAGCTGATGGCAGCATTGAAAAGTACAAAGCTAGATTTGTGGCTTGTAGTTTCTCCCAACAAGAAGGAATAGACTACAAAGAAACATTTGCTCTTGTTGCTCGCTATACTTCCATTAGAACCATCATTGCTATTGCAGCAACTAAGGGATGGAAGTTGCATCAGATGGATGTGAAGACTGCTTTTCTCAATGGCATGATTGAAGAAGAAATCTACATCGAGCAACCTGAGGGGTTTGTGATTCATGGGAAAGAGTCTCATGTGTGTAAGTTGAAGAAAGCCCTATATGGTCTTAAACAAGCACCTCGGGCTTGGTATGAAAGAATTGATAGATACTTAGTGGGTTTGGGTTTCTACAAAAATGATGTTAATCCAAATCTTTACTTCAAAGTATTCAATGGTGATATGTTGATCTTGGTACTTTATGTTGATGATCTATTTATTACTGGAGAAGATCATCTCATTATCAGATGTAAGGAGCTGACTTCAGAATTTGAAATAAAAGACTTAGGACTTATGCACTTCTTTCTAGGGTTGGAGGTGTGGCAGAGGCCCAATGGAATTATCCTAAGTCAAGGTAAATACACCATCGACATCTTGAAGAGATTTGGAATGACTGATTGTAAATCCGTGTCCACACCCATGGAAACCAACTTGAAGAAATTACGGGAAGCCTCAACTAGTTCAGATCTTGTGGACCCTACTATGTACAGGCAATTGATTGGGTCCTTGATGTATCTAGTTAACACTAGACCAGATATTTGTTATGCAGTAAGTGCACTTAGTCAGTTCATGAGTGAACCTAGACAGATACACCTAGTTGTAGTCAAGCATATCTTGAGATACTTGCATGGCACAGTTGGATATGGCTTGAAATACTCTTCCAGTATGGACTTGATTCTTGAACGATATTCAGATTCTGATTGGGTAGGCAGTGTTACTGATCGGAAGAGCACTTCTGGTTGTTGTTTCAGTTTGGGATCTGCTATGATTTCCTGGTGTAGCAGGAAGCAGTCCTCAGTAGCTCTAAGCACTGCAAAGGCAGAATACATTGCAGCATGTGTAGCAACTCGTGAAGCAGTGTGGCTTCGTAAGCTTCTTGCAGGATTGTTTGGTCAATCATTGGAGCCTACCATCATACATTGTGATAATCAAAGTTGTGTAAAGCTTTCAGTCAATCCAGTATTTCATGACAGAACGAAGCATGTAGAGATTCAATACCACTATATCAGAGATATGGTACAAAGGAATGTTGTTCAGTTGAGATACATTTGTACTAAGGAGCAGATGACCGACATTTTCACCAAGCCTCTTGCGAAAGTAAAATTTGTGCATTTTCGAGACAAGCTTGGGATTGTGGAAAATGAAGCTCTTGCTGAGAGGGAGTCTCAGCATCAGTAATTACTTGATATGTATTATAATGCATTCTTCTCTGAGAGAGAAGTTTGAGGTATCAACCCTTGTTGAGCATTCTTCTCTGAGAGAGAAGTTTGAGGTGTCAGCCCTTGTTAAGCATTCCTCTCTGAGAGAGAAGTTTGAGGTATCAACCCTTGTTGTGCATTCTTCTTGGTGAGAAGAGTTTGAGGTGTCAGCCCTTGTTGTGCATTCTTCTCTGTGAGAGAAGTTTGAGGTTCCAGCCCTTGTTCCACCCTCTGCGAGTAGGTATGGTGGATTCACCCTCTGGGAGTAGCCATGGTGGATATGTTCATTTGTATTAAGAAGGATTCCTCCCTAGCTAAGAGGGAGTGTTGATGATATAGTGTCAGAAGCAATCCTTCAGGGCCATTAAATAGATATCAAATATGAGAATGGCCTATCAGCCTTACATATTTAATAAACCGATTTACGTATGCATTAATATCGAACCTATTGATTCATCAGGTTTGTATAATTAATCATTAAAGTTGGTTATCGGGTTTGTTATATAAACATTAGACAATCAATTTAATTAACAGATTGTGTTATTAATGAATCGGTTTGTTGAAAGGCAATTATGAAGAGACACGTCTTCTATTGGAAAGACATCGGATTCATTATATATGGAGAATACATTCTTCTTATTGGCAGATCGTGGAAAATAGAAATTAATACTCAGATCGAAATATACAAGAGGCGGATTTAAGATAGATATTCAGTAAGCATACTACATATTCTCTGGCAAACCAACGTGATCTTCTGTAGCAGTCCGTCTTATCCTTCTGCAGTTCGTGTTCAGTGAATCTGATAAGTTAAAGAGTTTCCATTCTGCAGCAATAAGAATTCAATCCAACATACCTTCGGCAGATTGAGTTTTGACAGTTCAATTTCTATATTACCTTGTGTGGGTAATTGTTGTGTGCATAAAGCTTCAAGCAGTGAAGCCATTACTTGTATATCATACTCAGACCTGATTATATAAATAACTGTTAATTTTTGTGGCTGGGTTTTTCACCTTCATAAGGAAGGTTTTCCCAAGGTAACTTAGTGTTCATACTGTTCATTTGAGGTGAATTTCGTTTTCTAATATAATCTGATCTTAAATTTAACAAAGGATGCTAGTTGATATGAAGAAATGCTGTTGAAAGCCACTTCAATTCAGATTTGTCTTAATTTGCTCCTTTTATTTAGACCTGGATTCTTATCAAGGCTATTTCAAATATCTCCAGAACTGTTGTTATGTCTCCCTGCAGTCTTGAAATATTTCCAGTCCTGTATTCTAACTATAAACTATCACATGTGCTCTCACCACTGTTGCTCTTTTATCCCTGCAAACCTGAAATGAGAAATGAACTATTTGTTAACTGCTGCTACTACAGATAGGATGACTCGTCACCTCTTTTCAGACCTGCAACCTACAACACTGCTGCCGTAAACTTACCAGACTGCACCAACTATAACCTTGTACACTGCAGAAATTCTCTCAACAACCATGTAGACTGCTGTAGACTGCTGTAGACTCTGATTTTGACAGCTATTCAAACTCAAACTCTGCTATAACCTGGCTGTAGGGTTTGTTGGTCACACAAAGTGAGGTGACCAGAATTCTTAATGAATATTACCCAAGACAAGGGCAACGGCTAGATGTGTAGGTGTTTAAACCCTCAGGAAATGGCTGCAATCCCTTCTATTAACTCCTCCTTGGTCTCATGGACCCTGGATTATGTCAACCTGCATATTTGAATGTCTTCACAATATCTTCATCATTCTGCCTTAAATCTGCCATTAACTTCACCCTCTTTGTTCATACTTATATTTATAATCTGCTGGTACTCAAATTTCCGGCTCCTTACACCTGCAATATATTAAGGTTTGCTTGCAAAATATATTGAAAATAAGTTTTCAAATAACTCTCCAGGCATGGCCACAAACTGAAGAAAAATATTAATTGAATGCCTGTCAAAAACCTCCTCAATCTTCAAACATTACACTAATGAGTCTTGTATGAATCCACTTGATCACCTAGGTGGGTTTTTGCCCAAAAAATTGATTGGGCAGAAGGGTTTTCATCTTTCGCTGACTGAAGAATGAACAAAGCTCAATCTCTCCGAATTGGGGTTTGTAAAATAAAATGTTAAAAATGTTTTTTTCCATTCTCATTCACTTCTTTGTATACCCTTATCTTTTATGCACACCAATGAATCCTATACGAATCCACTCAATCAGCTAGGTTGGGTTTTCCTCCATGAAACTGATTACCAAAAGGGTTTTCATCCTTCAGCTGAAGAATGAACCAAGTTCAACCTCTCCAAATTGGGTTTGTAAAATAAAAAGTTAAGAATGCCTTTTTCCATTCCCATTCACCTCCTCTTTTTATATCCTTTTCATTGTTTTTTTTTTTAAAGCATTTTTTCTGTTCTTCTTTTTCCCAAGAGATTTTAGTAATTTAACTCTATATTTTAAACCTCAAAAAGTCACTTAAAAAAAAAAAAATTAACAAAGTTGCTTGAGCATAGACAACTTAATTTACTTATTTCCACACAATCGCCAAAGTTATGGAAAATAAAAAAATAGCCCAAAATAGGAATTTTGACCCACCATCAATACTAAAAGAGCATAGGAATTGATCCATGTGCAAGTTGACATTTTCTTAACATAACAAATTTCTCCAAGAAGTTGTAATGGCTGCCCTTGATATCAAACTGCTTTTCTAAACTTCTGATTTTTTTTTTGTTTTTGAATTTTCAGTTGTTTGGAGAGTATATGGAAGTATTGACAAACACAAACAAAATATAGATATTGCAGTTTTCTATGTCAACATCAGCAATATTGACCAATCATATCTACTTTCTAACACCACAATTTAGGTAAAATTTATTAGAAAACTAATATTTGATTTCTTCACTAAATATTACAATATTTTGCATACCCAATCGCTGCTCCAAGTCTGATAATGTTTTCTGAGTACACTAACAGCATTCACAACCCTTATCTTAGCTTTCCAGCTCTGTATGGCACATCTCCAGCCAGGTACGGTTTGCTTTGGTGGATATTCAGACTGTATGGCACCTTGTCTACAATATTTCAGACCTGTACGGCCTGTTCCAGCAATCTCTAGATTCACACAAACTGCTGCTGTTGATTTGACTGGTATGGCACTCTCCCAGGTGTTTCCAGCAAGTACGGCACCCCTAAAGTGTGTGTCAGATCAGTACAGCCCCCTTCCAAGTGAACCGAATCCTGTATGGCAGTCTTATGATTGCTAAAATCACTGAATGAGAGTAAAAAGTATGGGTAGATCAGCTAGCAAAACTCTTAATGCTCCACAATCGAATCCCCAGACTATATCTTTCAACAGCGTAGAGATTGTTAGCAAAGAGGGATTTCGTCCTCCGAGCCATAGAAGATGAACTCTCCAAATAATCTTATAAATTTCTTATTCAATCCAGCATATCCAAAAAGAACTCTTAAAGAGTCTTTTATAACTTTTCCAAGAGAGCCCACACACATCTCCAACCAATGTGGGATAAATAAAATACTTCCCTTTTTATATTCAGTCTCCAAGTACTTTAAGTGAAAGGGAACTTTTAATTTTTAAATTACTTTTCCCTTTACCTAAGTTCCCACATTAATAAAGTTAAATATTTAATTTAACTTTATAACTTTACTTTATTGATAAATAAATTAATAATCGCGAACGATTATTAAAACTCCAGTCAAAAACAACTATCATCATCAGGATATTATTAATGAGTTCACTGTCGATCCAGACCTAGCCCATCTGACTTACTATAAATAGTATCTCAAAAACACATCAAAACACATCAGAATCGCTCACAACTGAAACTGTCTAGGCCAAATATCCTCAAGATCCCTTAAACGTCTTGGTTAGCTACGGGACCATGGAGAAATAGGCTAAAGACAACATAACATGTGCACTAGAAAGGTGATGCAGAGGGTTTGGTGTTGAAGCACAACTTGATTGGTTTCTCACTTCAAGGGTCTTCACTAGACACCATCCAATGGTCCCATGTCTCCAGCCTTCCCAAGGCTTGGTATCCTTCCCAAGGATCTCTCCCAAGAGGACAACTCACAATTGACAAGGAGTCTTCTACTCCTATTAATTCAACCCCTTCAACCAAGGACACCTAACAACCCCAAACCCTTAGCAAATAGGATCTTTTGCTCAAATGGTGAAGTATGACATTTGTGGATGAAATATTATGTAAGACATGGCATTTGCACTGACTTGGACCTCTTGATCAGGTTCTACAAGACCTCCAATGTCATTTGTCCTTAGAGACCTAGTAAGGGCTACAAGCAATTAGGCCACCTAATTGGGTTTTTACACAATCACTTCCAATCTTCCTTAATAACCCCTAGAACAAATCACAGTTTTAGATACCCTTTTGGATGCCCTAAGAGACTTCACACTTTGGTATCTGGGTTTGTGTATAAGTGGTCTGTCCACACTGCACCTAATTGAGCCTCTCTAGCCAGTATTGGAGACTTGACTCTAAAAGTCTTCATCAGTCACATAGAAAGGAAGATTGGGCACTTGTCAGAGGTCTGCACATGTTCAAGGGTCCCTCCCATACCAAGTTTGCTCACCCATCAATCCACCGTCCAAGAGTTTCATCCACTTCTTCTGCTGCACAGGCTTGCCACATAGGAGATGTCAAGCCTAGGGCATCATCTCAAAAATACCAAATGACACTTCCTGCCTTCCAAACCACTTGAGAAACTTAGTATAAATGCCAATTCAACATTCCCCAAGGTTTCAGGACATTCCCACGGTGGAATGTTGAATTGTGACCCTTTTTGCATCAAAACCCTGGTTTTGAGGGTTTCTCGGGCCAGCGCTAAAGAAAATTGTGTAACTCTTAAACCAGAGGGTCTTGAGACCTCAAACCAATGCCAAATGAGAGATGATTCACTGCTTCAACTTGTCCTATGCATTGATCGTGCAAACCATCCGTACAGATCCGTACAAAATGCAGAAAACACAGTAAAATGGAATAAATTGCAGTCACAGTTTTGTTTTGAAAGCAATAATTTCATTCAAAGTTTCTCCTAACCTGTTGGCATCGTTCCTCTGGCTTATATCATGCCAAGGAACTCCTCCAACCACCCCCAACGTGTACACTCAACCAACTAACCGTTGGGGTAACCAAAAATTCAAAATTTGACAAAGTTGCTTATGACAACATTGCAACTTTTGACCATTTATTACATTTTGGATCTTGCCTTCACATCAAAAGGGCAAGAGCGAACACACAACATAACTAAGACCCCTAAACACCAAAAACACAAATAAAATGCCCATACAGGGCCTTGGACCAAGTTTACACATCTTGGAGCCTTATGGCTTATTACATTGTCTTAGGACCTAATCAATAGGCCTTCAAGGCAAAACTCAATACAACCTATCTCAAAGCATAACCATGAATCAACACATATCCTAGTGATGCAAACATATATCCTAGTGCCCCTGCACCAAAAGGGGACATTAAAGAAGTGTGGAGTGCTCCCAGAATATCAAATCTCCATATGGATGGTACCATTATTCATCTGGGCTCCAAGAGCTCTCTACCACTATTAGAATACCTTGCCCATAATGTTAGTGCTCTCCAAGAGATTTGGAGGATTCCAAAGATGTTGAAATAAAAAAGGACATTACATTGGCTATAAAATTTTATGTTTACATGATACAACAATCATCCATATAAATATTGTCTATCCAATTATCTCATAAAAAAATTGAGACCAAAGGGTCCTGTGATCAATTTGGAGATACATAGAACCCATCAACTCTACTGTTTCCATAATTCTTAAAGCAATCAGCAAGTCTATCATCCAAACTATATATCAAACGTATGGCATATCACTCCTAAAGCAAAGAAAGCTTGGCAAATTTCAATGTCCACTGAGCAACTACTGATTATTTTAACATTTCAAACTTGGAAATGTGGGATAAGAAACTTAATAAGGATCAATAAACAAGAATGCCAGAAAGGCCTTCATCAAGGAAATCACATCTTATCAATATCTAATTCTCTTATCATTGCATGCAACATAAGTATAATCAACATTAGTAGAGTTTAAAATAAGTATTCTAGTCCTAGATGGTTTCTGCTGACCGGTGAGTTTACATCTCATTACTGCAAAATAAGTAGACAGAAATGACATTACTGTCTTGGACTTAACTGTACGTATCTATGCACATAAAATCAGAAGTTTTATGTAGAAAATCTAATCTTAAAGAGAATGCAAGCCCATGTCTATAAATAACATATAAAATGTGTGTGTGTGTGTGTGCAAGCTTATATCTGAGAAAGAATAGATTGAAGAACATACACTTGATCAACCTGGCCGGTTGATGCACAAGCACACAAGAATGTTATATATGTCTGACCCTTCAGCTTTACACCAGACCGCTTCATATTCTCCAAAAGCTTTGTTTTCAAATCAACATATAAAACAAAAGTCAAATGTATTAAACTTAAAACATATATATACAAAATGAAAATTGAGCAAGGTACTGAAATAAAGAAATCACAGTAAACTAATGTCATTGAAAAAGGCCATCTTTTTCAAATTAACATATGCACATCATCAATTTATAGTCACGCAATGGCTTTTTCAAATTAACATATGCACATCATCAATTTATAGTCACTGTCCATTGCGTGAGTATAAGATTATTCTCACTAATTAAAATAATACTTGTCAGCAAATTGAATCAGTGAAATTAATACTTGAACTCAGAAAGTGTAAATGTAACGAGGACACATGTCTGACTTTATAGACTAAAATAACACTGAAAATTCATTGGAAATATAATAACCTGAATTGCACAATCTGAATTCTTGCTTTTCCCGCATGTTGAGATGATAAAATTGTATAATGTTGTCTGCAAAAAATAATGCAAAATACTTAGCCCAACATTCAAGATATGTGATAGATGTCAGCTGGCAGTAATATCGCAAATATGTTCTGGGAATTCCAGTTCCATTTAAAAAAAAAAATAAGCATGATGCAAATTCCATCCAAAATATACTTGTAAGATTAATTCCACATCATTCTATGTAGTTTATAATGAAAGAGGAATGAATGTCCCTCATTTTTTTAATGCAAAGAGACCTTTCAAACGTAAAACAATGTAACAAAGGGAATAGAGCATGCTTGAGCCATTATAATTCATAGTTACCAAACATCCACAAAACAATTTAACATGAATTTTCTGTTCTTCCCTACTTTTCAATTTCATTTCCAGGTGATAGCACAGAATTTGAATGCAATAGTGTAATTGTTCAACAGACCAACCTAGTTCTATAATGTGCCAGAAAAATAGAACATAAAATCATATACTGCTATAGAATTCCCTGTTGTATCAAGCTTTCACATATAACGTATTATCTGCCTTGCTATTTCTTATGTCTGTTATTGACTCCAAAACTATTTCCAAAGTATTCAACTCCACTGCTATCTTGTAAAGCTTCAGCTAGAAAACTGTGTATAGCTTTATTTGCATCAAGTATTGGATCACACTCCATAATCCCCATTTATATCCTCTTCCTGATGATGGATTGCGATGTATGATCCGAGACATTGATGCAAATAGCGCTATGCACAATTTTCTACCATAAGCTTTACAATGACACGGAATGTGAAGATGTCATAATTTTAATCTACTGATATATGGTATCATGTAATTAAAATGTAGTTGGACAAGTTTCACAAAATGACAGAAACCTCCCCCTATGGCAAAAGTTGTAGGCACACTTTCCCATTGATATAATATAAAGTCCCAGTTTGACACTAAAACATGGACAATATTCTCAATTGTGGTTATCAGTATCTGCTTTCAATACACTTTTGTATTTCAGGACTTTCAGCCTAAGTCACAAGGTTCGAATTCGAGTTCGACAACAATTAAATTCGGATGAAATTCGACAAGAGAAAAATTCGGAAAAAAATTCGACATTAAATTCGCCTTATATAAATATATTAAATTTAAAATAAAACAATGTTATATTAAATATAATTAATTTGTTAAATTTAATTTAAATATATTAATTTTTGTATATTTTTGTTAAATTTTATCTATAAATAGTTTAAAATATAAATTAAATATTTTAAGATATGACAATTATTAAATATTAATATTTAAAATAAAATTATTTAAATAAGATAAAATAATATTAAATTCAACTATAATAAATGTTAACTTTTTTATTAACACAATTTAATTTAACTAAAATAAACTTGACATTTCTAATAATATACACATATATTAATAAAAATTATAATACATCATTAAATTTTATAGATGAAAAAAACCAAAATAAATAAATAAATAGTTAAATGTTAATAATTTTAGTAACAATTTAATATAAATAAAATTATATTTGATATTATAAACATATGTTATTAAAATTTAGCATACTTTGATAAAATTGTATAAATGAGAAAAAAAAACCTAAAATACAGTTTGTGACTTTGGACGCCTAGCGGACGGCGTTCTGCTCTCTCGCACCAGTCCTTGATCTCCTGAAATGTGACCATTCAACTCGATGCTCCAAAAATATCCTCCGGATTCATGTTGGACAAATAGTAAAACACTGCAATTTTGAATACGACATATGCTCAGCTTCATGCCTTCATTTTTTTTTCTGTTGCAAAGTCGCAGTGTTTTATTAAAAAATAACTTGAGAACCTGAAAACCCTTTCTGAAAACCTTTAAAAAAACACTTTTTGAAAATATATTTTGGCAAAAAACATTCCCGAGTTTTTCTATACGAATTTCAAGGTGAATTTTTACGAATTTTACATAAAAGTTTGAAGTTTGCCAAAATTCGAATTTCATCCTTGGAATTTGGCGAACTTTGTGACTTAGCTTTCAACTATAGAATAATAAATAACATGATTAAGTCTCCTTTGATTAAGTGAACTTGACTCTAAATGTCTTTGGAGTTTCTAAGATGTTTCCAACACAAAAGGTTTTTTGCTACCATTAAACAAGACATGAACAACATTCTAAAAAACGCAGTATCATAATTATTTTGGTGAAAGTTACAAGACTCACTCCCACTTGCCCAGATTCAGCATGCCCCAAGGTGAGAGCGCCTGAGTGACTCCCAAAGACCTAGACATGGCAAAGGCTCAAATCCTTTCACAACAATGAGCACCCCAAATGTAGAAAATCCTAAGAAGTTACCATTATATTCAACCCATGACTGGAAAATCCTAGGAAATTGCCATTATCTTCCACCCATGACTGGAAATGATGCCAAATGCTACCAAACACGACTATTAAAAACACCAAATAAGTGCAAAAGCAACTATAGAAAATGATTGTTGAGTTGAAGTATTGTGTCCAAGTCAAAAAAAGCCACAGAAGTCCAAGCCAAGTCTGAGTCTTGTAAGTAGGATTGTCATGACGGATTCAGCACACTGTATTTACTTTTAAAAATTCCATCCGCTTTAAGTTTATTTGAATTATTTTAATACGCAATCAGTGTTCCCTTGCCTTCACCAAAACTCAAGAAAATATTTACACTTGAAAGGAAAGTTATGCAATATCTAGCATTTAGTTATCTAATGACGTGATATCACTACAACCATATTGGAAAAACCTACCACTGACATAAAGACACAATCATCTCCATTCTCAAGGGTATAAAAATATGAAAGGAAGTCCACAAAAACTTGAAGAGGAGAATATTAATCGCGGAGAATTCATGTTTCTTGTTTATGGTTTAGCTAAGGCATATGCTATGCAAGATCTGACGGATCTGATGACATCTATTTTGGATGTGGCCAACATATGTAGTTTTTCAAAACAACCAGCATTTTCATTCTCCAAATGTCCCACCTTATCACTCAATATATTTCCCTAAATAGTTTCAAGCATTCTTCTCCAAATCATGTAGAATCCATGATTCCTGTTTGCAGTTAAGCTACAGTGCATGATATCCAATATCTGAACTATGTTATGGCATCTGTTTAGAGATAAGACCAATAGAAGTACTTTTTCAAAACACCCAATGCTTTTCTTCTCCGAAATGTCTAATCACTTTATTAAGTGTGTGCTTCGCAAATCAATTTCAAGTGTTATTCACCTATAATCAATAAAATCGTCCAAGGTTGTAGAATAGATTATTCTGGAAATTGAAATCAAGGACTGACTCACCAATTTTAAGAATTAAATATATGTCAGCCAACTCTGTATATACTTCAGAAAACTCTGAGCAAGTTGTTTCATGTCCACAGGAATTACAAATGTGAAACAACATGACTCAACTAATAAATTTGAGATTCCTCGTTATTGTTGATGTTCAAGTGGCATTGCACTAAATATGTTGACCATTTGTGATGGTGCTCATTCAGTAATTTGTTTTGTGTCAGAAAAAACTGTAAAAGGGTTTTTTGGATTTGATGTCTTCCTTTTACCAAAAAATAGATCTAACTTTACTATGACATGCAGCTCTCTGTCATATGTTGCATGCTTTGAGACCATATCAGTCAATATTTAACTGTGATAGCTAAACAATGCCGGTTCTAGATGAGTGCTGCACCAAATACATACATATCTACTTCAAATGATTGCTGCAGAACTGGCAGACCAAATAATGTTGTTGACAAGAGTCAGTATTTGTTTCTTCGAATGCCATATTGTTGAATGTGTAACAGCTGACCAAGTAAAGATTTAATTGGCTCCACCTCTGGTTGCTTTGTTCAGAACCACACAAAGTTAAAAAAACCCAATAAGACCTTTTAATATAGGTTAGTTAAGTCTAGAAAGCTGCAGAGCTCCATTAGTGTCATAGGTGTTGATCATTCCTAAATTGCCTGAAAGATTTCTTGTTCAATATGGACTCCACTTTAGCCAACAATGTAATCAAAATGCCGAATCTACTGCATTGTGAAGAAAAACTTATCTAAAGTGTCATGTAGCTTATAATGGCATATATTTGAAGAACCTGTTGAACAAGGTTTAGGTGCTTCCCGTGTTTTGGTGAAAGGCATTATGCGAGCAACATAGACAAAAACATGACAATCTAATTGTAGTGGCATAAAATTTGGAGCATCTGTTGAACATGGATTAGGTGTTCTTCCCATTTTTTTCTGAAAAGCACAACACCATCAACACAGACAACAACATGACAATCTAAAGGGCAAAAGGGGGCATACTAAAATTCAAACATATCTTATAACATCATCATACTCAGACAACAAGCAGTTCATGAAATTTCATTTTTAAGCATTTTCTCCACCTCAGCAGAAGAAAAACATCAAAGTTTTGTTTGATAAATAAGTTCTAACAAAATGCCAGAAGATGATCTAGCATCCGAAACACTATATAGAATGTACTCTGGGTCTCAAGTCATTACAGCTTCATAGTAAACAAATCATAGCACAGAAAACATAGAGTGAACTATCATGTGTCCATGACTAGTTAAATGAAACATAAGAGACACTCAATAATTGGAAAAGCATAACAAGCTAGGGTTTATCATTGATTTTAACAAAGATATTAATATTTGATACTCCAAGACTGCTTATTCTTGTAATTCTATCTCAACACCAAAAGCATCAAACTCCTTCAATGCTCTACAATCAACCATACATGACATATTTGGCTGAAAGAAGTAACTAAGCAAACTATTCCAATTTTACACTGTAAAGATACTTGAAACTGCCTACTTAAAGAATTCCAACAATTACAATTTTCATTCCGCAATCATACAATATCAACTTACAGTTGTACCACCCCATGACAATTGGTATATCTTGCTTTGGAGGCATTTCACTAAAACCCAACTCCTTTCATCATTGGGCATACAAGGTGTTGAACCCCTACCAACCACCAAAGACTAGATTTTCTCAAAATAGGGGGTTCTATTTAATCTGGTGCTTCACACAACACCAAGAGAATAACTCTCAAGGATGAGTTGCATCGGTGTAATTCTTTATTTGGACATAGCTAATTACACCTCCCATAAATGATCGACAATCTACAACACTGTTCCACAGAAAAGTGACCCGAAGGATTTGGGTGACATCCCTGACACCCTAGATGTCTTAAAGACTTTAAGGCTTGGATGAGACATCACCCCTTTTGAAGACTGAACAACCTACTCCACTTGGTACATAAAATTAAGAAAAGGTAAATTTTTAAAAGAAAATAATGTTGAATCCAATAAAACTTAAAAAGCTAAAATAGAAGAAGACTATCATTGTGAATTCCACGTGTCTATTTACATTTTAAAAATTTGAGATATTTTGACAGCCATCCCCTCTACGTACCTATATTCTGGGAAAAATTTTGCCTTTTCCACAACCATTGCCCCATGTCTCTCTATCTCAAAAAATCACATGAACACAAATATACAATATTACAAACATTCAAGCCATTCCTTGCTCAACACCCTCGTGTTGAGAAAGCATTTTCAAGCCATACCAAACTGCACAATTGTAAATTGTGCCCACGTCTATCTAGATGACTCTGACTTCTATGAAAATTTAGGTTGATGCCATGTGCTATTGTATCATTTGCAATGCCATGAATCAATTTGCCTATTCCACCAAATTCTGTTGCTTCGCCTTAATCGTGGCTTTTCAACTTCCAATGAACAACCTTGTGCACCGTAAGATTCATCAAGGCTTCCTTCTTGAGATTACTCAAGCATGTAAGAATATAACCACCCATGTTAGTTACCTTAATTGCACTTTTGTCAACAAGTCAACGAAATCTTAACTATCCTAATGTGGAGTATTTAGTCAGTTTATCCCACTTAGTGTATTGTTAAACTAACAATATCATGTGCTTCCTTTAGGATAATCAATCACATGCATAAAGTAAACATGAATAGATTTCTGATCCAGCAATACAAGAACTATGAATTGAAATGTTATGCTATGCAAATAGAGGAAGAAACAAACTGTGTTCCTGGTTTATCATCTGCAAAAGATCAAATGCTAACAAAAGAGGAGAAAGTCTCAAACAAGAGTTTTTCTACATTATAGATATTATGAGACAAAAGCAATCTAAATAGCACAATGGTGACCTATACACTGTAGTGGCAACTTGAAACTGCATTGACAACCAAAGAAGATGGAGGCATACAGAAATGGTAGACGAACTTTTGGCAATTGCAATCTGGAAAAAACACAATACTAACTTACCATGCTAGCGACTTGGAACAAATGGTAATGTTTTTTGAGCTTTGGGGCTTCAACTTTCACAGCTTGGTCATCTTTATATGTCAATTGTTGCGGTGCATGCAAACTTTAAATCCAATTTTCTTGTAGAGAGTTACGGAGTTCCAAATTTGTAGGAAAGACAGGAAAAATGGTGATTGCTGCTTAAGATCCTGCCTCAATCAAGTCCATTTCCGAGCCTTAAACCCCTCACAAATGTGCCAAACCAATCCGACATGAACCCCTTTTTCTGTAATAGCATGTTCCATATAATTTGTACTGGTGTGCAGTTCAGGACACTAGCATCCCTATACTAATGACCTTGGGTGTGCAAGTCACCAGCGCACCCACACCACTATCTACCTTCATTCTCAACTCAAAACTCCAGCCAATGAGCAATCACAAACCCCAAGTTATTATATTATGTTTTCTTAATCAATATGTTGTTTAAGAAGTCAATAAAAACTATTCTTACCTAATTGATAAAGAATTCTACACTATCCTTGCATTTCTTATTCTACTTGCACTCTCTTGCTACTCCATACTAATTCTTCCTATAATTGACATTAAGAGTCCAGCTCTTTTATTATTCTAAATTAGCCATCCATAAAACTACATTAGCAAGCCTCTTAGCACACCTTGTGATCCTCCACCACCGTACTCTCCCCTCCATGGCACTACACACCACCATTGTTGTAAAAAGCCTCCTTGCGTTTCCATTTGTGCTTCTTTCCCACATCACATTCACCTTGCACTATACAAAGCACATACTCAGAAATTTCCAATACCTATGGGCTAATACGAGCCAAACCAAGGGTCTGAGGCAAGATCCCAAACCAAACACCCGATTTTTTCTACCCCTCAAATTTAATAGGTCATTTCTACATCACTGGCAACATATCTTCAAAATCCACAAGCACCACAATTAAAAGAAAAATTAAGTGACATACTTGAAATTTGAAGAAGCATATGGGCTGACAAGAGCATCTAAGGAGGTCATTAGTACCCCTGTCAAACAACAATAACCACAGAGAGTTACTAGCACCCCTATTGTTCACAAGCACGCCTATCAGGTCACAGACATATAATGATATTTTTAGAATCACCGTACAGGCCCATGACACCTAATTCCCTATCAAAATTTTCTATCATTTCCTAGTTGCTTTCCTTTACTATTTCTGTTTGATTCCCAGCTCTTAGTGGTTTTTATTGTACTTGTATAAAATCTTAATATGCTTTGATCTATGTTATATTGAATAAAAATCAGATTTCCACCTCGTATACATGACAGTTCAGTTCTAAGAGATTTCCACAATCCATCATATACAAGAGTGCAGTTTCTGGATTTGATAACACTCGCACAGCTATTGGAGACCTCATTGGTAAGATTCAAATGGAGGAAAGACAAAAGGGCTTCCAAGGTATGATCTCTAGTAAACAATTGCAATATCTAAAATCAGTTAATTCCAGGATTTCATTAGCATTGCTTGTGGACAAGCAATCTTTGGGAATGGCAGAGTGTAATGTCCTCATTTTCGGGTATTGTTGCTGACTTTCTGGGTTTGTGTCAGATTGTTTATGGAGGTAGTTTGATGTTACCAAAGAGCTCAAATGGTTTAGAGGAGTCATATGATGCTTTCAGATGTTATTTTCAGCTTCCAGTTGGGGCTCCAAGACTCTTGGAGGGAGTGTCTATTTATAGTACATCACCCGATTGGCTTCATTTGTCATTATTCTTCATTGGCGTCATTCCAATGCGATCAAATTTCACTTCCGATGCTTTTCGACAATTTTCGTCAAATTAGTGCATTAATAGTTTATTTTTAACTATTTTACTAAGGTTGCAAAAAAATAATTAAAATATTTAAAATGCACCTTAGCGTGATAGCTCGTTGGGAACGAGGGAAGGAGTTTTAAATCTTGGAAGCACAAAACAGGGACCTCGCATATCAAATTTTCATTATTTTAATGAAGAGATCATTTTTGGAGCTATAAAAGAAGTTTAATTTATAAAGTGATTTTATAAAGGGGGACTTGGGAGACATAAGTGTTGCCGGGAATAATCATTATGTTATGTTGTTATATTATGTTTATGTTGTCGTCGGTAATAATGAGTTACGGCGGTCAGTTAGTTAGCCGACGGGTAGGTAGTTGGAGTCGCGACGGTTGTGTCGCACCCCTTCGGGTATTATATATTGTGTACCTTTTCTTCGAAGTAGGATCATGATAGTCGTGTCAAATGTAATGTTATAAGCACTTGATGTACATGGACTGTTGAATTAACATAGAGACTGGTTATTTAATGTATTTCCATTATGTTCTGTGCATTTACTTTCTGCATCTAACCGTTTACCCAAGAGGGTAAACATTTGGCGCCGCTGCCTAAACGTACTCGGGAACGGAAGACACGGATGGCGCACAGACACAATGGGCCTACCTGTTGGTGAAATAAACCCAAAGGCCGACGACGCCCGAACAGAACTTTACACAGGGGAAGATACGACAACGCGAGAATTTTCAATTTTGCTCCAGGTAGCCATTCAGACCTACGTCCGACGAGAGGCGGCAGAGGCAGAAATCCCACCAAGTGCCGTGTGGACAGCGCTGGAGGTTAGCCCGGCAGTAAACCGGTTGATGAACCACCTCCCCCGGTTGCTTGCACAGGCATCGCTGGCACAACAAGCCCGCCTAGAGGAGATTGCCCAGGAAGAGCGACGACAACAAATCCTGCAACGCTACGAAGAGAACAACCGACGAGAAATGGAACGAGATGGCGCCAGGCCAGGAGGAAATTGAACCTTGTAATAATCCCGACACACTGCTGATATAAATTGTGGCCGAAAGGCAAAATAAAAATAAAAATAATAAAAGTTTTTTTGTGTACATGGCGTGTGTTTGTTGTGTATGGAAGTGACTTATGCCCAATAGACTAAATAAGGACAAAAATAAAAAGATACAGAGTGACGAATGGGAAGTGGCGCAAACCGCGTTGAATCTCAGACAGCAGATAGAACGAAGGCATAGGCTAAGGCAGCTTGCCGAGGGACGACCGGCCGAGGGGTTGCCCGAAGGGAACCCAGGAGGTGTCGCGGAGGTTGCGGAGGCAGAGACAGACGGAGAGAACTACACTGTCTACACTGTTGTAGGGCTGCCAGAAGGAGTCACGGAGGGTGCCAAAGGAGAACTCTACAGTTCGCCAGAATACCACCGTAGAGTAAGAAGCCGCGAAGAGTTGGTGGAACAAACAAGGCAAAGTCTAAACCTGCTCGACGCTACTAGAGACTTGCTAAAGAATTTGTCCATTTCAGAGGACAACCGGAGGGAGACACCGGAAGGTGACGGTACGACCGAAGGTGCCGAGGGAACACAAGGGTACCGTACAGGAGGCAATTTGTTTGGTTCGGTGTCAGCAACTTTTTCCGGAGGACCCACGAGTGGAGGTTCAGTTGCAGGAGGCGGAGGATCGCCAGGTACAAGCACACAAGGAATTAGAGGAGCGAGACCCAGCGGTGGGATGGCGAGTAAACAAAAATTGCCAAAGTTCACAGGGGAGGGCAAGGAAGACCCCTTACGGCACTGCCGTACATGTGAAACCATTTGGTCCGCCAACGAAGCAACAGACCAGGATGACTGGGTACAGCAGTTCCCAGCCACGTTACGAGGAGCTGCCATAGATTGGTACTCCGATGTGGACAAGCAAAAAGTGGCCACGTGGGCCAATCTATAGAAGGAATTCACGGGGGAGTTTCGGTTGCTCCGTGATGACAATGAAATTGTAACGGAGATATACAGTACCAAACAAGGTACCAAGGAGACAGTACGGGCATACAGTCGGAGGCTGAAAGAACTCTTGGGTAAAATGGAAAGCCAACCTGCAGATGGATTGAAGAAACGATGGTTCGTTGAAGGGTTGAAATCCTCCCTACGGAGGAAGATGAAAATTGTACCCCTGAGGTCATATGACAACGCTTATAATAGGGCGATGGACCTGGAGAGCGAACACAAAACATCAAAGAAGAAGAAAAGTAATAAATCCTCATCCGAGGACGATGACTCTTCACAGGAAAGGAGCAGTGACGGCGAGGCTAGCAAACGGATGCAAGCGCTCTAGAAAGACATGGAGCGAATGAGAAAGGAATTCAAACTAATGAGAAGCACTGGTCGGAACGAAGGGGACATATGGTGCACTGAGTGCAAAGAGGAAGGGCACACAAAGGGTACTTGCCAAAAGAAGGCATTCTGTGAGATTTCCCAAGTGATGGGACACTCCACCAAGGAGTGCCCATACAACATGAAAACCCGAGGTACGCAAATGAACCAGGTGCTGTTCACGGAGCAGGCCACAACATCCGCACCAGCGGGTACCGGCCAACATACTAACACAACGGCATCATGTGGAGGATACCGGGACAACAGACGCGGCGGCGGAAGGAATAGCAACAATAACAATAACGGAAGCCGTATCCAGTATGATGCCAAGGGCCAGCCAATTATCCAATGTAGGGCCTGTAATCAGTGGGGGCACTTCGCCCGTGATTGCACGAAGGAAGCCACCCCTCAGCACCTCTGCCGTTGGTGTGGGCCAGGGGACCATGAGGACGCAAATTGCCCGCACGCAGGGGTTAATCTCCTCAACATTGAGAAGGCTGAGAAGACTGGTGAGAAAGAAGTACTGGCGATCACCCGCGCCCAGACGAAAAAAGCCACTTATCCTGACCCCCATACGGAGAAGGAGAAATTACAAGAGGCAAAGGCCAATATTGAACGTGAGATGACGACCGAACGACGGGACAACGAGGTGGCGAGTACATCATCCCGTACGGAAGCGGAAAATAACATCATTGGGCAAATCTTGCAGATAGAGGTGCCGATAAAGGTAAAAGACCTTCTAGACTCTATGCCACAATTGAGGACTGCCATCCTCACCAATGTGCAAAGCACCGTAGTGTCAAGTGCACCACAAGAGGGGTTCCCGCCACCGCATCGTCGAGTGCACCACAAGTACGGGTTCCCGCCACCGCATTGTCGAGTGCACCACGGGTAGGGGTTCCCGCCACCGCTTCGAAGAGTACACCACAGGTGGAGGTTTCTGTCAGCCCTTCGACTGACACGATGTTACTAGCCGTGAGCAGTGGTAGACACCCAGTTGTGGTAGAAATGGGTATCCGTGGGACCATTCTGAAGGACACCATTGTGGACGGGGGATCTGGGGTGAATGTACTACCAAAAGAAACATGGAAGCGACTAGGGAAGCCCACCCTATGGCCACCCACATTCAACCTGGTGGGAGCGGACCAACACGCCATTAAGCCACTTAGCCTGTTGATGGCCCAGCAAGTGACAATTGGTACGCAACCATTCTTGTTAGATTTCGTGGTTATTCCCTCGAAGAAGAAAGGCTATGACGCCATCCTGGGGAGAGCGTGGTTGATCAACGCGAGGGTAAACCACAACTGGAAGAAAAATACACTTTCCATGGAGAAGGGAGGGCGGAAATATACCATTGACCTACACACCCAAGATGTCAGCGAAGAGCTCGCCTCTTCAGACTCGGACTCAGAGGACTCTAATAAAGGGGAAGGGGGTCCCGATGAAAGCAAGGGCAAGAACGCGATGGAGCCGAACAATGAAGGGGTGCTCGAATTGGAGGGATGTTCTGAAGATGAGGTATGCTCACTTAACGGGCTCTTCCATTGGCAAATGGAGGATTACGAAATGTTCCAAAGCTACAGGCTTGAAGTAGAGGAACCAGAGCAACCAACAGAGGTGCACCTGCCGGAATACAAAGAATATTGGAAGGGAGACGCCCCAAACCCTGGCGATGTAGATAATCCGAAGAGTGTTGGCCACGATTGGAACCCTGTATGGAAGACCGCAGTCTTCAAAATCTTTATTATCCTTCTTCTTATGTACGGGAAGGAGACCGTGGTCCTTGTAGAATTTGTGGTTCCAGGTCTCCCGATGGCCATTGAAAATAGACTTGCCACCAACGGGCCCAAATTGAAACCCTACCACGCGAAGCGCGTAGGGGACCCGAGAGGCCGGACGGACACCCGAGAGCCCGAAGGGGGACCCGAGAGGATGGAAGGGGACCTAAGAGGCCGGGCAAGCGACTCGAGAGGCACGAGACAAAAGCAGGAGACTTTTGGGCGAGGAAAACCGAGAAGGATGAAGGGCGATCCCAGAGACAGGGGACCCGAGCCGAAGACTCTCTAGACAACTCAAAAAAAAAAAAAAAAACACCGTACGATCATACCAAACAGTTAACTGCATGGCAGGAAAAAAAAAAATTTGAAAAAAATCGCACGGTCGTACGACAGCGACCATACGGAAAAAAAAGAGAGAGAGAGGGAAAATGGCCACCGTACGGTGGGACCAAGGTGACACCACCGTGCGGTGGAACCACAGTGCGGTGGAATCACCGACGGTGACACCACCATGCGGTGGAACCACCGACGGTGACACCATCGTGCGGCAGTCACACCGTGCGGTGGGAGCCACCGAAGGTTGTTGCCAGGACATGAACCCACCACCGCACACCGCACAGCCCGACCACCGCACAACACCGAACACCGCCGCACAGCAAGGGATAAAGGAGGAGGAAGACGCACCGCACGGCCCGACCACGCACCGCACGGCCCGATCAACACGCACAGCAAGGGTTACGCACACCAACGCGCAGCAGCCGTAAAAGGAAAAAGAAAAAAAGAGACCAAGCCCGCACAATCCACACAGCCACGTAAGGGCAAAACGACCGCCACAGGTAGACCAAGCAGTCGCACGATTGGAGGTGCCAGTGCTGTTGTTGACCGGAGGTGTGTCCGTACGATAAGAACGGTGTCGACCGCACGGGAAGGTGGCCACACGATCAGAGGTGCCAATGCTGTTGTTGACCGTACAGGGAGGTTGTATGGCCGGGGTGCCATCGGTGACATTACAGTGCCTAAAAAAAAAAAAAAAAAGACGACGACGACCAGATTTAAAATGATTCGCTGGAGTTTGAAGCCAGGACACTGGAAATTCAGAGTGGAAAAGAACGGTTTTTGGCATCTTAAAATATCACAGAAATGTTGTGCGCCATGGACTTTCGTATGGTTCTGAGGGTTGTAAATTGGTGTTGGCGGCCCCCCAGGACCCCGCGAGGGGCGCTGCCCCTCGACCCCGCTGGGTCGCTGCCCCTCGACCCCGCTGGGGGCGCTGCCCCCAGACCCCCAGTTTATTTTGAGCTACAGAAGACCACGAGAAGTGTTGTGGTTGTCTGTACTGTGAGAAAGAAGCCTGCAGCTAAGCATTGGCAGGGAAGCCATAAGCCGTAGAGGGAGACGGATTTGGAGGTTGGGAACAAACAGAGTTCGAGGGAAGGCATTGCAGGTCCGCGCAGTTGTATGACACCAGGGAGTTATTCAGTTCAGTTTTTAGCCTTTGGGGAGTGTGATAGAGGATTTGAGGTGTCTCCTAGCATTGTGCCAGCAGATTGTGGCCACCTCCAGGCATGACTGGTACGCTTTGAGGAACTCGGAGTATGTCTCAGCTGGACGTGAGGTTGCCTTGGTGGATGCACAGAGGGCTCAGGAGGAGCTGACCACCAGGTTGGAGGCAATAGTCGCGTGAGACTTAGTTCAGCGTACCCAGGAGTTGGATGCCGGGAGAGCAGCACGGGTGGCTATCGAGCACAAATTGGCTAGGGAGACAGAGTATCATTTGAGTAGCAGTTGGTGGAAGTTGAGACTGAAAAACGTGTTTTGCAGACAAGTTTGGGTTAGGCACAGGAGGACTGTGATGGCAAAGGAAGCAATATTGGTGAAATCCGCACTTGAGCATCGGATGGTAGCAGAAAAGGTTTTTCAGGCGAGGACGCAGCAAGTGTATAAGATCCGGGCCCGACTGGCGTCAGTAGTTCCTGCCGTTCATCTCTATTTTGTATTAAGTCGTCGGAGTCGACTTCTTTTCTTGGGGGGGATGATGTTGCCGGGAATAATCATTATGTTATGTTGTTATATTATGTTTATGTTGTCGTCGGTAATAATGAGTTACGGCGGTCAGTTAGTTAGCCGACGGGTAGGTAGTTGGAGTCGCGACGGTTGTGTCGCACCCCTTCGGGTATTATATATTGTGTACCTTTTCTTTGAAGTAGGATCATGATAGTCGCGTCAAATGTAATGTTATAAGCACTTGATGTACATGGACTGTTGAATTAACATAGAGACTGGTTATTTAATGTATTTCCATTATGTTCTGTGCATTTACTTTTTGCATCTAACCGTTTACCCGAGAGGGCAAACAATAAGTTTATGTTTCTTATATTTATTAAAGAGTCTCTTAAGTGGATGACTGAAAAAGGGAAATAAAATAAAGGAAAAGTTATTTATCCCACATTGGCACGGCGGATGGGCAACTTTCAAGGTGAAGTTATAAAATGAATTGAAGAGCTCATTCTTGAGCATGCTTGGATGAGATGGAACTTATGTTATTGGATCTCTTAGAAATCTGATTATTGGGCTTGGAGGACGAAATCCCTCTTTGTAAACATTCTTCTCGCTATTGCAAGATACAGTCAGGAGAATTATTGGTGTTCTCATTCAGGAAACACATTGGGCTTATTAGATCTTCTAATAGAGAAGGGCAGATTTGAAGAAGATATTTGGAGCAGATTTGAGGGCAATGGTGGCATCAAAAATAAGGGAAAGGAAGATTTGTGATTTGCTATAGTGTCGTGAATAGTGCATGAACAGTGCTGTGAACGATATCATGAACAGTGTCATGAATAGTGCTGCTACAGTGTTGTGCTACAGTATTCGACAACCATTTGGGGGTTACATTTGCATTCATATCTAGCCAGGGGTTCATTGTTCCATTCCTACCGTAGGCGGCTACACCTGGTGGAGATTTGGCACTTGTTTTTGGACTCATTATTGCTGTTACCACTTCAGTTGTACTCGGATATCCATTAAGGGTGTTAACAGTCCATTTCCAGGTCTATTCTCTTTCGTTGTATGCCATTTCATGTCTATGGTAACAAGCAAGGTGAACGGGTATGTAAAGAATTGATTTTACTCTTGTATGGTTGATTGAAAAACACTCATTGGTATGAAGTTTCAGTCTGAGACAAGGTTGTAACAGTCAAATAATTATTTATCAGTTTTGATTTATGCTCTTAAAGTCGTTATTCCTTGGATCTCTATTGTCAAAACTTTTTAAGTGATAAATATTTTATTAAGTGTCTCCAAAAGGGGACACCAAGCTAAGAGACATAAGAAGTTGTGTTTTATAAGTCATTTGGGGGCCTTTTTCAAGGCAATATTATATTTGAATATGTGCCCTAATTTCTCCCTCCAAGTCTATATGACAAGATTTTAGCTCTCATTTTTTCAATCTGCTTGCGTGCACATAACAAAATACTGTTGAAATGAACTTGAAGAGTTCTTTGGATTGTTTAGGACAAAAATCCTCTCCAATTAGCCACGTTTTGGTGGTGCAAGATCCACCCTAGCTGGTTGTTGATTTCAGTTAGAGTTTGCAGTGATTTTGCTTGAGTTTGGTGACAATGGTTTGATGTAAAATGAAGATATATGAAGCTTTCTGATTGGACTTTCAAATTTTTGGTGTGTTTAATCTTTTTGGGAGTGTTGTTTGAGTTTTGCAAGGTTTTGGTCACTTTCTGAGTGCTTGCCATACCATATCAGCTACACAAAGAATCACCTTTTTGCTCATATCTCAAGAAAGAGATATTTTCCACTTATGAGTATTGGTTAAATAAATTTCTAGGAGCTGGGCAACCCACTATCATGTCATTTGCAATATTTGGTGCTTGCTTGAATTTAAAG
Organism: Cryptomeria japonica; assembly: GCF_030272615.1. Taxonomy (NCBI): domain Eukaryota; kingdom Viridiplantae; phylum Streptophyta; class Pinopsida; order Cupressales; family Cupressaceae; genus Cryptomeria; species Cryptomeria japonica. Next base: position 385,002,318 of record NC_081413.1, read on the forward strand.
ATGAAACCGCCTCTCTAGAGTGAAGCACCCATCCGTGTCTTGGCATGTGTGGAACTTTTTGTGTTTAATCGGCAATTTGGGGTCTTGATATCTTTCTTACTGAGGCATCTAGTGTGGCAGAAGAAGTTATAGAAGTTGAGGAGGCTATTTCAGGTGTTTTGGAGTGGACTGGAGGGTGAAATAAGCTAACCGTCCAAGCACCAAGGAGCAGTGATCAGCTACAGCAGAGTATCTTCCAGGGTTTCCAAGTATTTGGCAATCAAAACAGGAGTATTACTCAGTGCTGTACATTTCTGAGTGGTTTTAAAGACCTGATTTTGCAAGTTTAGGGGTGAAGATGGCATCATAGCAGCCTCCTGGAGCTAAATTTCAATCACTTGAAGACCTTGCTTAGTCACTGTTATTGACTGTTCCAGATCTGCCTCTACCAGACCTGCGATTGATTGATTTGGCTACCAATAAGAGGAAATTTAATGATGCAATGACTGAAAATAGTTAGTTCTGATGTTGGTATTGCATTTTCAGTTTTGGGTGATGAATGTTGTTTCCAAAACACATACTTTGCTATGAATATGTGATATAAATCAGATCAGTTGTCTGTCAAGAATCTATTTCCATTGGCAAGCATTTGTGTGTGTCAAACTATTTCAACAGAAAAAAAAATATATATATAAGAACATACATTTCACTAGAAAATAATAACTCCACATTTTCAAGGAATGAACCACAGCTGCAAGTCCCAAGTCATGGGTAGCATCATAGCTGTAATATCCCCCTTAATTTTTTCCAAATCTTTTCCCACAATTACATTCAACACAACACTTGTTATGGTTAGGAAATGAAAACCAAATGCTGCTGACAGTAACCCTCCACTTTCTGATCACCGAGAGCCCAATCTAGGAGTGTGAGAGCATACAGTGATGAGGGGATCATTAGATGCCAATAACTGAAAATGATTACAATCTTCGGGCAGCAAGCCAGCCCCTTCCGCTTATACAACGGGATATTGAAAGCAATGCAATCACTTGGTGGTAAACCAGCCAAGGACAAGCCAAAGAACTGAAGAATGCAATCACTCAACCACTTGTTAAGCGGGAGGACTAGAAATGAAATTCAAATCAACTCTACCACTTATGCAGCGGGAGGACAATGTTACAATATCCAAAATAGGCGGCAAAGCCAACCTCTTCCACTTATGCAGTGGGACTTAAAGCAATAATCTAATCAGATGGCTGTTAGTACTACTAACCAGCTTACAATGCATAATATGGATTACAAACTAAAAGAAATCACTATTCCAAGATAAGTGGCATGGCCAACCTCTTCCAATTATGCAGTGGGACAAGAAGAACAATAGGAACTACTGTTAGTACTACTACCAGCATTACAATACAAATCATAGAAGTAAAGAATGGAGGACCAACAGCTGCAAATAATAACCAAGTTCCTTCTTTCCACACCAATGAACTTACACACCCCAAAATCAACTCCCAACACCAAAAGCTCAAGGCACACCAAGAAAGCTCTTCACACAACCAAATTCAAATTCTGAAATTAACAATAACACAATGAAAATACGTAGACCAGCAAGCTGCGGACACACTAAAATGCTCACAACTTCCCCAAATCAACTCCGAATTGCACCAAATCAAAAGCAAAAGAGAGATATAACATAAACAACACAAATAGAACCTCAAACCTGCACCGCGAACACCATAAACAATCAGAACACAAGCCAAGGTAGACAAGGAAAGGGGACGGCTCTGCTGGGAAGTTCGACTTGCTACATAAAATCCAAATCAACTTTTCAAGATCCGCAAAATGGTGAACTTTATCGCCCAAGGCATAGGAAGAGATTGAGCCGATACCCAGGACCACACGTCAAGCACACAGGGAGCCACGAGCAAAAAACACCTTCAGCATACACCGCGACCAGCAACATGAACACTCAAGAAAACACACCAAAACATTTGAAACTGACACAAAAATTCTGCAACAATGTTCTTCAATCCACTCCTCTGAATGAAGAGCAATCTCTGCCTCGACTAGTTGTTGTATTGCAAACAAGAAATCAAGCTATGGCTAGGAGGTAAGCGTTCCCCAAAGCCTTCACTCTGCATTTCGGCAACATTTCATTATAAAAAAAATCTTGGATACCAAAAATGAGGGCCAAGGTGCATATTTATAGTTTTCTCCTCAAGTTGAACTTCCTTTCCCTTCAACATGGGATTAAACATCCACATTCAAATCTCCTTTAATTTGCACTCATTTCATTTCATTTAACTTCCTCCACAAATCGCCCAAGGGATAATAATATTTCACTTAGAACCAAAGTATTTTCTCCCTTTAGTGGCCGCCCCATATAGACAAATATTTAGTCAATTGCTAGGATATAATTTTAGTGAGAAGATACCTCAAAAGGGACGTCCAACCCAACATAATTGTTAATTCTTCAAATCGACCCCCTCAAGGTAGCAAATATACTTTATGAAATATTCATAAAGTGAGATATGGCGTCCAAGGAAATGAAGTGAATTATTTTCATAAAATTAACATATTTCTTTCTAAGGCGTCCATCATGCCTTAAATTCACTTGTAAAATATTTTTCCCCAAGCATAAATCGCCCAAAATAAGCTCCAAGAATGTTGGAAGACAAACTACTCAAACTGACCTATCGGAATAGCCATCTGAACTAGCCTGTTGAAAATAGAACTGAATCTTTGGATCATCATGCCAAGCTGGACTGTCATAAATAGCCTGTGTTGCACTAGCTCAACTCAAAACCCTAAAAATAGTACTTACTAAAAAAAGTGTCTCCAAACTCCGTTAGGGCACAAACTGGCAAGCAACTGTCACTTACTAAAAATAGCACTTACTAAAAATAGCAGACTGCTAAAAACAGTGTGTCCAAATGCAATTTAACCACATATTGAGTAGTTGTCACAACTTACTAAAAATAGTAAGTCCGGAAAAGTCTTCAGATTCGTTTGCATGTCACACCATCGCGAGGCTCTTTGAAAACCCAAAAAAACCCAGAAAAGTAAGTTGTCCTCACCCCCACTTACTAAAAATAGTAAGTTTGGAAAAGTCCTCAGATTCAGTTGCATATCACACCATCGCGAAGCTCTCTAGAAAACGCAGAAAGAATCCACAATCTGAATTGTAGAATTCCAACTCGTCAATCATCAAACGACTCCCGCAAACCTCCACAAAAGTTGGAAACCCTAATTTCTGCTTCTGACTTACCAACGGGTCTCAGAATTGGCCAATGGTCCCCAAAACAAGCTAGAGTGGAAAAGGGGACATTACAATAGCATAGTTATTTCATGGCCTTTTAGAGAGCCATCAACACAACCATCTTGAATGAATAACCCATCCAATCCATTTAGAGAGGCATCATTCACATCACTATAAGCAATAAAAGAGCTGATGAAAGAAATTCTTTCAATTATTTTACCCTTCCTTTGCAAGTTATAGGATTGGCAATCCCAAAATAATTCTCCACAAACTTGCCATGGTACTTTGTAAGCCCCAAGAAGCTTCTCACTTTAGATACATCCTGTGCAGTTGGCCATTCCATACTAGCCTTAGCTTTTACATGATCCACAGGGACGTTGTTCTTAATAAATATGTCCGAGAGAGTGGGTCTTATCCTAGAAGAGTGAGCACTAGGACAAATTGCCATTCTAACTTATTCACTTTAAATGTTGCAAGATAAATTGATAATCAAAATGCAAAGGATATTTTCTCTAAAGCATTGTCTTATTCACCATATGATATATAATCATGCACAATCTTAATGTACCATCTTTTCTCTTAACAAACAACACCTATGCTGCTTATGAAAACACATTCAGGTAGTTTAAAAACTCAATCTCACTAAAAAATCAGCAAACTCAAATTGACTCAGACTTGAAAAAAATTCTGAAAATAAAACATAAGTTACATAACAGATATTTATAAAATAATCTTTAAAAACATGCATAAAACTGGATTTAGAGAACTGACAGATTGCCATTTATTCATTCATAGATCAAAAGAAAGAAGTTCAATGCACATCAGTAATCAAAGTTATTAGTGTTAACAGTTATATGATCATAACTCTCAAATATCGTAATGTTCAATGTCCACTATTATGTCATTTGCAATCAAATTCAGAATAACATCCCATGTTACTGCATCTGCTGCCACCCATTCCACTTATAACCATTCAACCTCTGTCAGAAATAGGAACATCTATTCCTCGGATTGTACAAGATGATATTTGACGTAGTTTATCCTTTTCATCTTTTTCTCACACTAATGACAGACTACTTGTCTTGTTTCTCCCTCTGGCATTCCATGCTTCAAAGCAAGGTCCTAGGGTTGCCACCCAATGCCATATCTCAAACAAAAAAATAAATTTGAAACACTAAATAAATAAAAAGAAAACAAATATTATAACCCTAGAAAGAGAACAAAATCTAAGAAAAATTAAAATTGTGTTTTCTCTGTGGCAATGCCAACCAAAAGTAGCTACAATGATGGCAATAAGGTCATGAAGTCACACATGATATAAAGTTAAAACATAAGCAAAAGTCGCACTTTGTGGCTATGCCACTCTAAAGGAGCAGTTAAGTTGGCAGCACTGTCAAAAAAGCGTGTGACAGGTATGTTAAGCCACCAAAGCCATATTAGTGCCAAGTTGGATGATTTAACAGCAAAAACTGACCATTTATGAACAGCCTTCAACATAAGTGACTTGATCAAGGGGAAAGGCAGATTTTTAAGAAATAAAACAGCACATCTCAGCCATTTGTTGATTTAGAGGCCGAGAATGAAGAAAAATAACAAATCATAAAGCAAAGGAAGCACATACAAGGCTATTTCAATTTTCAAGTGTCTATTTACTCCTCCCCAAAGGTAGAGATAGGGTTGACTTAAAAGCTGTTTCAAAGCATTATTTTATTGTTTTTTTCCTATAAACTTCACTTAGAGAATTTATAAACATGTTCCTTGTGCACATAGAATTAAAGGAGTGTTAGTTTCAGGCTTTCACTGCAAGAATCCCATTCAAGCTTTGAAGTTAATTTAATCTACTGAGATTCAAGAAGACGGTAGTCGGAAGATTCTGTTCAACTTTCTTTAACACTTGTCCTCTATTCTTCATTAGTAGCTCTGTATACTTTTAAGGATTATTGTCCTTAATTTGACATCACATTTTGGATTATTCACAGAATGTTTCTTTGTCAAACCAATTCTATTGTCAATACTACTTCATTGTTTTCAACCAGTGTTACCAAACTCAGACTTAACACCCAAACTCGGCAAATTGAAAAAACCCAAGAAATTCGGAGATTTTTAAAGATTTAAAACTTGTTTCATGCACCCTTTAATAAATAAACCATAAAAACACAATAACCTCATTGAATAGAAGCTACTTTGATCACATACACAAGTATATATCGATCATCTATGTATAAATGCAAATTTTAGCTTAAGGAAATAATACATTTAGATACACAAATATTGTCAAATATTTATAAAACTCATGGAATATGAAATCCATGGCATCAAAACAAATATCAAAACTAAAAATATAAGTCTATGACTCAAAGAAGCCTACATTACTCGTCGCAACCTCGTGGAAAGTCATGCGCTAACATGCAAGATAGATCATGGATGATGATGTAGCCATGATATTTTCTTGTGTCTTAGTGACTGGTGCGTCTATTCAAGTGAGGATTTATTATTAAATTTTTCTTGAAGCCTTCAAGACTACATGTTTTGTTACCAAGCTCATTAACAAAGAGGAACAGTTATGTGAAAAGATAAATGGCTATGTTCTAGTTTGACCTTAGCTAGGATACTAATAGATGGGATTGCTCTACGAGTTCTGCATAATGATACATTTTTGCATTATGAAAATAGTGTTTCTTGCCAATTATGACTTAACTTGTATTCAGGAGTACAATGACTGTAGCATGCCAACTTTGCCTATGGCAGTCCTTGTATATTAAACAAGTTGTTCAATGTATGAAACAAGATAATCCTTAATTGTGGCTTTGACTATGAAGATGCAGACATTTGCAACAAGAGATATGTACTTTGTAGATTTTATGATCATGATATGAGCCTATTAATTGCTTAGACTTATAGGTTGATGGAGGTTTGGGGGCAACACCCCAATGAGGTTGAGAGGCAATGTCCCTCGCAGGGGTTTGGGGCCACCACCCTTGGTGTGTTCCCCAATGAAGACCTTCAAAACCACACTAACCCGCATGGCACACACCATTTTCATATATTTTTGTAAATCCTAGATGGGCATATCATAAACCAAACAAGCATTGAAAGGTTGTAAGTCTTTTTTAGAAAGTAACTAAATTGTTGAATTAATGCTCTACAATTTTGTTTATCATTTTTTAACTTTTTCCTCTAATCCTAGCCGAGTCTGGCCCGACAGACTCGCTAAGTCTAGCCAGTCTTGCCAAGACTTACCTAGACTCGACTCTCGAGTCCCTGGTCTCGTTTTAATTGGCTCAATCCTAGACTTGCTGGTCTAGGCAAGTGTTGTAACTATGGTCTCGACTTTAGCCATTAAAAAGTGATTTGTTTCCAACCATACCTCTATTCAAATCCATAATACAAAACGCAACGAAGGCTTACATAACAGTATTTCAAAGGCTTTTAATTATGGTTTCTAGGATTACAAAGAAGTAGTCTTGTTCAATGAGGGACTCGTGGAGCCACTTAGGGGATGGATTAAGGCATTTGATCCTCCATCCTTGCATGAAGCTATGAAGAAGGCAAGGAGTATGGAGTGGGCTGCCCCAAAATCTAAATTTCAGTCCAAGTGTTTTCCAAACAAGAAAGATTAAAAACATTTGTCAAAAGACTCCAACCAGCCAAAGAAATTAGTCACAAAACTTGATAGTGAGGCACTTAATGACCTAAGAAAGCACAATTCATGCTTCACATGCAGAGAACCTTGGACCCCAAGACATAAGTGTGCAACTAAGGGGAAGGTGAACCAAATAGAGTACTATTTGTTGTGAGGTATTCACACATCACTCCATTGCAAATGGGGACCCCCAATTCTTCGCTTTCTAGGTTAGTTGTCTTAGCTTAGTTGTTGGTACTTGTCGAGTCTTTGCTATTAACCTTTTGCATGTAGTTGCTCAAAAGCTGGTCAAATCTCTCTCTTTGAGATGAAGTGAGGTTCATCATTTCCTCAACCCTCCAAAGCCTTCGACCTGCTTCTCCCAACACTGTCAGTGGGTGCCCAAACCCGAGCACACCCATTTCCATTCCTCATGATTGCCATCATCATTTCACCATTCCATTTCCACCTTCTCTCTCTCCATCCCATAGCCCTTCCATCTTCTCTACTTTCCACTTCCTCTACCTCCCTACCTTCACCTACCTGTTGTGAGGTTTTCACACATCGCCCCATTGCAAATGGCGACCCCTACTTTTCGCTTTCTAGGATTAGTCCTCTTAGCTTAGTTCTAGGTTAGTGTTGAGTCTTTTGCTATGAACCTTTGCATTGAAAAGGTATAGTGGGTCAAGAGGTCAAAGGTTGATCAAGTTTGTCTCTTTAAGATGAACCAAGGTTCGAAACTTCCTTTGCCCAGCCAAGATTTTATCACTTCCACTTCTCCCAACACTACCCGTGGGTGCCCAGGCCCGATCACTCTCATTTCCATTCCTCACCTTCGCCATCACCATTCCACCCTTCCATCCTTTTCGTCTCTCTCTTCATTCCATAACCCTCCATCTTGACGGCTTTCCACTTCCCCTTTCCTACCATCACCATTTCACCCTACCCTTTCCACTTCCATATCCCTTACCTTCTATCTCTCTTTATCATTTATCACCTTCACCTAACATACTCATCTACTACCCTTCACCTACATTTACTCCTACCACTACACCCCTTAACCTCCATCCCATCCTAAACCTCCCTTCACTTAACTTAAACCTACCCTTCCATCTTACACCCTCACCTCCCTTCACTAACTTCCTTTCCACCTTAACCCTACCCCTATTCTATCCTAACATCTCCCTTCCCCTCATACCTTCTATCTCACACTCCCTTTAACCTACCATCGACACTACCTACCCCTTTATTCCCCTAAAATCACCTATTCTAACCCACATCCCATAAGTCTTACTTCCTTTATTTCCCTAAGCTTACCTCTACCACACACCTATTAACCTACCCTTTCCACCCTACCATTTACCCTCATCCTAGCCTACCCCTATCCTATCCCTATCCCAACCCCCTTACATCTCACACCCCTTACCCTTTTCACTGCGCCTTATACCTCCCGTTCCACCTTACTCCCCATATCCTAACTCCTACCTCCCACCGCAGCACTTCTTATAACCCCGTATTCACTTTCAATTACCCCTTATGTCTCCCTTTCCCCAGCATCTTCTCCTTCCCTTCCTCACGTGGCATTTCCCTTACCACTCTTCCCTTCCCCCACAACACCTCACATTTCTTCATCAATCCCTGCCTCATCACATCTTGGGCCCCACACACTCTAAAATGGAGAATTAAATAAATTATTTCAAGGACTCTCCTGCTGGGCCCCACATAATCTGAAATGGAGATTTGGAAAGCTTGTTTCAAGACATAATATTTCCTTTGATTTCCTTTACCACGTAGCTTTGATTTGGCCCCACCAAAATTTTGAAATAAAAGAAAAGTTCTTAAAAGAATCCTCAAAAAAAAAAAAAAGTATCCACCTCATCAGTCTTTGCAAGGTGTGGTAACACAAAATAAGGAGCTGGCCCTTAATGAAGATGTGTCACTTTAGTGAAGATAGAAGAAAACAGACCCTTTAACATCCACCGGCTATATAAGAAGACACTCATCCTCATTCTAAGGCATCGATCAAAGCAATTTATACAATCTGCTCTGGATAAAATGATTGATCATTTCATTGATCAAACATACGTTGACAAGTAGAATTGGAACAAATTTGAGTTTAAGGCAAGTTGCAGCAGACAGAGAGGCAGAGCTACAAATTTGAGGATCAATATTCAGATCAGAATTGATCAAAATTCAGATCAGAACTGATTGTTATTTCCCAAATTTCTGATTGTTATTTCCCAGATTTTAATTAATGATGCATTAAGGGTGTGAAGAATTGTTTTGTTTGCATGTTTCTTGATTCATTATATGTCTTTCAGGTTTTGATAGGAGGATCGGACACTGATAAAGAGATGGTTTCAGACTACACACAGGCAAATCGAATTCAAGGACTCACACATCAATATCCACATTTGAAAAGGGACAATATCAAAATTCAATCACATGAAGAAGATGGATCAGACCATTACTATGCACTTACAGAGCTGAATGCAGGATATTCAACACCTTAAACAGAATTGGAGTTTGATACAAAGGCAAAGGGGCAGATTTCAAAGGAATTCCAGATCATTTTCCAAGGTTCTGATTTGATGTTTAATATGAAGATAGAAGAAAAGAGAAAGATGAGAACCTAAGGAAGCATGGAGGACAAGTCACGACAACATCAATCTGGAAGATAATTATTCAGAAATAACTTCCTCCACCATTCAAGAAATCTGATTACACTTACATTGAGAAGCAGGTTGAAAGGAAGTGCTCCCTGATTGGAGTAAAATCTGCTTCCATTGCTCATAGTTGGGAGCGATGTAGGTACTTGAATGGATGAAATGAAAGGAGTGGGCAAAGGATGTATTAAATTTCAAGTTTGGATTTCAACTTCATTTGAACACTTTAGTGAATTTCCTAATTCACTCCTGTACCTTCCAAAGGGACAGGAGCGAAGTTATTCAAGCTCATGTACCTTGCTAAGATCAAGAAGACTGGATTGGAGAAAGAATGGACAAAGAGAAGAAATTGACTTATACATGCCCTTGGGAATGAATTCAAACCAAGTTGAATGACACAAAGTGAGGAATTTGTGCAAGTTTGCCTAATTCGCTCCTGTCCCTTCCAAAGGTACAGGAGCGAATTTCCTAGTAGATCCCATACCTCTCTATGGTACATAAGCGAAATTGTTAAGAATTGCCTTTGATCCAACATTTTGAACAAGGGGACCCCGTAAGGTGATTTGCTAGCATGTTCTAAGGCCAAGGCAACGTGAATGGAGGTGAGAGATCGTTTAATAGATATCCAAGCCTAATACCTCTAATTCGTTCCCGACCCTTCCAAGGGTACAGGAGCGAAATCCTTGAAAACTCCTAATTCCTCACTCAAGCAATTGGACGAATCTTGTCCTAAGCGAAGTTGAGGGCAAATTGTCTTGATTGTGGTGGAAGAAGGATCTAAAAGCTAAAGTCTAAGGCGAATTCAGTCAAAAGAAGAAATTCGCTCCTGACCCTTCCAAGGGTACAGGAGCAAATCTCTTGGAGGACCTCCCATCTCACTTAAGGCATTGAATGGATATCATCCTGAGCAAAGTTAGGGAGCGAATTCACTTGATCATGGTGAGAAAGGAATTAAGAAATCAAGTCTAAGGCAAGATAAAGGAGGAATTGAGTGTGAATTCAGCTGGGAACAAAATTCGCTCGTGTCCCTCTCTAAGGTACCAAAGCGAAATGCATTAATGGTGAATGATTTGCTAATAAAGGCACGTTAAAGGATTTCTTCAAGGTAATTTCAAGTGGCCAAACGTCCTAAAGATCATAACAACTAAGCATGCCTCCATTGAATAATCAAATGATAACAAAACTTCATCATTTTTCAAAAATCGCTTGTGTCCCTCTCTAAGGTACCAAGGCGAAATGCTATCAAGGACATGTACCTCTTGAAGGTACAAGAGCGAAGTTATGAAGAGGGTATAGTGCTTCATGATATAAGCTGAAAGAATGGAGGAAAGACTAAGCAAGCAAGTCGGCCTACAAAACATTTGATGCATTGATAAAACTGATTTCACCTTTTTGGCACCAAGAACAATTTTGAATTCCTAATGAGAAAGTTGGCCAGCTTTGGAAGGGATGCAATTAATTTTATTCATTAGGACAAGTCGGTTGTCATCAAGAAGGTGCAAACCCCTATGTAAGCGCCTATAAAGGAAGATCACACATTAGTCATTTCATCATTCATCCAATCTTTCTTCTTTAGATCGAATTTAAAAAGTAGATCAAGAAGTGAATTTTCATCAGCTGATGTGGAGCGAATTTTAGAAGGAGCTAAATCCAACAAGATCAGATTTGAAGAGCGAACTTCAGCAGTCGAGAGGCGAATTCTCAAGAAAAGATCAACATGTCTCCAGCTTAGACCTGATTCAAAAAAGTGAACTTAAAGAACTAGATCCACCAATAGTTAAAGGAGTGAATTCCAGATTTGTCAATTACAAGACAACAATCTCCACAAGCTGAAGTTCATCAAGGAAAAGAAAGAAATCAGAAGGACCAGGTTGGAAGGAGATCGGAACGAGGATCTCAAGAAGGATATTTCGACATCAAGGTCAAAGGAGGACCTCTTCAAGAGGATCTCATAGGCAAACACAAGAGAGTCAAGGAAGGGTACATCGTTCATCAAGTACATCAAGGACGATGGAGGATCGACCAAGGTCACCACAGAGCAAGTATCAAACAAGGTGGCATCCCAATCACTACTCCTCCAGTGAGAAAGGTCCACATCAGCATGTCCAGATTCAGTGAATCACGCTTATGCACAAAGGCACAAACTCCGATGTACCTACCCCTGTTTCCTATTGGTTCTTATGCATTGAATGTAATTTTATCATTAGCTAGAGGAGTTTGTTGTAACAAACCCTAATTAAGGTTTTCATCTTGAAATCCTGGCCATTGATTGTAAATCAATTAGAGCCATTGAAAAGTAAAGAGCTCTCTATATAAAGCTCTGGCTCTTCATTTGTAAAGGTTAATATTTAGTTAATAGTGGTTAGAACAGCCAATAGTCAATAAGTTAATAGTCAATAGAATAGAAGTTAGAGTAGAGTAGGAGAAGGCAAGAAATTGTTGCCTTAATTGTAAAAGATTCCATTTTCATTGAAGATATGCTGAAATATGTTGTCCCTTTGCAATGTGCATGGTTTCTTGTTGAATCTTCATATTAGATGATAGATAATTAGATTGAATGGAGAAAAATTGTTGAATGCACTCGTGTGGAATCCACCTAGTCCATACCACTAGCCTCTTACTAATTGTAAGGGCGCCCTGCGTGGTCAACTGGCATTGAATGAGCTTACTCTCGAATTGTTATGCGTCTATTGTTCATGCATTAACTTGAATGGTGATCAGTGTTTCATGGTGTAACGATTTGAACATATTCAAAGCATCCCTTAGAAGATTGCACTGAGTTGGTGTCGGATTGTTCAACATGATGGTGAGACCCAACCCAGTAGGACTCCACCTAATCGTTCATCTACCTTCTTACATTCTAGGTCTTAGATTAGATTCTCTAAACCCTGTATCTTTTGATATTTCTTTATTTCTCAGTGAGTAGTTAGGACTCAAGTTCCAGCAGATTAAACGTTCAGGCAATCAAACGTAAGTCCCTTTGTGAATCCAGCATAATCACATCATACCACAAGAGCTTATCCACACATAGAGACCCTACATACAAGAACCTTGGAGTTGCCTCGATTGATCCTTAGGCAAAATCTTCAGCATTCAAGGAAACTTTGTTCAAGAGAGGATAAGATACTAAAGTATTTTTTTATGTTCGCATGTGTATGAAAAACACATCAACAGAATTGGCGCTAGAAGAAGGGCATGATTGCGATGATTGTTAGATCAGTTGAAATTCAATTCATATTTAAAAGGAGCAATCTTAAGGATTCGCATCCTTCTCTTCACGCTCAGCAGACTTGAGGCAAAAGAGAGGCGTCAAAGCGATTGAGAACTCTTGAATCCAAGGAAGATCAGTGGAGAGCCTTTTCTCAACGCTCAACAGAAGTGGTACAAAGAAAGGAGGTGACCGTTGGGTCGTCGGTTGGACTTGCAAAAAGAAGGAAGCAGGTTGGAACCAGTTGAGCTTTCGAAGCTAAATTTGAGATTTCAAGATCTCTCTTATTCCAAAAAAATCAAAAAAATAAAGTTAAAACAAAAAAATCCAAAAAAAAAGTAAAAACAGAAAATTCAAAAAAAGGAAAGATTTCTCAATGGAGGAACAACAACAGTTTAATGATGAGCAACAAGTTGATATTCCTCAACTTTGGTGGAGATTGAATATACAACTATTCCCACGCAGATTGTCCGAGTTTGCAAGGCCAGGGCAGTGTCGAATCCATGAGACAGATGAACATGATGAAATGCATTGCTTGAAATACCTATCAAGAATAGAATCGGCGGCACAAGGAAAGATCTTCTTTTGGGATGTTCCTAGGCCAAAAGCAGAAGAAGGCAGTTTCAGTGTCCCAGAGAAAAAAGATCCTCTTACAAGCTTCTCATGGATGATCAAAAGTGAGCTTGTTTTGAATGGTGAAATGCATTTAGAAAACATATTGCTACCGTTGTGGTGTAGGACTTACAATGCACCTCGCTCTGAATTTACTTGCTCAGTGTGTGAGATGGCCATCAACCAAGCCAGATATCAGTTTGGAATGCCAGTCTTATCCGAAGAAGAGTGCATCGTGAACAAATCGTGGAGTGTGTACCTTGCAGCTGAATTCAAAAGAACATATGAACAAGATATTACTACACCATCTGAAAGTGAAGGCAATTGCAAGTTGATGATACAAGTTCACCTAATGATCAATATATTTCAGTGGATAGCTCACCATGCCTTGCCCCTGAAGAAGAAGACAATGGAATGAAAGTTGAAGGAACAATTGAGAATGCTCAAGTAGTGGCAAGCAATGATCAAAGTCTTGAACAAGCAATCAAGGAAGAAGGCGACTCATTCCTTGAAGAATTTTCATTCATGCTACAAAAGGAGATTATTGAGAATGAATTGCAAGAAGTTTCAAGTAGCATCCTTGAAAAGGACAATCAAGTTGACATATTGAACGAAGAACTACAAATTATCATAAGTGAGCCAAGTATGAAGAACAATTCGAGGGGGCGCTCAAAGACATCCTCACTATCATGCTATGAAGATTCCCCAAATTATCTCACCTCAAATGAGGCTCTCTTCTCCCTTTTATATCTGATGTTTGAGGGAGTCACAGCTTTTCATTTTATGTCTTTTGACCATTCATTAACTTAATTTAATTATTATTCTTTTATATTTTAATTTAATGTTTAATATTTTAATTTTATTATTATTATTTATTATTAAATTCTATTTCAAAGTGGGGATGTTAGACTACCTATAAGTTACAATGGCAACTTGATGCCCTTGCTTGCTTTTGTGAACTTTGCTAGCTTGTGGTCAAGCTTAGTAAAGCTAAGGTCATGATTTTCAACATCTCCAAACATATTTCCAAATTCCCATTATTTTACAGGGGGGCAGCCTTGGAGATCACATCTCCTTATACTTGGAATTCCAATTTTCTAGTCCCTCAACATGAAGCTTGCCTCACATTTGCATCTTTGGGGAGGGTATGCCTCTCTATATATTCAAACATTAGTGTCTACTGTTTACAAATCCACTTCCAAGATATCCATTCAAAGATGTCTTTTTAATATCATCATTAAGCCTACAATCTTGTATGGCTCTAAGGTATGGAGGCCTATCTTGAGATCGATTGATTGGGCTCATATTGAGAGGTTCCAAACTCTCATTCTATAGCACATTATCATGTGCAAGCTAATTGTCTTTTCTGGTCTCTCTTCAACATGAAGCATGCCTCACATTCATGTCTTTGCAAGCAATATGTCTCTTTATTTTTTAATGTCAACATTTCTAGATCCACTTCCAAGATATCCCTTCAAAGATATGTCTATTTGATATCATCATCAAGTCTACGATCTTGTATGGATTTAGGGTTTGGAGGCTTAGCTTAAGATTGATTAATTGGGTTCATATTGAGAGGGTCCAAACTCTCATGCTATAGTACATTACCAAGTGCAAGCTAATTGTTCCTAATAGCATTATCCAAGCTAATTTTGTTGCACAACCATGATGCTTTGAGACAATCTTTTGGCTTACTTTCTGCATACACAAAATCAATCCATGGGAAATTTTGCTTCTAGTCGTGACAGATATCCATACTTAGCTCTTCATTCCTCTAAGAGGATTGCTTCATTGATCCAATATGGCCCCGCCATTGTTGATACTTTGAGACTAGCTCACTCCTTTCTATTGGCATCTTTATTGATAAAATACCTTCTTTCATTTTTTCCTTGGACACTCCTCAATTCCTTCCTTCAAGGAGTCCATCACTATAAATGCTAGAAGGGACATCTACAAACAATACATCCAAGTCACTTAGACCTCCCCTCCTATGTTGCTTAGCTTGAAGCTTACTTTTTAAGCATCCCTTATTGATCGAGGTATAATGCCATCCTCACTATCTCCAATGTCATTGGTCATATGGCTTGAAGTTTCCCCTTGACAAAAAAACTGGTGTGCTTCCCACCAATTACAAGTATATTTATCTCCATAACCAAATCTGCAATCTTTGCTCCCTATAGATGATGAAGATCAAGGAGCATTTAGTCTTCAAATGTCCCATTTACTAGGAGACATATTATTAGCTCTACAAGGACTCAAGCAAAAATCTCTACACTTTCTTTAGATATTCAACCAGCATGTTTGGTTCTTTATCTCAGGGAGGCCATCACACTTCGACACAAATCCTTATATGAGATCTCTCAAGATTCTAGAGCGCCCCCAAGTTGATCACCTCCTTCTTCCTACACATACAGGAGACCAGCGACTCTAATAGCTTTTGGATACTTCTACTTCTCTTACAGATGCAGATAGACTTGAAAGACAACATCTCTCACAGCTTCTAGCTCAACATATCCCCCCTCAACATCATGGTCCTACTTCCTAACAATGTATTTCAACTTCTCCTCATCAACATCATTCTCCTCACCAGCCACCCCCACCCCCCAACCATAAGGGCAGATGAATATTACAAGTTCTTTACTACTACAAGGATTACTTTGGCCTTCAATGTTAGATGTGATCCTAGAAGGTGAACCTTGCTTAACCCTCCTAGCCATTGGTACTCCCAACTGAGCAATATTAGATCTTGTATCAATCCCTTTATACTGATCAATGATTTCATCATTTCTAGTCTAGACAGTGATACTTGATGATCTCCAAATATCCTCAACATTTGATCTTTGGGGCTCTTGTTGGCTTTTTGTGGCTATTTGTACTACTTTTTTACCAGTCATGATGGCGGTCCCCCCTTGTTTTGCACTTCTTTGTTTTTGTTCTCCCCTTTGTGGGGCCTTTCTAGGTTTTTATTCCTAAAACTTTCTGTTGTAAATTGTTGTTCTTTTGAATCCCATTGACCTACTTTTGGTCATCCGTGGACATTAAAGTAATTTCTTTCTTTCTATATGTAGTTGTAAATGAGATTACATGATTATCTTTTAGACTATTTCATATTCTTTGTCCGGTAAAATCTCTTGTTAACTACTTTTCCAAAGAAGGATTGTGCAAAATAAACTCTGCTTCAAGGACCTTTCATTTATTAGTTTTATGCTTGAGCTTGAGATATTTCCATGATAAAATAAAAGTTATGCCACTTCCAAGACACAGAGAATAACTCTCTATTGTTTTGAATAAACAAGATGTATGTATGTATCCATTAATGTTAGAGGCCATTTTGTTAAAGGTGTCTATTGGACTAAAGACTCCTTGAAAAGTGATGGATGCCAAAGTATTTTTTTTTTCCATCAACCACTTCAATCTTCACTTATACAAAGGTTATATTAATAATACAAGAGTATCAAAGATCGAATCAACCTTGTAGTTATCCAAAGATGAATAGTAGGTGATACATAAACCGTATCCTAAGAATTGTTTAATAGTACATATCCTCCAAGGTTAGTTGTGGCTCATCAATAATTTTTCCAGCTCTAAAGAATAAGGCTTAATCTTTTTTAGGCTAGATTGTTTCAGTACTTCAAGAAGCTTTATAAAGTTTTCACCCAATATTGAGAAAGAAAGATTCATAGCTTTGAAAGAATCTCTATAGGGCATTCTTTAACAGGTCTTGCCAGATGGTAGAGCAATAAGTAAGGATGAGTAACATTTCCTAATGGTTAATAACTATGAACCAAATTGGTTTTGCCAAATTATTCTTTTTAACAAGTATTTGATTTATTTTTTATTTAGTTCATTAACATCAACTTAGATGCCTTACATACACCTATGTACAACAACTATATGACCTTTTAGTCCAATTCACTATTCTTTATCATCAATTAAAACATTTCTGAATATTTCCTTTTACTGCACAAGCAAATCAGCTTGCATCCAAGCAATAAGTATAGCATGTCAGTCCTTTGACATATACAATGCCATTATGGCTGAAGTTCAAGCATATTTCATCCACTTGTGTGTGAACTGTGATATCAAATTTGCTTCCAAGCAGAAAAGTTTCATAGACTAAATATGCATATATTGATTGTATGTTCAAGTACCTTAATTATATTGGTTCACTATTGTGGATCTCTTTTATGCTTTGTTTTTATAAGATTTAAAAATTGCAGTTGAGACATTTTCTTGTAACTTGAATTTCAGATTTCACCATTTGATCAAACCTTGATTTCTTAGTCAAAAGCATTTTAAACTAAATGAATTTTTCGTTTAGTTCTATTAATTCAATTATAATAGAATAAAAAATATTTTCCTTCCTTATGACAAGTTTCCTGCAAATATTGATGTCATTTCATTCTGAACACAACATCAGGAGCTGCAACAATAACTTGCAGAAACGCAATACTTACATCTGGCGCCATGCCCATGGATTTCATTTCATCCATGAAGTAAAGAGAATCTTGCAATCGTGCTCCCTTCATTGCACCTACAATCAATGTGTGAAAAGTGTCCCGAATCGGCTGGACTCCATCCAATTGCATGTCATCATAGACATCCCGCAACAAGAAATATCTGAACCCTTCCCACACCAATGAATCCTCAATCAAGAAGTATTATAACCTTAATCAAGGAGCACATCGATTATAGGAAAAAATCAAACATGCTACAGGAAAATTTAATGCACAATATATATTACCCAATACTATAGTTTACTGTAGCTTATACCTTCTCTGCACAGTAAGAGATCCAAGAACTGTATTGTACTCTGAAATATTATTCGCATAGTTTCTCTTTGCATATTCTTCTGGTCCTATACCTAAGGAGGAAGCAGAAAACATAGCTAGTGCGCCTCGAAATGCCGGAAAAAATAAACTCCGTTGAGGGAATAACGATGTATCCAGCAAACTCTGACCTGAACACAAAATAAGGACCTGTGAAAAATATCAAAAAGCTCTTCA
This sequence comes from Cryptomeria japonica, assembly GCF_030272615.1. Lineage (NCBI taxonomy): Eukaryota > Viridiplantae > Streptophyta > Pinopsida > Cupressales > Cupressaceae > Cryptomeria > Cryptomeria japonica. The sequence goes on from NC_081413.1 coordinate 385,020,670, forward strand.
AAAATATCTACTTCTGTAAGACAGTAGGAACTGTATATATCAACAAGACCAATTGCTTTGGTTAAGAGATAGTGAAGAGAAACTGTATATTCGTACATATGTTCACCTATTTAAGAAAGTACAGTACTACAGAGCAAATCTTGACCATGCAAGGCATCACAATGAGAAGATCAAATACAACAAATGAGAGTGTGAAATATATAGCTATTACACTTACAATCCTTAGAGGAAAGGTATAAATTGCAATAATTGACATGCCATAAGAAATGCCGTATTCCAGTCGATTCCTAAAAACACTAAATCTTTAACCTAATGAATGGAAATATGATGGGTAAAAATATCATAAAAATGAGCAGAAGGATATAAATAGCTATGCAGAATAAAAACAAATGTTCTCAGTGGCATGGATGGTATATATAACGCTACAATAGATATAAAATTGATATTTATAAGCAAATGGAATTAGCATCTAATAATTACTCTATTTCAAGTTGTAAATGCTTTATAAGGTAACCTCAACAAAGATTATTAGCATCAACATGACGAAGTTCAAGCTCACAAATCAAAAACTTCAGAAGTCAAAATGAACAATTTGACCAGCTTACTATACCTTCATGATAACCTGCATCAATAACACTCCTAAACTAACACAGAGACACACACCTTGGAGACATTGCAGAATCTCAAACAAAACTATAGAGGACCATTCCCCTATTTAGCTACGGAAAAAGGGACTTTAAGATTCAATTGAGCCACCACCCTCCTTCCCAATCTCCAAACTATAAAATCGCAACAAGGTCAAGTTTGGGATACGCACAATAAAGTAATTAAATACAAAATGTACTAAAAAGAAAAACAAATCTAAGTTTACTTATCGACTAAACTTTTCATCAATCCCGTCAAAAAGACAAGATATTAAAAATCTACAGAATCACAGATAACAGGATATAGACACGTCCCACGAAAGCTTGCGTGCTAGGTAAACAGAGAATTTTCATGAGTTTGACCCTCATGTTTAATTTAGAAAATATAACTACAATCCTGTCATGTCTTAGATTTGAAAGCAAATGGAAAATTAGGATACTTCAATCATGGCTGTTTAAAGATAGGTATTGATATGGCAAAAGCGGCAGTTATATTCATATGATATATAGTGCTGCTCATGTTACAGCTAATTATTTTCTGACACTTGAATTCTAGCCAAACAAAGCATTTGGTTTCTTGAAATTGGCCGTGCTAGGGCTCCAATTTGTATAAATTTTTCATTGGACATCTCTTTTATACAGAATAGCTATTCAATTGTTTCATGTGGACTTCAATATTGAGTTTATGAAGCCAGAAATGTGGATAGTAACATCCTTAGAATTTTAGAACACAATAGAACTTTTGTGTATCCTTTGAAACTCATTTACACAAATTGTGTCCCCGCCACCAATATTTGTTCAAAAATCAAAGGATATGAAACAGAATCTAATTTAACCAGAGCAAAAGCAAGGTGAGAAACTTTCAAACAGGGCTTATGTAAAGTGCAAAAAGCAACAGAACTTGTGGAGAATACCTATAGTACTTTCAAATTCAACAATAAATGCATATGAGAAAAAGGGAAGGTCTTTTCTCCTGGATAAGTACTCCTTTATGTACCACAGAGAGTCTTTGCAAGTAAGCTGATTATTCTTATTGGGCTTGTTAGCATAGTTTGGTTGGATTCCAGCAATTTTGGAGTGGCCCATAGGATGTCATTTCTTCCACAATACCATATTGAGTTTTTCCTTTCTTCTCATGCTTTAATTATGTAACTTTGGGTTTGTCCATTCAACCTGCTTGAGTTTGTGTCCCCATGAAACTCCAGAACGATAAGTATATCAACCCTGTAACCACTCCTGGTGGTATCTATATTTACAATATACATATTTTATTCTCTTTCTTATTCTTCTACTCCTGTACATTGATTTGAAATGTTGTCCCCAGCACCTGTACCCACACATTTCCAAGTGACAATGCTCCTTCATCTTGTCCTAAGGATTGCAAAAAGTATTTTAAGCCATTTTCACAACAAGACCATCCTTCTGGAAGCTGAAAACTGAGCAGCTTTGAGAGTACTTGCGTGCAGTCTGCATTTAAAATTTTATTACAGTCAGCTCCAACTAGACTACAATTGATTAATTTGTTAAAATATCTTTTAAATTAATTAAGCTATTAAGTCAGTTATCATTTTGAAAAGGCATCATCAAAGGTTGCACCTATGATGATAACCTTTGACTAATTTCTGTACATGCATTGGTAACATCATTTTATTGCTATCAATTATATCCATCCATAGATGTTGGATCAATGCAGTTATCCACCATTGTCATATTGTTGTTGAAATATCTCTTAGATTAAGTTATTAGGTCCTTGTCATATTGAAAAGGCAGCATCAAAGGGTGCATCTATGATGACAAACTTTCACTAATCTACAAACTCATTGGAAGTTATGACCATAGATGGCAGACTTGGTGAGTACTAACCAGTTTTTTCACTTGGCATGTTTTGGGCGAGTTTTTTGAAAAAGTTTGGTGAGTCCATGGAATGAACTCACAATACATGGCAAGGATGCGGGATGTGCCTTGGATGCGCCCAACACACCCTTCACACTTCCTAACAAAACATGCTTGCATGCATTTGAGATAATTGCAAGGATTTTAACGTGAATTTGAAGGGTAGATTCGAAAATCTTCAAGGGCAGATTAGTAATTTCTTTTTTTCTTCCAAGCATTAAATTTATTTTAGCTGCTAAAATTTAAAACAGTTCATAGTCTCATGGTCTTTAGTAGTAATTATGATTTTATTTACAAAAAATCAGTGTTCCACGGATGGTGGGGACGGGGAGACGGGGGGATGCGGGAACAGGCTTCGGGGACGGGGGGACAAAGGGAAAAAGTTTTGGGTACGGGGGGACTTGAGCCTGGGAGGGGGAAACGCGTTTCCGTGGAACACTGCAAAAAATTGGATTTATGAGCATTTTTGTATTCACTTATACTGATTTTTTGAATGAAATCACTAATTTGTTTCAATAAATGAATTATCTTTCTGATTTATACTTTATTTTTGGGATAAAATCACAAGGTTATACTAAATTTATGCTGATTTATATCAAATTATGCTAGTCTACAATAATTTATGTTGACTTTATGCTGGTTTTTTGTATTTAAAAATTAAATAAGCCATACTTATACTTGTAGGTTAAATATAATGGCAAATAGAGAACCTTGGCCTCTAGATCAAGCTCCCACTCAACATCAAGCTCAAGCTCAGCCCAATTGATACCAATTATAGGAACTCATCCCCTTGGAGCTAGAGACTACACTTGGAAATACGTCATACAAGGACCAACACCTAAGACAATGACTTGCATTAGATGGCAGACCTATATCAAGGAGGTATCAATTGCCTCAAATACCATTTTGCAGACATTACTCAACATGATGCCAACCGTGTGAGGAGACCACAAAAGAGATATGAGATAAATGCACACCTTGCATTGATTGAAAAGAAAAAACTTCATAGGAAGAAGACAAAAGCATCCATAGCTAGCGCTTGTGTCCTCAATTGCAAGCTGAAATGGATAACGATATGACATTCAAAGGAATAGTGGGCTCCATTCACAGTCCACAAATACGAAACACATTGGCATCCACCACATCTGCTTCGAGTAGAGCACCTACAAGAACACCACATAACTTTTTTGTACCTAGAAACATGCCTAGAGCACAACCATCATTGGAAGGAGGTGCAACAAGAAGCAAATAAGGCTCATGCCAATTTTTGTTATTTCAACAACCTTCCCTTCAATATGGCGAACACCTCGTATTGGGAGCATTTGCAAGAAAAGGCTACAAGGCGCCCTCTTGAAAAAGCTTAAGTGGAAAGTTGCTCATGGATGCAATTAAAGATGCAAAGTTAGTTGTGGGAGAACAAAAGAAACAATGCCAAAGGCATGGCTGCACTATTCTTTCAAATGGGTGGACAATTGGAAACAACCACACCCTTATCAACTTTTTGGTAGTTTCAAATGGTGAGGTAACTTTTTTGAAGTCAGTTAATACATCTGACAAAGTAGAAAATGCAGAAACTTTGAGTCTAATGTTGAAGGAAGTTATCTTAAAGGTGCAGAAACTTTGAGTCTAATGTTAGAGGAAGTTGTCTTCGAGGTGAGCAAAGAGAATGTAGTGCATATCATAACTAACAATGCAACAGTGTATGTGATGATTGGGAGATTGCTCCAAGAGAGGTGTTGATCATTCCCTTGGATCCATTGTGTAGCACACTGCCTTGACCTTTTATGGGATAGGCAAAATTGACTAGATAGGACCGGCTGTAGAAGATGCAAGAAACATGCCAAAATTTATTTATAATCACCATTGGACTCTTACTTTGATGAGAGACCACACCAAAGGGAGAGAGCTAGTGCAATTAGGTGTCACAAGGTTTGCAACGATCTTCCTAACATTGCAAAGGATTGTTGGTTTGTTGACTTTGTTAAAACAATTTTTTGTGAGTCAAGAATGGCTAGACTCATCATATTCAAAGAACCTTGAAGGAAAGAGGATTGCATGGAAATTCTTTGATAATCTCTTTGCACAAAGAGCTACAAAGATCACATCAAGGTAACCTCAAAACTTCAATTTAAAATTCAAATTGAATCTTTTATTTTTAAGCCTTAAAAGTATTTACTTTCATTACAAATTTGTAACTTTAATTTGTTTGTATTTATAGGTGTCTGAGCCCTTGGTTAGAGTTCTACACTTGGTAGATGGGGATCAACACCCAATGGATTACATTTAAGAGGTCATGGAAGGGCCCATCCGAAACTATTATAAGCGTACAAACTTTGATCCCACTTGGCAGATCATTGACCAGAGGTGGGACAATCAACTCTACCAATCCATTCATACAATGAGGTACTTCCTCAACCCTGAATTTTCTATTCAAATAGCTTTCCAGAACTTAATGGAGAGGTTTTGTAGGGCCTCATGACATCCATTGAGAGGATGACACCTATGGTTAAGATTAGAGACCTCATTGTTTAGGAATTGCATAATTATAGGACTAGTAGGGGGAAGCTTTTTTCTTTGTCAATGGCTATTCGAGAAAGAACCACTCAGTCACGAGGTAACAAAAATTGGAGCATTTACATGCATCTTGCAAGTTACAAATCTTGAATTTACAATTATTGATAAAATACGGTTTGCTTCCTAACTCTTGAATATCTTATTTTATATGTTCTTGGTGGCAAGATCAAGGGACAAATACCCCAAATCTTCAAAGATTAACCCTTTGCATTTTGTGCAAACCTTGTAGTGCTTCTTGTTGTAGTATGCACCCCATTTGCTGATTAGAAATAATATTGATAGAAGACAGGAAATCCAGCAACTGGTACATATATACCCTAGACGCCACCCTCAAGTGCACCTCCAAAGGGATGATTTGATGTAGATATGATACTGCAAGTATGGACGCCACAAATCAGCAACCAACTCCCTAAACCCCAATCGCCTTCCTCCATAAACCCTTATGTCCCTACTTCAGTTGTACAGCCAGCCCAAGAATGATAAATCTTCCCTCAAGCTGCAATTAATCTCCTCAATCTCCTTTGTAAATCTGTTGCTCATAAATTGAAGAATTTAATCAATAATAAAGCCCAAATGTGATTCCTGAATGAAACCACCAATGAATACTCTAGATTAGATCTTTCACTAACGTAGAGGATGTTCCTTGCAAGGGTTTCTGTCCTCACAAAGCCATAGGATGAACAAGTTCAACCAGCTAAGTCTATTTGCAAAATATCAAATCCAAGCCTCCCCAAATAAGCTCAAAAACTATCTTTCATAGGCTCCCAAAAACATGGCGCCCAGCCAAGAGGTTTAAGAGGTTCACTTTTTAAATTTAAGTTTAAAAAAACTTATATCTCACTAATGTTAGCACCCACTCCAATAAAATCATTTTATTTAATATTTGTGACTTTGCACTTTTAATTTTAACTTGGGCGCCCATATAGTCAAATATTAAATAACTTAAATAACAATATTTTATTTAACTTTATAACTTAACTTATTTACTAAGTTACCGATTAAGTACGTATATATATAAATATAAATATATGTATACATACATATATATCTATATATATTTATATGTATACATTTATATATATATATATATATATATATATATATATATATATACATATAAATATATGTATATATGTATACATATAAATATATATATATATGTATGTATACATATATTTATATTTATATATATGTGTACATATATTTTTATATATATCTATATATATACAAATATTATAGATATGTTCAAAGATCAAATTTATAAAATATAAACTATAAGAAGAGTGATACTCATAAATTCATAATTGCTTATAAATATAAATAAATATCAAAAGATAGAATATTTTGATACCTCATTCATAAATAGCAAAAATGAAAATACTCAAGTCTCAAAATGTCATTACACAATGAAAATTCAAATTATAATCGATTTTAATATTCATGTTCTTCATCAAAAGCATCAAGGTCAATATCAACATTTGGTTCGATTTCATGGAACCACAATCAATTGGATTGCCACTACCACAAGTTGTGTCAAGTGCAGAAGCTGGTTCAATTTCATTTTTCAAACATTTGACAAAATGCCAAATCATTAACAACAAAAGGAAAGTGATTTCACAAAACATAAGTAAACAGCTGCTACATATGCATAATGTAAATCAACTGAAATCAATCACAGTAATGCTGATATAAAGTTTAGTAACCCCATGTTCATATTTATAGCTCACAAATGCAACTGAAATGATATTTAATTGCTTGCTTGCTGCCATATTCTAATAAAAAATTATGTCACAAAGCTGTGAGAGTGAAATTGAGGTTTTAATTTATGAAACTATGCTTGGGTACAGCCCTGGGTGCCTGGGTTCTTTGTGGGTCCTTCACAAAAGAACCCAAGAACCCAATAAGAACCCAAGCCATATCTGAACCATACCCGTACCAGGACCCAAGCTAAAACAAAAGAACCTGGTATCTTAGCTTATTTAAATTAAATAAACTGGACCACATTAAAGCCTTGAATGTCACCATCCAATATATCCACCAAATTCACAAAATAGAAACGCTATTAACTGACAAAGTCGGTGTCCAACATGACACTTAAAATAGTATGGGAAAACTGTCCAAACCCACTCCTGAAAAGGGTGTTATGCAAATCTCAACCAACTAAGGTCAATAAAACACTTGTCCCGACTAAAAGCTGGATCAAATCGTCATCATGAGTCCCCTAACCCTAAATCATTAGCCTACGAGATCCCACTAAATAGACTAACGGTCCACCATGCTAAAGTGCTTAAGGAGACATTAAACTTGTTGTGAGCACAATTGGAGTTTGTGTGAGGCCATCTACATAAAGAAGCAGAATAAATTAACTCAAAAACACCTCAACGACCTTGTCTTTCTACATTTCAACATTCAACTTTGTTAGTAGCCTAAGTGGTTCAGGTGGTAGCATAGGGAACACCAATATACAATGTACAATACCAAAGCATCACAATTCATTAACATGGAACCAATAGCGCACAACACAGTATACCCGAATAGATTTGCGTAACACAGGTGTATATCATATTCATCTCCAAATCCCATGTCCCCACAATGTGCTACAAGTTTACAATATAAAGAGTTCGCGGTTGGTTAGGCCACCAACCGTCCGGCAACTAACTACCCGCAGAAACAACTTAATACTATTATTTTCTATTAAAGCATTAAAAAGCCTTATTTACTAATTACTGGCTTACATCATCCCCCCCCAAAACTTGTTCGTCTTCCAGACGAACACTACAGCAATTAAACAAGAAATATCTACTTAGAGGGACAAGAGGACGTCCCTGTTCCCGTAGTGGTCCGTTCTCGGAGTATCTTCAGGTCCCTCTCAGCAAGAAGTTGCTTCTCTCAAGTGGCTTTCAGAAGCCTGAGTGCATCCATTCGGTCCTTCTCAGAGGTAGCCAACTTCCATTCTGTTTCACGTCGCATGGTTCTCTCTTGAACCATTTCTTGCTCCATAGCCTGGATCGTTTCTTTCAGCTCACTCTCTCGCTGAAGGGCTAAGGTATGGACTCCTTCCATTCTGTTTGCTTCCCAGGTCATCCTTTGGAGCTGTAAGAATGTAGCACGGAAGGTCTGTTCTATGGAAGTGAGAGCTCTCATTACTTTTTGATTACCTCCTGTATGTTCACTAAGGATCCGTGGTATTCCCCATTCTTCTATTATCTCTGGAATTCCCGTGTTGGGCCAACCTTGGTTCCTAATTTTCTCTAAGAACTCCCTCTCGCAGCCTTCTGTCATAAACGCCAGTAGTGCTTCCGCTGCTCTTACTATAGCAGGCATATCAGACCCTCAAGACTGATCTATCATCCTCTTCGTGGCTGCCCTCATTACTTCCAACTCGGAAAGAAAATTCTGCGCAACTGGTTCCCACTCTTGGATTCCCTCTGCTGGTGCTGGTGAGGACGTACTGTGCCCTTTTCCGATTCCTTAAATCCTCTAGCTCTCCTACTGATCAGTCCCCAATGATGGTGAAGGAGGTGGAACCTCTATGTCCATCTGGAATCTTGCTAGCAGGCTGTCTGCTTCTGTCTCCATGTCTGTTTCCTCAGTCCCCTTTCCTTTGTCTCCCTCTGGCTCTTCACCGTGTATTCCTTCTTTGGTATTTCCTACCTCCATGGTTGCAAGTGGATCAGTTATGGGTGCTACTACCAATGCAACAGCTCTAGCCGCTTCTACGCCCCTGGTTGTGCTTATATGGAGGGTGTGGGCCCCAGCGTGTCCCCGCAAGTCTACTAACTGAGATGGGGTCCCTGTGACTCCAGTTACCAACTGTGTTGTGATGGGAATCTGTGCTGGTTCGAAGAGTACCTTTTTCCTTACTCCCCATCCTGGTACGGCTGGTATGCCCTCCATACGGCTCTCTATCCCTACCTGCCGCGACCCTCCTACGTGTTCTCCTTCCTGTTCCATGCCCATTGGCTCCATCCTAAATTCTCCTTCATCTTCTTCTGAAGATGATATGTATGTTTCTTCTCCCCCTGTCTCTACCTCTTCCTCAGAATTGTTGTCTTCTTCTCCTCCATCTTCTAAGCTTCCTGCCAGTTCTTGCCTTGCTTTTTTCCTTGGTGTTGTCTCTGTGGTTACTGTAAAAGTGTCCAAGTGTAGCCAATAGTACATGGCTGGCTTGTAGGGCTCCACCCGGCTTGAGGCCACAAATCCTCCTTTGTTTTCTAACGCCACTTGAGTTCTCAATGCTTCCAAGAAGAGGGCAATGAGGTGATGGGGCACGTATAGGGTCTTGTGTTTGAGGAGCATGGCTTCCTTCACACGGTCGGAAAGGACTCGGCCCCAGTTATAAATTTTGCCATTACTCAATCCGTGCATGAGGCATAGCATCCATATTGCAACATCGGATGCTCGGCTTGCCACTGTTAACTTACTCTTTATGATATCCAGGACACATCTCCATTCTGGTGAGGTGAGGTAAGATTTCTTCAGGCCCCTTCTATTGCTATTCTTCCATAAACTGTTCCATTGCTCTTCTGTGAGTGCGTCGCCGTAGATATGCTCCAGTAGCCACTTTTTTTCTTCTGTAGGCATTTTTGCTGATGGTTTCATAGCTGAATCGCCGCTACTGGGAATGCCGAAAACCTTGTTGAATTCTTTGGGTGCATAAGAAATGACCACTGTTTGTCCCAAATAGTCAATTACTGATCTATGTTTGTCCTGCTCATATCCATGGACCATGGCACGCAGTATAGGCTCGAATTCTTTTAGGTTGAAGATGGGCATGAAAATGATTTTGTCAACTTCTGCTTGCTTTAATGAACTCTTTAGGGGGTGGTCCTCCTCATTGTTTTCCCACCACTTCCTGCACTCGCTTCCAATTACTCCTTCAAACGTGACATTCTCTACATTCACCTGTTTTGATGCCCTCTCTTGGCTTTTCTTGTTGGTTCCTGGCATGGCCATTGCTTGCTTGTTAGAAGTGCTAGCTTTGTAATTTATTTCATAACTTCCCTTTTTAGGGTTGCCATGACTCCCTTTCACCATCTTGAGCGTGTATGATGATGTACGCGAGGGCTGTGGGCCTATACGCTGTGACTGAGGCTGAGGTGTTGTGTAAGCTGGTGGTTGCGTGCTTTTTTTTCTAAGTGCCGCCCCCTTTGCGTTGCTGCTCCGTGTTGTGCCGCTAGTGCTGTGTCCTACGCCCCATCTCCCTCTTGTGTTGCGGCTGCCTTCCTCCCCGCCGTGTACGCACTCCTCCCTGCTGCGTACCCTGCCTTCCTCCCCGCCGCGTACGCTCTTCTCCCCGCGGCTGCCTTCCTCCCCGCCGTGTACGCACTCCTCCCTACTGCGTACCCTGCCTTCCTCCCCGCCGCGTACGCTCTTCTCCCCACGGCTGCCTTCCTCCCCGCCGTGTACGCACTCCTCCCTGCTGCGTACCCTGCCTTCCTCCCCGCCGCGTACGCCCTTCTCCCCGCGGCTGCCTTCCTCCCCGCCGCGTACGCCTTTCTCCCCGCGTACGCCTTCCTTCACGCCGCCGCGTACGCCCTTCTCCCCACATCTGCCTTCCTCCTCCACGCGTACGCTCCTCCTCCTGCCGCGTTCACTCCCCTTCACTCCGCTGCGCGCTTGTGTCTCCTTGTTCCGTGCTCTCTCTTCCACCCTGCGTACGCCCAACCTGCGTACAATGTGTCTTTTATGAGTGGCCTCCGCCTTCTTATGTTTTCCTTTTGTTATTATTTTTAATGTTTTGGTTTTGTTTTTTGATATTTTGCCTTGGTCTTTTATTTTTAAATACTTCCGCCTTGATTTTTTTCTTATTCTTTTTCTCTCTCCGTCCTCCTCTCTCTTCATTTTTTCTTTGTGCCACTTTATTTCTGTTTGAAAGTTGGCTATTTTATTTTTTTCAATCACCACCATTTTAATGGTCACCATATTAATGGCTATGGACTCCCTTTCTTTGTAGATTTTTAGTTTTGATCCATTTACTGGATCTTTGATGGGGCTATCATCCAGGTTGGACAATTTAATAGCTCCATTTTTTCCCACCTCTCTTACCTTGTATGGCCCTAGCCATCGAAGTCTAAATTTACCTGGTCGGAGTTCATTCCGACCATTGTACTTGAGTACCAGCTGTCTGGCGAGAACTTCATCCGCCTTAGATGTTTATCATGCCAAGCTTTCCTTCTGTTCTGAGCCACTTCTATGGCCCATTGGGCTATTAGGCGGCGCTCATCTAATTTTTGTAATGTCATAAGTCGTTCCTTTAGGCTTTCCTCGTCCCCCCATCTGTTCTGCACTGCTATCCGCAAGGTTGGTACAGTATATTCTGCTGGCATTACTGCCTCCTGTCCATACATAAGCTGAAAGGGGGTGTGTGTAGTTGTGGCTTTGTACGTTGTCCGGTAGGCCCACAATACTGCTAGTAATCGCTCTTCCCAATCTCCTTGCTCTACTCCACACGTCTTGTAGAGAATAGATACTAGTACTTTGTTGGTGGACTCCGCTTGGCCATTCGCCCTGGGATAGTATGGACTAGACAATGTGTGGAAAATCTTGAATTCTGTTGTCATATTGCGTATCATTTGATTGACAAAGTGTACCCCCCTATCACTCGTGAGTTGCAGGGGTATCTCGAACCGGGTCACAATGTGTTCATAGAGGAACTTGGCGGTGCTCAAGGCTGTGTTGTCGGGTAAAGCTCTGGCTTCGGCCCACTTAGTGAGGTATTTTGTAGCCACCACAATGTAGTGGCATCTATGTACTTTGATCGTCCTCATAGGTCCTACGAAATCCAGTCCCCATCTTTCGAACAATTCCTGTGGTTGGGACGGGAACAGGGGCATGAAGTCTCGTTTGAGTGGCTTACCTGCCCTTTGGCACGTGTCGCAGCTGGTCACCCATTCCCTCGCATCCGCATAAAGTGTAGGCCACCAGAGCCCTGCTAACAAAATTTTCCGTGCCGTGGTATCTGGCCCCATATGTCCTCCGGCTAGTCCTTCGTGAGATTCTCTTAGGACTCCAGGAATTTCTTCCTCTAGGACACATCTTCGCAGGATACCATCCGGACCTAGTTTATATAGGAGCCCGTGGATCAATTGGAACGTGGTACTTTTTAGTGCGAGCTTCCTTCTCTCGCTTGGGCTCATGTCACCTGGAAATGTTGCTGTAGAAAGATACTGCCCGAGTTTCTCGTACCAGGAAGGTAACACGGCTATCTTGAATAATTGGCCATCGGGGAAATCTTCGCTCACTCCTCATTCTCCTGGTTCCCCGGATTTTATTCTAGATAGGTGGTCAGCCATTACGTGACTTTTCCCTGGTCGCACCACGACATTGAAAGTGAATTCCTGAAGCAAGATCAACCATCGGCTTACCCGTCCTTGAATAACCGGTTTGTTCACCAGGTACATGAGTGCTTGGTGATCCACGAAAAATGTGAATGGGGTGGCCAAAAGATAATGGCGAAACTTCTGTACTGCATATACCATTCCCAAGGCTTCCCTTTCCGTGGTGCTATAGTTTCTTTATGCTTTTGACAGTAACCTACTAGCAAAATATATTGGGTGGTCTAAGCCTGAGGATCCGGGTTGCGTTAAGATGGCACCAATTGCAAAGTTAGAAGCGTCCACATGTACATGAAATTTATTCTCCCAATTTGGGTATGCCAAAATAGGTGCACTTACCAATCTGGTTTTGAGTTCTTGGAAGGCTTCGTTCTGCTCCTTGTCCCACACAAATGGTTCCCCTTTCCTTGTTAGGCATTCAAGTGGAAGGGACACTTCTGCAAATCCTTTAATGAACCGTCGGTAGTACCCAACATGGCCAAGGAATGATTTGATCCCCGTAACATCTGTTGGGCTATCCATGTCGAGAATAACTCTGATCTTATCTGGGTCTGTTTTTAACCCTGCCTTACAGACTATGTGGCCGAGTAATCTCCCCTGTGGCACTAGGAACCTACATTTCTTGGGATTGAGTGCCAGTCTTGCTCGTCGACACCGGTCCATGCATTCCCCCAGTATCCTCAAATGGTTTCCCTTATCACTATATACTGACCAATCGTCCAGGAAGGCCTTGAAGTTCCCAGTGGCCATTTTGTCAAAGATGTGGAGTATGATCCTCTGGAAAGTGGCTGGGGCGTTGCATAGCCCAAATGGCATACGGTTGTACGCAAAGACTCCATCTTCCACAATAAATGTGGTTTTGAGTTTGTCCTCCTCTACAATGCTGATCTGGTTATAGCCGGAAAAGCCGTCCATGAAGGAGTAAATCTCATGCCCTGCTACCTCTTCGAGGATGCTATCAGTAAACGGTATCGGAAATGGGTCCTTAATGGTTACAGCATTTAGGCTTCTGAAGTCCACGCAAATGCGAATCTTGTTTCCTTCCTTTTTCAGGGAGATAACAATGGGAGAAACCCATTCACTAGTTTGCACTCGGAAAATGATCCTGGCGTCTAGCATTTTTTCTATTTCTTCTTGTACCTTGGCCGCGTAGTTCTTATTCATGCGATAGGGGCGTTTCCGCACAGGTCTTGCCCCTTCCATCAAAGTTATTCGATGTACGCATAGTTCGGGTGGTACTCCCTTCAGATCTTTATAAGTCCAGGCGAACACATCTTTATACTCCAAGAATATCTTAAACGCCACCGCCTTTAGTACAGGGTTCCAATCATCTCCAACCATTATCACTCTTGGGTCCTTTTCATCTCCCAAGTTGGTGCTTTGAACCTTTGGTTCCTCGTATCGTACCACTTCTTTCTCAAATTGGTGTGCCGGTGTGCTGTCTACTTCTGCCCCTCTTTCCTCGTATTCCACAAATTGTGGCGGGTAGGTGCCATCGTTTCCTAACTCGAGGATTTCCAATACATTGCACTCTGGTTGGAAGATCTCATAATCTTCCATCTGCCAGTGGAATAGTCCACTTAGAGAACTCGTTTCATCTTCTGAGCAATTACCGAGGCGAAACACCCCTTCTCCATTGGGCTCTATCTCGCCTTTTTCCTTTACGGTATTCTCCTCCGAGTCGGAATCTGAGGCCATTTCTTGACTCACCTGTTGGTTTCGCAAGTCAATGACATATTTGTTTCCCTCACTTTCAATGGAAAGGGTATTTTTTTTCCAGTTGTGGTCTGCTTTGGCCGTGACCAGCCATCCTCTTCCCAAAAGTGCATCATATCCCTTCCGCTCTAATGATATGACCATGAAATCTAAGAAGTGTTGTGTCCCGATAGTTACCTTTTGGCCCATAAGCGTGCCCAATGGTTTGATGCCATGCTGATCGGCTCCTACGAGGTGGAAGGCTGGCGGCCAGAGTGTCGGCCTCCCCAAGGTTTTCCATGTCTCCTCAGGTAGCACGTTTACCGCAGACCCTCCGTCCACGATGGTGTTAGTAAGCCTGAACCCGAGAATCTCCATTTCTACTACGGCTGGTGTCCTGCCTACCCCTACTGTCATCAACATAGGATCATTAGTCTCCTTTGAGTGGTTCATTTCCTCCTTGTGGTTCGGCGTCTTCCCCTCCTTCCTGGTCTCCTCCACTTGGTTTATAGCTATCCGTAGTTGTGGTAGTGTTTGCAACAGATCCACTACGCGGACTGGTACCGTGGTTTGCAGTAGCTGTTTCATTATGGTTGTTTCGGAGTCGGTTCGTATGGTGTTGGTCGTTTTGTCGAGTGCTGGCTTTCTCCATTCCTCACTCATTTCCCTTTCTACTTCTCTTTGTGCCTCTTTTAGTCTTCCCTTCTCTGAGCCTGGGTCAGGGTATATTAGTTTCCTTGTATGAGATCGGGTAATGGCTAGTACTTTTGGGCACCGTGCGTCTAGTTCCGGCCGTACTACCTCCAACATGTTCACGCCTTTCTGTCTTGGACATTCCGTATCTTCGTGATTGCCCGGCCCACACCATTTGCAGAGTAGCCCTCCTTGCCCAGCACCACTCTGGCAGTCGCGTACAAAATGGCCCCATTCGTTACATCGCCGACATTGTATCATTGGTCTTCCTTTTGCATCATATTGGATGCGACCCCGTGGTGTATTATTATTGCTGCTGTTGTTACTCCCCCTCCGGCTGGTCCTATAGCCGCCTGGTGATGCATTTGAGTTTGTGTTCTTGGTGGGTGTAGTGGGTGGTGTTGCCTGTTCTTGAGTATAAAGTACCTGGGCACTCCTAGCCTTCAAGTTGTAGGGGCATTCCTTAATAGCATGCCCCAACACTTGGCAGATGTCACAAAAAGCTTTCTTTGGACAATTGGTTTTTGTGTGTCCCTCCAGTTTGCACTCTGTGCACCAGAGGTCTCTGCCCTCCCTACTTTCTTCCTTTTGCGTCCTCATTTCCCGCATCATCCGTCTCATATCCTTCCAGAGTGCTTGTATCGTACGTGACTCCTCCTCGCTCTCCTGATCACTACTATCTTCATCGCTTGTACGCTTCTTGCCCTTTGATGTCTTGTTCTCACTTTCAATATCCATGGCTCTATTGTATGCCTCCATGAAAGTGGATGGGGGTACTACCTTCATGTTTTTCCGCAGTGATGGTTGCAGACCCTCAATAAACCATCGCTTCTTTAACCCGTCGGCCGGGGTATTATCCATTTTGCCAATTAATTCTTTTAGTTTGCGGTAGTAGGACCATACCGTCTCACTCTTGCCCTATTTGGTGTTGTATATTTCCGCGACGATCTCGTCATCGTCCCGCAGTAGCCGGAACTCCTCCTCAAATGCCTTAGCAAGTCTTTTCCAGGTATCCTTTGAAGTGATGGGTAGGTCCGTGTACCAATCAATGGCAATACCCCGCAGGGTGGCTGGAAATGCTTTTAGCCAGTTATCCTCATCATCCTCGCCATTGGCCTGCCATATGGTGACACAAGTTTTACAGTGGCGGGCGGGATCCTCCGATCCTAGTCCATTGAATCTGGGGAGTTTCTGTTTTTCGGAGTTATGTGCCATCTTCCTTGTACTCCCCGAGTTGTCCTGGGAATTGTTGGATGACTCGGTTGGCGCAGTTGTTTGTTCCCAATTATCCCTGCTACCTAATACCTCTGGGCTATTGTGACTCTTGTCCCACGCTTGTGTATGTTGTCGAGAACCTTCCGCCACGCTCCCTCTTTCTTCCACTATCTTGTAGAGTTTCAGGCGCCTCTCGAGTTGTTCTTGGATCCACAGGGATCTTCTTACTATGTCTTCTTGGTTCCCTTCTTGTTCCTCCGAGGCTTCTCGGTTTCGATCTTTGTTTAGTGTATTTGGCATTAATTTTTGGAATTGTGGCGGTTTCGTCGTTGTGTATAGTCCCTCTGTTCTTCTTCCCTTTGATTTCTTTCTTTATACTGTTGGAGCACTTGCTGCCTGCGTTGCTCCCTTTGTGTGTTCTCTCATTCCTCTTCACGTTCCACGAGGACATGTGCCAACAACCTTGGAAGGCTACCCAGGAGATCATGTACTGCCTGGTTCACGTTGAGTTCCACCCGTACCGTATCAGCCGAGACAGCGCTCAGTTCCGCTTCTTGTTGTACGTACCGGTCCACGGAAACATCCCACGCGTGAATCAGGTCCTGTGTCAACTGATCCTCCCTGGTTACTTTCGTGTTATCTTCTATGTCACTGTCTGTCACCAGGATATTTTGGTCGAATGGACGACCCATTATACTTCCATCCCGCCAGCTTTCCCTCCTCAGACCTTCAGGTTCGACTTAGGCAACGGCGCCAAAATGTTAGTAGCCTAAGTGGTTCAGGTGGTAGCATAGGGAACACCAATATACAATGTACAATACCAAAGCATCACAATTCATTAACATGGAACCAATAGCACACAACACAGTATACCCGAATAGATTTGCGTAACACAGGTGTATATCATATTCATCTCCAAATCCCATGTCCCCACAATGTGCTACAAGTTTACAATATAAAGAGTTCGCGGTTGGTTAGGCCACCAACCGTCCGGCAACTAACTACCCGCAGAAACAACTTAATACTATTATTTTCTATTAAAGCATTAAAAAGCCTTATTTACTAATTACTGGCTTACAAACTTCGCAAAAAGAAAGGTAGAGGACATATTAGAGGAGGTCGTTGATTCGAATAACACTAATCCTTATAGCGATTAGACAAAGCAAGATGAGAGGACCCCATTGTTTACTGTAGATGAGATTCTTGATTTTGAGAGGCAAGCAATGGGCGATGTCTTTGTAGTAGAAGAAGCTACTAGATTGTATTGGACGACATATATAAGGCAGAGGAGTCATTGCCATCTAGCACCAAGATGGAGATCTCTATAGTATTTAAGATACATTATTTAGTTAGGTACAAGAGAGAACCCTTCATGGCCAGCTCCAAAAATATAAAATAAGATTTGCCTCCCAATAGTAAGAGCTTTCATTTAGAGTGTGGCTCAAGGAAAAATACTAACTCAAGATAGCCTTCAAAACTATGGCTTCTCCAGCCCTTCACAACATCCTCTCCATCGTGCAAAAGGGGAAATTGTAGCCCATCTCACTTATTGCCCCTATGTTGTCAACATGGATCACAACTTTGTGCCAAGTTGAGATGGTTTGGCACCCTCCCTAATATTCTTTTCAAGCTTTTCTAGGCATCACTAGTGCTGAAACCAAAAGCAATTTTTGAGGTACCTAGATTTCTAGTTCTTCCATCTTTGTTTGGCAAAGGAGGAAAGAAAGAAACAAAATGGATCCTCCAAGGTGAATCCCTCCCAATAGAAGCAGTAATTAGGTAATTAGTTATTGCTATTTGTGAATTAATTAGCATAGCAAAGCAATACAAACAATGTAAGCAAAGTAACATGATTCAATGGGATGTGGATCTTGTGAAGGCTTTGACTTTGTTAAAAGCTCCTCCCATCCAAGGGCCTTCTAGAGTTAAACTTCTCAATACTCAAAGATGCAAGGAATGTGGAGCATCCTCCTGCTAGAGCTAGCAATGAGAAAAAGGCTTAGACTATTGTCCTCAATTTACAATTATCCTCTCTTGGCAAAGCAAAGAAAATATCAATACTCCTCCCCAAATTGGACGATCGATAATACTTGAAATGATAATTCGTTTTATATTCGATATGTACAAAGGAGACAAAAGACTCCTTATATAGAGATTACAAGATGATCTTTCCATAATGGAAACAATTGAGAATAGAAACATGAAAAACAATAAGAAAACTTCCTAAAACTAACTAGAGACAAAAGACATAAAAGGAAGTTTCTAAATACTAACTAAACGACTAAGATGACCATTATATCAATATTACAATATTACTTTAATACCCTTCCTTAATGGTCACCCTTCTAACTACCCTACAAAAAACTTGGCATATCTGCAAGTCATTTGGCCATATATGCATAGAACGCTACTTCCTTCTCTTCAAAACACTCTGCGACATAAGCCTGTTGCTAAGACCCTCCCTGGTTGGAGTTCTAATCAGCCACCTACTTCCTGTAGAACTTCTTCATATGACCATGAAATGGACCAACATGATATTGGATAACGAAGCCATCCCTCTCGCTATCCAGAGACACGGAAACCAAGATCAGCTTCTCTAAAAACTTAAATTTTTGTTGATAGAAAATTGGCAAAAAAATTGAAATCTACAATTGTCCAAAAATCATCAAAAAAAGTTGTTGTAAGCCAGCACCACGATTTTGTGGAAAATCGTCAAACCCTCGATGCAATACTAAAAGCACAAGATTTTTTGTCAAAAAAAGCCAAAAACCTTCATTATGAAAAAATGGTAAAAACCTACAAACTTAGAAATCTAGAGAAAACCCATGAACTTAAAAATCTGGAGAAAAAGAACCCACAATTTTTGCATGAAAAAATTGCACAAAAAAAGAAAAAAATCCACCATGATTTTTTTGGGAAAAAAATCAAAAAACCCAACATAATTTTCTTTTGGGAAAAAATCAAAAAACCCACCATGATTTTTTTTAATTTCAAAAACCCTCAAATTTTTCCTTTAAAAAATCCGCAATTTTCCTTGCTGAAAACCCTAACGCAAACGAACCCTTCCACGAACAACAAACCAAGTTTTTTCATTAAAAAAACCAATTCAAAAAAAATTGGAAAAAGTTCCAAGTATTCTACAAATTTATTTACAAAAAATTCGCCAAAAACTAAAACCCTCAATTTTATTAAAAAAAAAATCAAGCGAAAAACTTCTAGAAATTTCCTAGGTAAAGACCATAATTTTTTTACTAAAAAAATATGCCAAAAAAGGACCTATGCTTTGATACCATGAAATGATAATTCATTATATATTCGATATATACAAAGGAGATGAAAGACTCCTTATATAGAGATTACAAGACAATCGAGAATAGAAACACAAAAGACAAATAGGAAACTTCCTAAAACTAACTAGAGACAAAAGACATAAAAGGAAGTTTCTAAATACTAACAAAACAACTAAGATGACCATTATATCAATATTACAACATTACTTTAATAATACCATTGTATGCTAGGTTTGGAATGTTTTTGACAATTTCGGGTAGGTGGCTATACCACATTACTACTGTCAAGTCAATGTAACTGTCAACTTTCTAGACAACGTAAGGATCAATGATGATGCAAACTTAATCACTGGGGAAAGCTATGACAAATGGGTTTGGTTTGCAACCAAGTACGGAAAGTGAATCACACAAGCAACCCCACATCCCTCAATTGAAAAAAAGTGGCCTCTTCATGTGGTAGGATGTCTTTGTTCACCAATTAAGTCTTCATTACTTCAACTACCATCTTGAACTGATAAACGACCTACCTCATGCAGAATAGAAAGGAATTTCATGCAGCCAGCTAGATGAAGAAATCCAATTTGTTCTACATGTAGCATTAATGATATCCAATCTTGACTCGATTTCCCATGTAGATTCAAGGCATGAAAGACTAAATAATATAAATATGAGTTTATTTTACATCAAAAGGGCTGGTCACTGAGCCAATTTTATAGTTTGCAAGTGCCTTGAGCTAGTTCTAGGGCATCAAACATTGAATATATAGTCTACAAATGCTGAAATTGTAAAACACATCTACATGTAATGTTAGTCTTCAAGGCAATTTGTATTGATTCAAGGAACATTGTAATTACCGTTATGTATTTCCTTTTACTACATTTGCTGATACAAATGTAATGAGTGTTTCATAAATGTGTGACACCATCTAATGCATTACAAATGCTTCATAGTGGTCATTATTTTGTTGCATGTGGGTTATTACAGTTCTCAGATGGATTATTATGTATGTCCATCATATAAGATGTAATATTCAATTTGTATGTAAATGCATATCTGGTTCTATTGATATTTTGTTGGATGTATTGCCTAATGGAGTAGGCGCTAGTCCATATTGGTGATGGATAAATCACTTTTCATTTTTAAGCAATCCCTCCATCTTTTTTAGAAGTAGGAGTAGGTTAGATTTTTGTTTGGTGCACATGCTATCCACGATTCCGTGTTCAAAACGAAGGAGCAATCAACGAACCTAATCAACTAGATCATAAGTGAATCAGGTCATGCATGTTTCACCTTACCATTGTGTATAAAATGTCAAATTGTGATAACCCTATCCATATGTAATGATATACAATGATAAAAGAATGTTCTCAGAATACAATCCCATATCTAAATTTAATATGTATTCTATTTGATCTACAAACTAGCCATGAGATATTATATTATATTCAGCATGAGGGTATGTGTTGTACGATATTATATAGTATAAAACTAGATTGCTGGTTTGGGTTCAGGTTCGAAGAACCGGTACGCCAGTACGGCAAAATTTTGAAAAGGGGTTTGGGTTCGTTAGTACAAAAACATGTAAATTATATATATATGCAGCCTATAAGCATGAATTAAGATTAGCATGTCACATAGTATCATATAAACAACAAAACCAACATAAACTTGTAATCATAGCATCATGATCATACCATAACAGCATCATATACATCAAGTTTAATATCAAAATGATAAAATATTCAAGTATCATTGTTTCAACTTTCAACAATTTAAAGTTTGATCATTAAATGGATTCTCTAATTCGTCATCCTCATTCTCCTCCTCATCATCATTGACATTAGATGAATCAATGCCAATGCCAATGACACTTGCACTTGCACTTTAAGTTTGCTCGCTATCTGAGTCATCAAATGCAACAAGCTGAGAAGTGAAATCATCCAAATCAGTATGTTTTGGCTCCATATCCCACATCTTTGTTTCCCCTTGCTAGTAGTCATGTTGCTTGTGTGAAATGAGCCAAGTTAATGTTTTAAAAATCACTTTTAGGGTCATATTTTAATTTTTTATGTGGTGGAATTCAAAAAAATTAAATTTTGCAAAAAAGAAATCCATTTTTGGGCTGTCAGACCCCTGGGTTCAACCTGGGTCCTCTTGGGTTCGACCTTGGGTCCTCTTGGATTCGACTTGGGTCCTCTTGGGTTCACCCTAGTTCGAACCAAGCCTGTGAATCACGAACCCTGTCCGAACCACAGGCAAATTGGACCCGAACCCCGAACCAGGACCGAACTAGACCAGTACCAAGGGTCTAGGGGGCCGAACTTGGTAACTCGGGTATAAAATATAAAATAATAATGATAATTATAATAATCAGATATATATATCAGTAATAATGTTTTATAAAACACAGTTAATTATATTAATCGATTAATTCACTCTATTTTTTTTTTATTTTTTTTTTTTGATCGGTAAAAGGCCGAAGCCAAATATTTTATTATTCATTTATGAAATTATACATAACTCCACTCATGCGGGCGCCGGTAGGAAAGAGTGGAGTCGAGAAAACCTCCGGCCTAGCCCGAGACCAAAGTCCGGCATATTTCTAGATAAATTCCAGTTTTGATACATGAAAAAAAACCCCGGGCCAGGGTCATCAGGTGGGAAGGAATTTAATATTTCCTTCCCTTACAAGCCCAAAAGAAATGTTTTCAGTAGCCAAATGCTCCCTATCCTGTTTAATGCTGAAGTTGTTCTATAGTGATTCAGAGTTGCTCCAAGATTGCCCATGATCACCTAGTAGCCTGCAATAATAGTTATTCAAACACTCGGCAAATTTGTTAGTAACAACCTGTTCGACCTGCAATGTCAGTTATTCCACAGCTTGACAATTATGTTAGTATTATCTTGCCATTTGTATCAGTCGATAGTTTATTGCCTGATAAAACCTTAAATTATTTCCAAAGGATACATATCTCCTAAACTTTTAGAAAATAGTAAATTTTAGAAACAGAATTTTAAGTACCAAATATGCTTAGGATAGAACAGAATTGCCTAGAGATCCTGCCTGCCATAAAACCTCAGTCCTCCGACTCTTGTTTATGCTCCTGGACATTATCCTTAGTAAGGGTAAAATCCAGGCTACAACAACAAGAGTGGGAGAGGGGAGATTCATATAATACATCCTCCCCTGCCCTGAAGTTTTATAGCATAAGGAGTTCACAGTTTGCATGGTAGCCACGTAAAGTTAGCCAACTTAAAATTGACATAGAGACATCAAAATATAGAAAACATCAACAGATGGCATTAAAACTCCAGCAGATGTCCCTCCAAATAAATCAAAGTGGATACCCGAAGTAGTATGCTATCTAGAATATCTATTTAACTGTTTTAATAGCAAGATTGTGATGTATATCTATATAGTAGCTATTCCTTCATGTTCCTTTGGTAACAGTAATTTGTAAAATATCATACTAATTTAGTTTTTTTTATATGATGCTTAAGTTTGTTTGTTAAAACTACTATACTGTTTGCTATCTCAAACATAATACAGTGTAAAGCGGAAAAATCGAACCCTAGTTGTTCTCCCCTCCCCAACTCCAAGGAGAGAGAAGGGAGGTCACTAGGGTTGATGGTTTTCACTTAGAAAAGACTTTACATTCAAAAGAGGGGTTGAAACCCACAAGATCCAATCCCACACAATGCAGGATTGGATTCTAAATGAGTTTCAAGGGTTAAGACATCAAGGATACCCTCTTTTGTAAAGAATGTAGATAGAATGATTGAACTAGGAATGTATGTAGAAGCAAGAAAGATTCACTTATAAACAGAGATAGGGATACGGGATGAAGCTGCGGACCTAGAATTAGCAGTAAAATGTCGAGACGATGCTGTTCTGCAAATTTGAGTGAAAGTTGACGGGACGATGGCGCCCGGCGTGCACACGGTCCTCCGAAAAATCCGCGAAACGAAAGTGGATCTGTTCGTCTCTGCACAAGGATTCTAGATCTTCAATTACAGCAACGTACCTGCAACCTACACACAGAAAAGAGAGGACGATTGGGGGGTTAGGGATTAGGGGTTTGCCTTTAGGTCAAACCCCGGTTTTGGAATTAACCAAGAAATGAGAATGCTGTAAATGTAAATGTTTGTAATGTAAACAAGTACTGATACCTTGTTGTAAGAATGTTTGTATTCTTACATGCAAAGGTGTAATGTATGTTGTATGTAATGTGTTGTAAATGATCTCCTCTTCAATGGTTGAATCCTTGTCTTGAATGCAACACTTAGCCTTGAATGGAGACTTAGAATGCTCAATTGCTTGAAGGAATGCTTGAATGCTTGAATGTTTGAATATCGTTTCTGCCTTTTGCACATATATGTCCTCCTCTTTCTTTTTGAGAGGGGAAATGTAGTTTATATACTTGTCAATTAGGGTTGAGAGACTGATTTTTCCGACCTTAGGCCGACCTAGAAACATTATTTTCCAATTTGCAAACTTAAAGACCCGATGCCCAACAAGAGACCGGGCCCAAAATAGGGCCAGGGACCAGGGCGCTGGGCGCCATGGTCCCACCTCCCGGGACAGCAGGGTGCAAGGAGGGATCATGCCAAGGTACAGAAAAATGCAGTTTTTGATGTCACAAGCAGGTTTCGAGGTCTCCATTCAGGTTCAACGTTGCGCCGCCATCGTGAAGACCCAAATGCAGTCGAAATTGCAAGTGTCGCAATTTTAGGACGCTACATACAGATAACTATAATTGTAATTTTACTTTAAGTCCACGTATAAACCAGCCTCTGTAGTGCTATATCAAAAAAAAGGAAGCATGCTCCCCCTGAAAGCAGAGTCACTTCAATCCTCCCTAGAGGACGGAGAAGAAGCCCTATCCTCCTCCAGAACCAAACCCTCAGCTCTGAGGTAGTCTTCAAACCATGTCGGCTTAGGAGGGAGTCTCACATGGAATAAGAAAAGCAAAAAGTTAACATTACGGCTAATTATCTCAGTCCTTTCCGCGGATACTAGCTCTCCATCCATGGAGATAATGGGGAAACGAGGCACTGGCCTGTTATTCCGAATGAGAATGTTGTAATTTCTTGGCCGTGGAATAGTCCCTTCATTGTCAATATTAACTAAAACCCTCTCAAGGTCGCCCAGAATAGAGGCATCGAAGACCTCTCTGCACAGAGCACTAGTATCTTCACGGCTTTTGGAATAACTCATAGTGACAACAAGAAACATGGCGGCCACGTCCGTATTGGCCCTGGTTCTATCCGAATTAGTGAGGAAATCAGGGCCTAAGATGTTCTCCATAGCATCAATTACCAAGGTGTGAGGGAGACGCATAATGCGCTTAAGGCGATCCCGAGTGATGGCCCCTTCAAAGGCCATTTGTCTCTTTGAACTACACAGTTTGATTGGGGTGTCCATTATCTAAAGAATCACCACACGGGTTTGTAGGAAAACAATGGATTATCCGCTTGACAGACCTTAAGCTAAGGCTGGAGGCTAAATGTTTTAAACTCTCCAAAGAATCATAATCTGAAAATATGAATTACAAAACCTCCACTTTGGAAGGAATTCATTGGTTTCCGAAAAAAACACAACCTAAAATGATACGTCCGCAGAGGTAAAATCATGAGGAGGAGCCCGAAATAATTTTGAACAGAGAAGCAATCGCATACTCTACAATCAAAATCTCTGACAGCTCATAATTATTAAGACAACGGGGGGATCTTGCCACATTTTAATATTATTTAATTCATTATTTTGGGTTGATTAATCCTTAATCTAGGGGACCCCGCCCGCCCCAATAATGATAGGCCGCATTTTAAGTTATGGACCGATTATTCCCGTGATAGAGATCTTCGAGAAATTAAATGCGGGGCCATAATCATCAGTGGTGACTGATACTATCTCTGTTATTTATTGTGGCAAAGATAGAGATCAGGTTAATTATTGCTATTTGCTTTGGGTAATGATGTCAATTATTATCTAATAAGAGTTTTTTTCCCTCCTTCTTTTTCCTTTTATTTTTTTAAAAAATCTAAAGTCTCTTCATTGTTATATGATTGTCTGAAGATATTTGAGGAAATCTTTATAATTGGCCGGGGTTAGTTTTATTCCTAATTTTGGATATTTAAGTTTATAAAGGTGGTAAATATATTTGTTTTTAAATGGATGGATTATATAGATACCTGTGTATATACATAACCTTCCCCTTATATTTACACACAGGAATCTTTATATACCCAATGCATGATTTTTAGATGGATTACTTGATTCACTGTGTAGTGAATAGATTTTATACCAGTATACGAATTTATATATATATGTATATATATATATATGTCCGAAAAGTGTATATATATATACTGATATATATGTGTTATATATCAATATGTATATATACATATTTTCTTATGTATATGTATATACCTATATATATTTGTAAATGTATATAGTTATGTATAAGCATGTTTAAGGTGATAATTGTGTATGGATACAAGAATATAGGGTTTTAATTATGTATCTGAAGTATTAGTGATTCTATATGAAATGAGGCAGAAATAGGAGAGTTTTGAAGATTCGGTTTAGTTATAGAGGTTTATATACAGAGTCATCTGTTATAACAGCTTATTGTTTAAGGGTTGATTTTGGGAACAACATGAGTCAATGTCTTACCATCTGCTCCCAAATTGGCAAGGAAGTCAGCTCTCCTATTGCCCTCCCTGTAAATGTGGTTAAAGATGGTCCTATCAAATGTTTTCATGTTTGTCAGGATTTTTTCCAAAGAAGCATTAAGTTTCCAGTCAGGCATAGACCCCTTTCTGAGGGCATTGATGATAATAGTCGAATCACCTTCAATGACAATCTTCTTAATATTGAGTA
The DNA here is from genome assembly GCF_030272615.1 of Cryptomeria japonica. NCBI lineage: Eukaryota > Viridiplantae > Streptophyta > Pinopsida > Cupressales > Cupressaceae > Cryptomeria > Cryptomeria japonica. The sequence goes on from NC_081413.1 coordinate 385,046,897, forward strand.
AAATGCTTAAGTTAATCCCTGTATCCAATGCTTGCATTTCGGCCATATTATTAGTACTAGAACCACAGGGTAGAGCCATGAAGGCCACCTCTTCCCCATTTGAATTGTGGATGCTACAGCCTAGACCCGCCCGTTCAGGGTTACCCCGCGAGGCACCATCAAAGTTCAATTTAAACCATCCCTTGATAGGAGGGACCCATTTACAATTCTTATGAGATAGCTCATTTGCTAGGGAACCCCTGCCCATGAAGGGAGGGATTATTAGGCCTTTCCATCTGAGTCTCATTTTTTCATCCCAGTAAGACATATTGATGTCTCTCTAGAGATTTAGGGTTTGGTTATTTACTAATTCAACTACTGAGGCTTCAATTTTATTGACCAGTTGATTCCATTGCATTTTGCTATTTTTGAAAATCCCCCTATTTCTCTCTGTCCATATTTCCCAAATCATGATAGATGGGGTTATGATCCATAAATGTTCAACATGCTGCCAATGTTCCTGATTGGCCAGGCATAAAAAAGATCCAAAATGCTATTAGGGATGGGGGAATACCAAATCAACTGCTTTCTTAACCAACCCCAGCAATTATGAGCATAATCACAAGTCACCAAAAGATGATTAGAAGATTCTTCTGCCTTTTCACATAAAGGGCATCTACTTGGCCCTTCATATCCAAATTTCTTAAAAGTTTCAGAAGTGAGGATTCGGTTTTGAATAGCCAGCCAAGCAAACAGACCTGCTTTCGGAAGGCACCTTTTATCCCAACATAACGATAAAGGTAGGTTGGAGCAAGGGGTATGTTTTTTGTTAAGAATATGTTTGTATCCCTCCTTTGATTCATATCTTCACTTTTTAGAGCCAGCCCATATCAATTTGTCAGAATCATGAGTCAGGGCAATATTTCTTGAGGCCAGAATCTGGGATAAGGAGGAACTTTCCATGGCCGGAATATCAGGAAGCATTACCGATTTCCATCTCCATTTTTTCAAATGTCCAATGCTAAATTCTTCAATGTAGTCTTTTACATGAGATCCCCACAGTCCTTCCAGGGTGGGAATAATTGACTTTAGGTTAGGAAGAGTGATGAGGGGAGGGAAAGCACCCCAGGAGTCTCTCCAAAACAGGGCATCCTGTCCATTGCCAATGGACCAAGTTAATTTATCAGAAATGATGCTTCTACAATCTAGCATAAAGTTCCAAATTCTGGAACCCTTAGGAGGGTGGGCAGTTCTGAAGATGCTTATTGGGTCTGGGTTGTGCAGATACTTGTTGAAAAGGGTACGGGCCCATTTAGCATTGGGGTTAGAAAACATTCGCCATACTAACTTGGCCCCTAATGCTTTGCTCTGAATAAGAAGGTCTTTGATGCCTAAACCACCCATTTCCTTGGGTAAGCAAATCTTGTCCCAGGCAATCAGCAGAAGTCTGGCTTTATCTTCCGAACCTTGCCAAAAAAAGGTCCTGATATGACTAGTTATTTCCTTCCTCTTGGAAGTGGGTAGGTCCATACATGACAGTTGATAAATAGGCATGGCCGAGAGGACCGCCTTGATCAAAGTGGCCTTTCCAGCAAATGAAAGCCATTTGCCTTTCCAAGAGGATATTCTGTTTGTAATCTTGGTCACGACCTGGTTCCAAAGACTGGAGGATCTAGTACCTTTGTCTAAAGGGAGACCCAAATATTTACAAGGCAGTTCTCCTTCATTAAATTTAAGGATTTTTAGAATGCTTGTTCGAAGTTCTTTGTTTGTGTTAAAGAAAGTTATATTAGACTTAATAGTGTTGATTTCTTGACCGGAGATATTAGTGTAGTTATTCAGAATTTTTTTAATTCCATAAGCCTCCATATGGCTACTTGATCCAAACAACATGGTGTCATCCACAAATTGTTGATGGGTGATAGGCTCCATGTTAGAGGTGATTTTTATACCAACGAGCAGAGCCTTTTCTCTGGCCTTGTTGATCAACCTCCCAAGAGATTCAGCCATTATAATGAAGAGGAAGGGGGAGAGGGGGTCCCCTTGTCTGGGGCCTCTGGAAATTTCGAAGAAGCCCTCCGAGGCCCCATTGACAAGGATTGATATCCTTGGAGTTGCGATACATTTGAATACTAAATTGATCCATTGCTTATTAAACCCGAAAGCATCCAAACATTTACATAGAAAGTGCCAATCCACTTTGTCATATGCTTTCTTGATGTCAAGTTTTATCAGCATGCTCGGAGATTTGTTGTTTTGTATTGAGTGAATAGCCTCCTGGGCGATGATTATACCATCATAAATGGATCTATTTGGCACAAATCCTGTCTGTTCCTCACTGATAATAATGGGGAGGAGGGTTAGTAATCTATTTGCCATTGTTTTAGTGAGTAATTTATATAGAGTATTACATAAAGCTATTGGGCGGAAGTCCTCAAAACTTTCCACGACCTCCTTCTTGGGGATAAGGGCAATGAAGGTATTATTAAGTTCTCTGAGGATTTTCCCAGAGTTTCTCATCCCCTCTAAGGCCTCAGTGATTTCCCCACCCATGAAGCTCCAGCATTTTTGATAGAAGTGAGCCGGGAACCCATCGGGGCCAGGGGCCTTGTCTGGACCCATTTGAAATAAGGCTAATTCTACTTCTTCTTTTGTTAATTTTTTGTTGAGCATTAAATTGTTTTCTTCTAATATTAATTTCGGAATATTTTTTAAGAAATCACTCTCCTTGGTCCATTTAGAGCCCTCCCAATTATTAAGGACAGTCTCAAAATACCCCACAGCAGTTTTAGCAATGATTTCCGGGTTGTCAGTAAAGTTCCCTGATGCCAATTTGATTTTGTTGATTCTGTTTAATGCTCTGCGATGTTTAGTGCTATTGTGAAAGAAACTCGTGTTTCTATCACCGGCATCAAGCCAATTATCCCTAGATTTTTGTTTCCAGAAGATCTCTTCACGAGCTAAAATCTCCTCATAACGAGCCAGATTGCTTTTTTCCTGCTGATATAAGAGGTCATTCATCCCATACTTTATCACTTCCTCATTAATAATCTCCATCTCCTTTTCAATCTTTTTTGTGAAAAGATATTTCCAAAGTGCTCTCTGTTCCACCTTGTTAATTGTTGCTTGATCTTCTTAAGTTTAGTTACTATTTTGAAGGTTTTGGAGCCAATGACGTTGGTGTCGTTCCACCATTTTTCAATGAGTTGTAATAGATTTTCATCTCTGACCCACATTTTTTCAAAGCGAAAGGGGGTTTTAGTCGGTTTAAGAGCTTATGTTATAGTTAATTGGACCGGGAAATGGTCAGATCTGGAGATGGGAAGGACACTGGTATCAAAGGATTGTGTCAGATTACCAAATAGAAAAAATCTATCTAGTTTTTCTGCAATATTGCAGAAACCTCGTCTTCTATTATTCCAGGTAAAGGCCTCACATTTGGCAGTTAAATCTAACAAGTTGCATTTATGCATCCAGTTCCTAAAGTCTAAGCATGTTTGAGTCATCTTGTTGATTACCCCCCATTTTTCCTTGGGGTCCAGAATTGCATTGAAATCTCCACCAATGAGGCATGTTTGATCACATTCATTAAGAAGGAAATTCTCAATTTCCTCCCAGACTCCCTTTTTTGCATGTGTTTGTGTAGGACCATAAACATTAATTAATGTGAAATTTAAGTTGCTTTTGAGGCTCACAACTCTACCACACATCCAGTTCGGGGTCTTACTTATTATGCTGAAGGAGACTAGCCTCGGATCCCAAATGATGGCTAGTCCACCAGATGCTCCAGAGGCAGATTGCCCTTCAAGTTCTCTGATACCTATTTTTTTCTTTAAGTTTGTTAATTCACTGCTATTAAGTTTGGTTTCTTGTATTAAGAATAATTCCGGATTGTATTTGGCAATGCATCGTTTTATGATACACTGTTTGTTAGGAGCATTCATGCCCCTAACATTCCATGTAAGGAGTTTCATGGTTCATTGGGAAGGATCTTCCCCTTCCCTGCCTCAAAAATATTAGTGATTTTAGTCTGGCCAGCTGCACACCCAGCCCGAGAGAGTAATTCAGTCATAGTTTTCCTACCCCTCTTCTTATGGTCGGTGGCAAAGTCAGGGGGGGAACAATGCTCAATAGTGTTAGCTATTCCCAGGCCGTCCCCAACATCAATTGCCGCATCACCAGAGGGAGGGGTGATCATAACCTCAGAGAAGGGCGTACACAATTCTCTGGCTAGCAGAGATTTCTGTAGTGCAAGTTCTTCCTCATCAGCGATTTCATTAATAAATAGCTCCATAAGATCATCTGTAACAGAGTTGCCCACATAATCAAGTATGCACTTATCTTCAAGGGCTCTTCTGTTATCATCATCCTTCATGATGGTGCTCTCGTCTGTTAATTGATTTTTTTCCTTTTTATTCTTTCGTTTTTTGTTTCTATCTTTGCTTTTTTTGTTCTTTTTCTTCTTCTTTTCTTTTTTCTTTTTGTTTTTATCCCTATTTTCTAAATTTAGGGTCAGATTGCTTGGAGAGTCATTCTCCCCCAAAGTATTCATAATATGAGCTGATAGAGCTTCCTGGTGACTGGGGGTGGTTTCCAAAATAAGGGGGCCTTTAGATACGTCTGCAGTGTTCAGGTCATTAATAATTTTGTTGGCTGTAGGTATAAGGATCGGCGAGAGAATCTGTTCGTTCGCAGGGTTTCTCCTCCTAATTTCCACTACAGGATCTTTGAGTGAAGTTTCTTTTCCCTTGCATTCTGATAACCTCAATGTGTTATTTGAAACCACTGATCCCAAATTTTGTCTATTTAACATGAAACCTCCCTTAGGGTTGAATTTAATGTCCAAAACCTCCCCCTTTGGAGCTTTAATGCAGGTTATTTTTGACCCATAATCAGAGGAGAAGCAAGTCTTAGGAATGAAATCATTCGCATTGATCTCTGGTTTGATTTCATAGATTGAGTGATTTGTAATAATTTTAATGGGAACAAATGTTGATTTACCTATCTCTATATTAGCTAAAATATTGATATCAGAGGATTCCAGGTAGTTATCTTCTAGACCCTCGAAGCCTCCTAAAAATTCTCCTAGTTTTTTAAGGATCTCTTTATGGATTAATTCAACCGGCATGTTAGGGAGTCGAATCCACTTTGGAACCCTAATTTTCTCGACATCTTTAGGGGAGAAATTAGGTTTCCAATTGAAAATTTTAAAACAGTAACCCTTAAAAAATCTTAAGATTATTTTTAAGTAAATTCTCTTTAAGATACGCCGTGTTGCAATTGATAAATAAAAAATCGTTTTCTAAGTTCATGATACTTATCTGGTTCCCCGTGAGGGATTTTAGCCATTGTTGAATCTCCGAGGACGGGACGCCATAACCGAACCATTTGCCAAAGAGCCCGCGAGCGTTGTAACAATCCCATAATTCCTCAGTATGATTATTACTTATAATCATAATATTATCTGTATTGAAGACCGGCGGCTTCTGAAAGTTAGAAGGGCCATACTTGGGAAAGATCTCCTCCCCTGTTCTGGTAACAAAAACTAGATTAAATGAAGAGGGTTTCTTGACCCCAAGTGTGGTTCTGTTAGCCTCTGAAGCCATGTTTCCCTGGAACTTCGACAGAGTCACGGGCCGTAAGACAAGAGAACTTTTTTTGTAAGGGCAACCCACAGTTGATCTATCTCTTGAGAGAAAGAGGGGCGCATGCTTATTCTGAGCAAAAGTAGATTTCTGATTTATACAGGGCGACCCTGCCCCACTCATAGGATAAGGCCGAGAGTTCTTTGCCGAAGAAGCTGAGGGGGCTTCTGAAAAAGGTAGACGGTCGGACAACGCCCCCAGGGCTCGTCTGCTGATATTATTGAGCTTTAAAGAAGTTAGGTTAGCCCCTGTAGCTTCAGGGATTAGGGCATTTAGACCATTCTCCAAGCGTGTGTCTATAAATTGTTCTTCCAGAGGAGCAAAACTGTTCTTCCATCACCCCAGATGCCTCCCGGACCCTGGAAAAAACCTCTGAGGTTTCGCAGGGGGGTTTCTGCTTTTCGCAGTTTTATCTGATATTTTCATATTCGTAATTTGTTAAGGAAATAAAATCATTAGTGTTTCATCGATTAATTCACTATTAACATATGTGAAAATGTGAAATGAATTATTAATATTTAAGATGAAACGACATTACTATAATTATATTAAAAATCATTATATGTTATACTCACGCCAATAATCATTAAAAGTTATCCAATGCCGATATGGTTACAAGCATTAGCCGAAGATTAATTGCAAAGGCAAACGCTGATGAAAGGGTACGATTGAATCAGCGTATTCCCCAGTCAAACGGTGGCAGCCATAAATCATTTACCACCACAGCTATATTATGTGGGAGGATTTCGAATGGGAAAAGAGGGGAAAAAACGAAAGAAAAAAGAAAAAGGAACTTCTGCAGAAAAGCGTGGGGAGAGAATACGTGATAACAACAGCGGCAGTCACCGTGGACTGGCATATGTAATCTGTATGTATTCTAACATTTATTCTTGCTGGGTTCATTAGTAATTTGGCATGAGACTATTATAAACAATACAGCTACAAATATTATAATTTAGAAATATTAATACAACGACAGCAGATATAAATTTAAGAATGAATTTACAGTCACCATTTATCAATGAATTAAGATAATATTTAAATTCGAGTACATAGGTAATTAATTGAGTGACACTCAATACCAGTAAGTCTAGTTGAACGAATGAACCTTCACCGAATACAATGTATGGAATTAATCTAAACTTGCAATAAATGAAGCCAAATATTTACCAATAACTACATATTGAATTTAACATATAAGTATCAAGTCTTATGACAAAATTCTGAATTCCATCCAATCGTCAGCTGAATCCGTATTTCTCCAAATCCCCAAGGGAGATGGATGCTGCTAGGGAGAGGCAGAGTAAATCCAGTCGAGAGGTGCCCTAAGGGTGAAAGACTCCTCCTCAATCTGGGTTGCGTGCCCTCAGGATGAGAGGACTGAGTCAAGTAATCTGGGATCTGAGAGAGAACTGGTGTCGAGTGCCCTAGACGAGCAAGAGCCTCTTCTGGGAAAAGGGACGGAATAGTTAGTGATTGGGGTTGGTTCTCTAGAGTTACTACAAAATAAGATTGAATTTGCTTTGATAAGGAGTATAACATAGATGTTATTTTGATAATGAACAGAGCCTAATTAGGGGACATTACAATTGGTATCAGAGCTACATTCCTGCCAGCCTTAGGGACAGAATAATTTATGCTACGTACTAGAAGGGCTACTTCCATTATGAATGAACAAATGATCAATGAAATAAGATCCTTCATGGAAAAAACAAATCAAACAATCATAGATCAAAATGCAAAAATTGAAAGACAAAATCAGGCACTACTTCAAGCCCTACAAAACATGGGAAATACTACTCACAAAAATAATCCCTCAAATGAGAGAGATATCAGTTCGGGTCAATCAAGAAATAATAATGGATCATCTACACCTAAGATACCTAAACCCCCATTCCTACCGAGGGAAGATACTCCAAGGGAAGAAGAGGAAATTGACTCTCTCTCAATTAGCACGGAAGAAATTGCTAGGGCATTTGGGAATTTGGATCCAGAAGTTAGGGAACTCATAACATTTAGAGAGTTTTGTGAAGCCAAGAGACAGGAGGCACCTAGGAGAAGAAACAAACAACCAAATAGGGAGTTGAGACATAAGGTGAATAGGGTAACACTCCCTAACTATGATGGGACGGATAAGATCACAGCCCACGCCTGGTTGCAAAAGCTAAATACCTACCTCACACTTAACCAAATGATAGAAGAAGATGCACTCCAATTTGCCATCCTTCACTTGGAGAGTCTTGCCCTTGATTGGTAGCACCATGGGCTCATCACCCAAGGGCATCAAAAAATAACCTCCTATGAAGAATTTTCACAAAAACTTATTCAGAGGTTTGAGAGGAGACACCCCCAAGAGGATTTTAAAAGGCTGACACACTTAAAACAACAAGGGTCCATAGAGAATTACATAAGTGAATTCCAGAAAATATCAGTCCAAGTTTCAAGGGATTGAAGAAGACAGACTTACCTGCTTATTTGTGGAAGGCTTGAGAGACTCACTCAAAGGGCTAGTAAGAGCACTCAACCCACTATCTCTAGAGGATGCCATTGAGAAAGCATTAAACCTTGAAGTAACAGCAACCAGCAGTAAACCCTCTTTCAATCAGGGCAAATCCTTTTCCAAAAGGAATGAAATACACAAATCATCACAAACTAGGGAAGAGCGTGATGAACTTAAGAGGAAGAACTTATGCTACGTATGTAAAGGACCATGGGAACGAGGTCATTCTTGCCCAAAGAAGGAAAAACTTTGTTATCACTGTAAGGAGAAATGGGAACCAGACCACAAATGTGGAAAAAGGGGTCAAGCCCAAATGATGGAGGTTACCTCCGATGAGGAACTAGAGGAAAATGATAACAAAAGGGCTAAAGCTGAAGAAGGGGAGCATGTAACCTTAGCTACTATCACTCATACCTACAAAAATCAACTATTTCGCATCAAAAGTACGCTTAGAGGACAAAGAATAATAGTCCTAGTGGATAGCGGGTCATCCCACAACTTCATTAGTGGAGACTTAGTGGCAAAGAGAAAGATCAAAACTGAAAGCTTTGAAGGGTTTACAGCAGCAACAGCCACCGGAGATATGATCAAATGCAGCAAATTAGTTCCCCAACTGGAGATACTCCTAGGCAAACATCCCATCAAGGAGGATTTCTACGTCGTACCCTTCGATGCAGATGAGATCCTAGGTTCACCTTGGATATACTCTTTGGGATGCTACATGACTGATCTTCCCAACTTAACAATCCGCTTCCAACATGAAGGGAAGGAAGTGACCTAACGGAACATCTAAAGTAGTTTCTTGCAAGAGAATGGAAAGAATTATTAGGTAAAAAGTTTACTATTGATAATATTATTGTTGTTTCCCTTGTAGAAACTACCTTGTCCTAATTACAAATATTAATGTGTTTATGATTTTTAGGAAAGGGCAAGGACAATGGGCAGCACAATGTACGATCCTTGACAAATCTACTTCCCAAGGAATAGCCATACACATAGACATAGAATCCATTCTCAAAAAGCACAAAAGGGTTTTTGACAACATCCCTCCAAGATTACCTCCCAAAAGAGGATTTGAACACATAATAGAATTAGAAAAGGGGGCACAACCAGTGATCACCGCTCCTTATAGACATCCTCAAAAATTTAAAGAGGAAATAGAGAAGACTATTAATGAATTGCTTGAGATGGGACACTTTCAACCTAGTTCTGGCCCATTTGCCTCTTCGGTTGTACTTGTCAAGAAGAAGGACGGAACGATGAGAATGTGTATAGACTACAGGGCACTAAATAAGAAAACTATAAAAAATCGATACCCTATTCCAAGGGTGGATGAACTTATGGATGAGCTCCATGGGGCCAAATACTTCTCTAAGATCGACCTAAGGTCAGGATACCACCAAATCAGAATGAGGAAAGAAGACATTCCTAAGACAGCATTTAGATGCCATTATGGACACTTTGAATTCTTAGTCCTACCTTTCGGGCTAACCAATGCCCCTGCTACATTTCAATCTTGTATGAACCATACCTTCAGGAAACAACTCAGGAAGTTTTTGTTAAAATTCTTTGATGACATCTTAATATATAGTAAAACTTGGGAAGGCCATATTAAGCATATTGACGAAGTATTGGAAATTCTGGAAAAAGAGTCACTTTATGCCAAAGCTTCAAAATGTGAATTTGGGCTTAAAGAAATCTTGTACCTAGAACAAAAAATCAGTGAACAAGGTAAGGTGTTAGCATTGATGAGGAAAAAATCAAAGCTATTAAGGAATGGCCAAAACCCAAAACCTTAACACAACTAAGAGGGTTTATGGGATTATGTAGTTATTACCGAAGGTTTGTGAAGGGGTTCTCCAAGATTGCAGCCCCCCTCACAGACCTAACCAAAAAGGGAACTTTCGGATGGTCGGAACAAGCCCAACAAGCTTTTGACAACCTCAAAACGGCGATGAGCACATGCCTGGTATTGGCCATCCCCAACTTTGGCTTGCCTTTCGAACTACAATGTGATGCCTCAGGAGATGGCATTGGTGTCGTCCTCATGCAAAACAAGCATCCAATTGCCTTTGAAAGCAGGAAACTCACCACGATTGTATTCCATATATGACAAAGAAATGCTAGCCATCATGCATGCTTTGGCAAAATTTAGGCAATACCTTGTTTGTGGGAAGTTCTTGGTTAAAACAGATCATAACAGCCTACAGTTCTTCTTAAAGCAAAGAGATCTTAATGACCAACAACAAAAATGGGTAAGCAAACTACAGGCCTACAATTTTGATATAGAATATGTGAAGGGAAAAAACAATATGGTAGCAAATGCGCTATCCAGAAGGGTGTATCTGTGCACCATAATAGGTGTTGCGGCAGATTGGAAGCACTCCCTTGTGGCTGAATACGCCAAAAATGCCCATGCAAATGACATCATTGAAGGAAACATACAACAACAAGACTATAAAGTGGTAGAGGGACTCATCCTTTACAAAAATAGAGTATATCTCACACCGGGATCCAAGATGAAGGAAAAGATAATTAGGGAACACCATGACAACCCTATGGCAGGACACCCGGGATATTATAAAACATATAAACAAATCAGGGAGAAATATTCATGGAAGGGCCTAAAGGGGGACATATTGAAGCATGTCCAAGAGTGCATGACTTGTCAACAAAACAAAGCCGAACAAACCCATCCAGCAGGATTACTCCAACCCCTACCGGTACCAGAACAAAAATGGGAAGGTATCTCTATGGATTTCATCGTGGGCCTCCCAAAGATCCAAGGGAAGGATTGCATATACGTGGTGGTGGATTGGCTGACTAAGTATGCCCATTTCATGACCATCTCCACCGAATATCGAGCCCCTCAAATTGCCAAACTATTCTTCAAAGAAGTGTTCCGACTACATGGCCTGCCTAAGAGCATTGTCAGTGACAGGGATAGCAGGTTTCTAAGCATATTTTGGCAAGAACTTTTCCGGCTATCAGGAACCGAATTGACCCCAAGTACAAGCTACCATCCTCAGACCGATGGGCAAACTGAAATCGTCAATAAATGGATAGAAGGATATTTGAAGAATTACATTACGGGACAGCAGAATGCATGGGTAAAATGGCTACACCTGGGTGAATATTGTTACAACACTACATACCACCTGTCCATTGGAATGAGCCCCTTTAGAGCACTATACGGTTATGAACCTATTTCCTACAGCAGCTTAGTTCTTCCAGAAAGCAAAGTACCAGGGGCTAAGGATTTTTCGCAGCAGAACATTGACATCATGAATGCTCTCAAAGACAACTTACATCATGCTCAAAACCAACAAAAGCTATATGCTGACCGCAATCGAACTGAACGAACGTTCAAGGTTGGAGACTTGGTCTTCCTACGATTGAAACGATATAAGCAATCATCCATCAAAACAAGTGGAGCGGAAAAACTTAAACCACGCTTTTACGGCCCTTACAAAATCTTAAGGAGAATTGGCGAAGTAGGATATGAATTGGATCTGCCAGGGAATAGCCGAATTCACAATGTCTTCCATGTTTCACGGCTTAAGAAAGTGCTGGGGCAACATACTATACCATGTGAAGAATTACCCCCATTAGATGATGAGGGTAAGCTCATTCTAGAACCAGAAAGGGTCCTTAATGTAAGGGAAAAGAGATTAAGAAATAAGGTCATTCCAGAATACTTGATCAAGTGGAAGGGGTTACCGGAAGAAGACGCAACATGGGAAGGAGCAGAAAAATTTGACCACCCTAACCTTAAGTTGCTTGAGGTCAAGCAAATTTAGGAGGGGTGGACTGTGATAACCCTATCCATATGTAATGATATACAATGATAAAAGAATGTTCTCAGAATACAATCCCATATCTAAATTTAATATGTATATTTATTCTATTTGATCTACAAACTAACCATGAGATATTATATTATATTCAGCATGAGGGTATATGTGTTGTACGATATAATCTAGTATAAAATATAAAATAATAATGATAATTATAATAATCAGATATATATATCAGTAATAATGTTTTATAAAACACAGTTAATTATATTAATCGATTAAATCACTATTAACATATGTGAAAATGTGAAATGAATTATTAATATTTAAGATGACACAACATTACTATAATTATATTAAAAATCGTTATATATTATACTCACGCCAATAATCATTAAAAGTTATCCAATGCTGATATGGTTACAAGCATTAGCCGAAGATTAATCGCAAAGGCAAACGCTGATGAAAGGGTACGATTGAATCAGCGTATTCCCCAGTCAAACGGTGGCAGCCGTAAATCATTTACCACCACAGCTATATTATGTGGGAGGATTTTGAATGGGAAAAGAGGGGAAAAAACGAAAGAAAAAAGAAAAAGGAACTTCTGCAGAAAAGCGTGGGGAGAGAATACGTGATAACAACAGCGGCAGTCACCGTGGACTTGCATATGTAGTCTGTATGTATTCTAAAGTTTATTCTTGCTGGGTTCATTAGTAATTTGGCATGAGACTATAATAAATAATACAGCTACAAATATTATAATTTAGAAATATTAATACAACGACAGCAGATGTAAATTTAAGAATGAATTTACAGTCATCATTTATCAATGAATTAAGATAATATTTAAATTTGAATACATAGGTAATTAATTGAGTGACACTCAATAACAATAAGTCTAGTTGAACGAATGAACCTTCACCGAATACAATGTATGGAATTAATCTAAACTTGCAATAAATGAAGCCAAATATTTACCAATAATTACATATTGAATTTAACATATAAGTATCAAGTCTTATGACAAAATTCTGAATTCCATCCAATCGTCAGCTGAATCCGTATTTCTCCAAATCCCCAAGGGAGATGGATGCTGCTAGGGAGAGGCAGAGTAAATCCAGTCAAGAGGTGCCCTAAGGGTGAAAGACTCCTCCTAAATCTGGGTGGTGTGCCCTAAGGATGAGAGGACTGAGTCAAGTAATCTGGGACCTGAGAGAGAACTGGTGTCAAGCGCCCTAGACGAGCAAGAGCCTCTTCTGGGAAAAGGGACGGAATAGTTAGCGATTGGGGTTGGTTCTCTAGAGTTACTACAAAATAAGATTGAATTTGCTTTAATAAGGAGCATAACATAGATGTTATTTTGATAATGAACAGAGCCTAATTAGGGGACATTACACAAATAAAATTATCTAAAGGGATTAAAATATTGCCTTCATCTATAAGTGCATGCACAAGGTGTTGTAATCAGCTATCCAAATGGTTTTTACATAGCTAGTTAGTCTTTGTCTTAATGACAATTATAGGGGTCAAGAGTACATAAGGTATAGCTGCCATTGTTGCAATTATGCTTCATTTTAATTGGTTTAAAACCCTACTAAGAAAACTTTTGGGAATGTCCTTCCCAATCTAAGCCGAATTTAAAATGCAGGAGAGAATACCCACTCTCCTCAGTTGGCCTTTGGCCTTCCTAAATCGATTGATGAGCCCCTGTTTTACCATCTTGACAACAAATGCTTGGCCTTGAGAGTAAGAAGAGTTCTAGAACTATGGAGCAATGGTTTTGGGACCCAACAAATAGGGTTGCGTTTTAAGAATTACCAGGCATTTAATAGCAAACAATCCCTAACAAATACTGATGATAAGTCAGTAATTGCAACAAAGAGGTGAAAGGTTGGGTATTCATTCACCAATTGTCGGAACCTTTGAGCTAGGATACCTTGCTATTTATCTCCAGTGTCTTGTTCCTTTTTCTCAGTCACAAATAGAGAAATCACTCTACAGATCACACAAGAAAAATGCCAGACATATGCCAATCAATTTGACTCGATGATCATTGCAATGCATACTACTTTGTTGTGTAATACAAGAACCCATTGCATGCTTTTTTCGTTAGATACTGTTACCATGCTCATTATTGGTGTGATGAAAATGTAAACAATAAAAATATCTTCTTCTGACATTCTCTTTCATTAGCAGCATATTAAACATCGTCCAAAATGCATCTTGGCATCATTTCTCATTTTAATGGTTGCTAGGAGCATTTCAAAGGTACATAGAGATTGTTGATGATATGATAAGTTTGTGTTTGAGTTAGATCTTTTCCATTTGCATCTCCTAAGCGAGGTGTTTGTGTCAATGTTGGTGTGGAAGATCTCCTATTTCTCTAGAGGATTAGTGCAAGCTTATGGGAGCGCTACAAAGACAGAGAATGCAAATGATAGCAAGTGGGGAGGTAAAAAATAATGACCTACATAAAAAAATCACTTAGTTAGAAACAATCATTGATTTCAAGGAAAAGTGTAGGAAGAAGATACCACTGAACATTTTTAGGATATGCGAAAACTCATAAGACGACGACAGAGTATAACCTCATTGGATATTTAGATTATTTTAATGGGTATATTCAATGTGTGGGATATACTCAAAGCATCATTCCAATGATTGTTTTCGATGCGTAGTCAATTCTTCAATAAACTGACTCATGCATACCGGTAATCGTTATATTGCAAGATGACCCACATAGCACATACATAACAAATATTGGCGGTGGAAATCCCCTAATTTTGTGTTTGTTTTCGATGTGTAGTCAATTCTTCAATAAACTGACTCATGCATACCAGTAATCGTTATATTGCAAGGTGACCCACATAGCACATCCAGAAAAAAATTCGGGGATGAAAGTCCCCTAATTTTGTGTTAGCATCTTCCTCATCTCTAGTTGTATTCTTTGAGAGCCTCTTACCTTGTTACTATTAACAATGTATATAGCAAAATATTGCCGAAGAAATAAACACTGATAGAAAAGAATCATTGAAAGGACGATTCCTGTAAATACTTTACATGGTGAAAGATCATGCGTAAATAAAAATATCTAACTAGCATCAGACCAAGGACGCTCCAATTACTAAAAACCACGTTAGATGTAACAGCAGCAAACAAAGCCCAAAAGGCCCAACTTCGTACTTTGTCTCTAAACCCACTTGACAGATTAAAGGGATCCGTTGTCAAGATATACTAAAGCAATTTTGAACAAAAAAATGTTCCTTGCCAACAAGGTGTTGCTAGACGAATAAACCACCCATACAAACTACATACAGTAAAATACCATCTGCCGGGAGGTACCAAGTTAAAGATGTCAATTTTACTAGAATATAACTTAAAGAGATTCTGTAATGACAGTAAACTGCATAACTGACAACTCAATAACAACAGTCAGTACACTACAGTACGACTTAAGGTGTTCTAACCATTGATATTTCCTTCCTATCAAATAGTATACATTTCAATATGTCGAAACATTGTGTAGTGGCAACAAAAAAAAAAATTCAGCCGTGCTGAAACACAGAACCACATATGCTTCTGCCTAGCATATACCCAGACAAAAATATCATTGAAGAGGGGCTTCATATTTGCACAGCTAAACGCATTCGATGAACGGTGAATTCCTGAAGGAAGAAATAAAGTACCGTAAGCAGTTTTGCTAAGCCCAGCAGTTCGCTTAGTGAAAATCCGCCACGCCATGAAGAGAGGGTGTTCCTTCGAAAAAAATAGAAACATAAACCTCTGTGAGGGTTTTTGTCCCTGTGAATGCCTTCCAGGCTATGGTATTTGCATTTTATTCACAAACCTCTGGTTGAATTTTATATTTTTTTAAATAAATATGCGTTAGATCCTTTATGTATTTTTTCTAAATTCTAAAATGAAATATAATTTTTTTTTCAAAAATAATGGAATATGTTTGAAATTTGTAGTGAACAAAATAATAATGATTGTAAAGGAAATAAAAACACCTTCACTGAATAAATATAAAGAAATGTAATATTTTAAGTTAATTAAATAAATTTAATTGATTGGAAAACAATTGAATTATATAATGGAGTTGGGATAGATAATAAAATTAAAAGAAATGTGATGAGAAAATAAAAGAGTAGGTGTGTTTGGTTTTAGGATTGATAAGATTTAATTATTATTGATGTTATGTTGAATTAAGTTATATTATCATAAAGTTAATTGTATTGGTTTGTTACATATTTTGAAGTTTTAACTGTCACAAAAATAATAGAAATAATAGTGTAAATTATGTTGTAGTATCATAAGTTCAATTTCTATTGTTGCACACATGATCTAATGTGAGAAATTGATATGAGTTAATACATTACTAACTTGACAAGAAGTGTGTTAGAAGAACTGCTCCTTTCGCATTCAAGACATTTGAATCTATTAAGGTGATATATAGAGACACCGTTGAGGAACTTGTTAACTCAATAAGTGAACAAGTTCTCCTAAGTAAAACCCCAAGGAGGACTAAACTATCAACAATGAGAAAGATCAAAGATAAAACTTGCAAGCATGTGGATGGCTTATATGATAATTCAAATTTTATTATTGTCTTTCCCTTTAAAATTGAAGTGTGCTCTAATTATTCTCCTTTATTAGTCATGTGTTCCTTTGTATGCTATTAACTGCATAATGAATATTTTAAATACAACACAACAGATGTCACATGAAACATGTATTAGGTCAACTAATAGAAACTAGGGAAAAGAGATGAGAAAGTTTATATTTGAATTTTAAGTGTTTAATTTTGGGGTTCATTATCGCAATTCTCAAGGTTGAATTGATCAATCCCAAGCCATGTAGTTATTGTCTATAGGGATAAGATGTTGGTTTTGAGGTTGGGAATGAATATTTAACAATTAGTGTGAATAGGGATGAAGCAAAGATGAATAATATTAAAAAGGTGACGAAACATGTGAAAAGATAGATGTTAAAAATGGAGCATAGTAGGACATGAAATATAAATAAGACACATGGGAAAGCACAAAAGCAAAATAAAGAAGCATGCATAAGCATGGGATTTCATCATAATGATTAATAAATTACATAAGTTGTAGTATCCCAGTTATTTTTTTTTTGTTTTTTAGGCCAATAATAATCATCCACAAACAGATAACCCATTAAGGTTAGAAAGCATAAACTGAAAACTTGCTGGAAAATGCAACCCTTCCACTTTCTGATCACCAAGTGCCCAATGTGGGAAGGTGAGAGCATACGGTGTTGAGGGGATTGTTAGCTTCAAATAACTGGAAACAATATAATGCTTGGGCGGCAAGCCAGCCCCTTCCGCTTATCCAGCAGGAATGCAAGAAACTTGGCGGTGAACAAGCCAAGAGAAACATACAAAGGCACAAATCACTCAACCACGATATTTTAGCGGGAGGACCATTACACTCAGACATCACTCGACCACTTATGCAGTGGGAGGACTGAATTACAATTTACTTGAAAATAGGCAGCAAGCCAGCCTCTTCCACTTTTCAGCGAGGTGAGAATTACAAACCAGAATTGGTTAGTAGTACTACTAATTAACCTTACAATAATCAAGATAATGTGAGAAGAGAGTAATGTTGAATATCCAAATAAGAACATGAAATTTCTGCTAACATCAAAATCTGCAAGCTGGAATTGCAAAACCAGCAGCCTATGGATTCACTAAAACGCTCATAACTCTCTCATTACTCACCCAATTCACCCAAAAACTATTCTAAATAATTGCTATACCTGCTACAATGAAAACAAATCCAAGGAAAGCCATCGAAACACCCATATTTATTTTGTATGCTTCCCAATGCATTCACAAAACCCAACGCCTAACCTGGGAAGTTTCATTTACAATATAAAAATCCACACTCAAAATAAGATTCTAAAAACTTACAATATGCATCGCTAGTGGTAGGAAGGAAGGATGAGTCGGTACCCAGAATGATGGAATCGCCTGGTCAAGAGGTGTGAGCAAAATACACATTCAGCAGTCCCGCAACCAGCAACCAGAAAACACTCCAATCCCAAATAGAACACTCCACAATCTGCAGCTCACTCACCAACAGCATTGGGAATACATGGACACAGCTAGGTACTATCTTGCAAGTACGAAACTGAGACTTAGCTAGGAAGCCACACTTCGAAGCTTAGATTTTCAGTCACCAATTCGGTAGCATAACGATGCAAATTCATTTGATACCAAATGAGAGGCCAAGCACCTGTATTTATATATTTTTCCCTCTGAAATTCAAATGCAAATGGTGCCCAAAACCATTGAAATTCAATTTCATTTCATGTCATAGCCTCCCCTAAACATGGCGTTAATTTTCCCAAATTCCCTAGGCAAAGTTCAAACTTTTTCCTACGTGACAACTTTGTGATATAAAATAATAAAAACATGAAATATTTCATCTTTCTCAACTCCACCTTTTTTAATGTCATTGACTTAGGAAAATAACAATATTGTTGGCAGATAGATATTTTTACTAAGTTGCCCCATAACACAATTAATCAGTAATAAAAATAATTAAATATCAAACCTTAGGATAAAGAATTAATATTTAATTAAATAACTTATAGCTCCAATACTGATTAAAACCAAAATCAAGGATGAAGCTGTGCGATGAAGACCACTGAACTGTGCTGAGTCAGGACCCTGTCCGAGACTGCTAAAAATAGAAATGCTCGACACAGCCACTTACTAAAAATAGTAAGTCAAGAAATACTGCTCTAAAAAACATAATCTTCGCACCCAGAGAAAGATCTTGGAAAGCTCAGTAGAACTGCATCAACCAAACTGTCAAACCCTTAACTTACTAAAAACAGTAAGTTGTGACTTCACCAAAGAATCAAATGCATGTTATGCCACCCTCGAGTTCATGGAAAACCCAGAAGGAAACCATAAGCAGAACTAAAGAATTCCCTCCTGACAAACCCTAAAAAGCTCGTGCAGAACTCTACAAAGGTTGGAAACCCTAATTCTCTCTTCCAAATAGCCTACGGGTCTTCGGAATAGGCCAATGGACCACTAAACTAATCATTGCGGAGAAGGGGACATTACAATCCGCCCTTCCCAAAATTCCTTGTCCTCAAGCAATGCCATCACAACTCCCAAAAATTTTAAACTGATCCGCACCAAAGCAAGTACAATCCTAGGGTCCCATGCCCGTCTCAAGAAGAACCAACCATGTTGATGTTGTGCCACTCTGATGACAACAGTGAAAACATCACGCCAAAACTGCATTAACCTCCCTTGTAACTCCAAAATGTCACCATCCATGATACTCAAACTGAAAAATCTTAAAGGACTGACATTACTATCGTGCAACATCTCATGCCCATAAAGCTCTGAGTAATCAATATCAACAATGCCACTAGCTATCACAAGCCTGAGCAATAGGGAAGATAGTCTACTCAACTCAAAATTAAACTTCTCAACACATCTCCATATGGTATCTAACATAGCCACAACTGCCAATGTGACATCTCCAAATCTTTTTGCAAAGAGGAAAGCATTCCTTTGCAAGAGCTCAACAAACTCATACTCATAACTGCACATGAATCTACTAAGCCACCCCAGAATTATTCTGACAAAACCATGGAGACTTCTAAAATCTCTTACAATTCCCACTCCAAGAACCTTGGAATGAAGAATCAAAGAAAGCAAAGGTTTATTGTCCCAATCATAAGTAGAAGAAAGGGCATAAGTATAACCAGTAGTTAGAGCTTCAACACTTCCCATACACAGATATTGATTGCCCCAACTTGCCATACCTCTCATCTAAGACAATAAATTTGTCCTGCAAGGAGACTGTGAAGTCTGAAAAAAAGTACACCAGCAGCCCACCAAGTCTGAAATGATTGAATTGAGATCTAATTTCAAGGAAATCAACATCCAAGAAGATGAACAATTGTTGCAACATAGGATATCCTCATCCAAAACAACACATCTGCTCACATCCAAGGTTGGAAATATCTTCTCTAGCGACTCCAACTCCGCATGGAACCATCCTTTATTCAGAATATCTTCCCAATCCACTAGTTGATGAGCAAAAGGAACCATCAAATGGCTAGTAAAGAAGGGAATAGCACCATCAATTCTAAAAATTTGTTCCTTATCCCTCCAAAGATCCTTCTTTCCAAATGTAATAAGCTCCATCAGACCATGTTGACAATCTCGAGCCTGGACACCCAACTGATAGTGATCTTCAACGTACTGAAAATAAAACTCCAAACATCCCCAAGTGCTAGTAAGAACCAAGAGCATACTTAATAAATTGATGTCTCCTTTAGTGAACCCTCGAAGCCT
Organism: Cryptomeria japonica; assembly: GCF_030272615.1. Classification (NCBI taxonomy): domain Eukaryota; kingdom Viridiplantae; phylum Streptophyta; class Pinopsida; order Cupressales; family Cupressaceae; genus Cryptomeria; species Cryptomeria japonica. The sequence continues at coordinate 385,067,168 of NC_081413.1, forward strand.
AACCATGAAAGCTTCAACAACATTGGAGTATGGAACAAGTGTTGCCCTCAAATCCAACTCCCAAAATGGACTAGTATGAGCCTTATTATTATTCAACCCAAGAAATGGGTTATCAAGCATGCAATCACCACGTTATGGTCCTTTCTCCCTTACTTTGTGAGTAACAAATCTGAAATCTTCACTCCTCGCTGCTGCAACGAAACCTTGGATGACTTCTAAACTATGTTTTGACAACATCTTGATGCCAAAGATGTTGAAATCATCTAGCACAAAGAGAGGGTTTTCAAGAACTTGGAAGCCATCACTTTCTTCTCGGTCACTTCCATCTTATTGATCCGAATCTGCACATGCAACCTTTGTTTTTCTTGTGAATGATAACTCAATGATGAAGAATAAGGATCAAACTGGTACTGATAGGGGGAGGTGAATCAGTACAGTCACAAAACCTTTTCCCAAGCTGGTTTGACTGCAAACACTGCAAATGTCTGACAGACAGTAACACAGGTCTGAAATAGAATGCAAATGGTAAGGCTAGGAATGACTGTGACAAGCGTTAATCAGTTAATCACTTAGTTTTCCACTCAACTTAATACTATACTTCCATTTCACCTTTATGCATGAATAGGTAATCTATCATCAGGAATATAATAACAGCTAGCTCAACATGTTTTACCTTCAGACATAAATCACTTAAATCATCACATGAAAAATACTACACATGACACACGGATTTTTCACATGTAAACCCAACTGGGAAAAACCACGGTGGGGATGAATACCCGCAAGCTACTTTTGAACTCTTTAGAAGTCCGCTCTGTTAGGAGCCTAGTTCGGTTAAAGATTGTTACAACAGGTTCTGCTAGGAATCGATCCTATTAGAGATCACCCGATTAAGGGATGGCTAAATACCCGATTAAGGGTTAAACCCTATTAGAGGTTACCTTGTTAGAGGATTTCAAGAACTCAATTAGTTTGAGTCACCCTGTTAAAGGATTTAAAGCAAGCTGATTAAAGCTACCCGGTTAAGGGATTTTCCAACTGTTGAAGTGGTTAAAGATCAATAGGTATTACAATGATCTGATAATAGCACTCAATGCCTAATGCAGATCCGCTTAAGTTCCTTCCTTCTGCACACACACAATGCAGGAATCAATCCTCTTATCTCATCTGGTCTGGCAATAATCACATATCTTTTCACTTAGATACGCACACACACCATTTGCCAACAACCTCAGAAAGAAACACAACATCAACCTTATAGGAAACAGATAGGTCGGTAGCATAAACCCTAAACCCTAAACATTTAGGTTAAGCAATTCAGGCGGTTCAATCCTGGCCATTGAACACTTTGCATTTGAATACAAAAGTCTTGAACATATCTCAAGGCATTCTCCATCATTCATTTTTCACCGCTTTCATGGCAGCTTGTAACCCATCACGCGTTCTCCACCGTTTACAGAGACTTCGCATATTCCTGAGGTAGATAGGATCGATCTCCTTCATGTAAGATCCTTCGCGCACTCAAGCTGATATGGCAACACGATCCGATCTTCATTACAATGCTAACTCATCACACAATGTCATCGGTTGAGTCACACAGGCTTGGAACACTTCAACCGGAAACCCTAAGGTTGAGACTACCAACCGGTAGTCATGCAAAACTTCCATAGACTGGTTCTCATACCAACATGTCGGTTCACCTTTTCACATATACCGGTTCACAATTATACCGGTTCTCTCATATACCAACTCTTAGTATCATATCGGTTCTCTTGCTAGTTGCTTACTTCCATATACCGGTTCACTCTTCAGTATATTGACATCAATGACAACATTCAATGTCATCATGTCTTCATACCGGTTCACATATGCCAACAATCTCCCCCTTTGGCATTGATGGCAATATACAAAGATATATGTCTGCTTCATACCTTCTCTCCCAATACTGTAGATATCAATATACAAAGATATCTATCTGCTTCATACCTTCTCTCCCAATACTACAGATATCTTCTCCGCTTCACTTCTTCTCCCCCTTTGACAACAATACCAAAGTGGAGGTACAAGCTTTCCTATTCCACTATGCTGCTCCCCCTGAGGAGTAGCATCCTTTAACACATCAATCCGAAAAAAATTGGACACTGCAATACCTGACTGATGTGGAGTACATACTTTCAATTCACCTCTTGAAGGGGCAGCACCCCTAATTCACCTCTTAAATAGGTAAATGAAGCCTTTGGTAGAGGCTTGGTGAATATATTTGCTAATTGCTCCTTACTAGAAACATGTTCTAGTACAACCTCCTTGTTTTAAACCTTTTCCCTCAAGAAATGATACTTGAGCTCAAAGTGCTTGGTTCTAGCATGCAAAACTAGATTCTTGGAAATGTTAATTACACTTGTATTGTCACAAAATATGCTTACCGATTTAGATACAGGAACTTTGAAGTCATTTAATACATGCTTCATCCAAATAGTCTGGGTGGAGTTCATAAAAGCTGCAACATACTCTGCTTCTGCTATAGACTGAGAGATACAACTCTGCTTTTTACTCATCCATGAGACCAGTCTACCACCAAGAAAGAATGCACCACCGGTTGTGCTCTTCCGATCATCTACATTACCAACCCAATCAGCATCTGTGAACACTTTCAGGTTGAAATCATTATTGTATGGATACCATAACCCATAGTCAATAGTTCCCTTCAGATATCTAAGAACCCGCTTGACTGCTACCAAGTGGGATTCTCTAGGGCTTTGCTGAAACCGAGGGGTAATACCCACTGCATGTGCAATGTCTGATCTGCTATGCACTACATAATGCAACTTACCAATCATTGATCGGTAATCCTTCTCATTTACCACCGCTGAGTCATCTTCTTTTGATAGCTTACAACTGGTCACCATTGGTGTACCAACCAGTTTACTATCTTCCATGCCAAAGGTCTTCAACACCTCTTTGACATACTTGGACTGAGTAATAAAGATTCCATCTTTCATTTGTTGAATCTGCAGTCCAATGAAGAACTTAATCTCCCCCATGAGTGACATTTCAAACTCCTTTTTCATCTCATCAGCAAATTCATGACTCGTCTTGTCATCACCTCCAAAGATGATGTCATCAACAAATACTTCACAGATCAAAATCTGATCTCCTTCTGATTTCAAGTAGATATTGCTATCTTCACTTGTTCTTTCAAATCCAATCTTCACAATATGGGAGTGCAAGCGTTCATACCATGCTCTAGGTGCCTGCTTCAGTCCATAGAAGGCTTTATGTAGCCTACACACCATGTCACTATCTTCTGATAGGGCAAACCCATCTAGTTGCTCTATATACACCTCCTCTTCAAGTATTCCATTTAGGAATTAATGTAGATTTTACATCCATTTGGTATACCTTGAATCCTTTAAAAGCTGCATATGCAAGAAGCATATGAACTCCTTCCAATCTGGCTACTGGGGCAAAGGTTTCTCCATAGTCTTCTCCTTCTTCTTGAGCATATCCTTTGCATACTAGTCTGCCTTTGTTCCTTACCATTGTGCCACCCTCATTCAGCTTGTTTTTGAAAACCCATTTGGTACCAATGACATTTTTATGCTCTGGTCTGGGTACCAAAGACCATGTACCATTCTTCTCTATCTGGTCAAGTTCCTCCTCCATTGCCTTGATCCAGTCTTCATCTTTATGTGCCTCTTTGAATGATTTAGGCTCAAATTTAGAGATCATACAAGAATTCTCTCTGACCCTTCTTCTTGTAAGGATTCTTGCATCCTTATCTCCTATAATCTGCTTTGGATCATGATTCAGTTTGACATATCGAGGAATACTCTTAACTGATTCCTCCTACTTTTCTTCTTCATCCTCATCTTCATCAGTATCAACATCTATCGGTGTAGGAACACTGTTACCGATACTAGGCTGATTAGCAACCGGTTCCCAGAAGGTTACTACCAGTTCATCTCTTACTTGCTTACTGTCGATTTCCTTAGATTTTCTAGAATTTTCATCAACTCTAACATTGATGCTTTCAACAATTCTTTGAGTCCTATTGTTGAAACATCTGAGAGCTTTGCTCTTGGTGGAATATCCTAGGAATATTCCTTCATCACATTTTGCATCAAACTTGCTCTGATGTTCACTTCTCTTGATATAACATCTGCTACCAAACATTCTAAAGTAGCTTACCACTAGTGTCTTACCAGTCCAATACTCATAAGGAGTCTTATCCTTTCCTTTCTTAATGAGTACCCGGTTCATTGTGTATACTGCAGTGCTCACCGCTTCTCTCCAAAAGGTGTGAGCAAATTTTCCTTGGATCAACATAGTTCTAGCTGCTTCAACCACAGCCTGGTTGTTTCTCTCTGCTAAGCCATTTTGTTGTGGAGTTTGGGGGGCAGACAGTTGCCTCTTGATGCCATTTTCTTCACAATATTTGTTGAATTCACCGGAAGTGAATTACCCTCCTTGATTAGTTCTAAGGCATTTGATTCTTCTACCACTTTCCTTTTCTACCAATGCTCTGAAAGCTTTGAACTTTCCAAAGGCTTCATACTCATCCTTCAAGAATGTGACCCACATCATTCTTGAGCAATCATTTGTAAGAATCATAAAATACCTATCTCCCTGCACACTCCTAGTTTTCATAGGACCACACAAATCAGTATGCACAAGATCAAGTAAGTTGTCAGCTGTGAAGGATTTACCTTTGAAAGTTGAGGAAGACATTTTCCCTAGTTGACATTCTCTGTACAAAGGATTTTCCAGTTTGCTCAGCACCGGCAATCCTCTGACTGCCTTGGTCTTACTGGCCTTCACAATGTTATCAAAGTTTACATGGCAGAGTTTCCTATGCCATATCCAGCTATCATCAAATTTAGCCATAAGATGTGTACTTACATTTGCATTTAGCCGAAATAAGTTACCTTTGGTCTGCATACCGGTGGCCATCAATTCACCATTCTTTCCTTTGATTTTGCACACACCATTTTTGAATTCCAGAATGAGTCCACTATCATTCAACTAGGCAACACTCAATAGATTGTGTCTGAAACTTTCCACCCAATACACATTCTTGACACTGATCTTTCCATTTAGAGAGATGGACCCTCTTCCTCTGACCATACATGGTGCATCATTACCAAAGCGAACCACACCACCATCATATTCCTTTTCTGGATGGTACAGCAGAAGCTCTAAAAGCTAATTCAGTCTTTTGAACACTGCCATCAAAACTATTTAGCTCACAGGCTGTCAACTTTGCAATGATGGAGTCTAGGGATACCTTAGTCTTGTCTATTAATCTCCACTCCTGAATAGCAACAACCCTTATTGCATAGACCGGTAATAAGGATATAAGAAATTTGCTTACCACAATGGAATCTTCCATTTTACCACTTGCACTCTTGATATCTCCAACAACAGTTTTGATCCTTATTCCATACTGTTGAATGGTCTCACCTTCAACCATCCGCATGTCTTCAAACTTCCCTCTAAGGCTTTCTTTCTTAGCTTGTTTTACATGCTCATCACCACCATAGATATTCTCAAGAGTGTCCCATACTTCTTTGGGATTATCTTTATCCTGGACATCAATAAACTCAATGTCAGATAAGTTGTTGATTAGGGCTTCCATGACTTGCCCATTCTCCTGTATTTCTCTCTTTTTATCATCGGTGAGACTACCGGTAGGAATAACAAAAACATTCTCAACATAGCTCCAGTGTTGAGCACCCATGCTTCTGATGTAAATCTTCATTATGTCCTTCCAAATTTTGAAGTTATCTTTGTTGAACTTTGGACCTTCTCTCTTTATCATAACAATAGGATCTTTCCCTCAAGCGGTTAAGCTTACAACACAGAGGACCTGGAGGACGCTCTGATACCAATTGATAACTCAATGATGAACAATAAGGACCAAACTGGTACTGAGGGGGGGGGGGGTGAATTAGTACAGTCACAAAATCTTTTCTCGAAGCGGTTTGACTGCAAACACTGCAAATGTCTGACAGACAGTAACACCGGTCTAAAACAGAATGCAACCGGTAAGGCTAGGAATGACTGTGACAAGCGTTAATCGGTTAATCACTTAGTTTTCCACTCAACTTAATACTATACTTCCATTTCACCTTTATGCATGAATAGGTAATCTATCATCAGAAATATAATAACAACTAGCTCAACATGTTTTACCTTCAGACATAAATCACTTAAATCATCACATGAAAAATACTACACGACACACAAATTTTTCACGTGGAAACCTAACTGGGGAAAAACCACGGTGGGGATGAATACCCACAAGCTGCTTTTGAACTCTTTAGAAGTCCGCTCTGTTAGGAGCCTAGTCCGGTTAAAGATTGTTACAACAGGTTTTGCTAGGAACCAATCCTGTCAGAGATCACCCGGTTAAGGGATGGCTAAATACCCGGTTAAGGGTTAAACCCTGTTAGAGGTTACCTTGTTAGAGGATTTCAAGAACTCAATTAGTTTGAGTCACCCTGTTAAAGGATTTACAGCAAGCTGATTAAAGCTACCCGGTTAAGGGATTTTCCAACTGTTGAAGTGGTTAAAGATCAACAGGTATTACAATGATCTGATAATAGCACTCAATGCCTAAAGCAGATCCGCTTAAGTTCCTTCCTTTTTCACACACACAATGCAGGAATCAATCCTCTTATCTCATCTGGTCTAGCAAGAATTGCGTATCTTTTCACTTAGATACACACACACCATTTGCCAACAACCTCAGAAAGAAACACAACATCGACCTTATAGGAAACAAATAGGTCGGTAGCATAAACCCTAAACATTTAGGTTAAGCAATTCAGGTGGTTCAATCCTGGCCATTGAACACTTTGCATTTGAATACAAAAGTCTTGAACATATCTCAAGACATTCTCCATCGTTCATTTTTTACCACTTTCATGGCAACTTGTAACCATCACGCATTATCCACCATTTACAGAGACTTCGCATATTCCCGAGGTAGATAGGATTGATCTCCTTCATGCAAGATCCTTCATGTGCTCAAGCTGACGTGGCAACACAATCCAATCTTCATTACAATGCTAACTCATCACATAATGTCATCGGTTGAGTCACACAGGCTTGGAACACTTCAACCGGAAACCCTGAGGTTGAGACTACCAACTGGTAGTCATGCAAAACTTCCATAGACCGGTTCTCATACCAACATGACGGTTCACCTTTTCACATATATCGTTTCACAATTATATCAGTTCTCTCATATACCAGCTCTTAGTATCATACCGGTTTTCTTGCCAGTTGCTTACTTCCATATATCGGTTCACTCTTCAGCATATTGACATCAATGACAACATTCAATGTCATCATGTCTTCATACCGGTTCACATATGCCAACAGTGAAGTTCTCAAGATCAAACGCTTCTTGAAGACTATCAAGCTCACCAATAACTTGCTCAATTTCTTCAGCTCTTTGTGCATTCTCTTGCTCCCTGACAAGTCCGAAATCAACAAACTGATATTCTAACTCCATTAGAGCCAACTGAGTCTTTTCTAACATGTCCTTTGTTGGCTCAATCTCAAGAGTAAGATCTTCATGTTTCCTCTCTTTTTCTTTTAAAGCACTAAGGACCTTCTTTGTAGATTCGATGGCATAATCATGATCTGTGATCAATTGTATACACTCTGATTTTAATGTCTCCAAAGAGTCTTTGATGAGTTGCAGATTGGTGAGAGCAACTTCATCCTTAAATCCCTTCCGTCTCTCTTCAATTTGAGCCTTCCAATAGAGTTCTTCTATCAAACTATGTGTATGGTCAAACCCAGATAGAACTCGCACCTCATTCTCAAAGGACCTCATGAATTTATCCTTCCACTCATGAACGTTTAAAGGTGGTGTACTAGTCATTGGCTGCAACTAAAAATCAGAACTTTGTTTCTTGTCTTTACTGCCCACAAAGCTGCTCCAAGACTCCTTTTCTCCACCACCCACTAGCTGCAATTGCTCAATATCATGAAGAGGATCAAATTCTACTAAATCTTCAACTTTTTGCTTACTACCAACTTCATGAATGGGTGAATCGGATTTGCATTTTAGAACCTCTTTAAACTTTCCATCATCAAAAACCATATGGTCCTCAACTCTACAACACAATCTATTTTTTGAGCTTCATCGGGATCAAAGGGAAATTCATCCCACACAGGTTCCTTGTCATCGCTAGGTGCCATCATACCTGGATCCCAAGTGCTAAAGGGTTGATTACTTTGTTTAGTTAAAAAGTGCTCACAATAGCTCCAAGTATCATCTAACTTAGATCTTGAATCTTCTCTTAATTTCCACACATTGCTATTCTCACCAAGAGAAATGCTAGAACCAAGTGACGTTTCATATTCCCACTCCAATAGTGGATTGTCATATGTTTTCACTTTACCCATCTCAAACAATGGGTTATCAACGATCTGGGAAGTATTTCCTTTTTCCAACTTAGACCAACAATCCTATTGTCCTAAATCTGAAAATTCCAATTTAGGACATTGCTCAAAGACTTTCAGAATTTGGTCAAGCTCATTCTTCAAACTATGAGTCTCAACCCCATTATTCTGAAATGCAATTTCTGATTGGTCCTCTAAATCTGCCCCTTGAATGTTATCATTTTGGTATATTTTAAACTCACAAAATAGGACAACCTCTTGGTCATTAGGAACTTCACAATTAGTTGCAACATTTTTAGCTTCATAACATGAATCTCCATCCAACAATTTGTTAATCTTTCCCTCTTGTTTAACATCTTCAATTTTCATCTGCTCTTCCTCTAGAGGCACATGAGTGCATTCAACACTGTCATTAGCTCCATAAGAAACATTAAGAGATTCATCATGCACAACCTCAAATATTGTTTTTTCTTCTTCTTCAATGACAACCTCATCAATGGTAGGTGCATGCATCATCAAAGACTTTTCATGAAGCAACGTCTCAAAGTTAGGTGTCAAAACACCAACTCCATCATTTGTCTTTGTATTAAAGATATTGTTTTCAGAAACTTCCTTATGTTTGGATTTTTAAAGAACCCTCACAAACCCCATTTTAATATCTGGATCCTTCATCAAATTAATCAATCCTTGCATTAACTCACAAATAGACTTATCTGTAGTAGACATTCTTCTAAACTCTGATATGCAACAAAAAACCATGATCCAACAGGATGGCAGGGAGAACTTGTGCTCTGATCAATTTGAACACACATGTTGGGAGGAAAACAAGCTCTAATACCACTGTAGTATCCTAGTTATTTTTTTTGTTTTTTAGGCCAATAATAATCATCCACAAACAGATAACCTGTTAAGGTTAGAAAGCATAAACCGAAAACTTGCTGGAAAATGCAACCCTTCCACTTTCTGATCACCAAGTGCCCAATGTGGGAAGGTGAGAGCATACGGTGTTGAGGGGATCGTTAGCTTCAAATAACTGGAAACAATACAATGCTTGGGCGGCAAGCCAGCCCCTTCCGTTTATCCAACGGGAATGCAAGAAACTTGGTGGTGAACTAGCCAAGAGAAACATACAAAGGCATAAATCACTCAACCGCGATATTTCAGCGGGAGGACTGAAATAACAAAACAATCTCAACTCAATCGCTTATGCAGCGGGAGGACCATTACAGTCAGACATCACTCAACCACTTATGCAGTGGGAGGATTGAATTGCAATTTACTTGAAAATAGGCGGCAAGCCAGCCTCTTCCACTTTTCAGTGGGGTGAGAATTACAAACCATAATTGGTTAGTAGTACTACTACTTAACCTTACAATAATCAAGATAATGTGAGAAGAGAGTAATGCTGAATATCCAAATAAGAACATGAAATTTCTGCTAACATCAAAATCTGCAGGTAGGAATTGCAAAACCAACAACCTATGGATTCACTAAAACGCTCATAACTCTCTCATTACTCACCCAATTCACCCAAAATCCGTTCTAAATAATTTATATACCCGCTACAATGAAAACAAACCCAAGGAAAGCCATCAAAACACCCATATTTATTTTGCATGCTTCCCAATGCATTCACAAAACCTAATGCCTAACCTGGGAAGTTCGATTTGCAATATAAAAATCCACACTCAAAATAAGATTCTAAAAACTTACAATATGCATCGCGAGTGGTAGGAAGGAAGGATGAGCCGGTACCCAGAATGATGGACACAACCATCATTCCCGCGACCAGTCCAGAATGGTCTGGTCAAGAGGTGTGAGCAAAATACACTTTCAACAGTCCCGCGACCAGCAACCAAAGAACACTCCAATCCCAAATAGAACACTCCACAATCTGCAACTCACTCACCAACAACACTGGGAATACATGGACACAGCTAGGTACTATCTTGCAAGTACGAAACTAAGACTTAGCTAGGAAGCCATACTTCTTTTTATTATACTTCATAACTAAGAGTTGGTATCCATTTGGTTCTAGGCGCTACTGCCTCCATAATACATTCATCTATTGTTATCGAAAAGGTAATGCCATTATGATATTTGTCAACAAGAATTTTGGGTACTATTTCTCTCTTCTACATCCATTGTTGAAAAACAACAAATAATGTAGTGAAGGCTTCAACTTCCGCTGTCAATTCCTTAAATTAGCTCATGTACTCATGTTTTTGATGTGTCACTGGAATGTTGGGAGTCAAACCTACACTATTGTATTTGGGAAGTTCACCCAAAAAGTAGAATAGTATGCACAAAGCTAATGTATCATACTTAAAATCATGTTTCTTCTCTTTTAACTACTTTAAACTCTCTAGAAATTGTTACCTCAGTAGTTCACATAGATCATAGTTTGCATTCTTTGTCACCATCTCATAGGCTACATTGATAGTCATTTCTAATACAAAGTTCTCTTTGTTGGTGAAGTAAATTTTATTTTCAATTAGTAATGACGTATACTTCACAACAGGGTTAGTGATTGTACTAACCGACATGGCTCTTTCATCTAGGGTAGCACTAGTTAGGTTCACTACAATAGTATTCTTTACTAACCTCACTACCGAAACTAATCTAGTAGACCATAATCCACTAATCCGTTCAATCACTTCCTTGGTTATTTTGTAGTGTAATGCCTCGCTAGGAACCCCAAAGGAAAAGCCACATTAAGGGTGAATTTTTTATTATTTTTAAGTATAAACATAATAAGTGCATTAAACACAACATGCACGAAACACAAGCGAAAGACTTACACCAGAATTCCTTAAGGGTTACCAACGAAGAATTAAAACCAAAAGATAAATTCCACAATTAAGGTTAATCCAATAATCCATCATTAACTCAATGATCACAAGAAGCCATAAGAAATAACAAATTACACAATTGAAAGATTGAAAGGATACAATATAATTTCTCTTCAATTACACATAACATAAAGGAAACTGATAAATAACATCCCAATCTTAGGATTACATTTCTCTTCCAATACATGGCTTCTCAATATACATATAAATATACAACTTAACCAAATACAAGGTTACATAAGATCATGATACAATGACCCATAGGTCTCCAAATAACAATAATCTCCAACATGAGATAATGCATGAGCCACTAACCACAGAAACACCTGTGAAGCCAATCCTCGCATGAAGGTACAAACAAGAACATCTGATGGGAAGTGGCACTACCACCAGTCCATGTAATTCGCAAAATGGAATCACCCCACCGTACTAGGATATAGCTGAGGACCCTCAAGCAAGCAAAATCATAACATGGTCAACAAAACAATACGACTCCATGACAAAACCATACGACTCCACAATAATCTAGTTGAATCAACATCACAAATGCACAACTGAACCGACATCACAAACCACAAGTGAACCTAAAGAGAGAGTGTCATCGCATAGCTTATGATGGTTACCATGGTCGGCCTCCATAGGTCCTGCCCCCCATCCTGGGTTACCCTGGTAACCTTTCCCAACCTCCAACTGCAATTAAGTCTCATGCAGACCCTACCAGCCTTTCGTGAAGACAAGGTGGTCGGTTTGCCATTCCAGGCCTTCTCACTACATTACGAGCCCTGTACAAGCACTCACCTATGCACAAGGTACAATATCTTATTTAATGTTATGAACTACCCACCTAATCAATTAATTAGATTATCACTTTATTATTTGACTTTCGATGGGTTATCCTGCCAACCACTTTGGGCGTGACCCCCACTCAAAATCCACTCTCTCAAAGGGCACTAAACAAACATGGTCACTCCACGAGGACCCTATGGTGAAGCAGACAGCCATAACACCACTATCCAGAAACAAGTGGTCAAACAAGGACATACTGACTCTTGGTTAACCATAAGGCAAAGACACTGCATGGTTAAGACAACGAAGTCATCATAAATCACTTGGTCAAAGGTACCAAATACGTCACCACATGAGGACTGAACCACAAACTAGAAATAACACAATATAACTCTTTCAAGGAAAGCTACTTTCACTAAGTCTGCACTTAGACAATCTTTGAGAAAATCAGCATCATAAGCACTTGCAACATCATTGATTGAAAATTAAATAAAACACTCTTTTACGACATTCACATCTATTCAATTTCCAAATTAATATTCCATCGAGAATGAAATTCACATCAAATATTCAACCGAATAAAACATGAATTTCTAATAGGCATTTAATTCATTTCCAAAATATATCCAAATTAACCAATTTGAATTACTAATTCATGCCTTATTTCCATAGATAAATTTATTAATCCACATAATAAAGATCATCAGGAAATTACTATTTATATTTAACATTAAAAACCACTTTAAAAATATTTCATTTTAAATAAAATTCATGGCACATGAAAAAGGGGTGTACCACGAAGGTATAAGCGTCACACGGGGGCGAAGGCCAACCTGCAGTAGTGCTGCTGCCGAAGTAGCGGACACTACCTACCGACCGGTAGCAGGCCTACCGATCGATAGTGCTACTGTCAACTGGTAGCACCGCTACCAACCAGTAATAGTCCTACCGATCGACAGTGTTGCTACCGTCGGTAGCAACCGCTATCGACCGGTAGTACTGTTACCAACCGGTAGCACTGCTACCGTCCAGTAATCGGTAGCAACCGCTATCGACCGGTAGGACTGTTACCAACCGGTAGCACTGCTACCGTCCAGTAACAGTCCTACCGACCGGTAGTGCTGCTATCGTGTAGCAGTACTGCCAACCAGTAGTACTGCTACCTACGGGTAGCAGACACTACCGACCTGCGTGGTGGGACTAGCCCTCCACGGGGTAAGGTAAGGTCCACATACCAATAAATACATGCTTCAAAAGCATTTAAAATCAACATGCCACAAAACCATTTAAACATGAAAACGATTCATTCCCTAATCTTTTCACGGGCACACACACACACACACAGTGCCAAGATCTAAATTCAAAGGGATATTTACCAGTGAGGTAAATGGTGAAATAAAATCACACAAGAACCCAATAGATAATGATTTAGGCAACAATAGAAGAGGTAATTCCAGAAGTTGATTTTCAAGAACAAAAACATACAACAAATAGAGAAATGAACCATTTCTTTCCTATAAGCATTCATATAATATAAGCTTCACAAAATCAATAATAACAGGCATTTCTTCTTCCATTCCAATCATTCCACAAGAATTTACAAGGAGATTTGCATATTTTCAACACATAGGAAGCAACTGAAAATTTCAAAATTAAATTTAAAACAAGAAGAGATCATCCAACCTTGAAGCAAACTAGCAAGCAAAATGATGGAGAATCCCAATCCTTGCAAACCAAATCGAATTCCAGCTCTTCCTTCAGAATGGCTTTCCAAATTTCTCTCCAAAAATTCTGCCTCCTCTTCCTGTGAATTTCGAGGAATATATGGGGAAAATAATTTCAACCTAAACTTTCTAAGTTGAAAGTTTTCTCCACCAATCAGATTAATTTATTTAAAAAGTAAAAACAATCAGATTTACCTTTATCCAAAAATAATTCTTTTCCAATAAATAAAATACAAAAGTCAAATGGAAAGGTAAAAAGAAAAGCTTTTTATTTTATTTTCTATTTTCCATAATACTTTCCTTCAACATAATCATATAACACTTAAATGGCTGGGCAATAATTTGTTTCCTTCCACAAAATATTTTAATGCAACTTTACACAATGAACTAAGCCATTTAACCATTTAATCTAGCGAATCATTAATTTAATTAAATCAATAATCTTAGAGCATAATAATTAACTAATTACACCAACATAAGATAGCATCATCCATTTAATTAAATAACCATTCCAATGAACGAAAGCACGCAAAACAAAGAATGATCAAATGACGACTCACAAATGATCAAACCAAAGCACTATGACTCGCATACCAGCCAGACGGGAAAGACAACCGACTGACAACACTCACACAAGTGTAACTACGGGTCACGTTAGGGTCCAACAACTATCTCCTCCACTCCCATCAGACATATAAGGCATGCTTAGACTTGTGAACTCAGGTGGAGTCAATACCCTGTACCTACCCGACACTTGTACCTGCAATGTCTTGCACCAAAGAACCACACGTATATATATATATATATATATATATATATATATATATATATATATGACACACACACCGATGAAGGAGAATTGTGACGTTCCCTGTCTCACCAGAGTGAGTGAAGGAAAATCATCTCCTCACATCCCATACACATGCAAGCACACAACACATAAATAACACATCACACATATAAGGTAAGAGTGTCAATCCATGATAATGATCCATAAAATAACATTAATCATAAGCATAGAGATACTGCATAACATCATACACCACAAATCTAGATAAAGCATGAAATGACATCGCATAAAATTTGAATCAATATACAATAATGTTCCACTGAAGTCAATAAAAAACATACAGAAAGAGTCTGATCAAGGAGGGGTACTACATGTAGGGTCAGTCTAGCCACACATACTCATCGTAAAATCTGCTAATAGCCATGCGCACCCATTTGTCATCATAATAAAAAGAGGGGAATCGATTGCAAACATACAAATTATTTTCTATTAGGACATTGTATTCAAGCTTCAATTCATGGTTGTTATCAGTCAATTCTTTATCCCACATGTTAGAGAGATTCTCATAATTGTACTCTTTCATTTTAACATGGATGTATGTTGTAACATCTTCAACTAACAAAACTCCATGCGGAATAGTTGACAACACACCCATCGGACCATCTTTGGTTAATTTGTTAGGGTATCATTTAAACTTAGGATGGGGCTTAGCATCGATATCAACAATATTTGGTGTCACCATTGAAATAAGCTTAGTTGCAGTGAGTAGGGTTTAGAGAACTAGAGCACAAAAATACCCTTTTTCACATCGCCGAAAACTTTTCGCACTTGCTGTCCTTGCTCTCCTTTATATTTGAATGAATGAAATGACAAGAAAAATCCCCTTTTAAAAACTCCTTTGACTTGCCAGTGCATAAAATAAATGTCTTGCAAAAAAGTTGCTAATGGGTATGTTTGACATAGTCACCAAATAAAGTATTCCAAATCACCGCATTTCAATGTTTCTTACTGCAATCTTCGCCAAAAGAGGAATTCCATCACTCTACACATTATATTTGCATAGTGTGATAACAACATCAAGTTCTTCGATAAGGGCAATAATCTTCTTTTTAATTCCCCTTGAACCAAATCTCTTAACTCAATTTACGAAGGAACTTTATGCACTGTAGCTGGGTGCAGCTATAACTTCGTTTTCTTCCAAATATTTTTCATCTCCCTTTTAACTTCTTCCACAGTAACCTTTTTCACATATTCATCTCTTTTTGCCATATTATCTTTCTTTGTACTTTTGTTTCTGCAAAACTTTGCAAGATGTCCAAACTTATTACAATTGTAGCACTTATCATTCCTTTGTCTTGGTTTCCTTTATTTAGTCTGGATCTGCATAAATTATCCTTATGACCAAAACCATTACACACATAACAGTAACCATTGAAGGAGCTAATTATTCCATAGTTTTTCATGAGTTGACTTTTGCACTAACTAGCTTTATGACCAAACTTCTTACAAGTGAAATACTGACCCGAGAATGATGTTTCATCTTGATTCATCTTGTTTCCACATTCTATGGCTTTATGTCAAAATCTATTGCATGAAAAATAATAACTATTAAAACAAAAGTACCTTTGACCATTAGGATTCTTGATTGGAGATTTTTCTTTTTTATTATGAATCTTCTTTCCTCTAGCAAGTTTTGTCTTCTTAATTGGGTTGGCTTCAATTTTGTTCTCAGTTTTTTTATGTGAGCATTCACCAACTTCAAATCCTAATCCACTCTTGTCTTTCAAAGTCTTTTGTATAGTTAACATCTCATCAAGCTTTGTTGAACTCATTTTGAATTTGTCTTCTTGATTCTTTGTTTTCTCTTGATCTAATTTTAGGGATACTACTTCTTGTTCTAGTTTCTTGCATTCTTTTTTTTTTCTCCTTCAATTATGTCATTTAGATAGTCCTTAGTCTTTTTCTCTTCTTCCACTTGGATCTTCACATTCACAATTATGTCATTTTCTTATTTCAATTCTTCTCTAACTACCTTATGTCTTTCCTTAAAATTCTTAATCTATTCCTTTAATTTCTCAATGCATTCATTTGCTTCCTTTAAGTTTTCCTATAGATCTTTGTCCTCATTTTCTATATTTTCAACATCTTCAAGAGTTTCCTCAAGTTCTCCATTTTTTTCAAGTTGACATTCTCCTAGAAATTCTTTCGGAATAGATTTCAATGCCATATGTTCAACCTCCAAGATCTCCTTCAAGCTATTAGGCTCATTCAAAGGATGAATCTTTGATACCAATTGTTGAACATCTGGGATATTGAGAGGGAGGGCGAATCAGTATACCTTTAAATGATTTAAAACCCTTAAACAACCATCCACATAACATAATTATATGTAGTAAAAGAAAGGAAATTATGAAAGAAACACATAACACTTGACACTAGTGTTTTTACAGTGAAACCCATAAGGGAAAAACCACAGATAGGGTTAACTCTTAATATCTTATAACTAGTTACAAAATATTACAAAAGTGCTCACTTCATGGCTCACTGTCGGAGGGCTCACTGCCCAAATAAGGCTCACTATCGCGGGGGGGTGGTTATTGCCCCAAAATACATACAAAAATGATATGTTAAGACTGCATCTCAGACATGCATGGAGTACAATTCCAATTAGGCTTAGTAAATAGATTATGCACACTTAATCCGTTCTTCCATCGTATACCAACACATACAACTGCTAATTCTTCTACTATATATATTGCATCAAAACATCATACATACATACTGTTCCATATTAATTAATTCGAGTTGGTTGCATATGCTTTATACTGCTATGCTTTACATGTTACACAATTCATCCACCCGAGTCAGCCAAAACATGATTCAAGAGAGTGTCCACTGGAATTTACACACTATGACCAATCCTAAGTCTTGTCCCAAAATCAAAAAACAAAATGTGATCATTTGACAAAATGTGAACCCATGAGTTGACTATCCTATTCTATAGAAATAGGGTAGCTCTGGAACATGATATCTACTAGACAGAGCTTCCAGACCATGTATCTTTCTGACTATTTTGTGCCAACATGAGAAAAATTTAAGATAGGTTCTTGAGGCATCCTCAAACTTATTGACAAAACCACATACCAATACACTTAATTGCAGAGGAGTGCAGACCAAAATAGAGTTATGCAAATGTAGTCTAGCTTGTCGCACTAACCCAAAAACTACCCATGAGCATTAAGCTCATGTTTCCCATAAGCATCAATGACAACATTCCAACAAGATTAACTCACAATAAAATTGGAGCTTGTTTTAATTCCAAGGTGAAGCATGGGTAGAGAACATTCACTAATAATCTTGAGGCAATTGGATTTGAGTGCAACATCAAACTTTATCATTCATTATTGTTCTAGACACAAGTACTCTAACCTCTTCACATTTGATTTCCTAGATCAACATTTATTTACATACTTTAGCACTCCCGATTATTATTGAATTATCAAAGTTGATATATGCTTAACTTTGTGCATTTATTTAATTAAAATTTAATAACTTATGATATGGTTAATTTTCCTTTATATCCTTATGAACTTTAATTGGACTAAACTAAGTCTCTCTATCTACTTTTGATCAAAGTCTCATTTTAATTTCTCAAAGGAATGTTGGTCGGTTAGATCTTATATATGGGTGAGTATTTTGGATCCTCTTAGAGAAAACTATATGTAAAGTGTTAAACGCACCTAGTTATCGATTGGTCTTCTTGCAGATGTCTACAGTTTGCTATGGAATGAAATCAGACTATATGTAATGTCAATATGCCTGTATGTAACTGCGATCTGATGTAATAATCATCAATCCAAGGAGAGACGGGATGGATTTTTATTTATATCGACTGATGAGATATACTACAAGGGTCGACTACCTTCATAGAGCAATGCATCCTTTCAAAGGGTGGCATACTTTAGTCAAGATTCGGCTCCTTTAGAAGTATTATATTAATAACTTACATATCGGTCAAAACACAAAACGATTCAATAATGAATTGCTAAGTTAATATAAATTAATTAAATCAACAAGACAAGTTGACATATGATTATTTTGCTTATAAGTGATGACTCATGTAATTGTCTAAGGCTGAAGGCCACTTAGACAATTAAGTTGACTTTGTCAGCCCAGAAGGAGTCCGGCCAAAGCTACTATATCATCAACACTCCCTCTTAGCTAGGAAGGAATCCTTCATGATCTCTACAAGTCACAACATCTCAATGTGATGACCAACACAATGACTACACTCATGTGTATGAAGGTAAAGATATCACCTCACCATGATATCAACCATCATGGCTCCTCCATAGATATCACCTTACATGAAATCAACCATTATGGTTTCTCCATAGATATCACCTCACGTAATATCAACCATTATATCTTATCCATAGATATGACCTCACGTGATATCAACCATTATGGCATATCCATAGAGATCACCTCACGTGACATCCACTATTATGGTTTATTCATAGCTATCACCTCATGTGATATCAACCATTATTGTGAGATCATCACCTCACAATGATGGTGAGATGCACAAGTGTTCATTATTGTGAGATTGTCACCTCACAATGATATTCACCATGGCTCATCAAGAGGGTAAACACACAAGTACAAGAAAATCATCACGAACTCTCTCACATGATATTGTCATGGAATCACACACTTGATATCCACCATGAACCATATCAAAGGGTGGAGATAAGGGCTTTCACCTTAAGTCTCTCTCAAAGAGAAATACATTAACAAGAGTTTACACTCTAAACATCTTATAAAGAGAAGAATACAATAGTACAAAAATATAAACAAATCAGAGATGCTGAGACTCAATCTTAGCTAGGGCTTCATTCTCCACCATACAAAGCTTACCTTGAAAGTACAAAAAAATTATTTTGGAGAGAAACTTGGTGAGAATTTCTATCGTCTGCTCATCAATGTTAATGTATCTCAACTGAATAGTATTCGTTTCCACCATGTCTCTAACATAGTGATACTTGATCTCCACATGCTTTGACCTATCATGAAATACAAGGTTGGAGTCTGCATCACTCTTGGTGTATTCCAAGCTCACCAAGTATCCATCTATCTAGGAATATCATGAACTAGGAGTCAACATAAGGCCTTCCAACCTACATACATGGGACTCCATCCCATGAATCATAGTCCTTTAACAGATCACTAGAGAAACCATCTCAACATGGTCCACTCCCTCTGAACCAGATATCAACCTTCTGATCTCCTCGTCCAAGGTTGCCTTTGATGAAATATCAGACTCCCTCTGAAGCTGAAATGTCAGGCTCCCTATTAATGTTGTTTCTTACTCTTCAAAGAAACGTCGTTAGCCACCAACTCAGTCTCATGGCAACAAGCATCAAGTTCTTCCTTCCTTGAATGCAATCTCTTATGCTTCTTGTTTTGTCCTGAAAGCATCTCAAAGAGATTAATAATAGTTTATAGAACTAAACTATCTCGAAGAGAAATACCAATGTTAGAAGCACACGTGAATCACTATTCCAATATGATTGCATGAATTAATAGCCACACAGAAAATTCATGAACATTATGTAATACTTATCTTGTTTTAATCTAGAATCTCTTCAAGTGCTACATTCAAGCGATTTTCAAGTCTTTACCAGACCCAACAAACCTTCACCATAGATGAATTGAAATGCTTGATACAGTATGAGACAAGTCCCTAACCGATTTTAAGTTTGCCAGGAGTATATGACTAGTATACATATTCTACAACAGCCAGAGGTATCTCTAATCCACCTCCTATTCGAGCATCAAAAGCTCTCCCATTACTATCAATGAGAACCAACAATTTCTTAGCAAATTGTACCGCTAAGGCATCTCCCAACTTGCATGAAGTTCTTCTGCAATCATCATCTTACTCACCATTCTATGTACTTGTGCTACATGGTTGTAAGATGATCTAAGCTTAGAGAACCACAACATGAGGAATAGGTGAATAAACATGTTCTTAGAGCATCTTTATGAATTTTAAAATTCAGCATATCTAGCACAATTTCCCTTTCTTGAAGAATCTTCCAAGCATCAAGAATTTCAATAACTTTGTATGCTTTTTTTTTCAATCGCCCTTTCTCGATGATCGGGTTGCAATCATAACATGATCACATACATTCTCGGGAGGACCAGTGAATGTTTGCTTCTCATTTATTTCCAATATATGTCGGAAGTGTATATATATTCAGACATGTTTCAATGTATGTATTTGAATATATATAAATATCTTATACTAAAATTGCTATTTCAATCAATGCCTTTGTAATTGATTTGTGCTTCATTGCCTTTCATAAAATCATTGCTCTCCATAATCCATTTCATGGATTTCATGTATATGAATATACAAATTGATTCTCTCTAATAATATTTTTTTCTTTATGAAAAACTTAATCATTGCACATCAACCATAATCACTTTCTATAAATCACTCCAGATGTAGTATTATTTAGTTTCCAAGACTTGTGATTATTTCCAGTAACAATCATATAAAGGGCAACCATAAAAAATACAGATGGATTCATTGCTGATACTTATCATCGTTGTTCTGAATCTTCATTTCACCTTAGTCATAGATACTTAATATTGTGCTAAATATTAACTGTGTTTGTGTTTACTGACAACAGATGCAGTAACTTCAATCACTTTTACGGGAGTCAATCATTGTTCATAATACTTTATTTTTAACATTTCATTCTTTATCGGGGTTGCCTTTTGATGATTGTTGTTACTGATAATTGTTCTTAATATTACAACAACATAGTGACATATCAACCTCACTGGTTTATTCCATACACATGTTCATGATTCACTAACATCATCTATTCCTTTTAATATGCAGTCAAAACCTTCTATAGTCATTGTTGGAGAAGTCAATTTTCTCATGAGTTTATCTGTATGTTTATTAACATGATCCACAACCTTTGACAGAGCACTTCACAATAATAGAATCAGCTATTATGACTTCAAGTCATTTGTGCCTTCATATTAATTTCCTTGACTATGTTGTGTGACGTCTTTTATGTCTTAACTTTGCTCTCCATGGGAATCATAATTATTTCCACACCCATGCTCCTTTGTCTCACCTTCATTCAACTATATTATGATTGCGCATTCAAATCTAGATTACAACTGTTTCATTGAATGCATGCCCATGCCTATTGGCCACTGCGACTGCCAGTCAAAGAGTAGTAGCCACCTTCTGCCATGACTTTCGAGGAGGTCATTGATAATGTGAAGGTGCTCATCCAAATGTTGGTTACCTATGACTTCATGGCCGGAAGGCTCAAATTGAACAAGGAATAAGATCGGTTGGAGATCAAGTGCAACAATGCCTTTTTTCCCGTTGCCTCTAGTGACTTTGTTAGACAGTTCAAATAACCGGAAGACAACTGAGAGGGGGGGTGGTGAATCAGTTGTCTCCAAATTACCGAAACCTTAAGCAATTAAAAATTTAATACTGAAACACATAAGATCAATACCAGAATACATAAACCAAATACCAAAATAACAGATATACCAATTAAGTACAATCAACAATTAGAGAATAGATACCATCCACATGACACCAAAATTTGTATGTGGAAAATCTGGTAAATTGAAAAACCATGGTGGGAAGCCTACCCACAGTCAGATAATACTTCTGCAGTAAGTATGTGATTATAAATTGAGGGTAGTACTTGCAGGAAGGCCAACAACCTAGAACACACTGCTCATTACAAAAGGAGTCTCACTGACTACATAAGAATCTAGACTATAATCTGGAGGGAAGAATGAACTACAATAATAACATCTCCTATGCCTGAGTACAATTCTGGTTAAGCTCAATACCAGAGGACTTAATCCTCTTACATAAACCCAACTCAATCACCTATGATCGACCAAATCCTCTACATGAATGATTATTACATTATTCGCTTGCATACCATCCCCTAAATTATCCATCATGATTTACAATGAGATCATACACATATATATACAAACCCTCGACCATAAACAATAAGGTCGACCATCAGACAATAAAACCTATTATATAATTATAAAACATGTTGGTCTAAGACCAAACAAATATTATCCAACCCATAAGACATCCTGGAAACACATCGAGAAGACCAAACGACATGTTACATTAAGTTGATCCATAACCTAGATATAATCGAACCATATTTAGATCCACACATGCTAAAGCAATGATCCCAATCAACCAAGTCTTGGAAACGATCACCATCAGCATCCTGAATCTTTACTAGAAGCTGCACCAACACCACTTATGCATAACATCAAAAGATCTTCAATAAAGCTCTGTCGGTGAAACCCTCACCGGAACAACAAACCAAGCTTACTAGCATATAAGATAGCATTTGATCACCAGATCAATACCAATTTACTAAACATGAATTTGAGTAGCATGAATAGAATATCTAAGCCAATTCCATAATCCAAAGCATACCAGAGTGTACCGGATCATCATGATCTAACCAACCAGAAACCAAACAACCTATCGGGACCAAAAGGATACCGGTAAACAACCAAAGCAAATAGTATTGACATCAATGACAAAATATCAATGCAACACATAATCAATTTCTCCAAATGGCCAACAATCTCCCCCTTTAGCATTGATGGCAACACTAGATGTGAAAAACATCCAAGTGCCAAGAAATGCCAAACAAATCTCCCATACAAGAATATAGCAATGAAGTTTTGATCCATACTCTCCCTGTAGATGATATCTCAGTTAAGTTCTGCAAATTTCTCCCCCTAATGTATATATCTCCTTAAGTTTTTCACATGAATATCTCTCCCCCTTTGACATTAATGTCAGAGATCTGACATAAATATCAAAGCAAAATCATAAACCACTGAATCACAAGACTAACTACTCCCCCTAAGTAGTAGCATCACCACATCAATCCAGAATGAATAATAACTTCGATAATGCATACCAGACTGATGCCAAATAACATCAATCAATTTTTTGTCGGAGGGGCAGAAACCCCTAATCTATCTCTGAGGTACTCAAACGATTCTTTAGGCAAAGGTTTAGTGAAGATGTCTGCAATCTGCCCTTTAGTGTTCACATAAACCAATCTAACTTCATTTTCTTCCACCTTTTCCTTCAAAAAGTTATACTTGATAGATATGTACTTTGTCTTAGAGTGAAATACCAGATTCTTTGATATGCCTATAGCATCAGAGTTATCATAGTGAATAAATATAGGTCCATTGCAATGCACTTTTATGTCTTTTAACATTTGCTTCATCCATAGAACTTGTGTACAGTTAGTAGCAGTGGCAACATACTCAGCTTCAACAATAGATAAGGAAGTACATGACTATTTCTTACTGATCCATGAAATAATTTTCTTTTCAAGAAAGAAATCTCCACCGGAAGTACTTTTATGGTCATCAACATCACCTGCCCAATCTACATCTGTATAAGCATATAAAGTAAATTCATCATCTTTAGGATACCACAAATCATATTCTGATGTTCCTTGTAAGTATCTAAAAATCCTTTTCACCACACTCTCATGATTTTCTCTAGGATCACTTTGATATCTTGATGCAATGCAAACAACATTCATTATATCCAGTCTAGTTTGAGTCAAATATAACAAACCTCTAATCATAGACTTGTATCTTGTAGGATTTACCAGTGCTGATTCATCTTTCTTTGTCAATTTCTCACTTGTAACCATAGGAGTACTAACCGGTTTATAATTTTCCATACCAAATTTCTTCAACATCTCCCTAGCATACTTAGTTTGACAGATGAAAATACCTTTATCAGTCTGAGTAATCTGCAAACCTAAGAAAAATTTCATTTCTCCAATCATAGACATCTCAAATTCATTCTCCATATTGTTAAAAAATTTCATGCACAACTTATCTTCACTTGCAAAAATGATGTCATCAACAAAGACCTCAATAATCAGTATATCATCATCAATGACTTTATAATATAGATTACTATCAGCATTACCTTTAGTGAAACCAAGTTTTAAAAGATATTTGTCCAACCTTGCATACCGAGCTCTAGGTGCCTGTTTCAATCCATATAGGGTTTTCTTTAACCCGCAAACCATGTTTTTATCATCTGAAAGTGAAAAGCAATCAGGTTGCTCAATATAAACTTCCTCATCAAGATCCCCATTCAGAAAAGCACACTTAACATCCACATGATAAACCTTATAGTTTTTATGTGCAATATAGGCAATAAATAATCTTACAGCTTCAATCCTAGCTACAGGTGCAAAAGTTTCACCATAATCAATTCCTTCCTTCTAAGAATATCCTTTACAAACCAATCTAGCTTTATTCCTCACAACTTGTCCACCTTCATTTAATTTATTCCTAAAAACTCATTTAGTTCCAATAACATTCTTATTTTAGGCCGGGGAACTAAATCCATGTGTTATTATTTTCTATCTAATCTAATTCTTCTTCCATAGCTTTCATCCAACATTCATCCTTACATGCTTCAATTACTGATACAGGTTTAACTTGAGAAATTAAACATACCTCATTAGTTGCCAATCTTCTTCTTGTCATCACTCCATTGTTTTTATCCACAATGATCCGATCTTCTCAATGATTTAACCTTACATACCTAGGAGTTTTCTGACTCTTTGGTCCTCTTCCCTAATCTTTAGTTACTGTTGAATTTTCTGATATTGTCGTAGTAACTAGTTCAACATTTTGTTCCAATAAAGGTGTTACCGGTTTAGTTATGATCATTTCCACTGTCAGTTCTTTCTCATAAATTCTTATTTGACTTCTATTTTGCTCATCTACCTTGACATTAGCGCTCTCCACAATTCTCTGCAATCTTTTGTTATAACATCTATATACTTTGCTTTCATTAGAATAACCAAGAAATATTCCTTCATCACATCTAGGATCAAACTTTCCAATGAAATCATCTCTCTTGATATAACATTTACTACCAAAGATTCTGAAGTACTTAACTGTAGGTGTATTGCCAAACCATAAGTCATAAGGTGTCTTATCAGTTTCTCCTTTGATATGAACTGTGTTGAATGTATAAACGACTGTGCTCACTTCTTCTCTCTAGTAGATATGAGGTAGATTAGCTTCCATCATCATGGTTCTAGCAGCATCCAAGATAGTTATGTTCTTTCTTTCCACAACTCCATTTTGCTGAGGTGTCTGGGGAGCAGAAAATTGTCTCCTTATGCCATGCTTCTTACAAAAGTTATTAAACTCACCGGATGTGAATTCTCCACCATGATCTAACCTTAAGCACTTAATCTTCAACCCCATCTCAGTTTCAACCTTAGCTTTAAAGATTTTAAACTTTTCAAAAGCCTCAGATTTTTCCCTTAGAAAAGCAACCCACATCATTCTAGAATAATCATCAATGATTAGCATAAAATATCTATCACCTTGAAAACTTTTGATTCTAGTAGGACCACACAAATCGGTATGAATAAGATCAAGAACATCAAGAGTTTTGTCTTGTATACTCTTAAAAGAGGTTCTGACCTATTTTCCCATTTGTAATTCGTTACATACCAGATTATAGGGCTTAACAATCTTAGGTATATCTCTAACTGCCTTAGTTGAACTGATCTTTACCATGCAATCAAAGTTCACACGACATAGCCTTTTATGCCAAAGCCAATTCTCATCAATTTGTGCAATCAAACATGTCTTCTCACCGAAATTCAAATGAAATATATTACCTTTTGTCTGAGTACCGGTTGCAATCTCCAATCCCGATCTATTAATGATTTTGCATTTTCCATCCTTGAATTATAATTGAAATCCCTTATCCACCGACTGTCCTACAATCAAAAGATTATGCCTTAAACCTTCAACATAATAAATATTATTAGTATTATGTTTGCTAACTAATGATATGGTTCCTCTTCCTTTGATCATGGATGCTTTGTCATATCCAAATCTAACGAGACCACCATCAAATTCTTGCAAAGATAGAAACTTCCTTTTATCTCTAGTCATATGATGTGAACATCCACTGTCAATTACCCATTCGTCCTTATCTTCAATTTTAGCAGCAAGAGCCTTTTCTTCAAGTACATTCTCTTTCAGTGCCAGAACATCTTCCTTGATAGCCAGGAACACCCATTCCTTTCCGTTGTCAGAACCACTAGCAGAGTCTTGTGCCGATTCACCAACAGAATCAGTCATACCTTCCTCATCTGCAAAGTAACATGATTTATCTATGTTTTTCCTGTACTTATGCTTGTTCTGATATCCAAGGTTAGGCTTAAAAGATCTTCTAGCTCTTTTTTCAAATCTTGAATTCCTTTCAAGACATCTAGATGCAAAATGACCTATCTTATTACATGCAAAACATTTAAAAGGCGATTTTCCTTCATACTTACTTCCTATTGGTCCTTTAGGTACTGTTCTAGCAAATAGGGATTCAAGTTGCTCAAATTCTTCATCTTCCCTTTTCATATCATCCAATTCCTTTGCATACAAAGATTTCCAATCTTTATTGTTGGTTGATGATGTAAATGCATGAAAAGCAGGTTTAGACTTCACAGCTCTAGAAGGTCTGAATTCTTCAAGCTCAAAAGTAGATTAATTCCCAACCAAGGTATCCCTATTGACAGAAGTATTAGCCATTGTTCTCAATTCATTAATTGCAGTAGCCTTCATCTTATAAGTCAGTGGTAAAGCTCTCAGAACTTTAGAAACTATTTCATCTTCACTCAGAGATCCACCACAACATTGAATTCCCATGACAATTTCATTTACCCTTTCCATGAATGCAGTAATCCTTTCATCTTCTTCCATCTTCAAATTTTCATATCTCACTTGGTAACCATCAAGTTTAGCAATCTTAACAATAGGGTCACCTTCATTTAGAGTCTCCAACTTGTCCCATATAGCTTTTGCTAATGATTTGTCAGTCAATCCCATTATTTGCTGATCAAAAATTGCACACAAGAGGGCTTCTCTAGCTCTACAATCATTCTCAAGATCCTTATCTAAGGAGGATTGCTAGATGCCAGATTAAAAGGACTAACCCCTTTCTTAGTGATCTCCCAGATTTCCTTACCCAAGACATCTCAGATGAGTCTCCATCCGAATCTTCCATACTCTGTAATTTGTTCCATCAAGCCTAGGAATTTCTCTCCGAAAGACAATTGTAGATGAACTAGATGAAATTGAACTATTAGTTGCCATAGGATCTTCCTCAAGTGGTTAAGCTTCTGCAGAGAAGACTAGAGCTCTGATACCAATTGTTAGACAGTTAAAATAACCAGAAGACAACTGAGAGGGGGGGGGGGGTGAATCAGTTGTCTCCAGATTACTGGAACCTTAAGCAATTAAAACTTTAATACCAAAACACATAAGATCAATATCAAAATACATAAAACAAATACCGAAATAGCAAATATACCAATTAAGCACAAGCAACAATTAGAGAATAGATACCATCCACATGACACCAAGATTTGTACATGGAAAACCTGGTAAAGGGAAAAACCACGGTGGGAAGCCTACCCACATTTAGATAATACTTCTGCAGTAAGTATGTGAATCCAAATTGAGGGGATTGCACTTGCAGGAAGGCCAACAACCTAGAGAACATTGCTCATTACAAAAGGAGTCTCACTGACTACATAAGAATCAAGACTACAATTTGGAATGAAGAATGAACTGCAATAATAGCATCTCCTATGCCTGGGTATAGTTCTAGTTAAGCTCAATATCAGAGGACTTAATCCTCTTACATAAACCCAACTCGATCACCTATGATCGACCAAATCCTCTGCATGAATGATTATTACATTATTCACTTACATACCATCTCGTACATTATCCATCATGATTTACGATGAGATCACACACACACACACACACACACACACACACACACACACACACACACACACACACACACACACACACACACACACACACACACACACACACACACACACACACACACACACACACACATATATATATATATATACACAAACCCTTGACCATAAATAATAAGGTCGACCACCAGACAATAAAACCTATTACATAATTATAAAACATGTCGACTTGAGACCAAAATTATATTATCCAACCCATAAGACATCCTAGAAACACATCGAGAAGACCAAACAACACATTACATCAAGCCGGTCCATAACTTAGATAGAACCAGACCAAATTTAGGTCCACACATGCTAAAGCAATGATCCCAATCAACCAAGTCTCAAACACGATCATCATCAACATCTTGAATCTCTACTAGAAGCCGTACCAACACCACTTATGCATAACATCAAAAGATCTTCAATAAAGCTTTGCTGGTGAAACCCTCACCGGAACAACAAACCAAGCTTACCAGCATATAAGATAGCATTCGATCACCAGATCAATACCAATTGACTGAACATAAATCTGAGTAGCATGAATAGCAGATCTAAGCCAATTACATAAGCCAAAGCATAACAGAGTGTACCAGATCATCATGATCTAACCAACTAGAAACCAAACAACCTGCCAGGACCAAAAGGATACCAGTAAACAGCCAAAGCAGCTAGTGTTGACATCAATGACAAACCATCAATGTAACACATAATCAATTCCTCCAAATGGCCATCAGACTTAACCATGCATGACCTCGACAATATCACCACTCCTAACCTCGCTTTCCGACACTTTGTTTTGTGCGACTACATTGTATAGTTACACCAACAAGATCTACGAACTTCCGCCCACCGTAGCTCTGATACCATGTTAAACACACCCAGGTATTGATCGGTCTGCTTGTAGATGTCTACAATTTGCTATGGAATGAACTCAGACTATATGTAATATCGATCTGCTTGTATGTATATGCGATCTGATATAATAATCATCAATCCAAGGAGAGACGAGATGAAGTTTTATTTATATCGGCTGATGAGATATACTCCAAGGGTCGACTACCTTCATTGAGAAATGCATCCTTTCAAAGAGTGGCAGACTTTAGTTAAGATTCGACTCCTTTAGAAGTATTATATTAATAACTTGCATATCGGTCAAAACATAAACCGATTCAATAATAAATTGCTAAGTTAATATAAGTTAATTAAATTAGATAAGACAAGTCAACATATGATTATTTTGCTAATAAGCGACAACTCATGTAATTGTCTAAGGCCGAAGGCCACTTAGACAATTAGGTTAACTTTGTCGGCCTAGAAGGAGTCCGGCCAAAGCTACTATATCATCAACATAAAGAAATACAAGTAATTAAACTAGGTATATATTACAAGTTCAAATCCTATTTTTTAAAGATTATGACTAGTTTCTTTAATGAAATTTTGGAAGGGAATTCAAACATAACATAATTTTTGCAAGTAAATGAATCAAAATCACAAAGTAATTCAACTACAAGTAAATGATGATCATGCTACAAGTAAACAAGTACTCAAATAGTTATGTTGTAAGTGAAAAGTTATATGAAAATTTCTTTCTTGCAACTAAAGGAATATAAAAGTAACTTTGTTGCAGATAACTAAATTCATATAATAACTAAAAAATTAAAAATTAAAAATAATTTAAAATGAAATAGTTGATGATAGATGAGGGAGTGGATTATTTCTCATATAATTGCTGTTATATTAAGAAAGTATTCTCTAAATCACGAGTAACTTTAATTGAATCCTAACCCTAATTAAGTTGTAATCTTATTTGAACCCTAACTATAATACTAATTGAATGTTAATAAATTTATTTGAATCCTAAATTTAATATATAATAATCCTTAACCTAAATTGAACACTGAACTTAACCCTTACCCTAACCCCATTTTAACATTAATAAAATGCATGTCTTTAATTCCAATTATTACTCTAATCTTAATTGAATTGTATTCCTAACCTCTTTGAATCCTAAACATAATTTAACCCTAACCCTAAATCAAAAGTTGTACCTATAAGCCTAATTGATCTTTAATCCTAACTCCAATTTAACTTTATACCTAACCTTTCTCCTAATTAAATCCTTACCCTAACCATGTTTGAACTATAACCATAATTTAATCCAAACTCAAAAATTTCTTTTATAACTTCAATTAAACACTAATTGAATAATAGTCCTAACCCTAATTGAACCCAGTCCTAATTAAACTCTAACACTAAGTTATAAATATAATTCTAATTGAATTATAATCCTAACCCTATTTGTAATTGCAATTGAATATGTTTTTTTGCAAACAATTAGCAAAGAGAAGAGATTAAAAAATTATATTGTATTAATTATAATGAATGAATAGGTAATCCAAGAACTCAATCAAACTAGTACATATAAATGTAGTAGATAAATGAGAGGCTTAGTAAAGCTATGAATTTTATAAATTTAGGTAAATAATATTTAATGTTTTTCAATTAAGAATACTATACTCTTCTAAAATTTAATATTTATTATGTGATTAGTGAACAAATCATAAATTATACTTAAATAGTAGTAAAGAAAATTTAAATATTTACTAAAGCAAAAGAGACGGAAGTGAGAACAATTTTTATTTATATTACATTGTATTAATATTCATTATATTATTTTTTCACTTAAACATTCTTATTTTGTATTATCTTACATTAATATTTATTCAACTGAATGATTTTCAATCTTTAGCATAATCTAATCTTATATTTTATTTGTATTATAAAAATATTAATTTTATATTATTAATGTTAAAATTATTAGATTATTATTTTTTATTATTCTAATTACTAATCTTTTATATTGTTGACTTATTATATTATTATCAATATTAATACTTTAATTATTAAAATATTTTTATTTTAAAAATTATATTACTATTTTATAATTTTTATTACTATATTAATAATATATTATGTTATATTATGTTATTATTCTATTATTGTTTTAATTTTGTTATGCTATCAAAATTTAATAGTATTAAATTAGGTGAGCATAATACTAACCTAACCAACCAAGAGATATTTATAAATTACTTAAAAAGTAAAAGATTTGTTACCTTGTAATAGTAACTACCAAGATTTTCACAATTAATTAATAATTTTTTAATTAGCATCAAAATATTTTCATGTAGTTTCAATAATAAAGACAAAATTTATTTGTCATAGTAGTTACCTTGTAACATATCTCAAATAAAAAAACGTTTAGATTTATTATCAATTTTTTATATTCTAAAATTGCATGAGGATAGCTAAAATAAATCTTCAAAAGATTTAAAAATTTAGATACAGATTCAAAATAATTTGAAAATTAAATTAAAACATACAAATATTGTTTTAATGTACCTACAAATTTGCCTAAAAAAAATCATGTAGAAAGTGGATCCGGGAAATTCAATAATAAAATGCAAATTATTTGAGCCAATTAGATTGAAGAAAAACAATTTCTGTAATTTGAAAACTTAAAAATCATGCATCTTAACTATTTAAAAATTGAAAAAAAACATCAAAAGAAAAAATTCATAGATATAATTGGTGGAAAAGCAGTTGAATAATAACAAGTTAATGCAAATTGGGTGCAATGATTGCAATAGTACTAACCTAACGACAAGTACTAATAATCACACATCATCCATTACTCTAACCATCTATTTCTATAAGATGTTATAAAAATTCCTAATAGATAATATGGTTCCCAGAAATTGAATACACCCAAACGATTGCCTTTCATCATAAATAAAAAATACTATATCCCCCCCCCCCCCAAGTTTTGCATGTTGACTTGGATAATCTATGGAGAACAATCTTTGGGGAAGTACATATTAGTATAATTATTATCTTTTTTGATTCGTTATATATTAGCAAAATATAAGTAGGTTACAAAATCCTTGTCATTTATAAAATGAGCTAAAAAAAAGACTCAAAAACCAAAGACCAATGCAACTCCAAAAAGGATTATATAGTGAACGAATCTTTAGTATTCAAGCACATAAAAGGTCTACTCTAGATATTCCAACTCCCACTATTTTTTTTTGTATATCATATATCCCAATGGATAGATTGATTTTAGAGATATTATCATTAGACCTAAACACCTCCAATCTACAATTCATGTGTATCACTTTTCTTTTCTTTTCTTTAAGTCTCATATCTTCAAAGAGAATATCATAGGTATAGTTTTTATTATACCATTTTAAAAACTCAAAGTAGTTCTTCACAAATTTTTCACCTTCCTCCTTGGCATAGGGCCAATTTTTAGTTTTCTTTACCTCATGTCTCAATTACTTGACTTAAAATGTGCCCATAATCTCTCAAAACTCCTCTTTAGTCACCACCTAAATTAAAGTAACCTATAGGACAATAAAGTGAAAAGAAAGTTCTTCATCATTTTGTCATCTTCCTCCTTGGCATAGGGCCAACTTTTAGTTTTCTTTACCTCATATCTCAATAACTTGACTTAACATGTGCCTATAAGCTCTTAATCCTCTTATTTATTCACCTCTTGAGTTAAAGAAACCTATAGGGCAATGGAGTGAAAAGATTAGTCTTTTAGAAGACTCAATAAGTTGTCTCTCCATTTCTTAGAAATAATTCTTGTTTCTTTATTTCCACAAAAACTAAACAATATTAGTAGTTAAAATCAACAAAAAAATATTAACGTCTTTGATTAAAAAGATTAACATATTTGATTAACCTTTTAACATTTCCAAATAAAAATTCTTTCCATGAAAAACTCCCCTTGCTATGAAACCCACCAAAATCAACAAAAAATAAAAGTCAGACTTCTTTAGCAAAGAAACAATCAACAAATATATCGTTAATAGTTCCATGAGTTCTACAAACAAATCACAAATTGTTAATAGGTTGGACATGTTTCAAATTAAAAAGTAAAATTTTTCAAGGAAGAATCCATTTAAATAGGCTTTCTTTGGTTCAATAACATAGGACCAAGGGTGCTTAAAAATCCAACAATCATTTAGGTGTCTTATAACCTTGCAGGAGTTTGAAAGAGAATTGTATATCTTTTTGGAATTGATCTTAGAAAGGGTTTTTCCATTGCACCACTTTAGATTGTTGTATGTTTCAATTTCAAAATTGAGCTAGATAAGAAATCAAATTCTCTCGTAGGATTTTTTAAGGAATGGGTATAGTCTCTTTTGAGCATTAGGAAGATCATATTGAATACTACGAGAAGCTCAAAATTTATTCTTCTTATTAGTCATAATGTTCCTAAAATCTAACACCTTTACTATCCTATATCTTGGCTTGGCTAAGTAGCATTCTAGAAAAACTAAGGGCTTTTTTACCATTGAAGATTCTACCACATTGAATTAAAGCTATATGTTTTATTTATTTTTCCTTCTTATATGGCTTATGTCCTTTGACAAAATTCTTGATAATTTCTCATGCCTTCAAAATACTCTTGAAAACATAATAGGCAAAAGGGGATTTAGAAAAATTTCCAAAAAATGAGTCATGAGGATGCAGGCCCTTCCAAAGCTTTTCCAACTGAAGACTACTAGCCAAATGTTATTCCTCAACTTTTGAGGTTCATTACCACTAAAATATTTAATGATTCATTTAACATCAAGTGAAATGTCTTTCACTCTTAAGTATTTTAATATAAGACCACCATTGTCTTTATTTAAACAAAACCAATCCCCCTTAACAACAACTTTATTCCACTTTTCTTTTCCATCAGACTATAGAAACTTCCTAATACACTTCTAAATTTCATTTACTTGGTAGCTGAAAAATATCCAAACTAAAGCATAATATAAATTATAAGAAGACAAGATCTTTTGAGAAAATGTATCTACTAGCCAAATAATTTTATATTGCCTATTACACTTTGAGATTTTATCTTCGTTATTTCCTTCAATACAATTCCACATAGCCTTAAGGGAAGGGTTAATAGCAAACAAGATTCCTATGTATCTTACTTGTTTGCTAGGTCCACCCATTGTAATTCAAATTTATCAAACCAATCAAGAGGAAAATAATCAATTAAACTGTACATATTTTCTCTTGGAAATATTTAATCCAAAATTTGTACAAAAATCTCAAACTTACTCATTAAATTCTCAAAATTTCTTTCCTCCAAATTCACAAACATTGCATTGTCATCTTTAAATTGGATATTTAGGAGCTTATCCTCATTAGGGATTGTAAGCATTTTAAATTCTATTTCTATAATTCTATCTCTTGATAGATTAAAAAAAAGCATTAG
Organism: Cryptomeria japonica; assembly: GCF_030272615.1. Lineage (NCBI taxonomy): Eukaryota > Viridiplantae > Streptophyta > Pinopsida > Cupressales > Cupressaceae > Cryptomeria > Cryptomeria japonica. The sequence continues at coordinate 385,101,973 of NC_081413.1, forward strand.
AGGTGATCACAAAGAGAGTAGAGTCCAATAGGAATCCTTGTCTAGTTTATATTTGGATCTAGAAGGGCTCAGTAAGAGAACCATTTATATCAATCTAAGTAGCACCATGCTTAAATAGAAATGTTACCATTTGAAAAAAATTATCAAGAAAACCAAATGCTTTGAGATTCATTATGATAAATGACCACTCAACCCTATCATGATCCTTTTTAAAGTCAAGCAAGAGCAATCAAATCCTTTGATTAGGTTCTTCAAACCACTCCATAGCCATGGGAGCTTCACTGGATAAACAATATTTTATCATGTGCATTCATATTTGGGGGTTTAATATCCCAAACAATTGGGTGCAATATATTGCCTATCATTGAAAATAGGGGGTTTTTTAATTTCAAGATGAAAAAATACAATATTTGGTGAAAATAGGGGTTTTAATTCGGGATGTGTACTGGGAGGGGGTGACAAAAAAGGAATTTAGGGCAATATTTTTTGAAAATAAGGGGATTATTTAGTATGCCATGAATGCACGTGCTATAACCTTAGAGTTGACGAAGGATACCATAATCAAGAATGGCATCCCCCTTTTAGGGCTTGGAAGGGTCAGACAAGTTGATCCAGGCGAACCTAGTACGGTAATAGACAGGTTTTTAATCGAGGTCGAGAACTTGTTCGAAACAACTGGGGGTTTGTAGCAATACACTCAGGTCCAAGAGTTGATTTCAAATTGATTGAAAAAAAGTTTTGGAGGCCGAAGGTGCCACAAAGTGAGCCAACAAAAAAAAAGGTATGCAAAAATGCGGATCATTCACTGTAGTTTCTCTTCCCATTGAAAACCCAGAATGGAAGGTTTCAGTTCAACTTTTAAAAGATAGGGCTTTTTTCATGAAATAGAACAGAGTCTGGCTTGCCTTTTCTAGGGTTTAATCTTGGGTTAATACCCATTGGTGGGAATCGTGTGTTTTGAAAAACACTCCCAAATGGGTTTTATCTTGTCATCTACCTGAGTGAAAAAGACAAAGAGTGGATTTTAAATAGTGGACCCTTCCTTATGGGGGTAAAGGGTTTTATATCAAGGATTGGAAAACCAATTTCGACCCCAAAATGGAGAAGATTGATTGTGTACCGATGTGGATAAGGTTGTATAATCTCCCTCATGAATATTGGGATTTGGAGACTCTCAAAATGATTGGTTATAAACTGGGTGTTTTTCTGAAAGTAGATGAAGCATTGGAGGTAAAAGAATATAGTATGTATGCCATGATTTGTATCCAATGACAAGCTACTCATCCTCTCCCTCAGTATGTTGAATTAAATTGGGCAAAGGGGTATATGACGTCAACCCATCGAGGTTGAAGATCTTACAGATGAATGTCTAGTTTGTAAAAGCAAAGGACATAAAGAAGTGAAATGTAGCAGAGATTCCAAGGGTAAAGGGCTGGATAAGAACACCTTGCAAGACCTTATCATAAAATTAACATAGACTAAAGTTGATGGTGTAGACAAGGTAAATTCTTTCCTCAATAAGGAAAATGCAAAGGTAGATGAAAATCACATCTCTTAATGGAGTTGAGAAGGATAGGGTTTAATCTTTTCAACAAAATAATACTGCTAGTAACAATTGTGATTTGCGTTCAAGGGAAGGGATTGTGGATACAGTTTTGAAGGAATTTAGAGCTCCCAGTAATCAAGGCGATTCACAACAAGAGGATGAGAGTATAGATTTTCAAAAGGTTCCAATAACAATGTCTGAGGATCCATTTTTAGAGGGGGCCCAAGGATCGACAAATACAGTGATGCAAATTGAGGGTAAGGGTATTCAGATAGTGCTAGAGGAAGTTTTAGTAGAGGATTGCATCATGAAAGCGCAAAATATGGAGAATGTTGGCTCTAGGATTAAAAACAACTCCGTTGTGTCAAATTTTCATGATAAGGGTCTGAATCCATCAGTTATTGTTTCTTTAGGGGACAATGCCCCTATCAATGAGGAGGAGATGGATGAGGATGATGAAATGTATGATGATGGTGTTTTCAAAGACATACAAATCTCTCCTATTCAGAATTTGCATTTCAATGTTGAAGATATTAAAGATCTGGATTCACCTGAGAGGGATGTTGTGGAGTCCACAAGAGGGGATGATGATGAGGATGACTTAAATATTTTGGTATGCAAGGTAACTTGGGAAATATAGAAGTTCGATCTCTCAATCAAACTAAATCCAAACAAGAGAAACCAAAAATAGGTGAGAAGAAGACTCATAGTCCTAGATCCACTAGAATTCAATTGGAAATAGCTAGAAGTACGAAGGGACAAACTAAACTTAGATTGGGAAGAAGCTATGTCTCTTCCTGGAGGCAATGAGGTTCCTTTCGTGGAATGTCATGGGCTGCAATGCCCCTGACAAATGGCGATTGATCAAGAGGTGTCTTGATCAAGCGTGGCCTGATATTTTATTGCTATAAGAAACAAAGTTAAAATAATTAGAAATCCAAGCTTTTAAATTAAGATTTCAGAGATGGGGTAGTGTGTTTATGGAAATGGAGGGCGCTTCAGGCAGATTGGGGGTTTTGTGGAATGGTGCAGCTATGGATGTTGTTCTAGTACGATAGGAGAAGCATTGGCAATGGGTGAGGGTTCTTTCCAAAACCCTTCATTGTTCTTTTGAACTTTTTAATGTTTATGGTCTTGTTAACACTGCTTGTAAGTGAAATCATTGGGTACAGTTGACTGGTTTCCTTTCTTCTATGGGTAATGTAGTGAGTATTTTGGGGGATGATTTTAATGCTACTCTAACCCTTGCTGATAAAAGAGGTATATTAAACTAGTATAGTCAAGTTCAACAAGATTTCAATGAATTTGTTCTAGAGAATGGGATGGTTGAAGTGAACTTTAAATTTGGTGCTTTCACTTAGACAAATAGAAGGGTAGGGTTTGTTGGATATTGTTGTTGCTAGGATATTTGGTTATCATCGATGTCAACATATTCTTGTGTTGCAGATATGCTTGTGCGGATTTATGATTTCAATAATAGATTATCTATACTTGATTCAATGTTGGTTTCACGATGGTATGTGGTGATTTGATCGAGTTATGGATTTCGATGAGGATTGGTTTTTTCAGTGTTTAGTGTTGCAGTATTCTGGTATTTGATCCATTGTGCTCAAGAATGATTATATCTTGAGTTGCAGATTTGGTAGAGTGTTTGGTATGTTCATGTGTATCTTCAGTTCGGTTCGTGATTTGGTGCTCCGCAAGCTATCTTTCTAGTCCCAGTTGTTGTTGTTGAAGTGTTCTTGAGTATTAATGTGTTGATTAATGAAGATTTGATTAAGTGGTGTTGGTACTGTGTATGGTGAAAATGGATAACAATAATAACAATATTGAAAGGCTAAATGAATTCAACCACCAAACCCTAGCCTAACAACAACAAAGATCCACCATAACATATGAAGATTACCTAAGACAATGTAAATAAAACAAAATCACAAAGATTATACCATCACATGTCCAATAGGGTTTTGATCTCCATTCTTCCTATCTCCATTGATCTTGCTTGATATATTTGCTCTCAGATTTTATGTGCACAAGAGCTCAACAAAGAATGGAATGTGGTTGCAAGTAGGATCATAGTATAGTCAATTGATCAAGTAGTTAGCTCATTTGGATGCATCATTAGGGTTTGATAATGAAGGAAGCATCTCCTTATATAGAAGACACTATAAGAAATGGAGGGATAAGATTGAGAGGTGTAAAAGGAGGTCGGCTATGATTAGAGGGTAGGTAGAAGAAATAGTAAAATAATGAAAGAGGTAGGTAGTGTAGGAATTAAGAGATGAATGACATGTGTCATAGGTAGAAAAGGTTAATGAATTAATTAAATAAATAAAGATTTATTTAATTAATAGAAGAAGTAGGATAATTAAATAAATAAGATATTTATTTAATTTAGGAAGAGGATAATTTAAATAAATAAATGTATTTATTTAAATGAGAAATAAGGCTAGAAGAGGATAAATGAATTAATTAAATAAATAAAGATTTATTTAATTAATAGAAGAATTAGGCTTAGATAATTAAATAAATAAAATATTTATTTAATTAGACATGACAATTTTAGGTGTCTACATTTTGCCCCTCTCTGAGACAATGCGGCTTGTCGCGTTGTTTCAAAGAAGATAAGATGAACTGATACAAAGTTGCCCCAGAATGGGAATGATATGCCCCCTCGAGAGATTGGATGAAAATGTCTGGAAAAATTGCAGACAATCTCTCGATAAGAAAGAAAGGCTAGAATGGATTGATCGGATAAAGTGACAGAATCACGGGATAATGAAGATTGACTCAGAAAATGAAGGTGAGGGCTAGGGTAGGCTATAAGATAGACCACGGGCAAAAGACATCCTCATTGTCATCTACACCTTCACAAGATCAAAGTGCAGAGCAAGAAAAGAGCAGCAGCAGTCAGCAGCGATGGCTTCCGTGCATAGATTCGACTGCGTTCGACGATTTCAGAGGCCAGCAGAGGCAGGAGAGCCGGTAGGTACCACCAAACCTCCTCGTACTTCGATGCATTTATTGTTGTCATAAATGCATGCTAGTTAGAGCAATAAATGTGCTTAGGAATAGGGTACAAAAAAGTTTGAAAACGTGCAACCGCGTCTGCGTCGGTGCCAGGCGCATCTGTGTCCGACAGGCGCTTCTGTGTCGATGCCAGGCACGTCTGTGTCTGGAACCACGTTTGTGTCAAATGCGAGCGCGTCTGCGATGCTCAGGGGCATCTGCGTAGTAAAGTCGCGTTTGTGCACAGCTTAGGCACGTCTATGTCATACAGGCGCGTCTATGTTTTTCAGGCGCGCTTGTGCAGTTTGTAGGCGCGTTTGTGTCAGTCAAGCACGTTTGCGTTGAAAAAATGCAAGTTTTGGTCTTCGAGGTCAAATCGGCAGTTCTGTGATGAACATAGGCTGTCGATTGGATAAGCTGCTGAGAGGATACACTCAAGCAGGTCCTCTAGGAAGACTAGGATAGATCAAGGCACTTTGTGATGAACAGTGAGTACCAAGATAGAGTACTTTGTGATGAACAGTGAGTACCCAAAGTATGAGTAGCACTTTGTGATGAACATGGAGTGCAAATGTGAGTAACACTTTGTGATGAACAGTGAGTGTCACACACGTAGTACTTTGTGATGAACAAGGAGCACTACTAGGATAGAAGCAACACTTTGTGATGAATAGTGAGTGTCACTAGGATAGATAACCATATGCATTTAGATAAAGAAGTAGCATTTTGTGATAAATAGTGAATGCCACCATGACTGACATGATTGATTTGCTTGACTGCAGGAGTATTTGCCTATGTTGGAGTCACGGGAGAGATTCCCGTCGACACAGAGATTGCGACCAGAGCTATCATTTCAGGATAGAGTTGCCATCGAGGAGATGGGCTTGAGACATATATTGTATGTGCCTGAGTTTCGGGCAAACATGGGTTTGCTGACTGCACTTGCCGAGAGATGGCATTCTGAGACATGCACTTTCCATTTGCCGATGGGTGAGATGACAGTCACCCTTGAGGATGTCTATAGGATTCAGCGGATACCGATTGATGGAGAGTTGATTCCATATGATCGTGACAGAGATAGGGAGGCATTGAGACGGGTGTTCCAGGATCCCGGACTAGAGATGAGGGCAGGACACGTGGCATGGGACACTATGACCGCCACAGGGTTAGCATTGCCGGCCGTGATCAGAGGAGCGATCAGTGGATTTCTATGCCCAGACAGGGCAACACGGGGATTGGCTATGGGCTGGGGGGGAGCACTGGAGACACTGATGACAAATCACACCAGATATGCCTGGGGACCATGTGTATTGGCCCACCTGTACTATGAGCTTCACCAGTTTGTATACCATGGGTCAGTGGGATTGGGCTGCAGGGTGACACTACTGCAGGTTTGGGCCTATGAGCATCTGCCAGTGATGAGGCCGATACACTTCCGAGGCAGGGGACATGGATGCAGCTTTGTTCACTTATACGACATGATCACCTCGCAGCTACGGATTGGCAGGTTGGAGCATTGGCGGCGAGTGCTGGATGATATTGATGCGGTCATCTGGAGACCGTATCTAGGATGCGAGGAGTGGGAGGATGACGCCGTGGAGCTACCATACACCTTCTGGAGAAGGTATTTGATTGGGTGGATGCCCTATGTTTTAGAGAGGTAGCTTGTGGACAGGGTATGCAGGCAGTATGACAGGATCCAGAGGATGCCACGAGGCTCGGGTATGTATGCCCGTACAGTTAGGGATCAGGCGTAGTTTGGGCCTTTATTGTCATATGATTAGGCGGTCACTCAGCTGGTCGAGATGGTACCCCTACCCTGGGACATGTGGCCAGAGGTCGACGATGCCGGGATGGATGCTGAGTATTCAGCATATTGGGCGGAGCATCCATTCCCACGACTGACAGATCCAGGGGAGCTGGTGGAGGGAGATGGAGGAGGAGATGAGGATGATGATGGCGGAGGTGATGGGGGGAGAGGTCGACAGAGGTGGAGGGGAGTATTTGGGGAGAGGAGGGTTGCACCTCGGAGAGAGGGTGGAGAGGAGCAGCAGGCTCGGGTGGTGAGGGGTCGCGGTGGCTTACCCTTACAGGTACCAGCAGCATAGGGTCCCAGGCAGAGACAGGGATAGAGACAGGTACAGGGACAGGTGCAGGGACAGAGACAGGTGCATGTACAGGCACCAACACAGGTACAGGGGCAGGCACCCGCTGAGGGAGAGCCACAGGCAGCGGCAGAGGGTGGGGATCCAAAGGAGGATGAGTTGATTGAGCTCAGGGAGATCTGCCAGGGTCAGGCAGATGAGATACAGGAGCTGGAGCGGGAGAGAGACCGACTCAGGATGAGGCTCAGGGATACTGAGCGGGAGAGAGACCAGGCGATTCAGCGCTACACAGAGGCTGAGATAGCACTGAGGGTAGGGAGGCAGGCGGTGGAGGACACAGGGGCAGGCTACGCATATGTCTTGCGGGCTGGAGAGGAGATAGGGTACTGGAGGGACCTCTACTATGGTGCAGTGCCGGCAGATCAGCGGGCAAGGAGCTTCCATAGACCGTCACGTACAACGACAGCTACGGGAGGGAGTCGGAGGAGGCAGGCATCGAGTGGTGGGGTCATGGGTCCTCCACCACCACCAGATAGAGGAGATAGGCTGGGTGATCTTGGGGCGGGTCCCTCAGGGGCTCAGATTCCACCGAGGCGAGGTGGCTCCGAGGGAGGGAGTTCATCATAGCCTTAGAGGGCTCCCATTGTATCAGTTTTGTACCATTATTTTGTATTGTAGACACCTGTGGGTGCTTTTGTAGCCATATGATTTTTTTTGACATCATTGTATCATGACACTTTATATATATATGAGATGATTCATCTTTGCGGCAGCTATATGCATGTGTACCTATGTGATGAGATGTTTTAATGATGTATGTTTCTATGTGATGCTTATGATATGGATGCAAATATGTATATGATGCAATGCAATATTTATTTTCTTTTATGTTTTATATATGTATGCATGATGCAAATGTGAATGTAAGTAATGCAGATGAATATGATAATGTAAATGTAAATTGTGCTAACAAGTGTTGTGTGCAGGATGTGATGCAATTGTGATATCTATATGTATGTATTAAATGCTTATATGTGGTAATGTAGGTGCAACTACATGAAATGCAAATGTTTTTGGTGTGTCATTATACTCAGTCATGTGATAGCAGGCTACGTGGACTCGAGAAGGACGATTGAAGTCAATCAAGAAAGGGGGATGGAAGACAGAAGATATGAAAGTGAAAGAGCTTCTTGTGCATTATCATCATTGAGCTTTATTATGGCAAGTAGGTTATGACAATCGAGGCATATGTTCGACCCAGAAAGTCATTGTACCTGTTTGCATGGAGATAAGACAGTCACAAACAAGGAATGCCCCAGTTCATACTAGACTCACAGTGTCCTCATATCCTTGGACAAGTCATATCATTACTAAGAGACAATCCATAGACAGCAAATGCAAATAGGTGACGATACCCCATCCTCGCCTTTCTAGTCAAAGACATCCTGGAGATAGAATCTCTAGTCAAAGACATCCTGGAAAAGCTAAAAGACATGTCACCAGAAAAGATGAAATCAAAAGAAAATCAAGACTCGACACCAACATCCACTGTAGTCCTCAAGTTTAGTGTCTCTTGTCACTTGTATAAGTCTTATTTGATTGTGGTCACAATGTTCACTTTCACAGAAAGGATAGATAGCACTGAACCATAATGTTGTCTGAGTCTGTTGAAAGATTTGATTTGTTGAAGCCCATTGTTGCTGCTGTGTCTCATCTGAAACTGACTGAATCCATGAAACTGATACTTTATTGTGGAGAAGATGAAACTTTATTGCGGATCTGTGATGCAAATGTTGCTTTATTGCGGATTGTGCGCGAATAGACTGAAGGAAGCTGGAAGAAACTATACTCCTTGAAACATGTGATGTTCTCAGTTCCACACCCATCACTAGACGTAGGATTTTGCCTTAGCCACAGATAGGATCTGATTTATTATGGATGGAAAGGGATGTGAAAAGGGAGGTTTATTATGAATGGCTAACCAATCTTAGGTAGATCAATAACAAGCCATGATGGGACTGGGTAAGTTTATTATGAATGAATAGGTTGTGAGTGTGTGCCAAGTGAAAGGATGAAAGTGAATGCTGAAGGAGGGAGGAGCAATGTCTCTACACATGGTGCTGGTGATCCAATTTTCACCATGGTACTTGCCCAGGGCGCCACTGAAGTGGTTTTCACCGTTGGACGAAATTATTTCTCTTTACTTTTTTTGATTTTTCAATGTTTTTTGTGTCACAAGGTGCCTGTTTGCCAGGTTTTCACCAAGTAACGATTTTTTTATTTTATTTTTTGAAATTTTTGATTTTTTTTTGTTTTTTTGAATTAGGATACTCTGAAGAGCTATGTGTAGAACCTGCGAAGGTGCATGCTATTGATAGGATCCTCCAAAGGTTCACCTTCTGTAGTTGAGAGCTGATATGCCCCAGATCCATATGCTGCTGTGATGATGTAAGGACCAAGCCAGTTTGGTTTGAACTTGCCCTTCTTCTCTCTGTCTTGCTGATTCTTGGGGTTTTCTCTGAGAACCAAGTCACCTACCTCAAATGTGCGAGGCTTGACCTTGTGGTTGTAGCTGCGACTCATTCATTGTTGGTAAGCCTTGAGATGATTAAAAGCAGTTTATCTCCGTTCATCCAGCAGTTCTAGTTCTTGTAAGCGAGAGACCTCGTAGTCTTCATCAGCGATGATGTTTTGCAAAGAGACCCGTAAAGAAGGTAACTCGACCTCAATGGGAAAGATGGCTTCAGAACCATAGACTAGTGAATAGGGTGTAGCTTCTGTAGGTGTGCGGACACTTGTGCGGTAGGCCCAAAGTGCAGGATTGAGTTGGATATGCCAATTACGGCCAGCATCATCGACTGTCTTCTTGAGGATTTTAAGAATTGTTTTATTAGACGCCTCAGCTTGGCCATTACCTTGGGGGTAATATGGTGTGGAGAAACGATGGGAAATATGGAAGCGGTCACAGAGTTCACGAACATCCTGATTTTTGAAGGGACGCCCGTTATCAGTAATAATGGAAACAGGAATACCATATCGGCATATGATATAGTTAAGGATGAAGGTAGCAATCTGTTTTCCAGTGACTTGTGTGAGAGGTACGACTTTAATCCATTCTGTGAAGTACTCTGTGGCTGTGATAATGAATTTATGACCATTGGAAGAAGGAGGGTGAATCTTGCTTATGAGATCGAGTCCCCACTGACAAAAGGGCCAAGGAGACACAAGTGGTTGTAATTCTTGTGTTGGCGCATGTATGAGGTCTCCATGAATTTGACATTGCTTACATTTCTTGACAAACTGATATGAGTCTTTTTCCATATTGGGCCAGTAATATCCAGTCCTAATGAGTTTCTTGGCCAAGGTAGGACCACTAGCATGTGGACCACATATCCCTTCATGCACTTCACGTAATGCAATCTGAGCTTCATCGCTTTCTAAACATCTAAGAAGAGTGCCATCTAGACCTCGTCGGTATAGGATATCAGCTAAAATGACATATCGAGAGGATTGGCGAATGAAGGTGCGACGTTGGTTATTTGATAGATCGGGAGGTAAAGTATTGTCATGTAGGTATGTGAAAATGGAACCATATAACTGGGATTCAGGACCAACAACACATATCATTTCAGTAGGAGTAATCTCATATGAAGGAACCAAAAGGTTATCCACCAAGAACTCATAGCAGGTCTCATTTTGAGGTAGATCAATCAGTGAGGCAATTTTAGCCATGGCATCTGCGGCATGATTCTTCTCTCTTGGTATCTGCTCAAAATCTATCTTTGTGAACTGTTGTTTCAAATCGTCCACCATTTGCTTGTAAGGCAGTAATTTTTCATCTTTTGTTTGGTAATCATCAGTTGCTTGACGGATGACAAGTTGGGAATCCCCAAAAACATGAAGTTCCTGGATCTTCCACTGAACTGCAATTCGTAATCCTGTTGTTAATGCCTCATATTCCGCTATATTGTTAGTGCAAGGAAATGATAAGTGGTATGATTTTGGTATAGAATCGCCTTGAGGAGTTATAAAGAGAATACCAGCTCCTGCCCCATGCTGTGTGTATGAGCCGTCAAAATACAGTTGCCATGGCTTTGCATATGATATTGTTAAAATGGATTCATCTGGAAATTCTGAATTTAGAGGAACATCATCAATCATGGGGGCATCTGCTAATTGATCCGCGATGGCTTGTCCTTTTATTGCTTTTCTGTCCACATACTCGATGTCGAATTCACTAAGGATCATTACCCATTTGGCCAGCCGCCCAGTAAGTGTTGCTTTATTGAGGAGGTATTTCAATGGATCGATCCTTGCAACTAACTTAGTCTTATGAGTAAGCATGTAATGTCGTAATTTCTGCGAAGAAAAGACCACGGCGAGACATGCACGCTTGATTGGCGTGTAGTTTAGCTCATATCCCACCAGTGTGCGACTGATATAGTATACTGCTTTTTCCTTGCCATCAGCAATTTGTTGTGCTAGGAGTGCCCCCAGTGCTGTTGGAGTAGCTGATATGTATAGTAGCAAAGGTTGATCTGGAACTGGTGGCATCAAAACTGGCATATTCAAAAGATAATCTTTGAGCGTCTGAAAAGCTTGTTGACAGTTATCATCCCATTGAAATTTGATATTTTTATGTAGCAGGTGTTGAAAAGGATTGCACTTATTTGCCAGTTGTGCTATGAATCTTCGAATGGACTGGAGTCTTCCTTGTAAGGATCGAAGTTGACTGATATTTCTGGGTGGCGGCATGTCCAAGATAGCCTTGACTTTTGCTGGATCGGCTTTGATTCCTCTTTTGGACACAATGAATCCTAGGAGCTTCCCGGAGGTTACTCCAAAGACACATTTCTTGGGATTTAATTTTACTTTGTATTTTTCCAACCGATCAAAGACAACTGACAGTATGTCCAGATGTGTATTTCTGTCTACTGATTTACCCAAGAGATCGTCAACATAATCTTCCACAGTTATGTGCATGAGATCATGAAAGATAGTGGTCATTGCTCTTTGATATGTAGCACCTGCATTTTTCAGCCCAAAGGGCATGACATTCCAGCAGAAAGTTCCCCACGGACAAGTAAATGATGTTTTGTGTTGATCCTCGGGTGCGATTCTAATCTGATTGTAGCCAGAGAATCCATCCATTAATGATAGCATTTCATGACCTGCTGTAAGATCAACAATCAAGTCAATGTTTGGTAATGGGAAGTCATCCTTTGGACAAGCTTTGTTGACGTCTCTGAAATCTATGCAAATTTTGATGCTACGATCTGGTTTACTGACAGGTACTAAATTGGAGATCCATTCAGGATAATCAATTGGGCGTATGAATCCGACATCCAATAACTTCTCCAGCTCTGCTTTGACTAGTAATGCCACTTGTGGATGCATTTTTCTTAATTTCTGTTTTACTGGTTTTGCCCCAGGTTTGACTGTCAGATGATGCATTACCAAATCCGGATCCAATCCAGGCATGTCAGCATATGACCATGCAAAGTTGATTTGTCTTTCCTTAAAGAAGCTTATGAACTGTGACCTTTCGAACTCTGTTAATGATTTAGCCAGGAATATGTTGTGTGGAACCTCTTCCGTACCAATGTTTGTCTTGATAGTCTCCTCTACCAGCATGGATGACTTTTCCTCATACGAAGCTGGGAGGATGTCGAGCCTTCCATCTTTGGGTGCCTCAGAGAGGTTTTCGCCCTCAGATACGTCCTTTCTTTTTACTTTTTTGGGATCAGATAGCGCCACATTGTGGTTTTCACCATAAGATCCTTGATTTTCTCTTATTTTCACATTTTTGCGACTGGAAGGTCCGACACCCTCTCCAAAATATGCCATGTTGTTGAGTTCTATAGTGTATCCTGCTTTATGGTCCCCAAGGGGAAGATCATCTCGTATGCCAAGATAGTCAATAATAGCTTCATCATTTTGAAATGTGTCAAACTGTGCTGGCCCTTCATAATCCCAGTCAATGAGTTGGTGGTGAACAAGGGAAAGGCCTTTAATGTTTTTGAAGTTTGCGGGGTTAAGAGTGAAGATGTGGTTATATTCGGGTATGTCGAGGTAATTATCGAGGTCATCGATGGCACTCTCCTCATCAGTCTCGATCACGAGTGAATCCAAATTATCATCACTAGTAGCGCATTCCGGAACAGGTGTTCTCATCCTATGTGATTTCAACCTAGAACCTTGAGACAAGGACTTTGTAGACTCCTCATGGGTTGTTTCTTGACCAACTCTGAATTTGTTATAAAATTCCTCCTCTTCTGTGGGTTTATCTGGCTCTCTGAATGTCTCGGTGAGCTCGTAGTCACTGGAAGACTTGTCGGAACCCCATTCCCATTCGTTGGAATCTGTGGAATAGCAATTCGCTTGTTGAATTTGGCAGCTTTGATTTGTAAGGCTTCTTCTATCCTTTTAGTATGGATCTTGGAAGTCAGAAAACCAAGTCGTTTCGAGCATTCCCTTTTTACAGTCAATTCAGGTTGTAAGGGCTCCATAACGCCTTCTTTGCGTAACCCAAGAGGGCTTTTTCCATCATACCCGAATTTTTGTAGAATCTTGAAGCCTTTGCCATATTTCTCACAGGGTATATTGATCTGTTTTTGTGTGTCATCTTCAATGTCTTTGTAGAGCATTTTGTATAAACTTTCCTCTTCTAGTTCGCCCCATCTTTGAAAGGTAGTAGGATCCCATTTGAATGCAATGATGGATATTTGCTTGTTAGGATGTGGTCTTCCGTATTCTTTTGGAGAGCTCATGACTTGTCGTAAATACATGGTCTGATTTAAAGTGTATTGTCCCATGCCTTTGTCCTAAAATTTGCCTTTAAGTTCACCTTGTTTTGATGTCAAAGGTTTCAATGACTCAGGATCAATGTATGCCGAAGAAGGAACAACTTCGCGATTGCTGGGAATGATGGTCTCAGTATGTGATCTCAAGTTATTGCAATATATGAAAGGATTAGGATCACCGTTAACTGTTACCTCGACTCCGTTGTGAGGAAACTTAATGCATTGATGATATGTCGATGGGACTGCCCTCATTTCATGAATCCAAGGACGTCCTAACAATATATTATAAGTGAGGTCCAGATCTAAAACCTGACAAACCACATCCTTTGTGACTGGCCCAATTCTTAGAGGTAAGGTGACTATGCCCTTGGATGAGCGTTCTTCATCATCATATGCCTTGATGGTGATTTGATTTGTTGAATTCACAGCTTTATCAGAATATCCCAATTGTTTAATGGTGCTCAATGTACAAATGTTTAGACCAGCTCCTCCATCTATCAGGACTCGCTTTATTTGATGTTTGTGTATGAAGGCTTTAATATGTAATGGTGCATTATGTGGCTGACTTATGGAGGCATCATCAGCTTCTGTGAATGTAAGGGAGTGTGGAATGGATAGGTATCCCACCATGGCTTGAAACTGGTCCACGTTCAGATCAGTAGGAACGACGGTGTCTCTTAAGATTGTGTCAAGAATAGCTTTATGAGCGGGGGATATGCGTAAAAGCTCAAGTATGGAGATGAGCGCGGGTGTCTTCCCTAACTGTTCCACAAGGTCATATTTAGGTTTGGTTGATGAAGAAGCGGTGTTTTTAGTTGAAGCTCCTGGCAAAGTAATTTTACCTCGACGGGTTGTAACGTGACATTCAGAGGTAGGTTCGGAAGAAGATCCAACACCTCTTAGGACAATCTTAGGTCGCTGAGGAGGATTCTCAGGGTTTTTGTTCTTGATGGTAATAGTAGAGATATGATTATCCATCGAGATATGATTGATAGTTGAATCATAGTTGTAAGGTGCTCTAGTATAGTTGGCTTGATCATCTGTGACTTTAGCTTTTCCATTATCATGCTTTGGGAATGGTTCCTTAAACATCTCATGTTCTTGATTGGATGAGTGTCCCTCAATCTCAATGTCACCTCTATCAATGAGATCCTGTACGATGTTCTTCAGTCGATGACAATTTCCTGTCTTATGACCCTTGCTCTTATGAAATTCACAATACTCATCATCATTCCACCAATTCGGCTTAACCTTTGGTTCATATAGAGGAAAATCTGGAACTGTGATTACCTTGTTTGCCACAAGCTTCTTGAAAACTGACTCAAGTGGTTCTCCCAATGGGGTGTACTTCCTTCGTGATCTGGGAGTTGTTTGAGTATTTACTTGATTGTTTGTAGAACTTGATCCTGAAAAGATGAATTTAGGTCGCACTGTGTTGGCATCAACAACACCATCATTGACTGTGTTCTTGTTTTTATTCCAAAATCTTGGCTTGTCTTTTCCTTTAAAGTCATCTTTGTTTTCCTTGAATATCTTAATGACTCCTTGTTCAATTAGGACCTTTTCTGTTGCTAAGCCTTTTTCAATGACATCCTTGAAGGTGGACAAACAAGCTTTCCTTAGATCATAGCCAATGTCCTTGTTAACGTTTTGGTTGAACATTTCTACCATTTGTTTTTGTGGAATCTCACAAGAGTATCTGCTGGCTAGATTTCTCCATCTTTGTAAAAATGATGCAAAAGATTCTCCCTCTTTTGACTTGGTGTTGCACAAAGTAGTGACTGATATGTCTATCTCTATATTGTAGGAGAAATGTTGAATAAATGCTTCTGCTAGGTCACCCCATGACTTAATACCAGGTGGAAGTTGGGAGAACCATTCCATAGCTTGATCACCTAAGCTTTGTGGGAATAATCTCATCAAATATGTCTCTTCTGCTGCTACCTCAATGCAAGCTGTGAAAAACTGTCTTATGTGTGCCTTAGGATCCCCTTTTCCTCTATACTTGTCAAATTTAGGCATCACAAAATGTGTAGGAAATGGAGGCATTTGAATGCTCTTGTCAAATGGATAAGGACATATGTCTCTCATTGTGTATGTTGGCTTCGGTGTATTTATGTCCTCCATTTTCTTTTGTAAGTCCCTGATTTGTTGTTCCAAATTGCTCTTAGGTGGAGATCGACTTCTTGGACCATATCCTATGTTTGAGGTACCCATTGGAGGAGGTGCATGTTGCATATATGGATGATATTGATCATACACATGTTCATATGGAGGAGGTCTGTAATGATGTTGCATATATGGGCCACTTGGTATAGATTCATGTTGAGGAACACCATATCTATTTTGCGCATGTATACCATATTCTACAGGCATGTCATGTTCCATTGTGTTGCCCCCTAATTTGATATGAGGTTTCCTTGTGTCCAAATTTTGAGCATGCCTTGGAATATCCCATTGCTTTGGTGGTTGATCCTTAGCATTGATATGTGATTGAGCATATTTTTCTCCATAAGACTTCCATAATGGTCTACGAAGGTGAGTATCATATGTTTGACCATGTGTATGTGGGACCTCTGGTTTTTGAAGCAAAGCTGATGGTGATTCAGGTACCATGTGTGGTCCTCTATTTCCTCCACTATTAGGTCTCCTTTGATCCATATTGGAGTGAGGTTGTTGTAAAGGTCTATGTTCCATTATTTGAGACATGTCAAAATCATGAGGTATCTTGGCTCCACTTTGTGCCATCATGTGTAAGAAGTATTGTCTATCTCTCCTCATTATTTCCTCAACCAATCGATTGAAATGGGGATTCATAATGGATTCTTCCACATTTGTTGAATGTACTGAAAAGTTGTCCACATTGTCATTTCGTGTAGCATTGTTGTTTAGAGTGTCCATGTTCTCAACATTTGGATTATTTCTATAGACATCCATGTTAGGTAATGTAGTATGATCAGAATTGAAAAAGATCTCATTGTCATACTCATAAGAACTCATGTTTGCGGACTTTTGAGCCTCTTTAGTTTCTCTCCTAGATTTTTGAAGACGGGTTTCAACCATGAACTAGGTATTGACCAAGATGTGTGAGACTAGATGAAAAATGGAAAGAGTATGGAAGACCAAGAGTTGAATGGAATGTAAATGAGTCTGAAGTGTACTTGCAATGTCCCAAGTGTAAGACCAAGTATGTATGTAGTAGAGTAGGTGTGACTTCCAAAGAGAGGATAGTTTCTCTTGATGAGGTAAGTTGACCTTGACTCTAAGTAAAACCAAATGAGACCCATAGGTAAGAAACCTTGATGAGGGATCACTTAGCAAAGTGTTGTTGTATGTAGTGTGTTGACAAAGTATGATGAGGACAAGCAAGTGACCTTTTGACTCAAGTTTAGACAAATGTGAATGTAAAATGAGATGTGAAGCAATGATGGACTATGTGAGACCCAAAAGACAGGTTGAATGCTAGATGAAACCTGAAGAAACAACCTAGGAAGCTCAAGTATTCCGAAACTGATTTCTTGTGTTTGCTGGACTGTGAAATTTTTCTTGCAATTTTGAACACAGACGCTCCTGTATACTGCACAAACGCGGTTTCCTAACCCAGACGCTACTCTGCCCTTTACAGACGCGCTTATGAGATTTTTCCTGTTTATGTTTGCTGGACTGTGAAATTTTTTTGCAATCCTGGACACAGACGCGACTGTATACTGCACAGACGCGATTATCTGACCCAGACGTGTTTCTATTCAACACAGACGCTGTTATAAATACAGACGCTATTCTGCACTTCACAGACGCGCCTAGACAACACAGACGCGTTTAAAACAGACATAGACGCGTTTCTGTAAACTTTGTGCAATTTTTCCAATATGTGAAGTCATTTTTGTTGTGACCAAATCTGACTGTTTGACTGTTTTTTGTGACAAGAGGACACAATGTTGATGAGGACTCAATGTTTGCAAGTGTTTAGACTCCAAAATGACTCCAAGAAAAGTGTGTTGTTTGATGTAAAAATGTTTTGCATACACTTGAAGACACAAAAGACACAATGTTTTGCTGTTTGGTCTTGAATGTTTGAATGTTTTAACATAAGTCAAGCACAATTCTTATGGCTGGCCAAG
The DNA here is from genome assembly GCF_030272615.1 of Cryptomeria japonica. Lineage (NCBI taxonomy): Eukaryota > Viridiplantae > Streptophyta > Pinopsida > Cupressales > Cupressaceae > Cryptomeria > Cryptomeria japonica. Next base: position 385,119,557 of record NC_081413.1, read on the forward strand.
ACAATAGTTGTTGATCCCACATGGGGTTTTACCCCCGAGGCTACGCTATTCAGAGCAGATACTTAGATGCTTGACCTCACTGGCTCCACCCTCAGCACTCACTTCTCGGGTCAGCCAAGCATCAGTCCCCATGAAAACTCCCCATGGTGAACTTTGTATCTCTACTAAGAACCGTATGTGTGTGGGCCGCTACCAGAGGTCCGACCTCCTGCCCCAACAACTAGAAGGATTTGGGCCTCTAAAACAAAATGGTGCTAGTAAGGGCATCCGCTCGTGTGGCCATACATGCGGCACTTTCAGCTCTGTAAATACAGAAGGCTCCCAGCCGGTAGGGGTTACACCCTACAAGTGATCAAATAAATTTGATCAAACGGGTTTATGGGGAGACATAGTGTTGGTATGAACTAATTAGCACACGTTATTCATAGCTTTCACCATGAATACATTTGATTATAGTGGTTCGGATGAGGTGGGTTTTCCTCGCTACCACTTGGGTCGTTCTCTTCTCACTAGTAGTCCTAATGACCACACGGGAAGACATGCCCTCTAAAGATTAAACAAAAAGAGCCTATTGCTCAAGACACAAAAGACAATGATTCAATTTTAGTGCACCAATGGAAGTGTTTGCTAGTCTATGAAAACAAGGCACACAATAAAAATCCAAAACCCTAGCCAAGGACCTGCAACAAAGAGTTGTTAGTAGTTTGGATTGTTTGAAATAATCACCCCTTCCTGCAAACACACAAGTTAGGTAAATTTTAAAACCCAAAAGACTTTGTGAAAATAGGGGCCTTCAACCAAACGATTTAGCTTCCAAGGCAAGCTGCACTAATGTTAGCTAGATCTGAAAGTGTTAGTCCAAAAATAAACTAGATCTGAAACCCTAAATGCAAAAATCCGAAAACTGAATCACTAAAATTTCAAAATTTTGGAACGGTAAATACACAGACACTGTTACCCTCAACACAGACGCGTCTGGAGCACACAGACGCGATTCTGTGATTCACAGACGCGCTTAAAAGTCATAGACGCTCCTTTTAGACACATACGCGGGTAGAAATAACACATACGCGTTTCTGGAACACAGACGCGCCTCCCTGGAACCTGCAAAATGAAATATTGACAAAACACAGATGCGGATCCCGTTGTCGCAGACGCGCCTGAAAATCAAAAATGCGTTCCGAAAGTGCGCAGACGCGAAAATATCAAAAATGCCGCTGAAAATGTCCGATCTGCAACTTCAAAAACACAAGATCTGCAACAAGGAGGTTAAATGCAAAGGGACAAGTGTCCCACCGGGCGTGCCAAAATGTGTATGGTGAAAATGGATAACAATAATAACAATATTGAAAGGCTAAATGAATTCAACCACCAAACCCTAGCCTAACAACAACAAAGATCCACCATAACATATGAAGATTACCTAAGACAATGTAAATAAAACAAAATCATAAAGATTATACCATCACATGTCCAATAGGGTTTTGATCTCCATTCTTCCTATCTCCATTGATCTTGCTTGATATATTTGCTCTCAGATTTTATGTGCACAAGAGCTCAACAAAGAACGGAATGTGGTTGCAAGTAGGATCGTAGTATAGTCAATTGATCAAGTAGTTAGCTCATTTGGATGCATCATTAGGGTTTGATAATGAAGGAAGCATCTCCTTATATAGAAGACACTATAAGAAATGGAGGGATAAGATTGAGAGGTGTAAAAGGAGGTCGGCTATGATTAGAGGGTAGGTAGAAGAAATAGTAAAATAATGAAAGAGGTAGGTAGTGTAGGAATTAAGAGATAAATGACATGTGTCATAGGTAGAAAAGGTTAATGAATTAATTAAATAAATAAAGATTTATTTAATTAATAGAAGAAGTAGGATAATTAAATAAATAAGATATTTATTTAATTTAGGAAGAGGATAATTTAAATAAATAAATGTATTTATTTAAATGAGAAATAAGGCTAGAAGAGGATAAATGAATTAATTAAATAAATAAAGATTTATTTACTTAATAGAAGAATTAGGCTTAGATAATTAAATAAATAAAATATTTATTTAATTAGACATGACAATTTTAGGTGTCTACAGGTACAACTATTGCAGATGGTTCTAATGTGATTGCTGGTGTTTCCTAATCATTTTCTATTTGTCTTGCTGGTCCACATTGATCATTGTGCGCATTATTGAAGATATTATGGGTCCGGTGATGTTCTTAGTATTATGCGACATTTTTCAGTGGTGTAGCATGTTGTGGATGATCTTGGTGAGATTTTTGGTGGTGTTGCATGTTCGAGGATTTGATTTGGGTCCATGCTATGTAATATTGGCATTGTATTGGTCTGGTGGTTGATTTATGTAATGTGTAATATAATTTTGTAATTAGGTCTTAAGGGTTGAGCCGACCTTGTAGTCAAGGTTGATGATTATAGGTGTCATACTCATGTAATTTAGGTATGGGTGTTGTGTCTGCATTATCAGAGAGTGGTGTATGTGCAAAGAAGCGAATTAATCTTTTAGTATGAAGTGTAGAGCAAAGAGTGTTGTAGGGCAGACAAATATGCCTAACTGAAACTGTCATCAAGCATTAGAAGATGCTATTCTTTCAGTATATGTAAACTGGATTGTTGTCTGAATCTTTGTAAGGCAGTGAGCCTTCCCTAAAGGTTGTATCCTTTCAAGGGTTTCTTATTTTGAGCAGTGAGCTCTAGGAAGTGTGCCTGAATGCATGTGCATTCCCCATTTTAATATTTACACATACTACTGTAGAGTATCATCTTATTATGGGTAGGTTCCCACCATTGTTTTCCCCTTATTTGGGTTTTCAACGTCAAAATCTTGGTGTTATGTGTGTTGTTATTGTGTTTATCTTTTTTCTTGCTACAGTTGATCAGATTTGAAGTTGTGCTTAATTCATTAGATTTGGTGAAAACTGATTCACCCCCTTTCTCAGTTTTCCTTCATTGTTGTTGCCAACAATTGGTATCAGAGCTAGATCCTCCAGAAGAAGCTTGACCACTTGAGGAGATCTAGGATGGCAACCTATGTTTTCAAGAAAGAGAGTATGAGATTTGACCAAAGGATTTACACTATATGGAAGGACCAGATGGAATGTCACTTGAAGTGTCTTGGAGCTGATTATTGGAATATTACAAAGAATACCTACAATGTTCCTCAGAATGGTCTAGTTAATACAAATGATATCAAGGATGCTGAACATAACATAAGAGCTAAAGAAGCATTGCTGAGTGCCCTGACCAATTCAAAGATGACTAATGTGATGGGATTGAAGACTGCACATGAGATCTAGGAAAAGTTAGAGACTTTGTATGAAGGAGATAAACATGTCAAAGTTGCTAAACTGCAGAGTTTGAAAGGAAAGTATGAGATGTTGAAGATGGGAAAAGATGAGAACATATCATCCTTTATGGCTAAAGTGAATGAACTTGTTATGAACATTAGATGTGCCGGTGGAACTCTTGAAGAAGATGCGATTGTTGCTAAAGTGCTAAGATCCTTGCCTCCTTCTTACAAATCAAACGTTTCTGCTATTGATGAGATCCAAACTGTGACTGCTGTGACAAGAGACATGTTGGTTGGTAAACTTGTTACTTTTGAGTTGAGTGAGTTTGGAGAATCACATGGTAAATTTGAGATTGCATTTAAAGCCTCTGTATCTGGGAAGCAAAAGTATGATCCAGGAGAATGTTCATCTAGGGTTTACAGATATGAAAGATAAATGAAAGAGATAGAAAAACATGAAAGAGATTTTGATGAGCTTGAAATAGTTATTGCTCAGGAGCCGATAAGTATGATGGGAAGTTACCTTTGAAATGTTTCTCTTGTAATAAGATAGGACATTTTGCTTCTAGGTGTCTTGAAAGAATGTCAACGTATGATAGACATGATAAATTTGATAAGCATGATAGATATCAAAAGCATGACATAAGTGACAAGCCCTATAAGGCTAACCGGAAGAAAATATATTAGAAGAAATATCATTATGTTGCTGATGAAGGTGTGACATATGAAGAATCAGAGAATGGGAATTTAGAAGATGATTTTGTATTTATTGCTATCAAGGAAGATAATTTGGTACCAGTGGATTTTACAAGCTCCATTGTTGAGGAGAAAGCTTTGGTTGCTAAGATTGGAGAAATATGAATTGGTAATTGACAACGGTTGTTCATGTATCATGATAGGTGATAAAAGTAAATTTGTGAATATGGAGAGGTATGATGGTGGTGTAGTAAGATTTAGAGATGATAAAGCTTGTGTAATTCATGGTAGAGGTTCTATTTCTCTTGCTGGTAATCATAATACTGATGATGTCTTATATGTTGAAGGTTTGAAGCATAATCTTTTGAGTGTTGGACCAATGGTTGATAAGGGATATGATTTGCAATTCAAGAATGGTGAATGCAAGATTTTGAATGCTTCTGGTAGAGAGATTGCATCAGGAACTAAGACTAAAGGTAATATATTTCATTTGAATTCCAGTGAGAAAAGTTGCTTGATTGCTCAGATAGATGAACAATAGTTCTGGCATAGAAGGATGTGTCATGTTAATTTTGACTGCATGATTAAGATAAGTTCTACTCAAGTTATTAGAGATTTTCCAAAGATTGTGAAACCTTCTAATCCGGTATGTAAAGAATGTCAGTTGGGAAAGCAAACAAGAATTTCATTTAAAAATAACTTGTATACATCTAATGGATTATTAGATCTTGTCCATACTAATTTGTGTGGTCCTACAAGAGTGAGAAGTGTGCAAGGTGACATATATTTCATGTTGTTAATTGATGACTATTCTAGAATGATGTGGGTTACTTTTCTAAAGGAGAAATTAGATGAACTGGAGAAATTCAAGATATTCAAGGCTAAGGTGGAGACTGAGACATGATTGAAGCTGAAATGTATGAGATCTGACAGAGGAGGAGAATTTGCATCCAGTGAGTTTGATTCATTTTGTGAAAAGAATGGAATTAGAAGACAATTATCAGCTCCTAGAACCCCTCAATAGAATGGAGTTGTTGAAAGGAGTAACAAAACTATTTTGGATTTTTCTTGGACTATGTTGATTGAAGGAAATGTTCTAAAGACCTTTTCGAGAGAAGTTGTTAGCAATACTGTATACACATTCAACCGAGTGCATATAAAAGGTGATTCTGGTAAGACACCTTATGAATTATGGTTTGGTTATGTTCCTACAGTTAGATATTTCAGAATTTTTGGAAGTGAATGTTATATCAAAAGAGATGATGATTTAGGAAAGTTTGATGCAAGATGTGATGAGGGAATCTTCTTGGGTTATTCTACTAAGAGCAAGGCCTACTAGTGTTACAATAAGAGGTTGAGAAAGATAGTGGAAAGTGAAAATGATAACGTTGATGAATGTCATGGAAAACATATTAGAGCATGGAGATATGAGTTTGATGATCAGTATATTATTTCAAAGCAAGTGTAGACAAACCTAAAGCAAAATGATTCGGTAGAGATAGTTAATCTAGATATTGCTGTTGCCAGTGAAGAAGCTCAAGAATTTGAGAATCAAAATAATCAGAAGACTCCAAGGTATGTGAGATTAAATCATTCAGAAAATTAGATTATTGGTGACAAAAATAAGGGTGTGATGAGTAGGAGAAGAATTGATGCTGAAGAGATATGTTTGAATTCCAAGATTGAACCTAAAGATGTTGCAAAAGCTTGTAAAGATGAGAATTGGATAAAAGCTATGGAAAAAGAGTTGAATTAGATTGAAAAGAACAATACATGGGAACTTGTTCTGAGACCTAAAGACAATAATGTAATTGGTACTAAATGGGTATTCAGAAACAAATTGAATGAAGCCGGTGAAGTGGTTAGAAACAAAGCAAGACTGGTATGCAAGGGATATTCATAGATGGAAGGTATTGATTATGAGGAGACTTTTTCTCCGGTAGCTAGAATTGAAGCTATTAGATTACTTCTTGCATATGATGCTTATAAGAATTTCAAGGTCGATTAGATGGATGTTAAGTCAGTGTTTTTGAATGGTGATTTGGAAGAGGAGGTCTACATTGAGAAACCAGATGGATTTTCATTATCAGATGAAGGAGACATGGTATTCAGATTGAAGAAAGTATTGTATGGACTTAAACAAGCCCCTAGAGCTTGGTATGCTAGATTGGACATGTATTTGATGAAGTTGGGATTCTGTAAATGTACTGCTAATAGTAATTTATACTTTAAGATTGATAATGATAACATTTTGATTGTTGATGTTTTTGTTGATGACATTATTGTTGGAGGAGATGATGATTTGAGTATGAAATTTGTTGATGATATGCAAAAAGAGTTTGAGATGTCTATGATAGATGAGATGAAATTCTTCTCAAGATTGCAGATTACACAGACTGGTAAAGGCATTTTCATTTCTCAATTTAAGTATGTGAAGGAATTGTTGAAGAAGTTTCGGTTAGATGACTTCAAACCTGTTGGAACTCTTATGGTGATTGGATGCAAGTTGTCTAAGCATGATGAATCTCCAAAAGTTAATCATACCTTGTATAGATCTATGGTTGGTGGATTGCTATACTTAACTTAGACTAGACTAGATATTATGCATGCTATTTATATTTTTGCAAGATTTCAAACTGATCCTAAAGAAAGTCATGTTACTGTTGTGAAGAGGATTTTTCACATACTTGAAGGGGACAATTGAATATGGTTTATGGTATCCAAAGAATGATGATTTCATGTTATATGCTTATACTGATGCCGATTATGCAGGTGATATTGATGACGGAAGAGCACCTCCAGTGGTGCATTCTTTTTGGGAAAGAAGTTGGTTTCATGGATGAGTAAGAAGAAAGATGCTATTTCTCTATCTACTACAGAAGCTGAATACATTGCTACTGCTAGCAATTGTACTCAGGTAGTTTGGATGAAGCAAATGTTTAAGGACATTAGAGTTGTTTATGATGAGCCTATTGTTATACATTGTGATAATTCAAGTGCTATTAATATTTCCAAGAATTTGGTACTGCATTCTAAAATAAAGCATATATCAATTAAGTATCATTTCTTGAGGGGGAAAGTCAGTGAGGAATAAGTCAAATTGGAGTATGTATCTACACAGGATCAAATTGCAGATCTCTTTACTAAGTCTTTGCCTACAGATACATTTGTATATCTGAGAGATAAGTTAGGGGTCTCTACCCCTCTTGATGAGAAGTAGATGCTTTAAGATGCATAAATCCGGTGGAATTCATCTTATCTTCTTATTCGAATGATTAGAGGGTGTTGCTACTCAGCTAGAGTAGTCAGTGTGTGGTTTAGATTTGTGAGTTTATCCTAAGGGGGAGAGATTTTCCTTCTTAGAGGGAGAGATGCAAGACCTATATGTATCTTTGGCATTGTTGTCAAAGGGGGAGAGAAGCATGTGAAAAACAACCTTATCTTGGAAGCTTTGTGTGCATGATCTCAGGGGGAGATTGTTGTGAGAGATTGTTGGTGTTGATTTCTTTCTTTGCATTGATTTTTTTTCACATTCATATGTTGCCATCAATGCCAAAGGGGGAGATTGTTGGATATTGTTGCTGCTAGGATATGTTGTTGTCATTGATGTCAACATATTTTTAATGTTTTGGTGTTCTGGTATTTGCAGAGAGCTGATTTGGTTGGTATGTTGTAGATGTGCTTGTGTGGATTTGTGATTTCAGTAATAGAGTATCTATACTTGATTCAATGTTGGTTTCATGATGATATGTGGTGATTTGATTGAGTTATAGATTCTAGTATGAGGATTGGTTTTTTCAGTGTTCAGTGTTGCAGCATTCTAGTATTTGATCTGTTGTGCTCCATAATGATTATATCTTGAGTTGCAGATTTAGGAGAGTGTTTGGGATATTCATGTGTATCTTCAATTTAGATGGTTCATGATTTGGTGCTCCACAAGCTATCTTTCTAGTCCCAGTTGCTGCTATTGAAGTGTTCTTGAGTATTAGCATGTTGATTGATGAAGATTTGATTAAGTGGTGTTGGTGCAGCTATTGCGGATGGTTCTAAGGTGCTTTTTGATGTTTCCTAATCGTGTTCGATTTGTCTTGCTGGTCCGCATTGACCATTGTGCACATTATTGAAGATCTTATGGGTCTGATGATGTTCTTAGTGTTATGCGACATTTTTTAGTGGTGTAGCATGTTGCAGATGATCTTGGTAAGATTTATGACAATGTTGCTTGTTCGAGGATTTAATTTGGGTCCATGCTATGTCATCTTGGCATTGTATTGGTCTGGTGGTTGATTTATGTAATGTGTGATGTAATTTTATAATTAGGTCTTAAGGGTTGAGCCGACCTTGTAGTCAAGGTTGATGATTTGTATAAATAGGTGTCATATTCATGTAATTTAGGTATGGGTGTTGTGTCTACATTATCAGAGAGTGGTGTATGTGTGAACAAGTGAATTCATATTTTAGTGTGAAGTGTAGAGAAATGAGTGTTGCATGGTAGATAAATGTGCTTAACGAGAATTCTTATTAGGCATTAGAAGATGTTATTCTTTCAGTTCATGTAAACTGGATTCTTGTCTGAATCTTTTTAAGGCAGTGAGCCTTCCCTAAAGGTTGTAGCCTTTCAAGGGTTTCTTATTTTGAGCAGTGACCTCTAAGTAGTGGGCTTGAATGCATGTGCATTCCCCATTGTAATATTTGTACATACTACTACAGAGTATCATCTTATTGTGGGTAGGTTCCCAATGTAGTTTTTCCCTTAATCGGGTTTTCCACGTCAAAATATTAGTGTTATGTGTGTTGTTATTATTGTGTTTATCTTTGTTCTTGCTATAGTTGATCAAATTTGAAGTTGTGCTTAATTTGTTAGATCTGGTGAAAAATTATTCACCCCCCTCTCAGTTTTCCTTCATTGTTGTTGCCAATAGGGTTTTCCAACATAGCAGAAAAGCTTGATAGACTCTTTTTAGCTGGAAATTGGCAGATGCAGTTGTGGCTTACTGAAGCTGATATTTTACCCATTCATACATTGGATCATTATCCGATAAGCCTTATAATTCAAGATGATTTTTCTCCTGTGAGATGCTCTTTTAAATTTGAACTGATGTGGTTTGGAGCTACCGGTTTCATGGAGAGGATTACTAATTGGTGGTTGAATGCACCTACGTGGCAAGGTAATTATGCTCTTGTCTTTCATAAAAAGCTCCATTTTTTAAAAGAACGTCTTAAAGAATGGAATAGGAAAAGTTCCAAAAATATTTTTACTAGGAAACTTGTCATTGAAATAGACTTGGAAGTGGTCCATAATTCTGGTTTACTCAGAGTGGAATGTTTGCTGTAGTCTTTGAGGAGGAGAGACAACTTCATCATGACTATCTTGAAGTTTTAGCTAAAGAGGAAGTGTTTTGGCGATGAATATCTTGTGAAACATGGCTTAATGTAGGAAGTTAAGTATCGAAACAACTTCCTACACTAACCTCGAGAGGAGGATAATGCAATTTTTTTTACAAATTGTTACAAAAATTACAAAAACTTAACAAAAATAGACACAATAACATGCATACCATAACAGAGTGATTTACGTGGGGAAAACCCTTTCGGGAGAAAAACCCCACACTCCCAAAACAACTCAATATATTATTCAACAATCAATAACAAATTACAATATACTTGTAGAGAAATCTCTTCTTAGGAGTACTAGCAATTAGAGACTCAAAGGTAACTCAATCTCCATAAGACTCTTACACCCAAGCTCTATCTCATGCACCTCATATATAGTAGATACAATACGAGGAATTATCAAACAGTATTACAAAACCATGGGCTAAAACCACCCAATAAGGTGTAGCTAACCTTAAATCTCCCTTATATATACCGTATGGCATGTTAAAACACACATCAACATGTGTCCCTCCCTTTTACAACTCATTTATGTGTCCAATGTATTTTATATTTCCTATTTCAGGAGTACAAACTTCCAGAGGCCATAACTTGAGAACTATGTGTCCTATTGACAAATTGTTTGAAGAGCTGAAAAGCTCATGAAGTGCTATATTTCCTTGTAAGCCTCTAAGTCTCTTACACCCAAGTTTTGAGGCGTTTTGAGGCCTCTAAAGTCCTCAAAATTAAATTTAAACCTTTCATTGCACCCCTCCAAAATGAAAAATTTAATATCTTCAAAACTAGCTATGATCTTGCAACGTAACTTTACCGGAATTTTTATGTAGCTAACCATAAGCTTCAATGAGAATTTCGAACCATTTTGTGCTCAAATGAAAACTTACTATAAATAGTAATCTCATCATGTAAATGCAAGGTTGAGACACCATTTTTCCCAACATTCTCCCACTCGTCGAACACCTTGCAATAGAAAAGGGAGTATCAACACAATAAATTAATTGCTAGGGGCCATGAGGTCCATAGACTCCAAACACCGTCTAAACTTCTCTGTGCTCACAACCTTAAAGAATCTGCAACATTCATCAAAGTTTCTACTTTAACCATCTTCACCCTGCCATATTTGACCATATCTCTGACAAAATTATATTGAACATCAATATGTTTGGTCCGGGAATGAAATGTCAGGTTCTTAGCTAGGGAAATCACACTCTGACTATCGCAATAAAATGTCACTTTACCTTATTTTATTCCAACATCTGAACACAGTCTCCTAAGCCAAATGGATTATTTAGAAGCATGATTAGATGCCATATACTCTGCTTCAGTAGTGGATAAAGCAACCATAGCCTGTCGCTGACTCATCCAACTAATTGCACCACCAAATAAAGTAAACACATAAGCACTGGTGGATCTTCTGCTATCAATATCACCTGCCTAGTCTGAATCCAAATAACCATGTATATGAAGGGGAGTCATGTCTCCATTCAAATTACCATGTTAATGTCTCCATTTAAATTACCATGATAACACAAACAATACTCTGAGGTACCCTTCAAATATTCAAAGACTCTTTTGACTGCATCCCAATGAACTCTATCGGGATTAGACATATATTTGGAAAGAACTCCCACTGCTTGGGAAATGTCTAGTCTGGTATAGACCATAGCATACATCAAACTTCCAACTACACTTTGGTAAGGTACTATGCTCATGTCTTCCATCTCTGATGGGGATGTAGGACATTCTGAAGCAGATAATTTTATTCCAATTGCAAAAGGAACACATAATGGTCTACAATCCCGCACGTTGAACCTCTATAATATTGAACTCACATACTTACTTTGGCCTACCAATAGCTTTCTGTCCACTCTATCTCTTCTAATTTCCATCCCAAGAATGTGTTTTACTGCACCAAGATCTTTCATTTCAAATTTAGCAGTGAGCTGAGACTTTAGTTCTGAAATCATATATTTCCATTTTCCAGTGAATAACATATCATCAACATACAATGCAATGTACAAAAAATGATCACCATCGAATTTATAATAAACACAATAATTTGATTTAGAACGTTGAAATCCCAAACTCAACACATATGTATCAAATTTACAGTACCACATCCTAGGACTCTGTTTGAGGCCATACAAAGATTTCTTTAATTTACAAACCAAATTACTTTTACCTTTCACCACATAGTGCTCTGGCTGTGTCATATAAATATCCTCCTCTAAATCACCATGAAGGAAAGAAGTTTTCACATCCATTTTCTCAACTTCTAAATCATAAGCAACAATAATAGAAAGCAAAAATCTAATGGATGTCATTTTTGCAACAAGAGAAAATATCTCACCATAATCAACACCCTCAACCTGGGAGTAGCCTTTTGCAACCAACCTTGCTTTATACTTCTCAATGCTTCCATCTATACCAATATTTTTTTTGAACACCCATTTTCAACCAACATGCTTTCATGCTTCATGCAATGGTACAAGATCCCATGTATTTTTCTTTTTCAAAGCTACCATTTCTTCTTCCATAGCAATCTTCCAAGATTCTGCATCATTCATACCTAATTCATCTTCTACAGATCTAGGTTCATCCATATTAGTATTGAAAGAAAAAAAAAACATCTCCAATCATCAGGTGAATACCTTTCAAGTGGTTGTCTATGTCTTGTAGACCTTCGAACAAGCTGAGTTGGAGGTTCCTCTTCTAAAGATTCAAAGCTAGATGAGCTCTCCTCAACTTCTTGCCTATCAAGTGGTCTCGATTCAATTTTTCAGGAGTAGAAGGGAATTGAATCACATCTTTCTATTTAGTCTATTCCAGCTGCAATGTAACAAAAGGAGACATAATTTCTCTAAAAATAACACTTCTTCTATGAATTACCTTTTGTGCAACAACGTCCCAAAGATTGTATCCTTTCACACTATAACTATAATAGATGAAGATACATCTCACAACCTTGTTCTCCAACTTTGTTTACTTCTCCTTTGGCACATGTGCATATGCCTTGCAACCAAAAACTCTAGGATGTCTCAATGAAGGCTTGCAACCTAACAATGCTTCCATAGGTGTTTTATCAACAAGAGCTGATGTAGGAGACCTGTTAATCAGGTAGCATGTAGTGGCAACAACTTGAGCCCAAATTTTTCTCTCTAGACCGACACCACTCAACATACTCCTAGCCTTTCTCATTAGTGTCCCGTTCATTCTTTTTGCAACTTGTTTCTGCTGTGGAGAATATAGAGTTGTCTTCTATTTGTTAATACCATAGTCTTTATAGAATCTATCAAAATCATTAGAGCAAAATTCACCACCATTATTAGTCCTCAAACATTTAATTTTCTTTCTAGTATGTAACTCAACCATTGATTTGAATTCTTTAAAACACTTGAAAAACTTTAGATTTACTATTTAGAAAGTATACCCATGTCCTTCTACTGAAATCATCAATAAATGAAACATAATATGTGGATTTTCCAATCAAAGGAACATCTATAGGACCAAACACATCAGAATGAATAAGATCCAAAACATCACAAGATTTATGATAACTCAAGTAAAAATGAACGCAATTTTGTTTTCCATAAATGCAATGCTCACAAAAATCAAAGTGAAGATTAAAAACATTCAAACCTTCAACAATGTTTTTATTTTTCAAGGTCCTTATACCCTTTTCTCCAATATGGCCAAGTCTCTGGTGCCATAACATAGTTTTCTCTGCAGGTAATTTTTCTTCAGAAGAAAGAGCACCCTTAGGTACCCAAAATCCATGTCCATCCACTGAAGGTGAAACCCTCAAATCTTAAGATGAAATATCCACAGATTTACTTTTTACAGAAGTGCTATTACACTCAACAGTGTATGCTTCTAGCTTATACAAAGTGTCAAACCTCACACCTATAGTAATCACCATAGCACCCTTAATCATCTTACATCCTGCATAAAAAAGACTACCTACACACCCACATCTATTAGTTTTCTCACAGATAGCAAATTTCATTTTAAGACAGGGATATGCAACACATCACTAATCCTTTTTATTCTACCATCAGGAAACCTGATCCTAACTTTACCTCGACCAAAAATTTCTAAATGTGAATCATCACCCAAGTACACCTTGCCTTCATTAAATTCTTTATATTTAGAAAACACAATCTTTATTGGAAGTCATATGAAAAGATGCACCTGATTCAATTAACCATGCATCATTACCCGCATGAGTAGCCAAAGCTGTAATGAATGCATCACCATCTTCCTTCTCGGACTCAGAATCAGAATCAAACTTCTTCTTTTTCTTCTTCTTTTCTTCATTGTAGTCCTTACAAATGTGACTTGGTTTACCATAATTCCAGCATATGACTTTGGACTTTCCAGGAGATTTGGATCTCCCTTTGGATTTGGACTTATTGCGCTTCTCATTCTTCTTGATTTTTTCCTTAGGTCTTCCACTAACAGTTAGGGCTTCCTTCAAACTATTTGATACCTTCCTTCACATCTCTTCACCAAGTAGGGCACCCGCCACATCTCTAGACTTTAAAACAACATAAGTACTAGCGATAGCCATAACAAGAGAATCCCACGAATCAGGTAAAGAACAAAGGAAGATCTGGCATTTCTCCTCTTCGTCCATCTTAACACCAATAGATACCAATTGAGCCACCAACATATTAAATTCTTCCACGTGATCTGCAATTCGTCCACCCTCTTTCATCTTCAAGGAATATAATTTCTTCCTCAAGAAAATCTGATTTAATAAAGATTTGGCTTGATACATCTCACCAAGCTTAGTCCATAACTTCTTTGCAGTCTTTTCTTTGTGGACATTGATTAGAAGAGAGTCTGCCAGGCAATGTCTAATTAGACCCTTGGCTTTTTGGTCCATGACATAATACTGAGCAACCACAATAGGATCTGTAGGTCTTGAGACATTCGCATCAACATCATCCCACAAATCATGATCTATTAGCAAATCTTCCATCTTCAACTTCCACATCTCAAAATTACTACCATTAAATTTCTCCACCTCTATTCTCCTTGACAAACTTGCCATCTGAAAAAAGCTGCAACAAGATGAAAAAGTGTCTTCTACACAAGCTCCCACTCAAATCTGGATTAGTTAAAAAAACCCAACCCACAACTGAAACCAAAGGTGATCAAGCTCTTATACCACTTGTAAGGAAGTTAAGTAGTGGAACAACTTCCTACACTAACCTTGAGAGGAGGATAATGCAAAATTTTTTACAGATCATTACAACAGTTACAAAAACTTAATAGAAATAGACTCAATAACATGCATACCATAACACAGTGATTTACATGCGGAAAACCCTTTCAGGAGAAAAACACCACACTCTAAAAGCAATTCAATATATTAATCAACAATCAATAAAATATTACAATATACTTGCAAAACAATCTCTTCTCAGGAGTATCACTAATCAGAGACTCAGAGGTAACTCAATCGCCAGAAGACTCTTACACCCAACCTCTATCCCATGCACCTCATATATAGGAGATATAATACAAGAAATCGTCAAATGGTATTACAAAACCATGGGATAAAACCATCCAATAAGGTGTAGCTGACCTTATCTCCCTTCAAGAATCCCTATGATGTGTGAAAACACACATTAACCCATGTGCCTCCCATTTACAACTCATTTATGTGTCTGATGTATTTTATATTTCCTATTTTAAGAGTATAAACTTTAGGATGCCATAACTTGAGAACCGTGTGTCCTATTGATGAACCGTTTGAAGCATCGGAAGGTTCGTGAGTACTCTATTGCCTCACAGGATACTATGCCACTTACGCCCACTTTTCAAGGAATTTTGAGGCATCTAAAGTCCTCAAAATTAAATTTAAACCTTTCACTGCACCCCTCCAAAATGTAAAATTTAATATCTTCAAAACTAGCCGTGATCTTGCAATGTAACTTTACTAGAATGCTTATCTAGCCAACCAGAAGCTTTAGGGATAATTTTGTATTATTTCGTGCTCAAATGAAAGCATACTATAAATAGTAACCTCATGTAAATGCAAGGTTGAGACACTATTTTTTCCAACACTTAAGGATGGTAACAAGAACACAAAATTTTTCCACAGCTTTGTTAAAGTAAGATGATCAAGAAATATAATCTTTTCAATCCAAAATTAGGAAGGGATTGTGGTCTCAAACTAGAAAGGCATACAAGATGCTGCAGTTCAATTTTTTCACAAATTTTGATAGAGGACAATCTGTAGATGGATATGGAGGGTGACATACTAGATGTTATACCTAAATGCTTGATAGAGGACCAAAATAGATGATTAATGGATAGGGTATCGATGAAGGAGGTCAAATGTGTACTTTTTTCTTTGGGAGGTGATAAAGCACCAAGCCTTGTTGGTTTTCTTCCTACCTTCTTCCAAAAGTTTTGGAATCTTTTTGCTAAGAGGATTTGGTGTAGGTGGTTGAGAAATCTTGTGTTGGAGGTTTTATCCTTAAGGATTTTAACAATACCTTTATTACTCTTGTTCCTAAGAAGAATGAGGTGGTTTCCTTTGATGATTTTTGGCTCATCTCTTTATGTAATACAATTTACAAAATCATCTCGAAAGTTATTGTTAATAGATTGAAAGGTGTTCTGAATTCTATTATTTCTAAAGAGAAAAGTGGTTTCTCTTTGAGCCACTCCATTTTGGAAGGTATCATTATTTCTCATGAAGTGATTCATTCTATTAAGGTGGTTGGGATAGACAAAATGATGGTAAAATTGGATATAATGAAAGCCTATGAGAAGGTTAGATGGAACTTCCTTTTCAAAGTGTTGTAAAAGTTTGGATTTGGTCATGCTTGGATTGGTTGGGTAAGGAGTTGTGTTTGCACTCCAAGGTTCTCTGTTATGGTCAATGAGAGTCCTCAAGGGTTTTTTGAATCTTCAAGAGGTCTATGACAAGGTGATCCCCTTTCCCCCTTCCTTTTTATTATTATGGTGGAGGCTTTAGGTTGTTTAATATCAAAGAAAATAAATGATGGTTTTTGGAGAGGTGTAAAGGTAGCACAAGGGGGTTAGAGCTGTCACCCACCTTCAATTTGTTGATGATACTTTGTTAATGGGGGAGGCCTCTTTACGGGAAGCTCAGATCATGAAGAGAAGTTTGGATATGTATAGCAATTGGTCTGGGCAATTAATAATTTGGAGAAAGTCTAATATTTACTTTTTCAACACTCCCTCGTAGAAACGGATTGAAATTTCCCACATTTTGGAGATGAAGATTGGGGGCCTTCCTGATAAATATTTGGGTATCCCCCTTTATGGCGGAGTTAGCCGATCTTCAATTTGTAAAAAAATAGTTGATGTTTTCCCTAAGAGAATGGTTGGATGGAAGGGCTAGTGGTTAACCTTTGTAGGCCAAATTCTTATGCTCAAGTCTATTATTTGTGCCATCCCTTTATTCTCCATGATGTGCATGAAGATCCCTATTAAAGTCCTGAAGATTATAGAGCAAAAAATGAGAAAGTTTATCTATAATGGAGCTCAGAATGAGGATAAAATTACCCTTTTGACTTGGGAGAAAATTTGTAAATAAAAATAAGATGGGGGGGCGGGGGGGGGGGGGCAGGTCTGAGAAATTAGCAAAAAATGAATGAAGCAACGAGGGCCAAATTGGTGTGGGATTTATATAAAAATCCAAATCAGCTTTGGGTACAAATTTTATGAGCAAAGTATCTAGATTGCCAGAATAATTGGAGGATACTCACCATCTCAAATCCTCCACATGGATCAACCATTTGGAATTTTATTCTCTCTCGTAGGAAAGTGGTTATAGAGCATATAACTTGGCATATTGGGAATGGTCATGATGTTGACTTTTGGATGGACTTGTGGGATGGGAAGGAAATTTTAAGTAATGTTGATAATGTTATGGAATTTAGAAGAATTTTAAGTGAATCTTGGGGGGGAAAGGTGCGAGATTATATGAAACCAATTTTTATTGATGGTAGAATGGAAATTGGTGGATGGCTTTTTACAGGGCCCAAATCAAATATAAATCATGAATAATATTTTTAATAGCAAAAGAGATTTCCTTTCATATAAGAGGGATGAAGTAGTTTGGTGTGGAACAAAGAATTGTGTTTATAATGTCAAAATTGGATACCAATTAATTGATCAGATTGAAGGTGAGGAGGGATGGCTAGTTGATCTTTGTTGGGGTAAGGAATGCCTTCTGAAGGTAGGTACCTTTGCATGGTTGACAATTAAAGGTAGTATATTAACAGGTGAAAGAAGGAAAATGTTGGGTTTTTCAGGCCCTACAAAATGTGCTTTGGGTGAAAAGGGGGAAGAGAGTGTGGATCAGTCCTCACACTCCAAGCCATTGAATTTCTTCCTTCTTTCAAAGTGCCCATCCACAATTCTCTCCACAAACAGATGAAAAATCTGAGTAAGTTTGGCTTGCCTTTGTCTATCCCCATGCAAATCAAACCAACCCAAGAGGGGAATGTAATTGCTGTATTTAAAACCACCAGCTAGAGCTGTTACATCATTGAAAACTTCCTTGAATACTCTTCCCCTCACCTCTCATTGTTGGAGAATGGTGTAGCAGAAATTTTCATGGTATGGACCATTGCCGACCACTCTTAAGGAAGTTTTTGTGTGCTAGCCGGTTTTCTATAGTAAGTCAGTTTTTTCTTGTGTTTGGAAAATTTATCCATCAGTGATCATTTGGGAAATAGGAAGGAGAGAAATAGGATTTTTTTTTAGGACAAATCAGAATCATTGGAAAGGATATTCAATCAAATTAATATCTCAATTGAGGAAATTGTAGGGGCTGTTGCTTCCAAGTTTTCTTTAGATAAAGTTATTTTCTCAAAAGAAGATACTTGCATTCGTAATTGTTGGCCTAGAATTAAATTCCAGACCGTTCATGGGCCTTCTCAGGTTGATTCGATGTCTTTTGCAATTTCTAGTGAGAAATGGGAATGACCTCAGGTAGGGTGGTTCAAGGTCAACTTTGATGGTGCCTCTAAAGGAAATCCAGGTATCTTAGGAGCAAGAGTGGTGATTTGGGATTGGCTTGGGAATATTGTGATGTTGGGTGCTCAAAATCTTGAAAATGGTATCAATAACAAAGTGGAAGTTCAAGCAATATTATTGGGCTTGTAGTGGGGCTTGAAATTTGGTGTTCAAATTTTGCACTTGGAAGGGGATCACAGATTATTATTAATACAATTATTAAGGGTGAAGCCAATTCATGGGTTTTAAATAAATACATCTCCAAGATAAAAAATGATTTAAATTTCTTTAATAATTATAAGATTTCACATGTGAGAACGACTCGAAATGAGGTGGTTGATGTTTTGTCCAAGTGGGCAATATTATTTGTTGAAGTGCTCAAATCCCACTTGGAAGATTTCTGAAATTTGATGGAGGCCGATGTGGAAGGCGAAGTATAAAGGCATGATTAATTTGTCTCATTTTTTTGTAATGGGAGAACGTTGGGATGAGATGGGTTCTTAATTATTTATAGGGCCTTGGGCCCATTTTTTGGCTGTATTGGTAGTTGGCCTTGTGTGAAGGTGACAAGTATGGAGGCCACTTTTACTTTGTATACCTCTCATCAATAGTTGGTGTTTGTGGGGGATATCTCAGAGAAGTGTTTGAGGTGCATTTTTCAAACATGGTGAGGATGCCTTCATCCAGATTGTGATGATGTTGTTGGGGGATTGCTTTCTCAAGACCATGCACAAGTACAAAACCAACATTGATGTGGTGACCATGGTTCTGGCATGGAGTCTGTAACCGAGTGAGTGGAAAGATGTCTTGGTGGAGGTAATGAGACAATGTGTGGAGGATGACTGGTTGGGTGGTTTGATGGAGGTTTTGGAAATGGCAATGTCGGGGGCGGGCTTTGATGTTAGAGATGGGCTGGACATCAATGGAATTCATGAGTTGTGCAAATTGGTCCCATAAATTTGGTGGCCTTTTGGTTTGGACAAAGATAAATGGTGAGCAAAGACAAATATTGCCTAAGACTCTCAAATTATTTCTCAAGGAAAAGGTGGTGGAGGCTTGAGGTGATTTGACATGCAATTCTACAAGGGTCGGTGTTGTGAAGCCGAGAATTCATGGAAAAGGTAAGAGGTTGGTCTTGGGGAAGCACAAAATCAAGTTTCAAAATGTGTTGTATGAATACAAAGGTGGTGAACTAGGTGGGGGGGAGTGGCAGTGCTAGTGAAGGGCTGATTGGTGAAGCCCTAAATGTGCCTGAACCCTTTGTAGAATGAGTCTGTGTTGGAAGGTGTTTTTTGAGGTCAACATTCTTGTTGGTTTCTTTTTGTTTATCTCTTTGTACATTGGTCTCGATTCCCTCTTTGTTGCTTTATGTAATATGTAGTACTAGGTAGATGTGGTGTTTGATGGTTTAGGGGTGCAGGTTGAAAATGTTTTCATAGTAGTTGATATTTTTTTTGGTCTCATATATGTATATCTGTTGTAATCTTGGAAATTTTCTTGAAAATACCACTATGAGTAGTATGGTTTATGCTATAATGGCGGATAGGTAGGGGTGCTTGTAGTTGGGGTATGATTTATCATTCATTTTTTATATAAGCAATGGTTACCTATAATGTATATTTTGAATCATATTAATCAAATTATACTTATTACCAATCAAATAAACAAAAACATGAGTGTAGCATTGTAAATTCTAACTTTGTACAATTCACATCTCATATTTGTGCTCCTACTTTAGCGCGTCTTATCTTTATTCTCCCCTAGATTCATTTTGGCCCTTTTTACTTTAAATATGATGTCACTTGACTACATAGTTGAGAGGACCTCATCCTGAGAATTTTCTATCTTGTTTTCTTGTTTGTTTGTCTTATTCTGGAAGGACAAGGGTGTTGGGGAACCCCTATCTGGACCAAGGCACCCCTACCATTCCGGTCCTCCATAAACAAGACCTATTTCAAGTACGAGTGGGCACTTTTCCTCCTCGATGGATTTCGATCCTTGTGGCTCAACCTGACTATTTCAGGTAGGCCTAATCAATAATTTACCTAAGGAACCCTATATAAAGACATCCTATCACTTCATTTTGAGAGGAATTCCATACCCCATCATTTGTGGATACATCAAGTAGTCACCATTAAGCATTCAAGGCAACATTTCATCCCACCATATTCTTCAAGCATCATGAAGCAAAGTCACATCAATCTTCATGCAAGAATGTGTGTTTGATTAGGTCATTAGTTTCCTTCTGTTTGTCATGTTATTGTATTCAACACTAGTGAAAATGTATCTAAAGAGCATTGTATCATCAACTTTTAGGCAAGCATCGCATGTCTGAGGTATATAATTTGGCATTTACTTCATAATTTCATGTTTCAATTATCATTTCAATTCAAGGTTAATTCCTAAATTGGGGTTTGACCTAAGGAAAACCCTTATCTGCAACCCTTTCTTCTCTCTTTTTGTGTGCAAGGAATTGGTTTAGGAGCTGCAATTGAAGATTTTGACAAAGTAGATGATAATGAACAGGTTCATCTTTTACAAGCATGAAAAGTGGAGGACTAGGTAGCTCCCACCATCCTAGTCCCATAAATTTAGCTTGATCTTCTTGCAGTGGACTTGATGTGTTCTCTCGATCCAAAAATATCCCATTTGTCTACCCCAAAATCTGTTGGACTAGGTCACTCCTATCCTCCCAATCCCAACAATTCAGCCCAAATTTTTAGCTATAGGTTCTAATCTATTTTGCCTTCTCAAATCTCTATCTATAGTTCTATTTAAAATGTAGAACATTTTGTCATTGTTGTTTTGGTCCAATTT
Source organism: Cryptomeria japonica (assembly GCF_030272615.1). NCBI lineage: Eukaryota > Viridiplantae > Streptophyta > Pinopsida > Cupressales > Cupressaceae > Cryptomeria > Cryptomeria japonica. Next base: position 385,140,775 of record NC_081413.1, read on the forward strand.
ATAATTGTTTTCTTTGAAACTTGCACAATTTTAATTTTAGTTTTGTCTCAAACAGGAGTCCAACACCAGTCTGATCTGCATTCAATCCCTTGAGGATTGAATCAATCGTATATGTCTTTCCTCCTTAATGTAAGGTTGGATCTTAGTGGCCTTATCGATCCTGTAGGTGGTAAAGCCCTAAATTCCACCACCTTACAATGAGTAAAATATGTTATTTGTAGATTATTCACCTAGATCGAGCCTATATCTTCCCTAGTATTTTTGTCTTTTATATAGTTAAAGAATAATCTTGACCCTTTGTCTCCCCTTTTAAGCCAATTCATTTTAGCCCTAACTTTTAATCTTTGAATATTCTTAGTCTGCAACTTTATCAAGTTATGCTTGACTATCACCAGCTCATATTTCAAGTATTCATTAAAAGGGTTATTCTACAAATGATATTTGAAGTAGAGGGAAGCTCTTATTGAAGCTCATTTTTAGTCCTTTCATAAAGGGCACTTTTTCCCCATTACCTAGAATAAAGCTCTTCAACCACTAACATTGGTATCTTATTTGTCAATAGGTGAAGGATTCTTTAACATAATCTCATTGATCTCTCTTCAAGTAAAGATACCATTATTATAATCCTCAATGTCATGAAAAAATATATTGAGATTAAAATTATTCTTATTTCTTATCTCATTCAACTTCTCAATATTTTGAATTTGAGTTCTAACCTTGATAAGGTAGTGGCTGGTTGGTATGTAAAGATGAACTTTGACATAATTTCCTTCATCAATTTGATTAAAGCTAGAGTATTCATTATTGGCATAAAATTTGTTAGTTTTATAATATATTCTTTTACCACCTTTTTGGGAATTGCACCAAATATAATTGTTTTATAATCACCATTGGATGCAGAATATAAATTAGTGACCCAATTTTACCTAATAATTATATTTAACTTACATTCCATTATTTTAAATTAAACACCCATCAACCATGTGACTTAATTTTACCTAATTCTCTATGAATGATTTCTTTAATCCTTTGGTTCTCTAACACTTGATCTTATTAAAAAAAATACAATAAACCAATACATAAAAGATCAAACATTTAGGGATATTTTTCATACCATTCATCATGTTGATAAATTATTAAGTAATTAGAGTGGCATAATCATAATTGCTTAGGTTTAAAAGGAGAGAAATAGGGGACATGATAAAGGAAATGAGGGCTAGCTACAAGCATCATTATTTTCCCCTCTTATGTATTTACATGCCCTCATGTAATCCAACCCTAGGTTTTCCTATCACATTGCCAAATTATCAGGAGCACAATGAGATACATCTCTTAGTTTGTAGTAACCTTGTTCTTCCTATACTCTTGTTACTACTTATCAAGTTGCCATTAGTTTTATATTCAAAGTCATACTATATATTCTAGTCGGTTAGCACTACCGAATCATGCAGTCGGTATAACAGAGAAGTCAATATGCACAGTCTAGTCGGTTACAGAAGGAAGCAGTCATAGAATGTAGTACACACCGAGCTGTCTACCGAGTATCCTTTTATAGATACCAAGCAGTAAAGATGACACATCGAGTTGACATACACCGAGTGAAATGTGTTACCAGATACATTGAACCTGGACATGCATATGAAAACGTTTTACAAGATCAAGGCACATCTAACCGTTATTACATTGGAAATTGCACTAGAAGATTGTGTATGATTTTAAGGACAATCTAACCAAAGAAATATTTTGTTTAGTTATTCATTCAAGGAATCTTGTTTGTAAGATCGAAGCAATGAATTGGATCACCGTTTTAAGAGATCTATTTATACAACATGAGTGAAGTGTATGTATGTATGAAGAAGGCTGTTACAGAGACACAGAGGTCACCGAGAAGGTTTTCAAAGAACAGTTGAAGAACAGAGTAAACAGAAGGGTTTACCAAGTTACTATGTGGGTTACCGAGGTATGCTATAAGCAAGGTAATCTATTCTAAGCACATAGAATCTGCTATAACATTTCAGATGTAAAATTGCAGATATTTGTAATGATTTTATTGTAATATTGTGAAGTTGAAAGAGAAACCTTTAACAGGGTAAAAGACTCTAATCAAGTCTATAAATTGTAAAGCCTCTAACGAGGTGCAACATTCAGAATAAATGTTGTAAAATCCTTTAGCAAGGCAGATCTAATAGATCTTGTTACTCCTAATAGGGTAAGCTATCAGAAATAGCTAAAATGTAGCTCTAACTGATAACTCTTTATTATTGCAGTAGTGAAGTTGTGGGTGTCATCCCCACCGCAGTTTTTCTCTCTAACCAAGAGTTTCTGCGTAACCAAAATATATGTGTTATGGAGTGAATCATGTATGATTGTTATCTATTTGTTTTAACTCTATTTTATGTTACTACACTATTCTGTTTATGCATAACAGTAAAGTTATTATACAAGAAAATATTTGGAGTACTGATTCACCCCTCCCCTCTCAGTACATTAGCTTTCCATATTGGGCCTAACAATTGGTATCAGAGCTCTAATCTTGGAAAAGGGTTTAACTACCTAAAGATAAAGATCTTATCAATGGAAGGCTATAAACAATCTCAAAGGATTGTGTATCTGCAAGAAGAGCTGGATCATGCTAATCAAGTGATTGTAGACATGCAAAGGCAAATGCAAAAATCTCTGAAAGTAAGAAGAAGATTATCTGATGACTTGCATGATTCTCAAGAGTTAGTGGAACAAATTGAGACATCATCTAAAAACAATATATCGGAAGAAACTGAAGAAATGATTGGAGTATTGAAAGAAAAGAACAAAGCATTGGCTGATCAACTAAAAGCAATGAAAATAGAACATGAACATTTTAGTACATAGATGACTGAAAATCTAGATGCATTGAGGACAACAGAGGATAAAGTAAGAGATCTACAAAGAGAGAAACAACAACTTGAAGTCTTAGTATCTTATAAGAATGATGAAATCACAAGGTTAACTGGGATTCAACAAAATATGACAGATCAACTAGGTTATGCACATCATGAAGCAATTATGAAGAATGATGAAAATCAAGCATTAAAACTTGAAGTATCAAGGTTGACCAATGAACTTGAAATAGAGAAGAAATCCAAAGAAACATTGAAGAAAAGTTACGAAACATCAAAGATGTTGGATGAGCAACTGAATACAAGAAGACCCAACAAAGATGCAAGACTCGGTTACAAAGGAAAAGAATCTACCGAGAAAGGAATTCATACTACCGAGAGAGGAGAATCATCAAAGCAAGCTGGAAATAGGAATAACATCAAAAGAAAGAAGCCTATTTACTACTACTGTGGAAATCAAGGTTACACTGCCAACATATGCAAAATCAGAAAAGGTAAGCAACCGAATATCACTAAGTCCAATGATTATTGTTACAATTGCAATAAATATGGTCACACATCTAATCAATGTAGGACAAATTTTGTTAACAATTATCAGAAGGCAAAATTCAAAGGGTTTTGTAGAAACTACAATAGATATGGACATAGTACTGAGAAGTGCTAGCTTAAGCAAAAGAACTACATGTGGTCTGCACACCGAGCAAACACTAGAGGTTACCGAACTCAAACAAATCCTTACCGATAATATGCAACAGTACCATGGGATTACAATACAAGGATATGGTGTAAATGTTGTGGAAGATATGGACATATAAGTGCCAACTGTTTTATAAGGTTTGGAATGAACAACTGAAGATCATGGAGAAATCCTGGTATGGCATGTTTTCTTTGTCACAAAGTTGGACACTTGGCTGGAGATTGCAGAGATCAACCTAGAGGAGACACTGAAGAGATAAAAGAAAAATTAAAGATGATTTGGAAAAAGAAGGAAATCATGTCAAATGAAGAAAGCACCTTACCTACCAAGTTAGGTGCACCTATTCCAAATTAATCAGAAAAGGTATGAAGGGACTGCATTCTCTAAAGGTTAAAATCATAACAGTTCCTATTCTATTATGTGCTAAATTCAAAATCTGCATTGTAGATAGGAATTCGGAAATCATCAAAGCAAATCGATATTAGCCTAGCTCAATCACGAAAACTAAATTGCAATGATAACAAAACCTACAAACATTCAATAGAGATATGGAAATGAAACATTCAATTCAAACGCAAACCATCACAAATGCAGATGTCTCCTCCATGATTATCCATTGTCCTTCTTTCTCCTTCAAATTGCTTTGTTTTGTGGATCTCACCTTCAAGTGCATAAGCATAATGTGAGAGCAAGATTGACAAGACGGTAGCGTAAGAATACTAGAAGCGTGATTGATTCGGGGATCCTGATTGAAGAAATTCATCCAATTTATAGACAAATTGGAGAGATGACAAGATTAGCATGAAGAGATTTGAAAGGAAATTTCAAATCAAGAATGACAAATATGAAAAATTATGACAAATTGACACTTTCTATGCGAAATTGATTGATTGATAATTATGACAAATTATGGCAAATTGCTATGTCAAAATTGATTGATTGACAAATTATGACAAAATTGACATGTCATTCCCATGAAATTAGGAGAAATATTAGAGAAAATAGAAAATTAAATGAATTAGAAATTAGGAAATTAGAAAATTGATGAAAATTAGGAATTAGGAGGAATTAGTTGGCCAATTAAATAAATATTTAATTGTGACAAGAAGACGTAGGATAAATAAATAAATTATTTAACCTAGAGGGAAAATGACAAACAAGATTAAATGAATAAATCATAAAACCTTAGAAGATGAATTAGAAATGCAAGGATGACAATTAGGTCTTGATAAAAGATAATTGATGCCGATTCGATTATGATTATGATTAACAAAGGACCAATGCCGACAAACGATTTGATTGATAAATGCACCAATTGACGAGGAACAATGACTAATTGATCCAAATTGACATGATTGAGAAGGACGACGATCGATGTCAAATCGATCGCAAAATGACAAGATTGAAAATGACAACGATTGATGACAAATCGATTGCAAAACGACAAGATTGAAAATGACAATGATCGATGAAAAATCGATCACAAGATGACAAGATTGAAAAGGACAATGATCGATGACAAATCGATCGCAAAACGACAAGATTGAAAATGACAACGATCGATGACAAATCAATCGCAAGATGACAAGATTGAAAAGGACAATGATCGATGACAAATTGATCGCAAAATGACAAGATTGATAAGAGGACAAAACGCTAATTCCATCATCGATTAGGATTGATGATGTCCAAAATGAAATCGAATTGACGATGTCAAAATATGCCAAATGAGCACGCACATTGATGTGACAGGATAAGATCGACCAAAATCATGACTGAAGATTGTTATCAACAAGACCAAATTCAAAAGCGAGATAAATGAAGAATGCATAAGAAGGACTTGATGCTCACAAATGATAAAGACCAAGTGCGCAACATAGGAGAAATGTTAATGCGACGCAAAAACCCTAAAATAGGCAATGCGCCAATGTTAAAGTATGACTCTGCAAGCGTTGACCACTTTTAGATGTCTATATTTTGCCCCTCTTTGAGACAATGTGATTTTAAGCGTTGTTTCAAAGAACAATAATGAAAATTCCCAGACACTGACAATGACACATGCATGCCCCCTCGAGGAATTGGCCCGAAACATCCAGAAAAGAGGCCAATTGATCGATAAGAATGATAGAAAATGATAGGAGCAAACAGATTGAAAATTGGGGATCAGATACACAAAGGACAAGCAATTGAAGGCTCAAAAGACTATGACCAACATAAGATGGAGAGAGTGCACGTCCATCTATGCATTGACAAAGATCTATAAATGAGACAAAGAGAGTGAAAAGAGCTCATTTGCACTAGCCAAAGAGGAGGATTCTTTTGCTCTTGAAAAGGACGCTTGTAGAGAGATGGTGAACATTCCAATGGAAGATCACCTCAGGGAACATGTACGCACCTACAGATGACCGAATGAGGCGGGAGCAACGGTATGTATCTCAATAACCCATATTATCAATTTCATGAATTTTGCTTGCTTACGGGACATTGCGGGGCCCACAGGGAACGAAAAGAATGACTTCTGCGCCTGTGTGGGCGCATCCTATGCTTGTGTGGGATGTCCTGCACTTGTGTAGGGTACACAGGTGCAAGTTGATGCTACACAAGTGCAGAACAGGGTACACAGGCGCAGTTGTGCATTGGGAACCCTAATTTGACCAAAAACAACATGCGAACGATCCCAAAAAGGGGGATAAGAGTAGGATAGGTCAAAATAGATTAGAAACACCCTGATTTGTGGATGAAACAAGGAAATGTAGCCCATAGGAGGAAACCCTAAAAGTGACAAAATGTGCCCCAATTGTGATGCAGAGTCGACAGTATCCACTGATTACGCGGGAGAACCGACCTGACTGCTTCATGCTACGACATAGACTCAGGAGCACAGACAGAGATACATTAGCAGGACTTGGATTATACTATATTACATTCATGTCCGAGATTAGGGCAAACACAGGACTGCTTACTGCATTGGCAGAGCGATGGCATTCAGAGACTTCCTCTTTCCATCTAGCGACTGGAGAGGCGACGGTGACACTAGAGGATGTATGGCGTATCCTCCGCATTCTGATTCATGGGGAGATGATAGAGTATGACCTGGTGATAGGGAGAGATGCTTTGTGCAAATTATTTGAGTGCGACGTAGATGATCTGGATATCGTAGAGAGGGAAATTGGCTGGGAGACCATGGCATCAGAGTATGATCAACGATATGTGGTGATAGCATGCCTAATAGCAGGGGACAGACGAGGACATGGATTCCCTATTGGATGGGGAAGAGTGCTAGAGTGGATGGTGACAGAGGGGACTGTGTACGCATGGGGACCATGTGTGCTTGCTATGCTATATTTTTAGCTACATCAGATAGCATATCAGGGAGTGCAGACTTTGAGCTATGGAGTCACATTGTTACAGGTATGGGCATTTGAGCACATATCCATATGTCGACCGATTGCAGAGAGGCAGGTATTACCACACTAACCATATGTGTACTACTATGGGGGAGCACTGAGACAGGGTCCTTTCAGATACATATTGTATTGGTGACATGAGCTAGACAGATTAAGATAGTTTACATGGAGGCCATATCTTGATTGCCCTGGATGGTCAGATGATAGTGAGGAGCTACCATATTGTAGATAGGAGAGATACCTAATTGGGCGACTAGTGAATCACCAGAGAGTGATTGAGATGTATCTGCCAGAGAGAGTTAGACGACAGTTTGGAGAGAGGCAGGATGTACCTAGAGGGACTACACACTTTGCCCGATCTCACGGAGAGACGAGTCAGTGGGGGAGGATGATTCAACCACACATAGCATATGCCGACTTCACATAGCTACAATAGAGACAGTGGGATTGGAGATTAGATATGGTGGACGCCAGGATGACAGAGGAGTATGAGCGATGGTTTGCACGATGACGGCTAGTGCCATTGACAGATCCTGATATTCTGGTACCTAGGAGACAGGAGGACGTCCCACTCGCTGGAGAGGAGGAAGATGATGAGGATAGAGATGAGGACAAGGAGGATGAGGATGGTGATGAGGATGAGGGGGATGATGAGGATGGAGATGATGAGGATGAATATTATGAGCCAGATTCAGCCGATCAAGAATCATTGCAAGATATACCCATAGAGATGGAGACAACTAGCATAGAGGAGATGGAGATATGTAGGGCCACCATACCGAGTCAACATGATCACATTGCGACACTAGAGAGACAAAATGCTATCTTGAGGATAGAGCAGGATCAATTCAGAGTAGAGATAGCCAGACTTTCAGTGGCTCGAGATACAGCAGTAGCCCAGGCACAGCAAGAAGAGCAGAGAGTCATCGAGTATATTGGGTTGATTAGGGATGCCAGTGCACGTGAGATGGCACAGATGTTGGTAGAGACCAAAGAGGAGATGCACCATTGGAGGACACTATATGAGAGTGTAGTTCCACCAAAGTAGAGAGCAGCGTCATATCGGGCACGATCGAGGACAGAGAGCAGGCCACGCTCTCGAAGGTCAGTGAGCAACATGGGGGTGAGTGGACCTATGAGACCACCACAGCCAGGACCAGGGATAGGAGGGACATCATCCTTGAGACATGGCAGGGATGAGGAGGACAGAGGGAGCACGTAGTGATAGAGGCACGTGCTCCTTATGACAGAGACATATGTAGTTTGACATTATGTATTCAGCCTGCGGGCCATACTGAGGACAGATAGTCCAATTTTGTACTCCGATATTATTTTGATATATGATATGATATGCAGCTATATGATGGAATGCAATGTGTTATGGCTGATGGTTACGTTCCATGTATGGATGTCTTATGCACTGTTTATGTACCATTGTGGAACATGTATGGATATATTTTTATGTGTTTTTGATGCATTTATAATATGAAATGGATAAAATGTGTGATATAGGCAAATGTACTAACCAATGAATGCAGGATGCAACTTATGTTTTTGGAGATCAAAGAACTAGACCGAACTGACTACCCGAACTAACGGAAGAAATGTTAGTAAGAAGAAATGAGACAGAGGACAGTTAGAGACGAAGAAAAACTTGCTTTCACTAATGCACTTTGTAGGTGAGAACCTTTATTTAATGTAGCAAAACGGATGCATAGCATCATGGCATTGAAGGCCAGAGCTGAAACACAACCCTTTTTGCAAAAGACAGACACATCGCACACAAGGAATGAGTGAAGCATCCTAGGGTGCATACATCAAGGGTCGAGGTATGTGCGGTGTTCACAAAGCGAACGTACTTATCACAGATATCCAATGATATAGTTGCCCCAGTTTGTAACAAACATTCCACAAACAACAAACACAACAAAAAAACAAAAGGGACCATGAACCATCCTGGTTACTCTAAATCACTCAGTGACATCATCGAGCAACATAGGAACATGATCGAAGATAAATCAATAAATGATAAGACTCGCTAATTCCAACAAGTCAAACAAACATCTTGATCTTCATTGTCAAAAGTTGAAAGTTTTGATAGGACGATCACGCTGTTTGGTTTCTGGGAATGTGGTACCCCGTCTAAGACAGGACACAGTCTGGTTTTGAGTATACCACACCCTGTATAAGACCCATGATAGTAGTGACAAGGTCAAATGATATTGATGTTGATGTTCGATTGAGAAGACAATTGTGATCAGTTTGAATGTCTGGTTTGATTGAAAAAGTTCATCTGTGAATGCATGATTTCAGTAAAGTGCAGTGTTTGATTGATTTTCGTTAGATGTATGCTCAACGATCTGTCTATGCACAAAGGGGATATTTTTGTTTTGTTTTTTCAGGACTTTATTTGACTTTTTAGTGATTTTTTTCAGGACATTATTTGATTTTTTTTGGATTATTTCAGGACTTTATTTGATTTTGTTGGATTTTTTTTAGGACTTTATTTGATTTTTTTAAAATTTATTTTAGGACATTATTTAATTTTTATGATTTTGTTCAGGACATTTTTCCATTTTTATGATTTTTTCAGGACATTTTTCAATTTTTATGATTTTGTTCAGGACATTTTTCAATTCGAAAGTTCCAGTGATTGATCATGACAAGGGGCACGCACCCAATGCACATCTGAAAGACATATATAGAGACCAGGACCGAAACATATGCACAAGAAACTGGAGTATGCAAGACAATGATGTTGACCAATCATAGGCCTGGAACAGAACATTGGGTCAGGACAAGGATAGGCGCGATAAACCTGTAGAGAGAAAGCATAGCTAGAGGTCATGATAGATGACAGAGCAATGATCTTTTTACACATGGTGCCTGTTTGCCAGGTTTTCACCATGGTACTTGCCCAAAGCGCCTGTTTGCCAGGTTTTCACTAGAGGGCGAATTTTTCTTTACTTTTGTTTGTCTTTTTCCTTTTTTTCTTTTTTTTTTTACTTTTTTTGTATTTTTTTGAGCTTTTTGATTTTTTTTGTATTTTTTCAGGATCATATTTGAAGAATTGCTGATAGAAAATTATGCCCAGTACTTGCGAAGGTGCATACTATTGACTGGATCTGACAAAGGTTCACCTTCTCGGGTGGCAAGCTGATATGCCCCCGAGCCATAGGCTATAGTAACTATGAAAGGCCCAACCCAATTAGGTTCAAACTTGCCTTTGATGATGTCAGTAGATTGTGCATTCTTGGGGTTTGCCTTTAAAACCAGATCTCCCACTTCGAAGTGTCGCCCTTTGACCTTCTTATTATAAGAGCAACAGAGACGATTTTGATATGCTTGCAAATGTGTCAGGGCTGTCTGACGTTTCTCATCTAACATCTCAAGCTGATGCAACTGAGAGACTCTGTGCATCTCATCATCAATCAGATGTTGCAAGGAAACACGCAAAGAAGGAATCTCCACTTCCAAGGGTAAAATGGCTTCCACACCATACACCAAGGAATAAGGTGTTGCGCCAGTAGGTGTGCGGATAGAAGTACGATAAGCCCATAGTGTTGGATTCAACTGTACATGCCAATCGTGACCAACGTCATTGACAACCTTTTTCAGGATCTTGATAATGGTTTTATTTGATGCTTCAACTTGACCATTACCCTGTGGATAGTATGGACTGGAGAAACGGTGTTGGATGTGAAAATTTTCACAGAGTTCTTTGACATCTTTATTCTTGAATGGACGACCATTATCTGTGACTATGGCAAGGGGAACCCCATATCTGCATATGATATAATTCAATAGGAATTTTGAAATTTGCACACCAGTGATATAGGTCATGGGGATAGCCTCGATCCATTTTGTAAAATACTCTGTGGCTGTAATGATAAACTTGTGTCCATTTGTAGATGTCGAGTGAATCTTGCCAATAAGATCCAATCCCCATTGACAAAAGGGCCACGGAGATATGACAGAATGAAGCTCTTGGGCTGGTGCATGAATGTAATTTCCATGGATTTGGCATTTGTAGCACTTCTTGACAAAATCACGAACATCCTTTTCCAGAGTGGGCCAATAATACCCAGCACGAATCAACTTTTTGGCTAAGCTCAGACCATTGAAATGGCCCCCACATATACCATCATGAACCTCGCATAAAGCCGTTTGTGCTTCGTCAGAATCCAAACACCTGAGGAGGGTATGGTCAAAGGAACGATGGTAAAGGGTGTCGGTAATGATGACATATTTGGCTGTCTGTCGGATGAAGGCTCGGTGTTGGTTAGTGGAAAGGTTAGGTGGTAAGGTTTGGGATTTCAAATATTGATAGAGGTCATTGTACCATGGGGAGTTAGGACCAACAAGAACACACATCACATCTGCTATCGAAATTTCAAAAGAAGGGACAAGCAACTATTCGACCAAAAATTCACATTTGTCCATATTGTGGGGCATATTTAACATGGAAGCAATCGTAGCCATCACAACTGTCAACTTGTTTTGAATTCTTGGAACTTGATTGAAATGGATAGCCGTGAATTTTGTCTTGAAGAAATCTACCATATGCTTGTAGGGAATAAGCTTTTCATCTTTTGTTTCGTAGTCATCATTCACTTGACGTATGACTAACTGAGAATCTCCATAGACTTGTAAATGTGTGATGTTCCAGTGGACCACTACTCAGAGTCCTATGACCAGAGCTTCATATTCTGCAATGTTATTGGTACAATGGAAAGTTATTCTGTAGGATTTGGGAATAGCATCACCTTGAGGGGTGACAAACAATATACCTGCTCTGGACCCGAATTTGGTATGGGATCCATCAAAATATAACTTCCATTCATTAGAAGACATGAGAGCAAAGACTGATTCATCTGGAAAATCCATCAACATGGGATGATCATCATAAATAGGAGCCTTGACAAGTTGATCCGCTATGATTTGTCCTTTTATTGCCTTTCGCTCAATGTACTCAATATCAAACTCACTGAGAATCATAACCCACTTTGCTAGGCGACTTGTCAAAGCTGCCCTACTAAGCAAGTATTTCAAGGGATCAATTTTTGCAACTAGCAATGTCTGATGATTTAACATATAGTGTCGAAGCTTATGTGTTGCAAAGACCACTACTAAACATGCCCGTTCGATAGTTGAATAATTCAGCTCATAGCCCACTAATGTCCGACTGATATAATAAATAGCCCACTCTTTACCTTTCTCATACAGTTGGGCCAAGAGAACTCCTAGTGCTGTTTCAGTTGCAGAAATATATAATATAAATGGCTTCCCTTCTATAAGAGGCATTAGAATAGGCGGCGACAACAAATAATCCTTAAGAGTTTGAAATGTTGGTTGACATTGCTCAGTCCATTTAAAAGAGACACCTTTATGCAATAAATGCTGGAATGGATGACATTTGTCTGCCAATTGAGCTATAAACCAGCGGATTGACTGTAGCTTTCCTTGCAGACTTCTTAGTTGACGAAGATTGGAAGGAGGAGGCATATCCATTATTGCTTTAACCTTGGCAGGGTCGACTTCGATGCCTCTGTGAGAAACAATGTACACTAGTAATTTGCTGGCTGTGACACCAAAGACACACTTCTTTAGATTGAGTCTAAGCTTGTAAGTTTCCATTCGGTCAAAGATTGGGCCAAGGATGGCTAGATGACTATCTCTTGTGAGAGATTTGCATAATAAGTCATCAACATAGTCCTCCATCAAAGTATGCATAAATCATGGAAAATTGTCGTCATAGCTCTTTGATATGTTGCTCCAGCATTTTTAAGACCAAAGGGCATCACATTCTAGCAGTAAGTACCCCAAGCACATGTGAATGCAGTCTTATGTTGATCTTCAGGAGCAATGCGAATTTGGTTATAGCCAGAGAAACCCTCCATCAATTAGAGCATCTCATATCCAGCAGTCATGTGAACTATGATGTCTATATTTGGTAGTGGAAAGTCATCTTTAGGGCATGCTTTATTGAGATCCCTAAAATCCATATAGATTCTGATGCCCCCAGTTACTTTGCTAACTGGTACCAAATTTGAAATCCAGTCTGCATAATCAATGGGTCTGATAAAGCCCACATCTAGTAATTTTTTTAGTTCTACCTTGACCAAGAGAGCCACCTGGGGATGCATCTTTCTGAGTTTCTATTTGACAGGCTTGGCATTTGCTTTTAATGGCAAGTGATGAAGGACTAATTCTGGATCAAGGCCAGGCATATCTGCATAGGACCATGCAAAACTGATCTTTTTCTCAAGAAAGAAATTGACAAAATCTATCTTTTCCTGTTTTGATAGAGAAGCAGCGAAATGAATGACCTTAGGGTTGTCAGGTGTACCCAAATTTATTTCTTCGGTCATTTCCACAAGCAATGTTGATTTATCCTGACTTGATAGGGGTATGTCCAATCTTCCACCTTTGGGCGCCTCAGAGAGGTTTTCACCCCTAGGTACGTCTTTTATTTTTACTTTTGTATGATCAGAGAGTGCCTTACGGTTTTCACTCAAAGACTTATCTTTTTGATTTTGTACTTTTTCTTTTCTTTTTTCATTTTTATGACTAGAAGATGGAGTTGACTCCCCAAAATATGCTGTGGAATCTAGATCAATAGCAAATCCTACCTTATGATCACCTTGTGGTATGGCTTCCCGTAGTCCAAGGAATTCTGCAATTGCTTCGTCATTTTGAAAACAATCCAATGTGAGTGGTTCTTGTTGGTCATGTTGGATAAGCTACAGATAGACAAGGGGCATGTCATCATCGGTTTTAAGGAGGGAGAGGGCCGAGATGGTAAAGATGTAAATGTCCATGGTATCACTGTCCGAATTGCTCACATCTGATTCAGAGCTTGGATCCCAGAATGACTCTATCCAAGCATTAGGACATGTTTTAGGAGGGGGAGTTATTTCATGTTTGTCTTCCATGGGCAAATCATCAGGGTCAAGGAAAACATTGTCAAGGGCATAGGAGCTAGAAGAAAAAGAACTCCACTCCCATTCATTGGAATCAGTTTCGGGTCGGGTATCCTCAGGTGTTGTTTCATCATCAGAGTCATGCCCCTTTCTACACGTGGTCATTTTGGTAGACGAGGGTCCAATTCGCAATGGTACAAAACCTAACCCTAAAGTTGGAGGTCGCATCTTGGGTATAATAGGTTCTAGCCTTCCTTTCTTGTCAGGGCCTAAGCCACTACAACCGTCATATCCTTTCTTCTGTAGCATATTAAATCCTTTGCTGTACCGCTCCACTGGCAACTTGACAGGTGGTGTCTCAGTGGGATCCTTATAAAGCTAATCTATGACATCATCATCTAAAGTTTCTTTGTCAAGTTAACCCCATCTTGTAAATGTAGTGGGGGGCTAATATTGAATGACTATCTTAGGTTCCTTTTGCAACAAATGTGGTTTGCCATGTGATTTTGGAGATATTGGTAAATTCCCAATGAGGAATGTTTGAGCCATTGAATATTCTCTGCATCCTTGGTCCTGTATCTTCAATTTTCATTTGACAACATCTAACAATTCATTAGGATCCACATAACTATGTGAGTGGGCCTCTCTATTGACTTGGACTTGCTGCTGTGGGGAATCCTTTAGAGTAGCACAAAATTGAAATGGATTAGGATCTCCTAGAATTGTTATCTCAGTTCCATTGTAAGGATATTTTAAACATTGATGATAAGTGGATGGAACTGCTTTCATTGAATGGATCCACGGATGGCCAAGAATCATATTGTAAGGGAGATCGAGGTCTAGGACCTGTAGGAAAGTGTTTTCTATCACTGGACCGACTCTAATAGGCAATGTAATTATCCCTTTAGATGGGTGCTCAACATCATCATATGCTTTGATTGTTATTCTTCTGGAAGAATCAATATCATTTTCTGTATAACCAAGACCAATGACCACTCTCCAGGTACATATGTTAAGACCCGCTCCGCCATCTATCAAGACTCGTCAGATTTTGCAATTATAGACAAAGACTTCAAGATGTAAAGGATCATTATGAGGGAGCTTATCAGGTGAAATATCATTATCAGAAAATGCAACATGTTGGGAAACAGCTAGATGTCCAATTTGGGCTTGAAACTGGTCAACATCAATGTCTGTCAGGACAGTGGACTCAATTAAAGCTTTATCTAGGACTACGTGATGCATGGGGGACATTTTCAACAACTCAAGGATTGATATTTGTGCAGGTGTCTTTCCCAGATGATCTAGGAGATTATACTAACTCGCAGGAGTTGATTTGGGAGGAACTGCAGGAGCTCCTTTCAGGACTATTTTGGATCGACGAGTGGTGACTGCGCAAGAAGGATCTTGTCCCTTTATTCTTAGGGTGGAAACATACTCATTTGATGCTCGAAAACAATTGATGACATTGTTATAACCAGTATTTTCATAATTTGCTATTTGGGTAGAGTTTGAAGAAGATGCTTTACCCTTGTCATGATCAAGCAAAGGAGTTTTGAAAATTGTATGATCAGTGTTAGAGGTCGCGTTGGGCAGATCTACCTCAATTACCCCTTGCTCTAACAAGTCTTGAATCATATGTTTCAATTGAAAACATGATGCAGTTTTATGTCCTTTTGACCGATGGTATTCACAATATGCATTATCATTCCACCAATGCGGCTTTACCAATGGTTCTGCCTTGATATCTGGTAACTTGATAAATTTTGCTTGTATTAATTGTTTCATTACTGACTCAATAGGCTCTCCCAATGGCGTAAATTGTCGAGGAGGTCCATCCCTTGATCGGAAAGGTTTTCGTTGCTGATTTTGTTGCTGACCTTGTTGTTGATTATATTGTTGAGTGTATTGTTGAGTAACATTGCTTGCTGGTGTTTGATTTTGTTCCATAGTTGACATATTAGGAGCACTCAAATTCTTGATTGTGAATGGGGGTTGATTTGCATTCACTGCTCTTGCGTCAACAACTCCATCATTAGTGACATTCTTGTTTTTGTACCAAAATCTATTTCTGTCCCCTGAATTGTTTGTGTTGTCACTGTCTTTGTTGAGCTTAATGATTCCCTTAGCTACAAGAGCGGTTTCAATGTTCATCCCTTTCTTAATGAGTTTCTCAATGGTACTAGGACTTTTCAATTTAAGTTCATACATCATTTCTGGGACCAAATTTTGAATAAATAAGTTCACTTGTTGTTCTTCAGGTATATCTAGGGAAGAACGACTATAGAAGCTTCACCATTGTTGCAAGAAAGTCACTAATGGTTCACCTTGCTTTTTCTTGGTGTTGCATAAATTTGACATGGTCACATCACTGTCAATGTTGAATGCGAAGTGAGATATAAACTTTTGAGCCAATTCTGACCAAGTCTTTATATTCCCTGGCAGATGCGAATACCAATCCATGGCTTGTCCCGTGAGACTTCATGCAAATAAGCACATTAAGTATGTTTCCTCATAACTCACTTCAGTACACACCGCGAAAAATGCTCAAATGTGATCTTTTGGATTGCCATTCCCTTTATTTTTCTCAAAATTAGGTGCTTCAAAATGTTTAGGGAAGGGAGGCATGTACAAGCTCTTGTCAAATGGATTAGGACATAAATCTTGGTCTGTGTACAACTTCTTTGTTCCTTTGGTTTCCAATGCATCGACTTGTCGTTGCAACTTCTCAAGCTGTTGTGCAAATGCGTTAGGTAGTGAAGATTTTGGAAGTTCATCATTTACTCTTAGGTGTATGCTTTGTCGATACATCCTGTTTTCCATCGGTTGTTGATGTTTTGAAATTGCCGTCTTTGGTGTCTTCGGCATATAATGTTCTTGGTACACCTCTTGCTGCTGTGGTTCTGTCATGCCTTGATATTGACCTTGTTACTATGCTTCTTGTGGTGGAACCGTCATTTGTAACCTAGGTTGATATTGCAATTGAGGGTGTTGTTGATATTGCATAGACGTCAATTGCGGTTGTGAAGTATGATAACTTGTTTGTCTTGGCACATATTGAGGCATATGTTGTTGTTGATGCTGATGAATTGAAATTTGGTGACTTTGTGCCAATTGTTGTTGTCTCGGTGTAAATCCCATCATTTGCAAAAAACTTTGTTTGGGAGGTTTTTGTTGTTTCTCCTTAAGATGGGGTATGGCACTTGCATTGACTTGCTGTGTTGTTTGTCCAATCCATTGTGGTGGTTGCAAGTTTGCATTAACTTGTAATGGTGTAGAGGGCACTGCAACTTGTTGTCAAATGTGATATTGTTGTTGTTGTGCATTGTTTGTTTGCACATTCGATTGTACCTTTTGTGTATTACTCAATTGTTGCAACATTTGCTGTTGATGCAAACCATTATCTGTAGCTCTTTGTGTCGCCATTATCGAAGGATCTGTCACAATAGTTTGCATAACAGGTACTTGAGTGTTTGGCAAATATATTGAGCTTAATGGGATATAGGAACTTTGTTGCATTGTGGAATTGTTTTGGACATTGGTGAGATTAGGCATTTCAGTCGTAAAGCTTTCTTGCATCTTAGATTTTGATCCAATTTTATGCATGCGAGGAACCACTTCTTGTTGAGGGACAACTGTCAATATTTGTGTGGTCCTCATTTGATCTTGTGTTACAGGTGTTGTGTTAAATAATGGATTATTTATTGTTTCAAATGGTGACTTTTGAGGAATAGTCACTGTCAATGCCTTTGAAGCACGTTTACCCATCAAGGTAGGTTGAGTTTCTTGTTCCACATTTTCTTCATTTGGATGCGGAGAGAAACTTAACAACTCACCGCCTTGTTGTTTTTGCATATTGATTTGCTCACTTGAGGAGGTCACATTACTCATCATGTCAAGATATTTTTGTGGGAACATCTTAAAGACCTTGTTCAAGAATTTATCCATCTTTTTCGTCATCTTAGGATCTTTAAGGAACATATCAACATCATCGAAAGCATTGGAATCTGATAAAGAATCTGGTAAAACATTTGGATTTATTTCTTGTTGAATGCCTTGATCTGAACCAAATCCTTGTGAAAGACTTTGTTCCTCATATAATGTTTGAATTTCATGTTGGAGGTTCAGTTGATTCCAATCAAAAGGTGCATTTCCCCTTGGTGTTGGTGGAACACTCCCATGTCCTGGTTTCATGGGTACAAACACTGGTTCATATAATAGAGGTGGTCCAAGTTGAACCATTCCATATGGTGGTAATGATGTGCTTGACGAACCTTCAATTTGTACTATTTGACTAGTTTGAAACTGTGAGTTTGATATGTTATCAATGGGTTGATATGTTGGTTCGCCCATCTTCTTAGATTTTGACCTTGTTTCAACAGGCATGTCACTATGCAAATGCAATATTTTTGGAAATTTTCAAGGATAATATATGATATGCAACTAAATGCAAACTAAATAGATGAGAATGCAATCTATGGCAAGAATGCAACCTATGTTTTTGTTGTTGTTGTTTTTTTTAAAGATTTTGACAAACTTTTTGCAATGCAAATCTAAAAAGAGACCCTTAGGAAATTGAAATGATGTCTAGACCTCAAAGGACCAAGTGACAATAGGACAAACTGACAATGTCTCACCTATATGCTTGGATACTAAGCTAGGTTTGACCAAATGACATTGATGACAAAAAGACAAAAGTTTGATAAGGTCTAGACTTCCTAACAATAACTTAGGGTTTATCAAAGATTTGGATTACTCAAGTATGACAAAACCTAGTTTTGACACTATATGCAAAGGGACAATTACTATGCAAATTACCCTAATATGATAATGACTTAAGCTTAATGAAGAGACCTAGGGTATGCAAATGTGACCTAATGTTATGAGGACAAGGATGCAAATGCAAATGTATGACAATGTCAACCTAAGACAAAACCTAAGGTTGAATCATGAAATGGTATTACTCTAATGCAAGAGGACACATGCAAATAGATGACTTTTATTGATATGCAAAGGAGTATGACCTAAGTGAAACTTAACCTTGGTAGTTGACAATGAATTTGCAAAATGCAAACCTAGGATGAACCTAAATCTAAGTGACATGAATGTTGAGACAAGATTTTGAAAAATGTTTGACAACCATGTTTGAAGGTGTTTTGAACTTTGTTGAATGAAATACTCTTGTGTTTAACCTTGTTTTGAATCAATTTGTCTTGTTTTTGAAATGAGACACAACTCAACTTTTGACAAGGAAAGAAGACAAGATATTTCAACTTAGACTCAAGACAATCATGCTCATTCACACATTTCTTATGGTAGGTAAGGATAGTAGGTACTTGAGAGGTAGACTCATTATGAGATTCAAGGAGAATACATAGATGCTTGACCCCACGGGCTCCCCTCCATGACACTCACTTCTCAGGGTAGCCAAGCATCAGTCCCCATGGAAATCTCCCCATGGCAAACTTAGTATCTCTTCCAAGTATTCGAACTCCTCCTTCTCAAGCAACTAGAAGGATTTTTGGCCTCTAAATACAAGGTGTTTAATAAGGGTTTCTGTTAAGAGTTACTCCTTGGTGTCATGGAAGCGTGATTGAGACATATGTCCACCAAGATACCAAACAAATGTAGTCGCGCAAGCATGATTTAGACTATGAGGCCCTACTTAGATGTTGATATGAGAAAGAGTCCAAGGGTCATCACTTCCCAAGTAACTACAATTCCCACGTACCCTTCCTTCAAAGCTTTCGCCCATCAGGTATTTATTTATAGTGAGTTAGAATGCCAAGGTACTCTGGCTGTGCTTACTTTGGGTCATTCCCTTCTCATGATTGTCACTTGCTTGCAAAAGAAAGCAAATGGTCAGGAAGGCAGGCCCTCTAAAGGTAACAAACAATCCAAGACATGAGAATGGTATCAAAGATCTAGATTTCTGATCACCCTAAGAAGGATGAGAGCATACTCTCCTACTCCAATGTCAAACTCGACAATCAAAGAAAACACATGTTCATTCCATCCTACTTAGCAATCATACTAGGTGCCTAATTATGAATCACAAACACAAAGTTCGGTTGGAATACAAGGCAACCTGCAAAATCACTAAGTTAGAAGTTTGATTTGTTTGGTCTTTGACTAGCGAACCTACATAAGATTTGTTAGTAGTTTCATTTTTGTCTTCGCCATGCATAATGCCAAGGTGTTGCATAGAGAATCAGTACCAAAGAAAGCGAGAATACCAGAACAGAATGCAAAACAAAGTAATTTGCAAGTAAAATACTGGTTTTTACCCCTATTTTTGGCCTTACACAGGCGCAGGATGTCTTGACACAGGCACACAATGCATTGACACAGGCATAGAATGCATTGACACAGGTGCAGATCCCTTTGACATAGGCGTAGAATGCCTTGACACAGGTGCAAATCCCTTGACACAGGCGTAGATCCCTTTGACACAGGCGCATAAGTGCCCAGAAAGCCCTGAGTTGCCCTGTTTCTTGGGTTTTTCACCTGCAAATCAGCTCAAAAGGCACTCAAAACATGGTTAAATGGTTAGTTCACGTTGGGTTCACCAATTAATGTAGATAGGAATTCGAAAATCATCAAAGCAAATCGATATTAGCCTAGCTCAATCACGAAAACTAAATTGCAATGATAACAAAACCTACAAACATTCAATAGAGATATGGAAATGAAACATTCAATTCAAACGCAAACCATCACAAATGCGGATGTCTCCTCCATGATTATCCATTGTCCTTCTTTCTCCTTCAAATTGCTTTGTTTTGTGGATCTCACCTTCAAGTGCATAAGCATAATGTGAGAGCAAGATTGACAAGATGGTAGCGTAAGAATACTAGAAGCGTGATTGATTCGGGGATCCTGATTGAAGAAATTCATCCAATTTATAGACAAATTGGAGAGATGACAAGATTAGCATGAAGAGATTTGAAAGGAAATTTCAAATCAAGAATGACAAATATGACAAATTATGACAAATTGACACTTTCTATGCGAAATTGATTGATTGATAATTATGACAAATTATGACAAATTGCTATGTCAAAATTGATTGATTGACAAATTATGACAAAATTGACATGTCATTCCCATGAAATTAGGAGAAATATTAGAGAAAATAGAAAATTAAATCAATTAGAAATTAGGAAATTAGAAAATTGATGAAAATTAGAAAATTAGGAACTAGGAGAAATTAGTTAGCAATTAAATAAATATTTAATTGTGACAAGAAGACTTAGGATAAATAAATAAATAATTTAACCTAGAGGGAAAATGACAAACAAGATTAAATGAATAAATCATAAAACCTTAGAAGATGAATTAGAAATGCAAGGATGACAATTAGGTCTTGACAAAAGATAATTGATGCCGATTCGATTATGATTCTGATTAACAAAGGACCAATGCTGACAAATGATTTGATTGATAAATGCACCAATTGATGAGGAACAATGACTAATTGATCCAAATTGACATGATTGAGAAGGACGACGATCGATGTCAAATCGATCGCAAAATGACAAGATTGAAAATGACAACGATCGATGACAAATCGATTGCAAAATGACAAGATTGAAAATGACAACGATCGATGACAAGATTGAAAAGGACAACAATCGATGACAAATTGATCACAAAACGACAAGATTGAAAATGACAATGATCGATGACAAATCGATCGCAAGATGACAAGATTGAAAAGGACAACGATCGATGACAAATCGATCACAAAACGACAAGATTGATAAGAGGACAAAACCCTAATTCCATCATCGATTAGGATTGACGATGTCCAAAATGAAATCGAATGGACGATGTCAAAATATGCCAAATGAGCACGCACATTGATGTGACAGGATAAGATCGACCAAAATCATGACTGAAGATTGTTATCGACAAGACCAAATGAAGAATGCATAAGAAGGACTTGATGCTCGCAAATGATAAAGATCAAGTGCACAACATAGGAGAAATGTTAATGCGATGCAAAAACCCTAAAATAAGGCAATGCGCCAATGTTAAAGTATGACTCCGCCAGCGTTGACCACTTTTAGACGTCTACATGAATAGTTAAGATGCATTAGTAAGTTTGAAATTCTAACAAAAGTACTTTATAGGAAACCTGTCAAGTCGGTGAATACAGGAAGCCTGTCAAGTTGGTAAATGAAGGAAATTTGGTTACTCGGTTAAAACAAAAAATGAGAGTAAATCGGTTAAAGGTGAACCGAGTGCATTTAATGTTTTTGACCTAACCCGCACGGAGCCCGGTAAGGTATTTTGTGTACTTAAAGGTATTTTCGCGGTCATTTTCATTCACCAAGTTTTCAAGAGAGTAGAACATAGTGAATCAAGGTGATCAAACCTCATTCAAAGTGAATCCAAGGTATTTACATCAAATCTCCTCACACTGTTAAGCTAGTTTACCGATCTTGTCAAATTGCTATTATCTGCTGAGTGTGAAGCGTCTGCCATTTGTAAACTGTCAAACCCTAAGGATAGTTTGCTAGTTTCATCTAAAATCTACAAATGGCACCCAAGATCCAAGATCCCATAGTTGTCAAGAATGTAGAGAAGCCCTCACTGAAATATTCTTTGACTCCTAAAGTCGCCTCTGAACCGGATGACAAAACTGCCTTTTCACTCATCCCGGATCGAGTCTTGTTGGTCGAAGATGTGAGATTCTTCACCAAATGCCGTGTTGAAGAGCTCGGTCATTTTGAGATAAGTGACACCTATGATGAGCTATGTACCAATGGTAAAATGGACAACAAGTATGAACACATCAAAATCAAAGGATTGATTGAAGCCCTAACCTATCGTCATGTGTTCAAGCCTCAATGGCTTAAGTTTGTTTTGAGCAGAGTTCATGATGATTTCATGTGGCTAGAGGAGCAACCATTCAAAATCACCAAGGAAATCATTCATGTGATCACCGGTTATCCTATCTATGATCATGCACGAGCACAAAAGATGATATCACAGAAGGAGTTAATCAGTTTAACTGGAGTAGAATCTGATAACCGAGGACTGAAACTAAACAATGTCATTGATGCAGAACTTAAGTTTGCCATTAGAGTAATTGGTTACTATTTCTTCCAATCAGCAAGGGAAAATAGTGTACCCTATGCAGCAGTTGACTTAGCTTATAAAATAGTGAAAAAGGGAATGAAAGTTGACTTATGTGAAGTGTTATTGAAGAACTTGTTTGAGAACCTGAACACAATAAGGAAGCCAAAGAAGAACAACTCGGCAAATACACTGAAGTTTGGTTCACTTCTTGTATGCATGTTTTTCTACTTTGAAAAATTCTTTCCATTAGTCAGTAAAGTAGTTTGGGAGCTACACTGACCAATCACCCATCAAATTAATGACTTTATTAAGAAGTTGGGAGATAATTTCAATGATATCATGGATGACTACTTCAGAAAATTTCAAGAGAAGATGCACAACAGGTACCGGATTCCACCCCAGTTGGTAGAGAAATATAGAGATGATATATGCTTTGAGGTAGACACCGATTACTGTTATGTGAATGCTGTGGAACCAAGGACTCAATCTTTGCCACCTATGGGTTATGAGATTGACTTTGATATCACACAATAGCAAATTGATGCCTATCTTTCATTACCAAGGCATGCTACCGAACTGAGATATGGAACTTATGAAGAAGTTAAGGAAAAGGTAAAAATGAGCATTGTAGTACCCAATGCTACAAGAAAGGCCACAAAGATGATTAAAGCATTATCTGAGAAATTCAAAGAAGACTCTTCCTCCACACCTATCAAAGGTACTCTTGCCATCACCGAAGAGGAATTAGAAGCTCAAGAGGCAGCAATAACATTTAGCACTAAATTGCCTAAGGGTAAAGTGTTGAAAAGAAAGAAATTGGACACTTCAAAGGCCCTACCGACTCCACCTCCAACAAAGAAGCCTAATACAAGAGCATCGGCTGCATCACTGAGTAAGAAACAAAAGAGTGTTACTGCTCCCAAGGTAACCAAGACCTACAAGAAATCTACTTGGAGACTCATTTTGGCAAAAGAGTCTAGTGATATAGAATCTGAGGATGCGAACAAATTCCAGATTGTAAAGAGCAAGAAGGTAAATATACATAGTGTTGAAAACTTCTGTGCCAATCTAAAAGAATATGGTGGATTTGGAGGATTTAGATATGTCAATTATGAGACTAGGAATAATGATGAGAAGAGACAAATTGAAGAAGCTATCATCTGCACACTTCTAAAGTTTCGGCTAGCTCCATTAGAACTAGTAAAGTCACTTCCAAATGAACTTTACTTGCATATTGATAACAGGTGGAAATATGCAATGGACTCAGAGAAGCAAATTAGAGAAAGAAGTCTCGTCTATCTATTTCCTGATATGTCTGTAGTAGAAATAAAGGAACATTTGACAACCTACAATTCAAAATTTCTTGTCAAATAGAGAGCCTTAAAACTGATGAATGGGCTATACATTGATGTAGAAAATGAGAAAAAAGCAAAATGACAGGAAATCTTCAAAATAAAAGATGCCGGTGAACAATCTAAAGTTGAAATTATTGATGTCACTGAACAAGATCCTGATGTCACTGAGCACGGTCCTGATGCTACCGAGCAAGACCCGGCTGACACTATTCAAATTGATGAAGATGTCATGGATGCAGAAGCATCAGAGCATGAAATGATAGAAGGCACTACATATGCAAAACTTGTATCTAATGAATCCATGTTAGAACAAGTTCAGCTTTATCCACTGGTCAAGCAACCTATCTCTATCGAAGCTCCTCAGGATACAACACAAGGCACCGAAGGTCACAAGTCTGAAGCAGTAGAAGGTACAACTCAAGACCAGACCTCTCAAGCCCCGTCAAGCACTGAAAATGTAGCAGCTGAGACACCCAGTATCGAGACACCAAAAGACACCATAGCAGCTATAGGAACCAACCAAAGTGTTGCCTCTACCGAGCAACCTACCGAGGGTCAACAAGCCTCTCAAGCTATTGTCTTGGTCCAACCAACCAAAGGTAAAGAGAACAAGGTGAAAAAGCATAGTTTCAAAGTTGATTTATCTAAACCAATAGTGTTGCCCAATGTGGATATCTCAAAATTAAAGGGGCAAGCACTTATTGTTTTGGTGAACTATGCAAAGCAAAGGCCGAACAAGAAAAACAGATGGCCATTCAAAAGAAGAACAAAGTACTTCAGAAGGTGAAGACACTGCTGATAGATATGCTACCTTCAGCTATAGTGTCAACTGATGCAACCATCCACATTCAACTGGATGAACTCCTTAATCAAATAGAAACATCTGGAGTTGATGCATCTGAGTACTTGAGCAAGCTAAAAGACAAAGAGATTACTGCAAAAATGATAGAAGAAGTACAAAAAGCTCTAGCTATTGGGAAAGTCAAGTTTGTCAAATTCATTGCTGAGTTGTCCCCTCAACTCAAGCATATTCTTTATTTATTTTAGAAACTTTGCACATTTTCTATATTCATTAAAGATATCAAGAATAAAACTGATGCAATTGAGAAAGAGATCACCAATCTCTCAAATAAGTTGACCACAGAGCCAAATTCAGTTCAAAATTTTTATACCAAGCTTCAACAACTCATGGCTCAACAACTGGAACTAAGAAATGAAGAACATTAGATTAGGATGCATATAATGACCCTCCAGACATTATTCCTTCCTCATCTTTCATCAGTTCAAGAACATATTAACCGAGCTACATGCCTATCTACTACACAAGAGGGAAGCACTCTTGATGGCTTAATATCACTATTGGTTGATATTCAAACACAAAATTCTTTAATGGAAAGTGTAAAGGATGCACTCTCTGTCGCACTCACTGACGCCCAGAAAAAGTATAAACCTATTTTTGATCAGTTACCGCCCTCGGATGGAAATTAAGTTTTTGATGTTTGTCAAAAAGGGGGAGTAATATAATATATGGAGTAATATAATATATTTGGCGAGTGATACAGTTTTGATATAGTATTCAGAGTATAGTATACAAGGGGAGTATACCGAGCAGAGTATGCAGAGCACACAAGCACAGAACCGAGCATGCAAAATCAGAGTTATGTACAGTATAATGATAAGGGGAGTATATCTGAATATACTATTTCATTGACTATTGTATATATCGTCAAGTATAGTCATTTTGCAAAGTATATAGATTTTTTTTGAGTTATGACTTTGAAAGTAGTTTTTTTGTCAAACATCTCAACTAGTGTCAAAAGGGGAGATTGTTACTACTTATCAAGTTGCCATTAGTTTTTATATTCAAAGTCATACTATATATTCTGGTCGGTTAGCACTACCAAATCATGCAGTCGGTATAATAGAGAAGTCGGTATGCACAGTCTAGTCGGTTACAGAAGGAAGCAGTCACAGAACGTAGTACACACCGAGCTGTCTACCGAGTATCCTTTTATAGCTATCGAGCAGTAAAGATGACACACCGAGTTGACATACACCGAGTGAAACGTGTTACCAGATACATTGAACCTGGACATGCATATGAAAACATGTTACAAGATCGAGGCACATCTAACCATTATTACATTGGAAATTGCACCAGAAGATTGTGTATGATTTTAAGGACAATCTAACCAATGAAATATTTTGTTTAGTTATTCATTCGAGGAATCTTGTTTGTAAGATCGAAGCAATGAATTGGATCATCGTTTTAAGAGATCTATTTATACAGCATGAGTGAAGTGTATGTATGTATGAAGAAGACTGTTACAGAGACACAAAGGTCATCGAGAAGGTTTTCAGAGAGCAGTCAAAGAACAGAGTAAACAGAAGGGTTTACCGAGTTACTATATGGGTTACCGAGGTATGCTATAAGCAAGGTAATCTATTCTGAGCACATAGAATCTGCTATAACATTTCAAATGTAAAGTTGCAGATATTTGTAATGATTTTATTGTAATATTGTGAAGTTTAAAGATAAACCTTTAATAGGGTAAAAGACTCTAATCAAGTCTATAAATTGTAAATCCTCTAACCAGGTGCAACATTCAGAATAAATGTTGTAAAATCCTTTAGCAAGGTAGATCTAACAGATCTTGTTACTCCTAACAGGGCAAGCTATCATAAATAGCTAAAATGTAGCTCTAATCGATCACTCTTTATTATTGTAGTAGTGAAGTTGTGGGTGCCATCCCCACCGTAGTTTTTCTCTCTAACCAAGAGTTTCTGCGTAACCAAAATATATGTGTTATGGAGTGAATCATGTATGATTGTTATCTATTTGTTTTAACTCTATTTTATGTTACTGCACTATTTTGTTTATGCATAACGGTAAAGTTATTATACAAGAAAAGATTTGGAGTACTGATTCACCCCTCCCCTCTCAGTACATTAGCTTTCCATATTGGGCCTGACAACTCCTCCATTGCTTCAAATATTTTTACAATGTTTATGGTTGTATCTTTCCACTAACATCCTAGAATTGAGGTCTAGATTATAGACAAAAAACCACTTAAAATCATTCCATCATAATCCTACCTTTTTTTCATCATTACGTGGTGTCTTATTTTTACCCTAACCATGTAGAAAGTAAGGTACCCTAAGTGTTCCTTCCATATGAATTCTAGATTCATCTATTCACATATTTGTTTACAATACATTTTTGCCACTATAATTTCCAAGAAAATTTCTCTTACCATTCTCATGATTTTTCTTATATCTTCCATTGGCTGCTTTATTTATAGTTTACTTATAAATTTATACATCTTGCTACACATATCTCAAAACATTATTTTCATTTATAATGTGAATATTTATATTTTATTTTGAAGTCTCACATGGAGATTTTTCCTCATCCCATCATACATGATATCATTTAAAAGAAAAAAAGGGTCTCAATTATACATCCACTATATAGGAGTTAGGGTTCTATTCCAAATCATCTTGGAGCAATAAATTATGTAAATATGCTTCACATAACAAATTCTTAATTTTTTTATTGTTAGTATAAATAATATAGTGCAAAATTATTCAAGAGTAGTTATATAACTATACAAACATATGGTCACTCATTTCATTCGTAACTTTTAACATTTTTCTTTAAGGTATATAGCATAAATCCTAGGTGGTGCATGATAGCTTGCAAGTTTGTATGTGATGGAATAAAAAAAATTAATACAATATTTAAAGCTTTAATTTATTCTTTTCTCCTTATATTCCTTAGATTATTCCTTTCATATTTTTTATTTTATCTTTTTACAACAATAGTTCCCAAATTTTCATGTGTTTCCCTATGTGGTTATAAGAATATCTAAATTGGTTGTCTTTTATTTTAACAACTTTATTTCTTTTCTAGTATATTTTTTTCTTTTCTAGTGTATTTTTGATGGAAAAATATACACACAATCGAATCCAGAAAAAAATACACTAGAAATGCAAAATGGATTGTGGAAATCTCATAGCTTTAACTTTATTTCTTTCTATTCACTTTCAATGAATGCTTTAGCTTCTAATAACTTTTTCATGGCAATTAAGGTTGCAATAGATTGAGTCCTTATTTTTCATGTGAAAAGGGCTTTAGAAGTGTATGTTTCTTAAATTGTAAGTGTAGTTACTTTAGCTACAAGTGGGGGCTTGTTGTTTCCTTGCTCATAGGGGATTCAAAGGAAGGTTTGAGTATCACTTCCCCATTTATAATAATGTCTCTTTGGTGACATGGGAAAGTCCTTTTTTTCCATATTTGATGAAAAATTCCTTCTCAAAATACCCATTATATATGTATATATTGTAATTGTTGGTTGAAAATTTTGCAAACTCAAGAAGTTTACAAAATTGTATCTTCAAGCACAGTGTGTGAGATTAAATCTCTCCTACTTTCTTAGGGAAGGCTCCCCCTTTCACTTATTACTTTATTTAAAATCCAACTTCTGACTTCTAATCTAAACTTGGGTGGTACATCATCCTATTCTCTTTTTCAGAATAGATGTTATTCTCTCCTCTTTCTTCAGGAAAGAATTTACAATATAGAGCAACAATAATTCTTACTTACAATGTTACAAATTAACACAAAATGTAGGAATGATCAAATACAAACAAGTAAATAAGCTCAAAGTTTCCATGAAGGTACAAAGTCCCTCATTGCTTCTCCGGGACGGGAAAACAACGTTCAAGCTCAAAGTCTTGTAGTCACTATAATCCTATCAACCTTTTACAAATAACTTATGTAACCCAAGGTATGTACCAAGATAACAATGTAAAGCACAAAGTCTCTATCTTGATATCCTGTTACAACTTTTGATAATCTTTTGTTGGAATAACAATATGAAGCTCAAAGTGTTCAAGTTATTATCTCCTTCATAAACCACAAATGAATCCAACACAAAGTATGGATGTGAAAGCTTTCTTCTTATTTGATCAAGTTTATAAAACAACAATAGGAACAAAAAGTTTCACTTTTGATCTTCACTTTAGTAGACTTTTGGCATATAGATTAAAGATTCATAATCTAAAAGATAGATCCTCAAAAGATCCCGATGATCAAAGATCCTTATTACAATGAAAATACTCATATATTTAGAGGAGAGGTTCAACATGAAACTAGGAAAATTACAACTAATTTATGACCAAGTCAAAGGTAGAGTTTGATTTGCCTTAGGATACATGCAAGTTCTAGATGCAAAAACTTGAATACAAAATGACACTTGAGGTGTCAAGTGAGATTGCAAAATGACACTAGACTAGAGATGCTTAAAAATGAGTAAATGTTTGGAGCCTCACCTTGTTCATCTTTGTCTCCAATGGAGTCTTTATATTCTCACTTGGTAGCCTATATTTCATAGTCGTATGGTCCTAATGTGCTGAAACTAGCATCTGGAGTGGAGTTGCAAAAATGGATTTGAAGAATTCCCAAAGTTGGACAAAAATGACCAAAAGGGGGCCATGAAGTATAGTTTGGACTTATAAGTCCAATTTGCATTTGAGAAGGGTAAACAGTCATATAGGTGTATATCGGACTTACAAGTCTGATTTGCACTTATGTAAAAAGAAAGGGAAAAAAAAATGACTTTGGTGCGAATTGGGGTTATAACCTCTATTTATACCTAAGAAAGAATCATGGTGCAAGTCGAAGTTACAACCTCGATTTGCACTAACACTTGGCACTCTGGAAAAATGCAAAGGAAATGGTGTAGGTCAGGGTTATACTCCCGATTTACACCATTGGGTAAGACCTTGGTGTAGGTTGTGGTTATGGCCTCAACCAACACCATTTCAAGGGGTTTGGTGTAGGTCAGGGTTACGACCCCGATCTATACTAGGATGGGCAGACTTGGTGCAGGTTGGGGTTGTAACCCCGCCTTGTACGAGAAAGGGATAACTTGGTGTAAGTCGGGGTTACAATCCCACTTTGCACTAGAAACAAGACTACTTGGTGAAAGTCGGGATTACAACCCCGCCTTGCACCAAAAACATGATTTCTAAGGCTTTAGGTGTAGGGTGAGGTTATAACCCCGACTTGTACCTGACATGAAAGACTTGGGTATAAGGTGGTTTCAATTGGGGTTACAAACCTGATTTGCACCAGACTAAGAATTTTGAAGGGGAAGTGTAATTTGGGTTTGTCACCCCGATTTACACCAAAACACAAAACTAACTTGAAAGACCCAAAAAAGGACAAAAGCCTCTGAATCAAGAATTGAGGGTCCTAAATCATGCATGAGACCTCTAAAAGCATTCTTAGAGTACATGGACTACAAATTGGACAAAATTTGCACGTGTTGTCCTAATTTTGTGACTTAGCCAAAAATGAGGACAATAGTAATGACAAGCATTCCCTTGCAATTTTCACTTCTAAATCAGCACCATTCAACTATATATCTGCTTGAACTTTATACAATGTAGGATAATTGTAAAGTGGAATGAACCTATCATCTAGAAGACTAGCAAGGCATTTTTGTTTCTTTGGTTTATTCATCTAATTAATATGAAACAGTGAATATTTTTATTTTTGATCAACTAGGACAAACTTGTACATAGGTTGACAGAGACTAAACAATTGATAGATTATGAGAGCGACTATCCTTCCTAAATAGGCTGCAAGCATATTTTAAATGTGATAGGGGGTGTTTATCAATGTGAAAATTTTATTACTACTATAATATCGAGAAAAATAAGAATTAGTGTTTCACAAAGTATATCCACTAAATAACCTAATTAACACAACTTACATTGAAAGAGGATTGAACCCAAATAGATCTAGGTTCAATCCTAATGAGGAAAGGGTTGAGATTTTGATTGGATTCTGTTAGCACATATTTTTTCAAAATATTTTATGCTATAAGAAGGCCTTTTTATTTTATCATATGAGCATTTATTTCTGGTTTGCATGTGCAGGAACCTTATTAGCACGGGTAGAATTTCTCTAAGGATCAATTGTTTCAGGAGTGTCAAGATATCACTTGGGCAACACTAAGGGCATGCACTAAGTATAGACTGCACAAGGAATCCATTATGGAAGAATTTGTCAACAGAGAAGTCATTATGGTATGATCTAGGATTGTCCTTTAGTATGTACCAGACCATGTGGGAAAAGGTTGGGATCACCAATATTGAGGATGGAGGGCTCATTTGTGCTGGATTGCAAAATTTCAATTATCGGCATAAGTAATCCCGATGAAGCAATATCGACAAGCAAAAGAAGGGTTATCAAAATGACTTATACCGATGAAACATAAGGTGAATGCATTAGAGCGCTTAAAAGAGATTCAACACGGTGCACGCTTTTGAAAAAGTCATACCATCGGGATAGTTTGTTCCGATGAAACAGAAGGTGGTGGTTTTCTATCGGCATGTATCTTCTTATCGGTAAAACGTAAAAAATGTTATACTAATAAGCCTATGAAGCCATCAATGTGACCTGTGATGTTAAGGAAATGCGGATCATGGACTTATAGTATCGGGAGATCGGAAGAAATGAGAAATGTCTATCCCGATACTCGATGACTAAAGGGAATCGAAGGTGGGCCCATCGGAGAAAAATACCATATCAGGATAAGGCAAAAATAGTTAGACCGATCCCTGATGTCATGGAGAATTAGAAGGTGGAACCATTGGAATTACCTATACCGATAAGACAGACTCAGAAGCATAAAGCATAAAAGTTCATCGGAGATGCGTTGGGACTTCGGGAGGAATAGAAAAGGGCTATTACGACCCCCGATGAAGATAGAAGCACCTGCGGGGATATCGGTATAAACTATACCGATAAAGTAAACATTATTTGAGGACTCATCAGGACATCGGAAGAAGAAATTTTATGCTATGCCGAGTCCCGATAGGATTGTTAAGATGGATAGTGAGTTACTATGAGTTCTTCGGGGTAAGTTATGCCGATAGCGCAAGGGACTTAGTCAGAATGCAGATTGGTATATTGAGATTATCGGGGCATCGAAGGGACATAAAATAAACTATGCCGACACCCGATGAGTTAAGTAGAAGAAGACCAAAGGCTAATGCATCGGGGGGAATTATGCCGATGGAACGTTAGAACAAAAAGCAAAGCCGAGACTGAAGGAATGCTCATCGAGATAAAGTGAACCATTGGGATAGGAGGAAAATTGTTATCCCGAGACCTGATAAGTTGGTTGGGATATCTTGTATCGATCAGAAGGTGAAAAGCAGTAAGGTCATAACAAATGGCGCTAAACAATTGAATCATCGGGAAAAGTCTCGCCGATTAGCCGTTGGAGGTTTTGATGTGAAAAATTGACATAATAACTGCAATTAAATGCATCTATTGAGTAGGTCTATCGCCACACAAAGCAAATCCATCAAGATTGTGGTAATTAAGTACAAGATTGGACTTCTTGGAATATATAACTAGTATTGCATAACAATATTTCACACAGAGCTATTGCAATAAGATATCAGGTGTTTATTGAGAGAATATTTTGAGTTACTGAGCATAGAGTAAAGAAATTTATAGAGATGGAGGGGTCAAGCTCAAAAGGGAAGTGAAAGGTTATTGAAGTATCAGTACCACGATGAAAAAATCAAAGGGTGACGTCGGTGAAGCTCGAAGAAAATTAAACCAAGATATGATAGATTAGATGGGCTCTCCAAGAGCTAGGTCACGCAGAGCTAAGGTGAATTTGCCTATTTGCGACCAGTTGGAGGATAGATACAAAGATATTAGAGATGTACTCACAACAGTGCGTGGGCATGAGTTATTTCTCTTTCATTACCTCCGCAGGGATGAGCCTATGCCAATTTCAAACCCATGGAACACCGATTTAGGTGAACTTGTGGTACCTAATGTCTTTGTAAATATTGACTTATTGAAGCTCCTGGTAAGACATTATGATGGAAATAAATGATGCATTTTGTTGCCTGATGGGACTGCTTTCGTTCACTTTGAAGTAGCCACAATTTAGGAAGTTTTTTGCAGTGGATCTAGAGGCAAATGTGCCTTTATCATTTGTGGATTTGGAAGAGGAATACAAAAAGATGGATACTACATATCAGGGTTGGAACCTCGCTATCCACAAAGTAGAAAAGGGGAGGCTAATAGAGGAAGATGGTCCTCCTTATGATATGACTATTTTCAAGAAGTATCTACAATATACATATATGGATTGTGGCCAGGTTGGAGGAGTTGAAGCTCCTGATGTGACAAACATAGGACCATTGGTTTTAGCACCAGATATCTAGAGACATGAGCCTAGAGCTTTTGATTTTGCTTCGTACTTGGTGGACAGACTGCATGAAGGCTTCATGAACTTGGAAGATAATCCAGACAAGTATTTCAAGCATTATTCGTTGTTAATGCATAATATTTTATTTTATGGGAGATTCAGGGGACTATGGTCAGAAGGTTTGAATGTAAATACAGTAGGGAAGAATGGACAGGATCAACCGGTGCAGTTGTGGGTTTCTATCTGGGATTACAGATATGTGAAATCTCATTACCTTAAATTTGAGGAATTCTTTGTTAAACCAATTTTCTTGCTCTTTGGTGAGCCTCTGCAGGGTTCATTTTCTGAGGATGTCAAGAAGTTTCTTAGGCCTCACGAGCACAATAATCCAAAGGTTAATCACAATTAGGGTGATTGGTACTCAAGCCAAAATTTCACTTTTTTCGATGCTACGGATTTGAGGGGTATCCCTATGTGTTACCAAAGCTTGCACCGAACAGGATT
Organism: Cryptomeria japonica; assembly: GCF_030272615.1. Classification (NCBI taxonomy): domain Eukaryota; kingdom Viridiplantae; phylum Streptophyta; class Pinopsida; order Cupressales; family Cupressaceae; genus Cryptomeria; species Cryptomeria japonica. Next base: position 385,174,872 of record NC_081413.1, read on the forward strand.
GCTTTTCTGGAAATTGTAAGGCAATTAAGTGTCTCTAATGCTAAGAATTTTGGAGGTGCACACAAGCAAGTCTTCCTCGCTGGTACACTTCATTTCCATGATTTTAAAGTTGTATCTACCAAAGCATATGAAGTTATTGACAGGAAGCTGGTAGATGAATACAACTTGTTCCAGCACATATCTAGAATGCATTATGATCCTGAGGGTTACATCCATGCAAGCAGGAAGAGGAAGAAGTTGGGAGATTATTTTCATCAAGAGGATGAATTTAAAGACATGTGTAGAAATAAGGAGGTGGAAGAGCTGACGGATGTTATGGAGACCTTGGAGAAAAAACTAGATGAGAAAAGGCAAAGATTAGAAAACATGGAGAAAGAACCAGCCCAAAGTGTTTAGGGGAGAACAAGGTGGTTTCCAAGCTCTGGGCACATGAGAAAGAAAAGGATCTAGAGGCACAGGATAAACTCATTATTGCACTGAATGCAAAAACATATGAAAGAATGACAAATCATGTCTCTTTTGTATCAGATGATCAATTTATAAAGTCTAAGGAGTTCATATCATTCTTGTACCACTTCAAGGGTAAGAAATTAAGGGAAGCAGTGCCAAATATTACCCCTGAGAATGAGGTAAAAATAAAGAAGAGGTTGAAGGAAGATATCGACACGGAAGTTGAGACTATGACCCCGCAAAAGGGGAGGCAACTACTAGTAGAGACTAGAGTAATTGTGTTTCCAAGTTGGGACCTGAGTGCCTCATTTATCTTTGATTCTTTGCTGCACTCAAACAATAAGGATATGAAATTGAATATCCAAGGAGTAAAATTTATTTTTATTGGATCAAGGTACGATCCAAATGAGGAAGAAATGTTGTTGTGGGCCTTATACCCTCCCAATAAAAGGCCAAAAATCATAGATCTGGATAAAGCTTTTGGTCACATGATGAACCTGAAAGTTGGAGAGGTAGACCCTATGGTCATAGCCAACATAGGTATTAATATTTCAAAATTCAACAAGGCCCAGATGAAATATAAGGCCTTATATGAAGAAACCCTTAAGAGGAGTGGGCATCCAATTCCTCAAATTACCGACTCAAGAGGTCAGTGGAAGAAGAAATTTGAAAAATTAGCTTATGAGCATACTAAGTTGAAAAGGGAGATGAAGAGCATCAAAGTTGACACTACTTGTGTTTTGCTGAGTAAGAGATATGACAATATGGAGAAGGCGTTGGATGAGTTCTGGGGTGTATATTAGAGGAACATGGACAATATGGTTTCACACACTGGAATTCGAGATAGACTCAACCTGCTATTATGAGATGCATTGACTAGAGAAAAGGTAAAAAAGAAGGTTCAAGGTCTGCTTATCATACATGAGGAAGCTACAAAGGAATTGAAGTTTGAATTTGATGAATACCAGCAAATTGTTCAGTGTGGGGTTCCCCATTTCATAGACGATGCAAGAGTAACTAAAGATAAGACCATATGGCTTTCTGAGTGTAAGTCTTTACTTAGTGCAGCCCAAGCCATTGCCAAAATAGATATCCTTGATATGAATGACACTGCCGACCAGTTCGAGAACTTTTACACGATCGAGAATGCAGCCAGAGATGCAATTTTCAATGCTACAACCTACAAGGATGCAGGCTATTTGCGACATATTCAGAAATGTGGACAGCGACTGGATCGAAAATCTTAGTTCTTTGTTTTAGTTTTTGTAATGTAATTGATAATTTAGTTAGGCTGTTTAGTTACTATTTAATTAGTTGTTAGGATAATGGAAGGGCGTGTCCTTCCATTCGTATCTCTTAGCATATATATTTATAATGAGTCATTTTGTATGAAAAGAGAGGTTAGGACTCAGAAAATAGATATTGCCTGGCAGGACTGCAAGTTATATGTATTAGGGAAGTCTATAGAACAAAGAGGTATCTTTTTATGCAAAAAAAACTGTAATGGATTATTGTCAGGTGCAACTTGTATATGAAATCATCTCTTAAGGATTAATATATGAAGGTTCATTGTTTCTTTTCCTAAGTATTGTGCATACTTCCGTGTTGATGAGTTATTCTATCCTCTTGATAAATTTGTTACATGATTTACTAAGATGTGCCATCACATGTTGTTACATTAAATGTGATATTGGGTTCTTCATTGTTGTGTAACACATACTAAAACCTTCATAGTTGATAATTGATATTGTCTCAGGAGTTGATAGGATTTTCTATCCACATAGTATCATAAATACCCCTGGATAGAGGCACTGGTTTGCTATTTATCTTGTAAGGTTTTGGCTGGTCATGCATTCAAAGTCCCTGATAGAGAATCATTCTTCCTGAATTCTATATGAACTGATCTTTACACATTTCTTTTAAGTCCTGAAAGCATTCTTATTCTTAATATACTATTATAATCATTTTTATTTCTTTTCAAAGGCATTTTACTTAAAGCACTTAACAAAGCATAAATTGCAAAACAACTAATTGCCAGTTTTTGTAATTTGCTAAAAAGCTTAAATCCACTTTAAACAATATCTTTTGTGCTTGGGAGAAAGAGGTATACCCACCTAGGTTCAGTGGAGCCTTAAGTGCAGAGGGATTTGGTCTTCAACCATTCCTATTCGTTGGCCAAAGCTTGTTGGATTAATTGAGGAATTGGCAAACCCTTAAGTTTTCCAACTTGTGGTTTTGGGAACCAACAAATTCACTGGTTGGAAATTAGTTATCCTCTTTCTTAGTTGAATTTAGAATGTAATTGTGAATTTAGGGTAAAAAGTATGAACAATTCAAGTAAATTGTCATAAACGAACTACTACAAATATGCCAGGGAGCCACAAACTAAGATTTGGGCAAAATAAGATGTTTAGAACTTGTTCCCAAAAGTTTGACTTGATTTTTTGAGACTAGGTAGCACAAATCTTCTTTAGTGCTCTAAATTTTCCGTCGTCAAAAATTGAACTTGATCGTCACTATTGACATTGTTTGAATTCCTAGGTACAGCTCCTGCACTTGCTTCCTAGCACATAGAAAGAGAGGGAGAGATGTTGGGATATGGGTTTGTTTTATGTCAAACCCTAGTTTTGGAATTAACCATGAAAATGAATTGATAAATGTAATAAAAAACTATAATAAAATACTTTTCTTTTGAGGGTGTAGCGTCGTAAAGTGTACACCCTTAATTGGGTGGTACAATTCCACGCTTAGGTTTAGCACCTGCCTTAGTGTATTTTCATGTTACATTTTAAATTCACTTTATGCATTTAATTAATTAATTTAATTAAATCTAAAGTCTTCTTTTATCCCTTTACACATCGTAAAATTGTTGAGAATGGGTGTCTCAAACTTACTAGTTGAAAACTTGAACCGATGGCTTTTGGTTTTTGAATCAGGAGTTCAGTGTTGATAACCTTCATGTTATTGACCAATCCCCTAAGGCGATTGAAATAACCTTCGTGTTATTGAAAAGAGGTTGATAAACCTCAAATTATTGTTTACCTATCTATAAGGGCAACATGACAAAGTCATCACGAAAAGGGTTGTGGGATAACTAGAAGGAAGGAGACGCTGTGTTATTGACAATCTAAGGAAGTTCGACAGTTAGTAACTGAAATGAACTATTTTTGCACAGAGATATTTTTAATGTCTGAAAGATGGTTGGAGATATTGATGTTGGGTTGCAGAAGGTTTCAGATTTGTGTGATGAGAGACTTGTTCTTGTCATTGTGAAAAGAAGTTGAGGAAATTGATTGGTGATTCTGTAACAAAGGAATTGTGAAACCAATTGTGAAGTTAATATTTTGGAATGTTGCCTGAATTGAGATTGGATCAGAGTATGTATCTGTAACTTGTATGTAAAGTGTTTATTACTTTAATACAAGAGATAGTTGCTTTGGTGTGTGTTTTTCACCCGTAAGTGTTTTCCCAAGTGAAATTTGGTGTACATTTTTGTGATTGTGTTTTTCATGTTGTTCTAATTTATTCTATATTGAGTATCTTAACTGGTGTAATTTGAATTGAAAGACATTACTTTTTCTCTCCTTTAAAAATTAACATTTTGAAGGCATTTTCTAGACTCTGCTTTCCTAACAAGTGATGTCAGAGCCTGGCTAGTTGTGTTATCCTTATGGGTAGGATAAGTTTTTTGTGTTAATTATGTAGTGGGAGTTTTGTAGTCGATTGTGTGAAATTATAGATTAAGATGGCGAGCACATCAGAAAGAGTGGACATTGAGAAATTAAATGGTGGCAACTATGAGTTATGGAAACTCAAGATGGAAGACCTATTGGTAGATAGAGATCTTTGGGTCACACTATCTGGATCAAAACCAACATGTATGAAACAAGAAGATTGGGATCTTGTAGACAGGAAGGCCAAAGGGCTGATTAGATTATGCCTTGTGGATTCTGTTCTCTTGAATGTTCATGAGGAGAAGACAACAACTTCTTTGTGGAAGAAACTTGGTGATATTTATCAGGGAAAGTCTCTGGTAAACAAGTTGTTCCTTAGGAAGAAGTTATACTCCTTGAAAATGAGCAAAGGGACACCTGTAGCAGACCATTTAAATGCTTTCAACATGATCATTGGACAATTAAATTCTGTGGGAGATACGATTAAGGATGCAGATCATTGCATGCTTCGATTATGTTTCTTGTCCGACATATGGGACCATTTGGTGATGGCTATTGGGAGTACAACAACCACCTTCAAAATGGAGGATGTGGTTTCTTCACTGCTCTTAGAAGAGGCATGAAAAAAGTGTTCTGAAATGACCAAGGAGGCTCTTACTGTTCGAGGCGGATCAAAGGAAAAAGGGAAATAGAAAGACAAGAAGTCCAAGGTAAAATGTTGGAATTGTGGGTAGACTGGCCATATCCAGAAGGATTGCAAAGAGGAGAAAAAGAATAACTCCTCTGATATCGAATCTTCTCATAGCAATGTAGATGCCTTCATTGCTGCCTTGGAAACTCAGACAACTGACAATGTTTGGCTGATAGATTATGGTGCATCTTTCTACATGACATCTCATAGAGAATGGTTCTTGAAGTATGAGGAATATGATGGTGGAAAGGTTTACCTGGCTACTGATTCATCACTTGAAATTGTTGGCCAAGGAAGAGTCAAAATTCAGTTTTCTGATGGCGTAATGCACATACCAGGTCTAACTCAAAACTTTATTTGTGTTAGTAAGTTGAATGATGCCGATGTACAAGTTTTATTCTTAGGTGGTGGATGTAAGATGGCTAGAGGCTCCATAGTGCTAGCTAAGGGTGCACAAATTGGTACTTTATTCAAGCTAAATGCAAAATCTGTTCAATGTAACGGTGCTTCTGGAAAGTCAGACAAGGCTGCTTGGAAGAAGAACATTGCAAGTTCAATAGAGGTTAAACTTCCTATTGAGAAAATGATGCTTTGGCATCATAGAGTCAGTCACATAGGAGAAAAGGGCTTAAAAGCTCTGAAAAATAAAAACTTGGTTGAAGGGCTTGATGATTGTAACTTTGAATTTGAATTTTTGTGAACACTGTATCTATGGAAAACAACACCGAGTTTCATTTTATTCTAGTCCTCATAAATCTTCTGGTTTGCTAGATTATATTCACTCTGATGTATTTGGTCCAATTAATGTACCTTCATTATCGAATTCTAGATACTATGTTTCTTTTATAGATGATTATTCGAGAAGGACATTTGTGTATTTTCTTAAAAATAAGTCAGAAGTGTTCAGTCAATTTAAGGAATTCAAAACCTTGGTTGAAAATTAGACTGGTAGGACAATCAAGTGTCTAAGGACTGATAATGGAGGTGAGTTTTGTTCCATAGAATTTGATCAATTTTGCAAAGACCATGGGATCAAAAGGCATAAGGCTACACCTTACACTCCACAACAAAATGGAGTTGCTGAAAGGTTGAATAGAACATTGATGGAAAAGGCGAGAAACATGTTGAGTAGTGTTGGTCTAGAGTAGAAGTTCTAGGCTGAGGTTGTGTCTATAACATGTTAATTACAAAATAGATCTCCCACTTCAGCGTTGGTTGAAAAGACGCCTATTGAAGCATGATCTGGAAAGAATCCCTCTCTAAGACATGTTCATGTCTTTGCGTGTGAGGCATATGTGTATGTGCCTGATATAAATAGATAAAAGTTCAATAATAAAACTATTAAGTGTATCTTCATTGGCTATGGATTGGGCGTGAAAGGATACAATCTTTGGAATCCTATAATTGAGAAGGTCTTGTACAACAAGAGTGTAATCTTCCATGAGATGAAGACTAACTTAGTTGATTTGTAGTCTAAAAAGATAGAGAAAGAGGAAGCAAAAGTTGAAATTATTCTAATTCCAGAAAAGGAGGAACTTTGAACTCCAAGTGTACCTGAAATTGAGGAGAGCTCAAGCAACTTTGATAGTTTTGATCAAGAAGAAGAAGAAGAACCTCCACCTCAGCAGTTGAGGAGGTCCACATGGGAGATAAGACAACCTGATAGGTATGGTTTCTCAATGTTAGATTCTAACTATGCCTATGATTTGATTACTAACACTCATGAGCCTAAGACCGTGAAAGAGGCAATACAAATACCTAATTCAGATTCCTAGTTGGAGGCCATGAATGACTAAATGGCTTCAATAAAGAAGAATAGAACCTGGGATCTAGTGCCCTTGCCTAAAGGTAGAAAACTAGTTGGCTGCAAATGGGTATTGAAGAAGTAAATCAGTCTGGATGGAAGTGTGAAGTAGTATAAAGCTAGATTGGTTGCGAAGGGTTATTCCCAAGTTGAGGGGATTGATTATGGAGAAATCTTTTATCTTGTAGCGAAGTTGACATCTATCAAATTTCTCTTGTCGCTTGTAGTAGCATATGATTTTGAGATCGAGCAGATGGATGTGAAGACATTTTTCCTTCATGGTGACTTGGAGGAAGAGATTTTTATGTCCCAGTTTGAGCACTTTGTTGCAAAAGGTAAAGAATCCTTGGTTTGAAAGTTGGAAATGTCTCTTTATGGTTTAAAACAATCACCTAGAATGTGGTACTAGAAGTTTTACAATTTTTTGTTGTCTTTGGGATTTGTAAGATTAAAATCTGATCATTGTGTGTACTATAAGACTGAGAATGATGGGTTGCTTATCACTTCTCTGTATGTGGATGACATGTTATTCATTTGGAGTGATAAGGGAATGATTTCTGATTTAAAATCTCAATTATCTGTAGATTTTGAAATGAAAGACTTAGGTGCAACTAGGTATATTCTGGGGATGGAAATCAGTAGGGATACGAAAAAATAGAAAGATTTGGCTCAGTCAGAGCAAGTACATGAGTACTATCCTTGAGAGATTTAATATGACAAATTGCAAGCAATTAGTTGTTCTAGTATTGAAGGGAATGAAACTTTCTATTGGATATTGTTCAAAATATTCATCTGAGATGGAGGACATGGCCAAGGTGCCCTATGCAAGTGCAGTTAGAAGTCTAATGTATGCAATAGTCTATACAAGGCTAGACATTGACCAATCAGTGGGATTATTAAGCCATTTTATTGCAAAATCGGGAAGACCACATTGGGATGCTGTGAAGAGAGTGTTTAGATATCTGAGAGGTACTTCTTAGTATGCTCTGTGTTATCATGGAAATTTGGTTGGATTGCAGAGGGCTATTAACATTCAAGGATATGTGGATTTTGATTGGGCAGGGGACATCGATAGTAGAAGATCCACCAGTGGATATGTATTCACATTGAATGGTGGTGAAATTAGTTGGATGAGCAAGTGGCAAGCTATAGTCACTTTATCCACTATAGAGGCAGAGTATATGGCAAAAACTCAAGCCTATAAAGAAGCTGTTTGGCTTAAGTGTTTTTGTTTTGATATTGGGTTTAATGCAGGACAAATCACTATCTGTTGTAAAAGTTAGAGTATAATTTGTTTGGCAAAAAATCCCACTTTCCATGCCAGGATGAAACATGTTGATGTACACTATCACTTTGTTCATGATATGGTGGAAGATGGAAAGGTTAATGTGGAAAAGGTGGATACTCTGAAGAATGTTGCAAATGCGTTGACAAAACCTATGAGCACAACTAAGTTCAAATGGTGTACAAACTCTATGGGCCTTGAAGCCCATGTTTTTCATTAGTCTCTAAGTATTATGGAGATACCTATAAGTTCTTCCTCAAGTGGGAGAATGTTGAGAATGGGTGTCTCAAACTTATTGGTTGAAATCTTGAACTGCAGATGGCTTTTGGTTTATGAATTAAGAGTTCAGTATTGATAACCTTCGTGTTATTGACCAACCCCCTATGGCAACTGAATAACCTTCATGTTATTGACAAGTGGTTGATAACCCTTGAAATATGCTTTACCTATCTATAAGTGTAGCATGACAAAGTCATCATGAAAAGGGTTGCACGATAACTAGAAGGAAGGAGACTTTGAATTCTTTGTTACCTTGTGGCCTTTGAGAAGCACATAGAAGAGTAGTGTGGGCTAGTGAGATATTGTATGTCCTTAATACCCTACACAATACTAAGATCTCATTAAGAGAGCATGTGGGATAGCAAGACAAAGGAGATTGGGTCTCCCTCCCTTTCCCCACGTGGTGTTGAGAACTTGTAGCAGAAGCTTGTGGGATAATGGTAGATAGACTGTGTGACAATTTTCCGTTACCCCGTGAGGGTTGTCTAGCAAATGTGGGTATAGTGCGGGACAAGGAAAAAGGACAAAGAGAAGACTATTTCTGTTACCCCATGTGGTATAAAAAGGTCATATGGTGATGCTGTGGGATAACAAGGAAGCAAGGAAAATTTCTCTCCTTGTTACCCCGCATGATGAACAATGCTTCCTGAGAGGTAGTGCGGGCTAACTGGTACAATGTCAAAATGACTTCATTGATAAACTGAGTTGAAAGCAATTAAGGTGGGGACCATGACCGAATGTGAATATCGACTTGCTGAGCTGTTTGTGGATGATTTGTAGAAACTGGAATGACTTAGAGGAAGCTGATTTGATAGTGAATCACATGTTGTGTTATTGACAATTTGAGGAAGTTCGATAGTTAGTAACTGAAACAAACTATTTTTGCACATAGATATTTTTAATGTCTGAAAGATGGTTGGAGATGTTGATGTTGGGTTGTAAAAGGTTTTAGACTTGTGTGACGAGAGACTTGTTCTTGTCATTGTGAAAAGAAGTTGAGAAAATTTATTGTCAAGTTAATCTTCCGGAATGCTGTCTGAATTGAGACTGTATCAGAGCATGTTTCTATAACTTTTATGTAGATTGTTTATTACTGTAATACAAGAGATAGTTGCTTTAGTGTGTGGGGTTTTCAGCCATAAGGGTTTTCCCACATTAAATCTAGTGTACATTTTTGTTTTTTTGTTTTTCATGTTGCTCTATTTTATTCGATGTTGAGTATCTTAATTGGTGTAAATTGAATCGAAACACATTATTGCTTCTTGTTGGAATCTAAGAACACGGAGAGGGGGGGGGGGGGGGGTTGAATCAATTTTCTACCAGAATGATCAATTTTAACCTTAGTAAAACATGCATTCACCAACTAGTATACCGGTACATATAGAATTGAAAGAAGTAAAGAAACTAATAAGCCAATCACACAAATGAATACCATAACACAAAGAATTATACGTGGAAAACCTCAAATAGAAAAAACCACGGTGGTATTTATGACCCACAATATCAATCCATTGGCCATATAAAAATATATTACAAAATATAGGGGCCTGCACTTGCAGGGAGGCTTACAACCTAGAGCACACTACTCAATCACAAAAGGAGTCTCACCAACTACATATAAATCAAGACGACAATCTGGAGAAATGATTGAACTACAAAGATAGCATCTCCTATGCCTAAATACAGTTTTAGTTAAGCTCTATCTGTTTTGGTCTGAAACCCTAAACCCTTACCAAAATAACCTCTTACATAAATATCATCACATACATGATCTCTCTTATATATTTCACTTCTCCACTACATTCCATAACCTTAGATATCCATATCATACAAAATGATCTAATCAATTGACCTATATACCCCTTTACAATCCATCATGCCTTATGTCAGCTTACAAAGATAATTACAATATGAATATACATGTCGACTCAATAACATAAATACATGAATATCAAAAACAATTACTAATGTCAGATCTCCCAAATGATGTCGGCCTCCAATACCTGTGACCTGATGAAGTCATGTCGGCCTATAATACCGGTAACCAAAGAATTCCATCCAACCGGTGATGGTGCCGGTGTTGGTGAAGTGTTTGTTGGCACAGTACTAAACCAAAATATGAAGCCGAAACATGTTGCCATCAATGACAACATATTGGAACCAATCAAGTGAGTGTCAATTTCTAACAATCGCCCACTTTGGCATTGATGAGAACATTCATGTGAAAAATGATCATGGTTTCCATTTGCCGATTTCATCCTGAGCCTGCTCCTCCTGAGCTGAATATCCATCTATGATCATAATCAATACAAAATACTCCACACCTCTTGAATATTTTTCATCTATACCTCCCCCTTTGACATCAATGCCAAAATACAAAAAAATACCAAAAATCGGGATGAAGACTGAAAGACTGTAAAATGAATGTCCCAAAATACCTTACCGGAGCTGAATATATTTGAGAATTTCCAGATAGGCCTTCTCCAAAATCTATAGATAAGTATCCCAAATTGATTTGAAAGTGCTGGAAATAGATACAAGTCCATTTAGCATATGGGCATATGACTCTTTCACATTTAGCTCTGTTGTTGTGGGCTTACCAACCATATCTATACACTCCTTCTTATGTACACTTAATGAATCCAATCGGGGACTCACTAATCCTCTAAGACCTCTAGCTCTTCTTATGATTTTATCTTCCCTCTTAAGAGATAAAACTTGGGCTTCCAAAAACAAAATCTGACCATCTATAGATGTAGTTAAAGAATTTGATCCATCAAAAGAATTGACTACACCTACAAACTCCTCCTGAATATCCTTAATCCTTTTATCTATCTCTGCAATAAGTAAACTTGTGTTACAACATACTCTGTAAATATTAGTACACTGCCTCAAAGCATTATCAATCAACTTCAACTTAAAATTAATCTCCTTCATCTCCGACTCGATCATCTGATCAAATGTTGCTCTCTTTGCTTGTGTAAACCTCTCCAATGCCTGTCGGTTTGATATCTGCTATAAAGACTGAAAGTCCTTTGAAATATGCTTTGTGATTATTTTAAGCTTGCCAGATGGGCTTGCTTCTTTGTTAAATTTGCACTCTGGGACAAGTCTATGCAAAATTGGGATAGACTGATCAATAACTCCTTTATCCATAGATCCTTTCTTCATCATTTTATGTGCAACCATCACCATGAGCTCAGTAGAACTCATCTCTGTTATGCTTTTCTTTTCAACCTGTGAGGTGTCAATTGACAATAATGATGGGCTCACTACCAGTTCCCTGCCAGATTCCTCTTTCTTCTCCTTTGATGGTTTAACTTTTATAGCTTCCTCACCTTCACGGGTGGCTTCGCCACTTGGTACAGTCTCAGTCACTGTCGATTCCTCCTTAGGAAATGTGTCCTAAACCTGTACATTCGGATCCGAAGGACTATTGTCCTCAACGTTAGTAACCTGTACACTCTCTGATTCTGCCGATATATCCACATTTGCCTGTACATTAGTTTCTACCGGGGTCTCAATATCTAATATCTTAATATTTTTCAAAATTGTAGATGTGGTACCCATTATACCTTTACCTTTCCCTTCAACCGAGATATCTGTATTATCTGTTTTAGCCTTTGGTGAAGTATAAAAACTAGGGTTTGCTGTAAAGAATTGAACCCATGTCTTGTGGGTCTCCTTGACTATCTCATTAACCCTTGTGAGATTTTGCCAACATCAAGAGGCAATGGAAAGCATACATAAGAGAGAACAAAATAGATGATAGGAATAAACTGTATTCTATCAAGATGCAAAATATGATCAACTGGATCATTACAAGATATAGATTGATTGTTCGTGATTGTTCGTACGAACAATATAGATGAGCCTGCTTATATAGGCAAGGCTAGGGATATGTGAGCACACAAACATGACATGTGGCTCAATAAGAAACAAGGGCAGGTAGGAAATAGGTGTGGGTAGGTAGGAGAAATAATAAAATATTCCACATGAGGTGGAATGTAACAACAAGATAAGATCAACACCATAAAAGATGGAAATTCTCCTACACACACTATCTCAATATGGCACAAACACCTAAGTGTCTCATACCCAAACTACTATGAAATGCATTTCCTAAGTAAACTTAAGTATAGTGTAATAATATCCAAGATGAATAATTATTTACACCAACACCCCCCCTTAAGTGCAACTTAGGGGAATGCACTAAAGTCTACAATGCAACTAAGCAATTCAAGATGGGTCCCGACTACTAGGCCATGTTAGGTACCCACGTACAAATGCAAATGCAATCTCCCATAAAGTGGGGAAAGAGAGAAAAACCCAATGGGAAAAAACCCTCCCCCAAAAGAGAGATGATGAAAGCACACAATGCTCTCAATGATGAATGAGAAGAACAAAACTATGTCCCCCCCATAAGAGAGAAGAAGAGACCATGAAGCCCCCCATCAATGTCGAATCTCTTGCAAAGATGGTCCAATGATGATGACCAAAATACCTCCCCATAAGGAAGAAAGAGAGCCAATGCTGCACCAATAATGTCAAAGTGTGACAAAACCAGGTACCAAGTCGATGACGATGAATCACTCGCTGCAACAAAAAGAAGATCAGGCATGGAGACAACCTGCTATGAGCATCATCTGGATACTTATAAATAGCAGAAATAATGCTACAATCCAAGTCTCACAGGAGCCATGCACAAATGTGTACAATCTAAGTCTCAACTGGAGCCACGCACCGAGTCTCACAAGATATTCCTAATCTATGTGTACAAGAGGATTACATCAAATATGTCAACAATGACAAGATACAAAGAGGTGTGGCACTTTATGATAGTGCGAGTACAACATTGCTCATGCAAGAGCATACAACATGATAGTGCAAATCTGGAAACATGAAGATGATGCCACCAAGAAGCCCTGTAGAATACTGCAGAAAAAAGACGCCTCCGATTGGGATGTGGCCAAGAGATATAAAGGAACAAATCAACCCCCCCCCCTTGACTGCCGGTTGGAAGCACTGCAAGATAGGTGTGAAGTAACAAAAAAAGTGTTCCCAATTTGACTTATTAAATGATGTTTGATTATTAAAAAAAACGTATTTAAAAAAAATAAGAAAAAAGTTGATTTCTTTTTATTTATTAAAAAAATTTTAATTTTTTTAAAAAAAAATACAATGTACCCCCCCATACGGGGAGGGGCCCATAGACAACTGCGGGACCACCGCAGGTACACTGCGGAGCTGCAGTGACTGCGGTTACCCGTAGGTACACTGCGGGGCCGCAGTGCCTATGGTTACGCGCAGGTACTGCGGTGACCGCAGGTTGCGTCACCCGCAGTACTGTGGTGACCCCCCCGAATTTATTTATTAAAAATTCCCCTCCCCTTTTAAACAAAAATTTTGATTTTTTATTTTATTTTTATTTTAAATTTTTTTGAAAAAATAAAAAATGGAAAAGAAAAAAAATAAAATAAAAATTCAGACCTGTACGTGCAAGTCCGTACGACGGGTTAGGAGGGGAGATTTTTTCAACTCGGGGTAACGGAGGCTGATTTCAACAAACTGATAGTCGATCTTGGGGTTTTTGGGCCTTCTGAGCGCAATGGCAATGACGGATTCAGCCAAAAATGCTCCAAAATTGCAGATCAGTGCTAGGACAAGTCACCACCCTCCACATTCAACCGACTCTAGATTTGGCCTCGGATGTCGGATTTGGACAAAATAAAAGGCAATTCTTAATTGCTCAAACCTCCTTAATCCAATGGTAACCTCATATTTGACCGAACAAGCTCCAATAATAACCTGCAATAGAAAGTTCCAAAATGCAAACCCCAAAATTCTCTCAATTGGCAAACCAAGGGCACTCTAATGGCTCTGATACCACGTGAGATTTTTCCAAGATCAAGAGGCAATGGAAAACACAAATAAGAGAGAACAAAATAGATGATAGGAATAAACTGTATTCTATCAAGATGCAAAATATGATCGATTGGATCATTACAAGATATAGATTGATTGCCCGTGATTGTCCGTACAAACAATGTAGATGAGCCTGCTTATATAGGCAAGGCTAGGGATATGTGAGCACACAAACATGACATGTGGCTCAATAAGAAACAAGGGTAGGTAGGAAATAGGTGTGGATAGGTAGGAGAAACAATAAAATATTCCACATGAGGTGGAATGTAACAACAAGATAAGATCAACACCATAAAGGTGGAAATTCTCCTACACACACTATCCCAATGTGGCACAAACACCCAAGTGTCTCATACCCAAACTACTATGAAATGCATTTCCTAAGTAAACTTAAGTATAATGTAATAATATTCAAGATGAATAATTATTTACACCAACAATCCTACCTAACATAAGACTTACTATTCAATGATTGCTATGAAAAATCTTTCTATCTGCAACCTCAAGTGTCCTGTCCATCTCCTCTGGAATAATAGAAGCACATATAGATAACAACTCCTGAATCTTTATATGCTTGTCCTCATCCATTGTTGATAATATTCTAGCATCTAATTTTTCATACAACTATGCCGGTATTTGATTTTCAATTTCTAACAAGGCTTTCTTATAAATATCCAAATACAACAAAACTGCTTCCTCAACTTCTCTCTGTTCATCATCATCCAAATGCTCATAATAAAACTATACATTCTTCAACATACCATCTTTAGTTATTTCATCTACTAATTTTTCACAAGTCTTTGGTGGAATAATATTTACATTACCGATGACAAGTGCTAGATCAATGTCATCCATCTTCTTTCTTCTTCCAGTACCGGATGGGGCAGAAGGTGTTTCTTTAGGAGCTCTCTTCTGTGTCGGTACCCTAATTTTAACTTTCCTAATCGGTTGCTTCTTATCTTCCACTTTAGTCTCTTCAATTTTCTTCCTTAATACCCTCTTGAATGCCAAGGGTGTGTCATCATTAGATCCAGATTCTGATGGAATAGGCTCAATAAATATTTTTAGTTCTTTTCTCTTTCTTCCATTTTTTGGAACAACATCAACTTGGACACCCAACCTATAGATGCCCTGAGAAGTCTTCTTCATCCCAAGGAGGTGAAAGGAGAGTAAGTTATATTCAAGAAGATGCAGCAAATGTGAAGACATCAAAAGTAAGCCTAGATTCTGGGGTTGGAGAGAATCTCATGATAAGAAGAGTTCTGATCAAAGAATCGGTTAAGGAGAAACCTAGTCAAAGAAGATCCTTGTTTAGGATAAAGTGCAAGATCATGGGTAAAGTGTGTAGAGTGGTGGTGGATTCAGGATCCACTGATAACATAGTGTCAGAAGAAGTAGTAAGCAAACTCAAACTGCAAAGAATTCCACATTGTGATCCTTATAGGGTTACTTGGCTCAATAAGGGGCAACATGTTTTGGTGAATGAACAATCTTGGGTGGAGTTCACCATAGGAGGATACAAAGACAATATTTTGTATGATATATTGCCAATAGATGCATACCACCTACTCCTAGGTAGGCCTTGGTAATTTGATAGGAAAGCAATACACCATGGGGAAAAAAATTCCTATACCTTTCAAAAAGATGGAGTTACCTATAAAATTCAGTCCATAGGGGATCAAGAAGAGAGAAGATCTAAAGGTTCCAATGTGCTATTAGTTGGTGAGAAGGAGTTCATAAACACTCTCAAAGAAGAAGGAGTGGGGTATGTACTTATTGTGAAACCAAAAGAGGAAAATAAGGACAAGAAGGTTTGTATTCCTATTGAAGTGTAGCAAATACTCAATCAGTTCAAAGAGATCATAACTGATAAAACACCTGCTAATTTACCTCCTCAATAATCCATAAGTCATCAAATTGACTTCATACCCGGAGCCTCATTGCCTAATAAATAAACCTACAAAATGACACCAAAGAAGAATAAAGAAGTGGCTAAACAAATCCAAGAAATTTTGGACAATGGTCTGATAAGAAAGAGCATCAGCCCATGTGCAGTTCCCACCATTTTGGCACCTAAAAAGGGAGGTACTTGGAGGATTTGTATTGATTCAAGAGCCATCAACCAGATTACAATCAGGTATAGGTTTCCTATTACAAGAATTGAAGATCTGATGGATTGTTTAGGGGGTGCTAAGTATTTTACCAAGATAGATCTCAAGAGTGGCTACCACCAAATCAGAATCAAGGAGGGAGATGAGTGGAAGACATCATTCAAAACCACATAAGGTCTTTATGAATGACTTGTTATGCCATTTGGTCTCACAAATGCCCCTGGCACATTCATGAGACTCATGAATGAAGTGCTCAAGGATTACATTGGTAAATTTGTTGATGTTTATTTAGATGACATCTTGATTTTTAGTAAGTTTAAAGAAGAACATCTAAAGCATATAGAGATTATATTGAAGCAATTATGTTATGAGCAACTAACTATCAATTTGGAGAAATGTGAGTTCATGAAATAGGAGTTGGTATATCTTGGGTTTGTAATCTCAAGTGGTGATTTGAAGATGGATACCTCAAAGGTGGAAGCCATAATTAGTTTGCCTACACCTAAAATAACAAGTGAAGTGAGGAGTTTTCATGGTTTGGCACAACTTTACAGGAAGTTCATCAGAGGGTTCAGTGAGATATGTGCACCTATGCTTGATACAATCAAAGGAGGTGTAAAGACTAAATTTAAATGGACAAAAGAGGCATGAAAATGATTTTAAATCTTGAAGACAAAGGTGGCTACTCAACTTGTCCTTGTTCTTCCAAGCTTTGACAAACTTTTCACCATAGAATGTGATGCAAGCAACATAGCGGTTGGAGTAGTCCTCAGTCAAGACAATAAACTGGTTACATTTTTTAATGAAAATCTCAATGAAGCCAAGAAAAGGTATTATTCCTATGATTTGGAGTTATATGTATTTGTTCAATCACTTAGGAAATGGAGGAATTACTTACTACCTAAAGAATTTGTGGTTTATACTGATAACCAAGCTCTTAGTTTTCTCAACTCTTAAGAAAAGTTGAATCATAGGCATATCAAATGGGTAGAGTATTTGCAATCTTATACTTTTACCATTAAGCATAAGAAAGGTCAATATAATAAGCTTGCTGATGCATTAAGTAGAAGGTTGCTAACAGTTCAAGAAGTGCAGCTCAAAAGCATTGGAGTTGATAGTTTCAAAGGGCTATATCAAGATGATGAAGATTTTGCTGCCATCTACAAGGTTTGCCAAGAGTTTAGGAATCATTTTCATAGTGAATATGCAGAATTTACTTTACAAGATGATCTTTTATTTAAAGGAGGATATATTTGTGTGCCAAGAGGGTCCATGAGAGAGAACTTGATGCAAGAGAAGCATAATGGTTGCTTAAGTGGTCATTTTGGGTTGAAAAAGACTTTGGAACTTGTTCAAAGATTCTACTATTGGCCAAAGATGCAAAGGGATATCAGAAAGTATGTTTAACAATATGTTTTTTGTCAAAGGGCAAAGGGAACCTCTTCTAATGCTGGACTCTATCAGCAATTACCTATTCCAAACCGGCCATGGGAGTGTGTCAGTATGGATTTTGTTATTGGTTTACACAAGACCAAATTTGGATTTGATAGTATCTATGTTGTGGTAGATAGATTTAGTAAGATGGCCCATTTCATTCCATGTAAGGTAAAACATGATGATAGTCATATTGCTCATTTTTTTTTCAAGGCAGTCATTAGGATTCATTGTTTACCAATCAGTATAGTGTCAGATAGAGATACCAAATTCATTGGTTATTTTTGGAAAACTTTATGGCAAAGATTGGGTACTAACTTGTCTTTTAGCTCAGCCTATCACCAAACTGATGGCCAAATAGAGGTGATAAATAGGATAATTGGGAACCTTCTCAGATGTTTGACAAAGGAGTATGGACAAGCTTGGGATCAGATCATCCATCAAGCTGATTTTTCTTACAATGACAGTGTGAATAGATCAACCGTTAAGAGTCCTTTTGAAGTAGTTTATGGGCTTCATCCAAGAGGTGTGTTGGAGCTTAGAGACATTAGAAGTATGTAAAAAAAGAGTGGACATGTATTTGACATGGCTCAGTCCATGAAGGAGATTCATGAGCAAGTTAGGCAGGGTTTACAAGAAAACTCTCAAAGAATCAAGGACAAAGTTGATGAAAAGAGGAAGAATGTACAATTTGCTATTGGTGACTTAGTAATGGTTCACTTGAACAAAACAAGGCTTCAAAAAGGTGTCCCTAGCAAGCTTCAAATGAGGAGGATTGGACCTTGTAAGGTCTTGGCTAAGTATGGGCAAAATTCTTATAAAATTGATCTACCTGGGGACATGGCTTTGTCTCCTATCTTTAATGTTGCAGACTTGGTGCAGTACAAAGGCACACTTCTAGAGGGGTTTCAGATGTCTCTCAATCACTTTCAGACATGCCTTTGCCACCTCCAACCATGCTACAAGCCGAGAAGGTGTTGGATTCAAGAATCCTCAAAAAGACTAGGCATACCACCTACATGGAGCATTTGGTTAAGTGGCAACATCTTCTAGAATCCGAGGCCATCTGGGTACTTGAAGCAGACTTTCCAAAGTTTGGCATTACCTTCTCTTTGTTTCCTAAATGAGTCACTTGACTTCTTTCTCATTGGGGGAGTATAGTGCAGGAGCACTTAGTTTTCTTGGTGAATTTTCACAATTTTGGAGTGAATGATCCTCAATTGGATCAATGAGTGAATAAAGGACCATTGGTAGGTCAAAAAGTGTGTTTTAAGGTTATTTTTAGTTTGTTTGTCTCTAGTGTTAACTTGGTTTCTTAGTTTTGTCCAATGTGCCTTTGTAAGCCTAAAATGACATCATTTAGCAAAATTGGGTAAAACTCCTTGCAAGGCCTCATAAGGATTTTGGACATATTGGTTTGATGTTAGGGAACCATACTAGGGGGTTTAGAGTGAGTAAATATGTAAAATTTTCAAAAATGCACGATGGAGCAAAAGTTGTCATGTTTGCTTAAAAACTTTTGCAACTTTTGGAGCAATTTTTGAAAAAAATGATCAAATTGGTGGTTAGAGAACCGATGGGTGGTTGGTTATGAGTGAATAGGCATATATAATGCTTTTAAAATTATTGTATAAGGGTTGTAAGATCCAAAGAGCAAATTTTTCAATAACAATTTGAAGCAATTTCCAGATTTTGCATAAAAACTTGTAATTTGCTTATAGCAGTCCATACTAGATGGATTGATCTTGGTACTGTTATTTCATGGTGGCTTAGGGTTCATTTTTGTGGTGCTCTAGAAGTAATTGTACTCCATTGTGCAAGTTTAGTGGTGTATTTGAAATTGTTTCTTGATTGCACTGCTCCCGACCTGAGTAAAGGGATTAAGACCCTAGGCATGGCTCCAACTTGAATTCCCATTGTGTTTTCTCAATGGCATTTGGGATTCAAGTCATGGAGATTGTGTATAGTGTAAATATTCATTTTAGTGTCCTGGAAGTCGCATTGAAGAAATTTTATATCATGACCTAGGCGAGCTTTGCCATAGCCCGGCTAAGGAATATGACTGTTATTTGTATTATTGCTTGCAGGGGTGAACAAATGTGATTGAGCCAAATGAGTGGCATGGAAGATGGATGTCTAACAAAGTTTCAGTGTGAGTATGGAGGTGTGATAGGGTGTGGAGATCATTAAACCCTATTGGAGAAATCTCTTAATCCTTAAACCCTTAAAAAGAGCCATTTTGGGGGTTGTACCTGTACGGACGTGCCAGAAAATCTAACCTCCTGGATCTCAAAGAATGTCCAAAAAGGTATTCAGATCACTAAATATTTTTGGAGGTCTTTTGGAAGTTTTCCGAGCAATTGAGCAAAAACCGTGAAGGTAGGGCTAAAAGGGGCTCATAGGGCTGCTAGGTCTTGAAAATAGGAACTTGTGAAAGCGATGAAGAAATGAAGGGAAATAGGCCAAAAAACCATATGTTAGGAGTTGTTACTCCATATAAACATCCTCCTAGTCCCCTACAAATCAAGGTTAAATATTTTGGCATCTTGGTGGTTGAATTTATTCTAGTGAGTTCTAGCCTTGATCTTGAGTAATTTGAGAAAACTAGTTGGTAGAGAGTTTCCCAAAAGAGTTTAGGTGTTGGAATTGACACAAGAGAAGAGCATGGTAAAAACAAACATGGAAGCCCACTATGACACCTCTTCCTAAATTTCTAACCTACAAACCAAATTGCAATTCTTTTGTGAGAACCTCCCTATCACATGGCATCAGCCACTCAAGCACCCAAGCTCCCAAGATCACTTATAATGCCCGCCAAAATACCCTAGAGAAATACACTAAGTAACATGTAAAAATAGCGATAATATTTTTTTTAAACATCTATACAGGCATCCAATACAATAACTTCTTATATGCAATAACATTCATTATCTTAGTAGTATTAAATCAATATGAACATCAACACTAATGAGATATGCAAGTGGAATTAACACAACTACATAAATAACATCTAACTTCCCTAGGGTAAATCAATGTCATTAATTCTTATACTAACATATAACATTTCTTATCCAATAGCATTCATTCCTAACATGGTGTCATATAAACTTCCAATAACCAAATGCAACAAAACCATGCTATCCATATATCTATGCATTCACAAATGATCCGTTACTTAACTTAAAAAGACTACATCCATTTATGATTATTTTAACCATCCCCTTTAAGTTTCATTTTAAAGCACCAATATCAAGTGTTATTAATCCCATCCACTAACTCTTCCTAAACAATATCCTGTCTCATAACCATTTACCACGTAAATAAACCATAACATTACAATCTAATTACAACATCACGATCATAATATAAAGTACATATCCATATTCCAATATCAACATTTCCATTAATGAATCATTCTCAAGATACATCTACATTCACCTAACATCAACTAGTAGCTTCATGAATACAATGTCTCTTAGATCAATGAGTATAGCTCTCAAAATATAGTTACATCAAGAATAATACCAATACATATGCCAAATGAATGATATTACAATAATCTTCTACGAATATCCATCCACGAGCTATAACCATAGAATACACATCCATGCATAAGAGAGCATCAATGAAGAACATGCTAGAAACAATGCACCACTGAGAGGGGGTGAATCAGTGGTTGTCAATCTTTTCTCTTTAACTATCCTATGTGTGTATACTGGTTATCAGATCTAACTCAATGTAGGCTTATCAATTAGTGGGGAGACTAATCACAAATGCATTCACACCTAAAGGGACATCACATAACACTAGCATATATGAGGAAAACCCAAGATGGGAAAAACCTTAGTGAGAAATGTTGTTGGAGACTACTTCTCCAATCCAACCTCATAATGAATCTCTGATTACAGTGTTTATGGCACCAACCCAAGGAGATACAACCCCTGCACTGAGCTACAACTCAGTGATTACAAAACATAATCATTTAAAAGTTAATAGCCTTGTTACAAATAGATTTTATAACACTTCTACAAATCTCACTAGTGGACCTCTTGTCCAGTTCACTGCCAGTTCTCTTGCTCACTCTCTCACTGCTGCAACCTTATCTCTTGCTACAACCTTATCGGTTCAGCCTCTTCTCCTTCTCTACCAGTTCTCTCTCTATCGGTTCTCTCACTGCTATTTGTCTCACCCTTCAACTTCTCTACTACTCTCTACCACTGGTCTTGATAACTCATTTAGATATCTACCATCTAATTCCTGCTGGTCCTTAGCTTCCCTTCTCTACAATCTGCTATGCCTCTTCTTTTCTGGTTTAGTCACCACTGATATACTTCTCTCACAGACTCACTTGTAGACTACCGGTTCCTCACTATTAATGGTTGATTCTTTCAACCCGATTCTCTCACACTCAGTCTCTCTTCTGATACTCATTGAGTACTGTACTGATCTCTTCTCAAATGTAGCAACACTCTCTCATTCAACAACTCAAACAATATCTTTGGCTTGCATAAATATAGCTAGATTTTCCCACCAAGACGTGAGTTTGAACTTGGAGCCATTAGGGTTTCTTCCACTAATCATGAGGCACATCGAATCCAATCAAATCTCATTCGATATGAGCTCCAAGACAACTTCCTGTACATCACCGCCATTAACTTGCCTTTCAATATATATTTGCTCTATTTAGGAAACACAAACCTATATATCGACCTGCATCTGTCAAACACCATAAATGTCTCAACTAATTTCTCTGACAAGCGAACACCAAGATCAAATCGTCCTTCCTTGATCAAATCACCAACCTGCTCCTTCATTCTGTTTCAAGCCACTAACCTTTGTTGCACATCCCGTGAATCACGCAGTCGACATAAATGTTGACTTGTCATTATCTACCTCACCACCTGACACATCACCGACCTCTACAAGCCTGCCACTTCAACTCCACGTGGCATCCCTGTCAGTATCCATCTCAGCGGATCACCGACCGAATACTCAACCGGTGCATACCTACGAGACATCTAACCTTATCGGTTCTCTATTAATCCCGCTGGTATGTCATCTCTTAGCACCTTTGTTGATAGCCACCTTAGCTCACTTTGTCGAACCAACATGGTCACGAACCAATATCACACAACCAGTGTATGCTTCATACAACTGGTCCCTCTTTTCCTACTAGTTAACCTTCTTGCCTTCTCCTTCCTTATGCCGGTGGATCTTGTTATCCCGATCATCAATCATGCCAGTCTTTAGCAACTCTCTTGAAGGACCCATCATGTGCATCTTCAATAGACTGAGAGCACTTTACCTTTGTCTCTCTATCCACTTGGTAGTATGTTGGTATTCTCCTTGTTTACCAATTTGCATGTTTCTACCTTCATACCGATAGTGTGCATGATATCTTTATGCCAACTATCTCCACCCATTATGCATCTATGGGAACACCACTTTCCATATGCATACATGTAAATTCATGTGTGCAACTGTAGAGCCTCATTGTCATTTGACTGGTTCTCTTCTGGACCGGTTTGCCAAGGAGGCAAACTCACCATCTCAACCCTTCCTTTTCTGCCTTGGCAGCACACCATATCTTCTCATGCTGAATTGGTGCACATCTCTGAACATATCCTATGGAGGCTTCCTCATATTATACATTAGTCATCTAGTCTATCTATCCAATCACCTGCCTCTTCTTACTAAAGTAGCACATACTCTATTACTCTTCTCTTCATCCGATGGGAGTCCTACTGTATAACATCCAACTCTTACCGGTGGACTGCACATGCTTCACCTTTGGTGTTGGTGTGATTCTTGTAACATTCCGGTTGGAAGCCACTCAGAGCCAACACATTACTTACCAGTCATCATACCATATCGGTCTTCAATGCATGTATACAACACATGTCAACACTGACTTGTGTTCTAGTGACCTACAATACTTGGCTGACATCAATGTCACCAATACACTTCAATCTCCCACACCAGTTATGCAATACCGGTTGACATCAATGGCAACACAATGCCAACATAACATCCCAATGGAAGAAGACATCAAACCACCTGATCATGTGGAGCCAAAGGAACCACCCCTCATGCTAGGAGATAACACAAGATCCCACACACACACTCTAGATCTAAGTTGTCACCTATCAACCAAAGAGGAAACACCTCTAACACAAACCAAGGAAGAAATACCAAACAACCTAGAAACTACTAGAGGCAACTCCACATCAAAGCATAAGGAACTAGGACCAACATGTAGGGAAGGAGTGTCATCACATGCTATCAGAGGGACATCCTAGAATCCAACCCGAAATCCATGATAAACATATGGAACCGTCTCAACCTTTGAGGAAATCAAGGGAGTTCGGTTTACCCAGTTACCGGATCTACCACCTCACTCCGGTCTCTGATCCATGAGATGGGTATTACAAAACACATTTATTATCTTGTTTAGATGAGTTTCTCTATCCAACCCACCTAATATTAATTATTATGTTATCACTTATCAATTACAATGGAAAACCTCCAATGAGCTATCCAAACGGTCTAGACCCCAACTCTATTACACGAGAATCCTAGTAGTCCATTCCTCATGACCTCGGTAGACTCATGAAAGCCCACTCCCCCTAATCATGCATCTAGGCCTTACTACATAAACAATCAAGCAATAAGGCCCACAAAATATGATCCAACTAACCAAGATAAAGTCTCATCAATGCACAAGGAACCAACAATATATCACATAAGTCATATAGATCACACAACATCATAGCAAGGTAATACTCCTTTTGTAGCATTATAAATGATCAAATAACACAACAAAATATTACTCCGGACATCCTAGAGTACTCAAAAGCACAACACAACCTCTAGACAGACTACAAGATCAATTGATAAATTGGAAAAACCTAGACTGAAACTCAGAAATCTAGAAAAATGCTCAAAATATAGAAAATAAATAGAATCGCGCATTTACCTAATTGTGTAGTGCATATACAAGTTTATACAACGCTTCTATAGATTCCTGCAGTGCTTTTACCCAAGGATACAATGCATACACATAATGTTTCAGCACATAGATAAGACTTCAACACATCTACATTATTTTGCAACACATATGAGATACAAAACAACACATTTAACAAGTTAAACAATGCATATGACTAGTAAAGTAGCACATATGTTGTTTTAGTGCAAAGACTAAGACGAAAATAATAAACTTACGAGAATAGAATAAAATCATATAAATAATATAAGGTTCCGAAAATACAATGATGTGGAACACAATTACCAAACAAAGCTATTCAACAAGGTTTCAAGGCTTAAAAGTAAATATACAAGGCATGAAAATGATTATGAGAAACAACTCCCGACAAAGCATGAGTGCTCTCAGACAAAACACAGACTCCCAACAATCCTCAATACAACAAAGAGACTCAACACAAGGATTAAATCTCTGAACTTATGCAAGGATTAACATACAGGATGTATACAATCACAAATCCAAACTCACAGTGCCAACCATTCCTGACAGTAAACACAATTACAACAATATATATTTTCCCCCGATTATAGTTAAACTTTATAATAAATTCATAAATCAACTATACAAACTATATAAAAGTATATGAATGAAATATTTTTCCCCAAAACTCTCGAGAATACACAGAGAAGACAATCTTTTCAAAACTGAAAAATGCAAGAGCAAGAAATCCTTCGACCTGGTGAACACTGAAAATGAAAGGATGAATTTGTTGAGAAAATCCAACAAGCCATAATCTAAATTCCTCCTAGCAATCCAAATCCAAAATCATAGAAACATACTTCCCCATCCAACCCCCGAAAAAATCACAGGAAAGCAAATAAATAGAAAACCAGGCCAAAACCATAGAATATGTCGGCCAATCAAAATAATAGTAAAATTAATTTTTCTTACCAACCCATCATAAAATCCAAGGTAGAAATAAATAAGATTTTATTTAATTAACTTACCTAATAACTCAACCAATCATGCGAAAGGGTAGGTAGAAAGAATATATTAATCATCCCAAAGTGTAAAAAGAGAAATATTAATACTCATGGGCACAATATATGCAAAGGCTAATAAATACAATAAACCAAGGGCTATAAATAAATTAAAGCCACAATCAAATATAATCAAAGGCTATATTAATATAATTAAATATCAAAGCCTTATTTATTACAAAGTAATAATAATAATGGTACCAATAATAATTACAACAGCCAATAAAAATTAAATAATAAACATCAAGGCAACACCAACCAACAGGGCACATCAGAGTGGCAATTTCCACCTTCACGCATTTCTGCTTTGCCACAAGTAAACTTGGAGATTCCTATACTTCATTTTCAGAATTTGAGTCTGAATGATGCCCAGTATATCATAACAAAGAATGAAGAGTTAGATACTCAACCCATGGAGGAATAGTAGTCTTCAGTGATCTCAGTTTTCCCAAATTTTGATGATGGCTCTACTTGTGTTCGACCGGTAATGCTTTTTTGTGAATATCTAAATGTAATTGCAAGTCTTTTCATAGGGGTTTATGCAAAATTTTGTCTTCCTATGCAACTAAGGATATGGTTTCCATCAGATTATGCATGTTCAAGGCTACATTACTAAATATTGGCATAGGGCTTACCCCTCATTTTCACATACACAACAATGTCGAATGTGCATTTGCAAACTCTACAATTTTGATCTAATTTTTTGGAGAGAGAGGGGTAAATTTCATGAGATATAGTATTAAGAGCCCCATGTTCTTGATGATTATAAACCATAATTTTTAGAACTACACAACTGATGTCATTATCGAGGTCATCATTTTTGTTGTACTTTCATGGGCTGTTGTTGGGGGTCATGGCCTAGGGTATGGGCTGGGAAGCTATTTCTCTTGAGGTTGTATTTTGAATATGTAATTTGGAGTCCAATGTGGGGTTCCTATTTTGCTAGTTCTAGGGTCTTGGGTTTTGGGAGGGGGGCAGGAGGGTCCTTGTTAGTCCTATCTTTATGTTCTTTGTAATTTCGGGCTAGGAATGGAGGTTTTCTTGTTGGCTCTTTCCTCTAGGAGCCCTTGAACAAGTTTTATATTATATTAATATATATTAGTGGCTTGCCACTTTTGCCAAAAAAAATAAAAAATAAATAATAAATACCCAATGATAATAAAATCATTTATCAACATTACTTTCTCAATTATATTAAATATTATTACCAACCATTTATTTATTTTATTATTACCAGCTATATATATATATTTAATATTATAAACTATATAAGTCTATTAATTTAATTTATCATTATTAAATTATATAAATCAATTAATTAATTGATGATTAAATCAATCAATACATACAACACTCCAAGCATAGCAACAAGAAAAAACTCAAGAGATTACTCAACACTAAACTACAACTCACACAAAGACTGACGAGGATGATCAATCTTAAACCTCGAGTGTAGAATGGGTTTTCATGTCATCTCTGATCAACTTCCCATTGGGATAAGACACACTAAGACTTGTGAAGCCAGGTGAAGTTGATGTCTGGTACCTACAAATCCTGCATCCACAAAGCCACGATACAACATATACAATATATAATAACATACAAGTGATAGAGAATCACAATGACACATCCCGCTCACAATGAGTGATGTGACATTGTCTCTATCATGAAGACAGTAGAAGACACTCACAAACAATCAAGCAATATCATAATCAATCCCACATCATAAAATAGGGTTAGTACGTAACAAAATACCATTAAATCATCACTACGCTATATCAAAGAGATCTATTGTCAATCAAAAGAACTAGTTGTCTTAGGGAGAGGCACTACATCACTTGAAAAAATCAAAATATCCTTCTTTAAGATATAAAAGCAATAGCATAGATTTTCAATAATGGATGCAAATGTATTAGATCAAATGTGATCAATATGCAAGAAATCAAACATTCATCAAGCATTGAAGAAGAGGTCAAGTCAAGTTCAAGCATTCAAGATGGCTTTCATGATCAATATTCTATGAAGACATTCTATATGATATCCTAAACCCTTGTATGAGGATTCAAGTAAGATTAATGAAGGTATCGAGTTCAATTTAATTTTTTTTTATATCTAGCCTTTCTCTCAAAAGGAAAACATACTACTATAATTCAATTTTATTTTCAAGTTCAATTATTATATCAATTTCAAGGTTAATTCCTAAACCGGGGTTTGACCTAAGCAAACCCCCATCAACAAATAAATTTCTGTCATTTTTGTGTGCAGGAAATTGACTCAAGAGCCACAAGAAGAGAATTCCACAAAGTAGATAACATCAATTAGATCTAGTCTTTCAAGGCACAAAAAGTGGAAGATTGGGTCTCCTCATACCTCTTGGTCCTAGGAATTTTTGACAAGATTTTGACAAGAGATTTTGTGCATCATTTTGATCCAAAAAATATTTGGTTTGTCTATATTTGTTATTTGGAGGACTAGGTTGCCCCACACCTCCTGGACCTGACAATTCATCTAATTTTTCTATCACAAGTTTTGACCTATTTTGCATCCTTAGATTCAACTTTATAGCTTTGCATGATATTTAAAACTTATCATTACTATTATTTTATGTCAAATTCTAACTATTTGTCCTAGATCTAGCATAGCAATTCAAACCTAATTCAAATACAATTTCAACTAAAACAAGGGGGATTAATCTAATCTATATTCAATTCTTTTAGGGTTGGAATAATCAAATTAAATCACAATCCAATGTATCCAATTTAAATTCTTCTATTGAAGCCACTATCAATAACCTATCTCAAAGTGTTTCATCCTTACAACAAGAATTGGCTTTTTTAACCCAATCTAAATTCAATGTTCCCACATTTGATGTAGCAAGCTGACTATTCGATGAGATTGTTCATGTAGTTGGTCCTAAGTGTTGAAATGTGGCGACTAATCAACAAAGTACTATACACTCAGCACGTATCCTCGCCGGGGTTTGGGCCTCGGGTAGGGGTTCGGGGGCAGCAGCCCTCGAGAAAAGTGGGGGTTCGGGGGTGGGAGCCACCGAGAAATTCTTTTTGCCATTTTTTTGTTGATGAAAACCGACATTGTAATAAAACCCTAAAAAGGCCGACTTTGTTTGTTGCCCTAAAAATGCATGTTATAAGTGGCTGGGATGCTTAAGGCATTGTAAGGTTGATGTACTATTTTTGCTGGATAATAAGAAAGATTGGATGGTTGTGTATGGTGGACGTAACCCATTCTGGGTGAACCATGTTAAATCTTTGTGTTATCTATGTCCTGTTTTATTCCTTTATCTTTTGTATTTAAATTTGCATATAATTGTTAGTTCATATTTGCTTCGGATTTGCTTGAAACCCTAACAATTGGTATCAGAGCGAGGTTTTCTGTAAATTGGCAGGACTTTCAGATTTGAGTGGGAGGAATGGAAGATTCCAAATTCAAGGTGGAAAAGTTTAACGGCCAGAATTATCAGTTATGGAAAATGCAGATGGATGATTACCTGTATCAAAAGGATTTATGGTGGCCATTGGAAGGAAAGACAAAGAAACTGACCACAATGTCAGATGAAGAGTGGGACATTTTAGATAGAAAGGCACCGAGATCCATTCGATTGTGCCTTGCGTCATCTGTAGCATTCAATATAACAGAAGCAAAAATAGCTGTAGATTTGATGGCAACATTGGCTAAGTTGTATGAGAAACCCTCGGCTTCGAATAAGGTATTTCTTATGAAGCGTTTGTTTAATTTGAAAATGAGTGAGGGAGGATCTATAGCGGAACACTTAAATGAATTTAATACAATTACCAGTCAATTGTCTTCGGTAAAAATTACCTTTGCAGAAGAGGTTAGGGCTCTCTTGATTTTATGTTCTTTGCCAAAAAGCTGGAATAGCTTGGTTATGGCTGTAAGTAACTCTGTCTCTGGTAAAAATACTTTGGTATTTGATGATATTGTTGGTGTTATCCTAAGCGAGGAAATGCGAAGGAAAAGCACAGGTGAGACTTCAACATCATTGGGTAGTGTTTTGAATGTGGAGAATAGAGGAAGATCAAAGGAAAGAGGAAAAGGCCCCAGGAATGAGAAGTCATGAGGGAAGTCAAAGAAAGGACACTCTCAATCTAGAGGAAAGAAAGATTGCTGGTACTGCGGAAAGCCTGGTCATCTAAAGAAAGACTGTTGGTCTCAGAAAAACAAAGAAGGAGACAAAAATGAAAATGACAGTAAGGAAGCTAATATTGCAAGTAATACTTTACAAGATGCTTTAATCTTATGTTTGGATAATGTTAATGATTCCTGGGTAATATATTCTGGGGCTTCATTTCATGCTACACCCCATAGAAAATATTTTCTAGATTATGTTCAAGGTGATTTTGGACAGGTATATTTGGGTGATGATGAACCCTGTCAAATTGTTGGAAAAGGAAAGATAAAGATCAAGTTGCAGAATAGTAATGATTGGTTTTTGCAGGAGGTAAGACATGTTCCTAATTTAAGAAGAAATTTAATTTCTGTAGGGCAACTAGGTAGTGAAGGTTGCATAGTTACCTTCTCAGACAATATGTGGAAGGTCACTAAAGGACCATTAGTAGTAGTTAAAGGTGCGAAGGTAGGCACATTATATCTATGTACTGGTAACACTTACTCTACCTTAGCTGCTACAGATAAAGTTACTGCAGGGACAACAACAATAAATGTTGCAAGAACAGATTCGATAATGTGGCACCATAGGCTTGGGCACATAAGTGAGAAAGGGATGAAAACCCTTCACTCCAAAAATCTATTGCCATGACTAAAGAAGATTGATTTAGAGTTATGTGAAAACTGTGTTTATGGTAAATAGAAAAGAGTCAAATTTCTCAAGGTTGGGAAAGAGAAGAAGAGTGAGAAGTTAGAGCTTGTACATTCAGATGTATGGGGACCGGCTCAGGTATCATCTCTTGGTGGCTCTTGTTATTATGTTATTTTTATTGATGCCTCAACCAGAAAAACATGGGTATATTTCCTAAAACAAAAATCAGATGTTTTTGAAAATTTCAAGAAATGGAAAGCTTTGGTTGAGAATGAGACAGGAAAAAAGTTGAAGTGTCTCAGATCGGATAATGGAGGTGAGTATTGTAGCAAAGCATTTGAAGATTACTGCTCCTTAAATGGGATTCAAAAGCAGAAGATAGTTTTAGGAACTCCACAGGAAAATGGCGTGTCAGAGAGAATGAATAGGACTATCATGCAACGCGCGAGGAGCATGAGATTGCATGCTGGATTGCCCTTACATTTTTGGGTAGATGTTGTACATACTGCTGTCTATTTGATAAATAGAGGACCTTCAACCCCTTTGGATGGTGGTATTCCAAAGGAGGCATGGACTGGTAAAAAGGTAAATTATTCTTTTCTAAAAACTTTTGGTTGCGAAGCTTTTTTCCATGTTGATAAAGAAAACATAACCAAGCTTGATGCTAAATCTCAGAAATGTACCTTCATTGGATATGGGATAGATGAATATGGCTATCGGTTATGGGATTTTGAAAATAAGAAAATAATTAGAAGTAGAGATGTTATATTCATTGAGAAGGTTATGTATAAAGAACAGATGCAGGAAAAGAAGCATGAATAGGACAAATAAGAATATGTGGTGTTGGATGAGATTCCTGAAAATGAAATGCCACAGGTACCTGAGGCTCAACAACAACAGATTGTCCCACAAACTCCTTCAAGTGTTAGACGTTCTACGAGGACAAGTAGACCCCCTAAAAGATTTTCTCCTTCTTTGTATTCTATTTTATTAACGGATTCTGGTGAACCAGAAGAATATGAAGAAGCAATGCAGGTGGATGCCAAACAACAGTGGGAGCTAGGCATGAAAGAGGAGATGGACTCCTTGATGAAAAATAAGACTTGAGACTTGGTCCCTTTACCTGCAGAAAAAAGAGCCTTGCCTAACAAATGGGTTTATCGGCTGAAGGAGGAGGAAGGAGGTCAGAAAAGATATAAGGCCAAACTTGTGGTAAAAGGTTTTGCACAGAAAAAGGGTATAGATTATGATGAAATATTTTCTCCAGTTGTAAAAATGACTTCAATTAGAACTGTACTTAGTCTTGTGGCTGCAGACGATTTACATCTTGAACAATTAGATGTCAAAACAACTTTTCTCCATGGAGATTTGGAGGAGGAAATTTACATGTTGCAACCACAGGGATATGAGGTCAAAGGTAAGGAGAACTTGGTGTGTAGGTTGAAGAAAAGTCTGTATGGCCTAAAGCAAGCACCCCGACAATGGTATTTAAAATTTGATAGTTTCATGGTTGAACACGATTATCATAGATGTCATTCTGATCATTGTGTATATTTTAAGAGATTTGATAATGGCAGTTATATTATCCTGTTGCTTTATGTTGATGACATGTTTGTTGCTGGGTCTAACATGCAAAATATAAATGATCTTAAACAGAAATTAGCTAGGTCATTTGCTATGAAGGATTTGGGTGCAGCTACGCAAATTCTCGGTATGAGGATTACACGGGACAGGAAAAATAGAACCTTGAATTTGTCCCAAAGTGAGTATATAAAGAAGGTGTTGAAAATATTTAACATGCAGGATGCAAAAGCAGTTAGTACACCTTTGGCTAGTCATTTCAAATTGACTAAGGAGATGTGCCCAAAGGCACAGGAAGAGGTTAATAAAATGTCTAACATCCCGTATTCATCAACTGTTGGCAGTCTGATGTATGCAATGGTATGCACAAGGCCAGATATTGCACATGCAATGGGAGTTGTGAGTAGGTTTATGAGTAATCCGGGTATGGAACATTGGAATGCTGTGAAATGGATTCTTTGGTATTTGAAAGGAACTACTATGAAGGCATTATGTTTCAAAGGATCTAATGCTGCTCTAAGTGGATTTGTTGACTCTGATCTGGCGGGTGATATTGATTCACGGAGGAGTACTACAAGGTATGTTTTTACTATAGGGGGAACTACAATCAGTTGGGTTTCTAGGCTGCAAAGTTGCACTTTCAACCACTGAAGCTGAGTATGTTGCTGCTACAGAAGCCAGCAAGGAGATGATTTGGTTACAATGTTTTCTAGAGGAATTGGGTCAGACACAAGAGGATAGCCCATTGTATATTGATAGCCAGAGTGCCATTCATCTTGCAAAGAACTCTACTTTTCATTCAAGGACAAAGTACATTTAGCTCAAGTACCACTTCATCCAGATTATTTTGGAGGAGGGTCAGTTATGGCTTGAGAAGATTCACACAAGTGAGAATCCTTCTGATATGTTCACAAAGGCAGTTCCACAGGAGAAGATGATTTCTTCATCAGTTTCTGTTGGTCTTCTTGATTGATAATTATGAAATTTATACCAGGCGAGTCCTAGTGTTTTATCCAACAGATGTTGCATGTATAGTGGTGTCGTGTAGTATCAGTCTCCAAGTGGGAGATTGTTGAAATGTGGCGACTGATCAACAAAGTATTGTACACTCAGCACATATCCTCACTAGGGTCTGGGGCTGGGCTGGGCCCCGGGTAGGGGTTCGAGGGCGGCAGCCCTCGAGAAAAGCCGGGGTTCGGGGGCGGGAGCCCCCGAGAAATTTTTTTTTGCCATTTTTTCGTTGATGAAAACCGACATTGTAATAAAACCCTAAAAGGTTGACTTTGTTTGTTGCCCTAAAAACACATGTTATAAGCGACTGGGATGCTTAAGGCAATGTAAGGTTGATGTACTATTTTTGCTGGATAATAAGAAAGATTGGACGACTGTGTATGGTGGATGTAACCCATTCTGGGTGAACCATGTTAAATCTCTGTGTTATCTGTGTCCTGTTTTATTTCTTTATCTTTTGTATTTAAATCTACATATAATTGTTAGTTCATATTTGCTTCGAATCTGCTTGAAACCCTAACACTAGGAATGTGTAAATCCCTCAATTAAAGTTATGCAACAGAAAGGTGACCTCTTGACTCATATGAAGACATTTCAAACCTTGTGTAGTGATTTCTCTCATGATCAAAGACATGTAAAAATTATTTACTCAATTATTTAAGAATAAAGATTTGCAATGGTATTTTTCTTTGCCTCCTTATTCCATCACTTATTTTAAACAATTGGATAATTCCTTCATTCAAAAATTTCAAAATAAAATTGGTCTTAAAATTATTTGATTGATTTGATTCATTGTAAGAAAGGAGTTAAAGAAAAAATAACTGATTTAATCGGTAGATATAAGCATTTGCATTCACAAATTTCTTATCATGTGCTTGGTCATGATATTCAAAGAATTTTCATTACTAATTTGTAAAAGGATATTAGAGATAAGCTTCCATTTTTTCAGTTTTTGCATTACACGCAATTGTATGCAGTGCTTCATAAACATCAGCTTCAAGTGAGCCAATTTGAATCATCTCTTTCAATGGATCTGGTTGATAAGAATTAGAGTTCTCAATAGTTATTTTCAAATTTCAACAAACACAACAAAGGTTTCATCAAGATAAAAGATAACTCTTCCAAAAACATAAATATACAAGTGTCAACTAGAACACTAGGTGTGGTCCCTTTATCCAAATACTTTAGAAAAGAATTAACTCATCTTTTTGAATTATTTAATAGTATAATATTGAGGTTTATTATTACTAATGTGTTTCAAATTTCTCCCATAAAACCTATAGATACCTCTAAGCCTTTATCACCTTCCTTTGATCACAAAGTTTTCTACCAATACCACTGCCGAGCAAGTCATGATACTAAAAAGTGTTATAAGTTGAGGTATAAGATTCAAGACCTTATTGATAACAATATTATATCCATAGATGGTGTGAATGATATAGGAAACAAATTCGTAGCACCTCCTAATCCAAATATCCAAAGCTTCACCAATTCTTTGCCTTTTCTCCACTAATGTTGTTGAGTCTAAGCCACTTACATTGTGTCCCAGTGATTTTGGTATAGAGTTGAATAATGTTGTGAACCTCATTGAAAAACCTAAACCTAAAACCAAATTATGCATTATCTTTTATCCTACCAAGATTATTGCTACACCTGATGGACCATTATACATGATTGCAAAAATTAAAGGACAACTCTCACAAGAAGTCCTCATTGATCTAACATGTATGGTGAATATTATTACTAAAGAATATGTTTTTCCTAAACAATTTCAACAAGTTATATATGACAAATATGATGTTATGGTTAAGGTTCATGATGGTTTATCTTGTCCTATTATTGCTTATATCATTGTACTTGTTGAGGTTGGTAGTAAGTGCTTAGATGTTACTTTTTCTATTATTCGTGCATTGAATCAATTTTGTGTGAAGTTGATACATCCTTGGCTCTCTTCCATGAAAGTTATTCCTTCTACAATCCATAAATGTTTGAAGTTCCCTCACAATGGGCATATTATCACAACAAATCATGGAAATTTCACCCTTGATTATTTTTGGACTACACAACCTAAACCTTTACAACTTCAAGAAGATGCTCTTTTTAGATCTTATAAAAAATAGAAATTTGATATGATATTGGCTCTGCAATTCAGCTAATTATGGTATGGTTAGGTATAAAAGGAAGCCCACCCACCTCATTTTGTAACAAAAATAATCAATTTAATCAATTTTAAATCCCTTGACCATTCAACTAATTAAATATCTTACTTAATTAGCCCATCCTTTTGAATTAATTAATCTCATTAATTGATTCCCGTTTTCAAGTACCTTGAATTAATTAATCTCATTAATTAATTCCCCTTTTCAAATCCATTGAATTAATTAATCTAATTAATTAATTCTCCCCTTCCATTTCCATAAATTAATTAATTCAATTTAATTAGTTCCCTCCTGTTCTCTTTTTATTTGAATTATTCAAATTCAAATATCCTATTTAGGACACGTGGCTCCTAACTTTTAACCACCTAACCCTCCTCCTAACTAACCCTTCTAGCCTAACCCTCCTCATAACCAACCCCAAACTAACCTTATCCTATCCTATCCTAACCTCCCCTTACATGTGTGTGCACACACATAAATCCCTAATTTCCTTATTATTAGGAAATTGATCCTATTTTGGGTGGCCTCCTCCCAAAATGGACATGTGCCCTTGAGGACATATGTCAAGCCACTCTTTGACATGTGTCCCTTTTGAGGACACTTGTCAACCCTGGTTGAGCTTGAGGACAAGTGTTTCCTTCTTACATCCGCTTCCTTTTCTCTCAAATCCTATTTAATCCCCCTCATTTTAGAGAAAATCCTCCACTTTCATTATATTGCATTGTTATAATATAGAATTTCATCCACCATTAGCACATCCATATTGTGATAATACTTAATTTAATCCCCACTTCATATCATCCAATCCACATATTTTGAATCCAATCACCATAATCACACCATGGAGTAATATCAAGTAACTTTGCGTCAATGAGCACACATCCGAACATGGGATAATCAAATCAAATATTTTTGAATAGATTTTTCATATTATTTAGTTTTTAATGTCTTTTATGATTTATTCACTTCTTTTAACATCCCTATCTTGAGGTATATGAGATAATTGTGTTTGCTTGGTTGTCATTGCAAGTATTTAAATCTCTCATATTCGAGCACAATTTTCCCTCACACAATAATTAAACATTCACCAAGAATTGAAGGAGAGGTCAAGTGAAGTTCAAAAATTCAGGATGACATTCATGATCAACATTGTATGAAGATATTCTACATGACATCCTAAATCCTTGTATGAGGATTTAAGCAAGTTTCATCAAGTTATCAAGTTCAACTTCAAGAAATTTTACATCTAGCCTTTCTCTCAAAAGGAAAGCATTCTACTTCAATTCAATTCTATTTACAAGTTCAATTATTATTTCAATTTCAAGGTTATTTCCTAAACCGGGGTTTGACCTAGGCAAACCCCCATCAAAAAATAAATTTCCACAATTCCGTGTACAAAAAATTGACTTAGGAGCCACAAGTAGAGTAGACGATGACAATCAGATCCAACTTTTGAAGGTACAAAATATGAAGGACTGGGTCACCCACACCTCCTACTCCAAGTAATTTTTGACGAGATTTCGATAAGAGTTTTTCTGCATAATTTTGATCTAAAAAATATTTAGTTTGTCTGTATTCAACATTTGGAAGACCAAGTTGCCCCACACCTCCTGGTCTTGGAAATTCAGCCTAAATATTCTATCACTGGTTCTAATCTATTTCCCATCCTTATATTCAACTTTACAACTCTGCATGACATCTGAAACTTATTGTTACCATTATTTTATGTAAAATTCTCACTATTTGGCTTAGATCTAGCATTGCAATTCAAACCTAATTCAAATATAATGTCAAATAAAACAAGGAGGATTAATCTAATCTATATTCAATTCTTTTAGGGTTGGATCAATCAAATTCAACCACAATCCAATGTGTCTAATTGTTACCATTATTTTAATAGTTAGACAACAGTTTCAATTGGGGTTTTAAATGAACCAAGTGTATTTTGTGTTTGGCACACTTGTGCACTCATAGGGTGGACTGATAATCACACCTATTATCCTTTCCCCTCGCCTTTGCGAAACTTGGGTGATGAGAAAGGTTGTTAACGATGCCCATTTTTATCTTTATTAGTGAATCACCTCTTTGTTAGCAACAACAATGAAGGACAACTAAGAGGGGGGGGGGTGAATCAGTTTTCACCAGATCTACAAACTTAACCAAAAAAATAGACTAGATAAACTATAGCAATAAAAAAGATAAGCAAATTGATAACACAACACACAACACCAAGATTTTGACATGGAAAAACCGGTTAAGGGAAAAACCATGGTGGGAACCTAGCCACAATAAGATAATACTTTGTAGTAGTATGTGAAAATATTACAATGGGGAATGCACATGCATTCAGGCACACTGCCTAGAGCTCACTGCTCAAAAGATCATGACCCCGAAGGATACAACCCTCAGGGAAGTATCACTAACTTACAACAAGATTCAGACTACAATCCATAATGAATGAACTGCAATGATAGCATCCTCAAATGCTTGATGATAGTTTTGATTAAGTACAATTGTTTTCTCTGCAACACCAATCTCTTCTCAATCACAAAAATGGAAGATGAAACCTTGTTTGCACTTACACCACTCTCTGATAATGTAGACACAACTTTGATACCTAAATTACATAACAATATAACCTATATATATACAATTCAACAACCTTGATAACAAGGTCGGCTAAACCCTCAACTCACAATTACAAAATTATATCACATGATACAAAGATCAACCACCAGAAAAATATAATGATATGCATGACATAACATGGACCTAAATCAAATTCCTAAACATGCAACACCACCAAAAATCATGCCAAGATCAACCGCAACATGCTACACCACTAGGAATACCGCATAACACGAAGAACATTACCGGATCAACAAAATCACCAATAAATCATGCAATGATCAATCTGGATCATCAAAAAAAATAGGACACAATTAGGAAACACCAACAAGTATGTTAGAATTATCAGTAACAACTACACCAACACCACTTATCAAATCTTCATCGATCAACATCTGAACCTCAAGAACACTCAGACAACAACAAGTGTCAAGAAGAAAGATAACTTGTGGAGCACCAAATCATGAACAATCTAAAATGAAGATACACAAGACCATCCCAAACAATCTCCCAAAAACATAGCTCAAGATCTGATCACACCAGAATATACTGGAGGAAATACTGAACTCTGCAAAGCACTAAAATGCAAAACCGGATCATATGATATGATCAATTAGGCTTCTCAGATCACCAAAACTAATATAGAAGAATATAATAATACTATAAATACTCCATACACAAAACCATAATCCCAATGAACCAATCTGTAAGCACCGGAGCAGGAATATGTTGACATCAATGACAACAACATATCCTAGTAGTAGCAATGTCCAACAATCTCCCCCTTTGGCACTGATGGCAACATATGAAATGTGAAAAACAATCAATGCAAAGAAATAAAACATCTCTAATAGACTCCCCCTAAGGTCAAGCAGATAAAACAATTTTTCACATGCTTCTCTCCCCCTTTGACAACAATGCCAAAGATCTCAAAACTGAAAAACCAAACTCTCCCTTATAGGTAAGTAAATCATGATTCTCTCCCTCAAACACATAACTAGAATAATCCATCAGAGGAGCAACACCAACTCATCAATCCAAATAAAAGGAATAAGATTGTGAATTCCATCGGAGTAATGCAACTCAATTCATCTAGTTCTCATCAGGAGGGGTGGATACCCCTAACTTGTCTCTAAAATAGACAAATGTATCTGCATGCAAAGGCTTAGTAAAAATATTAGCAATCTATTCCTTTGTAGATATATATTATAGCCACTTCCTCTTCACTGACTTTCTCTCTCAAGTAATGATATTTGATTGACACATGTTTGGATTTTGAATGTTGCACCAGATTCTTTGACTTGTTAATAACATTGGAATTATCATAGTATATGATAGTAGGCTCATCATAGATAACTCTGATATCCTTCAACATTTTCTTCATAGAAACTACCTGAGTGCAATCACAAACAACAACAATGTACTCAACTTCAACAGTAGATAAGGACACTGAATCTTGTTTCTTACTAGACCATGAAACCAATTTCTTCCCAAAAAAGAAAGCACCACTGGAGGTACTCTTTCGGTCATCAACATCACCAACCCATTCAACATTGGTGTAAGGACATAGCATGAAATCATCATCCTTCAGATACCATAAACTGTAATCTACAATTCCCTTGAAGTATCTGAATATCCTCTTCACAATAGTGACATGACTCTCTTTTGGATCAACTTGATATCTAGTAGACATGCACACAACATGCATTATGTCCGATCTAGTCTGAGTAAGATATAGCAGTTCACCAACCATAGACCTGTACAAGCTTTGATTAGATGTCAGAGATTCATCATTGATCCAAATTATGGATTTGGATGACAACACCTGAATGAGAACCTGCTGTATTGTGGATCTATTTACATGAACAAGATAAACACAAAATTGAAGCAAGAAAAAAAGTAATCTATTCAATTAGAAAATCTAACATATATCAGTTCATGAGATTCCAAGGGTCACCAAAACCCCTTGAGAATCGAAACCCAATAGTCACATCTATTTATTTACATAATAAAATCTAAAACTATGAAAATTTAAAAAAATTATATGAAATTTTGTCCTAACTTTAACTAGGCATAACTTTCTACTCAGGACTCGAAATTACGAGATGTTTAACTCGTTGGAAAGCTCTCCAAGAGTTAAAGTCCAAGTAATAAAAGATTATGCCTAGGACAACATTCTAAAGGACATACCAAACTTTCAAGGGCTGAAAATGCTCCGAAGGCCTTCAAAAATGCCAATTACTAACGTATAGAAAAACTAGAAAAAAATATAAAAATATATTTTTCAATGTTTCAAATTTGCTTTTGATCATTACTTCCCCCTTGAAAAGAAATGGGCCCCATTGCATCAAAACTTTGAATGAGATGAGGAAAAGGAAGCTGAAGCTGCTCCCTGGTAAACCATTTTCCTTATTGAGAAATCTGCCCTGTTTGAACCACTTTGTACAGATAGATCTGCTGCTGTTTGAGTGTTTTTACCATGGTGTCAACAATCTGATCACATTGGAATGGAAAAGATGCATCTGGATTAAATTCTGTAGTAGAAATTATTTCTGCCACATCTGTAACATCTAACAGTGGAGGAAAATATGGCTTCAAGAGTTCCACATTGAAGACTGGATGAAGACCCAGAAATGGAGGTAAATTAAGCTCAAAAGCATTATCACCAACTTGCTTGATGATTGTGTATGGCCCATAATGCAGAGGACAAAGCTTCCTATTGGCACCCTGTAATCATTCCTTCTGGATATGCAACTACACTGTTGGTATTATGGATGACTTCGTCATGTGTTGCATTGGTTTTGTCATTGATGTCAACACTTATCTTTTTGGAGGTCTACATTGTTGATTTGGCACTCTGGTTATATTGGTTTGTTGCTGAACCGACATATTGTGGTCCTGACATGGATATTGGCTTATGCACAGTCACCAGTATATATTTCACCGGCAGCTCTGGAAGTTGATGATGACTTGTTATCATCTGGAGACATTTGGTTATGTCGAAGACATGGATTGGATGTTTACATTTGGTGTTTTTCTTATTGGACTAATCGGGTTCACATATTTGCCTTAACCGACAGATAGGTCTAGGTCATGGATCGATACAAG
Organism: Cryptomeria japonica; assembly: GCF_030272615.1. Classification (NCBI taxonomy): domain Eukaryota; kingdom Viridiplantae; phylum Streptophyta; class Pinopsida; order Cupressales; family Cupressaceae; genus Cryptomeria; species Cryptomeria japonica. The sequence continues at coordinate 385,215,835 of NC_081413.1, forward strand.
ATATCATGTTCCAGATCAGCACGACACGTTTTGGAAATGGTTTATTGATTGGATAATGTGTAAATGTATTGAGGCCAACATATTGTATTGCATCAAGACTTATTTTATAAATGTAATATCTTTAGGGAGCCAACCTAATCATGAGGTCTTAGGTTTTGTATAAATAATTGTAAGATATATGAGTGTATATGTATGAGTGTATATGTATGAGTGTACATGTATGAGTGTGTGCGAATATTGAAGATCATTGTGAAGAGAAAAAATAAGCAGATCCTTGTGCGAATCACACAGATATTATCTGAAGGTTGAAGGAAAGGTTATGAAGGTGTTTGGCACTCATGGTCAGAGCTTAAACCGGTACTGAGTCCAACATTGTAGATGCTATTTTGAAGCAGTACATTGTTATTGGATTTAACCATCCAATTGTAGTCAGTGTGACTCCTATTTTTTGATTGAGCAGTGAGCTCTAGGCGGTTGGCCTTTCTGCATGTGCAGACCCCTTATTGTATTCACTTACTATCTATAGTAGTATCATCTGATTGTGGGTAAGGTTTCCCACCATGGTTTTCCCCCTTACAGGGTTTCCATGTCAAAATCTCGGTGTCATGTGTTGTGGATGTGTTTTGCTTTTGTTTCATGCATTAAGTTGTACCAGTAATACTATAACTGTTAATCTATTTTACCGGCACTGTGTTTTAAGTTGAAATAATTTGTTTTGGGTTATAATTGATTGACAACTAATTCACTCCCCTCTCAGATGTCCTTCTCGGTTCCTAACAATTGGTATCAGAGCCTAGCCCTCTTTTTGCAGAAGCCTAATAGCTTGAGAAGATCCTATGGCAACAAATATCTTTAGAAAGGACAGTCCCAAACTTGATGGAACCAACTATGGTATATGGAAGATCAGAATGGAAACACATTTGAACTACATTAGAAGAGATATATGGGATGTTACAAAGAATGGGTATGTTGCTCCTACTCCGAATAACCCTAATCCACCAACCTTGGCTAAAGACTTGGAGAATGATTGCAAAGCAAGAGAAGCACTTCTAAGAGCATTATCAGATCAACAAATCATGGGATTATCAGACAGATCTACTACAAAAGCTATTTGGGATAAACTGGAAACATTGAATGAAGGAGATTCCACTGTCAAAATTGCAAAATTGGAATGTTACCGGGTCAGGTATGAAAATTTAAAAATAGAAGAGGATGAAATAATTTATGCATTTGTGGAAAGAGTAAATGAAATTGTTTTAGGAATACAATGTTGTGGAGGATCTTTAAGTGAAGATGAAATTGTTTCTAAAGTTGTAAGAGCTTTGCCACCGGCTTACAAAATGAAAGTGACAGCTATTAATGAGTTGAGAACAATGCCTAATACATCAGTATCTAGAGATACTTTGGTTGGAAAATTTTTAACATTTGAGCTTGAAGAATTTGGTCTTGTTGCTACAATCAAGTCTGATATGGCCTTCAAAGCATCATCATCATCATCTGACAAATCTGATGAAAAACACTTTATGCAAAAGAACTTGAAGATATGAAAAGAGAAAATGAAGAACTTGAAGAACTTGAAGCACTATTTGCAAGGAAGATGCCTAAAGGTCCAATAGGAAGTAAGTATGAAGGTAAAGCACCTTTCAAATGTTTTAATTGCAATAAAGTTGGTCATATGGCATCTAGGTGTCCTGATAGACATTTAAGACTAAGAGAGGAGGCAAAAAGAACATATAAACCTAACCCTGAATATCAGAGATACAAATTTAAGAAAAATAGAGATAAGCCATGTTACTATGCAGATGAAGGTGTTACATATGACTCTAATGAAGATCCAACAGATAGTGGATGGGCATTTGTTTCAATAAAAGAAGATCAATCGACACCTATTATCAAACTGATAGAGCAGTAATTAGCAACAAAAATTGAAGAAAAGGATGAATGGATCACTGATAGTGGTTGCTTGCATCATATGATTGGTGATAAAAGCAAATTCTTATCATTTCGAGAAATTCATGGAGGTCTAGTAAGATTTGGAGATGACAAAGCTTGTTTAATCAAAGGAAGAGGCACTATATCTTTGGATGGTAAGCACAATATTGACAATGTTTATTATGTTTAAGGTTTAAAGCATAATCTTTTGAGTGTTGGCTAGTTAATGGAAAAAGGATTTCACCTACAATTCAAGAATGGAAAATGCAAAATCATGAGCACGACTAGATTGGAGATTGCAACCGATAATTAGACTAAAGGTAATATCTTTCATTTGAATACCAGTGATAAGACATGTTTGATTGCTCAGATTGATGAAAGTTGGTTATGGCATAAAAGACTCTGTCATGTGAATTTTGATTGCATTATAAAGATCAGTTCAACCAAGGCAGTAAGGGATTTACCTAAGATTGTGAAACCTCATAATCCACTATGTAAGGAATGTCAAATGGGAAAGCAAGTTAGAACAACATTTAAGAGCATTTATGAGAAATCCAATAATATTCTTGATTTAATTCATACTAACTTATGTGGTCCAACAAGAATGAGAAGTCTTCAGGGTGATAGATACTTTATGCTAATAATTGATGATTATTCTAGAATGTGTTGGGTTACTTTTCTCAGGGAGAAAGCAAAAGCTTTTGGGAGATTCAAGATATACAAGGCAATGGTAGAGAATGAAACCAACAAGAAAACCAAATGTTTGAGATCTGATCAAGGAGGAGAATTTACATCTAGGGAATTCAATGCATACTGTGAAGAGAATGGAATCAAAAGACAACTATCAGCATCCTGGACACCCCAACAAAATGGAGTTGTCGAAAGAAAGAACAAAACTATACAGGATGCAACAAGAACCATGACGATGGAAGCAAATCTACCTCATATGTACTGGAGAGAAGTAGTGAATGCATCGGTTTATACTTTCAATAGAGTTCACATCAAAGGTGAAACCGATAAGACCCCTTATGAACTATGGTTTGGCCATAGTCCTACTCTTAAATATTTCAGAATATTTGGAAGCAAATGCTATATTAGGAGAGATGAGTCTATTGGAAAATCTGATCCTAGAAGTGATGAAGGAATATTTCTTGGTTATTCAACTAGAAGCAAGGCATATAGATGTTATAATAAAAGACTGCAGAAAATCATTGAAAGTACTAATGTGAAGATAAATGAACATTTTAGAGGATAATCAAGAGCTATATGTTCTAAACCGATAGTAGAAATGATTATAAATGAACCGACATAGATTGCACCAGAACAAAGTGAAGAACTAGTCACACCGACATCATTAGAAAACTCAACTGTGACTGAAGAACAACAACCTGCAAGTGGAAATCAGAATAAACCCAGGTATGTAAGATTGAATCATTCAAAAAATCAGATAATTGGAAATAAAAATCAAGGTGTTATGACAAGAGGAAGATTGGAAAATGAAGAGGTATGTTTAATTTCTCAAGTTGAACCAGCATTGGTTATTGAAGCATGTCAGGATAAACATTGTATAAAAGCAATAAAAGATGAATTAGAACAAATTGAAAAGAATGATACTTGGACATTAGTTCCTTGACATAAAGACAAAAATGTAATTGGAACTGAATGGGTATTTAGAAATAAACTTAATGAAGATTGTGAAGTAATCAGAAACAAAGCAAGATTAGTTTGTAAAGGTTATTCTTAGAAAGAATGAATAGATTATAATGAAACCTTTGCACCGGTAGTCAGAATTGAAGCAGTAAGACTATTTCTAGCATTTGCAACTCACAAGAACCGTAAAGTTTATCAGATGGATGTAAAATGTGCATTTTTGAATTGAGATCTTGAAGAAAAAGTTTACATTGAACAACCTGATGGATTTTCATTAACAGATGTTAAGGATATGGTTTGCAGGTTAAGGAAAGCTTTATATGGATTGAAGCAAGCTCCCAAAGCTTGGTATGCTAGACTGGATAAATATCTTGTAAAGCTTGGATACACAAAGGTAGTGCTGACAGTAATTTGTATTACAAAATCACCAATGATGACATTTTGTTTATTTAAGTATTTGTGGATGATATCATTTTTGGAGGAGAAGGGTTATGTAAAGACTGTGCTAACAAGATGCAAGAAGAATTTGAAATGTCCATGATTGGAGAGATAATTTTTTTATAGGTTTGCAGATTTCTCAAACAGATAAAGGTACATTTATATTTTAAACAAAAATACTTGAAGGAACTTTTGAATAAATTTGGAATGGAAAACTCCAAACCGGTAAGCACTCCTATGACTACAATTGACAAATTGACATCAAAGGATGATTTAGCTCCTATAAATCCGACAAGGTACAAATCTATGATTGGAGGGTTACTGTATTTGACACAAACCAGACCCGATATAATGAATGAAGTGTGTATTGTCTCAAGATTTCAAAGAAATCCTAAAGAAAATCATGAAACTGCAGTAAAAAGAATTTTCCGGTACCTACAAGGCACAACAAATCTTGGTTTATGGTATCCTAAGAATGACAATTTTGAGTTATGTACATATACAAATGCAAATTCTGTAGGAGATGTGGATGACAGAAAGAGTACCACTGGTGGTGCATTCTTTCTTGGTAGAAGATTAATTTCATGGATCAATAAGAAACAAACTTGTACATCATTATCAACAACATAAGCAAAATATGTTGTAGCAACAACTAATTGCACTCAGGTATTATGGATCAAGAAAATGTTGAAGGACATCAAGGTAAAATGCAAAGAACTAGTAATTATTTAATGTGATAATTCAGCAGCAATAGATATATCAAAGAATCTGGTATTTCACTCTAAAACAAAGCATTTGTCTTTTAAGTATAATTTTCTGAAAGAAAATGTTGAAGCAATTGAAGTGAGATTGGTTTATGTGAATACTAAAGAGAAAATTGCAGATATCTTTACAAAGCCTTTGCCTAAGGAAATATTTGAATATCTCAGAGAGAAGTTTTGGGTAATCACCCCACCAACAGAGACTTGAATGATGAAGATTGGCATCAAACCGACAGAGACTAACAGAAAAATCTTTTTCTGGTTTTGATGAAGGAGAGCTACTGGTCAGGGGGAGTAGTTAGCTGTATATTATGTTCTGATTTTGATTCTTGACTACTTTGGCATTTGATGTCAAAGGGGGAGAGATGTCTATGGATAAACATTGTACTTTGAAGATTGGGGAGAGATGTATTTTTGGAGAGATGTATTTTGGTTTTGGTTATATTGTTTCTGTTTTTGGTACAAAACTTTGTATTGATCTATTTTGGGAGATTGTTGGTATTTGGCATTCTATTTTTGGCACTTAGATGTTTTTCCATCTAGTGTTGCCATCAATGCCAAAGGGGAATATTGTTGGTATTATGGATGAGTTCGTCATGTGTTACATTGGTTTTGTCATTGATTTCAACACTTATCTTTCTAGAGGTCTACATTGTTGATTTGGCACTCTGGTTATATTGGTTTGCTATTGAACCAACACATTGTGGTCCCAACATGGACATTGGCTTAAGCACAGTCACCGATATATGTTTCACTGGAAGCTCAGGAAGTTGATGATGACTTGTTATCATTTGGAGATCATTTGGTTATGTCTAAGACATGGATTGGATGTTTACATTTGGTGTTTTGCTGATTGGATTAATTAGGTTCACATATTTGCCTTAATCGGTAGATAGGGCTAGGTTATGGACCGGTATAAGATATCATGTTCTAGATCAACACGACACGTTTTGGAAATGGTTTATTGATTGGATAATTTTTAAATGTATTGAGGTTGACATATTGTATTGCATCAAGAATTATTTTATAAATGTAATATCTTTAGGGAGCCGACCTAATCATGAGGTCTTAGATTTTGTATAAATAATTGTAAGATATATGAGTGTATATGTATGAGTGCGTGCAAATATTGAAGATCATTGTGAAGAGCGAAAATAAGCAGATCCTTGTGTGAATCACACAGATATTATCTGAAGGTTGAAGGAAAGGTTATGAAGGTGTTTGGCACTAATGGTTAGAGCTTAATCCGGTACTGAATCCAAAATTGTAGATGCTATACTGAAGTAGTACATTGTTATTGGATTTAACCATCCAATTGTAGTCATCATGACTCCTATTTTGTAATTGAGAAGTGAGCTCTATGTGGTTGGCCTTTCTGCATGTGCAGACCCCTTATTGTATTCACTTACTACCTGCAGTAGTATCATCTTATTGTGGGTAAGGTTTCCCACCATGGTTTTCCCCCTTACAGGGTTTCCACGTCAAAATCTCAGTGTCATGTGTTGTGGATGTGTTTTGCTTTTTTTTGCATGCATTAAGTTGTACCAGTAATACTATAACTGTTAATCTGTTAACTGGCACCATGTTTTAAGTTGAAATAATTTGTTTTGGGTTATAATTGATTGACAACTGATTCACCCCCCCTCTTAGTTGTCCTTCCCGGTTCCTAACACACACCTTGTCCTCAACTTGAAAATTATGAGGAGTACGATGCTCATCATGTCTCTCCTTATATTTCTTATTGGTATGCTCCAAGATTTTCATGAACTTATTGTTGTAGATGATGAATTCTATAAATGAATTGGGCTGCCTTATATTCCTCCTTATCAACACGTGGAACTAGATTGGGTTGAATAAGTGGTAAGGAAACATCCATGGGTGCAAGTGGCTGACAACCAAGATAAAACTCAAATGGGCTGTGACCAGTCGAACTGTGAATTGCCCTATTATAGCTATGCTGAACATATGGAAGACTTTCATCCCATGTGCGGGGATGTTTTGAGTGATACATGCGTAGGATGTGAATGATCATCCGATTCACTACCTCTGTTTGGCCATCTGTTTGAGGATTAAAAGCAATAGACTTTGTTAATTTTGGGTCCATCTTTTCCCATAATGTTGACTAGAACTTACTAAGAAACCTGCTATCCCTATCTGAAATAATGGTATTCGACAGACCAAAATGAACCCAAATGTGTTCAAAGAAAAGCTTCATAGTGTCCTCTGCAGAAATTGTTTTTTTACAAGCCACTATTACTGCCATTTTTGAGAACCTATCTACCACAACATACACACAATAGTGGCCTCTTTTGGTGGTAGGAAGACCAGACATAAAGTCCATAGAAACTGAATGCCAAGGTTTTTCAGGAACATGAAGTGGTGAATACAACCCAAGCTTACGATTGGCAGGCTTAGCAATAGCACATGTGGTACAAGGTTGAATATATGAAATGACATCATTTTTCAACTTTAGCCAATAAAAATACCTCTGATGTATAGCAGTAGTCTTACCTATGCTAAAATGACTAGCAACCTTACTATAGTGAGCTTCCCATATCTGATTTTTGCGTTCTGCATTGGGTACATAGATTTGGCCAAGGTGACAAAGCATTCCATCTTGCAAATAGAAGTCACTCACTTGATGTCCCTTCACCAATTGATTATAAATATTTGAAAATTCAACATCATTCTCATATATGCAAGCCCACGCTTTAGTTTGATGACCACATGAGTCCAATACCATACTTATAGCTGCAATCAAAGGCCTACTAAACAATCTGCTACTTTGTTAGTGCTTCCTTTCTTGTGGCAAGTATTGAGATGAAATTGTTGAAGATAGGCTGACCATCATTGGTGTCGATCATTGTGCAACTTCCCTTGTGTTTGCAAAAATTGAAGAGGTTTGTGGTATGTGTGGATGATAGTCTCCTTACCCAAAATATAATATTTCCATTGCTTACAGGCTTGAACAATAGCATATAATTCTTTTTTGTAAGTGGCATACCGATGCATTGTATTAGAAAATGTCTGACTATGATATGCAACTGGGTGACCATGCTGCATGAGGACTGCTCCTAGGGCATATTCTGATGCATCTGTTTGTATTTCAAATGACTATTGCAGGTCAGGAAGAGATAAAACTGGTGCAGAACATAACCTTCATTTTAACTCCTCAAATTCTTCTTGTTGAGAACTTATCCATTTAAAATTTGCTTGTGTTCCCCATGCAATGACTAATTTAGAGGCCAAGACAAATGGGAAAACTTCAACACAAATTTGTGATAGAATTTTGCCAACCTGAGGAAACTTCATAACTCTGTGAGATTTCTAGGAGATGGCCAGTGCTTAATCACTTGTATCTTCTTTGGGTCAACATGGACACCCTCACTATCAATAACATATCCTAAGTATCTGATACTTTGCATACCAAAGGAGCACTTTTCTTTATTTGCATAAAGCCCATGATCTTGTAAAGTTGAGAGAATTTTTTCCACACGTTGCAAATGTTCCTCCCAAGTTTTGTTGAAGATGAGTATGTCATCTAGAAATACCACCATGAAGGAATCAATGAATGGTCTGAGTACATCATTCATCATTCTCATGAATGTCGCTGGGTCATTTGTTAGACCGAAAGGCATCACTAGCCATTGAAACAATCCCTCTTTAGATTTCAAAACTGTCTTCCACACATCAGCTGAGTCAATTGGTACTTGATGGTATCTCGATTTCAAATCAATTTTTGTGAAGAATTGGGCCCCTCTAAGCTGGTCCAAGAGGTCATCTATCCGGGGAAGTAGATACCTATTTTTGACTGAATTTTTGTTCAAGGCCCTATAGTCAATACAAAGTCTCCAAGTTCCATCCTTTTTCTTTGCCAAAACAATGGGACAGCCACAGGGTGATGCACTTGGACTAATATGTCCCTTCTCAATCAATTCTTGTATTTGCTTGTTAATCTTATTATTCTCTAATACCGATCTATGGTAGACTGGTTCATCAGGAAATGGAGTTCCTGGTATCAAATCAATAGTGTGTCTCACTTGGTAGTGTGCAAGTACCCCAGTTGGTAACTTAAACAAATTCTCATATTTTATCAAAATTTGATCCATTGATCTTTTCTGCAGTGTTGTGGTGTTTGTGATGGCATGGGAATTATATAATGACTTCCTTTCTTCTTCAGAATGAATCATCAATAATATGAATGTTCCTATTTTGGCAACCAACCTCCTACATTGCTTAGCACTAATCAAAGAGGTAGAGTATGCAGGGCTTACCTCTGGTATTCAATATTTCTGCTCACCTAATCTGATTGTCACGCTGCGAGGTCTGGACTCATAAACACCATTGCACTGATACATATATGGTTGTCACAATAGAACATCACAAACATCTAAAGGAGCCACATCACATATTACCTCATCTTTGAAAGGCTTTATAGAGTATGAAAGGCGATACTGCTAGTGCACTTGGATATCTCTCCCTTGTATTACCCATCCCATTGAATAGGGTTGTGGGTGTGCTGTTGTTTTTAGATTCAATCTCTTCATAGTCTCTGCTGATATTAGGTTCTTTTGACTTCCACTATCAATGATAAAGTGCAGGGCTTTTCCTCTGACCCACATCTGTGAGTGGAACAATCTCTCCTCATCCTCCTAGGGAAATATCTTTGTAGTAGCTACCATTTCATATGGATCAACCTAAATGACCTGTTCATGACTTTCTTCTGTGCAAGATTCTGCCACCTTAGGTTCTTCCTTGTCCTCATGCGTCTCCATCATTAAATTTTTTATAGTTTTGCAATCTTTTGTGTTATGAGAGGGACTCTTATGGAATTCACACCACATATCGTTCTCTTTTTTCTTCTTCATACCCCATGCCTTTTTCATTAGTGAATTGGGAGAAGATTCCTTGGAGGTTTGTTTCCATGTAGTTTTTCCACCTTCATCCTTTCATCTATTGTTTGCAAAGTTATCCCTCCTTCCTTTCTGTTTGAATCTCTCCTCAATTTTTGTAGCAAATTTATATGTACTAGGTAAAGTCTCTATGTTTAGGAATTCCATTTCGGTTTGGATATACCTATGGAGTCCACTATGATATTTCAAAACTTGGTGCTTCTCACAATCTTTGATGCCAAGATTTGCTGCTAAAGCATGAAACATATTAGTCTATTCCTGAACAGTTTGGTCCTTTTTCTGTCGAAGCAATTGCCACTATATATATTTCTGTTCATATATATCTACAGAAAAATATTATTTCTTTATGTGCTCCATGAATTCTCCCCATGTGGGTTTTTGATAAAAAATGAAAGTACTACCAGTTTCTGCTGCCTTCGACGCTAACTTCGCTTCCCACAAATCTTTCACATGATTTTCAGCTTTGAGAAGAGTGAAAGTTATTTTCTCTTCATCTGAGAACTAGTTGACAGAGAAATACCTTTGCATTTTTAAAACCCAATCATCAACAACATCCACATCAATCTTTCCCTAAAATATTTATATATCAAAATTCACTTAACGCTTGAATGGTGTATACCCTGTGAATGGTGGGTTTTCTTGTGACCCATGACTTTATAGAATTTGCTTGAACTACTCCATCATTTCTTCATGTTGTTTTGTTAATGCATCTACAACCAACGCTTTAATGTCATCGTCGGTCTGCAACTTAGCCATTTGCGGTCGTGTGCGTCTCAAAGGAAGGTAGTCTGAAGGATTCCTTATTTCCAACCCCAATATTTGATATGTTGATTGCATGTGATATGAAATACATGAGAAAACTTGATCTGATACCACTGATTTGAATTATGGATTTGGATGACAACACCTGAGTGAGAACCTGCAGTACTGTGGATTTGTTTACATGAACAAGATAAACACATAATTGAAGCAAGGCAAAAAGTAATCTATTCAATTCAAAAATCCAACATATATATCATTTCATGAAATTCCAAGGGTCACCAAAACCCCTTGAGAATCGAAACCCAATAATCACATCAGTTTATTTACATAATAAAATCTAAAACTACGAAAATTTCAAAAAACTATTTGAAATTTTGTCATAGCTTTAACTAGGCATAACTTTCTACTCACGACTCGAAATTAGGAGCCGTTTAACTCGTTGGAAAGGTCTCCAAGAGTTGAAGGCAAAGTCTTGAAAGAACCTACCTATGACAACCTTCTAAAGGATAGGAAAAACTTTCAAGGGCTGAAAATGCCCTAGAGGCCTTCAAAAATGACAATTACTAACATATATAAAAAATAGAAAAAAATATAAAAATATATTTTTCAAAGTTTCAAATTTGCTTTTGATCATTACTTCCCCCTTGAAAAGAAATGGGCCCCATTGCATCAACACTCTGAATGAGATGAGGAAAATGGAGCTTAAACTGCTCCTTGGTAGACCATTTTCCTTATTGAGCAATCTGCCCTGCTTGAACCACTTTGTATAGATAGATCTGCTGTTGTTTGAGTGTTTTCACCATGGTGTCCACAATATGATCACATTGGAATGGATAAGTTGCATTTGGATTCAATTCTAAAGTGGAAATTGTTTCTGCCACATCTGCAACATCTACTAGTGGAGGAAAATATGGCTTCAAGAGTTCCACATTGAAGACTGGATGGAGACCCAGAAATGGAGGTAAATTAAGCTCAAAAGCATTATCATCAACTTGCTTGATGATTCTATATGACCCATAATGCAGAGGAAAAAGCTTCCTATTGGTACCCCGCAATTGTTCCTTCTGGATATGCAACCACACCTTGTCCCTGACTTGAAAATAATGAGGAGTATGATGCTCATCATGTCTCCTTATATTTCTTATTGGTATGCTCCAAGATATCATGAACTTGTTGTTGTAGATGATGAATTCTATCAATGAACTGGGCTACCTTATCTTCCTCCTTACCAACATGTGGAACCAGATCGGGTTGAATAAGTGGTATGGAAACATCCATGGGTGCAAGTGGCTGAGAACCAAGAGAAAGCTCAAATAGGCTGTGACTAGTCGAACTGTGAATTGCTCTGTTGTAGCTATGCTGATCATATGGAAGATTTTCATCCCATGTGCGGGGATGTTTTGAGTGATACATGTGTAGGATGTGTATGATCATCCAATTCACTACCTCTTTTTGGCCATATGTTTGAGGATGGAAAGCAGTAGACTTTGTTAATTTTGTGTCCATCTTTTCCCATAATGTAGACCAGAACTTACTAAGAAACCTGCTATCCTTATCTGAAATAATGGTATTCGACAGACCAAAATGAACCTAAATGTGTTCAAAGAAAAGCTTCGCAGTGTCCTCTGCAGAAATTGTTTTTTTACAAGCCACTATTACTGCCATTTTTGAGAACCTATCTACCACAACATACACACAATTGTGGCCTCTTTTGGTGGTAGCAAGACTAGACATAAAGTCCGTAGAAACTGAATGCCAAGGTTTTTTAGGAACATGAAGTGGTGAATACAACCCAAGCTTACAATTGGTAGGCTTAGCAATAACACATGCGATACAAGCTTGAATATATGAAATGACATCATTTCTCAACTTTGGCCGATAAAATAACCTATGCCAAAATGACCACCAACCTTACTATAGTGAGCTTTCCATATCAACTTTTTGCGTTCTGCATTGGGCACACAGATTTGGCCAAGGTGACAAAGCATTCCCTCCTGCAAATAGAAGTCATTCACTTGATGTCCCTTCACCAATTGATTATAAACATCTGCAAATTCAACATCATTCTCATACAAGCAAGCCGAGGCTTCAGGTTGATGACCACATGAGTCCAATACCATAGTTATAGCTGCAATGGGATGCTTGCTCAAATAGTCTACTACTTTGTTAGTGCTTCCCTAATCCCTTCTTGTGGCAAATGTTGAGATGAAATTATTGAAGATAGGCTGACCATCATTGGTGTCGATCATTGTGCAACTTCCCTTGTGTTTGCAAAAACTGAAGAGGTTTGTGGTCTGTGTGGATGACAATCTCCTTACCCAAAATATAATGTTTTTATTGCTTATAGGCTTGAACAATAGCACACAGTTCCTTGTTGTAAGTGGCATACCGACGCATTGTATCAAAAAAAGTCTGACTATGATATGCAACTGGGTGACCATGCTGCATGAGGACTGCTCCTAGGGCATATTCTGATGCATCTATTTGTATTTCAAATGACTATTGTAGGTTAGGAAGAGATAAAACTGGTACAAAACATAACCTTTATTTTAACTCCTCAAATGCTTCTTGTTGAGCACTCGTCTATTTAAAATTTCTTGTGTTCCCCCACACAATAACTGATTTAGAGGCCAAGACAAATGGGAAAACCCCAACACAAATCTTTGATAAAAGTTTGCCAGCCTGAGGAAACTTCGTAACTCTCTGAGATTTATAGGAGAGGGTGAGTCCCTAATCACTTGTATCTTCTCCGGGTCAACATGGACACCCTCACTGTCAATAACATATCCTAAGCACCTGATACTCTGCATACCAAAGGAGCACTTTTCTTTGTTTGCATAAATTCCATGATCTTGTAAAGTTGAGAGAATTTTTTCCACATGTTGCAAATGTTCCTCCCAAGTTTTGCTGAAGATGAGCATGTCATCCAGATATACCACCACAAAGGAATCAGTGAATGGTTTGAGTGCATAATTCATCATTCTCATGAATGTCACTGGGGAATTTGTTAGACTGATAGGCATCACTAGCCATTCAAACAATCCCTCTTTAGATTTGAAAGCTGTCTTCCACACATCAACTGAGTCAATTGGTACTTGATGGTATCCCAATTTGAAATCAATTTTTGTGAAGAATCGGGCCCCTCTAAGTTGGTCCAAGAGGTCATCTATCCGGGGAAGTGGATACCTATTTTTGACTAAATTTTTTTTCAAGGCCCTATAGTCAATACAAAGTCTCCAAGTTCCATCCTTTTTCTTTGCCAGAATAATGGGTCTACCATAGGGTGATGCACTTGGATAACAACTTCAAGTCTGGCTACCAGAGCAAAAGTCTCCTCATAATCAATTCCTTCTTTTTGTGATTATCCTTTGTATACCAATCTTGCTTTATTCCTGACAACTTCATCAACTTCATTCAATTGATTTCTCAATACCCATTTAGTACCAATAACATTCTTATCTCTAGGTCTAGGCACAAGCTCCCATGTGTTATTCTTTTTAATCTGATCTAATTCTTCTTCCATAGCTCTCATCCAATTTTCAGCTTTGCAATCCTCAACAAAATGTTTAGGTTCAACTTTAAAATTCAAACATACCTCTTTAGTAGCTAGCCTTCTTCTAGTCATCACACCTTTATTTTTATCACCAATAATTTGATTTTCTGAATGATTCAATCTTACATACCTCAGAGTCTTCTGATTGTTCTGACTTTTCAGGTTCTTGCACCTCTCCACTAGTAGCAACAACATCTGGATTAACTGTCTCTACCAGATCATTCTACTTTGATTTTTTGGTTTGAATAGGATTCAAAACAACATGCTGACCATCATCATATCTGCAAGCTCTGATCTATTTTCTATAATCCTCATCAACCTTCATATTTTCACTTTCCTCTATCTTTGTCTCTTATTGTAGCACCAATAGGCTTTTCTCTTTGTTGAATATCCCAAGAAAATTCCTTTATCACTTCTTGCATCAAACTTTCCTATGTTGTCATCTCTCTTGATATAACATTTGCTACCAAATATTCTGAAATATCTCACTATAAGAACATGACCAAACCATAGCTCATAAGGAGTCTTATGAGTATCACCTTTAATATGAATTTGGTTGAATGTGTAAACAATAGTGCTAATAGCTTCTCTACAATAGATCTTTGGAACATTCCCTTCAATTAGCATAGTCCTTGCAACATCCAAAATAGTCCCGCTCTTCCTTTCAACAACTCCATTCTGCTGAGGGGTTATAGGAGAAGATAATTATCTTCTAATCTCATTCTTCTCATAGAATGAATTAAACTCACCAGAACAAAATTCTCCACCTTTGTCAGATCTCAGACATCTCACCTTCAATCTTGACTCAATCTCAACCTTTGCTTTGAATATCTTGAATTTATCCAATGGTTCAAATTTCTCCTTCAAAAATATAACGCACATCATCATGGAATAATCATCAATTAGCAACATAAAATATCAGTCTCCCTGCACACTTCTAACATTTGTAGGTCCACATAGGTCAATATGCACAAGATCTAGGAATCCATCAGATGTAAACTACTTGCTCTTGAAATAAATTCTTGTTTGCTTACCCAATTAACATTCCTTACATACTGGATTAGCAGGCTTAACAATCTTAGGCATATCTCTAATAGCTTGAATAAAATTGATCTTAATCATTGAATCAAAATTAACATGACACATTCTCCTAGTCCACAACCAACTTTCATCAATCTGAGAAATCAAACAACTTTTCTCACTAGCATTCAAATGAAAAATATTATCTTCAGTCTTAGTTCCAGATGCAATCTCTACACTAGATGAATTTAGGATCTTGAATTTAACATTCTTGAATTGAAAATCATAACCTTTGTCAACCATCTATCCAACACTCAAAATATTATGGTTCAAACCAAGTCAACATGCAGAACATCATCAGTGTTATGCTTACCATAAAAAAAAATAGAATCTCTAACATGGATCTCATAGGCTTTGTCATCTCCAAATCTCACTATTCCACCATCATACCTTTCCATACTCACAAATTTTCTTTTATCATTGGTCATATGATGTGAACAATCATTGTCAATCACCCATTCATGTTTTTCCTCAACTTTAGTAGCTAAAGATTTCTCCTTAATAGTGCAGCTTGTGGAATCAATAGGTACCGATCTATCTTCTCTGATAGCAATAATTACAACTTCATTTCCTTCTGATTCTTCATTTGTAACACCTCCATCAACAACATAATAACAATTCTTTCGATTCTTAGACTTCCAGTGAGACTTCTAAGGATTATCATACTTCTCATGCTTCTCATATCTATCATTCCTATCATACTTATCAAATTTATCATGCCTATCATATTTAGCCATTTTCTCCAGGCATCTAGAAGTAAAATGTCCTATCTTATTATAAGAGAAACATTTCAAAGGCAATTTCCTATCATACTTACTAGATACATATGCTCTAAATGTTGTCTCAGACTTTCCATGTGATTCACCAAATTCGCTAATCTCAAATGCAACAATCTTTCCAACCAACATATCTCTTGTCACTGTAGTCACACTCCAGATCTCATCAATAACAACTACCATATGTTTATAAGCAAGAGGCAAAGATCTCAACACCTTAGGAACAATTTCATCTATTTCAAGGGTTCCATTGACACATCTGATACCTAGGACAAGATCATTTACCTTAGCCATAAAGGTGTTTATGTTCTCATCTTCTCCCATCTTCAACATCTCATATATTCCTTTCAAAATCTGCAACTTAGTAACTTTCACTTGTTTATCTCCTTCATACAAGGTCTCAAGCTTCTCCTAGATCTCATGTGTGGTTTGAAGTCCCATTACATTTGTCATCTCTGAATCAGTCAGGGCACTCACCAATGCTTCCTTCACTCTAATGTTGTGTTAAACTTCCTTTATCTCATCAACAGTAACTGATCCATTCAGAGGAGCAGAATAGGCATTATTTGTGATCTTCTAGTAATCATCTCCAAGACATCTCAAGTGCACTTCCTTCCAGTTCTTCCATTTAGCATAGTTACTTCCATCAAATCTTAGACTCTCCTTTTTAAAGATAACACCTCTAGTTCCACTCGCCATCCCATATCTCCTCAAGCGGTTAAGATTCTTCTGGAGGATATGGCTCTGATATCAATTGTTAGCAACAACATTGGAGGAAAACTGAGAGGTGGGGGTGAATCAATTTTCACCGGATCTACAAAATTAACCACAAAATAGATCTGATAAACTACAACAGTAACAAAGATAAGAAAATTGATAGCACAACACACAACAACTATATTTTGATGCAGAAAAACTGGCTAAGGGAAAAACCACGGTGGGAACCTACCCATAATAAGATGATACTCTGCACTAGTATGTGAAAATATTACAATGGGAAATGCACATGCATTCAAGCACATTTCCTAGAGCTCACTTCTCAAAAGACAATGACCTAGAAGGATACAACCCTCAGGCAAGTCTCATCGACTTACAACAAGATTTGGACTACAATCCAGAATGAATGAATTGTAATGATAGCATCTTCAAATGCCTAATGACAGTTCCGGTTAAGTACAATTTTATGCTTTGCAACACCAATCTCTTCTCAATCACAACACTGGAAGATGAAACCTTGTTCATACTTACACCACTCTCTGATAATGCAGACACAACATCGATACCTTAATTACATAACAATATTACCTATATATACAATTCATCAACCTTTGTAACAAGGTTGACTAAACCTTCAACTCATAATTACAAAATTACATCACACAATACAAAGATCAACCAAAGGACCAATATAATGATATGCATGACATAACATGGACCTAAATCAAATTCCCAAACATGCAACACCACCAAAAATCATGCCAAGATCAACTGCAACATGCTACACCACCAAAAATACCACATAACATGAAGAACATTACCAGATCAATAAAATCACCAATAACTCACACAACGATTTATGCAGATCATAAAAAAAATAGGACACAATTAGGAAACATCAACAAGCACGTTAGAATCATCAGTAAAAGCTACACCAACAACACTTATCAAATCTTCATCGATCAACATGTGAACCTCAAGAACACTCAAGAACACTCAAGCAACAACAACTGTCATGAAGAAAGATAACCTGCGGAGCACCAAATCACAAACCATTTGAATTGAAGATACACAAGACCATCTCAAACAATCTCCCAAAAACTTAGCTCAAGATCTGATCACACCAGAATATACTAGAGGAAATATAGAACTTTGCAAAGCACTAAACAACAAAACCAGATCATATGATATAATCAATTAGGCTTCTCAGATCACCAAAACCAATACAGAAGAATACAATGATACTATAAATACCCCATACAAAAAACCATAATCCCAATGAACTAAGCTACAAGCACCAGAGCAAGAATATGTTGAAATCAATGACAACAACATATCCTAACAACAACAATGCCCAACACTCTTGGGGGCCTCATCACCTCAAGGGAGGGTTTCAAAATAGGGGCAAGTTGGGGATAACATCTCTCCCAACGCACCCTCGAGTGGTGTTTTTTGAGCCGCTATACAAATATCTAGTCAAATGACCATAGTGTTGAGTGAATTTGTCATATGTGGAGGCCTTCTCTGCACCGATAAGCTCAATTAGAGCCTTAAATGACTTTCTTTGTGTATTTGTTATTGGATTGAACCCATCGGAAAAATATTATGAACCAAAGTTTTAGTGGCCCCAATCCTTCTACTTGTTGGCCCAAGCATTGTGATACATGCATGCCTAAGATACCCCTCATGTACCCTCCGATCAGAGAGAAAATTTCTCTAGATCCTCAGATCTCTAGTAATTCTAAGCTTGGCATGCTCTCGAAGTGTGTGCCAAGGGTGGAACCAGTGCTACCAAGCTTCCATCTATCCTATTGGATGTGGTATTTTATGATTAGGGGATTCAACAAGTAATCATCTTTAACTATCCTAGAAATTGCATATTTGCTTTTCATTATCATACTTGCGTGTTTTCTATGTTTGGTGTTGAAATTATCTTTGTCAAATATCAACTCAAAACGTCAAACAATCTCACATCACTAGGTCCTAGCGTAGTCTTGTCCTTCAACTTTGTCCTTTTGATCGATCAATTTTGCGTCAGTTGTTCTACTACGCTGTCTAAATTCACCTAGGTCAAGTTCCAAATCAGTTCATCTTGGTCTCATTTAAAATATGACACCCTCACTATTGTCTACTAAGGTTTTTGACTTACATAATCAAACTTTTGTGATCACAATTGGTAAATCATTACCTCAAGTCATCTGTTTCAAACTTGCGTCATCAATATCATCTACTAAGGTCTTTGACTCACAAAAGCAAACTTTCATCATCGCAATCAATAGTCATTACCTTGTCATATATTCCAAATCTTGCATCGTTACTATCATCCTCTAAGGGTTTTGACTTACATAATCAAACTTATAACATTTGAATTAGAAGTCATAAATTTGGTCCCTCATTCTAATCGAACATCGCTAATCAGATCTTGATTCTCATTTCTAGCTTGCATCATCATTATCATCCATCATCATCCCTTGTCTCCCAATTTGGATCATCATTGCATTCTTCTATAGTTAGATATAAAACATCAAACATCTAGAATCAAACATCAAAATTCATCCTCTCTCCAACTTCTTCAAAGTTAGCCCCCATCTCATCTTGAGATTTAGTTTGCTGTCCTCTTTCATCTTTCATCTCTCCAACCCATCAACTAATCATGATGTTGCAATTTTATTATGATGAGTTTGGTCATCCTTTATTTTCCCCACTTCATCCTATCCTGATTATGATGAGGGATTGGTTGATCAAGATGAAATCTATCCCGATGATGATGAGGGTATGGTTAATCAAGATGAATATGAAATTAAAAATCTTGATTCCCTCATCCTTAGCAAGCTTGCACCAAGTGTAAGATACCAAAATCCAATTGTTCATCCTAGCTACTCTACCATTCCTCCATGCACATACACTCATAATCCTTATCACACCTTTGACAAGGGAAATCCATCATGTCTTTTGCCCACAACTCCCTCATATCTCACTCTCACATATCCCTCATATGCAACATCCATACCTCCATGTTTTCCTTACAATGCTACCGCTTACATCCATAATCCAAGTCCACCATCTCGTTATTCTCAAATTCATTACACAATCCCTAATAATACTCCTCCATCTTATATAAATTCTCCATCCAGTTCTAATCTTCCATCTTATCTCACTTCTCCATCCAATTATAATCTTCCATCCTATCTCAATCCTCCATCTAATCTTAATCCACCATCATGTGTCACACAGGCTATAATTGGGGGAAATAATTACATAATATCGTTATCATCTATACCCCCACTCATCCAATCGGTGCCACAAGTTGTCAGTGCCTCTCAATGTAAACCCCAATTGATGTCACAACCTACTTCAAAATGACAATTGAAATACTTATAAGGACCTCCTTCATCTTATGTAGTCACAAACATTCATCAGTTAAAAGGTGGTGATAACCAAAATCCCCCATCGCAAAAAGCTATACCTAACTATATTGGGGCCAAATATCTTAAAGGTGGCACCTTTCAGGTTCAACAAGTTCCTTATGTGTACCAATCCAAAACACCTTCATCTGCTTCACCCTACTACAATCTGCCACCATCCACTTCATCCTACCTTAGTCCACCTTCGTCCACCCCATATTATCTCAATCCATTAGCTTCACTTCCAACTCCCACACCTACGATTCCTCTCCCACCTCCTAATGCCATCAAAACCATCCCATCCATTGACACTATCCAACCACAATCCCCATCACCTACTCCTACCATCATTCACACTCAAGCTGAATAAATCCTCATCATTCCATCCACTCCATCTACCCTAGTCAATGAATTCTCCATATTTTCATCCACTTCATCTACCCTAGTTGGTGAATCCCCGATCCTTTCATCCACTTCGTCTACCCCAGTTGGTGAGTCCCCCATCCTTCCATCCACTCCATCTATCCTAGTTGAAGAAATCCTTGTCCTTCCATCTACTCCATCTATCCCAATTGAGGAATCTCTCATCCTTCCATCCAGTCCATCGACCCATGTCATTAAATCTTCCATTATTTCATCTATTCCCTTTGAAGAGTCTACTCACTCACTCTTTGTCACACTATCCACACCTATCCCATCATTCCAAGATCTTGTTTTAGAGCATGTTGAAATAATTATTGATCCAAATCAAGATCCTACCAATCCATCTACTCCATCTCAAGACCCCTTATCATTTCCTCCACCAAATCAAGATCCTACCAGTCTATCTACTCCATCTCAAGATTCCTTATCATTTCCTCCACCAAGTCAAGGTCCTCCCATCTCGTATACTCCACCTCTTGATCCTCCACTTCCTCCTATTTAAACTATCTCAACAACTTCACTCTATCCCCTTGGTACACTTACATTCATCCATGGAAGTTACCTCACAATAGAAGAAAATCTCATATACACCACCCATTCTCCTCCATTTGATAAAGGACTCACATCTTGTTACCTAGAGAACAAGTACTCACATCTTGTTACCCAAAGAACAAGTATCCTACTTTAGAAAAAATGCTAAAAAGAATGAACTATAAAGGTAAAGGCTTAGGCCTACATGAGCAAGGTATTTTTGAGGCCATCCATGTCAAAGAACATCAAGATCTTATGGTCTCGGTTACATATCCCAAGGCACTTCAAATAAAAATATTGGTAAAACTAATTCAAAATCCAAGTATGCTTCCAAAACCACAAGCACATATTCCCATCGTTCCTCCAAATTATTTATCTCCATCCCCCCTCCTCCATCATATAAAGTCAAAACGACCATCCATCTTCCTCCTTGAAACTCTAAATCCATTTTGGGTCCCTATATCCTGAACTCTACCTTCATATATCCCCCACATGCTAAAATCCATTTTGGGCCCTTATATCCTACAATCCCATCCTCCATCTTTTCCTACTCGTCCCTCCATACACAAATCCACTATCTCCATCGCCCATCTTTAACATCCTATTCCTTTCATTCCTAGTGAGGATAAACAAAGGCACATGTCCTCATATTTCATCCAACATCCTACCTCCATTACTTCACCCATATTTCCTCCATCTCTTCCATGTTCACACACTCCTTCCGATGTTACTCGCAACAATTTGGATGCCAAATTACAAATGCATAAAGCTAAAGATGCATGCAAGAATATGAAGATGACCATGTCCACTCAAAAAGATATGCTCCCACAAAGAAAAATTTGATGCAAAAAGACAATGAATCCCAATGGTTGCAAAGGCCCACCAAAGAAAAAGCAAAAATAATATGGATCTCAAAGCAAGAAGAAGAAATGCATCCAAAAGAAAAATCTCCAATGACATCCCAAGTTTCTAGTCCATCAGATAAACATTCTCCCCCTCCATCTCCTAAATCTATTTTGGGTTACTATGTCCCAAAACTCCCTACCATAATTCCTCCATCCTATTCACATGCTACATCCATCTCTCCTCTGCTCATTCCACATCCTGTACATGTGCCAATTTTGGTCCTGACAACATCCTACCATCATGCCCACTTTCCCTCATTTTATCCAAACACTTGCCACTACCATATCCCTTACACTACATACATTCACCATCAAAACCATATAATACAAGCCTTTGCATAATTTTCTCATTCCTAATAAAGTTGTACCAACATCCAATGATCACTCCAAATGGGCTCCTATTACCTTGATATGAAACTTGATGCTTGAGTCCTCCATCCATCTCTCTTATCACCTATATTCCAAATCTATTTATCCTCATCCCTCTCCCTCCACAAAATTTCCTCCCAAAAAATCAGAAATTACCAAAAATGAAAAAATATAAAAAAAATGAAAAAAAAGAGAAGAGAAAAATTCGTCTAATGGTGAAAATTTGGCAAACAAGTGCCTTGGACAAGTAACATGATGAAAACCTGGTAAACAGGCAACATGTGTAATTCCCCTCATCCTTTTTCTCTCCACACTTGGGGGCAAGTTTTGCTGGTCTTATCATTTCCTCCTCAATTTCCATCTGCCTACAATATCTTATCATATCCTATCCAATTCACATCATCCATCCTCCTTGGGATCTTGATAAAAAGAAAGGGCCCCCATATATACATTCTTTGGACACCTCATGGCCTCTATTTCCCTATCATGTTGTTCCTTCATTCCCCTTCCTATTTAATCATCCTTCCTAACATCCATATAATCCTTTCACATGTCATCATGATCCTCATCCACCTATCACCCTATCTTCCATCCACTTTCCTCAACTTCCTATCCTCCTAGCAATCATCTTATCATATCCATCCATTTGCCAGATCCTTGTCTTCTAATTCCTCCATCTCTTATCCTACCCATTCATCCACCAATCCTTGGACCTCCTACTTCCTCAATCCCTTCATCCATAACCTTATTCATCTCCAATCCTTTTCATCCTATCCTTCATCCTTTAATCCCTCCTCTCATATCATTCAATCACCTCTTGCATCCCTTGTCATTGGTATCTATCTCTAGGCTACCCCTATGCAATCCAATGCCTTATGTCCAACCAATCCATTTGCTCCTCATAATCCTATCCATTTTCCTCAGCTATCCATGGTCAAATTCTAATCAAATCATTTGATCACATCCTTGGTCTTATTCCTAGCCTTACTGCAAGCCTTGATCGCAATCCAATCATTCATCATCAAGATGCATCCTTCCCATTCATTGTCAATATCTCATCACTTTTCCTCTTGACTAGGGAAACATCATACCTATCCCTGGGTCTTCCTCCATCATCCATCTATCTTGTACATCTTGTATATAGGTGTCGCTATACATAGTAATCTATCTGTCATGTCCTTCGAGACCATATCCTATCAACCCACTCTTCAAAATCATCCTTGAGCATCTTTGTCATCATGACCCTATCGGATTTTTTTGTCAATCATCATCAATCTTTCACCCTGGTGTTTTTTTGAGATATATCATTCTCATATACACAACACCCATCATCAATCCATGTAGGATGTATCCTTCCTCAAGTCAAACATCTTTGAATCCTCATCCAATAAATCATCTTTTGACAAAATATATATGAGACACTTGTGTTGGCTTTGATTTTTTTGATCTTTGTTTATCTTTAAGCCCCTCAGGTCCTATTTCTTCTTGGTCACCATGATCTTTTTTATCATGGTGTGTTAGGAATAGTAAGGATTAGGATGTGATCTTGTTTCTTTTTGGGTTTTTATTGTCATGTTTTCTTGATGTGTCCCTTGTTGTTCCCTTATGAGGTCTCGACTATCTCATGTTACACTGGGACATGTCTTCTACTTGTGGTTTTTCTAGCATCATTTCCTATAGGGTCTCTGTAACTTTATGTGGTGCTAGATTAACTTGTGTGTCTATTTATATGTGTCAGTCCATGCATTGGCTGTGATATTCCACCCTGGTTCATAATACCTTGGTGACTCACATACACTGCTAAATCAAAATAAGTGCTCACTACTTGACGTCTCGTTTGTAGGTGCTCATGCTCTATGATGTTTCTGTCTCTATCTCCATTACATTTTCATTTTCTCCCCTTTTCCCTTTGATGTATTCACTCCTAGGCTTCTCCTTGCATCCCCTTCCACCTTGTTTGATGGGGCATTATTTATTTTGAGATACCACTCAACCCTCTCTTTTCCCATGCACCCTATTGAGGAGGCATCCCTAGCCGCTCCTTCATCCGCTCGGGGTTCCCTAGCCACTCCTTCGTCAACTTGGGACATTTTTCTTGCTCTTTTTTCTCCATACCACTAGTGTCGTATTGTCTTCACACCAACACTATTCTAATGCCACCGCAAAGAGGGAAAAAATGTAGACACCTAAATTTGACTAATCAATTTAATCAAATTTAAATCCCTTGACCATTCAGTTAATTAAATATATTACTTAATTAGCCCATCCTTTTGAATTAATTAATATCATTATTTAATTCCCCTTTCCAAATCCTTTTGAATTAATTAATCTCACTAATTAATTCCCCTTTTCAAGTCCCTTGTATTAATTAATCTCATTAATTAACTCCCCTTTCCAAATCCCTTGAATTAATTAATCTAATTAATGATTTCTCCCCTTCCATTTTCATAAATTAATTAATTAAATTTAATTAATTCCCTCCTCTTCCCTTTTTATTTGAATTATTTAAATTCATATATCCTATTTAGGACACATGGCTCCTAGCTTTTAACCACCTAAAACTCCTCCTAACTAGCCCTTCTAGCCTAACCCTTCTCCTAACCAACCCCAAACTAACCTTATCCTATCCTAACCTCCCCTCACATGTGTGTGTTAATCCTATGAGGATCTGGTTAATACTGAGAGGGGGGGTGAATTAGTATCAAGACCAATTCAAACTTTAACTCAAAATCAAACTTATTTCAGATCTAAGATCATTAACAAATATCTCAACTTGTGTAATCAGATCTAATAACCTCTTTATCAGATTTGCTTAACACATTAATCAAATCATTTACCAATACTTTCACCACCAAAGTAATCATATAAACTTGATCATTTACCAACTCATTAACCTTATTAATAAGATCAAATACTTTTTGAAACAACTTCTTATCAGTACCGATAACCTTTGATAAACTTATGATAAAACATCATAACCGGTGTCTCAGAAATAATGCATGAAATGAAATATAAACAAGAACATCACATGAAAACCATTCCACACATGAACACCATAAGTTTTTGACATGGAAACCCAAATAGGGAAAAAACCATGGTGGGAGTTGGCACCCACAAATATTTGTACTCTTTTGAAGTATGCCCTGTTAGGAGCTTACAATACGCCCGGTTGAGAGTAGACCCTGTAAGGAGTCACCCGGTTAAGAGATTTGCCTTGTAGCCCGATTAGGAGCTCGATGATCTGTTAGGATCAAACTCATGAGAGGATTTAACACTCTTTTGAGAGCTTCCCTATTAGGGGATTTAAATGTTTAAGGCCTATTAGAACCTACCTGATCAAGGGATTTAACTTGCTGCAACTATTAGGGAACAACAGTAAGAAAATGATTTGTTTACTTCGCATTTCTCTGCTTGCTTGATTAGATCCAATTATACTTAACACTACACAACTCTTAGGCAGATCTCACGCTTCACTTGGATGACTTAACACATTTTCTAAGACCACCAAAAGAATAAACATCAACCGTGTCAACATAAATAGCCATTTCAACTAGGTTGGCCATAAAACCTAATTAGATCATGAATTTACAATTAGATCACAAAATATCATCATATATCACTATCCAGATCATTACAACAAGTTACAATGCAATATCAAATGTTGGTTGATCTTAACCCATCATGGAAATCCAATCTATATCCTCAAAACACTCTACTAAGCGTTTTGCTGATTCCCAAGAAAATCTTCCTTGAATTGCACCAAAACAACTATTAAATCTTTCACGTGGATTGTGCCATGTTACCAACTTCAAGTAGACTCGCTGTTGATCACCATAATAATAGAAATCATTACTAGTTTGATGATTTCTTCACCGGTCCTTAAACCCTACTAAAACCTTAGGAAAACTTCATCAAAAATTTGAAACACGCCTTCCGATAATCATCAAAAGTTTCAATTCTAGTCACATACACCTTTCCATGATACAAGTTCACCATCCAAACTACAAATCACCAGTCATCGCCGATCGACCGATCCAATCAAAACAATTTTGCTTTACTGGTTAAAGTCCTAATTCACAAAATTTAGTTCATTGCCAGTAAACCTTGTCTTTCGGTAAACCAAATCACTTAGATGACATAACAACACATCGGGAACATCAGAAACATCAGTTGCCAACAATGACAACACAAATAACTGATCATTTTATTTATTCATAGAATCTTAATCTCTTCATCACAAATAGACTTCTATCCTTTACCAATGCAGTCATCCAACTTCAACTACATCACCTAATCTGCATTAGTTATGCCAAATACCAACAGTGTGTGCACATACGTAAATCGCCAATTTCCTTATTATTAGGAAACTGATCCTATTTTGGGTGGCCTCCTCCCAAAATGGACACGTGTCCTTGAGGACACATGTCAAGCCCCTCTTTGACATGTGTCCCTCTTGACGACACTTTCAACCCTTGTTGATCCAGAGAACAAGTGTTTCCTTCTCTCATCCCCTTCCTTTTCTCTCAAATCCTATTTAATCCCCCTCATTTTAGAGCAAATCCTCCACTTTTATTACATTGCAATGTTATAATGCAAAATTTCATCCACCATTAGCACATCCATATTGTCATAATGCCCAATTTCATCCCCACTTCATATCGTCCAATCCTCATATTTTGAATCCAATCACCATAATCACATCATGGATTAATATCAAGTAACTATTGCGTCAACGAGCACACATCTGAACATGGGATGATAAAATTAAATATATTTTTTGTATTAAGTATCATAGAACAACATTACAATATTCAAAAGTCTTGGCTAGAAAACACACAACCATCTATCAGATATGAGTCATAGTATCAAAAAAACCATGGATGGAAAACCCACAGCCCATATCATATGTCCATTACATACAAGTTACAGATGAAGCATACGAAATAATACATAATATATCCCCAAATTTACAAAAAATCAACATTGGAGGTCCCATATTAGCAGTATATCATTAAAGGAACATGTTATCAACTAGCTAAAAAGGAAGGAGGAGTCCGGATCAATATTATCTCCCAGAGGGGAGAGCTATGCAATCCATCCCAATTTGACCTCGCACCACACCTATAAATGTCCCTTGATGAATTGGTCTCTAAAAGGGTGGGTAGGAAGTCCTTCCAGTTCCATCTGAGTGAAGTCCTCTCTCTGTTGTCTTGCCTCCATCTCCTACATAAATTTCATTAATGCCTGCTCAAAGTGTGTCTTATTACTTCCCATTCGGTCCTAGGTAAAACCATGAGACAACTCCCTGATGAAGACATATGTTGCACCATCGTTCAACTGTCAAATTTGTCCTCATCAAGGCAGAGAACCACTGTGGCCTGCATAGCAACAAGGTAAAGAATGAGTCTCCTAAGAGACTCAGTGAGGTATCTAACCTTGCCAATAAACACATCATCATTCCTAGATTTCCAAATGATCCAAAGAATTTCCAAGGAGAGAACATACCAAAAGAGATTAGCACATTTCTTGCCACCTTTAATATAACCAAGGACCACCTCATCAATAGTAAGACATTTAGTATCAATTGAAAGACCAAACAATTTGCACACCTCTTTGGCGAAATGACACTCAAAAAAGATATGTAGCATAGATTCAGGGAGATGACACAATTTACACAATAGGGGGTTACCATTATTGTCTTGAAGAGGGAGCTTGTGAAGCAGAAGTTTCCAGGCAAAGAACTTATTTTTTGTTTCAGGCGGAGTAGACCAAAATCTCATGAGAGCAGAAAGCCAATTTTTAGAATCCTACGCGAGGTTCCAAACATTATTGAGATAGATTAGGATATCTTAGGAATCAACAAGGGAAGAGTAGAAAAGTTTGGATTTCATTAGAGGGAGGGGAGAGCCATCAACCCAATAAAGGGAAGAAATAGGGGAGAGCGAAGGAGGGGAAGATGAGGAGAGGATGGGGTCCAGTGCAGTCTTGAGGACATTGTAGGTTCTGGCTTGGGAGATGGGGAGGTTGAAAGCCGAACTAAGAGCATCCCAAGAAATCAGAGAACCATCTTTCAAGATGTGTTCAAAAGTAACAAGGCCCAAGTTGTGCCATTTCAACGCAGAACACCCTTGAAGGCAAGTCAATTGCTTCCCATTATGCAGAATATTCCACCTTATAGATCTGCCCAAGTTGAGAGTACCCTTATTATCAACAATGCCATTGTTATTGATAAATTTTTTGACATGGTTCCAAGCCCTCCATATGGACTTAAAGACCTCTGAGCCAGTAGGAGAGATCTTAAAATTGCCAGCAATCAAGTCCCACATGGGCAAGTTCCTCCATTTCTTTGCCTTTTTAGGGAGGGAGCACTATATATTGTGTCTGATCAAAATTTTCCAAGGTTCATTGCCATCAAGGGCTTTAAAAATCCACTTGGCAACCAAGGCAATGCCCTAAATTTTGAGGTCTTTGAGGCTCATGCCCCCCTGCATTTTAGATCTAACACACCAATCCCATTTTACAACATGCTATTTCCTGTTCCCCTTCCCATCCAACCATAGGAATTTCCTGATTTATTTTTGAAGATAATTGAACTGGTAATTACTCAATAGCCAGGTTGAGGAGAAATAGATATTGTATGAAGACAAGATATTTTAACAGACTTGAAACCGACTTGCCAGGGAGAGGTAGTTTCTATTCCATTTATTCAGTTTTTTATCCACCTTATTACTGAGCCACTCCCACATTTCTTTCAGATTCGGGGAGACAGAGAAAGGGATACCTAGATATCTAGTGATTAGGTTCGGTCCTCCCCATTTCAGGTCAAATTTAGAAAGCCAGTTAGGGGGGAATCAATCCATCCTAGCAAGGTTGATTTATGGAGAGAAATTTTGCCACCTGAAGCCTTGCAAAAGATTTCAATGTTGTGCAACAGAGAGGATAGGTTCTCCTCTTCCAAGACAAGCAAGATAGCTATATCATCAATAAACTAAACATTGATAATTTCCTCTTTATTAGGGAGAGAGATGCCTTTGATCCTAAGGGTCATATTGCAATCCTTAAGAACATAGTACATAGCATCAACAACCAACACAAATAAGGCCGGGGCAAGTGGGCACCCTTGTCTTATTGACCTGGAATGAACAATATTATCATATTTGATTCCATTTACATCAACAACAACATTGGCCTCATAGAATAAAGTTTGAACCATCCTACAGAATGTCTCTGGGAACCCCAAGCTGACAAACATTTGAATTATGAAGCTCTACTCTATCCTATCATATGCCTTTTTAAAATCAATCAACAACATGGCCCCATTCTGCCTTGATTCCTTAGCCCAGTTGAGTGATTCCCAACACGTGATCAAATTTTCAAGGATATATCTACCTTTAACAAAGCCAGTTTGGGAAGGACTGGTCATCTTTGGAAGGTTTTTAACCAGCCTATTAGCCACCACTTTGGCCAAGATCTTATAGGAGATATTTAACAATGTGATAGGCCTCCAGTTCTTTAGCAATGTCTTGTCCCCCTCCTTAGAGATGAGCTTGATCACTCCTTGGTTGATTTGTTTTCCCAAAGTTCCTTGATTGATAGCTTCCAGATATAGGCTATGCAGGTCACCAACAATCCACCTGATATTATTCTTGTAAAATTCCACCAAAAAGCCATTTGGTCCAGGGGATCTATTATTTCCCATTGAGGAGATGGCGTTTCCAATTTCCTCTTTTGAGATGAGTCTCACTATAATATCAATGTCCTCATTAATCTTAGGTGGGATCAAATCCTTAATGAGCACCCTGGCAACCCTATGTTCATCATTTACATCTGCTGCAGTGAATAAGTTTGGGTAGAACTAAGTGAAGCACTTGAGGATCTCCTTTGTGTCAGTAATGTGGGTATTGTTTTCCCAAATAGCACTGATGCTCTCTTTTGCCTCTTTGACCTTAAGCATTTGGAAGAAAAATTTTGAGCCCTGGTCTCCCAAATCCAACCAATTCAATTTTGCCTTGGTTTCCAACCCTCTAACCTTCTCATTCTAAATTTTCATAAGCTGGTTCTTGGTTGACACCGATGTGTTAGTAAGGCTTTCATCATTAGGTGAGTCCTAGAGATTCATCTCTGCATTACATAGATCTTCCTATAGTAGCTTCTCTACCCTCTTGGCATCCTTGGCTTTCTTTTTCCCTACTGTTTGGCAGAGGGTGGTCCAACTTTTAATTTTTAGATTCCATTTATCAATATTAGAAAGTCGGTGCTGGCCTTTCATGTTAAACAATCTGATGAAGGCCAGGGTAGAGCAGAGATCCTCATTCTCCAAGAGCCTAGTGTTTAAAGTGAAGGAAGCAGGTCTTGTAGAGGGGGGGTGACCAGAGGAGGAGAGATCAATACCCATTAGTATGGGGTGATGGTCTGATAGTGTGTATGGGGAGATAGAGTATTGATCCCCATGAGTTCCTTTGCCAATGTCAAAGTGATTTTTATTGAAGTTAAATTTGTCTAGCTTGCAATAGATTCTCTCATTCAGCTGCTGGTAATTACACCAAGTATACCACACAGTGTTCAGATGGTCTTTCCTTCCAGCAATAGGGTCAAAAAGATGTAGTTTATTAATCATTCTATCCCACTGCAACCTTTACATACCCTTCCATTCAAAGTTGTTGCCTCCTTTTTTTTCATTTGCATGTTCAATCATATTCAAATCACCCCCCACAATCCAAGGAATGTCCTCCAAATCTGCTAGCCAATTCCAAAGCTCCCCCCTCTCTTTATAGTCATTAGAGGCATATACGGAACATATTCCAAACTTTTGGTCATCCAACTGAATAGAAACCTAGATAGCCCTAGCACAGGGGGATCGTCCCCAGTTGATCACTTTGTTAGCCCATCTAGGACTAAGTAATATGGTTGTACCACCTTTACCCTTGGAATGGTTAGTGATAAAAGATGTAGCCTTCTCCAAATACACTTGAGGCCAAATTGAAAAGTGAAGCCAACAAAATTTAGCTCTTGAAGAAGGACACAATCCATGTCTTTATGTCTATTAAGGAATCTCTTGATGATATATTTCCTATCAGTAGCCTCAAGGCCCCTAATATTCCAAGAGATTGTTTTCAGCATGGCTAACTTTATTGGGTGGTGTCCATTTGGGATTCAAATCCCTCAAAACATTTAGGCCATTCCTCTTTATTTTTGATATTGCTAGCATCAAATGCAACAAAGGAACAAGGTCTACATCTCTTTTTCCTTTCCTCAGATATCTGTTCAGGGCCAAGGGATTCCTTCCTAGAGGACCCATCTTTGCTATTTTTGGGGGATCTCTTTCTTCTGGATTTCCTATATTTGACCATAGTGAAACCCTCTGATGTTCCTACCGAGCCTTGCTCAAAATTTAGGTGCACCCAGGAGTAAGGGAATCCATGTTGATTCCATTGCCTTGTGTCACAGTCTGCTCCACATTCGGGGCATCAATAGGGGTGCTAGAAGTACAATAGGTACTACTACTAGGGTCTCACACATAGGCCTCTGACTCATTGGATGTGCCTAGAGGATATACCAAGACCTCACCCACAATAGGATTGTATCCACAATCCTTCAAATCTAGGGTAGAAGGATTAATCTCATCAATTTTAATTTCTTCACCAGGTCCCCTAAATCCAACCAATTCAAGGCCTTGTCCAGAGGCACTTCTAGGGGTATCTAATATAGGTGGAGCACCCCTATCCAAACTCTCAAGGCCAGGCATCTTCCATGAGGAGGCTTCAATTTCCAATTTCTACTTATGAAGATCTTGCTCAAGAACCTTCCTAGCCTCAACAACTCTTCTCAATTTTTCCATACAAGTTGTTGAGCATTCTAAGATCTCGAGCCTGAGTGAAATTTGAGGTTATTAGCAAAATCAGAGGGGTCAAAGGGGGCTGGGATTGATCACTGGATAGGGAATCCTTAATAGCATTATTGTAGTTCAGAATAGAAACAACCATCGAGGGAGCTGAAGAGGAAGGGGGGGGATCGGGAGGGTGAGGGATAGCCGGAGGTGGGGGGAAGATGTCATATGGGGGAGGAGTGGGGGGATGAGAGTGAGCAGAGATAGTCAAAGGAGGTTCAAAGGGAGCAGCTAGGGGTTCGGAGGGTGGAGGACCGAAGGAGGGGTTTTTGGCCCTGATATTTTTCTTAACCAATAATGGGCATCTGCTTCTAAAGTGACCTCTCAATTTACAATAATGGTAGGCATCTATACCACCAATGTACTCAATTGGGAAACAAAAGGTTTTATTATCAAAGCAACTATCAATTTTGGTGGGGTATCCAGGACCTAGATTTAGGGCTATGAGTAATATAGCATCAATATATGGAAGAACAGAGGGGGAGGATTCGATTATTACAACTTTTCCCAAGGGTTCAACAATCCTATCTATACAAGACCAGAGAAAAGGGGGAATATTTTTGATAGTTATCCATTTTGGACTAGAGAGGGCAAGAATTTCATCGTTACAAGACTCAGGGTCCCAACGTAGTGCCCTGAAAGTCAAATTCCCCATAGACCAGTATTGTTTATTAACAATTTTGCTTTGGCTTTCCTTATTATAAAAAAATTAAGAAAAGACCCTTTTGAATCATTCTGCAAAATGAAAAATGAAACCCTAACTTATTGACCCACACATCTTGCAGCCATTTGTTCATATATTGACGAGATGGTACTTTATTTACATCAAAAGAGGCAAAAAAATGGCCGAGTCCCTAAGCCTAGAAATCTCAGAGGAAATAGTAGAAAACATTGAACCGTTGGGTTTAATGATGATGCGATTGGAGGGGGAAACCTCACCTTCTTCTTGCGTGATATGGGCTTCATCTTCATGCTAAGTTGTTGCCTCAAATTTTGCATCAGTAGGGAAAAGAAACCATTTTCCCTCCACTGCTTGGCTGAAGGTCTTCCATCTTGAGCGCTTGTTCTCGAAGGCATGAAGATTGTTGTGCTGTTTATCATCATTTTGGCCTCCTTTATTCGCCTCCATTAGTTGTGGAAGGGCTGCAATTAATGTTCGAGGGCTACCCAGCGAAGCCAGGGAGCCCTCGCACGCGGTGGCGATCTGCAACCAACGACACCCTAAAAAAATGTGCCCTAGATGCAGAGCGCTTCTAAATCTAATAATCACATAAATTAAATATTTTTGAATAGAGTTTGCATATTATTTGGTTTTTAATATCTTTTAACATCCCTATCTTGAGGTGTTTGAGCTAATTGTGTTTGCTTGGTTGTCATTACAGGTATTTTAATCTCTCATATTTGAGTGCGATTTTCCCTCACATAGTAATTAAACATTCATCAAGCATTGAAGGAGAGGTCAACTGAAGTTCAAGTATTCAGGATGACATTCATGATCAACATTGTATGAAGATATTCTACATGACATCCTAAATCCTTGTATGAGGATTTAAGCAAGTTTTATCAAGGTATCTGTTAGCACATATTTTTATAAAATATTTTGTGCTATATATGGATGCCTTTTTTCCTATCATATGAGAATTTACTACTGGTGTCTTATATGCAGGAGCATAATTGAAGAAAATGGAGCTATCCAAAAGATCAAATGCCTCATGAATGGCGTTTCCAGTCCCCCAAGCCTGCACAGATGGAGCAGTAGACCAGACATTAGAAAATTCCAAGCAAACATAGTTGCCAGGGGTCATGTGGTTACAGACTAGGCTCAAAATTTTTCCAACAAAGGCTCAGGAATAAAACACATGCAATAGTAGGGTAGGCATAAAACCATTTATCCCACATTGGCTCTGTAGATGGAGTTTTATATATTTAAATATAAGGCCGCATGTATACTTAGTGTCAAGAGCTGGAAGGCTTTTGGCAAGTTCTAGCTCAACGTTGGTGGGCCCCTCGTGTGCGTGTGCATCTCAAAGTGCCCAAATTTTATAGCAGAAGGACAAATTAAAGATTAAGCAATTTGGGAAGATTGAATGGTGATCACAGAAGATCTAACAACTGTCGCTATACCGCAAGATAGAGATGCACGCTAGTTTATCCCCATGACTTGGTGACAAAGCACATGTGGAAAAGAGGAGGTTAACAAGCATGCAAGTTTGAGATTGATCCAATGATGGTCACTATACCATGATAGGAAGTTGCATGACCTATATCCCCCATGACATAGCAACTGGAAAGGTGGTAGATGAGGTGTCATCCCGGTGGATCTGCAAGCAAATCAGGATATGCCATGTGGCAGAGTGCAGAATAAGAACCCAGGTCCAATGGCAGATGAAGTGGCAAGGTTGATGGCACCCAAGTGGCACTCACGTGGCAGGTCCAAGTGGTGGGTAGGTGGATCCACAGGCAAACCAAAGGGTGACATGCGACACAGATGGATAAAGAGAAGAGAGAGCAACTTAGGAAGGTTAAAGGATGAGCAGATAAGGAAGATCGGACGATTGACCAAGTCGATCCGATGGTGGTCGCTATACCACGATCAGAAGATGTGCGATGTTTATTCGCCACGACATGGTGACCGAGTGGTGGGGCCCGCTAAGGAAGCAGTTCGGGTGAGATGAAACTGCTTCTTGGCAGTAAGGGAGAACTTCATTCTGATAGAGAGTCTGACCATGCTAAGGCGGCAGGACAAAGACCCTGGAGCCAATCCAGAGGTGACACGCAGTGGGTCCGTCGGTGCTGAGGTGGTAGACCGACGGTGATGAGCTGGTAGTCAGGTGGCATATCATCAAAAAAATGACTTATCGAACAAACCTTGGCCATGGTAGATCTCTAAAAGGATTCATCGAAAGCCACAGTTTCATCGACATGAAGTTTATTGAAGAAATCATAAGTTGTCCCATAAAAAATAAAAGGTATTCATGAAACTACAGAATCGATAAGACATGAGAGCAACTTGTCGAGGGAGGAAGTTTGGCTGAAAGAATAATAAAAGGGAAGTATTTCTTATCATATCACCCTACCTTATTTACTATTTCAAAGTGCATTAAAGATAAATTTTATGTGTATTTATCCTAAATAAGGTGCCTTGAATATATATTTTAGGGCAACGTATTATTTTATATGAACAGATGCTATGTTTGCAAAATATTTTTAAAGGGAAATACTTTGGTTTTAATGAATTATTTTAAACAAGTATTTTCAAACTAAAATCTAAAGTGGAATATGTTTTATTTTCAAATCAAGGAATTTGATTGGCTTATCTTGTGTGCAGAAAATAATGAGAAGATAATGAATACTTGCTGAGGAATTTTATCAAGGCAGAGAATAAATTACACATTATTGAAGCATCATTTAGTATTTATAGGGTTTTAATTTGTAAATTATTTGTTAAACCAAAGGGTGTGTCCTTTGGAAGGAAACTATCTATAACTCCCTTCTGTGTATGAAAGGGTGTGTCCTTTCATATATGCCTTTTGATTTAGATACCTATAGGGAGTCATTTTTGTATGTAATAGGAGGAGAGTCATAAGAACAAGATACTGCTATAAGGATT
Organism: Cryptomeria japonica; assembly: GCF_030272615.1. Lineage (NCBI taxonomy): Eukaryota > Viridiplantae > Streptophyta > Pinopsida > Cupressales > Cupressaceae > Cryptomeria > Cryptomeria japonica. The sequence continues at coordinate 385,251,545 of NC_081413.1, forward strand.
GAATATCATTTTGTATTAGATAAGTCTATAGGAAGAAGAAGTATCATTTTGTTCAAGCAATTTGTAATGGAGTATCTTCAAGTGCAGTTTATGTATGCAATTATTTCCTAAAGATTAATATACAAGGTTCGCTGTTTCTTTTTCAAATATTGTGTACACTTTTGTGTTGATGATTATCTTTGTCCTCTTGATAAATCTATTTATAGATTTTCTATGAAGTGAATCACATGCTGTTGCATTAAGTGAAAGATTGAGTTCTTATTGTTTGTGTAACACATACTGAACCTTCATAGTTGATGAGAAATTGTCTCTTGAGTTGATAAGATATTTTGTCCACAAAGTGTCATATATATCCTTGGATAGAGGCACTGGTCTATTATTGATCTTTTAAGGTTTTGATCTGTATACATTCAAGGTCCTTGATAGAGAAATGTTATTCCCAAATCCTATATGAACTAATCTATGCAAATTCCATTTAAGTCCTGAAAGTAATCTCATTTTCAATATACATTCACAATCATTCCTTTTCAAAGCATTCTGTTAAAGCACATAATAAAGCATAGTTGCAAAACAATAATTTGCTAGTTGTGTAAACTTGCTAAAATGTTTAAATACACTATAAATAACCTCTTTTGTGCTTGAGAGGAAGAGGCATACCCACCTAGGTTCAGTGGAGCCTAAAGTGCAGATGGATTTGGTCTTTGACTATCCCTATTCGTTGGCCAAGGCTGATTGGACTACTTGAGGATTTGGCAAGTCTTTTGGTTTTCCAATCTGTGGTTTTGGCAACCAACAGTATCAAGTTCAATTTCAAGAAATTTTAGATCTAGTCTCTCTCTCAAAAGGAAAGCATTTCAATTCAATTCCATTTACAAGTTTAATTATTATTTCAATTTCAAGGCTAATTCCTAAACTAAGGTTTCACCTAGGCAAACCCCCATCAAAAAATAAATTTCCACAATTTTGTTTGTAGAAAATTGACTTAGGAGCCATGAGTAGAGTAGATGAAGACAATCAGATCCAACTTTTGAAGGTGCAAAAAGTGAAGGACCAGTTCACCCACACCTCCTAGTCCAAGGAATTTTTGACAAGATTTCGACAAGAAATTTTGTACATAATTTTGATCTAAAAAATATTTAGTTTGTTTGCCATTAACATCTGGAAGACCAGGTTGCCCCACACCTCCTGGTCTTGGAAATTCAGCCGAAATATTCTATCATAGGTTCTGATCTATTTCCTATCCTTAGATTCAACTTGATGGTATGATGAAAGAATAAGTATCCGGTAGAATACTCAGAGGGGGGGGGGGGTGAATCAGTATACTGAAAAACTTATACAAAGTTCCCAAACTCAAATTCAATCACACAAAGTAAACATATCATAGTTAAGATCAATATTCATAAGAATACTTGACATCAACCGGTTTGACTATTATGACAACTTAACACTAAACAACTCCAATCTTGTAAAAATCAACAATGCTTAATCATATCTCAACATATTCATCTCTCAATGCTTCTAGTTATCATGCCTCATCAGAAGTTAACTAAATCAACAAATAAGATCATAACCACAAAAACATTCACCACTTGACACAAATATTTATACATGGAAAACCCAAATAGGTAAAAACCACGGTGAGATGAGACTCACAAGGATAGCTATCTGAACTCTTTTGAAGTTCACCCTATTAGGAGCCAAGCCTGTTAAAGCTTTACAATAAGTCCTGTTAAGAACTAATTCCAGTTAGGAATCACCCAGTTAAGGGATTTACAAATATGCCTTGATGATAAAGCACAATACCCTATTAGGAGTAACCTCATTGGAGGATTTAAGAATCCAAGCTAATGGACCACCTTGTTAGAGGATTTAATAAGTAACCAAGCTTGTTAGAGCTTACCCGGTTAAGGGATTTTACTTATGCTGTAATTGTTAGAAAAAAATAGGTTTTCTTGATCTGTCTGAATAGCACTACATTTGCTTGATCAGATCCTTTTAAGCTTCAATATGCCTTTACTCAAAGTGCAGATCCATTCATCGATTAGTCAACTACACACTCAACAGGTTTCTGCCAATCTTGCCAACAACTTTTACAAACAACTTCATCGACCTTAAATACAAATCAATTAGGTCGGTAACAAAAAAAAAACCTAATTCTCATCATCGAGATTGCAAACAAGTCGGTACAATCTTGAGCATTAGAAATCATAACAATCTCTTCACATTCTTCAAGAAAATTCCAATTGCTCCATGATCACTACTTCATCGGGCTTTGTAACTCATCACACACTATGTATTAGATGCAATCCACTTTGCTCCTTCCCTAGACATCAAACAAACACACCAAAATAATATGAACTTATCCTCATACAATGATCACATGTGTCTCCATCATTACCGCTCATCAGATAATAAATCAACAAACTTGATCGGTTAGGGTTTAAGAACTGATAGGCTTGACCAGTTACATTGCATAGAAAGGTTTAACCCTTTACACCGGTTTACCAGTTCAACTCACAAACTTAACATACCAGTTTACAACATCTTCCACAAAGCTCTTCTTACCAGTTACTAGCCAATATAAAAAACAACAATATTAGCAATAACATGAATACCATTACCAGTTCAATTGACATCAATGACAACATATCATTAATGCAATCTATATGCAAAATACCAACAAACTAAAAATGCCAACAATCTCTCCCTGTGGCATTGATGGCAATACAAATATCAACGCCTCTGATTGGTGCTGAGATTGGTTAATAGAAATCCTGGTTTACATTACCAAGTATTCACCTTGCTCTGTTTGTCTTCATCCTATCGCTGGTTCACCTAATCAGACACATAATTCATCTCCTCAATCACATAATTCTTCTCCCCCTTTGACAACAATGCCAAAGTGAAAGTAAAAACATGTAATTCTACTCTCACTGTGCATCGACAACATACTGCAACTTGATGCTCCCCCTGTGGAATACATCCACTTCTTCATCAATCCATGTAAGATTCTACAAGTAATTCAGGGATAGATGCAATCAACATCATGCTCAATTAACTTCATGAAGAGGGACAACCCCCAATTGACTTCTAAGATACTCAAAAGTGATCTTAGGCACAGGTTTGGTAAAGATATCTGCAAGCTGCTCCTTGGTAGAAACATGCTCCAAGATAACATCTTTACTTTGAACTTTTTCCCTCAATAAGTGATACTTCAATTCAATGTGCTTAGTCCTTGTGGGCAAAACAAGATTTTTAGAAATGTTTATTGCACTTGTATTATCACACAAAATCTTTATTGGTTATGAGATTTTCATCTTAAAGCCTTCCAAAATGTATCTCATCCAAATAGCTTGTGAAGTACAACTCTGCTTTTTACTACTCCATGAAACTAGCCTTCCTCCTAGAAAGAATGCTCCACTGTTAGTACTCTTTCATTCATCAATATTTCCTTCCCAATCAGCATCCATGTATACCTTCAAATACAAATTTTCACCATATGGATACCATAACCCAGAGTCAACAATACCTTTTAGATATCTAAAAATTCTCTTGGTTTCCATCAGATGTGCTTGCTTTGGATTCTTTTGAAATATAGAAATAATACCAACTGCATGGGCAATATCCGGTCGACTGTGAACAACATAGTGTAATTTGCCAATTTTCGACCTTTATTCATTTTCTTCTATAGACTTAGATACATCTTCCTTGGACAACTTACAACCTGTAACCATTGGGGTTCCAACTAGTTTACAGGCACTCATACCAAAAGTCTTCAAAACCTCTTTCACATACTTAGATTGAGTAATGAAAATACCATTCTTCATTTGCTGTATCTGCAAGCCTATGAATTTTTTTATTTCCCCTACTAATGACATGTCAAACTCATTCTCCATTTCATCTGCATAACTATTGCTCATGTCATCATTACCTCCAAATATAATGTCATCAACAAATACTTCACTGACTAGTATTACATCTCCTTCAGACTGGAGATAAATGTTGCTGTCATCACTGGTTTTAGCAAAGCCTATCTTTATCAGATGTGTATGAATCCATTCATACCATGCTTTGGGTGCCTGCTTTAATCCATACAAATCTTTATGCAATTTTCATACCATGTCTTCCTTATCTGTCAATGCATAACCATCAGGCTGCTCTATATAAACCTCTTCTTCCAATATCCCATTCAAAAATATAGACTTAACATCCATCTGGTATACCTTGAACTTCTTATGAGCTACAAATGCAAGTAAAGTTCTAACACCTTCTAGTCTTGCTACTGGTGCAAAAGTTTCTCCATAATCTTCGCCTTCTTCTTGCACATAACCTTTGCAGACTAATCTTTCCTTGTTGCGAGTTACAACACCATCTTCATTTAACTTGTTTCTGAACACCCATTTAGTACCTATAACATTCTTATTTATCGGTTGGGGTACCAGGGTCCAAGTGTTGTTCTTCTCAATTTGATCCAATTCCTCCTCCATAGCTTTAACCCAATGATCATCACCAAATTCCTCCTTAGCACTTCTAGGTTCAAAGGTGGAGATCATGCAAGAGTTCTCTCTTATTATCCTTCTAGTTAGTACTACAACATCCTTATCCCCAATAATCTGTTTAGGACTATGATTCAATCTCACATACCTAGGAATAACATGATCATTCTCTTCAGGTTCAACTTCTTCATTATCATCTTCTTCTGAATTTATTTGTTCCGGTTGAACAAGTACATCAAGATTTGCTTTACCGGTTTCTGATTTAACTGTTTCAGGTTCCAAAAGAAAAATGTAAGGATCTTCATCCTTTTTCTCTGAATTGGTTCCTTCAGAGACTTCAGGACATTCATCCACATGAACATCAACACTCTCAACAATTCTCCATGTCCGGTTGTTGAAGCATTTATAGGCCTTACTCTTGGCGGAATAGCCAAGAAATATGCCTTCATCATTATTAGCTTCAAACTTGCTTATGTAATCACCTCTTTTAATAAAACATTTGCTTCCAAATATCTTAAAATAGCTAACATCAGGTGATCTCCAATACCAGTATTCATAAGGGGTCTTGTACTTACCTCTTTTCACCAGAACTTGATTCATTGTGTAGGCAACTGTACTTACAGCTTCTTTCCAAAATGTTTTCGCTACACCTCCTTGTATCAACATAGTCCTAGAAACTTCAACCACTGACCGGTTGATTCTCTCTACTATACCATTTTGCTGTGGTGTCCTTGGTGCAGAAAGCTGCCACTTGATACCATTCTCATCATAGTACTTAGTGAATTCCTCAAAAGTAAATTCACCGCCTTGATCTGTTCTCAGACATTTTATCTTTTTGCCACTCTCTTTCTCATCTAAGGCCCTGAATGCCTTTAATTTACCAAAAGCTTCATTCTTATCCTTCAAGAATGTGACCCACATCATCCTTGAACAATCATTAGTGAAGATCATGAAATATCTGTCACCTTGAATGCTTCTTGTTCTTATTGGTCAACATAGATCTGTATGAACGAAATCTAACAAGTTCTCTACTAAGAAGGACTTTCTCTTGAAAGTTGAAGAAGTCATCTTTCCTAACTGACATTCTTTACAAAGAGCATTAACCGGTTTGTCTAGCTGAGGAAGACCTCTTACTGTCTTAGACTTGTTTACTATAACAATATTGTCAAAATTTATATGACAAAATCTCCTATGCCAAAGCTAGCTATCATTTATATTTGCAATCAAACAATTGCTAACTTTAGGATTAAGATGAAATAGATTATCTTTGGTCTGTTACCCGGTTGCAATCAATTCACCTTTGTTGTAAAAGATTTTGCACATACCATTTCTAAACTCCAGTGGGTATCCTCTATCATTAAGTTGTGCCACACTCAAAATATTGTGCTTTAGGCCTTCAACCCAATAGACATCGTCAGCACTGCTCTTCCCATTAAGAGAAATAAATACCTTACCTTTAACCATACATGGTGAGTCATTGCCAAGTCTAACAACACTGCCATCAAATTCCTTCAAGGAAAGAAATTTGCTTTGATCACCGGTCATGTGATGTGAACAACCACTATCAATGATCCAATCATCAGACTTATCCATCCTGGATACTAGTGCCTTCTGATATGATATTTATTCCTTAATAGATACAAACACAATATCTTCACTAGCATCATCATCATATTCTTCATCAATAATACCATTGTCAATAGCTACAAGACAATCTCTCTCGCCTTTACCCTTATAGTTCTTAAATTTATCTCTCTTGTATTCATTTTCACCATTAGGGCAATTAGCTTCTATATGACCAATCTTGTTGCATGCAAAACATTTTAAAGGTAGCTTACCTCTATATTTACCACTGCCTCTAGGCAGTCATTTTGCCAACAATTCTTCAAGTTCCACTAAGCTGTCTTCATCATCAACATCTCCACTGGATCTAGATTCATAGCTATGGCCGATATCTTTACTTGTTCTCATAGATGGGTTAGAGATAGAAGATCTGAATGTAGATTCTAATTTTTGTACACTACCATCATAGCCATTTAGTTCAAAAGCAGTAAGTTTGCCAATAATAGAGTCGAGAGATACCTTTGTCTTGTCAATGGATTTCAGATCTTGAATAGCTGCAACTCGGATAGCATAGACTAGTAGCAGGGTTCTCAGTACCTTATTGATCACTATGGCATCTTCCACTTTCCCTCCTGCACTCTTTATTTCACCAACCATCTCTTTTATCCTTTGACCATACTGCTGGATATTTTCACCTTTAGACATTCTCATGTCATCAAACTTTCCTCTTAGACTCTCCTCTTTAGCAATCTTAACATGTTCATCACCGCTATAAATCTCTTCAAGTTTTTTCCATACTTCATATGCAGTTTCAAGACCATGAACATCTACATATTCAACACCAGGCAAGGAATTGATAGTAGCCTCTAATGCTTGGTGATTTTCTTGCTGTTCTTTCTTCTAATCATCAGTCAGGGTTCTAATCGATGTACTTAGTTTCTATATGATCCCAATACTGACTACCAAGACTCTTAATGTAAATCTTCATTCTATCTTTCCATATTCTATAGTTATCTTTGTTGAACTTCAAACCTTCTTTCTTCATCATGATTTACAAGATTTTTTCCTCAAGCTATTAGGCTTTTAAATTAAAGAGGACCTGAGATGCTCTGATACCAATTGATGGTATGATGAAAGAATAAGTATTCGATTGAATACTGAGAGGGGGGGTGAATCAATATACTAAAAAACTGATACAAATTTCCCAAACTCAAATTCAATCACACAAAGTAAACATATCACAGTTAAGATCAATATTCATAAGAATACTTGACATCAACTGGTTTGACTGTTATGACAACTTAGCAGTAAACAACTCCAATCTTGTAAACATCAACAATGCTTAATCATATCTCAACATATTCATCTCTCAATGCTTCTAGTTATCATGCCTTATTAGAAGTTAACCAAATCAACAAATAAGATCATAACCACAAAAACATTCACCACTTGACACAAATGTTTATACGTGGAAAGCCCAAATAGGTTAAAACCACGGTGTGATGAGACTCACAAGGATAACTATCTAAGCTCTTCTGAAGTTCGCCCTGTTAGGAGCCAAGCATGTTAAAGCTTTACAATAAGTCTTGTTAAGAACTAATTCTGATTAGGAATCACCCGGTCAAGGGATTTACAAATATGCCTTGATGAAAAAGCACAATACCCTATTAGGAGTAACCTTGATGGAGGATTTAAGAATCCAAGGTAATGGACCACCTTGTTAGAGGATTTAATAAGTAACCAAGCTTGTAAGAGCTTACCCGGTTAAGGGATTTCACTTCTGCTATAATTGTTAGAAAACTTTCTTGATCTGTCTGAATACCACTACATTTGCTTGATCAGATCCTTTTAAGTTTCAATTAGCCTTTACTCAAAGTGTAGATCCATTCACCGGTTAGGCAACTACACACTCAATAGGTTTCTGCCAATCTTTCCAACAACTTTTACAAACAACTTCATCGACCTTAAATACAAATCAATTAGGTTGGTAAAACAACAAAAACCTAATTCTCATCATCGAGATTACAAACAAGTCGGTACAATCTTGAGCGTTAGAAATCATAACAATCTCTTCACATTCTTCAAGAAAATTCCAACTGCTCCATGATCACCACTTCATCAGACTTTGTAACTCATCACGCGCTATGCATTAGATGCAATCCACTTTCCTCCTTCCCTAGACATCAAACAAACACGCCAAAACAATCTAAACTTATCCTCATACAATGATCACACATGTCTCCATTATTATAGCCCATCAGATAATAAACCAACAAACTTGATCAGTTAGGGTTTAATAATTGATAGGGTTTACCGGTTATATTGCATAGAAAAGTTTAACCCTTTACACCAGTTTACTGGTTCAACTCACAAACTTAACATACCGGTTTGCAATATTTTCCACAAATCTCTTCTTACCGGTTACTAGCCAATATAAAAAACAACAATATCAACAATAACATGAATACCATTACTGGTTCAATTGACATCAATGACAACATATCATTAATGTAATCTATATGCAAAATGCCAACAAACTAAAAATGCCAACACAACTTCACAACTCTACATGACATCTGGAACTTATTGTTACCATTATTTTATGTTAAATGCTCACCGTTTTCCCTAGATCTAGCATTGCAATTCAAACCTAATTCAAATATAATGTCAAATAAAACAAGGAGGATTGATCTAATCTATATTCAATCCTTTTATCGTTGGATCAATCAAGTTCAGCCACAATCCAATGTGTCTAATTCCAATTCATCCATCAAATCCACTATAAATAACCTAGATGAATGTTCCCACAAGATTCAAGAATTAATTTTCCCACATATGATGTAGCAAGCCTACTATCCGATGAGATTATTTGTGTGGTTTCTCCTAAGAATTTGGAGATCCTCCAATTAAATTTATGCAATGGAAAAGGTGACCGCTTGACTCATGTCAAGACATTTCAAACCTTGTGTTGTGATTTCTGTCATGATCAAAGACTCATGACAAAATTATTTACTTGAATATTTATGGATAAAGCTTTGCAAGGGTAATTTTATTTGCCTCCTTATTCCATCACTTCTCTTAAACAATTGGCTAATTCTTTCATTCAAAAAATTCAAAATACCATTGGTCCTAAAATTGCTTTGATTGATTTTATTCATTGTAAGGAAGGAGAGTAAGAAAACAATGTCTGATTTTATTGGTAGATATAAACATTTGCATTCACAAGTTTCTTATCATGTGTGTGTTCATGATGTTACCACATATGATCTAGCAAGCCCACTATCAACTATTGGGTTCTTTAACCCAATCAAGATTCAATTTTCCCATATATAATGTAGAAAGCCCACTATCCGATGAGATTATCTGTGTGGTTGCTCCTAAGAATGTGGGGATCCTTCAATTAAATTTATGCAATGGAAAAGGTGACTCCTTGACTCATTTGAAGATATTTCAAACCTTGTGTTGTTATTTATCTCACGATCAAAGAATCATGGCAAAATTATTTACTTGAACATTTATGGATAAAGATTTGTAATGGTAATGTTCTTTGCATTCTTATTCCATCACTTCTCTTCAATTATTGGCTAATGCTTTCATTCAAAAAAATCAAAATAACATTGGTCCTAAAATTGCTTTCACTGATTTTATTCCATTTTATTCATTGTAAGAAAGGAGAGTAAAAAAAAGTGTCTAATTTTATTGGTAGATATAAACATTTGCATTCACAAATTGCTTATCATGTGCTTGGTCATTATGGTCAAAGAATTTTCATTACTAATTTGCAAAAGGATATTAGAGATAAGCTTCTAGTTTTTTAGTTTTCACCTTCCATGCAATTGTGTGCAGTGCTTCATAACTATCAGCTTCAAGTTTGTCAATTTGAATCATCTTCTTAAATGGATTCAGTTTATAAGAATAGGTGCACTCAATAATAATTTCCAAAGTTAAACAAACACAACAAGGTTTCATGAAGATAATCGATAACTCTCCAACTATATCAATATACAAGTGGTACGAACAACACCAAGTGTGGCCCCTTTATCTAAATACTTTAGAAAATATTTAACTCCTCTTTCCAAATCACTTCATAGTATAATGTTAAGGTTTATTAATGCTAATGTGTTGCAATTTCCTCCCATCAAATCTATAGATACCTCTAAGCCTTTATCGCCTTCCTTTGATCACAAAGCTTTTTGCCAATACCATCATCAAGTAGGTCATGATACTGAAAAGTGTTATAAGTTGATGTATAAGATGTTGACAATATGCTGGATTTGGTTAAGTGTGGTCAGTGATGTCAACATTGTATCCCGATTGGAGACTATCCCAGTTAGTCTTGGTGATCATTTTTGGTTTTGGTTGTGATTCTGATCTGGTATGATCAGATCTCTAGAATCTATTTTGGATGCTTATTCGATAGTTATATTCTTGCTATATTTTGGTGGTTTCATGTTTTGGTTATCGCTTTTGGTATTTCCGGTTACCAGCTTGTTCTTGGCTTTCCCGACTAGCTTTTGGCTTTACCGATATGCTATTTTGGTGAATTGGTCAGTGGATTTTGGGTTCGGCTTATGGAATCAGTTTCTATCATGTTGTTGGTGCTTCTTGATCATATCCTGAGTGTTTGGTGACTTTTCATTGGATGGTGTGCTATTATGGTGGTCCTATTTGGATCCGGTTAAACTTTCACTGAAGGTTTCTACTAGCAAGTGAAGCGTGTTGGATTGTGGTCTTAGCAGAATCCCTGGCAGATATAATTATTTGGATACTTGATTTAGGTCCATGTTATGTAATGTAAATCATAATATTGGTCTGGTGATATCATGTGATGTAATTTTTATAATTATGGGCTTATGGGTTTAGGGTTTAGTCGACCTTGTCAATAAGGTTGATGATATGTATTTATAGGTGACTTATTCAAGTAATTGATATATCAATGGTTGGTTAAGTCTGCATTATCAGAGAAAGAATTAAGTGCGAGCTGTTGTCCTCATTTTTATTTCCAAAAATGAAGGACCATTACATAAAATTTTTGTGAAAAATGAAATTTTTTACTCTATGGCATGCTTCCCGAGGCATAATTTTGACTAATCCTTGGACTCACTTAATCCTTAGTCCATCCTCGAGCTACGCTTCAAATTTCATCGCATTTTGGGTTCGTTTGCTATGTCTTTCCTTCAATTTTGGGTTTTAAAATCCTAACTGGAGGTGGAGAATTTTCTTCAAACTGCAAGTTTTAATGATGTCCATTGTTTTGGTCTTTGTAGGGAAATTTTTAGCTTATTATATGTGCACTTTTATTAAAAGTGAATACTTGTAATTTGTTTTAAATTTCCCCTTTATTGTTTTTATTGTTTTTTGGCTTTTTCAGTTAAAATAGGGATTTTTTGGTTAAGTTACAAGTAAACTCGTATCTCTCTCCAAAAACCCCTACTTTAATGGTTTTTATATGTAATAGGGATTTTAAACCCCTATTACATGTGTGCAAGTAAATTATGACTTGTTGTAGGGGTTTTATTTCCCCTTTAAAAGTGAATAAAACTTGCATCTCTCTCCAAAAATCCCGATTTTGCCTTGTAAGTGAAAAAGTAACAATTTAAAACTTGTAGTTTGGTCTAAAAAACCCGATTTTGCTCACAAAGTGCATTTTTGACAATTTTAAACTTGCAATTCATTCCCAAAAACCCAATTTTGGCTTTGTTGAGGAAAAAGTGAAAATTAAACTTGTTATATCTTCCCAAAAACCCGATTTTGGCTTTGTTGAGGAAAAAGTGAAAATTAAAACTTGTTATATCTTCTCAAAAACCCGATTTTCACATGTATATGCAAATTTGAACTTGTCTTTGTCTCTAAAAAACCCGTTTTTCATTTGGAAGCAAATTTGTTGAAATTTTCAAGCGATTTTTGTGGAGCTCTTCTAGGAAGGAGAGGCATTTGGGATTTCATCCTATTCTCATGCATTTGTAAACACTTATCATGCCATTTGGGGTTTGCATTTATTGATTTTTTTGGTCTAAATCAGCAACGACACGGTCCTTTGAATCTGCATTTTGGAGGATATTTTCTTTGCAAATCAGCAAACTCCTAAATCGTTTTTACCTCTCTTACCTAGGCATTGAGTTTGTGAGAAGTTTTCAGTCATTTAATGGGCCATTCAAGAAGGTTTTAATGCCACGTTTTTACCACGTGACCCTCCTTTGGCTGCATTTTGAAAGGATTTGATGCCATATCTCCATCTCCTCCTTAGGCATTTTGCTTTATCTCTCTTGGGTGTGTTCTCTCATTGGCATTTTGGCCCTCCAAATTTGGTACTACTGCCACGTTTTTCAGTTTGTGGCATTTTTACAAAAATGTGATAAGGGTTTAGCATTGCAGATTGTTTCTATTTATTGGTTTGTCTTCTTCATTCCAAAGATTGGTTGCATCTTTTGGAGAAGCATTTTTTAGTTTCATTCAAGGTATGTTTTCCTTTCTTTCTTGTTTCATTTTATTATTTTCTTGTTTTCTTAGTTTTCCTTTCTAGTTGTATTTTGTAAATATGTTGTTCTTCCCCCAAAAATTGGTTTTTGTGAGAGATTTTCCCCTTGGTATGCAATTTTTGAATTGCATTGTTCTTCCCCATTTTCCCTCTTTACTTGTATGTGGGATTTTAAATCCCGATTACAAGTTGGATGGAAATTCTTGTTCTTCCCTTACGGTTAAGGAATTAACCATTTTTGGTTAAAATTCCAAGTTGAAAAGATGTGAAATACCCCCCTTTTCAAATTCAGGTTTTAAAAACCGGATTACATGTTGAAAAGTTCTTCCCATTTTTATGAAAATGACATTCTCAGATTTTCCCATTTCTATCCATTCATGTTTCCCATATCTGTACTTTCCATTTTCGTCATTTTCCACAAGTCAAATTTTTCATCCATTTATCCATTTGCAAATTTACAAGTGTACTTGCATTCAAGTTTTAAAATGCCGATTGCATGTATGTTCTTACCAACTTGTATACTTGCAAAAATTTCCCCAAGATCTGAAATTGGTCAAAGTCAAGTTTTTCCCATTTCCATATATTTCCCCTCTTCCTCTCACAAAATTGTGAAGTTCAAGAATTGAAGTTTTTCCCATTTGAAGAAGGAAGAATGTTATTTGTAGCTGACTATGATGTTGCCTTAACACTTTTAAGTCTTCATCACAATATTCCAGGTTTCCAATCAATGTCTGATTTGCCATCATCTCCGGTTCCAAAAAAGATGAAGTACAAGTATGACAAGTATCAGAATGATGTGGAAACTTCCCAAGTTTCTTCCCCTTTGGATCGTATCAGAAACACATAAATAGGCCACGTGGATATGTCAGAGTTTGTCAAGAGGGTGGAAGATCCATAAGATAATAACATGCAGTGGCTATTGGACAACCATATTCATCATGCGTCTTCCTTCTCGGTGGCTACCCTAAAACCTGAATTTGTTCTTGCCCGCGCCCATCATTTTGACAAAGAGACAAGAGTCATAAAAAATGATGATGGCAAAGCAATAATTTGTCTTGATGCAAATACGATCGAGAAGGTCTTCAGAATACTTCTTGCACCTGTTTACATGGAAATCTCCAAAGAAACTGCAACAAAGTATTACGTGAAGAGGGAAAAAGATTGCAAGCGACATGTCAATAGGTGGATCCAAGAGCCACGAGCCTCTTTCTCAAGGTGGATGAAGTTGTACCGCTATGATTTCAAATGGGAGATAGGAGACACCATAACCCTTCTCAGCAGGATGATGGGCCTTGAACATTCTAATGTCTTTGAGCCATGGATGTACCAGTTTATCATGTTCATAAGGCAGTCTCATCATATATCATGGGGAGAAGTCATCAACGATGCCTTGTGTGAACAACTTGCAGCAGTCCCTTCTACCATGACTTTCTACATGAACTCGTATTTGGTATACTTGGTAGCATCACTTAGACACTTTCTAGGTCTTTATACCAAGGATGATCGCTCACTTATACTAGTTTGGGAATATTATGATTAGTTGCCTTTGAGACCTAGCAGACTACATTCAGAAGAGTCCAAGATGCATTCTTTGGATATTTCATGTGTCAGTTTGACAGAACTCTGAGGAACAAAAGAGTATCAGATGAGGCATGGGAAAGGGTGAGTGAGTATGGATGTTTGTTTCTACAGTTCCCCACCTTCACCTATATGAGAATTGGATTCTATGGTGGTTAGCCATATATGCTTCCTAGATACCTGACTGACAAGATCATTCTTATGGAGTTGGGAAGACATATCATGGTTGTCCACACTTTTCAGTCTACTAGACACAAGGTTGGAATGGGGATCTCTACCACAAATCCATTGAAAATTGGCTGGTATTCCCTTGTCACATCTATGAAAGCTAAGGCCATGGAGATTGAAATGCAGGAAATCAAGCTCAAAAGGTTTAAACCTAGAGCTGATTTTGATTATAGGGGTATGAAGGAGAAGATCAAGAAATCCTTTGTGCATGTGCATCACATTGAAGGCATCTCGGTAGATCTTCACACAAAGGTCGAAGTTCTAAAGATGGATTACTGTAGGCTCACTGTTGAGAAAATTGTTGATTTGAACTTGGTGGATATCCCACAAGGGATGATTGATGATGGGCACATATTTGATCTTGAATATATTTCGCGGAGGGTTGAGGAAGCTCCACTTCCTTTGATCCAATGGTCACACAAAGAGTGCATATCCATCCTTGAGAGATTTCAACCTATCTTGGCTAACACTAACACATGGCTAAAAAATAATGCTATTAGACTTATAAAAATCAAGGTTGGAAAAGAAGATGATTCTACGGGGCTTCTTGGACGTAAGTCTGAAATTCAGGTCGACAACAAGGAAGGTGCATCATCTTTGGGCACAAGGATCAAGTTGTGAGTTAGTCGAGCAGTAGTGCTTCCTCCTAAGGAGATGACAGTTCATGGGAAGGAGAAATCATGATTTCATGTTCAAGTGATCGATCTGGATAATCCAGAAGAAGGGCAACAATCTGATGACGCTCCTAAGTCTCTAGTTTTAGACTTGCCTTGTGAGATCATTCCTGTAGTTTCTATTGAGACACCTCTTTCTCCTCCTGATTTGCTTGTGGATGAATCTCCTCAGAATGCTATTCCTCAGAGTGTGTTGGAAGTTCCTAAGGATATTCCTACTTGCATCTAGTTGTCAGAAATTGATACTTCTACTTCTGATTTTGAAGAGTTTATGAGGCAATCTGCCTGCCTATTGGTAACTGAGCAAAATGTGGTCACTGTCCAAACAAATATTCCTCTTAGGATGACCATGAAGATTCAAACAAAAACTGCTTCTCCTTTGCCTAAAGATGCTACTAAAGGGGAGTTGATGACTTTGCCTCCATGGCTCAACTCTTTTACTTTGAAAAGGAAGAAGCAAGAAATCTCACCTGATGCCTTTGGTTATCAGCCACTGAAACAGTCTAGATCCAAAGTTGCTAAGAAGGCCAAGACTATCTCCAGAGTAACTGTTGACAACGACAAGATGAAGGTAGCTGAAATTGTGGAGCCCATTGTAGATAAGCCACTTGAAGAAATTTCAATTGCCGATTATAAGGTTACAAGGATAGAGTTGGGAAATCAAATGCATGAGGTCATTAAACATGATGCTTAGTTTTCTGTAGCTTCATTGGTACAAAGGTGTGATGAACTTCTAGCAAAGAAAGACAAGCTAGAAGAGGAAAACTGATAACTTATGGCAGCCGTTCATAAAATCACAAAACCTGCTGCTGAAGGGAGTAACTCCATAGGTTCTTGTGGTTCCCAAGAATCAATTTGTGGAGTGGAAAGGGCTGCTCAAAAGGTAGAAGCACTAAATTCCTGGGTTGATTAGCTTCATGATCTATGTGCATAGGTAATGAAAGACATTTTTCAGATGATGTCTAAGTTGGAAATCATTGAGGAGAAACTGGGTCAGACTTTTGATACTTTCAAAAAGAATCTTGAAAGTGTTGAAGAAAGTTTGACAATCTGACGTACTATGCCCCAACAACAACTGAGCATTTTGTGGGAGCATGCCATCATCTCTTCTAGTGTCATGTACTTGGAATTTGAAGAGCTTCTGAAAAACAAGGCCCTTGTTCTTAAATCCCTCATTGAGGAGATCGACAATGCAAAGAGATTCTGGGGTGAAGTTTTTCGAGATATTGTCTCACATTGTGAAAGGGCCTCTTGCAACATATTAAATTAGGATGGAGAGCTGATTCCAGAAGAAGAAGTTCTTTCTGATTTACAGATGAGGATTCATAATTAATGGAGGAGCGAACAATTCTCAGCCGCTTCAATTCAAATATTGATGAAACACCAAGCCTCTTTGTATGAAATCCAGTCCATCCTGGATAAAAATAACTCTGCGCTCCTCCGGTGTCATGACACTATTGTGAAGACCATGGTTGTTTCCAAGAATATCCATGAATCGAATCCCAAGGAACTACGAATGAGCATCCAGAAGTTTAAAGGATTCATGTCTTCACGTGCTACAACTTAAGTGTTTTTCAACACTTAGTTGTATTTTCCCTCTTTTGTATTTTTTAGTTGTAATTTTGTTTTGACAAGCTACATGTAAAAGTATTTTTTGTAAAATGCAAGTTACTCATTACTTGCACTTTTGTAATTACATGTAAGGCAACTACAAGTTGTGTCCAATTAGGACTGTAGTTGGAATAAGTCTTAGTTAGTTATTGAAGTCTTAGTTAGTTTTTGAATAAGTCTTGGTGGTTGAGAGAATCTCTCAAGTTAGTTAGGATCCTCCCACATTTTTCTCGAGGCTCCTCTTCTATAAATACTTGGGGGGTCTATTGTAATTTTTTATCTTTTGGAAAGCAAGCAAAAACTCTGTCAAATTTGCAGCAAAGAAGTCTTTGAGCTTTTATGTGTAAATTGAAAGATTGAAAGGAATAGAAGAAAATTACTCAAGCTTTGAGTCTTTGTGCTATATTCTTGAGTTGGTGTTCCATATTTCCTTCTTTGCAAGTGTTTCTTTGAGAGCTTAATCGAATTTGATTTGTAGTCTTTGAGCTGCAAGTATTGAAGATTAATTTAGTTAAATTAGAAGTTCTATTGGAAGAAGTTGAGCCTTTGTTCTTACACTTGTTCTTAAACAGAATTTAGATGTAGATTGTGTGGGAAATAGCTGTAAGTCTTTGAGCTTACACTTCTTCTCATTGTTTTAAAGAAGAAAAGAATAATGTTTTTCAGTCTTTGAGCTGTCATAACTTGTTCTTTATAGCATTAGTGTAGAAAAGGGTAGATAGGACTTCACATAATCAAGTCTTTGAGCTTGATATTGTCATCCCATCCCGAAGGAAGTGACAAAAGTCTTTGCGCTTTCAGGAAACTTCATTTCCTTTCTCTCATTTCATTTGAAAGTGGTTATTGCTGTTTATATTCAATTGCTATCCTTTTCTGTGAAGAGAAAAGGGTATTGTCTTTCTTGAAAGAAGAAGAAAGATTGCTGTCCCATCCTATTTTAGTTTCAAAGTTGTAGTTAGATAGGGGGAGCCTTCCCTTAATTAGGAGAGTTTTACTCACGTGCTATGGTTGAAACCACAATTTTGTATATTTCCTCAAGTGTACAAAATTTTCAACCAACATGAACAAAGTCATATCATTTAGGAGAATTTTGGAAAGGTTTTGTATTGCAGAGCAGACATAAGTGCTTAATCAGAATTGTATCGGGTCTTAGTAGATGCTACTTTCACAGTTCATTGCTTCCTAGATTGTAGTCCGATGATTTTGTAAGTCAGTGAGACTTCCCTTTATGATGAGTAGTGTGCTCTAGGATATTGGCCTTTCTGCATGTGCAAACCCCATTGTAATTATTCACAATACTATTGCAGAGTATTCATCTCATTGTGGGTAGTGTTTCTCACTGTGGTTTTTCCCTTTCTAGATTTTCCATGTCAAAATATTGGTGTTATGTGTGTTGTGCTTTTATGATATATCTTTCATTGTGTTGTGCTCCAATTTAAGGTTTATAATTGAATTGATTTCTTTTATTGTTAGTAAACTGATTCACTTGCACCTCTCAGTTTACTGCCAGTATCAGTATATTCTAACAATTGGTATTAGAGCAAGCTCCTCTCTGCAGAAGCTTAACCGCTTGAGGAGATCCGATGGCAACTGCATCGAGTTTCTACATTCAATCCTTACTAGAAGGAGAGTCCCAGATTTGATGGTACAAATTATAAGATATGGGAGGAGCGAATGAAGATTCATCTCAGATGTCTTGGAGCCAAAGTTTGGGAGATAGTGGAGAAAGGGTATATACCTCATGATCCTAATTCGAGAACACCGACACCTACAGATGAACATAAGAGAGCTAAAAATGATGTGAGAGCAAAAGAAGCATTATTGAGTGCGCTATCTGATGAAAATCTATTGAATGACATAGAGTTGGAGAATGCTAAGCTGATCTGGACAAAGCTTGAAATTGTTTATGAAGGTGACTAGACTGTGAAGATTGCTAAACTTGAAGGTTTCTGGGTAAGATATGAAACTTTAAAGATGGAAGAAGATGAGAAGATAAGTTATTTCATGGAAAGAGTCAATGAGATTGTCATGGGTATCAAATGTTGTGGTGGATCTGTTAGTGAAGATTAAATAGTGTCAAAAGTTCTAAGAGTTCTACCTCTGGCTTACAAGATGAATGCTACTGCTATCAATGAACTCCAGACAATGTCAAGTACCCTTGTTACCAGAGATACACTGCTTGGGAAATTGGCTGCTTTTGAACTTGAAGAACTTGGAGATCAAAGTGCTACTAAAACTAAGACTGCATTTAGAGCATCTGCCTCCAGTAAACAAAAGATAGATTGGAAAGAGATGTATGCTAAGGATATGGAGGAAATTGAGAAAGAAGAAAGAGAACTTGAAGACCTGGAAGCCCCGATTGCTAGAAGAATTCCTAAAGGACCAACTAGAAGTAAGTATGAAGGAAAAATCCCTTTTAAATGTTTTTCATTCAATAAGATTGGTCATTTTGCATCTAGATGTCCTGAAAGAGCTACTAGGAATCATGCAAGATTTGTGAGGAATTATAAGCCTAATCCTGAATATCAAAACAAACCTAGATTCAGAAGAAATAAGGATAATTCATGTTATTATGCTGGTCATGATGATGGTATTTCTAATGATGATGATGATGTTGAACCTATGAGTGGATCTGGTAATGGTACCTCATCCGACAAAGATTGGGTCTTTATTGCTATCAAGGATGATTCTTCAAAATCTATCATTGAAGCAACACATATTGCGGAAAAGGCCTTGGTTGCTAAAATTGAAGAGAAGGATGAATGGGTTATAGATAGTGGTTGCTCACATCACATGACTGGTAACAAAAGGAAGTTCTTACCATTGCAAGAATTTGATGGTGGATTGGTCAGATTTGGAGACAACAAGGCTTGTAGGATCAAAGGCAAAGGAACAATATCATTGGATGGTAAGACTAATACTGATAATGTCTATTATGTTGAAGGCTTAAAGCATAATATTTTAAGTGTAGGTGAGATGGTGGATAGAGGATTTCATTTGCAATTCAAGGATGGAAAATGTACGATCATTAATAAATCTGGATTGGGGATTTCTTCCGGAACTCGGATCAATGGAAATATCTTTCATTTAAACTCCAGTGAGAAGGCTTGCTTGATTGCTTAGATTGATGAAATTTGGTTATGGCATAAAAGGACGTGTCATGTAAATTTTGATTGCATAGTAAAGATCAGTTCGATGTTGACTGTCAGAGATTTGCCTAAAATTGTTATACCTCATAATAAGGTATGTAGAGAATGTCAAATGGGTAAGAAAGTTAGAACTTCTTTCAGAAGTGTACATGATAAATCTAATGAAATTCTTGATCTTATTCATACTAATTTGTGTGGACCGAAAAGGACTAAAAGCTTTCAAGGTGATAGATATTTGATGTTACTTATTGATGACTATTCCAGAATGATGTGGGTGGCATTTTTGAAAGAGAAATCTGAATTTTTTGAGAAATTCAAAATCTTTAAGGCTATGGTTGAGACTAAGACATGACTGAAAATAAAGTGCTTAAGATCAGATCATGGTGGTGAGTTTACATCTGGTGAGTTTAACAACTTTTGTGAAAGGAATGGTATTAGGAGACAACTTTCTGCACCTAGGACTCCACAACAAAACTGATTGGTGGAAAGGAAGAACAAAACAATTTTGGATGCTGCAAGGACTATGATGACATAAGATAAATTACCTGATATCTATTGGAGGGAGGCTGTCAATACCATTGTATACACTTTCAATAGAGTACACATAAAAGGTGATACTAGTAAGACTCCTTATGAACTATGGTTTGGTCATACTCCTACTGTCAGATATTTTAGAATTTTTGGGAGAAAATGTTACATTAAAAGAGATCACGCATTAGGAAAGTTTGATCCTAGAAGTGATGAAGGAGTATTTTTGGGTTATTCTACTAAGAGAAAAGCATATAGATGATATTACAAAAGATGGAATAGGATATTAGAAAGCATAAATGCCAAGGTGGATGAGCATGGTAGTAATCATATCAGAGCATATGATTATGGACCAAAAGATGAATTTATTAGACCTGAACCGGTAATGCAAGAATAAGTTCAGAATAGTCAACCAGTGACACCAATAGCATCAGAAAATTCAAAAGTGACAGAGGAACAACAAGATGAGTTAGAAAATCAAGAAAATTCAAAGACTCCTAGGTATGTAAAACTAAATCATTCTAAAGATCATATCATTGGAGATAAAAGGAAAGGTGTGATGCCTAGGAAACGGTTAGCTATTGAAGAGGTATGTTTAATTTCTCAAATTGAACCATAATCATTTATTGAAGCAAGTAAGGATGGAAATTGGATAAAAGCAATGGAAGATGAATTAGATCAGAATGAAAAGAATAAGACATGGGAACTTGTAACTAGACCTAAAGTCTAGAAAATTATTGGAACTAAATGGGGTTTCAGGAACAAATTGAAAGAGGAAGGTCAAGTTTTAAGGAACAAGGCTAGATTGGTTTGCAAAGGTTATTCATAGGAAGAAGGAATTGATTATGGGGAAACTGATGCCCCAGTTGCTAGAATTGAAGCGGTTAGACTTTTTCTTGCTTATGCTGCACACAAGAACTACAAAGTATATCAGATGGATGTTAAATGTGCAATTATGAATGGAGATATTGAGGAGGAAATTTACATTGAAGAACTTGATGGATTTTATTTATCAGAAGACAAGGACATGATTTGCAGATTGAAGAAAGCTTTATATGGACTAAAACAGGCCCCTAGAGCATGGTATGCTAGATTGGATAAGTATCTTTCAAAGCTTGGTTTCAGTAAAGGTAATGCTGATAGTAACTTATATTACAAAATTGAGCATGACGACATATTGATTATTGAAGTCTTTATGGATGATACCATTTTTGGAGGAGAAGAAGGTTTATGCATGAAATTTGCTAATGATATGAAGAATGAATTTGAAATGTCTATGATTGGTGAGATGAAATTTTTCTTAGGATTGCAGATTACTCAAATTGATAAAGGCATTTTCATTTGTCAAAATAAGTATGTGAAGGAGTTATTTAAGAAATTTGGACTTGAGAATTCTAAACCTATTGGTACTCCTATGATAACTGGTTGGAAATTGTCAAAGGATGATGAATCACCTAAAGTGAATCTGAGCATATACAAATCAATGATTGGTGGTTTGCTATACCTAAATCAAACAAGACCTGATATAATGAATGATGTTTGTATTGCTTCAAGATTTTAGTCAGATCCTAGAGAAACTCATGATATTGCTGTCAAGATAATATTCAGATATTTGGTAGGGTCAACAGACTTTGGGTTATGGTATCCAAACAATGATGAATTCACATTATGTGCATATATAGATTGTGATTGGGTAGAAGATGTGGATGACCAAAAGAGAACTACTAGCGATGCATTCTTTCTTGGGAAGAAGTTGGTATTATGGCTTAGTAAGAAATAATTATGCACTTCATTGTCTATAGCTAAAGCATAATATGTTGCATTTGCTACCAACTGTACACATATTTTATGGATGAAACAAATATTAAAGGATATAAGGGTAAGTTATGATGAGCCTATTGTTATTCACTGTGATAATATTGCTGCTATTGATATGTCATAGAATCCGATATTTCATTCCAAATCAAAACACATTTCTATAAGGTATAATTTCTTGAAGGAAAATATTGAAGCAAAGGAAGTTAGATTGGCTGATGTGCCTACTAAGGAACAAATTGTAGATATTGTAACAAAACCATTGCCTAAAGACACTTTTGAATATCTCAAAGATCAGTTGGGGGTTACCAACCCTCTGGAAGAGATTTAGAGATGCAAAGATGCATCAATCTGGTGAGCTTATTAGACATACTTCTCTGATCTAGGTTGATGAAGATAATGATACTACTTAGGGGGAGTAGTCAGTCATTTGGTTCAGTAATCTTGGTTTAGTATCCATCCTTTGTCATTGATGTCAAAGGGGGAGAAGGTATTCATGTGAAAACTGCTAGATCTTTTGATGGTGTTTTGGAGATTGTTGGCATTCCTTGGCACTTGGATGTTTTTCACATTCAGTGTTGCCATCAATGCCAAAGGGGGATATTGTTGGAAATATGATGGATTTGGTTAAGTGTTTTCATTTATGTCAACATTGTATCCCAATTGGAGACTATCCTAGTTAGTCTTGGTGATCATTTTTGGTTTTGGCTGTAATTCTGATCTGGTATGATCAGATCTATGGAATCTGTTTTGGATGCTTAATCTGATGGTTATATGCTTGCTATATTTTGGTGGTTTCATGATTTGGTTATCACTTTTGGTATTTCCGGTTACTGGCTTGTTCTTGGATTTCTCGGCTAGCTTTTGGCTTTACCGACTTTTGGCATTCCCGGTTAGCTTTATCGGTAATGCTATTTTGGTGACTTGGTCAGTGGATTTTGGGGCTGTCTTATGGAATCAATTTCTATCATGCTCTTGGTGCTTCTTGATGATATCCTGAGTGTTTGGTGACTTTGCATTAGATGGTGTGCTATTATGGTGGTCCTATTTGGATCTGGTTAAACTTTCACTGGGGTTTCTACTGACAAGTGAAGCGTGCTGGATTTTGGTCTTAGCAAAATCCCCAATGGATATAATTGTTTTGATAATTGATTTAGGTCTATGTTGTGTAATGTAAATCATAATATTGGTCCGATGATATCATGTGATGTAATTTTTGTAATTATGGGTTTATGGGTTTAGGGTTTAGCCGACCTTGTCAATAAGGTTGATGATTTGTATTTATAGGTGACTTATTCATGTAATTGATATATCAATGGTTGGTTAAGTCTATATTATCAAAGAAAGAATTAAGTGTGAACAAAGTCATATCATTTAGGAGAAGGTTGGAAAGGTTTTGTATTGCAGAGAAAACATAAGTGCTTAACAAGAACCGTATCAGACATTAGTAGATGCTACTTTCATAGTTCATTGCTTCCCAGATTGTAGTTCGATGATTTTGTAAGTCAATGAGACTTTTGTTTGTGATGAGCAGTGCGCTCTAGGCTGTTGGCCTTTCTACATGTGCAGAACCCATTGTAATTATTCACAATACTACAAAGTATTCATCTGATTGTGGGTAGGGTTTCCCACTGTGGTTTTTTCCTTTCCAGGTTTTCCACGTCAAAATATTAGTGTTATGTGTGTTGTGCTTTCACGATATATCTTTCATTGTGTTGTGCTCCGGTTTAAGGTTTATAATTGAATTGATTGCTGCTATTATTAGTAAACTAATTCACCTCCCCCTCTTAGTTTACTGATGGTATCAGTACATTCCAACATAAGATTCAAGACCTTATTAATAACAATACTATATCCATAAAGAGGCAACAAATGCAATGATGATGCTTGTCAAGGATGCTGAGGAGACCATACAGATTTTCACCTAGATGTTCTAGTTTTATTTTAGGTGTGCCAATATCTCGCTGGTCTTTTGCTATACTTTTGTCTGGCTGCTGTCTTTTGTGTTGATCTTTTGCTACCTTTCTTTCTTCATTATGTCCTTTCTTGCTTCTCTAATTCTTTTCTTAATGATATGTAAGTGGGTGTTGGGTCCCTTAAAACCCATTTTTCCTTAATAAAAAACAATTATATATTCATAGATGGTGTGAATGACAAATGAAACAAATTTTTAGCACCTCTTGGCCAAAATCTCTAAAGCTTCACCAATTCTTTGTCCTGACTCCATCAATGTTGTTGAGTCTAAGATACTTACATTGTCTCCTAATGATTTTGGTATAGATCCAAATGATATTGTAAATCTCATTGAAAAAACTAAACCTAAACCCAAAGTATGCATTACCTTTGATCCTACTGAGATTATTGCTACATCTGATGGACCTTTACACATTACCACCACAATTAAATGACAAATCTCATGAGGAGTCCTCATTGATCCAATATGTATGGTGAATTTTATATTTCAAGAATATCTTTTTACTCAAAAAAATCATCAACTTACATATGAAAAATTTCATATGGTGATTAAGGTGCATGATGGTTTCTCTTGTCCTACTATTAGTTCTATCAATCTTCTTGTTGAGGTTGGTACTAAGTGCTTAGATCTTACCTTTTCTTTAATTCCTACATCAGATTAGTTTCATGTGAAGTTGGGACATCCCTTGCTCTCTTCCATGAAATCTATTCCTTCTACAATCCATAAATGTTTAAAGTTCCCTCGCAATGGGTGTATTATTACAATCAATCATAACCTTTTCCAACCCACAAAAAAGCGTTGAAATTTCACCCTTGATTATTTTTGGCCTCCACAGCCTAAACCTTTAGAACCTCAAGATGATGCTCTATTTAAACCTTGTCAAAAATGGAAAAATGATATGATATTTTATTTAAGTAAACCTAACGATCCTTCACCTATGAATCTTCCTCCTCCTCATTCCAAACTTGGACTTCCTACTATATATGTTGTGGTCCCATCTCACACATCTTATAAAGGAAAATGCCTAGAATCTTATATCTCTTAACCTGGTGAGGTTTCTCTCATTCCTCCTCTTAAAGGAGAAGGAAAGAAGCCTATCTTTAATGATCCTTAACATTCACAAGTCTCGAGTAAAACTTAAAGAAATCATAGTGTGAGAGACCCCCAATTGAGATGTCGTGCTAAGGCTCATGAAATATCTTCCCAAACCAATTCCTCCCTAAAGATGCCAAATATTGCCTCAATCCCATTTGTCCAACCTTCTCCTAACCATAGGGAGGAAGTTCAACTTAAATTACCAAAATTAAAAATATTTAAAAAAAGATGGTTCAATTTCTTTTCATGTTAAAGATCCTAGTGTGATTAATTTGGATGTTGACATAAACAACATTAATAAAATTATTGGTGCTAACAATATTGATTCTAATTATTTTGATGATATGTATGAGATTTTTAAGATTAGTGATGAGTTATCTTCACACTTTTCAAAAGGATTAACCCTAGCTCCTAGTGACAAACAAAGCGACACATCATTAGAGCATGGTCCATGTTTGGAACTTGTAGTAGCTCCATCTATCATGCTCATTGTTGCTCCTCTTGCATCTTATCCACCATCCCTAAGTGATGATAAGTAAGATTGGGAATCAAAGGATTTGCTTGACTAGCTTCATCTATGTCATAGATTCTTATGTGTGTTTACTTGTATGTAATGTACTTTCCCTATAATGTGTTGCCTGATATATCTTATGTTATGTTAGAATCTCTTTGGATGACCCTTGTTTCTCCATTAGTGCAAGGTAATAAGGAGGTTGAACTTGTTGTGAAATTATTCTATTTGTATCTCAAATATTTTATATGTCGTATAAATGCTATGTCATACATGTGTTATTATTTGTAATTGTGTCTTTGTGTTGTCTACTTCGGGATTATGTAAAATATTGATATATCTTTTTGGTCTCTTCAATGGTCACCCAAAAAGATATTTTTTTTTTAATCTTACATGATCTTCTTCCATTGTGCTTATAGTTCCACTACCTTTTGGGGATGAGGTCAATTAAATGCAATAATTCTTGAGATACATTATTTATCACAAGTGCATACTGGCCCCAACTAGTGGATCCCTTATATGATTTTTCTGATATGTTTTGTGACCATTTCCCTTTGATTTGTCCTTTCTTTGGGGAATATCATTGTGGCAATGTGCTTTTCTTTTGGATGCATGTATTCTACCTTAAAGTTATTGCTCCTGGTAAGGCATATACAATTAGTTTAACGTGGCAACATACACTCCTTTCAATGTTACACTTTATGCACACAACATGAGACTTGGTTTATACACTTTTGATCACACACCATGACATGTTTGGTACATGTTGCAGTACCCATTTTATAGTCAATTCAATTCAGTGTTCAAGTTACTTTGTAATCAGAGCCTTTTGCTTTGTAATATTTTGGACCAATTTTTTGATTTCAAATTTTTTCAATCTAATATGACTCACAGTAAGCACAAGCCTTAGTACACCAAGAATAGTCATGCTCTTTCCATGTTCTTCTTGTGTTTCTCCTTTTATCTTGATATCATATTGATAATATCCTAAGTCCTCGGGGGCTTGGTGTGTCTAGTCTTTTTGGTAAATGGGTGAAAGTTTTTCAATGCGACTTTGTACTTTATCATGAGTATAGGTATAGTCTCATACTTTTATTAAAGTGGGGGCTAAATGTAGCATCATAAATTGTATCCCTATACAATTTTTTTCCCATCTAGGCCTCACCTTGTTGTTTTGGCATTCAATGCTTTGTATCTTCTTTGGTTCTACTCACATCATCTTGGAATCTACACTTTCAAATCTTTCTCTATCTTTACTTGAATTTTGAGTCCTAATTGATAGTACCAAGATACCTTGGGTTCCCTAGTATTGGATCAAGACCAAGATTCCCTGGATGCTTTGGTGATTACAAAAGGGGCCCAAATTTGGACCCACTAATGGTCACTTCTTGTGAGCAATAAATATGACTCTGTGTTGGCCTACTCTAAACATTCAAACAATTATGGCATGACTAGGTATAAAAGGAAGCCTACCCCCCTCAATATGTAACCTCTATAAAGATCTCAATTGGAATCTAGAAAATTCAAGTCTAAGTGAGTAAGGAACCAAACATTCATCAAGAATTGAAGGAGAGGTAAACTCAAGTTCAAGCATTCAAGATGGCATTCACAATCAAAATTCTATGAAGACATTATACATGACACCTTGAACCCTTGTATGAGGATTCAAGAAAGCTTCATCAAGTTAAATTTCAAGCATTTTTTGTATCTAGTTTTTCCCTCACAAAGAAAACATTCTACTTCAATTCGATTTCATTTCCAAGTTCAATTATTATTTCAATTTCAAGGTTAATTCCTAGACTAGGGTTTGACCTAGGCAAACCCCCATCAACAAATAAATCTCTATCATTTTATATGTGGTAAATTTAATTAAGAGACATGAGTAGAGAATTTGGCAGAGTAGATGATGACAATCACATCTAGCTTTTGAAGGCACAAAAACTGGAAGACCGCACTGCCGCACACCTCCTGGTCCTAGGAATTTTTTATGAGCTCTGGATTAGACAATTTGTACGTAATTATGATCCAATAAATATTTAATTTGTCTGCATCCAACATCGAGAGGACCAGATTGCTCCACACTTCCTAGTCAAAATAATTTAGCCTAAATTTTCTATCACAGGTTTTGATTTAATTCTCATCCTCAGATTCAACTTTACAGCTCTTCATGACATTAGAAAATTATTGTTACTATTATTTAATGTCAAATTATCATTGTTTGTCCTAGATCAAGTGTTGGTTAATAGATTGGCCTTTTCTTTAATTTTTATATATTTTTAAAATGTTGACTCGTGCATACCCTTTCATGAAAAAACAAATGAACCAACAGTTGGGTGAACTAAAATTAGGTTCATCCTCTGCATAAGAGTGCAACTCATCATAAGATTTTCAATAAGTTTTTATGCAGATAACTCAAGAACAAATACACTTTTCACCAGAAAGAGAGAAAGGCTTTAGCATTCATTTATCAACACAAAAGAACGCTACAAAATATTTATTTATAAGTGTAAAGCTCACAAACTTTACTCCTGCACATTTCAATTCAATATACAACTTATTCCACCCAAAATACTCAAAGTAGTGTAAATGCCAATCGATTCTCGCTCATGCTTCATAGGACAATAGGGATCAGAGCCATTTAAACAACAATGAAACACTTTTTTTTAAAACGAAGATCAATGAATTCACAGACTAAGAAAGAACTGGTAATGAAATAATATATTTTGCACATAAGCATACATCCCAATAGAGATTGCTAATCTTTCCAACACACAGATTTGAAGATCATATCAAAATATCATTTCATTCAAGTACCAGAAATATCTGAACTAAAAATCCAAAGAAAATTAAGTCTTCTCCTCTAAATCAAATTTTTTCAGACCTTAAACAAAGCTTGCTTAATTACATTTATAGCCCCCTAGGCCAATAGTTTTTTTGAAAATAACCCTAAACTTTTAAACTCTACCCAAGAGTTAAAAGAAATTGTTTGTTTTGAACTCTATAAATAAACAAAGGGTGTAAATAGGATGACAACTCATTCGTAAGCCGATCAGGACTCCATCATGGAAGAAGTGGCTACTGATTTGTCCTTCTTTGCCATGACACCCCTCACATTTCACCACTCCAGATGCACTGCTGAGAAATTCAAGATAACCTGAAAGTGCGGGAGTCCAATGTGTAGGATGTGTTGCTTCCAAACTTCCTTGTCCATGTTCACCTGCATAACCTTTTCTCTATGTGCCTCCAAGTGATCAAAGCAGACTGTCAACATTGATTCTATCCTTTCCAATTTAGAAAAGTCATCTGTGGTTAGAGACTTTGTCTCTTTAACAAGTTGTACTCTTTCTTTGAAGATCTTGGTTATATCTGCCACAGGTTCAATTGTTTGTCCATTCTCCTTCAAGAGTTGTATATCAATGCACTTTAGATCAATCAGTTCCTTTAATCCTTTAAGTAATTTGGTAGATTCTTCATGACCTTTTTTAATGATAGAATCTCCATTCGACATTCTTCTTTGACACATACAACACATTGTCATCCAAGTTTTCTACTGGCTTCACAGTTATAAATTTCATTATGCCAAATTTATGCACATCATTCATCTATGCTGAGACCACTACCCAATTAGTTCTTTCCTTTTCCCATGGAACAACTTCTAGTTCTAACTCTTTGCTCAAAGTTATGGCATCATCATATACTTTGACCAGGCTGGCAATGTAGTCTGAACCCTGTTGAACTATAGAATCTAGCCACTCATCAAATACTTAAGCTATCATGCGACTCCTTTGGACTTGATCTAATAGTTTCTGATTCACCAGTGATTTAGGGTCAAAGGACAATATCATCGAGGACAGGGGCTGAGGGCTTGGATGATGTATGACATTGATGTACTCCGCCATCTGAGTGACAACCTGTTTGAGTTCCTTTTTGTCCTTCTCATCTTTCCAAGACCTGGATATCATCCTCTTTATGGAGGATTCCAGGTGTTTGGCATCTACAACCCTTGAAGCAACTCCCATATCACTTTTCTCCACACTAAAATCGTCCCCAGTGGCCTTTTTTGGATCTCTATCTAAGATGGGATTAGCTACTTCATCTATCCAATGACCTATTTTATCATGTACTTTCATCATTGCCTGCATTTTGAGCTTCTTGGGTTTAGATATTTTCCCAAGGCACTTGCTTACCATATCCTCCATGAGATTTGTAATAGGAACAATGTTACATTTCTTCCCAATCGAAGCTCCTAGCCATTGGGAAGTGCTAGAATTTTCTTTAGGCAGTGGAGGTGTCTGTGCATCAGGGGGGGTGACAACAATCATAGTGCTCATTGGATTTGACTCTTCTTTAGGTTCTTTGCCTACATCTATATCCTGCACTGGAGGGTTACTCAACATTTGTTGGTCTATCGTTACCTGAGTTTCTTTACCTGGATCCAAGTCCACAACAATTTGATTCCCCATTGGTTCTCTGTTCTTCTTTTTGCTCCTTGAGCAAGTAACTCGAACTACTGAAGAACTCAGTGGAGACTGTTGGCATGATGATTGTAATGTATTCATCATATGTTGTCATTGATGAAACACTGACATACACACATATGATTATATTGACTACCGGTGTAACTTCAATTGTTTACACTATCAACTGGTATACTTAGTGGTTAATCTCTAACAGATACTTTGTGATAACCAGTGTGCATAAGAGACAACCCATGGTTATACTAAGTCAACATCAAGATGAAGATCAAGATGGAGATCAAGCGAAGATCATGATAGGAGATTCAAGGATAACGGTTCATATGTTTTACTCAAACTGGTATTCGGTAATTTTGTGATGAGTTACCACAGATCGTGATGAGTTATCCCACTGACAAACTTTTGGCGGTAATTTTTGTGATGAGTTATGATCACTTGTCCAGATACACTACACCTAGGAAATTGTGTTATGATTTCTTAAGGCCAACATGAAATCATAATGTCTATATATTGAAATCACAATGAATTATTTGATATAAGTGAAAGAGTTATGTTGTGTGTGAAAGTCAAAAAAGGAGTTAAGTTGCAGATTATGCAGAAGAGAAGTGTTGAATATGTTTAAAAGGATCTGATCAAGCAGGTATTATGCTACTCAGACAGATCAAACCAATCCTATTATTTTCTAACAATTACAACAAAATCAAATCCCCTAACCAGGTAAGCTCTAACAAGTTTCAATGTATAAATCCTCTAACAGGGTGATCCATTAGTTTGGATTCATAAATCCTCCATCAAGGTTACTCCTAACAGGGTACTACCTTTAACAGGGTATAAGCTTCTAGTCAAGCTTTGTGATCTCTAACAAGATTCGCTCCTAGCAGAGCACTTTGTAGACCTTAACCGGTCAGTTATCTATTACTGCAGATAGTTAACTTGTTAGTTCCATCTCACCGTGGTTTTTACCTATTTGGGTTTTCCATGTACAAACACTTGTGTTATGGTGGATGTTTTACTTTTTGTGGATGCTGTTATATCATTTTGGATCGCATGCATTGTGTTTAAAAGTTTTGGTAAGTTCATCTACCAGTTAGTGTTTGAAGTAGTTTTATTTTTGGTGTCATTGATTCACCCCCACCCCTCTTAGTGCTTTTCAAGTTCATCAGAGACTTCTTTGATCTTCTGGATTGAACTTCTCCAATAATTGGCCTTGTATCACCTGCAACATCAACAGTCTTGTAGCCTTGTTAGAGGAGTTGTAGCACGTGGACCAACTGTCAATTCATTGGGAGTCATGATTGACTCTATTCTAAATTTTTGATCCCTTAGCCATTTTTTTGTTCTTCTTATAACATTGAAGGACTTGGCTTGAATGTTTTCCTCTTCTTTTCTATCCCAGTCAATTTCAGGAATCGACTGTCCTTGAACCCTTTCATTGAATTTAGGATCCAAAACATCTTCTCCTTCTTCTTCTTATATACCAGACACATTAATGGGTAGCTTCATGGTAATAACCTGTTGTAAAGTGAATCTTGAACATAATATCCTCCTCACTTGAAACTCATCACCGTAGTTTTCCCAGTAACCTTCTAACTGGGGTTCATAGAAGAATGGTCATCCACATTCATATTTTCTACAACATATCCCTGCTGTCAAACTTTTGCCTGGCAATGTAAGGTTACAAATTCATTTTCTTGAACTCTAATTCTAGGTTCAAGGCATCAGGTACATATTTATAACTGTAATAACCAAGTTCAATCAGGAAAACAACTCCGGGTTTACCCTTTGTCCCTAACTTTTTGTCAATGTGAGCCAATTATCTTCTTACCTCAATAAGCACATAACTATCAAAGGCATATCTTGGTAATTTGAATGGTTCACCTTCAAAACTACCCACTCGGATATAAGTAAATCTGGGAAACTAAATGAAATAGCTTCTATATATGCTAATCAGCTCCATGGCCTCGGTTGGCATTCTTCTATTAATATCTCCTTGCAATTCAAAGGTAAGCCTTCCTACGAAAACATCATTCCATCTAGTGAAATGCTTTGCATATTAAGTGATAAACCTTCATGTTGTCTACTCAAGGTTCATTATGGAATCCTTTCTAGTCTCTGGTACAGGCCAATATATAGAATAAATATGAAGACATGTAAAAGCTGGACATTCCAACAAAGTTTATCAAACCCTCATGGAGCCTTTCAGTGATAACCTGCGACCAGTCAAGGTATTTCTCACTAGCTCGTAACACTTGAAAATAGAAGTACATCCAATCCTTCCATCAGAAAGAGTGCGAGTTCCCTTTAAGTTTGTTTAATAATATGACAATATCTTGCACCTCTGTGATGAAATGTTCTTTGGTAAGAGGTTTAGGTAACTGGGACCCCCCTTTTTGAACCTTTAGAAGCCAGTTCCTTGCAATAACACTTTTATATGTGGTTTTCTTCTTAGATAAAAATGCATATGAGGTCCCAATTGACTAGTCTTTGTACGAATCCTTATGAGGGATTCCCATTGCAGCCATTACTATGTCTTTATTAATCTCCACTAACAACTCACCACTGTTGGTTCTAATGCACTTGCTCTCATCATCATATCTGTTCATGCATGCTATTACTAAATCTGGACAAGGAGCGACAGTTGGAAAAGAAACGGCTTCAATAAGGCCATTTCTAACTATTCTCTCCATCATTGAACCTACCCCTGGGTTTTTAGCTCTCTCTAAGAAATCTCCCAAGTCAGCTTGGGCCAAAGAGGTGTCACTCAACTCTAGAAGTATACTCACTAGGCATGATGTATGACCAGTTTTTGGAAGAGTCAGCCTTATTGTGGGCACTTTTACATTTATCAAACAATTCCTAAACAAGACATAATTCTATTCCAAAACAAAATATTTCTTCGACACTGACTGAGCTAATAACACAGTGGAGGGAAATTGTTAAAACTCACCGGTTACCACCATGAAACATGTGAAACCCTCAAAAGAATGGAGCTGAAATTACCTTCAGCGTCTCTGGCTCCTTTAATAATAGCAACTACAACTTTTACAATTTTGAGAATTCACATGTTAAGAAATCGGAAAACAACTTAGTAACATCTACACACACCTCATAATGATTCATTCAAATGTGCGAGATAACCAATGATATGATAGGAACTTGATACTTTATTAATTACACATCAACTTTGTACAAACGGTTAATGCTTTCATGATTTCTTTCCAAATTTAGAATTTTAAATTATAAGATGCCAAGAATATTCCTTTTGTCGCCCCACCTTCTATGTTATTAAAGTCCTTAGGGCCAAACTTGGAATGAACTTTTGAACTTTGAACCAACTTACAAGGAGTTCAATGGTTCAATTTCAATTGGAGAAAAAAAACAAAGAACTCTCAACTTGCAGCTCAACACAACATCGGGAATGAGAAAAGACCTTTAACAAACATAAAGGGAGTTTTTGAACCTTGAACCTTGAACCTTGAACCAATTTGCAAATGGTTCAAAATTCAAGTTCAAGACCGACTTAACATATTCACACTTGCTCATTTAATAACATTACAAAGTTGCGACATGTGAAAGTGGAGCGGTTGAACCTTGAACTTTGAACCGATTCGCAGGTTTAAGCAGTAGGTTCAATGGGTTAGGAAAGGTGAAACATAAGAAACAAAAGTGCATGATCAAAGATAGATAAAACCAAAAGAGGGAAACAAAATTAAATGCACATTATTTGGTTCAAAATAGATAATGAGGTAACATTAGCTCTGACTGGGGATTGGGACTGAAAAGGACCAGGAAAGGAAGTTAGAGTCTTTGGTTTCGCACGCAAGCGAGAAAGGAAAAAAGTTTGAATGCGACAAACACTCACCAATGAAAGTAAACAACACAACAAAAACTTTATGTACAGAGCATAAAAAGATCTGCTTACAACTAATACAACTTTAAATCCTGCCCATTATAAGATAGGGGTAGGGAAACTCCATTAGGATATTCAAGTTTGAATGAGTTAGGACCCAATACCTACATGATAGTGAATGGTCCTTTCCATAGAGAATTAAATTTATTATGAGCTCCTTTCGATTCTCTGCATTTGTCCTAGAGTAAAACTTGATCTCCCAGCATGAACTATCATGGTCTAGCTCTGTGAACAAAAAATTTCTTAACCCTTGCCTGATGAGTAGTGATGTGATCTACCAATTCCTGTGTCTCCTCTTCAATTTTTGTAAGGTACAAAATTCTCTTTTCCAGGGCACTTTGAAAGAAATCATCTTCTATTACTTTGTGCAACCTAGTGGATGATAACTCCAGAGGTAAGGACAGCTAAGATTCAAATATACATACCAATTTAAATGGTGACATACCTATGGCCCTTTTAGGCAAGGTCCTGTTTGCCCATAATGCCTCATATAACCTTTTATGCCAATCCTTTGCATTCTTAGAGACTAACTTTCACATTATAGAAATCATATTCTTATTGCTGGATTCAGCCTAGCCATTTCCTTGCGGGTAGTAATCTGAAGAATGAGATCAGTAAATTCCATGATCATAACAAAACAAGCTGATTTCTTTAGAAGAGAAATTTGGGGCATTATCAATCATAATTTTCCTGGGTACACCGAACCTAGTCATGATATTTTCTTTCAAGAAGGTACAAACAATTTTTGAAGTGGTCTTCCTGATAGGGACTGCTTCTACCCAATTCGTAAAACAATCTGTAGCTATGAGGATATGGGTATGACCGACACTTGACAAAGAATTCAATGGACCTAAAAAATCTAATCCCCATTTCTTGAAGGGTTCATCTATGATTACCGATCTTAACAGAAAATCACCTAACTGAGGCCTTCCTGAGAATAATTTGCATTTCTTGCAGCTTGCAACCCATTTATAGGTGTCATTAAACATTCCAGAGCTGTAGTAACAACTCTAGAGAATCTTGAATGTTGTTACAGTGGATGAATAGTGTCCTCCACATGTTTCATTATGAAAAACTTGTAGAAGCTTCTCCTGCTGTTCTTTGTCAACACACCTTAAAAATAACCCATCGAAACCTTTATTGTATAGGATATCATCAACAATCACATATTTAGGAGCCTTAAATCTCAAATTTCTCTTTTCTTTGGCAGTTAAATGCTCAGGCAATTCTTCATAAGTCAAGTAATGAGCCACATTAGTGAACCATTCATCCTGCAAACTAACAAATAAGGTTAGTGGGAGTTTTTCTTCCTCTTCCTTGTTTTCAACAATCAAATGACATAATACTTGCCCCCAAACTATTTTGGTTGGTCAGATATCTAAATCAAACTCCCAAACCTTTGAAACCCAAGTTGCTCTATTATTCATCCCTCCCTCCTGTTGAGTCAAGATTCTTTTCACAATAGGATTTGGTACAAAGACAATTGAATGGGAATGCAAAACATAATATTTGAATTGTTTCACAACTTTAACAACCGCAAAGGCCTACTTTTCTACCAATGAGTAATTCAGTTCATGCTTTTTGAGTGGGATACTCATCAATGCAATAGGGACTTCTTCATTTAGTTCACTCTTTTGTAGAAGAATACCAGACATTGTGTGTTCAGAAGCATAGCAATACATGATAAAATCTTTCTTGAAATTATGTTTTATTAATGTCAGAGCATGAGCAATCGCTTCTTTGACCTCATCAAAAGATTTTTTTGCTTCTTCCTTCCACTTGAAAATCTGCTTCTCACTCATCATTCCTACAATGTGTTTAGTAACTTTAGCAAAGTCTGGCACAAATCTCTCAAGGAAATTCACTTGCACAAATAATGAATTGACACCACTTCCATTTGATGGCATACTTAACCACTGAATGGATTTTACCTGATCAGGATCAATCTTGATACCACCCTGTTAAACTATTTGTCCTAGTAACTTTCCCTCTGTAACACAAAAAACTGACTTCTTCAAGTTGAGATAAATACCATGGTCCCTGCATTTTTGTAACATAGTCTCCAAATCTCTTAAGTGATTTTTCCTTTTTTAGAAAACTGTCAAATCATCAAGATAAATAACTATAGTCTTACCAATGAGGTGACCAAATGAGAGGTTTATTGCCCTTTGAAAAGTCACTCCCGCATTTATTAGGTTGAAAGGCATTCAATTGTAAGCAAAAGTTCCCCAAGGGATGGTGAAGGTTGTTTTATGCTGATCTTCTTTTGCTACACTTATTTGGTTATAACTAGATAATCCATCAAGCATAGAAATCATCTCTGATCTGACAATAATTTGGAAAATATGATCTGTCACTGGCAATGGATAGTTGTCTTTTACACTATCTTGATTCAAGTTCCAAAAATCCACACAGATCCTTATTTCTCCATTCTTCTTACGAACCAAAACGATATTGGCCACCCATGTGGAATGATGAACAGAATAAATAATCCTCGTCTGGAGCATCTTATCTATTTCTTTAAGAATAACATTTGCAACTTTGGGATTATAATTTCTTAATTTTTGTCTAAAAGGAGCTAGTCCAAGCTTAAGAGGGATATGATGTTGAAACTGACCATTCCTGAAGTCTTTCAAATCCTCATAAGACTAGGAAAAAACATCTAAATACTTTTGTATCAATTTAACAAACAAATATTTTTCCTTAGGATTACAACACTTGACCATCTTTGGGTTATTTTCATCACCTAAATTAATCTTTTCATATCCTCCCGATGTGTTAGCAGTTTGAAAAACATCTTCTTTAACATACCTATTATTGCGATCAAAGAGGAACTCTAAGGATACAAGGCCTTTTGGAATTTGATTTCCCTTCAATTGAAAAAACTTCCTTTTTGAGGCTTTCCCCTGAATTAGGACAAAATTCATTACATTCGTTCTCAGAGCCTTCAAAGAATGAGGAGGCAAACATTTCAGCATTTTGCAAAAAATGGTTTTTGTTTATCATTTCCAAACACTTGCCATAAATTTGAATTATTAGGTACATTAGGAAGATATATAACTTCAATCCAGTAAACATCTATACCAAAGTTAGGATGTGGGAGCAACAAAGATGCTGACACTGCTAAAGAATCCGCCCAATAATTTTGGTCTCTAGGAATTGCTTCAATTGAGAAAACATCAAAATATTCAATCTCATCCCAGACTCGGTTCCTATAATGTCTGAGCCTTTAATTATTTATTGAGAAGAGATATTTCACTTGTTTAACAATCAATTCCGCATCACCTTTGACATGCAACACTTTGATTCCTCTTTTCCTAGATTGCTCTATTCTTAACAATAGTGCCTCATATTCTATGGTGTTATTAGTGTTCTTAAATTCTAATTTGAAACAAAAAGGAATCTTTTCACCTCATGGGGAAATGAGCACCACTCCAGCACCAGATTAAATCGATGCACAACTACCACAAAATTCCATCTCCCATAAGCCTGTAATAGGGTCCACCACATCTTTTGGTGCGCCTTTCTTATCATCAGAGAAAAGAAAGTAATTACCAAAATCACATTCATGATACAATATTTGTGATTTTGGGTCATCAGAGGGAAAAATAGTATACTTATATTTTGGTTCAGGTTGAAAAGGAAATTTTTGTTTACCAATGGGAATCATCGCTTTAGACCAATCCATTTTAATTTTTCCTCCCAAATCCTTACAAAAGGTCCTACTTAACAACATCCCATAACTTGTGGGAATATCAGCAACTAGAATAGTCAACTTCACTCTCTTGTTAGGATGTACTGCTAGAGCGACTTGTGCATCTTTGATTTGACCTAATAGAGCAATTTTCTTTGAATCCATTGAATAGAATTTACCAAATGTTTTAGTGAGTGAACAGCCTAACGCTTTTGAAACTGTAGACAACATAATATTATCAGAAGCCCCATAATCAATAATTCAATTATTAAGTTTGAAACCATTGATAAATAAGGACATGCAGAATGGATCAGGCTTTTGGTCAGGTACTAATGGTGATTCAATTGGTTCATTAGTTAATGTTTGTAGAATAGTACTAGACAACTCTGTGTTGGTATTATGGTTGTGTTGCATTAGTTTTGTCATTGATGTCAAGACTTATCCTTCTGGAGATCTACATTGTTGATTTAGCATTATGGTTATATTGGTTTACTGTTGAACCGACACATTATGTTCACTAGAAAGGTTAGTGACTTATGCACAGTCACCAGTATATGCTCACCGACAGGTTATATGGTTCAATGACATAGATGATGACTTGTTATCACCTGAAGATCACTTGATTATGTCAAAGACATGGTTTAGATACTTGGTTTTGGTATTTTGGTTATTGGTCTAATTAGGTTGACATATTTGTTGTCACCAGTAGATTGGTCTAGGTTATGGACCGGTATGCGTTATCTACTCTAGATCAACACGACACATTATGGAGATGATTTATTGATTGGATATTGTTGTAAATGTATTGAGCCGACATGATGCATCGCATCAAGACTTATTTGTAATTGATTGTAATATTCTTAGTAAGTCAACCTACACATTTGGTCTTAGGTTTTGTATATATGTAAGATCTCATTAGTGAGATGACATATAGGTTACGGTTATGGTATGATATTGTAACATAGTATGTGTGAATATTGAAGATCATATGAGCAGGCCATAGAGAAGGTTCAAGGAAGGTTTGAAGGTGTTTTTTAGAGCTTAACCAGTACTGAATCTACATTGGAGATGCTATTTTGAGTAGTACATTATTCTAGGATTTAACCATCCTACTATAGTCATTGCAACTCCCATTTGAGTAGTGTGCTCTAGGCGGTTGGCCTTTCTGCTTGTGCAAACCCCATTTGTATACACATACTATCTGCAATAGTATCATCTAATTGTGGGTAAGGTTTCCCATCGTGTTTTTTCCCCTTACAGGGTTTCCACATCAAAATATCTGTGTTATGTGTTGTGGATGTTGTTTCTCTTTTTGTTTCATGCATTAAGTTTCACCGGTATTGATATTAACTGCTAATCTGTTAGCCGACAATGAGTTTGGTTTACCAGTATTAAGTATCAAGTTTGATTAAGTTATAATTGGGTTGAAATTCATTGACAACCGATTCACCCCCCCTCTCAGTTTCCCTTTTGGTTCCTAACAATTGGTATCAGATCCAAGTCCTCTTTTTGTGGAAGCCTAACAGCTTGAGGAGATCTTATGGCAACAAACATTTTTAGGAAGGACAGTCCTAAACTTGATGGAACTAACTATGGTATATGGAAGATCAAAATGTAGACACGTCTGAATTGCATTGGAAGAGACATATGGGAAGTTACAAAGAATGGATATGTTGGTCCTACTCCGAATCAACCTAATCCACCAACATTGGGTAAAGATCAAGAAAATGATTGCAAAGACAAAGAAGCAATTCTGAGTGCATTATCAGATCACAAAATCATGGGATTATCAAATCAATCTACTGCTAAAGCCATTTGGGATAAATTGGAAACATTTAATGAAGGAGATACCACTGTCAAAATTGCAAAACTGGAATGTTACCGGGCCAGGTATGAAAATTTGAAAATGGAAGATGAAAGAATTTCTGCTTTTATGGAAAGATTTAATGAAATTGTTTTAGGAATACAATGTTGTGGAGGATCCTTAAGTGAAGATGAAATTGTTTCTAAAGTTTTAAGAGATTTTCCACTAGCATACAAAATGAAAGTAACTACTATTAATGAGTTGAGAACAATGCCTAATACATTAGTATCTAGAGATACCTTGGTTGGAAAACTTTCAACATTTGAGCTTGAGGAATTTGGTCCCATTGCTATGATTAAGATAGATTTAGCCTTTAAAGCATCATCATCTACAACAACATCATCATCAGCTGACAAATCTGATTGGAAAGCACTTTATGCAAAAGAACTTGAAGATATCAGCAGGGAAAATAAAGAACTGGAAGAACTTGAAACACTATGTGCAAGAAAAATGCCTAAAGGTCCAGTTGGAAGTAAGTATGAAGGTAAAGCATAGTTTAAATGATTTAATTGCAACAAAATTGGTCATATGGCATCTAGATGTCCTGATAGACATGCAAGATTGAGAGAGGAAGCTAAAAGAACATATAAACCTAACCCTGAATATCAGAGATACAGATTTAAGAAGAACAAAGATAAATCATGTTACTATGCTGATGAAGGAGTTACATATGACTTTGATGAACAACCGACAGACAAAGGATGGGAATTTGTTTCAATAAAAGAAGATCAAATGACACCTACTGTTCCACCGGTAGAGAAGGTCCTGGAAGCTAAAATTGAAGAAAAAGATGAATGGATCGTTGATAGTGGATGTTCACATCATATGACTGGTGATAAAAGTAAATTATTATCTTTTTAGGAATATAATGGAGGTCTAGTAAGATTTGGCGATGGTAAAGCTTGTTTAATCAAAGGAAAAGGCACTATATCTTTGGATGGTATGCACAATACTGACAATGTTTATTATGTTGAAGGTTTGATGCATAATCTTTTGAGTAATGGTCAATTAGTTGAAAAGGGATTCCAGTTACAATTCAAGAATGGAAAATGCAAAATCATGAACAAAACTGGATTGGAGATTGCAACCGGTAATCAGACTAAAGGTAATATCTTTCATTTGAATAACAGTGATAAGACATGCTTAATTACACATATTGATGAAAGTTGGTTATGGCATAAGAGACTTTGTCATGTGAATTTTGATTGCCTTGTAAAGATCAGTTCAACTAAGGCGGTAAGGGATTTGCCTAAGATTGTGAAACCTCATAATCTGGTATGTAAGGAATGTCAAATGGGAAAGCAAGTTAGAACAACACTTTAAGAGTATTTATGAGAAGTCTAAAAATGTTCTTGATTTAATTCATACTGACTTGTGTGGTCCGAGAAGAACAAGAAGTCTATAGGGAGATATATATTTTATGCTAATTATTGATGATTATTCTAGAATGTGTTGGGTTAATTTTCTCAGGGAGAAATCATAAGGTTTTGGAAAATTTAAGTTATACAAGGCAATGGTAGAGAATGAAACCGGTAAGAAAATCAAATGTTTGAGATTTGATCAAGGAGGAGAATTTACATTTAATGAATTTAATACATTCTGTGAAGTGAATGGAATAAAAAGACAACTATCAGCACCCCAGACACCTCAGCAAAATGGAATTGTGGAAAGGAAGAATGTAGAACTATTCTAGAAGTAGCTAGAAGCATGATATTGGAAGCAAATCTACCTCATGTGTACTGGAGAGAAGCAGTGAATACAACGGTTTACACTTTCAACAAAGTTCACATCAAAGGTGAAACCGATAAGACCCCTTATGAACTATGGTTTGGTAATATTCCTACACTTAAATACTTCAGAATATTTGGAAGCAAATGCTATATTAGGAGAGATGAGTATGTTGGTAAATTTGATCCTAGAAGTGATGAAGGAATATTTCTTGGTTATTCATCTAAGAGCAAGGCATATAGATGTTTTAATAAAAGATTGCAGAAAATCATTGAAAGTGCTAATGTGAAGATGGATGAACACTTTAGAGGAAATTCAAGGTCTGTAGATTCTAAATCAATAGTTGAGATGATCATAAATGAACCAATACAGAGTGCACCTGTATAGAATGTGGATCCAGTCACACCGAC
This sequence comes from Cryptomeria japonica, assembly GCF_030272615.1. Classification (NCBI taxonomy): domain Eukaryota; kingdom Viridiplantae; phylum Streptophyta; class Pinopsida; order Cupressales; family Cupressaceae; genus Cryptomeria; species Cryptomeria japonica. Next base: position 385,293,327 of record NC_081413.1, read on the forward strand.
ATCATCAGAGAATTCCACAGTGACAAAAGAACAACAACACGTGAATAAACCTAGGTATGTAAGACCGAATCACTCAAAAAATCTGATAATTGGGAATAAGTATCAAGGTGTTATGACAAGAGGAAGACTGGAAAATGAAGAGCTATGCTTAATTTCTCAAACTGAACCATCTGTTATTGAAGCATGTTAAGATAAACATTGGATAAAAGCAATGGAAGATTAATTAGAACAAATTGAAAAGAACAATACATGGACATTAGTTCCCCGACCTAAAGACAAAAATGTAATTGGAACCAAATGGGTATTCAGAATTAAACTTAATGAAGATGGCAAGGTAATTAGGAAAAAAGAAAGATCAATGTGTAAATGTTATTCACATAAAGAGGGAATTGATTATAATGAAGCCTTTGCACTGGTAGCTAGAATTGAGGCAGTTATATTATTTCTTGCATTTGCAGCTCATAAGGACTATAAAGTATATCAGATGGATGTAAAATGTGCATTTGTGAATGGTGATCTTGGAGAGGAAGTTTGCATTCAACATCCTGATGGATTTTCATTGACAAATATTAAAGATATGGTTTGCAGATTAAGGAAAGCTTTGTATGGATTGAAGCAAGCTCCTAGAGCTTGGTATGTTAGATTGGACAAATATCTTTTGAAGCTTGGTTACACTAAAGGTAATGCTGACAACAACTTATATTTCAAAGTGACTAATGATGAAATCTTGGCTATTGAAGTTTTTGTTGATGATATCATTTTTGGAGGAGAAGATGGATTATATAAGGACTTTGCTAACAAGATGCAAGAAGAATTTTAAATGTCTATGATTGGGGAGATAAAATTCTTTTTAGGATTACAGATTTCACAAACTGATAGAGGTATATTCATATGTCAAACAAAATACTTGAAGGAACTACTGAATAAATTTGGTATGGAAAACTCTAAACTGGTAAGTACTCCTATGACTACAACTAATAAATTGACATTGAAGGATGATTCAACTCCTGTTAATCTGACAAGATACAAATATATGATTGGAGGTCTACTGTATTTGACACAAACCAGACCTGATATAACAAATGCAGTATGTATTGTTTCAATATTTCAGAGTAAGACTAAAGAATATCATGAATAAACAATAAAAAGGATTTTCCAGTTTCTACAAGGCACAACAAATCCTGGTTTTTGGTATCCTAAAGATGGAACTTTTAATTTATGTGCATACACTGATGCAAATTGGGTAGGAGATGTAGATGTCATGAAGAGTACCAATGTCAGAGCATTCTTTCTTGGTAGCAGATTGATTTCATGGATAAGCAAGAAGCAGAGTTGTACATCATTATCAACAACAGAATCAGAATATGTTGCAGCAACAACTAATTGTACTCAGGTATTATGGATTAAGAAAATGTTGAAGGACATAAAGGTAAAATGCAAAGAACCTATAATCATTTATTGTGATAATTCAATAATTGATATATAAAAGAATCTGGTATTTCACTCTAAGACTAAGCATGTTTCTATCAAATATAATTTTCTAAAAGAGAATGTTGAAGACAAAGAAGTAAGATTGGTTTATGTGAATACTAAAGAGTAGATTGCAGATATCTTTACAAAGCCTTTACCTAAGGAAACATTTGAATATCTCAGAGAGCAGCTTGGGGTAATACCCTGACTAACAAAGACTTAGATGATTGAAGATTGGCATCAAATCGACATAAACTAATAGAGAAATCTTTTTCCGGCTTTGATGGAGGAGAGCTACTTCTCAGGGGGAGTAGTTGGTTGTATGTTCTGGTATTTCTACTTAACTACTTTGGCATTTGATGTCAAAGGGGGAGAGAGATATATGAAAAAAATTCTTTGGAGAGACATTATTTATTGGGGGAGAGATATACTCTTTGAATTTTGATTTTGATTTCTGGTATTGATGTGGAGATTGTTGGTTTTTGGTTTTTTGCATTCTGCTTTGGCACTTAGATTTTTTTGCATCTAGTGTTGCCATCAATGCCAAAGGGGGAGATTGTTGGTATTATGGATGTGCTGCATTAGTTTTGTCATTGATGTCAACACTTATCCTTCTGGAGATCTACATTGTTGATTTAGCATTATGATTATATTGGTTTACTGTTGAACTGACACATTGTGTTCACCGACAAGGTCAGTGACTTATGCATAGTCACTGGTATATGCTCACCGACATGTTATATGGTTATTCGGCATAGATGATGACTTGTTATCACTTAGAGATCACTTGATTATGTCAAAGACATGGTTTGGATACTTGGTTTTGGTGTTTTGGTTATTGGTCTAATCGGGTTGACATATTTGCTGTTACCGACAAATTGGTCTAGGTTATGGACCGGTATGCATTATCTAATCCAGATCAACACAACATGTTATGGAGATGATTTATTGATTGGATATTGTTGTAAATGTATTGAGTCGACATGATGCATTGCATCAAGACTAATTTTTAATTAATTGTAATATTCTTAGTATGCGAACCTACACATTTGGTCTTAGGTTTTGTATATATGTAAGATCTCATTTGTGAGATGACATATAGGTTATGGTTATGGTATGGTATTGTAACATAGTATGTGCAAATATTGAAGATCATATGAGCAGACCATAGAGAAGGTTCAAGGAAGGTTTGAAGGTGTTTTTCAGAGCTTAACCGGTACTGAATCCAACATTGGAGATGCTATTTTGAGCAGTACATTATTCTAGGATTTAACCATCCTACTGTAGTCATTATGACTCCCATTTGAGCAGTGTGCTCTAGACGGTTGGCCTTTTTGCATGTGTAGACCTCATTTGTATACACATACTATCTGTAGTAGTATCATTTGATTGTGGGTAAGGTTTCCCACCATGGTTTTTCCCCTTACAGGGTTTCCATGTCAAAATCTCTGTGTTATGTGTTGTGGATGTTGTGTCTCTTTCTATTTCATGCATTAAGTTTCACCAGTATTGATATTAACTGCTAATCTGTTAGCCGACAATAAGTTTGGTTTATCGGTATTAAGTATAAAGTTTGATTAAGTTATAATTGGGTTGAAATTCATTGACAACTGATTCACCCCCCCTCTTAGTTGCCCTTCCGATTCCTAACACTTTGTAGACTTGGTATCCTTTTCATCTTGTGAAGACTCAAGGTTAGTCAATGGTGAGTTGGTGTATTACAACTGAGTGGTTTCCCCTTGAACATATTTAACCAATTTCTCTAATTCTTTAGGATTCATCCTAAGATATTCAACAGGAGAAATCTGAATCTTCGATGCCTTACAAAATTCAATATCAAAAGAAGAATCAGGATCAACATGCTTCAACATCTGAACCTCTTGAACTCTTGAACCATTCTCCAAGTTCCGGTTCAAAGGTTCCTTACCTTTAGCTACAATTTCGAGAAAGATTGTGGTACCTATATTTTTAGATTGACACTGACCTCTAGTAAGGATGACACAAGAAGGATCTCCGAGGGTCACCAATATATCACCTCCCCTGTTTGAATTTGATTCATATTCTAGTAAGTTTATTCCAGAGTCGCTAGGTTGCCCATGGACTTCTTCTTCTAGACCAAGTTCAGTTATGGTATTGTTGGGACTCATTAAAATTGAGTCAAGTTTAGAGGCCCATTTCAAAACTTTGCTTTGCATTTCCAAATGAGTTTGTTTGAATGGCCTAGTTAGAGAGAGGGCAAAATGGAGCCAAGTGATTTTCAAAGGGTAAGGCTTGGGAAATGTGTCCTACACCTTTCATTTGGCCTATGTAGTGATGTGCAACTTTCAAAATTCAGTTTGGATTAGTTTATCAGGTACCCATTTCAAGGGGTGAGCTGAAAGTGCATTTTAGGTGCAAATGCAAATTTTATTGAGTAGCTTACTTTGGGTGTTTATATCTTTTGCCCTGTTGGTCATCATGAAGATTTTCAAATTGATTAAATTATATGCATAAATGTGAGTTATCTTGCAAAATTTCAAGTCCTTATGAATCCATTTGCTCAGTTTTCAAATCTCAATCTGTTTGTAGTTTGTATGTTTTGACAAGTCCCTGTTTCATCTGCTAGTCGGAGCCCTGTTTTGCATAAGTGTAAAAGTTGCCTCGATGAATGTCATGTCAGAGTATTTGTCCTGGGCTATTTTTGATATAAATGATGAGCTATTTTTCAAATTTCAATCTCCTGCCAATCTGTTTGATCAGTTTTCAAAAGGGTTTCTTGAGCCATCTTTTTCAGTGATCCGTACTTTCATTGCTATATCACTTAATGTAGCCATTTTCATGAGAACACCATTCGCACCCAGTCAATCTTTTGGTCAAATTGAGCATTCAAAATTGATATGTATTTCAAGGTACCTATGTCTCAGATTTGAGGGTCTATGGAGATCGTTTGATATTTTTAAGAAAGGCATCATGAGTTGCCTGAGCATTGACTTCATCAGGTCCGCAGTACCGACAAAGCCAGTTGGTCATTCTCGACAATTAATATCTCTTCACTCAGGATTCATCTTGAAAAAATGTTTGGTAGAGTTCATTTTTATATATCAAAGTACATGCCTGTCAGATGGCGAGATCCAGAAAGGTGTTTTGACCGGTTTGAAAATTACGTCTTCACGATTAAATGCGAAAATGTGGCGTAAGTGCCTGAAAGTTGCAAAACTCAATTTGATTATCCGAAAATGGTGCCGATCATTTCCAGAGGTATGTTTGAGGTCTGTGAGTCATTTCAAAGGTCAGTTGAATGAAAACAATTTTTTTTTAAGTCGGACCCACTTTGAGGCCTGACCTGGCTCATGCTCGTGCATTGATTTTATTGGCGACTTGGTTCGCTAAAAGAATATATTTAAATGTGGATTGTAATCATGAGACATGTCACAAGAGTTGAAAAGACTATAACCTCTAGGCAATTTTAGATTGGCGATTTTAATGCCAAATCCTCCTTCAGCGACAGAGAAGAGATTTAAAAAAAATGCAAATGTGTTTGGGAGATGGTGTGGAATGGAGAGAGGATTGATCATTTAGCAAATATAATTGGCATGTGAAATGTCAGCTAACATCTTCCTATGCATTAATCATGGTTTTGAGAGGTTTTTATAAATTTCAAGCAATGAAATTAACAGGCATTAAGCCAAACCCATTGGAGTGTGGCGTGATGAATGGAATGACACTCTTTATAGACTTTCAGCAAATGGCAAATTCAATGCCATTCAAACCCCCTCACATGCTCTCCTCTCCCACGTGGTAAAAGGAAATAAAACCTTAAAACCAATAGAAAATGCAACATCAAGTTTTCCCCTTCTCTACCGTGGAGTTTGGAGGGCTGTTTTGAAGCCTCCAAGCCAATGCAATGCGGTCCCTGCCCTGCATGGTAGTCTGGAGGGCAGCGTTAAAGTTTTAAGAAACCATGCAAACACCAATGAAGCCCCTGTGTGGAAACATGAAATTGATGGCAATATGGCATATGAAATGCATAAGACTTCCACAGCAAATCCAAAATCCCTCCTTGTGTGGCATGTTTGAAACTACTGAAACTTGGAAGTAAATGCAATTGGCAAGTATAACCCCCTAGTGCAATAGAGGAGCCAAATGGAATTTTTAACAAACCTACCATTGCCAACACCCCTCCTATGTGATGTCTTGAGGAAGGAAGAAAATCTTCAAAAAATAGCAAATCGTTTCCCCATGTGGAAGCCAGTGGAGAATGGGGAGGGTTAAAATAAATGGAAATTGGAAGCCTGTGTGGGGTCTTCAGACTGCAGTAAATGCACAATTGGTAGGCATCATGGTGGTAGGGGGAAACATAGAAACCCTTCAGCAAATGTAGTTTGACAGAGCTTTCCCTCCTCCAGTGCATAGTATGGTGAAAACATTAAAAACTAATGGCAAAGGCAGCAGTCCTCCTTCCCACACATGGTATTGGTAGCAAGAGTTTTCAATACAAATGCAACTGGCAGGTCATGTGGGAGGTTTTTAGATTGCACCAAGTGCAAATTGGAAGCCCTACGTGGATGGTGGAGGAGAGGGAACGTGGTGTGAAATCCTTAGAAAACTTTCAAGTGATGCAATTAGTAGGTATAAAGCTATCTTCCCCTCTGCATGGCATGAGTTAAGAGGGCAGTGTGAAAGGCATAAAAAACTCTCACGCAATTGCAACAATGACAGGTTCAAGATAAAATCCTCCTGTGTGGCAGTGTATGATGGTAATAAATCATCAAAACTTCAACAAAATCCTCTTTGCAAATACAATCTGGTAGCCATCCTCCTGCGTGTTTTATGAGAACCATTGAAAATTTCAAACAAATCCATTGGTGCCATTAAAACTCAGAAAAACTTGCAGTTTCAGGCAAAAGGCAATATCCTAGATTCGTTGGGGAATGAAAATTTTTGGTATTTATAACCAAGACTCCACACAAGTAATATGTCAAAGCCTCAAGAGGCTTTTGAAGAATGGTGCCGGTTGGGTGCCCAAGCGGACCCCACGCATGCGGGCACACTTTTTGAGGAAACCAAGGAGGTCGACAAGTGGTGACCAGGTGGACCCCACGTAGGCATGGATCCCGAGGCAGTGAGTTTTACAGAGAATAGGCAAGTTAAAGATCGAGCATGTTCCAAGGAGATCGACGGTGCACATGGATTAGCAAGCCAAAGATGCTCGCCAGTTAAGGTTCGCGAAATAGCGAAAGGAGTTAAAGACCATGCAAGTTCAAGAGATCCAACAGCCAATGTGATTTCGTGAAAGGAAGATGCTCACCGGTTAAGCTTCATGAAATAGTGAAGAGTTAAAGAGAATGCATCTTGCAAAGGATCCAACGGCTTGCGTGACTTCATGACCCGAAGATGCAAGCTAGTTAGCCATTGTAAAATGGTGAAAGACAGGTGGTGGGTCCAGGTGGAAAGATAGTTCGTAGGTCCCGCTGAGGTGTCGCTGAGGTGGCGATGATGTGGCCGACAAGCAAGCAGACAGGTAGCGTACTAGTGGCAGTGACGAGGCGTGCATGTGGCGGTGATGAGGTGTCATCAGAGGTGGTGCCTAGTGGACCCCATCAGCCAATCAGAGGCTGCCACGTGGTAGGGCATCAGGGTAAAATCAGGCCAAAAATCAAAGTTAAAATCAAGTTAAATATATAGTTGAAACTATATAAGAAATTGAAAAATTTAAATGATGGAGGCATATGAAGGATTTAATTCATTCAGAGGTCCTTTTTTGCCCAAAATACCAAGTATCATATATCACCGGAAAACTCTCAATATGAGGAATGCAGTTATGGAGTTAGTTTCAATAAATGTGAGATTTTTTGAGAGAAGTTTCCATGGGAAAGAAGAAGAAAGTGAATTCAGTTGGAAAAAGAGACACTTGGCAATTTTGGATGGAGACCTAATGTTTTTCCCTCTCCTTCTTATTCTCATTTTCTTCTCATTGTAATGGTTCCAGAAATTTGGAGGATGGCTCCATATTTTCATGGTTTCCAATTCTGAGTTTCCTTCAAGATTGTACAGGGCAAGGCTTTTCTTTTAGTAATGGAGTTCAATTCTTTGCTATAGGTGTTCTTAGTTGTAGGTTCTTGTGTATGCAAGGCATGCACAAATTTACACAGAATTTGTCTCTGAAATGTAATCTCATTTTATTCAAATCTGATTCTTAAGGAGGATCAAGTTGGTCATGAGCAGTTGTGTCTGTGAGTGTAATGTTGGTTTGTAGGTAATCTTCAAGGAATATTTTAAACTCTGTGAGCAAACATTAATAAAATAGGGTTTATGTTTCTAAATCTGATATTTTCTATGGATGAGCTGAGTAATGTATTTATGCAAGGCATTAAATGCAGGAATACTTAAGAATTAAGATGGATATGTAGTATAAGTTTTCATCTATAGTTTGATTTGTGAATCTGTTGCCCTTGGATAAGGCACTAATCTTGAAATTAAGGGGATTCTCAAACCAATCAAAAATCCAATTAGAATATCTTTATTTTATGTTATGTTTTGAAATGTTTCATTTATCTCATTCTCAAGCATAGCTGAGTTTTATGTGTAGATCTAGCCCATTTGTAGTAACCCACTTGTTATTGAGCCCTGGTGAGATCTATCTATTTCTATTGATGTTGTCATAGGTGTGTAATAGGTTTAATTCTAAGCATCAAAGGTATACCCGCCTAGGTTTTGCAAAGCCTGAAGAGTAGAAGGATTCATATCCTTGTCATGTTGTCCAAGCTTTGTGGCTCTTCATAGATTGAATTGGCTACTTCATAGATCAATTGCAGGTGTACTTGGGTTAATTAGTTTTGATGAACAATAGGTCTCTCTTGTATTCATGATTTGTGCATACCACACCATCTATGGACAAGAATTGCCATCATGATCACTAGTGAGATGAAAGACACACATATTCCCCTTATGCGGTGGAGCTTCTATAGCTAATCTTTGTTGAACCAGAGGCAATTGTAAGGTTTTATTCACAGTTCCCATGGACTGATTTGTAATCCTCATTGGTATGTCTTGATAAGGCTGTGAATAAGATGTACTAGCCTTGGGTAACTATCTTTGAGAGTTATTACATCATTCATAAGTCTTTTTATTAAAGGGTCTGAAGAGGTAGAGGGTTGAGAATTTGACACCTGTATCTCCCTCTTCCATTTTCCCATAGTAATCAAGTCATCTTCTAACTCAACGACAAGTATTTTAACATCACTCAGAGTTGCAACTCTTTGTCTGCGAATCAAGAAATCTCTGAGGGCATAGAATTTATAAAAATACATTTCAAGTTATCAACTAAAGATTTCTGATTTATAGAATCTTATTAACAATTTTATCAAATTTAGCCACGAATTCTCTCATAGATTCAAGGATTTATTTTTTTAATTGGGCTAACTGAGCCAAAAGGGAATGCTCATCCTTTGCTACATTGAACCTAGCTTCAAACCTAGTTTTCAAATCTTGCCAGTTTATTATTACACTATTTGGCAAATGATAAAACCAATCTGCAACGGTTCCAATTAATGTTTGTACAAACAACCTTACTACAACATCTTCATGTTGGACAACTATTATACCACATGCAACATTAAATGGATTCAAATGATCATCAACTATGACCTTTCCATCACCACTGAATTTAGGTGAATGATTCCTCACTACTTTAGGTAAAGCATTCAAATTCAGACCAAGGTTCAATGGACCTACTACGACCCCCCATGGGTTATTGGCTACCATCAGAAGAATGATATTAAGAGGTGTTGGATTGATCACACTGGGTAAGGCAACACCATGCAAGCTTAAGGCTTGACAAATGGAAGACACAGGAAATGAAGGGGATGGAGAAGGATTCCTACTCCTTTCCTGTCTCTTAGGTGAGAAAGATTGCTGAAAATTTAGGTTTTGCAATTCTTGAAAAATAGAATACTGGGTTGTGTTGGGCAGTGGGCTAATGTATGCCTGGGACTGATGTGTGTTTCTGCTAATCAATTTATCTCCAATGGATATGATCTGAGACCTAATGTATCTTCTTGGCTCTAGCCTGTTCACAATGCAAAAGTTTTAACAAAACTTAATAGATTCTTAAAATTTCACAAGACAATTCTTTGTATCCTATAACCAGACAACTAAACTTGTTATTCGACTCCCCAGTAGAGTCACCAAAAATTTGTTGGTTAACAGATTGGCCTTTTCTTTAATTTTTATATATTTATAAAATGTTGACTCGTGCATACTCTTTCATGAAGAAGCAAATGAACCAATAGTTGGGTGAACCAAATTTAGGTTCATCCTCTGCATAAGAGTGCAACTCCTCGCAAGATTTTTAATAAATTTTTATGCAGATAACTTAGAAACAAACACACTTTTCACTAGAAAGCGAGAAAGGCTTTAGCATTCATTTATCAACACAAAAGAATGTGACAAAATATTTATTTACAAGTGTAAAGCTCACAGACTTTACTCCTGCACATATCCATTCAATATACAACTTATTCCACCCAAAATAATCAAAGTAGTGTAAATGATGATCGATTCTCGCTCATGCCTCACATGACAAGGGGGATTAGAGCCATTTAAACAACAATAAAAGACTTTTTTTTTTAAAACGAAGAAAATCAATGAATTCACAGACTAAGAAAGAACTGGTAATGAAATAGCATATTTTGCACATAGGCATACATCTGAAAAGAGATTGCTAATCTTTCCAACACATAGATTTGAAGATCATATCAAAATATCATTTCATTCAAGTACCTGAAATATCTGAACTGAAAATCCAAACAAAATTAAGTCTGTTCCTCTAAATCAAAGTTTTTCAGACCTTAAACAAAGCTTTCTTAATTACATTTATAGCCCCCAGGCTTATAGTTTGTTTGAAAATAACCCTAAACTTTTAAACTCTACCTAAGAGTTAAAAGAAACTGTTTGTTTTGAACTTTATAAAACTTAAATAAACAAAGGCTATAAACAAGATGAGAACTCATTCGTAAGCTGATCAAGACTCCATCGTGGAAGAAGTGGCCACTGATTTGTCCTGCTTTGCCACGACACCTTGCACATTTTGTTACTCGAGATTCACTGCTGAGAAATTCAGGATAACCTGAAAGTGCAGTAGTCCAATCTATAGGATGCACTGCTTCCAAAATTCCTTGTTCATGTTCACCTACATAACCTTTGCTTTATGTGCCTCCAAGTGATCAAAGAAGACTGGTAGCATCGATTCTATCCTTGTCACTTTCAAAAAGTTGTCTGTGGTTAGAGACTTTGTCTCTTTAACAGGCTGCACTCTTTCTTTGAAGACCTTGGTCATATTTTCTACAAGTTCAATTGTCTATCGATCCTCCTTCAAGAGTTGTATATCAATGCACTTTAGATCCTTTTGCATTGTATCAATCAGTTCCTTTAATCCTTTTAGTAATTTGGCAGATTTTTCATGACCTTATTTAATGAGATCTTATCCATTCGACATTCTTCTTTGACACATACAACACATTGTCATCCAGGTTTTTTACTTGCTTCTCAGTTAGAAATTTCATAACGCCAAATTTATGCACATCATTCATTTGTGCCAAGACCACTACCCATTTGGTTCTTTTCTTTTCCCATGCGACAACTTCCAATTCTAACTCTTTGCTCAAAGTTATGGCATCATCATATACTTTGAAAAGGCTAGCAATATAGTCTGAACCGTGCTGAACTATAGAATCAAGCCACTCATTGAATATTTCAGCTATCATGTGGCTCCTTTGTGTTGGCATTTGCATGAAGTTTGCATTAATGATATGTTATGTTGTCATTGATGTCAATTAACCGGTAATGATATTGTTGTAATGATGTTTTGTAACTGGTAGGAAGAGCTAGTGAAGGAAACTATAACCGGTAGGAAGAATTTGTGGAGTGAACCGATATTGCTATGTGTTGGAGAGTTGAACCGGTAAAACCTACCTATTGATTTGATAAATCCTAACCAATTAAGTTTGGTGAATTGGTTATATTGGTTTATGATCTGATGATGAGTGGTAATGATTATGAGACGTATGATTATTATATGAAGAGAGTTTCAAAGTGATTTTGGTGCATTGATGAAATAGTTTTTGTCTAGGGAATGAGAAAGTATATTGCATGTAATGCAAAGTGCGTGATGAGTTACTGAGTTTGATGAAGCAATGATCAAGGAGAGATTGAGGTTTTCTTGATTGATGTGCAGAGATTGTTATGTAATCCATTGGTCATACTTAAACCGACTTGTTTGTAATCTCTATGAGAGAATTAGGTTTTTGTTGTGTTACCAACCTAATTGATTTGTTTATAAGGTCGATGACTTATTTAGTTTCAGAGTTGGCAAAGTTTTAGTTGACTGTGTGGTTGCCAAACCGGATGATGTATCTGCAGTTTGAGTAAAGGCAGATAGGAGCATGAAAAGGATCTGAACAAGCAAGTGTAGTGATATTCAAACAGATCAACAAACTCCTGTTGTTTTCTAACAATTACAGTAGAATTGAAATCCCCTAACTAGGTAAGCTCTAACAAGCTTGGTGCTATTCAAATCCTCTAATCACGTGATCCATTAGCTTGGATTTCAAATCCTCTACTGAGCTTACTCCTTACAGGGTATTGCTTCTAACAAGGCATTATAGTCAATCCCTTAACTGGGTGGTCCCTAACAGGATTTGTCCTTAACACAACTTTTGTAAAGCTTTAACAAGCTAGGCTCCTAACATGGCAAACTTCAGAAGAGTTCAGATAGTTATCTTGTGAGTCTCATCTCATCGTGGTTTTTCCCATTTGGGTTTCCACGTCAAAAATATTATGTCAAGTGGTGAATTTTTTTGTGGTTATGATCTTATGGTTGATTTTCTTAACTACTCAATCCACTTTGATACGTCATGATAATTAGAAGCATTGTGAAATGAAGTTTTACTTATATCAGTAAAAACATTTGGATGTTTATGAGTTTGAATTTTTTTACTGTTAGTTTGTTGTAATAGTCAATTGGTTTATCTTGAGGGTTTTTATCTTGACAGTGATATTGCATTGATAATTCTAAGTTTACTTTGAAAGATTGATTTTAAGATTGGTGAAGTTAGTATCAGTTTTTATATCTACTGATTCACCCCTCCCTCTCAATAGTCAACCAGATTCTTATTCTTTCATCATGCCATCACTTTGGACTTGATCTAACAGTTTCTGATTCACCGGTGATTTGGGGTCAAAGGACAATGTCATCTGGGACAAGGGCTGAGAGCTCGGATGATGTATGGCGTTGATGTACTCCGCCATCTGGGTGACAACCTATTTTAGTTCCTTTTTGTCCTTCTCATCTTTCCAAGACCTAGATATCATCCTCTTTGTGGAGGATTATAGGTTTTTGGCATATACAACCCTTGAAGTAACTCCAAAATCAATTTTCTTCATAGTAAAATCATCCTTAGTGGCCTTTTCTGGATCTCTATCTGAGATGGGATTAGGTACTTCAGCTATCCAATGACCTGTTTCATCATCTACATTCATCATTATCTGCATTTTGAGCTTCTTGGGTTTAGATATTTTCCCAAGGTACTTGCTTACCATATCCTCCATGGGAATTGTAATAGGAACAATGTTACGTTTCTTCCTAATCGAAGCTCCTAGCCATCAAGAAATGCTAGAAGTTTCTTTAGGTGATGAAGGTGTCTGTGCATTAGGGGGGTTGACAACAGTCATAGTGCTCATTGGATTTGACTCTTCTTCAGGTTATTTGCCTGCATCTATATCCTACACTGGAGGGTTACTCAACACTTGTTGGTCCATCATTACCCGAGTTTCTTCACTTGGATCCAAGTCCACAAGAAATTTGATTCCCTACTAGTTCTCTGTTCTTCTTTTTTCTCCTTGAGCGAGTAACTCTAACTATTGAAGAACTCAGTGGAGACTTCTTTGATCTTCTGGATTGAACTTCTCCAATTAATTGGCCTTGTGTCACCTACAACATCAACAGTCTTGTTAGAGGAGGAAATAGGAACCTGAGTTGTAGCAAGTGGACCAACTGTCAATTCATGGGGATTCATGATTGACTCTTTTCTAAATTTTTGTTCCCTTGGCTATTTTTTTGTTCTTCTTATAACATTAAAGGACTTGGATTGAATTTTTTCCTTTTCTTTTCTATCCCAGTCAATTTAAAGAATTGGCTGTCCTTGAACCCTTTCATTGAATTTGGGATCCAAAACATCTTCTCCTTCTTCTTCTTGTACACCAAACACATTAATGGGAAGCTTCATGGTAATAACTTGCTGTAAAGTGAACCTTGACCATAACATCCTCCTCACTTGAAACTCATCACCACAGTTTTCCTAGTAACCTTCTTACTGGGGTTCATGGAAGAATGGTCATCCACATTCATATTTTCTACAGCATATCCCTTGCTGTCAAACTTTCGCCTGGCAATGTAAGGTTGCAAATTCATTTTCTTGAACTCTAATTCTAGGTTCAAGGCATTAGATACATATTTACAACTATAATAACCAAGTTCAATCGGGAAAACAACTCCAGATTTACCCTTTGTTCCTAACTTTTTGTCAATGTGAGCCAATTGTCTGCTTTCCTCAATAAGCACATAACTATCAAAGGCATATCTGGGTAATTTGAATGGTTCACCTTCAAAACCACCCACTCAGATATAAGTAAATATGGGAAACTGAATGAAATAGCTTCCATATATGCTAATCAGCTCCATGGCCTCGACTGACATTCTTCTATTAATATCTCCTTGCAATTCAAAGGCAAGCCTTCCTCCGAAAACATCATTTCTGTTGTTGCAGGTAAGGGTAATAGTCATAAACCTTCATGTCATCTACCCAAGGATCATTATGCAATCCTTGCCAGTCTCTGGTACATGCTAATATATAGAATAAATATGAAGACATGTAAAAGCTGGACATTCCAACAAAGTTGCTCAAACCCTCATGGAGCCTTTCAACGACAACCTGTGCCTAGTCAGGGTATTTCTCACCAGCTAGTAACACCTAAATATAGAAGTACACCCAGTCCTTCCAATAGAAAGAGTGCGAGTTCCCTTTAAGTCTGTTTAATAAGATGACAATATATTGCACCTCTGTGATGAAATGTTCTCTGGTAAGAGGTTTAGGTAACTGAGACCCCCCTTTTTGAACCTTCAGAAGCCAATTCCTTGCAATAATGCTTCTATATGTGCTTTTCTTCTCAGAGAAAAATGCATATGAGGTCCCAATTGACCAGTCTTCGTACAACTCCTTATGAGAGATTCCCATTGCAACCATTAACATCTCTCTGTTAATCTCCACTAACAACTCAGCACTTCTGGTTCTAATGCACCTGCTATTAGCATCATATCTATTTATGCATGCTATTACTGAATCTGGACAAGGAGAGGCAGTTGGAAAAGTAGCGGCTTCAATCAGGCCACTTCTAACTATTCTCTCCATCATTGAACCTGCCCTAGGGTTTTTTAGCTCTCTCTAAGAAATCTCCCAAGTCAGCTTGGGCCAAAGAGGTGTCACTCAACTCTGGAAGTATACTCACTTGGCATGATGTACGACCAAGTTTTGGAAGAGTCGGCCTCATTGTGGCCACTTTTACATTTGTCAAACAATTCCCAAACGAGACAAAATTCTATTCCAAAAAAAAATATTTCTCCTACATTGACTGACCTTCTGAGATAATAACACAATGGAGGGAAATAGTTAAAACTCACTTGTTACCACCATGAAATTTGTGAACCCCTCGGAAGATTGGAGCTGAAATTACCTTTGGCGTCTCTGGCTCCTTCAATAATAGCAGCTACAACTTTTACAATTTTGAGAATTCACATGTTAAGAAAACGGAAAACAATTGAGTAACATCTACACATGCCTCATAATGATTCATTTGAACATGTGAGATAACCAATGATATGATAGGAACCTGACACTTTCTTAATTACACATCAACTCCGCACAAACGGTTAATGCTGTCATGATTTCTTTCCAAATTTAGAATTTTAAATTATAAGATGCCAAGAATATTCCTTTTTCCGCACCATCTTCTATGTTATTAAAGTCCTTGGGGCCAAAATTGGAATGAAATTTTGAGCTTTGAACCAACTCACAAGGAATTCAATGGTTCAAGTTCAATTCGAGAAAAAAAACAAAGAAATCTCAACTTGCGGCTCAACACAACACTGGGAACAAGAAAAGACCTTTAACAAACATAAAGGGAGATTTTGAACCTTGAACCTTGAACCGATTTGCAAATGGTTCAAAGTTCAAGTTCAAGACCGACTTAACACATTCACACTTGCTTGTTTAATAACATTACAAAGCCGCAACCCATGAAAGTGGACCGATTGAACCTTTAACGTTGAATCGATTCACAGGTTCAATTGGTAGGTTCAATTGGACATGAAAGGCAAAAAATAAGGAACAAAAGGTGTATGATCAAAGATGGATAAAACCGAAAGAGGGAATGAAAATTAAATGCACATTACTTGGTTCAAAATAGATAATGAGGTAACATCTAGCATTGCAATTCAAACCTAACTTGAATATAATTTCAACCGAAACATGGAGGATTAATCTGATCTGTATTTGGTCCTTTTAGGGTTGGATCAATCAAGTTCAATCTCCCTTAATGTAAGTTGGTCCCATGAAATTAGTGACTTTATTAAAATGATTTATGAAGTCCTAAGTTCACCACCTTACAAGAAGAGACAAAACTAAAGGTGTATTGATGATATCTTCTCATTCCTAATATGAATATGTTAAGAAGAAATCTCAAGATGTATAAAGTGTTTGAATTTTACTCAAGTGTCCCCATGTTGATGATGATAGTTTCCCCTTTCAAATCAAGCATTCTAGGGCACAATGGTGAAAATCACAATATAAAATCTAGTTGAGATGTATGTAGAAAAATATTTAATGACTAAGTGTCCCCTTTGAATATGAATATGGCCCTTCCAAATATTTCTCAAAAATATCCACACTCGTATCAAACTATGATGAATGATTATGTGGAGAATGGATAATATGGTATAAATTTTACCTCTCAACAACAAAAGAAGAATCATTTCCAAGAGAATATGAATGCAATAAATTGTGTCTCTTAAATATGAAATGTGTTGTTGTATGAATAAACCCACGATATCTATCAAGTGTTCATCCTGAGTAGCTATGTTTGGAAGATGATCTTGTACATGAAATCACAAGTAACCATGAATGTAGCAACATAAGCATCATAACATACAATGGTATATGGAGGAGATGAATTTAAAGGCTCATAAACTAGATCACATATGAGAATATCCAAGTTGAAGTACCCAAATTTCTTCTTAAAATTATGGTCCACACTAGAAGTGTGATAATAGTCAAGGGATCAAAGCTATCATAAGAGAAAATCATAAAAAGAAGTACAAATGAGATTCATGATTGACAAACCAAGTAGGAATAATATATCTACTCTTCAAGTATCTAATGATAAAAAAATTAGGAGTGGAGTCCATAGCCTTTCTTGCTTCAAAATGGGTAATTTATGATTGATGGAAAGTAGATTGTTTAAAAAATAAGGTACAAACAAAAAATCATTGATAGTGTCACTCTCAATATCAATATATCCATTCCTAATTACATGCATGTATGTATTGTTTCCCATCAAAATAGGTGACATAAAAAAAGGCTCTAAAGAAGAGAACATGAACTGTGAGGAGGCCATATGATGAGATGCCCCTAAATCTAAAAGTTACCCCCTTGTTTCAACAAGACTTGTAGAAGCACACATACATTTTTATTTGATGTATAAACAAAACCTACGTGGCCTTTTTCCCCATTAGACTATTTTGATTGAGAAAGAGGAGAAGTAGACTCAAAAATTCTAGAAGGTAAATCAATGAGATTTTTCTTAAGAAGATGTTTCAATTCATCAATATCCTTCTTATAAAAATAATGTTCTTCATGTCCAATCTTCTTGCAATATGCACAAGTAGGCTTCTCCTTCTTAGATGAGTTCACCTTTAAAGAGGATTTTTTTTGTGCTTGATCTATTTGTGGATTATTATTTGACTTCTTTTATCTCTTATTAGGTTCTTTCAACTCTTTCATTTGAGTAACCAATAAAGCATGAGATTATGATTAATTTTTTAGAATCATAGAGACAGGCCTCTATTTCTCATGAATCAACATCTCAAAAGAAGCTAAAAGAAAATATGTATATATGTAGATCCCATAGTTATCCTATGAGTATTAAATCTAGAAAAAAAAGATGAATATTTTGGACCATGTTTTTCTAACGCATTGTAGACAAACCAAATACCAATTTTCTCATTCTGAATTTCACATTCTTGATAGTGCACTCTTAGATCATTAACCTAAGTGATTTATCTTGGATGTTGTCAAAGTTAATTGGATCATGGCTCATTAATTTATTATCAATTTGATAGTATTTTACATCATCTATTGTGTCATACAATGTTTTTAAATTTTCCCAAGTTTCATGAGAATATTAACATGATTCAATCTAAAAAAATATATCAAGTTAAACAAATTTACAAAGACATGGAAGATTTTTTTATGTTTAATCATTCATTTTTTTAATCTTTTGTACAATTAGATACTATTTTATCAACATATGGAGATTATCTAAGATTCATCAAGGTATTTGTTGCATGTTGATGCCTAGTTGCATAGTAATAAGGTGTTACCAAAGTAATCTTAGAATTATTTATGAAAAGCATAGGAAAACATATCAAAATAATGTACCGAGAAACTCTCCCAAGTTACTTAATCATGAGGCCCATATAACAATAACTTATTTCTGTATTTTCACATTGCACCATTATGTTGGCGTAAGTTGATAGGCTATCAACTTAACCAAACTAATACTTGAACTATTTTAAAGTTGTTGAGGTCTTCAATATGTCTCTAATTTCCACTTACTTGAAAATGATTATCTCCTTCCATAAATGATACCATTATATTTATTCATAGATTTATAGATCCCAATTTCTTAAATCCAATCCATTATTTAAGTATTAATGGTGTCAAACTCATGACAACAAGCCTCTATCTTTTATGATCAAGAAAGGAAACACTAGACAAATTGAGTAAGGTGGTTAATACCTTATTTGACTTCAAGATCCACTAGACCCAAAGAACTTCCCTACACATATTATTAATAGAATTAAATATAACTACATATAAAGGGAATAATAATGTCTCTATAGAAAAAAATTGCAAGTCACCATTTTAGTGAACATCATGGTAAGCATTTAATGTAGAACAATAGAAAGGTTCTAACAGTTATGCAATATGAATAATTTTATGGATCTTGTTATACAAATTGTTGCATTTCATGTTCAACATAATGTGGAACCAATTTACTAATAATTCAATTGTTTACTAATAATTCAAAAAATAAATTTAAATTGTTTACTAATTCAAATTCACAATTAAAAATATGAAATAAGTATCTGTTTTGATTGACAAATTCAAGGAATACAATATCAAAAATCATCAATGACAACTATAGTATTGCAAATTAAAATTGTAATATGACTCAAGAACTGTAGTATAATTATAAATACCTATAAACTGACTACTAATTCACTTCAGTGACTCAGTCTGAGGCTTCTATATCCCAAATGGACCCAAGATCCAGAAAATGACTAGTACTAATAGGTTCATCTTCATTTTGAGTCGGGTATTCAAAATTTCTTCATCTTCATGCTGACTCTGAGTTTGCGATCCATCATTTGTCTCAACACTAGCACTACCAGTAGCACCACCATCTTTTAAAGTGTCGCACAACCCTCATCTTTCACGCATGGAATTCTAGATTGCCAGTGCCCTATCATTTGGAAAATCTCTAACATTATACTGAGTGACAAACAACCTCAAGCAAGTCTCCAAATTTTTGTCTAATTTGTTTATGATCTTTGATTTCAAAAGCCCTAATGCACTGAAAACTCTCTCATCTTCCACTGACCTTAATATCATTGTTTGACATAAATCAACAAGTTACAAATATTCTAGTATTGCAATACGCAATACTTCACTTTGATCTATCCTTTTCCAAAGCCTTGTGATTGATCCAGGTTCAAATGGAATCTCCAAGTCAGCCAACTGTTGTTTCATAATCAATGCAAAACATTTACATTATTTTTTAAGATGATCTGAATTTGAGATTCCTTCTATTGGTTGTCCATTGCAATATGCATCTTTTGAAAATGTCAATATCAATTCCTCTAGTTTTTTATGAAACACGTTTGTGTCATTTGGATGATCTCCAATTGAATGCCAAAATTGAGGATACACACAACCCATGGCTTCAAGTATTTCTTCTCGAGGGAATATTTCATGAATTTCAGTTGAAAGTTCATATACAATAGACTTCAAATTATCACTAACAGATTTAACAATCCTGTCAAAATCTTCCTTTTTAACTGGTAGTGCTCTGTCTCGCTTGCCTGTCTTAGATTGGTGCATTGGTATCTAAAATCCTTTTACAAAGACACATAACTCATTTTTTGTATTGAAATGTAAAAAAATTTCAGCATGATTCAAATTTGTAATTATCTGCCACCTAAAAAAATTTGGGCTTCACCCTGTTAGATATGAATATAGACCATCCAAGACCAAGCATGTCATTTTACGTAGAGTGCTATACTCATTGATATACATAGTTCTTTCTTGGGCTTTCTTAACAAGTTTTTTCATTGAATCTAGCATGGGGAGAAGACTAGCTAAAGTTAATAGAGTCTCTATATCACTTAACTTATGCAAGAGATTAGGAGCTTTGTCTACTGTGAGGCATTGCTCATACATTAGTCCGATCAAGGATTGATATTCTATTAGAAATCATTCCACTGGTCCATGCAAGGAGATCCATCTGGTCTCAACATCTCTAAGAAGCTTGTTTCCTGCTATTACTCCCTCAACAAAAATTTGAAAGTCTGCAAAATGTTTAGGACTTCGATAGAAGTATGAGTGGAGCTCGTGGACCAGATCTTCAACTTTTGACACTGTAGGGAAATTTCTTACAATTCTATATGATAAATTCATTCGATGGGCCATGCAATGAATGCCAACCATGTATGGTGCAATACTAGTTTGTAATCTTGCACAAAGACCGGTCCTTTGTGTTGTCTTCAAAATCTGATTTCCTTTAACATCCTTAAAATAATATGATTAAACTCAGTGCAGAAGAGACATCAAAGATAAGGAAATTCTCAAGACAACATATGACAAGGTTTGATTGAACCTCCTACACTTCGGACTTACTCAGAGCCCAGGCAGGTATACCTTTGTGAATTGAATTCACACTTTCAAACATAAACCCACAGCAAACCAGTCCAGAAAACCAGTGGATCTATTCACCTTGAAATCAACTGAAAATAAAGAATGGAAACTATACTTAAATTCAGCATTTCGATCAACAAAACATGCAATAAACCACTTCAAACAATACCAGTGCCTTATCCAAGGTCGCAGAGTCATCTAAACTCAGATAATACTCCTCAAACAAAACATCTTTATGCGTCCCGTTGGCTTGGTTCCTATTAGTCCTTGTATATGCCTGACACCTACAAGAATTTTATGCATTCCAAACTAAGCTATGATCATCAAAATTCATAGTCTCTTTCAAAGAGTTTACTGGTATGAGTGATCCCCGCATCTTTAATCTCCCTCCTAAAGAGAAAAGCTAACGAACACTTCTACTAAAATTGCTTTGCAATTCCATTCAAACAGAACAACCTTGGATTATTCAGAATGAAAGCAGTAAACAAATTTGCAAACACACTTGAAGACAACACAAAGCTTTACTCAAAACCGATGGTCTGTATATTGATATTCAATTCAAGAAATATTACAAGAAATTTTGAGTATTCTCCATTAGACTTAGAAAAGCTCAGATAAATTTCTGCAGCGTTTTCTTACAATTCTTTGCGATCTCCCTTCCTCTAGTCCTGGTATCCATTTATAACAACATGGATGCACAAAGCTTTGGACTTCTCGAGGAGAGTTTGTTACGATCATTTCTTTCAAAATAAAGTGGTTACAAGCTTTTCACAGAAGCAGTTACAAGCTCTTTTCGGCCTCTGTTGTTTCTTCAACAAGCTATTCAGTTGCAACCTCTTCTACCTTTTCAAGGGCACTCTCCAACTATTCCGGATCATGGGTGGCATATTTAGTTCTCCACTCACCATACACCTCTTCTGTCGGCCATGAGAAATTAATCACTTATCTTTAGTTTTAGTCAATCTTTTCCAAGAATTTCTCATTTTGTTGACTTCTGAATTAAGAAAACCATAATGTGACTTAATTTTCTCTATCTCTTGTATTGTCAAAATGAAGAAAGAAGCATCATCTAGATCAATAATTCCTTTAACTCTCACTAACAATTTAGCTTCTATCTCCTTAAGCCACATTTGTTTGTCCTTTAATTGATCCGGGCTAGCAAAAACTCCTGGGAGCAACTCAAAAACTTGATCAGTGTACTCCTTTTTGCACAAATTTACCTTCCTATCCACATTATCCACCTCTGCTGCTAATTGTACTAAGACTTTAGCAACATCAGAAGTGGATTTGATGATGGGATTGGCCCTTGCCTCATCGCAGGATACACACATAAACTCTAAATCTTGCTCCCTAGGCCTCCATTTATCAAAAATAGGTGTCAAAATGGCCTTGTCTCTCCTAAGCTCATTCCATATATCCATAATTTTACCTACATTGTTGTAGAGCAATGAGGCATTTATTGTATCTGCAAAACTGGAAATTGTAGCTCTTACTCTCTCCTCATACTTCTTTTCATATAAGGCCTGAGCCTGTTTCAAGTTTTCTAATTCTTGGGGAATGATTTCAATCATTTGAGAACTGGAGGGTGCTGGAGATGGTGGAAACTCAATGATAGGGCTAGTAGGTGGAGGTCTTGCAGGAGAAGAGGAGATCATCAGTGTTGAAGACTCACCTTGATGGTATTGTCCAGTCAACTGGCTCTGCAGCTTGGCAATGATGCTATCCTTTCCTCTTACCTCCTTGGCATTGTTATAGGCCTTCAAAACTGTTTCCAACTTAACTTGGAGGGCCTCTTTCTCTTTGGCTTCCTTCTTTGCTACTGCAACACTAAATTTTGCAGTCTCTAACACAGTGCTAGCAACCTCCACTACGCCTGTACTCTGCACTCTCTTCACCATCATTCCACCAAGGTAACTTGACCCTAGGGTGTCTTTGCTTTTCTTACTCTCATTTCTCTTGAGAGACCACATGACGAGTGCAACATTGTCCTTATTGAAATTAATCCCCTCCATGGGTTTAGTCTCTTTTCTCACTGCATCTAGTATCAGGGCGTCTGCTATATCCCATTCGGGTAAGATAGGCACTCCAGCTTGTGCTACCATATCTCTTCCCTGCTCAGGGGTGATGGTTTTGAATTCTTCCATCATCTCTTGCTTTATTTCCTCTTCCACCAGGGTTGGATCTTTATTGGGCTACTCAGCCTTTCTCGTTTCACATCTAGCATTATATTTATCTATGTGCTGTTTCCATATAAACTGCATAAATGCTTCTGATGTGACAAAATTGTTATCAGCTAAAAAGGCACTACTTGCCTGCTTTATCTCAGGATCCCACTCCTGGCCTTTGAGTTTAGTGGTAGTGATATCCATTTCAGCAACAATGGGTTCTTTTGGCATTCCTTCCTCCACTTCATCATAAGTGTATGCAATTTCCCCTAGACTACCTAATTGTAGGAGTTGCTCAGCTGCTGCTTGCTCATTTCCTATATGGATAGGGGATTGGGATGGGGAATACAAAGGTGTATCTGATTGCACTTCTTTCCCCACCCTTTGCTTCTTTGGGCTTTCTTGGATGTCAATGACATCTTGTATCTTCCTCTTTCCTTTGGAGGTAGAGGGCTCCCCTATTGTAGGCATCAACACACTATAACTGGATTTCTTATGCAGTGTATAATCACCAGGAGGGATTGCTTTGCTGGAAGCTGACCTACTTAAAATCATTCTTGCCTTCTCAGGGTTGCTCTTGATTATAGCTTCCCTCTTCTCCTTCAGTGTCTGCATCACATCTTCAAAGCAAACAATCAAAAACTTTATTTTCTCTTTCAGTGGGAAAAAGATAGACAATGGGTCATAGCTGGCATCAAACTGATGCATAAAATCCAAGGCTTTCTTATAAGCCACCCACTTCTCTTTCCTCAGCTCCTGCTCATCTAGATCAAACTCATTTCTGATGAGGCCTACCTCTGCATGCTGCCTTTTTTCTAAACATACCGTTGAAGAAGTCTTCTGGATCAGCACACCTGGACACTGCAGTGGACAAATGATAAGGCTTGAGGAAATCCTCAAAGCAATTCCAACCTCCCTTTGTTATTACAAATTGGTGGGCTATGGTAGCTGCAGGGAAAATAGTCCCTTTACCCCTGCCTGTCAACTCTGCCTCTTGTAAACCACCAATTTGTCTAAGGATCTCTACGATTCCCACTTTGAGAGGGACCTGGTAAGGTAGCAAAAATGGGGTGCCTTTGAAACCAAACACTCTGAAAAACTGTGGAGACTGGATACAAGTAAATGTCACCCCAGTTATGAACAATTTTTATGTTCTCTGCGAATTCTTTTGGTCTTATGAATTCCAGAAGAACTTTGGGGATTCTTGGGTTCTCAGAGTAGAGGAGAGTCCTTATCTTGGATGCAAAATATTTATCAAACTTCAAAAAACTGGCATCATCTCTATCCCATGACAACACAGTACTCCATAATTGTACTGGCATTTTTTCTCCTTCTTTCTCCTTAATAAGGTCTAGTCCACTAGTGAAGTAGTCACCACCTTTGAAGAGAAAAAGATGCATCAAGAGTGAATACCATCTGAAAGGTCTATCCACCTTTCCATTCTTGATTCCTGTTAACCCTCCATGAATAGCATCAGCAATGAAAGAGGCATAATCAAATGTAATTGCAAGAGAAGGATTCAAAATCTGAGCAATCATTAACAGGTAATGATTTGGCATATTTCTTCAACATCTTCTCCGAAAACTTGGCAAAGTGCCCAATACATTCCTTTAGCCCTCAGGGTCAACATACTTAATGAAAAGGGCTCTTGTTTGTTGGGTCCTACAACTGTTAACCCTCCTATCTTCACAAAAAACTCCTTGAGAGGCCCCTTCCTGAGATGACTCCTCTATGCACCGTAAATTTGGGCTAATGATGTGAAATTTATAGGTTCCAAAAAATTGGTGAACTCATTAAGCCCAAAAGCTTTCCTGAATTCTTCAGCATTAATCTCAACAAGGGTTTTCCCATTTATATCCTGAATGCTTCTTGTGACTGAATCATAGTTGAGTGCAATTTGGGTCATCAGATCTATGTTCATAAATACCCCTGGGACTACTAATTTCCTGACATCTAAATTCCCAGATACTGTTTTACGGGGCAGGAGAATTTCTCATTCCGAATCCAATTTTAAACAACCCCAACCCAGACAATCTAACCTGTGGATCTCTCAACCAGTTACCCTTGTCATATAGTCCTTCTCCTATCTTTAAATGGGGAGCCTTGGGCACTAACTCTTTTGCCTTTGAAGCCTGATTAATTGACAACGTCAACTGTTCTAAAAAATCATCATAGACACTCCTTTCTGAATAGTTAACTTTGCCAGAAAACGCTCTTTTAGAAGCCATTTTGAAAATGTAAGAAATGAATACCACTCTTAAACAATTCTGTGATGAATCAATTATCTTATCTAAAACACTACACAGGAATTGCTACACAAGAATACGAGAGAACCTATTCTTCACTTGAAGGAATTTTCTCTGCAACTGAACCGACTTGCTTTGTACCTGAAGAAAATAACTCTGCATCTGCTCTTCTGCAAAATCCTTTAAAAGATATCTTCACCCGACTGATAGGAAATCAAATACTGTACTTAGCGCCTTAACTACAACATTGATTCCGCATGCTTCGGTCGTCCCTTCAAAATTGAATTCATACGAGAATTCATATTTTTCGCTCCAACGGGTCACAATGTTCCTGCAAGTGTTTCATTTTGCTCTTTCACAACTTCACGAAGCATAACTATCAGGCAGCTTAGTCCTGTGAAATAGCGCCGACCGTCCGATCAAAAGAAACTTGATCGAGCATTAGATTAACTAACAACTTTGGCTCCGCACCGGGTCCCACTTCTCTATTGGCTACATGATACCATGTGGCACCCAACCATTGGCCTTGAAATTTCCTTCGCATTTGACTTAACGCTGGCTGCGTGTCTTTCCTTTATACTACTGGTTCCACCTTGGCGGGCCCACACTTTCTTCTTAGACCATGTGTCGTCAGACACGTGGACGGCTCTCATGCACTCTCGCTATTTCGTGGGGTATAAAGAACGAGCATCTTACCCTTGCGAAATAGCGTGGGCCATCAGATCATCTCTTAAGTTGATCAGTTTTTAATCATCTGAAAAGGCTTTCAAGAGGGGTGGGCCCACTGACTCACTGTGAACACCTGGCATCCAGTCACCTTCAGAGCTGACTTGTCACTTTGTTATACACCGAAAGAAAACCACGGGGCCCCAACAAACTTTTGACAACTGTATCCTCCAAGGCCGCCATCATGACACATGGATGGCTCTCATGCACTCTCGCTATTTCGCAGGGTATAAAGAAGGAGCATCTTACCCTTGCGAAATAGCGCGGGCCGTTGGATCATCTCTTAAGTTGATCAGCTTTTAATCATCTGAAAAGGCTTTCGGGAGGGGTGGGCCCATTGACTCACTGTGAACACCTAGCGTCTAGTCACCTTTGGAGCTGACTTGTCACTTTGTTATACGCCGAAAGAAAACCATGGGGCCCCAACTAACTCTTGATAGCTATACCTGCCAGGTCATCTCCTGATTGCGACTTGACTCACCTCTGGGGCCCACCTTTTAGCCTTTAATCCTGACCCGCTGACTATTGTAACTTACGCCGCGTGCCGCCATTTTACTCGCTATCATCAACCAGTTGGACCATCTATGTGGCATGCCATGTCATTTTTTGCAACTTCACTGGTTTTAAATTACGTGCAACTTCGCCTAGCGAAATAACGCGAGCCGTGGATCCACCCGCGAGATGTGCACCAGTTACTGGGCCCGACAACTTTAGGAGAAAAACATATAAGGCATAAATTTGTCGATTAATTAACATGACCGCCTAGGCAAACAACAAGGGGGAACACTTCCTACGACCCCATGACCCATTACTTAAGTGAATAAAGTAATGAAAGATTAGAAACCAAAGGGTTTAAAACAAACACAAGAGATTCTAAAATCAAAAACCCTTAAACCCTTGAGGTCTAGAACAAAACTGAAGCATTTGAAATTGCACCCTATTCAAAATTTCAACAAACCATAGCCAATCATGGGAAAAGAAAAGCCCATTTTTAATTAGTGATAACACTTTGAACTTGCATTACTGTAGATCCATTAGCTCCAACACACACCAACTTCTTGGCAATTGTCAAGTCATCCATACCAACAATTTCATTCAAAGCTTTCTTAACTTCCAAATATAAATTTTCTCTTATTGATTTGCCCCTCATTTTACGAACACAGAGTAGATGAGCTTGATAGACATGTTCTTTTACGATATACACATGCATACAGACCCAAGCAGTGTTATCTACCACAGTAACTTCATCTATGGATAATGAAATGAAATTTGACTCTTTTACACTCTCTTGTAAATTTTGTTTTTCCACCTCAGCGAGACAGTTTGCCATTTCCCATCCAGCGTTTATTGACCAATGTGACATAAGATAGTGAGGAACATTCAAAAAAGATAATAAATTACTATATTTTAGTAAATCTTTCATAGGAAACCTCTCGACAAAATATGAAAAATAACACTCATCTGAACAGTCTTTGCCAGGTTTGCATCTTTCGCTACATGTTCAAGCCCAACCTTGATTGTATTTCCAAATCCACTATTACCAATCAGTGTCATTTTGTGGTTATTCTCTTCATATTCCGCGACATACTTAACATGAAGACATTCTTCCTTTGATTTCCATCTTACTACTGGTGTTTCCTTTCCGTCTATGATCTGTTTTTCATAAAACTTACCAATATGCTTTTCTATGGTGTCAAGCTTTAGCTGCATCTTCTTCTCTCTTTTAGTTTTCCAGCTACAAACCTTACACCTACATTCTGTTGGTTGTTCATCATTGTTTGGGACTGGTTCAATGAATGGGTACTTTTCTACCCAATCAATCTTAAAACTCCGTGTCATATCCCACTCTCCCCCTAGTTTTACTTTCCTTTTTCTTTTCTTTCTACCAACATCATTTTCAGTACTAGCATTTGCATCCGAGAGAATTATCTCATTGTGTGTATCCCTTAGAACATCTTTTGTCATGTCGGTATTTTCATCCTCATTTGATGCATTTAACTCAATGACAATCCCACCTTGTGGTGGTGGTGAGCTACTGTGAATGGCTTCTGCAACTGCAGAATTCGATGGACCGGAAACTTTGCCAATTCCAAAGAAAGACTTTATGGTAGTATCTTTAAGTTTAAGTTTTGGGTGTTTTGATGGCCTCCCAATCCCTTTAGTTTCACTGCCCTAAGGAGTCTTACCCTTGTCTAACATCCCAATCCCTTCACCACCCTAAGGAGTCTCAGTCTCACCCTTGTCTGACATCTCAATTCCTTCACCACCCTGAGGAGTCTTACCCATGTCTGACTGTGACATCTTGAGTCTTGATCTCTCACTACGAATTAAAAGTTAAAACTAATACTAGCAAGTATGAAAAAATGATTACTCACCTTTATGACTTCTCAATTCTCTGAATCAGGAATCAAGAATGCCTGGGCCTGTGTTGTAGGATTGTAACTCTGACCCTCTACCCTACAATGAACTTTGATGTTCCAACTCAAATTGCGGAATGGGAATCGAGAGCTCCCAAATTTACTAATTAGACACGAACAAATTGTAAGAAAGGGTGTATTTATATCAATCAATGATTACATTTCTAGTGAATTGCGCGGGCTTTTAAAAATACATCCTGATTTAAGCGGGGTGTAATGGGTCCTTGAATTATTATAATGTTTTAATTGATATTGGAAAATTTGGCCGATGCGTGCAATAAACATTTAATTTACTGTTGGCGAATTAGGTCTTGGGTACGTGGTCGTTTTACTATTTCTGGCAAATAATGGAGGTGATCTAATACCCACGTCCAAGTGATTCTAGGTGAATATTACGAGCATGCACATTGTACGGTGTGTGGTCAATGGTGAAGCCAGAATATAGTGTACTGTTAACCCCAAAATTCCGAGCAATTTGACCACTATGTTGCCCCAAACTATTCGCCATTTCCTAAAAAAAAAATGCGGAATTCGCCAATTGGTGAAGATTCGTCACTAAAAAACTCTCTGCTTGAGGATGGGGGTATGTGAGGCTGTGATACAGCTAGG
This sequence comes from Cryptomeria japonica, assembly GCF_030272615.1. NCBI lineage: Eukaryota > Viridiplantae > Streptophyta > Pinopsida > Cupressales > Cupressaceae > Cryptomeria > Cryptomeria japonica. The sequence goes on from NC_081413.1 coordinate 385,322,246, forward strand.
ATCCACTACCTACCTATGTGTGGTGACTATCTCTTGGAGGATAACCACCTTACGCAACAAGGGATGTTCACGAGGGTCTTGTATGGAAGGTATCACCGCTATGGTGTGCCCTAGCACCATCAAGCCCTTGAGTGAGATGTTGGATATTTCTGATCATGTTATTTGTTCTAAGATCCAGCATAGAGATGTTGATTGTACATATTATCTATGACTAAGCATTAGACATGCTCACATGTGGCCTTTTGAGTTGTGCATTCTAGCTATGTGGATGGTTATTATGTGTAATCATGGAGTGAATGGTGTTATCTTGTCACTATGTTATGGGACATAGTCATTGGAAAGATTTTTATATGCCTAGAAAGTGTAAACAATTGAGTTATATATGTTTCTCTTATTTCTTGGAAGTTAACTTAGTTGTAAAATTTGAACTTTGAAGCTAACTCTATGTGATAAAATTTTATGATGAGGATGAATTGGTAAAAGAAATCGATCATGATGGCATGTTTCTTGCCATATTTGGTAGATGAGTATGGTAATTGTTGTTTACCTCTTTTAATGCTTTAATTTGGTGTGATGAAAGGAATAAATTTTTTGTTCCTCTGCTATGCTTATAGATAATTCCTAGAATGTTATAAGAAATGTATGGATTTAGATGTATCTTGTCAATGGATAACGACATTCGTAGAGGGTTTAGCAATAATGTTTCAATTATTAGTGAAAAGATTCATATGTGCAAATTGATATTTGTTAAATGAGTTTCAGGGCTAATGCATGTTGCATGTTTTCCATCTAGCTTTACCACTTCCAGGAGTAAGTTAGAGCCTAGGGGGGGAGGATGTAGTGCCCCTACCCTAGTCATCTTTGTAAAACCGGTTTGACCTTGGTTGAATTTTTTATGTGGCATTCTTGGATGGTTGATTTACCATTATGTAATGTTGTAGTCAGATATTATGATCATTGTGTGTACCTGTTAATGTGCTTTTGCATCGATTCTTATGTAAGTTTATTTGTTCTCCTAATTCATGTTATTAATCTCAGGCTAACACTTTCATTAAATATATATATCTATGCTTGGGTGACTTAGGGTTGTATGAGATTGCAAGTACAGTAACCTAGGTGCAAGGTTCGTCTTCACCTGGATTTGTAGGTTTGAGTGTACCTCTTTGGACCTTAGAGTTTGGATTAGGTGGTCGTAAAACCCTCATTTTACCCTAGTCGTGCTCAAGTGAGCGTCGTCAATCGTCTGTCAGTTTCCTTTTAGTTGGGTATGTGGGTCGTGTATCTGGTTGGCTTTCTTGGGTTGCGTGTTTTGTGTGTGGTTAAATTGAATATTTAATTCTTAGTATTTAGTTTAATTTAATGTGTGTTTACACATTAGTATTTTAGGGACTAAATTAAATAGGTTCCCCTTTGTGCGATTAATCATTAATTAAAAATATTGCTCTATTCATGTTTGTAGCAAGTTCAATTTAATGGTTAATTTTAAATAATGAATTTATTTAGTTTATGCATTTTGAAAGGAAAGATTTAAATTTATTTGAAATAGAAATAATTTAATCTCTTTGGCATTTTGGAATAGAAAGGTTAATTTCAATTATTTGAGAAAATCAATTTATTATATAAACAAGTTTGATTAATGGTTATTTTCAAAATTGTAAATTAAAACATTTGAATGCATTTTGGGAGAAAGGTTAAATAGAACTGGAAAATTGAAAATATTTTGCCCTCATTAACATTTTCAAATATAAATGTTACTTTTTGTTAGAAATGAGAAAATTAAAAAAATTAAATGAGGGAGAGAAGCATTTTGATTTTTAATTAGAAATGAATTTTTAATCGTGTAAAAGTAAAAATAATTTTACGCTAATGTGAGTCTTGGTCAAAAATGGTTTTTAACCGATTTTCTTGATGGGTTTTGGGAGATATTTTTTGGATGGAAAAATTTGGGGAAGAATTTTGGGGGCATTTTGTGGAAGGATTTTGGGTATTTTGCAGGTGGAGCTCATCTTCAACACCTCTAGGATAGCATTCAAGGTTGGCATTTTGGTTAACCCTTTGTTTTTGTTTCATGGATGAAAATCCATTTCTTCATTTTGGGAAAGAAATGATGTGTTAAATTTAAAAATCTCTGTGTATATGGGAGTTGGAAGAAATCCAAAATTCCTTTATGAATCTTGCAATTTGGTTTGTAGATTGTTAAATTAGTTCGATTTCATGCTTTTAGATTGAGTAGATTTGCTAATTTTACCCCTGAGAGGGGTTATGTTGGCAAAATTTTGCCAGAATGGGTTGCCTGGAAATGAAAATGTTTTATTTAAAATTGACTAAATCCATTCTCTGTTTTGTCTCAAAAAATTTCCGAGTCTATTTTATTTGGGGGTTTTATTTGAGATTATCAAAAAATGCATATACAAGTCTGAGGATTTGAAAATGAAATTTATTTCTCAGAGAATTCTGAGTCTGAGACTGCAGATTTGGGGTTTGTTTATATTTTTTTTTGGGAGCTAATATATATATATATATATATAAAATTATTTAAATTTGATTTTGGGCGTGGGGAGCTTTCGCTCTACCCATGGGCCTATGGAAATCCACAGCTGTGGTTCCACGTTGTGGAAACCACAGATCGTGAAGTCCACATTCTATGGCTTCACATCGTGGAGGCCACGACTGTGGTTCCACACTGTGGAGGCCACGGTTGTGGTTCCACATTGTGGAAACCACAGCTGTGGTTCTACACTATGGAGACCACAACCCGTGGAAACCACAGTGTGGGGGCCACTATGTGGAAAGATAGTTTTAAAACAAAAAAAATATATATTAAATTTTAAGTTTTGTTTGTTTTAAAAAAAAAATGTTTTATTAATATTAATTTTTAATTAATATATTTTATTAATAATATATTAATTTATAATTACGAATTAATGTATAACTTTTATATATATTAATTGCGGTTGTATTATGGATTTATTAATTAAGGTATATATACAAAGTTATATATATAAAAATTAATATCCTTAGCTGGTATATTGTTTTAATATATGCTTGGGAGCTTTATTTAATTGGGAAATGGTTATCTAGTTTAAGTTTCCTTAAATGTATATTTCTATTTCTTGGAAAGTATATCTTGGCATCGAAGAGAAATAAGTTTAGATAAACTATGTCAAGATAGAATGAAAATGATGTTTTATTTTGAAAATGAATATCATATTTTTGTGTGATTAATGAATAATTGATTTTATATCATTGGGTGTTCTGCATATATTATATTTATATCAATGTGATTTTGGTTGAAAACTCAGGATGAAGTGATTATATTATTTTATGATGAAATGAACTTTAGTGAGTTAGTAAATCATGAATGACATGTACCTAGACAAGATAGACAAACTACAATCTAACTTGATCTATTAGGAAACTGAATCTATTGTAGTGTGAAAACAATATGGAAGAAGATTGTCTTTTCTGATCGATCCCTATGCATTTTTTAATTTTTTGTATTCGCATTTGCTTAAGAAATGGAAAGTCTATGATTTTGTTTTGCTGGACATTGTCATATGATTGATTTGGGTACCTACTTATGTCCTTGATCCTGAGTTTTGACTGTTTTCATGTGACGGTTTTGTATTCAGTCATGTCCTTTATGCGAGTGCTGAAATGTTGGTATGTGGTTAACCATAGCTGGTCATGTCTCTAGTTAGAGCATTGTCAGTCAGTGCACCTCGTATGAAGCCTTATTTGGTCAAGTGGGTAATCCTACTGTATTGTACTCCGTTTTCTTAACCTTGTGTATTCCTGGATTTTAGGAGTTAGTTTGAATATGTTCGCTAGTGTGTTGTTGTGTTGTCTTTGATAGGAGCACTATGTGGAGTCGTCCTGTTGTTTATGCCCTTGTGAGAACCTGATATTCATGTTAGACCATGGGTTGCTTATGATGGGTTGTGAAGACTTAGTTTCACAGATGCTCCAGTTGATCTTTGTATTTGTTTCTTATTATGTTCAGTTGGATCCTTTTCCTATTTAGGGATCATTCTTGTAATTATTGACCGATGTGGTCGTATGTATTATTGGTTTATGTACGCCTTGATGCCAGGATGTAAATGATGTGAACCTTATGTATTCTTCACCCTATTATTTTATTAGGGGGGTCTTGCAATTGAGCAGACCCGAAGATGTAGCCCACTAAGGTTGAACTCTCATATCATTTCGGTGTTATGTGGTGTTTATGTTATTTTGTTTCCTCTTTAATTTAGCATGTATGGATGGCATTATGTTAAAATGTGTAATGTGGATTAGATGAAGTTAATCATAAATGCATGTATGTAGTCATCTTATTAATGCAGTAATTTGGATCACGAAGAATGTAAATTTGAATAATGGAATGTATTATGTAATGAAATTAGATGCATGACTTATGTTTTAATGAAAGTTTGGGCGAAAAGTATGGCTAAAATTGTAATGGATGAACCTAATCACGTTGTCTATATTTTTAACCTTAATGGATGAACTCATCATATTATCTATATTTTTAACCTTAATGGATGAACTCATCATGTTATCTATATTTTAACTTTAATGGATGAACTTCATCATGTTATCTATATTTTAACCTTAATGGGTGAACTTCATCACGTTAGCTATATTTTTAACCTTAATGGATGAACTCATCATGTTATCTATATTTTCAATCGTAATGGATGAACTCATCCTGTTATCTATAATTTTAATTTACCGAATGAATCTTATCTTGGTTTTAATGTAATAACATGTAATTAAGTTAATCAACTTATTTGGGTTAATTAGCATGGGTTGAGTTAAGTGTTGAATCAAGTAATCACGTTGGGAAACCCGTTAGGTGCTAGTTATGTCTTCCACTGTGTTATCTAAACTTATGATAACTAATTGTATCTTTCCCTAAGGTAGTGTTCCTTAGCCTTGCAAGTCCATTAGGTGCACTTTTCTCCTTAGTAGTTAGCTAAAACATTGTAATCATTTTTATTTATTTTGTGAGCATGATTCTCACAATGGTTTTTTTCTTGATTGGGTTTCTAGGTAAATATGGTGTTCATGTATTGATGGTTGATGCTTTTTCAGCATTGTTGTAGAATGGTTAATTAATTTGTTTTAAAGATACAAATTAATTCACCCCCCCTCCCAGTCCTATTGTGGATTCAACAATTGGTGTCAAAGAAAGGTTCCTCTTTGGAGAGCTCTACCGCTTGAGGTAGATTTGGAATGGTGCAAAAATTTAATTTCAAAGCTCTGAGGTTTGATGGAACAATTTTTTCTTATTATCTAAGGAGAGGATGAAATATTACTTGGAAAATTTATTGAATGGAATGTAGGAGATTATCAAAATTGGTTATACACCTCTACCAAATGGACCTTAGAATTTAGAACTTAAGAATCATGAGAATAATGAAAAGGCTAGAACGGTAATTATTAGTTACTTAAGTGATGCAATATTCGGTAAGGTTAGGAGATAAAAAGAAGCCAAAGAAGTCTTGAACAAGTTAGGTCAAGCATATGAAGGAGATCATAAGAAAAATCAATCTGGGTTAATGAATCTGAAATAGAAATATGAATGTCTTAAGATGACCGATTATGAAGGTGTTGAAAATTACATACATAGGGTAAATGAGATTCCATATCCTATTAGAGGTGTTGGTGGAAAGATCTTGTTGACTCTGCCTAAACCCTACAAGCCTAAGAAGTGTGCGATTGAAGAATGACATGATCTAGATAAGTATGAAAAAAATCAATCTGGGTTAATGAATCTGAAATAGAAATATGAATGTCTTAAGATGACCGATTATGAAGGTGTTGAAAATTACATACATAGGGTAAATGAGATTCCAAATGCTATTAGAGGTGTTGGTGGAAAGATCTTGTTGACTCTGCCTAAACCCTACAAGCCTAAGAAGTGTGCGATTGAAGAATGACATGATCTAGATAAGTATGAAATTGGTCAACTCCTTGGATCATTATCTACCTATGAAATATTAGAGGTGGAAGACATCAAAAGAGAAAGAAAAGAGGCTACAATCAATATTTCAAAGATAGCTAAAGATGAACTAGAAGCAAGTGAAAATATGGATGAGATCAAAGCAAAATTCATAGGAATATTGAAGGGAGGAACTGGAAAGTACAAAGGTAAGTTACCCTTGAAATGCTTTAATTATAGGAGAATTGGTCATTATGCTTCTAATGCATGTATAAGGAAGACTACAAAAGATCTGATGATGATGAGAAGAAGAGTAGATATAAAAGATATGACTCAAAGAAAAGGATAAATGATTGAGATAAAGGGAAAAGGAGCCTATGTTTAATGGAGACACATTCATCTGAGGATGAATATTGTGATGACTCAAATGAAGAATCTCATTTTTAAGATATAGAAGAAAAGAATAAGGATATTTTTGGAAGATCAGAAGGTGTAGAGAACAACAAAATTTTAGTAAGAGAAAAGATTGTGTTGCATGCCAAAGTGGAACCAAGAGCTTGGATCATTGAATTCAAATTCTCAAATCATATGACTGGTGATAAAGAGAAATTCATTAATCTTAAGAAGTATGATGGAGGATCAGTGAAATTCGCAAGAGAGGAAGCTGCACCTATTTGTTGGATAGGCAATATTAAAATTGGTGGTAAGCATAGAACTGGTGATGTTTATTATGTTGAAGGTTTTAGACATAGTTTATTGAGTGTTAGTTATATGTGCAATAAAGGTTATGAATTCTTATTTAGTAAATCTGGATGTGTGATTTGAAAATGGAAATCTGAAAGATTGGTTGCAAAAGGTATTATAACAAGTATAAATATTTACAACATAAAGTATAAGAGTGGAAGCAGGTGTTTACTGTCACAGAGTAGTGAATGTTGGTTGTGGCACAAAAGAATGGGACATGTCAACTTTGATAAAATTGTGAAGATCAATACTACTAAAGCTGTGAGAGATTTACCAAAAATTATCAAGCCTACTGATACTATATGCAAGGAATGTCAACTAGGAAAACAGTCAGAGAGGAGATTCAAGAACAAAGCTAATTCACATATATCTTTGCAGACCTACAAGGACAAAAGGACTCAATAGAGAAAGGTACTTTATGCTAATTATTGATGATTACTCTAGGATGGCATGGGTTACATTCTTGAAAGAAAAGTCTAAATATTTTGAAATGTTTTAATCATTCAAATCAATGGTTGAAACAAAGTAGATACTAAAATCAAGTGTTTGATATTTGATAGAGGAGGAGAGTTTATTTCAAATGAATTTGATAGATTTTGTGAAAAAACATGGAATTAGAAGGCACTTTTCAGCCCCAAGAACTCCTCAACAAAATGGAGTTGTAGAAAGAAAGAATAGGACTATTATTGAGATGGCTAGAACTATGTTGAAAGATGCTAACTTGGCTAATTTGTATTGGAAAGAAGCTATGCATACTACCATTTGCATTCTTAATAGGCTACAAATAAGAGTAAATCATACTAAGACACCCTATGAGCTGTGGAATGGAAGACCTCCTAGTGTGAAATATTTTAAAATCTTTAGAAGTGAGCACTATATCAAGGGAGATGGAGATGATCTAGGAAAGTTTGATACCAGAGCAGATAGAATATTTCTTGGATATTGTATAAATAACAAGGCCTACCAATGTTACAAAAGACTAAATAGAATAGTAGAAAGTACAAATGTGAAAGTATGTGAAGAATTGGGTCAATCTGCCCCTGAACCTGAATTGGAGACCAAATTTGAGATTATATTAGTTGTTGTAGAAGAGAAGAATGATCCAAAATACAACAGTAGGAAAGAGACAAATAAAGGAGATGAAGAAGAACCCAAGAAAGTAGCTGAATTTCTAGCCAGATATGTGCAAAAGAATCATTCAAAAGATAAGATTACTAGAGACAAAAACAAAGGTGTTCAGATAAGAAGAAGAGTTGTGGAAGAAAATGAGCAACCAAATTACTATTTTCTTTCACTAGTGGAGCCTAAATCTTATAAGGAAGAAAATAGAGAAGAGAGTTGGGTAAAGGCAATGGAAGAAGAACTGGATCAAATACAAAAGAATTAGACATGGGAATTGGTACCCAAACCAATAGACAAAAATGTGATAGGAACTAAGCGGGTGTTCCAGAGCAAGCTAAATGAACAAGGTCAGGTCACAAGGAACACAATGAGATTGGTATGCAATGGCTATTCACAGGTTGAACATTTTATTTTGAGGAAACTTTTTATCCAATAGCTAGGATGAAAGCTATAAGAATGTTTCTTTCTTTTCTGCATATAAGAACTTTAAGGTATATAAAATGGATGTTAAATCAAATTTCCAGAATGGAGAACTTGAAGAATAGTTATATATTGAACAATTGGATGGGTTCAAATTGTCAGAGGATCCATATATGGTTTGTAGATTGAAGTAGGTGTTATATGAACTCAAATAATTAGCACCTAGGCCTTGGTATGCTAGATTGGATAGATATCTATTACAAAAAAATTTCAAAAAGGTATTACTAACAAAAATCTATATCTCAAAGTTGAAGGTAACTATAGTTTCATAAAATTGTGACCTTGCAATTTATGACCATATTAGGGTCTTCACATTGGCGAATTAAATCCCCAAGCCTGATTGGAGACCCAAGACTTGCTCAATCCCCAAAAACTGCACTTTTTCTTCCCCTCACACTACCTAAACCTACTTCTTGTCCTAAGATAAGGGCAGGACAAGGGTGTGACACCCCTATCCCTTCCCTAATTCCAGGCCCCTTCATTCAAAATGTGCATTGCTCTTTGCATTTTCAGCAGGAAAACCTTCCCTATGTCGGCCTATTATGAAAAATCAGTCCAATAACCCTAATTGACAAATATATAAGTTGCATTTCCCTTCCCATTTGCATAAGTTGGAAGTTTCATGCATCACAAGTTCAAGCACTCAAGCATTCAAGAGAATTCAAGCATACTATTATCACTATTTAGAGAATGGGGTATTTTTGTCTCATAGCTGGCTAAAAATCTGCAAAATGTGCTTGGAATGGCCTTGTTGCCTCTGTGTTTCTTGGGTCAAAGAGGGTTTAAGGTTTTTGATTTTTTAACCCTCTCCTATGTTTTGGAAAAACCCTCGCGTTCTATTCTTCCATTACTTTTTCCACTTAAGGAAGGGTTGGTCTATCATGAAAAGTGTTCCCCCCCATCAGATTTTCCCTAGATGGTCTTTTATACTTTTTTAAATCTTTACGCCTTTACCTAAGTATTGTTCTAATGTTTGTCGGGATCCTTAATAATTGTGTAAATCCATGTTAATCCTATGGTTGTCATTGTTTTGTTGGGAAAAGATGCCGAAGATTTAGTGTTCGCAAAATGGCGAAAAGGGGTAAGTGGGCCCACCCGAAGGATTATCCGTTAGGTTAAAAGACTGCATCTTGTATTGGATCGAATGGCTCGCGTTGCTTTGCTAGCCTAAGCTACACGTGATCTACCCTCTACAACATAGAAAAAGACTTGATAGGTCCCAAAGGCAAGTGACTCCTTTGGTTAAAGGATGATCAGTTTAGAGAAGATCAACGGCTCACGTTGACTCACAGCCGAAAGATGCTCGTAGTTTACCTTTCACGAAGTAGCGAAAAGGTGGAGGGTCTGGGCGATATGGTCATGGAAGGGGTAACAGACAAGCAAGTTTTTGAGATCCAATGAGTGTCATTACTTCACGAAGGAAAGGTACCTGAGATTTAAGGTTCACAAAGTAGTGAAAAGGTCAGTGGGCCCAAAGGACAAGAAGGTCATAATTTTAAAGACCGATTAAGTATGAGTTAATTGGATGGCCCGCGTGGATTCACAGTTTCAAGTCAAATGAAGATTAATGTTCGTGAAGTAGCAAAATGATGTGGTAGTTACATGGTGGGTGACATGGAAGAATAGATGGTTTTCTCTATGGAGAGAATTAGTGACTTGCCAGATGCACGTGGCTCCGAAGGGTAGTTGAGAGCCCGCATTGATTCAACCGGCGGTTATGTTGAAAATAGTAAAGTAAAACACGTGGCAGCCTTAGAATGGAACCAGATGGAATTACCTAAGCAAATAGTCGAGTGCCACATGACATTTGTTAGCCAGTAATGAGACAAAGCAAGTGGTCTCTGAGTTAGGGGCCCACTTTAAAGGTTTGAGTGCATTAAAGGGTGTACATCTCGAGATGGATCCAACGGTTGTCGATGTTTCACAGCCCAAAGATGCTGGCAGTTTAAACTCTACAAAGTGGTAAAAACCATTAATAGTCATGGTGGTGCGCAGTTAGTGAAGAAGGCTAGCAGTCACTATAAGAAGAAAAGATCAAGCAAGTAGATGACAATCTAATGGCCGACGTTGTTTCATGTGGTGAAATTGCGCAAGGTTTAGTGTTCGTGAAATAGCGAAAAGAAGGTAGGGCCCGTCACTAATGCAGAGGGACCAGAAGGAATAAAGGTAGTCCAATTTCCAAAGATCTGATGATCATCGTTGCTTCGTGAAAGAAAAGTGCAGGGGCTTTAAACTTTGCGAAATGGCAAAACAACGAAACAAAGAAAGACTTAGAGAACTTGTGGTCTGTTGGAGCCTGTTTTTGAATTTGATTTACAAATTCAATTTTGAGGTGATGGCCAAAGCATGCGGAATTAATTTATCAATTCAATGCCAAATTGCCATATTAAGGTCCGCATCAATTGAATATTGGTACCATTTTGACAAGTTTGTTGCAGGGGAGCTGGTGCAGAGCGAGTTTCTTCAGGTGAATAACCAGGTTTTTTCTGTGTTTTCCTTACTAGTTGCAATCTGAGAATTAGTGTTGTCGTGTGAATTGTTTTATTAGAGTTTTTTGAAAATCTCAATTGATATAGTTGCATTAACGGGATGGCGCCAAGAAGGGAGTTAATAGGAAAGGTAAACTACCAAGATAGGAATATATGTGATGACTTCCTGGAACAACTAACTATGTCTACCAATGTCGGGGCCAAAGCAAAAGAATTGGTACCAAAAAACCATCGTTTAAGAATTGGGGACGATCTATATGACAAAGGTAATTGGTTAAGGGATCCACAAATAGGGATGTCAGGTTTATGACTATTCAAGGTAGGTTTTGGTTAGAGACATTCCCCTACCCCTTTAAATAGTATATGGGAATTGGATGTGGGGAAGCTTATAGTCCCTGGGGTCTTCATGGATGTAGATTTGTTGACTCTGATTGCACAAAATTATGACCCTGTAGCTAGATGTATCAGGAATGTGAAGGGATCAACCCTAATTGAAATTAATGATGATGAATTCAGAAGTGTGTTTAAGCTCAGCGAGGCTTCAAATTTGTTAGAGCCTATTGATTTTGAATCACTAGCCCAGGTTTATAATGCACAAAGGGATCACCTTAGGAGTGGCCCATTGAAAGAGTTTTTTGTTAAGATAGGAGGGCTGGGTATTGTAGGCCCCAACACCATGGAACCTTTCTCCTTGAATTTGTTTACTTTAAGAGCTAAGGGCATGTATTGGGCACTTTTTCAGATTTTTGGAGAAGATGCTGAGAAAAACATGCCAACCCATTATATGCTGATGATTGCATAGATTCTAAACCCCTCTCTAGCAATAAAATTTGACTATGCGCCTTACCTCACTGATGCAATTCATACAGGGCTGGTAGGGATAAAAAATGGTAAGGTGGACAGACCATTTGGATGGTATTCTCTTCTAATGCACATGTTTTTGTTCAAGGGTGCTGATTATTTTGCAAAAGAAATGGATTTGGTCAAGGTGAAGGATAAGGAAGGGATGCTTGTTCAACTTTGGAGTACTATTTTGTCCTATTTAGAGAATGGGGTATTTTTGTCTCATAGTTGGCTAAAAATCTGCAAAATGTGCTTGGAATGGCCTTGTTGCCTCTGTGTTTCTTGGGTCAAAGAGGGTTTAAGGTTTTTGATTCTTTAACCCTCTCCTATGTTTTGGAAAAACCCTCGCGTTCTATTCTTCCATTACTTTTTCCACTTAAGGAAGGGTTGGTCTATCATGAAAAGTGTTCCCCCCCATCAGATTTTCCCTAGGCGGTCTTTTAAATTTTTTTAAATCTTTATGCCTTTACCTAGGTATTGTTCTAATGTTTGTCGAGCTCCTTAATAATTGTGCAAGTCCATGTTAATCCTACGGTTGTTGTTGTTGTTTCACTGGGAAAAGATGCCTAAGATTTAGTGTTCGCAAAATGGCAAAAAGGGGTAAGTGGGCCTGACCGAAGGATTATCCGTCAGGTTAAAAGACTGCATCTTGTATTGGATCCAACGGCTCGCATTGCTTCGCTAGCCTAAGATGCACATGATCTACCCTTTGCGAAATAGTAAAAGACTTGGCAGGTCCCAGAGGCGAATGACTCCTTTTATTAAAGGATGATCAGTTCAGAGAAGATCAATGGCTCGCATTGATTCACAATCGAAAGATGCCTGTAGTTTACCTTTCATGAAGTAGCGAAAAGGTGGAGGGCCTGGGCGAGATGGTCATGGTAGGGGTAACAGACAAGCAAGTTTTCGAGATCCAACGGTTGTCATTGCTTCGCAAAGGAAAGGTACCTGACATTTAAGGTTCTCGAAGTAGCGAAAAGGTCAGTGAGCCCAAAGGACAAGCAGGTCATAATTTTAAAGACTGATTAAGTATGAGTTAATCAGACAGCTCGCATGGATTCGCAGTTTCAAGTCAAACAAAGATTAATGTATGTGAAATAGCGAAATGATGTGGCAGTTACACGGTGGGTGACATGGTAGGACAGATGGGTTTCTCCATGGAGAGAATTGGTGACTTGTCAAATGCAAGTGGCTCCGAAGGGTAGCTGAGGGCCCGCCTTTATTTAACTGGCAGTTATGTTGAAAATAGTAAAGTAAAACAAGTGGCGGCCTTAGAATGGAACCCGATGGAATTAATTAAGCAAATAGCTGATTGCCACATGACATTTGGTAGCCAGTAATGAGACAAAGAAAGTGGTCTCCAAGTTAGGGGCCCACTTTAAAGGTCTGAGTGTGTTAAAGGGTGTACATCTCGAGGTGGATCCAATGATTGTCGTTGTTTTGCAGCCTGAAGATGCTGGTAGTTTAAACTCTACGAAGTGGCGAAAACCATTAACAGTCATGGTGGTGCGCGGTTAGTTAAGAAGGCTGGCGGTCACTGTAAGAAGGAAAGATCGAGCAAGTAGATGATGATCTAATGGCCGACGTTGTTTCATGTGGTGAAAGTGCGCAAGGTTTAGTGTTCGCGAAATAGCGAAAAGAAGGTAGGGCCCATCACTAATGCAGAGGGACCAGAAGGAATAAAGGTAGTGCAAGTTCCAAGGATCCGATGATCGTCGTTGCTTCAAAAAAGAAAAGTGCAGGGGTTTTAAACTTTGCGAAATGGCGAAACAACGAAACAAAGAAAGACTCAAAGAACTTGTGGTCCGTTGGAGCCTATTTTTGAATTCGATTTACAAATTCAATTATGAGGTGATGGCCGAAGCATGCAGAATTAATTTCTCAATTCAATGCCAAATTGCCGTATTAAGGTCCGCATTAATTCAATATTGGTACCATTTCGACAAGTTTGTTACAGGGGAGCTAGTGCAGAGTGAGTTTCTTCAGGCGAATAACCAGGTTTTTTCTGTGTTTTCCTTGCTAGTTGCAGTCTGAGAATCGGTGTTGCCATGTGAATTGTTTCATTAGAGTTTTGTGCAAATATTAATTGATATAGTTGCATTAATGGGATGGCGCCAAGAAGGGAGTTAATAGGAAAGGTAAACTACCAAGATAGGAATATATGTGATGACATCCTGGAAAAACTAACTATGTCTAACAATGCCGAGGCCAAAGCAAAAGAATTGGTGCCAAATAATCATCGTTTAAGAATTGGGGACGATCTATATGACAAAGGTAATTGGTTAAGGGATCCACAAATAGGGATGTCAGGTTTAGGACTGTCCAAGGTAGGTTTTGGTCAGAGACATTCCCCTACCCCTTTAAATAGTATATGGGAATTGGATGTGGGGAAGCTTATAGTCCCTGGGGTCTTCATGGATGTAGATTTGTTGACTCTGATTGCACAAAATTATGACCCTATAGCTAGATGTATCAAGAATATGAAGGGATCAGCCCTGATTGAAATTAATGATGATGAATTTAGAAGTGTGTTTAAGCTCAGCGAGGCTTCAAATTTGTTAGAGCCTATTGATTTTGAATCACTGGCCCAGGTTTATAGTGCACAAAGAGATCACCTTAGGAGTGGCCCACTGAAAGAGTTTTTTGTTAAGATAGGAGGGCTGACTATTGTAGGCCCCAACACCATGGCACCTTTCTCCTTGAATTTGTTTACTTCAAGAGCTAAGGGCATTTATTGGGCACTTTGTCAGATTTTTGGAGAAGATACTGAGAAAAACATGCCAACCCATTATATGTTGATGATTGCATAGATTCTAAACCCCTCTCTGGCAATAACATTTGACTATGTGCCTTACCTCAATGATGCAATTCATACAGGGCTGGTAGGGATAAAAAATGGTAAGGTGGACAGACCATTTGGATGGTATTCTCTTCTAATGCACATGTTTTTATTCAATGGTGCTGATTATTTTGCAAAAGAAATGGATTTGGTCAAGGTGAAAGATGAGGAAGAGATGCCTGCTCAACTTGAGTACTATTTTTGCCTAGGATAGAGAAGATGCCAGTTACCTAAAGTTTGATAGGTGATTTGCATCTAAAATCAGGATTCTTTTGTGCATAGAAAACCTTAGGATCCCTAAGGCTCTTTTAGAATTCCTCAGGCCCAAGGAGTTTGCTAAGGGTATTAAAGTTGTTCATAATTGGGGAGATATGTATTTGTACCTTGTTTCTATAGTTTTCAGTGTATATGGTTTCAGGGGCACTCCATATTTATTGCCTTATCAAGTCCCACTGAAGATAGGAATTAAGGAAGTCTTAAGGCTGATTGGAGGTGTGCAAGAGGCAGAGCTAACAAATAGAGGTAAGGGGACTATTTTCCCAACTATTACTATGGCCCATCATTTTGTGATCACCAAAGGTGCATTGAATTATCTTGAAGAATTCTTTAAACTGTATATATTGTCAACTGCAGTTTCAAGATTTGCAGACCCTGAAGACTTTTTCAACGACATGTTTAGAAAAGAGCAGTTTGTAAAGGTAGGCATCACCAATTTCAATTTCCTAAAGATTTAATTAGGAATGAATTCAATTTGGATGATAAAGAATTGAGGAAAGAGAAATGGGTGGCATATAAAAGGGCTCTTGACTTCATTCAGCAGTTTGATAGCAGGTATGACCCTCTTTCTAGTTTCAATCCCTTTGAGGAAAAAATAAAATTCTTAATTCTTTATTTTGAAGACCTCATGCAAACTTTGAAAGAAAAGAGGGAGGCTATAATGAGAGATGATCCTGACAGGGTTAGATTGGTTCTTGCTAAGCCTTCCTTTGCTAAGGCTATCCCACCAGGTGATTATGTAATGCACAAGAAATCAAAATACAGTGTGATGATGCTAGTGACTGGTGCGCCTTCTACTTCAAGAGGGAAAAGAGAAATTGAATATGTCATTGACATCCAAGACTCCCCTAAAAGGCAAAGAGTGGGGAAGGAAGTGCAAACCAATGAGCCTCTGTAATCTCCATATCAATCCTGCATCCACATAGGAGATGAGCAAGCGGTGGCCGAACAGTTGTTATAGTTAGGGAGTCTCAGGGAGATTGCCTACACATATGAGGAAAACCAAGAAGGGATGCCAGCAGAGCCACTTAGTGCTGAGATGAACTTGACTAAAGGTGAGCTCAAAGGTAAAGAGCTAGACCTAACTGTCAAGCAAGCCAGTGAGGAGTTCATGGCTGATAGTAAATTTGTTACAATAGGGGCCTTCATGCAATTTCTATGGAAATAAAACATGGAACAATTTAAGGCCGGATTTGAAAAAAGGAAGAGTGAGCAGCCTCATAGAGACGTAACTCAGGTGGAGGAAGAGGTAAAAGAAGAATTGATTGAAGAATTCAAGACCATTACTGCTAAAAAGGGAAGAGAGATGGTATCAAAGGCTGGTATTTTGATCATCCCTGAGTGGGATATAGCTAATGCTCTGGTACTTGAAGCAGTCAAGAAGGAAACTAAACCCATGGAAGGAGTGACCGTTAGCAAAGATAATGCTGCTTTAGTTATGTGGTCATTGAAAAAGGATGAAAATAGAAGAAGGAAAGATACCTCAGATTTTAGTTTCCTAGGAGGTATGATTATAGTAGCCACTGATTATTTCACCAAGTGGATATAAGCTATACCCACTAGGAGAGACACAAGTAAGGTTGTTATTGACTACCTAATGGATAATGTCATAACTAGATTCAGAGTCCCTGTAAAACTAGTAAAGGATAATGCCATGAGCTTCAGGTCAGAAGAGTTCATTGAATTTTGCACTAGCCATGGAATAGTTATGTCCTACTCTTCACCATATCTCAAAGCTGAAGGTAACTGTAGTGTCATAAAATTGTGACCTTGCAATTTATGACCATATTAGGGTCTTCACATTGGCGAATTAAATCCCCAAGCCTGACTGGAGACCCAAGACTTGCTCAATCCCTAAAAACTGCACTTTTTCTGCCCCTCACACTACTTGAACCTGCTTCCTATCCTGAGATAAGGGTAGGAAAAGGGTGTGGTGCCCCTATCCCTTCCCTAATTCCAAGCCCCTTCATTCAAAATGTGCATTGGTCTTTGCATTTTCAGTAGGAAAACTTCTCCTATGTCGGCCTATGATGAAAAATTAGTCCAATAACCCTAATTGACAAATATATAAGTTGCATTTACCTTCCCATTTGCATAAGTTGGAAGTTTCATGGATCACAAGTTCAAGCAATCAAGCATTCAAGAGACTTCAAGCATACTGTTATCACTATTTAGAGAATGGGGTATTTTTGTCTCATCGCTGGCTAAAAATCTACAAAATGTGCTTGGAATGGCCTTGTTGCCTCTGTGTTTCTTGGGTCAAAGAGGGTTTAAGGTTTTTGACTTTTTAACCCTCTCCTATGTTTTGGAAAAACCCTCACGTTCTATTCTTCCATTACTTTTTCCACTTAAGGAAGGGTTGGTCTATCATGAAAAGTGTTCCCCCCCATCAGATTTTCCCTAGACGGTCTTTTATACTTTTTTAAATCTTTATGCCTTTACCTAGGTATTGTTCTAATGTTTGTCAGGCCCTTAATAATTGTGTAAATCCATGTTAATCCTACGATTGTCGTTGTTTCACTGGGAAAAGATGCTTGAGATTTAGTGTTCATGAAATGGCGAAAAGGGGTAAGTGGGCCCGACCGAAGGATTATTCATCAGGTTAAAAGACTGCATCTTGTATTGGATCCAATGGTTCGCGTTGCTTCACTAGCGTAAGATGCACGCGATCTACCCTCTGCGAAATAGCAAAAGACTTGGCAGGTCCCAGAGGCGAGCAACTCCTTTGGTTAAAGGACGATCAGTTCAGAGAAGATCAATGACTCGCGTTGATTTGCAGCCGAAAGATGCCCATAGTTTACCTTTCACAAAGTAGTGAAAAGGTGGAGGGCCTAGGCGAGATGGTCATGGCAGAGGTAACAGACGAGCAAGTCTTCAAGATCCAACGGTTGTCATTCCTTAGTGAAGGAAAGGTTCCTGAGATTTAAGGTTCGCGAAGTAGCGAAAAGGTCAGTGGGCCCAAAGGACAAGCGGGTCATAATTTTAAAGACCGATTAAGTATGAGTTAATCAAACGGCTTGCGTGGATTCATAGTTTCAAGTCAAACGAAGATTAATGTTCGTGAAGTAGCAAAATGTTAGAATGGAACCCAATGGAATTACATGAGCAAATAGGCAACTGCCATGTGACATTTGTTAGCCAGTAATGAGACAAAGCAAGTGGTCTCTGAGTTAGGGGCCCACTTTAAAGGTCTGAGTGCATTAAAGGGTGTACATCTCGAGATGGATCCAACGGTTGTCGTTGTTTCGCAGCCCAAAGATGCTAGCAGTTTAAAATCTGTGAAGTGGCAAAAAATGTTAATAGTCATGGTGGTGCATAGTTAGTTAAGAAGGCTGGTGGTCACTATAATAAGTAAAGATCGAGCAAGTAGATGACGATCTAATGGCCGACGTTGTTTCATGTGGTGAAAGTGCACAAGGTTTAGTGTTCACAAAATAGCGAAAAGAAGGTAGGGCCTGTCACTAATGCAGAGGGACCAAAAGGAATATAGGTAGTGCAAGTTCCAAGGATCCGACGATTGTCGTTGCTTCGTGAAAGAAAAGTGCAGGGGTTTTAAACTTTGCGAAATGGCGAAACAACAAAACAGAGAAAGACTCAGAGAACTTGTGGTCCGTTGGAGCCTATTTTTGAATTCGATTTACGAATTCAATTCTGAGGTGATGGCCGAAGCATGCAGAATTAATTTCTCAATTCAATGCCAAATTGCCGTATTAAGGTCTGCATCAATTAAATATTGGTACCATTTTGACAAGTTTGTTACAGGGGAGCTGGTGCAGAGCGAGTTTCTTCAGGCAAATAACCAGGTTTTTTCTGTGTTTTCCTTGCTAGTTGCAGTCTGAGAATGGGTCTTGCTATGTGAATTGTTTCATTAGAGTTTTGTGCAAATCTCAATTGAAATAGTTGCATTTATGGGATGGCGCCAAGAAGAGAGTTAACAGGAAAGGTAAACTACCAAGATAGGAATATATGTGACGACTTCCTGGAACAACTAACTATGTCTACCAATGTCGGGGCCAATGAAAAAGAATTGGCACAAAAAAACCCTTGTTTAAGAATTGGGGACGGTCTATATGACAAAGGTAATTGGTTAAGGGATCCACAAATAGGGATGCCAGGTTTAGGACTGTTCAAGGTAGGTTTTGGTAAGAAACATTCCGCTGCCCCTTTAAATAGTATATGGGAATTGGATGTGGGGAAGCTTATAGTCCCTGGGGTCTTCATGGATGTAGATTTGTTGACTCTGATTGCACAAAATTATGACCCTGTAGCTAGATGTATCAGGATTGTGAAGGGATCGACCCTAATTGAAATTAATGATGATGAATTCAAAAGTGTGTTTAAGCTAAGTGAGGCTTCAAATTTGTTAGAGCCTATTGATTTTGAATCACTAGCCTATGTTTATAATGCACAAAGGGATCACCTTAGGAGTGGCCCACTGAAAGAGTTTTTTGTTAAGATAGGAGGGCTGACTATTGTAGGCCCAAGCACCGTGGAACCTTTCTCCCTGAATTTGTTTAATTTAAGAGCTAAGGGCATCTATTGGGCACTTTGTCAGATTTCTGGAGAAGATGCTGAGAAAAAAATGCCAACCCATTATATGTTGATGATTGCACAGATTGTAAACCCCTCTCTTGCAATAACATTTGACTATGCACCTTACCTTATTAATGCAATTCATACAAGGCTTTTAGGGATTAAAAATGGTAAGGTGGACAAACCATTTGGATGGTATTCTCTTCTAATACACATGTTTTTTTTCAAGAGTGTTGATTATTTTGCAAAAGAAATGGATTTGGTCAAGGTGAAAGATAATTAAGAGACACCTATTCAACTTTGGAGTACTATTTTGTCTTAGGATAGGGAATATGTTAGTTACCTAAAGTTTGATAGGTGCTTTGCATCTAAAATCAGAATTCTTTTGTGCACAAAAAACCTTAGGATCCCTAAGGTTCTTTTAGAATTCCTCAGGCTGAAGGAGTTTGCTGAGGTTATTAAAATTGTTCATAATTGGGGAGATATGTATTTGTACCCTATTTCTATAGTTTTTAGAGTATATGGTTTCATGGGCACTCCATATTTATTGCCTTATCAAGTCCCACTGAAGATAGGAATTAAGGAAGTCTTAAGGCAGATTGGAGGTGTGCAAGAGGCAGAGTTCACAAATAGAGGTAAGGGGATTATTTTCCTAACTATTACCATGGCCTATCATTTTGTGATCACCAAAGGTGGTTGGAAGTATCTTGAAGAATTCTTTAAACCATATATATTGTCAACTGCAGTTTCAAGATTTGCAGACCCCGAAGACTTTTTCAACGACATGTTTAGAAAAAGAGCAGTTTGTAAAGGTATGCCTCACCAATTTCAATTCCTTGAAGATTTAATTAGGAATGAATTCAATTTGGATGAGCAATAATTGAGGAAAGAGAAATGGGTGGCATATAAAAGGGCTCTTGACTTCATTCATCAGTTTGATAGCAGTTATGACCCTCTTTCTAGTTTCAATCCCTTTGAGGAAAAAATAAAATTCTTAATTCTTTATTTTGAAGACCTCATGCAAACTTTGAAAGAAAAGAGGGAGGCTATAATGAGAGATGATCCTGATAGGGTTAGATTGGTTCTTCCTAAGCTTTCCTTTGCTAAGGCTATCCCACCAGGTGATTATGTAATGCACAAGAAATCAAAATATAGTGTGATGATACTAGTGACTGGTGTGCCTTCTACTTCAAGAGGGAAAAGAGAAATTGAAGATTTCATTGACATCCAAGACTCCCCTAAAAGGCAAAGAGTGGGGAAGGAAGTGAAAACCAATGAGCCTCAGTATTCTCCATCTCATTCCCCCATCCACATAGGAGATGAGCAAGTGGTGGCCGAACAGTTGTTACAGTTGGGGAGTCTTGGGGAGATTGCCTACACATATGAGGAAACCCAATAAGGGATACGAGAAGAGCCACCTAGTGCTGAGATGAACTTGACTGAAGGTGAGCTCAAATGTAAAGAGCTAGACCTAACTATCAAGCAAGCCAGTGAGGAGTTCCTGGCTAATAGTAACTTTGTTACAATAGGGGCCTTCATGCAATTTGTATGAAAACAAAAAATGGAACAATTTAAGGCTAGATGTGAAAAAAAGAAGAGTGAGCAACCTCATAAAGATGTAACTCAGGTGGAGGAAGAGGTAAAAGAAGAAATAAATGAAGAATTCAAGACCATTACTCCTGAAAAGGGAAGAGAGATGGTATCAAAGGCTGGTGTTTTGATCCTCCTTGAGTGGGATATAGCTGATGCTCTGGTACTTGAAGCGGTCAGGAAGGAAACTAAACCCATGGAAGGAGTGACCTTCAACAAAGATAATGCTGCTTTAGTTATGTGGTCATTGAAAAAGGATGAAAATAGAAGAAGGAAAGATGCCTTAGATTCTAGTTTGCTAGGAGGTATGATTGTAAAAAGAGTTCAAGATACAGGGATGGTGGAAGCTACAAACACAGTCTTAGAAACTGCAAAGTTCAGTGTAGCAGTGGCAGAAAAGGAGGCAAAAGAAAAGGCTAATCTCCATTTGAAATTGGAAACAATCTTGAAGGCTTATAATGAATCCAAAGAAGGAATATTCAACTGAGATAGTATTATTGGTAGGCTTCAGTGTCAGTTGGCAGGTGAGCACCATCAAGGTGAATCCTCTACTCTTATGATAGCTTCTTCTTCAGCAAGACCTCCACCTACAAGTCCTATCATAGAATATCCCACTTTTCCTATGCCTTCCGGTTTCCAACCAACTGAAACTGTTCAACATGAGTTGGAAAAGTTGAAATAGGCTCAAGCCATGTTTGCAAGAAAATATGTGGAAAAGGTAAAAGGCACAATTTTGAAGTTTGTTGATTTAGTTAGGGCCTCTGTCATTCATATTTCTATGAAGAGGATTCTGAATATTTTGACCGAATTAAGAGAAGATGAGACCACTTTGCAACCAATTTTAAGTAAGTGGGTTCCTAGGGGAAATGAGTTAGAGCTTATGTGTTCATCCCATGCAGATGCAGAGGCAAATGACAATCTCAGATCCACCTATGAATTCATAAAATAAACGAATATACTCTCAGAAGAAAGGTAAGGTGTGAAAAGAAAAGCCCAATTGTATAGAAAAGAATATTCTGATCACAAGTATGAGTTGTTTCCAGGGGGTTTTATTGGTCCTGCTTAGTTAAAAGAGGAGAAGGCATGACTGGAAGAGCTGGACCACAAATTATCCCAAAGGGTCAATGAAATCATTAACACTGATGACACATCCTTATTTGTCAAAACAATTGAGGAGATTGAAAAGGTAAAATTACATTATGGTTTCATAGAAATAGAAATTGGGCAGTTAAGAGTTACTTGGAAAAGGCTAGAAGGGATGAAGGAGAAGATTGTTAGCTTCTCTTGGCCGAGTGATGACGTGTTCCAAGAGTGGAAAGAAAAGTATGCCAGACAAAGAGAGGATATTCCAGAACAGCTAGAAGATGTTGCTGTGGAGCAACAAACTGAAGAGGCCAATAATACTGAAAAGGACTTGTAATTGTTTCTTGGAGAATACTGCGGTCTGTAACAAACTTTTCTTAGAAATTGTCTGAAGCTTGTAAGCATCCATGATATTATAAATGGATACCAGGACTAGCAAAAGAGGGATCACAAGAATTTTAAAAAGAAGCTCTGGCAAAATATATTTAGTGCTTTTTTTTTCTGGTTTTAAGCAGATTACTCTAAGTTATGTAATATTTTCAAGAATGAATATGAATATACAAATCAAAGTTCCAGGCCTAAAATTTATTTGTCTTCTGGTGTGCATTCTTTAGTTTGTTGGTTTCATTTGGATAATCTAGGGTTGTTTGAATGAGCATGGATTGTAAGGCAATCTTATAGAAGTTATTTCTGGCTTTTCTCTTTAGGAGAGGGATTAAATGTGCATGAAATATTTCTGTCAGCAAATCTATTGTTTGTTTCTTTGAATCTGATGAGTTCTTTTAGTTAAATGAGAGAGGACCTATGTATATGTTAGGCATATATGGGGTTCATGAAATCCAAAGTGATGAAATGTATAAGAATGTTCAGTTTTGAAAACTCTTGCTTGATTTAGGTGACTCTATGGCCCAGATAAGGCACTGGTATCTGATTGTAGTATTTCTTTCTATCTTTTCTTCAAGATAAATATTGAAAATGAATACAAGTTTTTCTTTTAGTGTTTCAGTTTCATTGAGGTGATGAAATCCATAGGTTTTTAGCACTGGTTTATTGTGGATCTCAATTTTAATGTGTGAAAATATTCACAAAAGGTATACCCACCTGAACTTTGGATAAGTTCAAAGTGTGGAAGGTCTCAAAAAATTGTTATATGTTACTCTTGAGTTCTATTTCCCTAATCTTTTCATATGCAGACAAAGTTATTTTATTTCTTACAGGAAGGATAGAAGGGAAATCAAAATTTGAGACTAACAAAAGTGGCGACTTTGCTGGGGAATAGTCATAGTGTGCTTTATGTTACAGATTGGTGATAACTCAATGATGAATGAATAGTACCAAACCAGTACTAAGAGGGGGGGGTGAATCAGTACAGACAAAATATAGATCTAAATCGGTTCAGTAGCAATCACTCCAAATGACTGGCAAACAGTGACACCGGTTTGAAATAGAGTGCAATCGGTAAAACTCAGAACACCTAAAACAATTATAAACTGGTTGCTCACTGAGCTTTCCACTCAACTTAGAACTACACTACCATTTCACCCATATGTATGAACAGGTAATCTATCATCATATCTTCACAACAGCTAGTTCAACATGTTTTATTGGGAGGGATAAAACACAAAACCATCATATGCTTAACAGGTAATAACAAAGCATCACACATGACACACATATTTTTCACGTGGAAACCCAACTGGGAAAAACCACGGTGGGGATAAATACCCACAAGCTTGTTGTTGAACTCTTTGGAAGTTTGCTCTGTTAGAAGCCTTGTCCGGTTAAAGACATTACAAAAGGTTCTGCTAGGAACCGATCCTATTAGAGATCACCCGATTAAGGGATGGCTACAATACCCGGTTAAGGGTTAAACCCTGTTAAGGGTACCTTGTTAGAGGATTTCAAGTACTCAATAGCTAAAGGATTTCTAGAGATCTCTAGCTTTCCAAATCTCAATAACTTTGAGTTACCCTGTTAAGGGATTTACAGCAAGCCAGTTAAGGCTACTCCGTTAGGGGATTTTCCAACTGTTGAGGTGGTTAGAGATCAACAGGTATTACAATGATCTGGTAACAACACTCAATGCCAATGCAGATCTGCTTAAGCTCCTCTTCACCTTCTGCACTTACACTCTGCAAGTATCACTTCTCTCCTCTGGTTTGGCAAGGATCTCATATCCCTTCTCTTGGATACTCACACACAACTTTTGCCAACAACCTCTGAAAGAATCACAACATCGACCTTACAGGACAATAGATATGTCGATAGCATAAACTTTAAACCCTAGACCTATTAGGTTAAGGAATTCAAACAATTCAATCCTGATCGTTGATCATACTGTATTAAATGCAACAGATCTTTAATAAATCTCAAGACATTCTCCATCATTCATTATCCACCGATTTCATGGCGGTTGATAATCCATCATGCGTTTTCACCATTTACAAACTTCACACATTCCTGAGGTAGATAGGGATAGTCTTCTTCATACAAGATCCTTCAGGCGCGCAAGGCTAACATGGCAACATGATCTATTCTTTGTTATATTGCTTACTCATTACACAAAGATCACCAGTTGAGCCATACAGGCTTGAAGCACTTCAACCGGAAACCCTGAAGTTGAGACTACCAATTGGTAGTCATACAACGCTTCCATGTGCCGATTCCCATAACCATATGCCAGTTCATCTTGAACAAGCACACCACTTCACTTTGGCACAAATGTTGGTTCACAGTGTTATACCAGTTCTCACATATGCTGGTTCATACCTCTTCAACATATTGACATCAATGACAACATACAATGTCATTATGTCCACATATCGGTTCACATAATGCCAACAATTGGTGCCTGAATTGGTTGAGAAGTTTGTTCAGATATCTGTGTGTTGTGGAAGATCACCTGATCTCTCGTTTATGCTATCTTTCTCTTTGAGAATCTTCTTGACTTTGTTAAATCTTTGCAAGTGATTTGTTCAAGCTTGTTTTTTAATTTCCCATAGTCTTTGTGGGTGGCGACTCTGACAAGTATATCTAGTGCTATTGAATAGGTGTAATTCTTTTGAGAAAAACAAGCACAATGCAGAGAGGAAGGAACACCAGATCATTCATGAGGAATCATCCTCAAGAGACATTGCAAGAGGGATTACCTGAACAAGCAAGGAGAGGTCAGAAAAGATCAGTTGTACATGAGCCATCCAATGCTGCTTGGGTACAAAAGAGCTTTAATGCGGGTAAGTCATCTAAAAAGCCCATATATGCCAATTAGAATTCTTCTTCTTATGAGTTTGATCAGGATTATTTGGGTTTCCATTTTGGGTTGTTTGGTAGTAATGAGGAAGTCCAAATTCAAAATCAAAGGATATCTCATATTAGTTTATCCAGGAAAGACAGGAACAATTCAAATATTAAGAAGGACTCTATACACAGAACAATACATGGAAATATTAGTTTAATTGATATTGACCAAGTTCATATATCAGATTCTGAAGAAATGTTCCTTGACGAAGATAAGATATCCCAAGAATTTGAGGTCTTGAATAGAAAAGTCCATCATTTAATTTCCTTAAGGGCACAAAAGGAAGAAAATAAGGAAAAGGAGGTAAAAGAAAAATTGATGGAAAGGGATAGGCTTCTAAGACAAATTTCTGATCTTGAATTATTCACCCAAGAGAAAGCTAAGAGTGAGGATGAGGGTCCAGTCATCAGAGAAATTCTAGTTGCTAAGACCAACCCTGCATACAAACCTATTGTGCAACCGAATAGGGAAGTCCTTAGTGACCCACAACCTGTTAGAAATAATTTTGATAAGGGAAAACATAAGTGTATGGAAGATGGGTTTGGATCTAAGACTACAATGGAGATATCTCATATGTTATCAGTGCATGAGAGAGAGATGGAGAGGATGAGGAAAGAGAAAGAAGATCTACAAATGGAGTTGGAAAAGGCTAAATTAGAAGCAGCCAATCAAGAATTTAAAAGAAAGATTAATTATCTAAAATATCCTCCTATAAGTTTTCCCTCGATAGACCTAAATAAACTTGTTCCTCAGTAAGCTTCACCCCCTCTAGTCAAAATTCAGTCAATGTTGCCTATGAGCACTGTCCCAGCTAATCTAGCCCCTGTCACTAACCAAGGTAACCGGATCCCTCTGACTCATGGCCCTAATGTAAAAATGAACATAGGAAATAACCTTGCTGCTAATCAATTCCAAAGAAGACCTATTAACTTGGAGTTATACAGACAACTCTTCTTTGATGGAATCCCAGGGTACCCCAACCATGTTCCTACAGAATTAAGGGATAGACTCCACAAATTTGCTGGCAACAATGCAATCAATGTAGAAGAGAACTTAAAATCTTTTGGTGACTTAATCAATGATTATGAAATAATAGATGAAGATGTCATCATGAAATTGTTTGTACAATCCTTAGTAGATGATGCAAGGGACTGGTATAGAGGTCTCCCAGTGAATAGCATTGGGTCTTGGGAAGATTTTAAAAACTACTTTCAAGAACAGTATGGTGACAAAACAAATGTGAGATTCATGTTCAATGAGTTTAATAATATTAGAAAGTCTGATAATGAAATTGTCACATATTTCAATGCTAGATTTCAGAAAGCAATGCATAGGCTATATCAAGTGATGAGGTTAGATGATAATATGTGTCTGAATACTTATTACAATTCTTTTCATTTTAAAATGGCCTATATTCTGCAGGATAAAAATCTGCATAGTCTGAGGGATGCATTTAGAATTGCCATCAATGTGGAGAGTAATAGGAAAGCATCTGGCAAAGTAGGGAGGAGAACTGATGGTAGGTTGTGGCAAGAATCAAAACAACAACCCAATAAAGTTGCTAAAGAAGAAGACAAAATAGAGAAATTAGTGACTGTCATGAAAGATCTTACTGCCAAGGTGAGTAAAAATGATAAGCCTCATTACAATTGGCAAGATAGACCTCCTAGGTTGCATGACATGCCTTATAACACCACTTGGAAGGATGGAAAACCCCAAAATGAGAAGCCAAAAAAAACTCAGAACCAAGATACCCCAGATCCTTTAAAAGGAGGAAATGTTCATAATATGGAGAATACTCCTTGGTGCATGGCTTGTGATGGACCACATTCTCCTCATCAATGTGTTGTAGCTCAAGCCCTTGAAGAATCCATGAGACAAGAGGCTGAGCCTGATATCAATATGTTTGAAACTATTAGTGAAAGTGATGATGAGTCATTACAAAGTGAACTTAGTGAATGTGATGTGTTGAATAGTAAAAGCTCTTACCAAGGACAGTTGACCCTTGATTGGCATCCCACTTTGAACGTGGTAACAATTGAAGATGAAGAAGTTCATCTCAGAAGACCCAGTGATAAAGAAGTAAGAAATCTCACTAAGGTTGCCATAGCCAAAGCCAAGCACAATTATAATTTGAGAAGTACTAAGAAGGATGAGGATCAAGGTGAACCTGGTTTGATGTTTATAAAAGAAGTATCCTAGAAGAAAGCAGAAAGTAATACCACCTTGCCCCAAGATAGTCAAAAGAAGAATGACCGATTGAAAGATATGGCCAAAGGTATGGATAATAATGCTACTGGTGATATACAAAGAACTGATTCAATAAAGAAAGCAAGTCAGCCTAAGATAGAGAAATTTAAGGCTAATATTGAGTTGATTAATAATTCCAAATTTGATATGACTCAGGCTCTTACCCAGATGAAGGTCACTATCCCATTGATAGAATTATTGAAAATAAAGGAACATAGAGAAACTGCTTTATCTTTATTTTCTAAGACATCTGACAGTAGCACAACTTTGCCTTCAGGTTCAATGGAAGGTGAAAAGGATCATGAGCTGCAAACCCCAGAGGTATATGTTAGAACAACTATTACACAAGAGCCTTCATAGGTTGATCCTTTTTATGTTACTTTGTTAGTGAATAACTGATTAATTAAAAACTGTATGATAGATTCTGGTGCACTTGCAAATGTAATGCCATATGGTTTCATGAAAGAATTAGGATTGTCATTAAGCACCATATATGGGAAGTGTTATGTTATGGATAATAGAGAAGTGCCAGTGATAGGTACAATGAAAGATGTTGAAGTAAAAATAGAAGCATTCCCTAAAGCAACATATAAGATGGATGTCATTGTAACTAACACAAAACCTCACTATGGTATGCTTTTATCTAGACAGTGGGCTACAACAGTAGGTGGAAATGTTTAGTTGGATCTGTCATATGCTACTATCCCAATTAATGGAAACCAAATCAAGTTGTATAGAGAACCACATGCCCCTAGGGTAATTGAGAAATTAGACCTAGTATGCTAAACTGTATGATTGATGTGGATCTTGACAATTTTAAAATACGACCAATTTTACCTCAATTGAAGAATACTGATTCTATTGTGACTGTATTGGAATCTCAACAGCATGATTTGTGGGATATGTATTTTAATGGAGCTTTCTCTAAAGAAGGATCTAGAGAAGGAGTTCTTTTTGTATCCCCATCAGGTATAACCTTCAAATATTCCTTTTTGTTATCCTTTCAGTGCACAAATAACACTGCTGAATATGAAGCCTTGTTATTGGTGCTTGAAGTTGCAAAAAGGCAAGGGATTCAATTGTTAAGAGTGCTAGGAGATTCAGAATTGGTTGTTTCTCAGGTTAGATCTAAGTATGCATCTAAGAATGATAGACTGAAAAGATATAAGCATGCAGTGTGGGATGTGATTGAACATTTTAGTGCATTCTCTATTAATTGGATAGAAAGGTCAAAGAATATCATGGCTGATTTCCTAGCAAATGTTGCATTAAAAAATGATGATATAACATTAACTGGTGTATCCATAGTTGAGATAAAAGCTAGGCCATCCATTCTTGATAATGTGTATAATTGGCAAGTGTTTGTTGATGATGAAGACATTCTCAGATTCATACAATGCATTGATGACTATGATGGACAAAAAATTGATTGCAATGCATTGGTAGAGGTGGTGGAAGATAAGGAAACTGTGTTTGGAAATGACTTGGTTCAATTGGAAACTAATGAAATACCTAAAGGATTAGTACAATTGGAAGGTATGTTTAGTTACAGTGACAACCATTTGCATCAGTAGTCAACCACCAAGTTAGATGAATTGGAGGAAGTAAACTTGGGGATAGAATCATCCCCTAAGTTGGTGTATATTGGAAAGAATTTGTCTCCTCATGTTAGAGTTAACCTTATTAACTTATTGAAAAAATATAAGAATGTTTTTGCTTGGTCTTATGAAGATCTGAAGGTGTATAGACAAGATCTGTTTCAGCATGAAGTCCCTTTTCTTCCAAGTGCTAAGCCTTTTAGATAGAAACAAAGACCTATCAACCCCCCGCTGGAATCTAAAATGCAACAAGACTTAACCAAGCTGAGGGAAGGGGGAATCATTAAGCCTATAAGGAATTCACCATGGGTGTCTAATTTGGTCCCAGTTAGAAAGAAGAATGGGGACATAAGGCTTTGTGTTGATTTTAGGAACCTTAATGTTACTTCTTTGAAAGACAATTATTCTTCTCCTAATATGGAAGCAATGTTACAAAGAGTAACTGGTTGTGACCTATTATCTATGATGGATGGTTTCTCAGGATATAACCAGGTGTTAGTGAAAGAATCTGAACAATTCAAGACTGCTTTTACCACCCCTTGGGGAACATATGTATATGTAAGAATGACTTTTGGTTTGAAAAATGTTGGAGCTACTTTTCAGAGAGAAATGGATGTAGCTTTTAAGGAGTTCATTAACATTATCATGGTAGTGTATCAAGATGATTTGACATGTTTCTCCAAAAGGGTAGATGACCACTATGGGCACTTGGAAAAGGTTTTTAAAAAAGCTCTGGAATATGGTGTCTCCTTAAATCCAAAAAAGTGTCATTTTGCTATTACTGAAGGGAAGCTGCTTGGGCATATTGTCTCTAAGGAAGGGGTTAGAATTGCCCCTGAAATAATTGAAGCTATAAACAATGTACCCGAGCCAAAGAGTGTTAAAGGTATCCAATCTTTCTTGGGCAAGGTAAATTTTGTTAGAAGATTTATTGCAAATTTTGCAGAGATAGTCAAGCCCATTGTTAAATTGCTTAAGAAGGATACAAAGTTCTGCTGGGACGCAAAAGCTTCAAAGGCTTTTGATGAAATAAAAAAAGTAATTCAGGAGGAACTAGTGTTGAAGTCCCCTAACTACAATAAGCCTTTCTCTCTATTTTCTTTTGCTTCATATCATACAGTGGCTGCAGTTCTTCTACAAAAGGATAATGAAGGATATGAACATCCTATAGCTTTTTATAGCAAATCTTTACAGGCTATAGAGTTAAAATATGAAATTATGGAGAAGAAAGCATATGCTTTGGTCAAGGCGGTTAAAGTATTTAGGCCCTATCTTGTAAATGCACAAGTGATTGCTTATGTCCCACATGTGGCTGTCAAAGATATTTTATCCTAGTCTGAGGTCACTAGTAAAAGATATAGATGGATAACCAGAATTCAGGAGTTTGATTTGGAGATTAAAATTACTAAATTGGTAAGAGGCTTAGGTCTTGCTAAGCTAATGGTTGAATCAAACCTTCTTGATGTTAAAGTGAATAATGTTGAAATTGAGAACATCTTGGTCACAAGTATTGAGACATAGCCGTGTTACTCAGAGATAGTAAATTTTTTAAGGGATGCAACATTTTCAGAAGGGATGACTCATAATCAGAGAAGAACATTGAAGTTGAAGTCTCAAATGTATGTCCTCATTTAGGGTGATTTGTATTGGCAGAATAGAGATGGGGCATTGTTGATGTGTTTGGATAAATATCAGGCTAAAAGGGTGTTAATTGAAATGCACAATGGAGTGTGTGGAGGTCATTACTCTGCCAAGACAATTGCTAGTAAGATAGTTCGGGCTGGATATTTTTGGCCTACTTTGTTTAAAGATTCCCATGAACATGTCCAGAGATGTGATCCATGCCAAAATTTTTCATCCAAATTGAAATATGAGGGAGCTTTACCCCTCAACCCAGTCACAGTGGAAGCCCCTTTTGTCCAATGGGGCATTGATTTTACTGGAGAAATAGTTGAGAAATCAGGAAGAGGTCATAGGTGGATTATAGTAGCCATTGATTATTTCACCAAGTGGATTGAAGCTATACCCACTAGGAGAGACACCAAGTAAGGTTGTTATTGACTACTTGATGGATAATGTCATAACCAGATTCAGAGTCCCTGTAAAACTAGTGATGGATAATGCCATGAGCTTCAGGTCAGAAGAGTTCATTGAATTTTGCACTAGCCATGGAATAGTTATGTCCTACTCTTCACCATATCATCCTTGGAGTAATGGGCAAGTTGAATACAGTAATAAGAGCCTCTTGAACATTATTAAGAAAATCTTGTAGGAGAATAAAAGGTCTTGGGACCAAAAGTTAAAGTTAGCTCTATGGGAAGACAAGATTATTGTTAAGAAAGCAATTGGGGTTTCACCTTTTGAATTGGTTTATGACACACAATCTAGGGTGCTAGTCAATAATCTTCTTCCAGTATACAAGTTTCTGCAAGCTGAAGACATGGAGTTATCTGACCTATGGAAGACCGAATGATTCAGATGGTGGAGGTGGAAGAAGTTATAACTTTGGCTCATAAGAGGAATTTGAAGATCCAGTTGCAGTCCAAATATCTGTTTGACAAAAGAACCTTGTTAAGAAAGTTTCAAATTGGTGACATGGTTCTTCAATGGAATGCAAAAGGGCAAGACAAAGGGAAACATAAGAAATTTGAATCATTATGGATACGCCCCTCTATGGTTTATGATCTTAATGGAAAGGATTCATATTTTTTGCAGAAAATGAATGGCGAGGTAGAGGAATTTCCAGTGCATGGACAGTTCCTGAAACATTACTTCTCTTAAGTCCATGCATAGTAGGTGTTAGTCTGTATATATTTAGGTTTGCTTTTGTTGTTTGTTTTTGGGCTTGTGTTTGGTCTATTATCTAGAGTTCCTGAATTCTTGTGTTGATTTTGCAATCAACCATCCCCAGTCAGAGCCGTTATTATCACTATTTAGAGAATGGGGTATTTTTGTCTCATAGTTGGCTAAAAATCTGCAAAATGTGCTTGGAATGGCCTTGTTGCCTCTGTGTTTCTTGGGTCAAAGAGGGTTTAAGGTTTTTGATTTTTTAACCCTCTCCTATGTTTTGAAAAACCCTTGCGTTCTATTCTTCCATTACTTTTTCCACTTAAGGAAGGGTTGGTCTATCATGAAAAGTGTTCCCCCCATCAGATTTTCCCTAGGCGGTCTTTTATTTATTTTTAAATCTTTACACCTATACCTAGGTCTTGTTCTAATGTTTTTCGGGCTCCTTAATAATTGTGCAAGTCCATGTTAATCTTACGGTTATTGTTGTTTTGCTGGGAAAAGATGCCTGAGATTTAGTGTTTGTGAAATGGCGAAAAGGGGTAAGCGAGCCCGACCGAAGGATTATCCATCAGGTTAAAAGACTGCATCTTGTATTGGATCCAATGGCTCACATTGCTTTGCTAGCCTAAGATGCACGTGATCTACCCTTTGCGAAATAGAAAAAGACTTGGTGGGTCCCAGAGGCGAGCAACTCTTTTGGTTAAAGGAAGATCAGTTCAGAGAAGATCAACGACTCGCATTGATTCGCAGCCAAAGATGCCCGTAGTTTACCTTTCATGAAGTAGCGAAAAGGTGGAGGGCCCAGATGGTCATGGCAAAGGTAACAGACGAGCAAGTTTTTGAGATCCAACAGTTGTTGTTCCTTAGTGAAGGAAAGGTACTTGAGATTTAAGGTTCGCGAAGTAGCGAAAAGGTCAGTGGGCCCAAAGGACAAGTAGGTCATAATTTTAAAGACCGATTAAGTATGAGTTAATCGGACAGCTTGCGTGGATTCATAGTTTCAAGTCAAACGAAGATTAATGTTCGTGAAGTAGTGAAATGATGTAGTAGTTACATGGTGGGTGACATGGCAGAATAGATGGTTTTCTCCGTGGAGAGAATTGGTGACTTGTCAAATGCACGTGGCTTTGAAGGGTAGTTGAGGGCCCGCCTTGATTCAACCGACAATTATGTTGAAAATAGTAAAGTAAAACACATGGCGGCCTTGGAATGGAACCCGATGGAATTACATGAGCAAATAGGTGACTGCCATGTGACATTTGTTAGCCAGTAATGAGACAAAGCAAGTGGTCTCTGAGTTAGGGGCCCACTTTAAAGGTCTAAGTGCGTTAAAGGGTGTACATCTCGAGATGGATCCAACAGTTGTCGTTGTTTCGCAGCCCAAAGATGCTGGCAGTTTAAAATTTGTGAAGTGGCAAAAAATGTTAATAGTCATGGTGGTGCATAGTTAGTTAAGAAGGCTGGTGGTCACTATAATAAGTAAAGATCGAGCAAGTAGATGATGATCTAATGGCCGACGTTGTTTCATGTGGTGAAAGTGTGCAAGGTTTAGTGTTCATGAAATAGCGAAAAGAAGGTAGGGCCTGTCACTAATGCAGAGGGACCAGAAGGAATACAGGTAGTGCAAGTTCCAAGGATCCGATGATTGTCGTTGCTTCGTGAAAGAAAAGTGCAGGGGTTTTAAACTTTGCGAAATGGCGAAACAACAAAACAGAGAAAGACTTAGAGAACTTGTGTTCCGTTGGAGCCTATTTTTGAATTTGATTTACAAATTCAATTCTGAGGTGATGGCCAAAGCATGCAGAATTAATTTCTCAATTCAATGCCAAATTGCCATATTAAGGTCCGCATCAATTAAATATTGGTACCATTTTGACAAGTTTGTTGCAGGGGAGTTGGTGCAGAGCGAGTTTCTTCAGGCGAATAACTAGGTTTTTTCTGTGTTTTCCTTGCTAGTTGCAATCTAAGAATCGGTGTTGTTGTGTGAATTGTTTCATTAGAGTTTTGTGCAAATCTCAATTGATATAGTTGAATTTATGGGATGGCGCCAAGAAGAGAGTTAATAGGAAAGGTAAACT
The DNA here is from genome assembly GCF_030272615.1 of Cryptomeria japonica. Taxonomy (NCBI): domain Eukaryota; kingdom Viridiplantae; phylum Streptophyta; class Pinopsida; order Cupressales; family Cupressaceae; genus Cryptomeria; species Cryptomeria japonica. The sequence goes on from NC_081413.1 coordinate 385,356,203, forward strand.
ACCAAGATAGGAATATATGTGACGACTTCTTGGAACAACTAACTATGTCTACCAATGTCAGGGCTAATGAAAAAGAATTGGTGCCAAAAAAACCTTGTTTAATAATTGGGGACGGTCTATATGACAAAGGTAATTGGTTAAGGGATCCACAAATAGGGATGCTAGGTTTAGGACTGTTCAAGGTAGGTTTTGGTTAGAAACATTCTTCTGCCCCTTTAAATATTATACGGGAATTGGATGCGGGGAAGCTTATAGTCCTTGGGGTCTTCATGGATGTAGATTTGTTGACTCTGATTGCACAAAATTATGACCCTGTAGCTAGATGTATCAGGATTGTGAAGGGATCAACCCTGATTGAAATTAATGATGATGAATTCAGAAGTGTGTTTAAGCTAAGTGAGGCTTCAAATTTAGAGCCTATTGATTTTGAATCACTGGCACAGGTTTATAATGCACAAAGGGATCACCTTAGGAGTGGCCCATTGAAAGAGTTTTTTGTTAAGATAGGAGGGCTGACTATTGTAGGCCCCAGCACCATGGAACCTTTCTCCCTGAATTTGTTTACTTTAAGAGCTAAGGGCATGTATTGGGCACTTTGTCAGATTTTTGGAGAAGATGCTGAGAAAAACATGCCAACCCATTATATGTTGATGATTGCACAGATTGTAAACCCCCCTTTGGCAATAACATTTGACTATGCACCTTACCTCACTGATGCAATTCATATAGGGCTGGTAGGGATAAAAAATGGTAAGGTGGACAAACCATTTGGATGGTATTCTCTTCTAATACACATGCTTTTGTTCAAGGGTGCTGATTATTTTGCAAAAGAAATGGATTTGGTCCAGGTGAAAGATAAGGAAGAGATGCCTATTCAACTTTGGAGTACTATTTTGTGTTGGGATAGGGAATATGCCAGTTACCTTAAGTTTGATAGGTGATTTGCAACTAAAATCAGGATTCTTTTGTGCACAAAAAACCCTAGGATCCCTAAGGCTCTTTTAGAATTCCTTAGGCCCAAGGAGTTTGCTGAGGGTATTAAAACTATTCATAATTGGGGAGATATGTATTTGTACCCTATTTCTACAGTTTTCAGAGTATATGGTTTCAGGGGCACTCCATATTTATTGCCTTATCAAGTCCCACTGAAGATAGGAATTAAGGAAGTCTTAAGGCAGATTGGAGGAGTGCAAGAGGCAGAGTTCACAAATAGAGGTAAGGGGATTATTTTCCCAACTATTACGATGGCCTATCATTTTGTGATCACCAAAGGTGGCTACAAGTATCTTGAAGAATTCTTTAAACCATATAGATTGTCGACTACAGTTTCAAGATTTGTAGACCCCGAAGACTTCTTCAACGACATGTTTAGAAAAAGAGCAGTTTGTAAAGGTATGCCTCCCCAATTTCAATTCCTTGAAGATTTAATTAGGAATGCATTCAATTTGGATGAGAAATAATTGAGGAAAGAGAAATAGGTGGCAGATAAAAGGGCTCTTGACTTCATTCATCAGTTTGATAGCAGTTATGACCCTCTTTCTAGTTTCAATCCCTTTGAGGAAAAAATAAAATTCTTAATTCTTTATTTTGAAGACCTCATGCAAACTTTGAAAGAAAAGAGGGAGGCTATAATGAGAGATGATCCTAATAGGGTTAGATTAGTTCTTTGTAAGCCTGCCTTTGCTAAGGCTATCCCACTAGGTGATTATGTAATGCACAAGAAATCAAAATACAGTGTGATGATGCCAGTGACTGGTTTGCCTTCTACTTCAAGAGGGAAAAGAGAAATTGAAGATGTCATTGACATCCAAGACTCCCCTAAAAGGCAAAGAGTGGGGAAGGAAGTGCAAACCAATGAACCTCAGTATTCTCCATCTCAATCCCCCATCCACATAGGAGATGAGAGAGTGGTGGCTAAATAGTTGTTATAGTTAGGGAGTCTCAGGGAGATTGCCTACAGATATGAGGAAACCCAAGAAGGGATGCCAGAAGAGCCACCTAGTGCTGAGATGAACTTGATTGAAGGTGAGCTCAAATGTAAAGAGCCAGACCTAACTGTCAAGCAAGCTAGTGAGGAGTTCCTGGCTGATAGTAACTTTGTTACAGTAGGGGCCTTCATGCAATTTGTATGGAAACAAAACATGGAACAATTTAAGGCCAAATGTGAAAAAAAGAAGAGTGGGCAGCCTCTTAAAGATGTAACTTAGGTGGAGGAAGAGGTAAAAGAAGAAATAAATGAAGAATTCAATACCATTACTCCTAAAAAGGGAAGAGAGATGGTATCAAGGGCTGGTGTTTTGATCCTCCTTGAGTGGGATATAGCTGATTCTCTAGTACATGAAGTGGTTAGTAAGGTAACTAAACCCATGGAAGGAGTGACCTTCAACAAAGATAATGCTGCTTTAGTTATGTGGTCATTGGAAAAGGATGAAAATAGAAGAAGGAAAGATGCCTTAGATTCTAGTTTCCTAGGAGGTATGATTGTAAAAAGAGTTCAAGATACAGGGATGGTGGAAGCTACAAGCACAGTCTTAGAAACTGCAAAGTTCAGTGTAGCAGTGGCAGAAAAGGAGGCAAAAGAAAAGGCTAATCTCCATTTGAAATTGGAAACAATCTTGAAGGCTTATAATGAATCCAAAGAAGGAATAGCCAACTGAGATAACATTATTGCTAGGCTTCAGAGTCAGTTGGCAGGTCAACACCATCAAGGTGAATCCTCTACTCTTATGATAGCTTCTTCTCCAGCAAGACCTCCACCTACAAGTCCTATCATAGAATATCCCCCTTCTCCTATGCCTTCCGGTTTCCAACCAACTGAAACTATTCAACATGAGTTGGCAAAGTTTAAACAGGCTCAAACCATGTTTGCAAGCAAATATGAGGGAAAGGTAAAAGGCACAATTTTGAAGTTTGTTGATTTAGTTAGGGCCTCTGTCATTCATATTTCTATGAAGAGGATTCTGAATATTTTGACTGAATTAAGAGAAGATGATACCACTTTGCAACCAATTTTAAATAATCGGGTGCCTAGGGGAAAAGAGTTAGAGCTTATGTGTTCATCCCATGCAGATGCAGAGGCAAATGACAATCTCAGATCTACCTATGAATTCATAAATGAAATGAATATACTCTTAGAAGAAAGGGTAGGTGTGAAAAGAAAAGCCCAATTGTATAGAAAAGAATATTCTGATCACAAGTATGAGTTGTTTACAGTTGGTTTTGTTGGTCCTACTTAGTTAAAAGAGGCGAAGGCATGGTTGGAAGAGCTAGACCATAAATTATCCCAAAGGGTCAATGAAATCATTAACACTGATGACACGTCCTTATTTGTCAAAACAATTGAGATGAAAAGGTAAAATCATATTATGGTTTGATAGAAACAGAAATTGGGCTGAGTGATGATGTGTTCTAGGAGTGGAAAGACAAGTATGCCGGACAAAGAGAAAATATTCTAGAATAGCCAGAAGATGTTGCAGTGGAGCAAAAAATTGAAGAGGCCGATAATACTGAAAAGGACTTGTAACTGTTTCTTGGAGAATATTGTAGTCTGTAACAAAATTTTCTTAGAAATTTTCCAAAGCTTGTAAGAATCCATGATATTATAAATGGATACCAAGACTAGTAAAAGAGGGATCACAAGAATTTTTAAAAAGAAGCTCTGGCAAAATATATTTAGGGCTTTTTTTTTCTGGTTTTATGCATATTACTCTGAATTATGTAATATTTTCAAGAATGCATATGAATATACAGATCAAAGTTCCAAGCCTAAAATTTCTTTGTCTTCTAGCGTGCATTCTTTAGTTTGCTAGTTTCATTTGGATAATTTAGGGTTGTTCAAATGAGCATGGACTATAAGGCAATCTTATATAAGTTATTTCTGGCTTTTCTCTTTAGGAGAGGGATTAAATGTGCATGAAATATTTCTATCAGCAAGTCTATTGTTTATTGCTATAAATTTGATGAATTGTTTTAGTTAAATGGGAGAGGACCTATCTATATGTTAGGCATATATGGGGTTCATGAAAGCCGAAGTGATGAAATATATAAGAATGTTCAGTTTTGAAAACTCTTGCTTGATTTAGGTGACTCTGTGGCCCAGATAAGGCACAAGTATCTGATTGTAGGATTTCTTTCTATATTTTCTTGAAGCTCAATACTGAAAATGAATACAAGTTTTTCTTTTAGTGTTTCAGTTTCATTGAGGTGACGAAATCCATAGGTTTTTAACACTGGTTTATTGTGGATCTCAATTTTAAAGTGTGAAAATATTCACAAAAGATATACCCACCTGAAATTTGGATAAGTTCAAAGTGTAGAAGGTCTCAAAACCTTGTTATATGTTACTCTTGAGTTCTATTTCACTGATCTTTTCATATGCAGATAGAGTTATTTTATTTCTTACAGGAAGGATAGAAGGGAAATCAAAATTTGAGACTAACACATCCCTTTCAAGCATTGAGCATTCTCAAGTCTCCCTTCAAGGCTAGGTGTTTCATTCAAGTCAAGGATTCAACCATTGAAGAGGAGATCCCTTTCAACATTCAATTTCACACAAGTAATTCTATCTACAACCTCCCTTGAGGTGAATTACATTTCAGTCTTCCATTTACATTTACTTGCAAGTACTTTCTTTCATCATTTGGTTAATTCCAAAACTAGGGTTTGACCCGAAGGCAAACCCCCAATTCCAACCCCCTTTCCTCTCTTTTCTATGTGTAGGTTGCAGGTGCACAACTATACTTGCAGATTTGGACTCCATTCACAGAGGTGGAAAAACCCTTTTCATTTCATGGATTTTTTGGAGGACCGTGTGCACTTTCAACACGGTCTTGACAAATTTTCCTCAAATTCACAGGGTAGCTTCATCTTGACATATTATAGCCAGATCCAGGTACACAACTTCAGCCCATGCTTCTATCTCGAGTTATAATCAGTTCTTTGCTACTTTTACACTTAGTTCCAAAATACATAATTCAACAATTAATACTCATTCTAAAAGAGGGGTTAACTTGTCATTTCACATTATTATCAATTCATTTAGTATTCAATATCTTTCGTAAGAGATTGGATCTAGTGAATTTCCCCCCCTCTTTTAAGTGTAATGTGGATAAAGTGTTTGAATGAAAATCCGCAATGTAACTTTCATCCTCAGAGGGAAGAAAATATTTCCTCCCGATCTTTCCACACTTCTACCCCATTACATTCTGGTGAACCTGACGTCTTACATGCTTGACATTTCAAATCATTGCATATTTTTCATTTACAAGTTTGATTTTTCTGCAAAATTAGTGGTTAATTCATTCAAAACCCTAGTTTTTAAAATTGAAATTGAACTTGTGTTTTGTAAAAATTGCTTGCTATTGTCTTAGATCTGAAAATTGCTTTGTTGGTCAAATTCAATTTCTTCATTATCTTGTTCAATTTGCAAATCAAATTCACAAAATTAAGAGGTTAATTGTCAAAACCCTATTTTTCATAAGTTATATTGAAATTGTGCAAAAATTGAATCTCCATTTAATTTTCAGATTTGTGACTATTTTCAGACTTATCCTCTTTCCTAAAATTCAAATTTTCAATTTCCCTCCTTTTTCAAAATTCAAAATTTCAAAAATTAAGTGGTTACGTCCTAAAATTCTAATTTTTAATTTTAATTGGATTTTGTGTCAATTCAATAAATTTCAATCAACTTCGGTCTTCTAAACATTTTTCAAGATGTCCCTATCCATTAGGTTTGACCTTTTTCAAATTCGCAATTCAATTCCTCATTTTTTTCAAAACCCTAATAGGGTCCTATTTTCACATTCAAACCTTAATTTCGTATATCTAGAGATTGTAAAATCCACCAATTTTTTGTGGATAGCTTTAAAATCATTGTAACTTTCATCCCTGAAAATTTCCGAAAAAGTTGGGAGGACTGTGTGCACTTTCAACACAGTCCCCGACTTTTTTCCTCAAAAATAAAAAATACCTTCAAAATTCAACATCTCAAATTTCAAGAATTTTTTTAAAATTAAGGGGCTCATTATAATTTGCCCTGATTTTAAAAATTCTGATTTTGTCAATTTTAAAATTAGGTGGTATCCCATTGGCCCTAATTTTAAATTCCAATTTCTTTTCATTTGTCATTAAATTATTGTTGTAAATTGTGTCATTTTCTTCTTTCAACATAGTTCAAATTGTTTAATCATTATTTTGCCAAATTTTGTATTATTCAATTTTTGTGCACTTTGTTCCTATAAGTCACAATTCAAATCCAAAATTTCAAATTTTCCCTCTAGTTCATGAGTTTTACCACTATTAGTCCAGCTTATACTATCCCCGTTAGACAAAGCATTAGAATTAAGGCTTCCCAAGGTTTAATTACCGAGGAGATGGAGCATAATTTGGGTGACTTCTTTACTGAGGATCATGTTAATTCTTCCCATCCTAATCATGTCCCTATCTATCCAATTGACGAATCCCATGATGAACAAGAAGACGCTTTGACTAGAGTTTCTATAGATCAACTTTCAAAATTGGACAATCAATTTGATAACTTTCAACAATGGATGTCCCAAGAGTACCTTAATAGTGAAGCTCTTCCATTAATTGAAGGCCTTAAATGCACGATTCAAAGTGATAAGAATGGAATTGATATATTGCATGGAATTTCTCATATTGTTTATTCCAATGTCATGCCTTTAAAGAGTTGTTCCGAAACCCTATGTTATTCACAACCTTCAACACAAATCAATTCTTCTATTCCTTTGACTACTCCTATGACTAGTGTTCCTACTTTTACCTCAAACATCATGGCTACTTCAACTCAAAATGTCATTCCTACAACAATTGGTTATGGGGGAAATCCCTCTTCTTCATTTAATCCTCCATCTTTACCTATGTCTTCAATAAGCATTCTTATTATCCCTCAACCAATCAATGTGACACAAGGGGGAATTCATTCAACAATTTTATTCCTCCTTTGAGTGTTCGTTTTCCTACTCAATCATCACCAATGCCTACTTATCATAATATCCCACCACCTTATTCTCAATAAATGCCTTCCTTCAATAATATCACACCACCTTCTCAATCAACCATGTCTAACATCAATTCTTCTACCAAAGTGACCATTAACAATCTTGCTCCAACTGCGTCTTCCTTACAACAATAAATTGCTTCCATGAGTCAATCCAAGTTCAGTGTGCCCACATTTGATGTCGTGAGCCCACTTTCTCTTGATATTGTTAAAGTCATCCCACCTAATCATGTTGAGGTCCCTCAATTGGAACTCTATAATGGAAAAGGTGATCCTCTAATGTATGTCAAAATATTTCAAACCCTGTGTACTGATTTTGCTTATGATCAAAGATTACTTGCAAAACTGCTTACAAGAACACTAAGAGATAAGGCTTTGCAATGGTATTTCTCTTTGCCTTCTTATTCTATCATTTCTTTTCAACAATTAGCAAATTCTTTCATTCAACAATTTCAAAACAACATTGGTCCTAAAATTACTTTGACTGATTTAATGCATTGTAAACAAGGTGTTAAAGAAAAAGTGATCGATTTCATTGGTAGATATAAGAATTTGTATGCTCAAATTTCTTTTCTATACCTGATAATGATATTCAAATAATTTTCATTTCTAGTTTGCAAAAAAATGTTAGGGAAAAGCTTCTTTTTTTTGAGTTTACTTCCTTTCCATAGTTGTGCAGAATACTCCACAATTATCAACTGGCCGTGAGTCAAATGGAGCAATCTACTCCTATGGCTCTGAGTGATAAGGGGGAGAGTGTTCAATAACCATTTACGAAGTTCAAACCAACAAAAGGATTCATCAAGTTCAATGATACAATCAACAACAACAATGTGAATGCTACAACAGGTGTGAATGATAAGGGAAACAAATCAGTAACTCCTTGTAATCAAAATCTTAAGATTTTTACTGATCCATTGACTTCTCATACGTCTAATGTGATTGAGACTAAACATACCTCTCTCTCTCCTTTTGATCTTACCACCATAGCTCTGAATTTAGTGAATATGGTAGAAAAACAAGAGACACCTAAAGACCCTTGTATTATATTTGACCCTAGTGAGACCATTAAAGCACCCAATGACCCTTTATACATAGTTGTGAAGGTTAAGAACATACCTTTCCGTGGTGCTTTTGTTGATCCCTCTTGCATGGTTAATGTCATCACTGAGGAGTATATTTTAACTTTATGATTGCATAAATCAATTTATGATGACTCTAATGTGGTTGTGAAGTTATTTGATGGATTCTTTTGTCCTACCACTGGGTCTATCACCCTTCCTATTGAAGTTCACTCTAAATCTATGGATGTCAACTTTTTTATCATTCCTTCATCTAAAAAAATTTCGTCTGAAGTTGGGCTACCCTTGGCTATCTTGCATGAAGGCTATTGCTTCTCCTATTCATAAGTGTTTGAAATTTCCTCACAATGGAGAAATCATAATTGTTACCCATGGCTTATTTGGACCATCCGATAGAAGCACGGGTGTTCCTACTAATTTCCTTTGGCCTAAGCAATTTCAATCTCTTCCACAAAGGAGTGATTCTCTTTTCCAATCTTATCAAAAATGGAAGAAAGATATGATCTTATCCTTAAGTCAACCTAGATCCCCAACAATTGACATTCCCATCCTTCTTGAAGATGAAATCCTTCCCCTAATGGATAGGAATAATCTTCCTCAACCTATTCCTATGGATGTAACTATGCCTTCTCCTCAAAAGAACAACAATATTTCTTCTAAGGTTAGACCTGTACCACCTCCCCATGATGGACCCGGTCTCCTTCCTACACCTAATATTCCTCCTTTATATGGCACAGTTCCACCTCCTTCCTCTTATAGAGAGAAGAGGCTCACCTCTCCTTTTGTCCAACCTAAAAGACCTCAACCTAAACCTTAAACTATCAAAGAGAAGACTATTCCTCATTCAACAAATGTTCTTCCTTCTTCCCAGCCTTCCGCTAAGACTTGACTAAATCATTGTGCGAGAGACCACCAACGAAGGCGTCGTGCTCGAGCTTGTGAAGCTATTCCTCAAAACATTCAATCTCCCAAGACTCTGACGATTGATATGATTCCCTTTTCTCCTAAGCAAGATGTTGAACCTACATCTCCAAATCATAAATTCCAAAAAATATGTGATGGTTTTACTCCGATTCATGTTTGTACTCCTCTCTATATAAATCTAGATGAAGAAATGAGAAAATGCTATTCACGATGGCAATACAACTCCTAATGCTTTTGAAAGTGACTATGAATATGTTGATGTGGACAAGCATTTATCAGTTGAATTTTCAAAAACCCTAATCCTAGCTCCTAGAATCAAACAAAGTGACTTAGTACATGAGCATAGTTCTTGTTTGGATATTGTGATAGCTCCATCTACTATGCTCAATTTTACTCCTTTGGTGTGTTTCTTTCCTTCCCGAAATAGTGATCAGTAAGATCAAGAGGTGGATGTCATGCTAGATTAGCAACATTAGCACTGTAGATCTTCTCCTTCTCTCCTCTCTTACTCTTTGTGACTATTCTTCTATGTGTATCCTTGTTTTTCTATTTTTCCCTTAATGTCTACTTGCAAATGATACAAAGCATTGAGATCTCTTTTGGTCTCTTTAATGTTGACTCAAAAGACATCCTCTATTCCCTTTCTTCCAAAGGTAGTGTCCTTTATTTGGGGAATGATTATTATTATATGCATATACACATATGATATACATGAGTTATCATACAACATACTGACCCTAAGGAAAGAGAAACTACCTCGTGTTTTATGTTCATTATCCTTGGGTTTATTCCTTGATTGGGGGATAAATCTTTGCAATAACATGCTCCCTCTCTTCTCTCTCTCTTGGGTGTATCCTACTTTAAAGAAATCACTCCTGATAGGGCGTGGGTGATTGTTTTAATGTGGGGGGATACAATCTGCTCATATTTTACTTCTTGATACTTAAAGTTACTTGGTGAACTTGGCTTCGCTTTGTGATTTTGGTATCCTTGCTTTTCATGACTCATAGTTAGGGGAACCATGCTACTTGTAGTCATGGTTGTAGTCATGGTTTTCTCTTCTCGATCTTCCCTTTTACTTTGTCAATTGAAGTTGTAAGTTCCTTAGTCCACAGGGGGCTTGGTGCATCTTGCCTCCTTGACATGGTAGAAGTCTTTCAATCTCATTTCCTTGTACTTTACCGGTAGTATTGGTGTACACTTATACTCCTGCTAAAGTGGGGGGTTAAATGTAGTGTCATAAAATTATGACCCTTGTAATTTCCGACCACATTAGGGTCTTCACAATGGCAAATCAAATCCCCAAGCCTGATCAGAGACCCGAGACTTGCTCAATCCCCCAAAACTGCACTTTTTCTACCCCCGCACTACTTGATCCTACTTTCGGTCCTGAGATAAGGGTAGGATAGGGGCATGGGGCCCCTGTCCCTGCCCTATTTTTGGGCCCCTTCATTCAAAATGTGCATTGTTCTTTTCATTTTCAGTGGGAAAAATTTCCCTATGTTGGCCTATGACAAAAAATTAGTCCAATAACCCTAATTGATGGATATATAAGTTGCATTTACCTTTCCATTTGCATAAGTTGGAAGTTTCATGGATCACAAGTTCAAGAAATTAAGCATTCAAGAGCATTCAAGAATTCCAACATCCCTTTCAAGCATTGAGCATTCTCAAGTATCCCTTCAAGGCTAGGTGTTGCATTCAAGTCAAGGATTCAACCATTGAAGAAGAGATCCCTTTCAACATTCAATTTAACACAAGTAATTCTATCTACAACCTCCCTTGAGGTGAATTACATTTCAGTCTTCCATTTACATTTACTAGCAAGTACTTTCTCGACATATTATAGCCAGATCCAGGTACACAACTTCATCCCATGCTTCTATCTCGAGTTATAATCAGTTCTTTGCTACTTTTACACTTAGTTCCAAAATACATAATTCAACAATTAATACTCATTCTAAAAGAGGGGTTAACTTGTCATTTCACATTATTATCAATTCATTTAGTATTCAATATCTTTCGTAAGAGATTGGATCTAGTGAATTTCCCCCCCTCTTTTAAGTGTAATGTGGATAAAGTGTTTGAATGAAAATCCGCAGTGTAACTTTCATCCTCAGAGGGAAGAAAATATTTCCTCCCGATCTTTCCACACTTCTACCCCATTACATCCTGGTGAACCTGACGTCTTACATGCTTGACATTTCAAATCATTGCATATTTTTCATTTACAAGTTTGATTTTTCTGCAAAATTAGTGGTTAATTCATTCAAAACCCTAGTTTTTAAAATTGAAATTGAACTTGTGTTTTGTAAAAATTGCTTGCTATTGTCTTAGATCTGAAAAATTGCTTTATTGGTCAAATTCAATTTCTTTATTATCTTGTTCAATTTGCAAATCAAATTCAGAAAATTAAGAGGTTAATTGTCAAAACCCCAATTTTCAAAAGTCATATTGAAATTATGCAAAAATTGAATCTCCATTTAATTTTCAGATTTACGACTATTTTCAGACTTATCCTCTTTCCTAAAATTCAAAATTTCAAAAATTAAGTGGTTATGTCCTAAAACCCTAATTTTCAAGTTTAATTGGATTTTGTGTCAATTTCAATCAATTTCAATCAGCTTTGGTCTTCTAAACATTTTTCAAGGTGTGCACATCCATGATTGGAGGATTGTTATAAGTAGTTGGAAGTTAATTAGAAGAAGTGCACATCCATGATTGGAGGATTGCTATAGTTAACCGCCTCTAGACCAGATATCATGCAGTCCATTTGTTTAGTTGCAAGATTTTTAGCTAATTCAAAGTAGTCACATGAGGAAGCAATAAGGAGGACTTTCAGGTACTTGAAAGGGACTCTATATTTTGGTCTTTGGTATAAGAAGAGTGGAGATTTCATGTTGAAATCATACATAGATGTTGATTGGGCCAAAAGAATTGATAATAGGAAAAGTACAAGTGGAGGTGAATTTTTATTGGGAGACAAGTTGGTCTCTTGGTTAAATAAGAAGCATGATTCAATATCTCTATCTATTACAAAAGAAAAATACATTGCAATAGCATCTTGTTGTACTAAAGTTATGTGCATGAAATAAACTCTTAAAGATGTTAAAGTGGTATATGATGAAGCTATTCTTATTATGTGTGATAATACTAGTGCTATAAACATTTTAAAGAATTCAGTAATGCATTCAAGAACTAAACATATCTCAATCCGATATCATTTCATAAGAGAGAAGGTTGCAGAAAGGAAGTTAGATTGGAGTACATTTCTACAAAAGAACAGGTTGCAAACATTTTTACAAAAGTGTTGGTGAAGGTTACTTTTGAGTATCTCAGGCTGAAATTAGGGGTTATTTCCCAAGTCCTTTCTCTAACTAGATGCATAGATGGGGTGCATCTATCCAAGGGGAGATTAAAGGCTTATTCTTTGTCTCCTTGATTGATGTTGTTGTTTCTCTCAGGGGGAGTAGTGGAGTTTGTGGTTTCTATTGGTTGTTTGAGAGTAGTGTCAGTTTGAATGATGGCTAGTATGTCATACTGTGCCCTTTGTATTTTATGTCAAAGAGAGAGAGAATTCTTTAAGGGGGAGAGATTTTTTGTTACTAAGCTTATTTTTTTGTCACTGATGAAAAAGGGGGATATTTTTGGAAATTTGAGTTAGGTTGTCATTGATTTAAAACTTGTTGATCTAGATGGAGTCTAGTCTGGATATGATCATGTACTATTGCAAGTTTCTTTGTCTAGTGTTTGGTGGTTTTTGTTGAATTTTATGCATTGGTGTTGGTGAATTATCTCTAGTGAATATACAATTGTGGAAAGTTGAATATGAAAGAAATAGTACTTAATATATGTAGGAAACAATATTTAATGTCCCATTGGTAGAATGCTTTGCATTCCCCTAGATGGCAAAGATTCCTCTATGGATGTTGTATCGATTGTTTTTTTCATTCATGGATTGTAAAAGTTTATTGTTACTATTCTCTGACAGTAATAACATATGTTAAAGTGGTCCAAAAAGTACTTGGTGGCCTTCGGATATGTTAGATCCTGTGCTATAGTTTGGTGGACATGTTTGTACAATATTTTAGTGCATTTCTCTGGTGGTGTTTTATTTCGTAAGTGAGTTATGTTGTTTGTTCTTCTAATATATTCAATTTTGTTATGGCTCAAAGTGTCTGGTTAGATTATCCTATTCAGATCATGCCTTTTGGTCTAGATATGCATTGGCGGTTGAGCTAGAATATTTTTATGGGTCTCACCCTGGTGTGTGGAGATATGCATTAGGTAATTTGCATTCAAAGATGTCATTTGGCCAATTGATTGCTAAATTTTATTGCTTATCTACACATTTTACATTTGGTGGCAATTTTGGAGGATATGTTAGTGTGTGTAGTTTATTGGATTCGACTTGGAAATATGTATTGTCATGTTTTTGGGTTCCCTCTTTCTCCTAGAGTGGACCACTTTGAGTATTTTTGGTTTGGGTGGCTTATTTTGTGCAATATTATTTATTTTGACTATGATTGACTATGATTGACCCTCGATAGATCAAATTCCCCTGCACTTTAGGATTCACTAAACCAAGGCGGGTGAACGTATACCTGAAACCTAAATCTGTAGGTTAAAGACATTTCTATAGCGAATTTAAGAAATTTAGTGACTTCAAGATGACAATTGTTCTTGAACCCAATATTATTATCTGAAAACTATAACTGCTTGCTTGTAAATGAATATTTATAAAATAGTGATTGTATGAATTAGAAATATGTTTCCTTGATGAAGCTTTCTCTAAAAATACTTGATTCAAATATATAAAATCAATAAAAGGCCAGTGTCTTGATTCCTTATTGGTTTCATATCATTTCAAATGTAAAATCCTATGTTTAACTTTAGAGACAATTTTAATAACTTGTTAATGAAACAAGAACATCATCTCAAAGGATTCTATATGAATTGTAATTAAAATGTAACATCTATTTAGTCTTATTGAATTTAACTTTACTTTGAAAGACCAATAAGATAATTTGAAGTTTGCCAACCAATCCTTCAAATTGATGTTCAAACTTAAAATCAATCTCAATTACAACAACATAAGATTGCACAATGAAACAATCTATGTAAATAGATTTATGTAAGGAACTGATCAATCAATTGAAAAGATAGATACCATCATGAATAAAAAACACTTGAATATTTATATTGAAAATATGATACTTAAACCAGTTGATTTCAGTGTATATCATCCATCAACTTGATACTTCCAGACAATGAGTTCAAAAGAAGTGCATGAAAGATTGTCTTGATATAAAACTATAAACTTTTGATCTCTGTCTTCCCTAAAAGATCCTCTATATATAGATGAGGATTCAGTTTGAAATTGAAAGGGCATACCCTTTCATTAAAATAAAATTAACAAAAACTAACTAGAAACTAACTACCTAAAACCCGCCCTAACAATATGAACAAAACTAAAAGACTATAAAATGCAAAGTCACATCTTTGAACACCCTTTTGATATTTATGGTTGATCTCCAAGCATTTGATCACACTTCTAGATATGCTTCAAGTATCCCTTTGATTTGTAAGTATTTGCATCATAGATGATATCTCTGACCATAATCTCTAGAGTGATGAAGTTTTCCATATGCTCGATTGTCTTTGTCATGTCAAGTCCATCAGACCGGACAATGTTAAGGGAGACACTAAGAAGACTTTGGCATTCCAAAATCCATTTATCCTTATCCTTAATCTATCCATTCTGATCTTCAATCTTTGGAAAACCATGTTGTACTATTTCCTTACATTCATCAAATTCATTTTGTAGTTCAGTGTCAAAGTCTTCATGCTTTCTCAACAAACTTTGTATTCCTTCAATAACTTTGGCATCTGCATTGGCTATTGTCTTATCATGCAATAAATTTCCTAATCTGTTACATATCCGATTGTGAGATACCGCATTATCCATATTTTTCTAATAAACAACCCAAAAATCTTCAAGGAAACCTTGCAAATTTTCAAATCTCTTGGTCAATAAAACAAAGGTTGCATCAACCCTCAACTCTTCATTTTCTTTTTAAACCTCTTGTTTTCCAATTGCACTTCTTCACATTTCTTTTTCCATTGAGACCCATCATGGATTGTGGAACAGGCTATCCTCCTCTTCTTAGCAACTCTTCATATAGTCCCTTGTATTGATCTTTTTCTCTGATCACTTTGACTAATTGTGGTTTATTAAATTTTGAAATATTGATGCCCATGTCAGCAGAAACAATAGGATCCACTTCACCAAATTTTAATTTCATCATATGACAAAAATCTTTATCCACATCAATGATCTTCGGTCTCTTATTTGGAGGGTAAAGAGCCCACAAAATAAGAGCCTCTTCACCCTAGTCAAATCTAGAGCCAATAAACACATCATTCACTCCCAGAATATGCAATTTAAATTTCTTACTCCAAATGTAACATGCTATCAAAAATAAATGACGCACTCATATACCATCTTGGAAAGATGATACTGCTTGCCTCACTAAGAAGTTGTCTTCCCCTTTGAGGGTTCATTTCTTCCTTGAGTTTCCTCAACAATTCTGATTCTTTTTTTTGGAAAGATGATAATTCTTGCCTCACTAAGAAGTTGCCTCACTAAGAAGTAATTTCTTCCTTGAGTTCCTCAACAATTCTGATTCTTTTTTAGGGGTTATGTTTGGGATAGAGTCCCTCAATTTTTTACCTTTGAAATGATATAAAAAGGATTTAAATTCTTTTGACTTGATAAAAACATCATCAGACACAAAAGTGGAATGCTCATCATATCTCTCATCACTATGGATGTTTAGCCTAGCAACAATTTGTTCTTGTAAGTCAGGTTCCTCTACTGTGTCCAGTGCTTGATGCTTGGATACTATCTCAACATCTTTTGACTCACTTTCTATCTCCTTCTCTTCGGTTTCCATTTCTTGCAATCTCTTTTTTTTCTTTCAAAGTTTTGTTTAATTCATCAATGGCCATGTTGGTTCCCAGAACCACAGATTGGAAATATTAGAGCTTTGCCAAATCTCCTACTGATTTCTCAATCAACCTTGGCCAACGAATAGGAATGGTTAAAGACCAAATTTCTCTGCACTTTAGGCTCCACTAGACCTAGGTGGGTGTACCTTAATCTCCAAAGCACAAAGAGACCTCTTTATAGTGAATTTAAACTTGTCAAATTAGTTGTTTGCAAGAATGGAAAAATGTTGCCTGCAACTGCGCTTTATTATGTGCTTTTAACATGCTTTAATCTGAAAACTTGAATGTGATTAATAGTGAATGAATGCTTATAAGAGAATGTTGTTGGAACCTTAAGTAATTATGAAAGAACAATACTGATAGGAATAAGAAGTATGTTTCCCTGATCAGGACCTTATGCACACCAAATTTACTCACAAAAAACTAACAATAGAACAGTGCCTTATCTGACAATTTATATGTTACTTAGTGGATGGATATTTATAATCAACTTTGGAGATAGTTTGAAAAACTCACAAATATGCAATACTATCACTGCAATGGTTTCATTAGATGTTGCAAGAATAACAAAAAAAATCTTGTTTCCTACACAATAGCATGTGATGGCACACTACAACAAATCTTAATTAGATTTATCCAAAGAACTTGATTCATCAACACCATGTAACATAAAATGATCTAAAGATAAAGACAGTGAATCTTATATATTAATTTTGGAATAAAAAGATATACAAAAGCTACAGACTCACAGGTACTTCATGATATTATTGCTTGCACAAAAATGACTTTTCATTTCTACAGACTTGCTTTAACATAATACTACTAGTCCCAACAAATAATCTGAAAGATAGGAGCTTGTAAATTTTGAACTCCCGCTTGTATACAAAAATGACTCCCTATACATATGCCACTTAAAAGACACAAATGAAAGGACACACCCTTTCATTAGTACAAACTAAAAACTGACAAAAACCTAACTAATAACTCCCTAACTACTATAACAACTAACAATATTACAAAACATATTACAATTGACACAAATTAACTCTTGCCATCCAGGACCAAGCCACATTTTTGAACATGTCGCAGGTAGGCCTCACCCTTGTAAGTGTTGGTGTTGAAGATGATATCCCGTACTGCAATCTCTATAGTTACAAAGTTTTCCATCTAGTCCACTATCTCTACCATGTCCAAGGTGTTAGCCCATGCAATATCTAGGGAAGCATTAAGTAGTGGTTGACATTCTGTAAATCCACACATTCTTGTCCTTAATCTGCCCTGTTTCATCTATCACTTTTGGAATACCTGTTGGCAATATTGCATTATAACAGACAATGAAAGATTGTTGGCATTTCTTAAGGATATTGAGAAGGTTGTTGATGATTATGGATATAACTGATTAAAGATGTTTTACTATCTTGATATTATTATTTTGTCATTGATGTCAAGAAATTAATTTTTTAATTCAGTATGATGTTGCCATATCTTGAGAAGCATGATATGAAGATTATAAAGAAGTCGGTAAAAGACACAGGAAAGAATATGATGAATAAAGGGATGAATAAGGTATTCAATGGGAAACTACTACCGAGTCAGACAATGATGAGATCATGATGTTTTAGATTGTTTTAACATCATACATATGTTGTAAAATGTAAAGGTTAATACTATACTATGTTATCTAGCAAGGAACCTAGCCGGTAAACCCTAAGGTTATCGCTATCGGTTAATGAAGGCGGAATGTCCACCGAGTGAAGTTTAGTATTCACCGAGTTGTTACCGAGTTGTAACTGAGCTATAACAGAATGCATTAAATGTTTACATGTGGTATTTAATGAAAGAAGTTGATGAGCTGGAGCGGATCAATGATTGGTAAGCCATGGAAGAAGTTTGTTAATGAATCTAAGGCAATGGAAAGTCGGCATGAAGATCTACAGCTCAAATTGAACCACAATACCCTGGTACAAGTTCCAATACTATTATGCAAGTTCCAAGGTGGGGTAAAACATTTTCAAATCGAAAGATGCATTGAACTTGGACAAGTTTGAAGATCTGATGGCTATGATTGATCATGGGAAATGTGATCAATGTGTCATGCCCAAACTTTTGGGCACAAACGGAATAATTTTTTTTTAAAAATACTTAACCTAGTACAACTAACTTACTAAAATAACGCAAAACAAGTTTAGTCTTAACTATGTTTTGAGTAAATCTAACAACTAAATCAAATAGGCGAAAATAATCTAAGTTAAAAGTGGGATAATAATTCTCCAAAGGAATTATTATTATCTCACCAATTAATAAATAATTAAACTCACTTAACAAAAATCTCTAAATTAATTGATAAGAGATATTATACATCTCAAATAGTCCTTTAATTGCCTAGGGTCTAAATTAATTTGCCCTAGCTCTAAGATTAAATAAACCTATTATGCAAAATTACCATTAATTAAAATGTGCCTAATAAATTCAATTTAAAGGGGCCATCATGACTTACAAATTTTTTTTTCTATAACTCCCTAAAGGTCAATCTCCAAAGAATTTTAAATTTAATGCATCAAATAAAAATACGAACGTAAATCTATTAATCTAAAATTAGATATTAATTGTCTATATATATATATACACAATTTTGCATATATATATATATATATATATATATATATATATATATATATATATATATATATATATATATATGGATATAAGAAGGATGAAAAGTTACTATATTAAACAAAAAACTAACATATATTATTAAGTTGGATGGGGAAAACCCTATTCAAAATTTGAATGGGTATTCCTCGCTTTTTCATTTCTATTTCTCTTTTCTTTTAAAACAAAAATCTAAAGGCCTCTATGCTAACCCTAACCTGAAATGGGTTAGGGTTGCATGTATATTTTTGGGGTGTAGCAACCCTAATCTCTTATTTTATTTTTTTAACATCTTATTATATTTTTTTTGAAGTGTTGTGTGTGTGTGTGAAGTGCATGTAGAGGAGCCATGGTGGAGGCGAAATCCAACTAAGGGTGGAGCTTTCAGACGGGGCGGAGGGGTTTAACGTAGCGCAGAGGGAAGGGGAGAGGGGAGCGGAGACTACCTGCGGGAGCTCCCTGCAGGGACAGCCGCAGCCGTGCTTGCGGGTCACGGCCCACAGAGGTGGCCAAGGTCGCTACTGCAGTACGCGGCCCAGAGACCTGGCTGCACCGCCGCTGTGGGGCGCCACCCACAGGGGGGAGTCGAAGCTTCCCCGACTGTGGGTTGCGGCCCAAAGAGGTGGCTACGGCCGCTGCCCACAACACGGGGGGCGCTTCCCCTCTCCTCACCTGCGTGCAAATTCCGCAGGGCCGAGGGGGGGAATAAGCATGACCCGCAAGTAATTTTTTTATATTAAATTTTATTTATTTATTTTTTTTAATACTAAAAAACATCTTTTATATATATATAGAATCATGTTAAAAGTTGTTGTATACATACATCTGTTTTCCTTTTTTTTCTTTTAATTGTAGATTTTCAGAATGGAATATTTTATGGATTATATATATATATATATATATATATATATATATATATATATATAATAACACACTTTAAGCAAAAACTATGAGTTCCTTTTTTAATAAATCTTTTATACATGCAACAAATTAATGATATTATTTACAACATGATAATGGTGAAATATTCATTTCTAATAGGCTGAATTTATGAGTTTTGTATTCTGCTCTCTCTTTTTTTTTTAAATGTTATAAACATTCTGTAAACTAATATTTAAAATACACACCAACAACAAGCTTTATTTTATATATTTTTCTTTTGCAAAACTAAGATGCTAACTTTAGAAATGTATCACTAATTAGATTTATTTTCCTGCAATTAATTAAATGACAGAAAATAATAAATTAACACAACAACTATATTAACCTAGAAAACATTTAAATCAATCTAGAGAAATGAATATTAAGCCTATTTAACCATTTATTGAATTTGTAAATAGACAAACCCTTTTTCTTTTTTTTCAATTTGCAAGAAGGAATAAAATGAACTTATATTTTTCTATATGACAAGATTACAACAAATATCATTTTAGCAACCATAGGAACTTGATAAAAGTAATACACATTCTTTTTGCAAAGGTAAATCAATAGAATAAAGCATTTCTTTATAACATATTTAAAATACAATGTAGATAACAATACAAATGGGTTTAAAACCCTACTAGTTTCTTTTTCCTTGAAAGAGAACTTTAAATAAAATACATATATTTCTTTGCTTTTGGAAAATAAATACACCATTGGCTTTTTCTTTACAAAGCTACAATAATAAATACAACTTTTTTTGAAATCTTTTCTGCAACATAAGTAAAAACCAGCAACTAATTTCTTCTCTTTCCTTCCCATCCCAAGCAACCTACAATAGAACAAAAGCTTGACCATGGAGTGCTCACCTCCCAGCTTAGGCTTACTAGAAGCCACCCCCGAGCTTGGAGAACCAAGCACTAGATGGGTCACAAACAAACAACCACAACAAGCAAAGGGGCAAACACTCAACAAAACATATTTCCTAACCCAAGCTACACTTCACCACAACTTGTGATGATTTTTCCACGGGTGGAAGTGGACCAAATACCATTGGGGAGATTGCAAGCATGGAACAACTCAAGCCACCTCATGGAAACCAAAATATAACAAATTACATCTCCACACCCTTATGGCCCCCAAAGGAATATAATCCATATCTTCTTCCCTTATGACCCCCAAATGCATATACAAGGCTATGCAACAAGGGTCATAAAGAACACCCTTGAGATCACTCTCCATAAAGGAGAGCCTCTCTCCCAAGGGTGTCATACTTCTTCCACCCCAAGACCATCCTACTCTCCCAAGAGTAGAAGGCCTTGGACACTCCCAATACAAGAAAACATAAAAAGAAACAAAGGAAGGAAACTACATTTTTCTTCTACAAAGCAAAATACATATACACATCTTTTTCCATACAAGGATTTTTCCAAACAAACATATACAACATAAACAAAAGAAGTAAGAACCAACCTTAATTTTCCAAAAGGTTTGATAGATTTAGTTGGGGATGAGCAGCCCAAATCCACGCAAACTCTTCACCAACACTTCACCAAAAATTCTATCCTATAACTATTCTTTCAAAAATTGCATAATCTCCAACAATGGAGAGTGGGTGATTAATTCACTAAGTCCCTAATCCTTGCCTAAGAAGGCCTCTCTCACTCTTCCCAACCCCTTGGGTAAAGTGAGAGTTCCCATTGGTTGTTCTTCCCAACCTCTTACATGTTGCTAAAACTGGAAAGAGAAAAGGTAAGAGAGGATGGGGAAGAGAGTCTGACACCAAAAGGGAAGGTTGTCTATCCTAGGAGGAACCTTCTAAGTTGAATTTTCGGTCACCTTGGGAAAACCACTTTTTGAGGTGACTAAATAGTCACATGGAGTAGTCACATGTTTAAAAATATCCCTAACCCATAGTTATACCCTTTGGACCTTTGGAAAAGCCCTAAAACTGACCCTAGGAGTCCATTTGACCCCATAGAAACCCAACTAAAGTTAACCTACGGGTCAAACTTGAGTTGACCACTCCCAAAACTCCCTACCCAAGGAAAATTTGGGACCACACTCATATGTTTGAAATGGCTTTGGTAGAAACAAAACTCCCTCCAAGAGACAAGTCAAAATCAATGACACTAATCAGCACGTGTCAAGTGACACAATAAAATACAATATAGAAATCACATATGGAATTTGTCTCTTGTAGGATTACACAAATTAATAAAATCAATTTAACACACATGCATCATTTACTTTCACAAATAAAATACAATACAAACGGGGTGTTGTCTCTCCAAATAGACAACCCCTGGCATTACAAACGTACATAGGTCTAGGTTTGGTTCTCCATATTATTTCCATGGTCACATGGATAATTTTCCTGTGCATCTCAATTAACACATTAGGAATTCCAAATAATCACAAATATATTATTAAACACATGAATTCCATTACACATGAAACACTCATACAATTGACAATAATAAATCAATATCTCATATATTCCAATTTGATTCCACATAAGCAATTATCATAATCCTCAAAATTGAACCATTCATATTATAAGCATCCTATTTCTATCATCAAAATGAAGTCTTGTAAATCCAATAATGGCATACATCATTTCAAAGTAATTCTATTCTAGCTACATATAAAGTTTCATATTCATAATGCATAAAAATGAAGCATCAATATACGTCAATGTTATCCAAATCATGGAATCATATAAGTTCTAAATCCATAATGCATAAAAATAAGCATCTATAATAGTATCAATATGAAAATAATAGAAATGTCAGGATGAGTCAGGGTAGGGCCTCACACCCTCCCCCTCTAGGCATGAACTTCCTCCTGGAGTTCATCAAAAAGGTGGGGGTACTGTGATCTCATACGTGCTGCATCCTCCCATGAAGCTGTAACCTCATCATAGGAATCCCACTGGACCGTAACCTGGTCCAGCTCTCGAGCTCGAAGGGCCAGTGTCCAGCGTGCCAAAATGCAAATGGGCTCCAAAGCTAGCTGCCCGTCCGGCTCCACCTGCAAGGCATCCCAATCTAGAATATGAGACTTATCATATATATATTTCCTCAAAACTGAAACATGAAACACATCATGGATGCATGACAGGCTAGGTGGCAATGCTAAATGGTAGGCAACTGGTCCTATCCTCTCAAGGATCTCAAATGGTCCTACAAATTGAGGTGCGAGCTTATAACCCTTTCCATAACGGATTGGACTCTTATGCAGTCGCACTTTCAAGAAGACTCTGTCTCCAATCAAGTAGCTACGATCTATCCTCTTTGTGTCTGCATATTTCTTCTGTCTATCCTGTGCCTCTCTAAGATGCTGCCTAATCAAATCCACCTGCTGCTCCATATCTCGAACTATTCAGGGCCAATAGCAACTTTGTCCTCTATGTGGTCCCAACTCAATGGTGTCCTACAAGGTCTACCATATAATGCCTGATAGGGTGGCATCCCCAAAGATGTGTGATGCCCATTGTTATAGGCAAACTCCACTAAGGGAAGGTACTCTTCCCATTTGGTCTGGTGATCCATGACGTACATGTGAAGCATATCCTCTAACACCTGATTAACCCTCTCTGTCTGACCATCCATTACCGGATGATAGACTATATTGAAATTGAGCTTGGTGCCCATAGTTGCCTATAATGCCTTCCAAAAGGAAGAAGTGAAGAGGGAATCCCTATCGGAAATGATCTTGCATGGGATGCCATGAAGTCTGACAATGTCTCGCAAGAACACCTATGCTACTGCTGGTGCTATGAAGGTGGTACGAACTAGCAAAAAGTGGGCCACTTTGGTCAACTTGTCAACCGTCACCAAGATGGCATCATGGGGATGAGATGACATAGGGAGACCAATAATGAAATCCATGGATATAGTATCCCACTTCCACTCTGGTATAGCATGAGATTGGAGCAACCCACCTGGATGGCGGTGCTCCACCTTGACTCTCTAACACTCAAGGCATCGGGCTACCAACTCAGCAATAAGCTACCACATTCCTAGCCAATGGTATAACTGCCTCAAGTCTGCATGCATCTTCTTAACTCCGAGATGTGCTGCATAAGGAGCTCTATGAGCCTCTATGATAATGAACTCCCACAATCCTCTGGAAGAAGGTACATAGATGCGCCCTCTATGGCATAATAATCCATCAGACTCTAAGGAATAATCCACATATTTCCCTTCTAAAGTTTCCTGAGATCGTATAGCCTGGCAAACCTCTAAATACCATCCATCCTCTGGTAACTGCTGCATTATCCGATCTCTCAAATCCATGCCCATAGATATGGTGTATACCTTGTGGCGTCTCCTACTCAAAGCATCTGCAACTATGTTTTCTTTCCCTTTGATGTAGTGAACGTCAAAATCATACTTGCACAAGAATTCCATCCATCTCCTCTAACATGCATTAAGATTCAGCTGAGTGAATATGTACTGAAGGCTCTGATGGTTTAAGTGTAACTCAAAATGATGACCCAAAAGGAAATATCTCCACCTCACAAGTGCATGCACTACTATTGTAAGCTCAAGGTCATGAGTAGGGTAATTAAGCTCGTGAGTCTTAAGTTTCCTAGACTTAAAATCTATAGCTCTGCCGTCCTGCATAAGGACTGCTCCTAAACCCTCTAGGGAAGCATCTGTACAAACCATGAAGTCAGCTGAGGGATCTAGCACTACAAGGATAGGTGCACTAGTAAGTGCCTTCTTAAGTTCCTAAAAGGCCTTCTCGCACTTCTTCGTCCACTCAAATTTCTTTCCTTTATGCTGAAGAGAAGTAATAAGATGTGTGACTCTAGAGAATCCCTCAACAAAACATCGATAATAACCTGCTAAGCCCATGAAGCTCCTGACCTCTATCACACTGGTTGGTGCTGGCCAATCCATAATGGCTCTGATCTTTGATGGGTCAACTGAGATCCCATCACCAGATATAACATGACCAAGGTATTTGACCTCTGTTCTAAAGAAAGCACACTTCGACAAACTGCCATACAACTGATTATCCCTCAAATACTACAAAACCTATCTCAGGTGCTCCTCATGCTCCTCCTCATTCCATGAATATATCAATATGTCATCGAGAAACACAATCACAAAATGGTCAAGGAATGTGCGGAATACTCCATTCATGAGACTCATGAAAACAACTGGGGCATTCGTAAGACCGAATAGAACCATGGCGAACTCATAGTGGCCATATCTAGTGCGAAATATGGTCTTATGGATATCGCTATCCACTATCCTCAACTGATGGTACCCTGACTTCAAATCAATTTTGGAAAATACTTTGGCACCCTGAAGTTGGTCGAATAAATCATTGATCCTGGGCAAAGGATATCAGTTCTTGATGGTTACTTTGTTCAATTGACTGTAATCCATGCATAATCAGAGAGATCCATCCTTCTTCTTTATGAAGATGACTGGTGCACCCCAAGGGGATACACTAGGATGAATGTGGCCTTTCTCTAGGAGTTCCTCAAGCTGCATCTTGAGCTCATTAAGCTCATTTGTGGTCATCCTATATGGTGCCCTTGAAACTGGCTCGGCTCCTGGAACAAGGTCTATATGGAAATCAATCTCTCTACGGGGTGGCATACTGGGTAACTCTAAAGGAAATACATTTGAAAATCCCTTAAGGATAGGATGGTCGTCAATAGATGGTTCATTTTCTTCTTCTTCTCCTCTATCACTAATGGTGATGGCAAATAACTAGCATCCCTTTCGCATGCTCCACTTAAGTTGCATTGCGGAGATCATACAAAGAGACACGGGTCTCTGAATTCTAGTGATTACTATGGGAGAACCATGATCATCCTCACACTCGATCCTTTTCAGGTGACAATCCATCTTGGCTCTGTGGGCATAAAGCCAATCCATGCCAAGTACGATGCCATATGATCCAAGTGGTGTAACTCTAAGGTCTACTAAGGTGGTGGTATTGCCAATCCAAAGCTGACATCCCCTAACCTCTGATTCCACTAACACTCTAGCCCCTAAAGCTAATTCCACTTCCCAATTGACCTCTTGTCTAATTTCCACTAGCCCGCAATGCTCCACAACCAATGGAGATATAAAAGAGTCAGTAGCTCCTAAATCAAATAGTATAGATACACTGCTACCTCTGATCATACCTACAACCTCAATAACCGTGGCCTGATGCTCTGCCTAGCAGTTGTCAACCGCTGCGAAGACCCTATGGGACTTGCCCATATCCCCAACTGTTAGCTCTAATGCTGTCATCCTCTGACTACCTGCCATCTAACCCTAGGACACTCTCTCGCCATGTGTCCCATGGCTCCACATGTGAAGCAAGTGCCATGTGCCTGAAACTGCACGCCCTGTGGTTTGGAGAAAGACTATTCCCCTGTTCTGCTAGAACCACTGTACCCACCCTTGGAGGACTGCTGAGTCCTCGCCGGAGGTGTGTAAGGAGCCTGAGATCACTGATCCCACCTCTGACCCTGTGACTACCATTGCTTGGGCTTCACGCCCTATTGACTCTGTGGAGGCCTTTGCCTCTGGTTTTGCTATGACTGTTGCAGAGGAGGGGGTTTGGAGAACCCCGATGTGTGTCTGTTGTTACCCTTCCAATGGGGTTTCTGAAACCCGTAAGTCTGGGGTGTAGGGTTACGGTTCTGGAACCAATCCCTCAAGTCTTGAGGTCTGACCTGAATCTCCTCTACTATCAAAGCCTTCTCCACGGCAACCCAAAGGCTCCCTGGAGCGGCCATCCTCACCAATCTTGCTATGCCGGTATTCAGCCCTCTGATAAATCGATTGATGAGAAGCTTCTCATCTTTCAAGTAGTCTACGTACGGTAAGAGTTTGAAGAACTTGTTCTTGTACTAGGTCACTAAAAGACCCTTCTGTTGGAGGTCATAGAACTCATCCACCCTATGCTGTCTGTAATGCTTTGATAAGTACCTCTCCTTGAATCTCTCTGTGAAAGTTTCCCATGTGAGAGTATCTATCACTAAGCCACACTTATATTCCTCCTGTCTCCACCATGTGGAGGCCATTCCTCGCAATAGGTGGACTACTGCACGTGCCTTTAGATTGCTCTCATAGGAGCACAATGCAAAGCACATATCCAGGCTCAAAAGACATGCCTCTGCTTCTACCCCGTCGGTGGATCCCCCAAAAGATGGTGGCTGAAGGTGCATAACCTCTCTGATTAGATCCCTAGATCCCAACGTGCCCTCTCATAATACACTAGTGCTACTATTGGAGGTGGTGCTGGTAGGTGAACAGACTCGGGCTCATGCCCAACCTGACTCTCTATGGGATTAGGAGGTGGACTCCTACTCCGTTCTTGTTCTACTGTTCTATGGCTCCCTGAGTTCTGGTTCTCAACATGATGATCTACTACCGGAAGCCTATCCTGGACTATGCCAATCAGGTTCTGTAGAGCTACCAAGATGTCTCGGTTTGGGTCAACTGGCCATTCGGGAGGAGCTTCTGGGTTCGCTTCTGGAACCGATTCCTCCCTATCGACCTCTTCACATGCCATGCGTTCATGCCTAGGGCCTCTACCACGTTTGTGAGCTTGTCGCGTAGTTGGAGGCATCCTTATAAGAAAATAAAATAAAATAAAATAAATAAATAATTTTGGAGAAATTTTTTAAGTAATTAAAAATAAATATAATAAAAATAAATATAATTTAATTAATTAAATAATTTAAAGCGAAACGTAATGGAGAAAGGTTCCTAGTGTTGGAAACCTTGCTCTAACACCAAAGTGTCATGCCCAAACTTTTGGGCACAAATGGAATAAATTTTTTTTTAAATACTTAACCTAGTACAACTAACTTACTAAAATAACGCAAAACAAGTTTAGTCTTAACTACGTTTTGAGTAAATCTAACAACTAAATTAAATAGGCGAAAATAATCTAAGTTAAAAGCGGGATAATAATTCTCCAAAGGAATTATTATTATCTCACCAATTAATAAATAATTAAACTCACTTAACAAAAATCTCTAAATTAATTGATAAGAGATATTATAAATCTTAAATAGTCCTTTAATTGCCTAGGGTCTAAATTAATTTGCCCTAGCTCTAAGATTAAATAAACCTATTATGCAAAATTACCATTAATTAAAATGTGCCTAATAAATTCAATTTAAAGGGGCCATCATGACTTACAAAAAAAAATCTCTATAACTCCCTAAAGGTCAATCTCCAAAGAATTTTAAATTTAATGCATCAAATAAAAATACGAACGTAAATCTATTAATCTAAAATTAGATATTAATTGTCTATATATATATATACACAATTTTGCATATATATATATATATATATATATGTATATATAGGTATATGTATATCTAGTATATATATATATATTTATATATATATTTATATATATAGAAGAAAGATGAAAAGTTACTTTATTAAACAAAAAACTAACATATATTATTAAGTTGGATGGGGAAAACCCTATTCAAAATTTGAATGGGTATTCCCCCCTTTTTCATTTCTATTTCTCTTTTCTTTTAAAACAAAAATCTAAAGGTAGCTATGCTAACCCTAACCCGAAATGGGTTAGGGTTGCATGTATATTTTTGGGGTGTAGCAACCCTAATCTCTTATTCTTTTTTTTTTTTAACATCTTATTATATTTTTTTTGAAGTGTTGTGTGTGTGTGTGAAGTGCAGGTAGAGGAGCCATGGTGGAGGCGAAATCCAACTCAGGGCGGAGCTTTCACGCGGGGTGGAGGGGTTTAACACAACGCAGAGGGAAGGGGAGAGGGGAGTGGAGGCTACCCGTGGGGGCCCGCAGAGGCGGCCAAGGTCGCCACTGCAGTACATGGCCCACAGACCTGGCTGCACGGCCACTGCGAGGTGCCACCCACAGGGGGGAGCCGAAGCTTCCCCAACTATGGGTTGCGGCCCAAAGAGGCGACTGCGGCCGCTGCTGGGGGTCGCCGCCCATAGCGCGGGGGGCACTTCCCCTCTCCTCGCCTGCATGCAAATTCCGCAGGGCCGAGGGGGGCGAACAAGCACATCCCGCAAGTATTTTTTTTAAATTAAATTTTTTTTTTTTTTTTAATACTAAAAAACATCTTTTATATATATATATAATCATGTTAAAAGTTGTTGTATACATACATCTGTTTTCCTTTTTTTTCTTTTACTTACAGATTTCTAGAATGGAATATTTTATGGATTATATATATATATATATTTACAATAACACACTTTAAGCAAAAACTATGAGTTCCCTTTTTAATAAATCTTTTATACATGCAGTAAATTAATGATATTATTTACAGCATGATAATGGTGAAATATTAATTTCTAATAGGTTGAATTTATGAGTTTTGTATTCTGCTCTCTCTCTCTCTTCTTTTTTTTTTTTTTATGTTATAAACATTCTGTAAACTAACATTTAAAATATACACCAACAACAAGCTTTATTTTATATATTTTACTTTTGCAAAACTAAGATGCTAACTTTAGAAATGTATCACTAATTAGATTTATTTTCCTGTAGTTAATTAAATGACAGAAAATAATAAATTAACACAGCACCTATATTAACCTAAGAAATATTTAAATCAATCTAGAGAAAGGCATATTAAGCCTATTTAATCATTTATTGAATTTGTAAATAGACCAACCCTTTTTCTTTTTTTCAATTTGCAAGAAGGAATAAAATGAACTTATATTTTTCTATATGACAAGATTACAACAAATATCATTTTAGTAACCATAGGAACTTGATAAAAGTAATACACATTCTTTTTGCAAAGGTACATCAATATAATAAAACATTTCTTTATAACATATTTAAAATACAATGTAGATAACAATACAAATGGGTTTAAAACCCTAC
Source organism: Cryptomeria japonica (assembly GCF_030272615.1). NCBI lineage: Eukaryota > Viridiplantae > Streptophyta > Pinopsida > Cupressales > Cupressaceae > Cryptomeria > Cryptomeria japonica. Next base: position 385,385,677 of record NC_081413.1, read on the forward strand.
TAGTTTCTTTTTCCTTGGAAAGAGAACTTTAAATAAAATACATATATTTCTTTGCTTTTGGAAAATAAATACATCATTGGCTTTTTCTTTACAAAGCTACAATAATAAATACAACTTTTTTTGAAATATTTTCTGCAACATAAGTAAAAACCAGCAACTAATTTCTTCTCTTTCCTTCCCATCCCAAGCAACCTGCAATAGAACAAAAACTTGACCATGGAGTGCTCACCTCCCAGCCTAGGCTTACTAGAAGCCACCCCCGAGCTTGGAGAACCAAGCACTAGACGGGTCACAAACAAACAACCACAACAAGCAAAGGGGCAAACACTCAACAAAACATATTTCCCAACCCAAGCTACACTTCACCACAACTTGTGATGATTTTTCCACGGGTGGAAGTGGACCAAATACCATTGGGGAGATTGCAAGCATGGAACAACTCAAGCCACCTCATGGCAACCAAAATACAACAAATTACATCTCCACACCCTTATGGCCCCCAAAGGCATATAAGCCATATCTTCTTCCCTTATGACCCCCAAATGCATACACAAGGCTATGCAGCAAGGGTCACAAAGAACACCCTTGAGATCACTCTCCATAAAGGAGAGCCTCTCTCCCAAGGCTGTCATACTTCTTCCACCCCAAGACCATCCTACTCTCCCAAGAGTAGAAGGCCTTGGACACTCCCAATACAAGAAAACATAAAAAGAAACAAAGGAAGGAAACTACATTTTTCTTCTACAAAGCAAAATACATATACACATCTTTTTCCATACAAGCATTTTTCCAAACAAACATATACAACATAAACAAAAGAAGTAAGAATCAACCTTAATTTTCCAAAAGGTTTGATAGATTTAGTTGGGGATGAGCAGCCCAAATCCACACAAACTCTTCACCAACACTTCACCAAAAATTCTATCCTATAACTATTCTTTCAAAAATTGCATAATCTCCAACAATGGAGAGTGGGTGATTAACTCACTAAGTCCCTAATCCTTGCCTAAGAAGGCCTCTCTCACTCTTCCCAACCCCTTGGGTAAAGTGAGAGGTCCCATTGGTTGTTCTTCCCAACCTCTTACATGTTGCTAAAACTGGAAAGAGAAAAGGTAAGAGAGGATGGGGAAGAGAGTCTGACACCAAAAGGGAAGGTTGTCTATCCTAGGAGGAACCTTCTAAGTTGAGTTTTTGCCCACCTTGGGAAAACCACTTTTTGAGGTGACTAAACAGTCACATGTTTAAAAATACCCCTAACCCATAGGTATACCCTTTGGACCTTTGGAAAAGCCCTAAAACTGACCCTAGGAGTCCATTTGACCCCTTAGAAACCCAACTGAAGTTAACCTATGGGTCAAACCTAAGTTGACCACTCCCAAGACTCCCTACCCAAGGAAAATTTGGGACCACACTCATATGTTTGAAATGGCTTTGGTAGAAAAAAAACTCCCTACAAGAGACAAGTCAAAATCAATGACACTAATCAGCACATGTGTCAAGTGACACAATAAAATACAATATAAAAATCACACATGGAATTTGTCTCTTGTAGGATTACAAAAATTAATATAATCAATTTAATACACATGCATCATTTACTTTCACAAATAAAATACAATACAAACAGGGTGTTGTCTCTCCAAATAGACAACCCCTGGCATTACAAACGTACATAGGTCTAGGTTTGGTTCTCCATATTATTTCCATGGTCACATGGATAATTTTCCTGCGCGTCTAATTAACACATTAGTAATTCCAAATAATCACAAATATATTATTAAACACATTAATTCCATTACACATCAAACACTCATACAATTGACAATAATAAATCAATATCTCATATATTCCAATTTGATTCCACATAAGCAATTATCATAATCCTCAAAATTGAACCATTCATATTATAAGCATCCTATTTCTATCATCAAAATGAAGTCCTGCAAATCCAATAATGGCATACATCATTTCAAAGTAATTCTATTCTAGCAACATATAAAGTTTCATATTCATAATGCATAAAAATGAAGCATCAATATACGTCAATGTTATCCAAATCATGGAATTATATAAGTTCTAAATCCATAATGCATAAAAATAAGCATCCATAATAGTCTCAATATGAAAATAATAGAAATGCCAGGATGAGTCGGGGTAGGGCCTCACACAAGGAGATTAAGCGGTTACCTAATTGTTTATAAATAGGAAACTGTTGATAAACAATGCATGCGGGCAAGTGTATGCACAGGGATGCTACGTAGTGATTACCGATCACAGAAGCTTGAAGACCTATTAGAATAATAGAGTATAGAAGCCCAACAGATAGACAAGATTAGTTCTATGTCTAGATTGTATTGAACAAATAAGAATCTTCTTTAGCATTTTAGATGTGAAGTTGTAGATAGATTTTATTATTGTTATTTTGTGAAAGTGACAGAAAATCTCTTAACCGAGTGGACTTAATAGTCTTATATGTAAATCCTCTAGCAAGGTGACATTCTGATTGATTGTTTGAAATCCTTTGACAAGGTCACTTCTAACAAAGTGAAGATCCTAACAGATCTGAGGGAAATCCCTTAACCGGGTCACATCTAGCAATGTGTTTGTAATTTTTTAACAGGATTTGCTTTTAACCGAGCATACTCTAGAAGAGTATATTTCTTAGTGGGTCTGAAATCCCATAGTGGTTTTTCCCTATTTGGGTTTCCACGTTGAATTTGGTGTTATGAGGTTTATATTGTTCATATGCTTTTGAGTTTGCATGTTTGACAGTTTTGGTTATATGACTGATATATATGTTACTGAGGTTGAATATGATGTTTTTATGGATGATTAAGTTTGTATGATTCACCCCCCCCCTCTCATCTTGTTGGCTATTGGATCTGTACTTATATTAAGTATCAGAACTATCAATACCATGCTGCACAATTCCCTCACAATCATCATATTCAACCTTTAAGTCTGCATCAAACTTCTCATGCTTTTTTATCAGTCTCTGAATTTTCTCAATAATTGCATTGTCTGCCTAACTAGCCTTCTTATCCTGCAAGAGCATATGTAATCTGTTAGAGATTCTCCTATGTGACATACTATTATCCATATTCTTTTGGTAAACTATCTAGAAGTCTTCAAGAACTCCATTTAACTTTTTAAATCTTTTTGACAATAAGACACATGCCGAGTTTGCCCTTATGTTCTGCATTTTCTCTTTCAAAATCTTATTTTCTCTATGCAACTCCTCAAACTTCTTCTTCAATTTTGATTCATCTGTTATTTGGGGTACATGCTGACCTCTACTTCTCAAGAGCTCTTCATACAGTGACTTGTATTTCCTTGCTTCTTTTTCTAACATCTTTATTTGTGCCTTATTCAATTTGGAAATATCAATCCCCATACTTGTTGTGACCATTGGATCCACTTCACCAACTTTTAGCTTCATCATATGACTAAAATATTTATCAACATCAATTATCTTTGGCCTATTGTTTGGAGGATAAAGAGCCCACAACAACATAGATTCCTCATCTTGGTCATACCTTGACACAATGAAAAATATCATCAACTCCCTGAATATCCAATTTGAATTCTTTATTTTCTGAATTTAACAAACTGTCAAAAATGTATGAGGCACTCAAATCCCAACCAGGAAAAAGAATAATCCCTGCCTCTGAAAGTAATTGTCTCCCTATTTGAGGGGTCATCACAGCCATCTTCGCATCAATCTCGACTTTCAGCCTCGTTAACTCAGCCTCATTATCTGGGGTGATATCAGGGATTGCATCCCTCAATCTCTTGCCTTTGAATTGATACAAAAAGGTTCGTAAACTCTTTAGACTTAACAAAAACATCATCAGACACAAAGGTGTTATGCTCCTCCAATCTGGCATAAACCTCAACATTCATCCTTGCAACAATTTGATCATGTGCTTTAGGTTCCTCTTCTCTTTCAGGCATTTTAAATCCTGAGACAACTTCATTTTCACCTGATTCACTTTCAACTTCTTCTTCTTCCTCCATTTCCCGTAGTCTCTATCTTCTTTCTTCTAATTTATGATTCAACTCCTGAAAATTTTGCATAGCTTCTTCAGACCCCTTGTTTCTGAAGATATCCAGAGCTTCAATATGCTCATGCAATTAATCACCAATATTTTTCTTTTTTTTGCCCTGGTGTATATAGCCCTCTGGGTCATAATTTTTTCTGCTTGTGTGCTCATACAAATTACAATCCTCTATTAACTTCCTGTCAATAAATTCATAAGCCTTTGTTGATACAATGGTGAAATCACCAAAATGCAGAGTTCTAGGTAGAAATGCCTATTTATATTCACCCCCAAAATCCTTAGCATTCGACACACTTAACTGGCTTACAATTTTTAGATATGCAATTCTATCAGGCACCAATTTTGGTAAAATATAAGGGGCACCTTCAAACCCACAAATTCTAACATATGAGAATTCTTGGCATATGTACCAATCACCCCAATTATGATTCACCCTTATGTATCCATGCTGATGGGGTCTAAGAAATCTTTTAATTTATTCTAAGAATGATCTATCACAAGAAACCCCAAAAGCTCTGTATAGTGGTTGAACAAAAAGCTCTTCAAATTTGACATAATGGGATCTCATGAATCGAGAATCCCACAGTGATACCCACAAATGTATTGGCTGCTCTTGCCCATCCTTACCATAAACATTTAATTTTAATTATTCAGGCCACAACCCCTTGGGTCATTCGTAAAACAAGATAATATGCATCAATAATGAATAGAATTTAAAAGATTTATCAGGGTTACTCTAAAGATTTAAGAAACCCTCGTGCATTTTTTTCCACAATGTAGGCAGCATAATCAAATTGTCTCAGCTCATGCATTTGTATATTTGTAGCAAGTACTAAAGGTCTTATTCGAGCCACATCTAGAACCTCAACTCCTCCTACTTGACCACATGCCATGTATGTATACTGCAAATACTGTCTGAAAATGTTGATGTCAAACAGGGGCCCATCTTCAATTGTCAACTTCCCTTTCTCAGCCTTATGGATGGCCAAGTTCCATCCATTGTATATAGTATCCATCTTTGTATATTCTTCTTCCAGCTTCTCAAAAGACAGAGGCACATTGGATTCGAAACCAAGACCAAAAACCTCATGAATAGTAGCTACTAAAAGATGGATAAATGCATCGCCACTTGGTAATTGGATACATCTTTTCATGGAATTATAAGCCTTAGCCAGGGTTTTCAACAATTGAATATTTACAAAGACATCAGGGACCACTAGCTTACCCAATCTAGTCGTCCATGGGTTTGAGATCAGGGTCGACTTGCTCCTTCGTGAGTAATTATATAAGAATAATTCATGGCCTCTAACCCTAGTCCAGACATCACCAATTTCCTTAAAATCATCCTCTAGCTAGTCACGGATAGATAAATTAACCTTAGACCTTTGGGACTTGGCTCCTGGTGAGCTCATCTGGTCAATCATGTCCTAATTTAACTTCTGCTTCTGCACACTTTCTCCACCTTTAGAATTCTTTGAGGCACTATCAGAAAATTCAGTGACCTTCCTCTTGCCTTTGGAACTAGAATCCTCCATATTTGAATCCTTCAAGCCTTCTGAAATTTAATTTTCTATAGTTTAATTTTACTTCAATCTCTCAGTTCGCTTCAATCTATTATGTAAATTCCTTATACAAACTCTCATATATAGATTTAATACATTAGAAGAATTTACTTAATTACAATCGTGCTATGATTTGCCTCATGCAAACACATGCCTATCTGTTGCCTACATTTAATAATAGTGGGTTGATCAGTTTCAAATCTAATTTGACAACGGCTAATCAACAAGACTCATCCTGATGAATTTCCCTTTTGGCGCCATCCTTAAGCATTTTTCATTTTGCTACATTCACCCTCTATTCCTATCGACATGAATTTCCCCGATCACTCCATCGAGCATCTACGTAGCTCATTTTCCCTCATTGTGATGGTTATAGCTTCCCTGATGGCTCTGCCTTTTGACTAGGTTTTACTTTCACCTTTATGTCACATCGGCATTGGCCATTCTGATGTACCCTCATTCTATTCCTCTGTGGCATTCTTCCCATTGTGTATCGACATAGCTCCAAATATGTTCCTCCGATGGTTAGAAGTTATTCCGATGAGTCCTCCTTCATAGTCTGCATCATACATTTCCCCAATGAGATCTCCTTGCTTGCACCCATCTCTGCTTTCTCATCGGGTATCGGTGTAACAAAAAATGTCTCCTCTCGATGAGCCGATGATATCGCGATGACTTTGACTTTGATTGGTGTGTCTCCTTCTTTGTGCCTGACTTGTCTTCCTCATTGGGTATCGACATAACCTAAAACACCTCTCCCCAATGGCTTAAGTTACCTTGATGACTCAATATTCTCTTTCTTTTGGTATTGCCTCAGAGGAGTAGGTCTGGCTGATAACACTGGCTTCACCACCTAGTCCATCGAGTATCGGGGTAGCATAAGATGACACTTTCCGATGACCTGATGACATCGCCAACAAGTGTTCCACTCCATCCGACATCGGCATAAGTTCTGCCAATAACCTCATCGCGTATCGGGGTAACCTTTTCTCCATGCTTCCGATAGTGAACGCTATGCCGATGAATCCACCTTCTTGTTATGCTATTGGTGTATCTCTTCCCAATGGATTACTAACTTGCCAAACTTCTTCCTACTGATCGCACCTTGAGAAAATGCTATCAGGCTCATCAGTGAGAGTTTTGCCGATCGACACACACCCTTTTCTCCTTAGGCAATTTTATCGGGGTGACTTACGTCGATAAACATAATTTTATATTTTATGAAGAGAAGGCTTTCTTTCATAAATGTAACTTTCTACAACCATGCTAATGGAATTCTAAGGCACTGAAAACATCTCCGAATGCACTCATGACCCTGCTTCTGTGATGAACCCTAAAATGTGCTCCTGCAATGCAAAAACTGTCATGATAAAGGTTATCAAAATGTCACCATACTTAATGCCATCCCTTAATATGCACAGTAGATACTTGTTCATATAGATTTAGGCTACAATTGGATTTCTTAGACACAACAACATATCTCCTGCACATGCAATCCAACAGTAAATTCTCTTATGATGAATATATATATATATATATAAAACATCAATAAATAACACAAAATATTTTGCAAAAATATGTGCTAATAGGCCATCTGGGTCTCTTCCTCCTCCATGTTCCTAAACATATCTTTTTATTCCAAGTAAGTATGAAAATAATCTCCCAATTTCTAGCTTTTCTTGCAACTGTGAATATATCCTTCAGGGTCATAATTAACTCTGGAAGTATATTTGAACAATTTATATTCTTCAATTAATTTCATATCAATGACTTCATAAGCCTTTGTTGATACAATGGTAACGTCCCCAAAACTAAGAGTCTCGGGCAAGAAAGTTTGCTTATGCATATCTCCAAAGTGTTTAGCATTTGACACACTTAACTGTCTTACAATCTCCAGATAAGCAATTATGTCTGATACAAATTTTGGCAATACATATGGGGTTCCTTCAAAACCGTAAATTCTAAAGCAAGTAAAATCCTTATGAACAAACCAATCACTCCAATTGTGATTGACAATACCTCTCTCATCAAAAGCAGCAGGTCTCAGAAATATTTTAATCTCATTGGAAATAGATCCTTCACATAAGACACCATAAATTTGGTACAATGGCTTTACTATTAGCTCTTCAAACTTAATGTAGTTTGACCTCATGTATTGTGAGTCCCATAC